>NC_053157.1:72693369-74073369 GCF_016835505.1 Polypterus senegalus | reverse complement strand
ACTTGAACAAATACGATAGTTCACAATATCCACGCAGACTTGCACGTAAGAGCGGGAGTTATCCGTTTTAACAAGCAGCGTATTACACTGATACGAAATAGCTGTGTGTGTATATATGTAGATATGTATGTATATGTATATATATATGTTTATATATGTGTGTGTGTATGTATGTATATATATATATATGTTTATGTGTGTAAATATATATATATATGTATATATATATATATATATATGACAACAACACTCATCACTCACAACAGTGACAAAACAATTACATTGACAATCATGTTACGTTATTTTCAAAATGTTTCCTTTTCTTTTCATTGCTTCTTTAACACACTACTTCTCCGCTGCGAAGTGCGGGTATTTTGCTAGTATATATATATAATTAGTAGATTTAGTAGTAGGGAGTGAGCCCCGGAGCCTATGGGGTTTTTCAAGGGGTGTGGTCTGTTTCTGTGATTTGTGGAGCACTACTGATGTCCTACTATTAATGAATGTCTGTTAGTGAGCATTAATAAGCAATAAAAACTAATGGCAAGAAAAACACTCCAGATGTAGTGGGCAGATTAACCAAGCTATTAGTTTGCATTATTTGATTGTTTATTTTAGGGATGGCCAAAGACTATACGTATTATTTAGGAGTCTACAAATGGTCACTGTTGGTATTGACTGGCAAAATTTGCCAAAGTGTTTTTCACAGCAAATATGCTGTATTCGCTAAATATTTTCTTGAAAATTCACCTTGTGGCTGGCTTAGATGGCCATTTTTTTTTTACCTAGCAGGTCATATATATATATATATATATATATATATATATATATATATATATATATATATTTTAATATATATATATCATATGTATTTTTAGTTTTGGAACATTAGCTAAACCATAATGAGAATATTATGAGTACTGCTAGTGCTGCAATGCTAATTCACATACTGTACATAATTAGCCATGTGCTGCAGATTTTATCTGAAACTAGCCTTAACTGTGACCCTGTGAAATAATAATAGTAATGAAAAATATATATTTCTGTTGACAAGACATTTCCATCTTCTTTATGTGCCCATGCCCAGAGCTGCAACTTCAAACAATGGATAATAATAATACATTTTTTATTTATATAGCACCTTTCCCATACTCAAGGCACTTGCAGAATATAAGAAAGTATGGCAGGGTATACAATATATAGCATTGTACAAAGCAAATAAATAAAGAAAGAAGATTAAGACAGTAAATTCAGAGAAAGCCTAACAGACAACAGAATTGATGGTCTAGCACACACACACACACACAGGTTACATGAGCATCTTGACAGAGAGGTAAACTGAGAGAAGGGAATGAAGTCAAGTAGAGCTAAAAGCCTTCCTGAACAGATGAGTTTTGAGTTGATTTTTAAAAGAATTCATGGAGTCAGCTGATCTGATTAATTTCGTAGGTCATTCCAGAGTCTGGGCTATACAGCTGAAGGCCCTGTCACCCATGGAGTGTAGATTAGTGTGGGGCACAACAAGATTGCCAGAATCAGAGGACCTTAGTGGCGGCAGGCACATAGTGATGGAGAAGGTCACTGATGTAGTTTGGTGCAGGTTATTTAAGGCTTTGTAGGTTATTAGTAGGATTTTATATTCATTCTGTAAGACACAGGGAGCCAGTGAAGCGAGCAGGATGGGTGTGATGTGCTGCTGCTGCTGGTTCAGTAAGGACTCTTGCAGCTGATTTTTGAATAAGCTGGAGCTGTGATATAAGATTAGAAGAGGCACCTGCCAGCAGCGAGTTACAATAATCTGTGTGGGATGTGATAAAAGCATGGACAAGTTTCTCAGCATTAGAAAAGGAGAGGAAGGAGCGAACACAGGATATGTTACGGAGGTGAAAGTAAAAAAGTTTCTTAATGTGATTTATGTGGGTGGAATCAGAGAGGGAGGAATCAAAAATGACACCAAGATTCTTTGCAGTAGAGGCAGGTCTGATGAGATCACCACCAAGATGGACTGGGAAGGAGCTCATTTTATTAAGTTGCATTTTAGTCCCAATTTGCAGGAGTTCAGTTTTGTTGCAGTTTAATTTTAAAGAGTTCTGCTCCATCCAGGTTTTAATTTCACTAAGGCAGGTTGTGAGCTGAGAAAGCTCTGATGAAGTTCCACTTTTAACATTGAAGTAGAGTTGAGTATCATCTGCATAAAATGATAGCCCAGTCCATAGCTACGAATAATATGGCCAAGGGAAGCATATAAATACAGAAGAGAAGAGGGCCGAGGACAGAGCCCTGAGGAACTCCTTGTGTGACTGGCGCCGAGCTGGATCTGCTGTTGCCAAGACTAACAAACTCTTGCCTATCAGTCAGATAGGACTTGAACCACTGGAGGGCAGTGCCAGAGATACCCAGCATGTTCTCCATTCTGACAGTAGAATGTCATGTCTGACAGTGTCAAATGCTGCACTGAGGTCTAATAGAATTAATATGCTGGTTTGTCCAGAGTCTTCTGCCATAAGCAAATCATTGGTTACCCGTAGCAGAGCAGTTTCACAGCTGTGCTGCCCTGAAGCCAGACTGAAAGGGTTCCATCAAGTTATTAGTGGTTAAGTAATTGGTGAGCTGGGAAGCTACAACACGCTCAAGAGCTTTTGACAGGAAAGGTAAGTGGGAAATAGGCCGGAAATTGTTAAGATTGTCAGCATCAAGACCAGACTTTTTTAACATTGGGGTTACAGAAGCGATTTTAAAAGTGAGCGCACAGAGCCAGTGTCAAGGGATGAGTTTATTATTGTTGTAACAGTCGGGATTATGGCATGAAGGCAGGATTTAAGTAGTGTGCTGGGGATGGGGTCCAGTACACAAGTAGTCGGCCTCATCTTACAAAGCAGGTTATTAACAAAGCAGATGTGACTGGTGAGAACTTAGAGAAGGAGCTGGATGGAGTGGGAAAACAGGGAGAGATATAAACAGATGATGTATTTATGTTAGTTGAATTATTTAGATCTTTAATTTTGTTACGGAAAAAGTGGAGGAATTCCTCACAGACTTCAGTAGAAGTGGGGCCAGATGTAGGTTCGAGTAGTTTATTAACTACAGAAAACAAAACCCTTGGGTTATCGTGGCCACTTTCTATTATTCTGCCATAGTGGGTGTTCTTAGCAGCAGTTAGTGCTTCTCTGTAAGCTCTTTGGTGGTCAGAGAAAGCCTGGATGTGCACGTGAGGCCAGTCTTACGTGACATTCTCTCAAGGCATCGCCAGCTGCTTTCATAGATCGCAATTCTGAATTATACCAAGGAGCTGAACGTTTAAAGGAAACCTCCTTATGTTTTAAAGGAGCTGTTTTATCTAATGCTGAATGAAGGGCTGAGTTATAGTGGTCAACAAGACTATCTAGTGTTGACGGAATAGGTGCAGACAGTAAAAGATCAGAAATGGATCCAGAAAGGATAGAGGGACAGATATTTTTAAGGTTTCTGTAAGAAATTTGTCATTTACAGGTAAGAGGAGGAGGGCAGTGAGACAGTGAAAATACTGCTTTATGGTCAGAGAGTCCCAAATCAGTGCTGTAGATGTTGAGCAACAGATAGTCCAGAAGTGCAGATCAGATCCAATATATGACCACCAGAGTGGGTGGGAAAATCAACATGTTGTGTCAAGTCAAAACAGTCCAGTAAGGATAGGAATTCATTTCTCAGTTTAGATGTAGTAATGTCAATATGGATGTTGAAATCACCAAGAAGGATAATTCTCTGAGAATAAGAGCTTAGGTGGGTTAAAAGTTCAATCAGATCAGATAAGAAGGATGCATTGTATTTTGGGGGACGATAAAGAACAATGAGTGAGACAGGACCTGTTTCCGTTATTAGTTTAAGAGCCAGGCACTCAAAAGACAGTGGACAGTCAATTGGGATTCGTTTGATATTTAAGTCTGCTCTGATAATTACCGCTAGCCCACCTCCTTGTCTAGAGCTGCGAGGTTCTGTATGGAAAGTGAAACCAGGTGGAGTCGCCTCCGTGAGAGACGTCAATTCGTTTGGTTTTGCCAAGTCTCCGTTAAACACAGTATATCAAGTTTGGTGTCAGTGATGAGTTCTGACAGCACCAATGCTTTGCCATTAAGAGATCTCGAGTTAAACAGTGCAATATTAGTTAATGAGGCTTCTTTTTGCACAGAGCCGTGATCAGAGTTTATTTCCACACAATGTAAATTTGGCACACTGACACTTCTGTTTCCAGAGCCATGAGAAGGATGGCTTATTCCTGAGCAAATGCTGCCGGTGGTCTTTTCATTCGCAGCCCGGCGGTGGTGGCGACCTGACCCGCGATGTATATATTTCGGGTGCTGCAAAATACCGGCGTCTTTTAGGATGATCCCATCAGACCATTTGCTCTGGACAAACTGTTTAATAAGAAGGAGTTTGTCATGAGAGTATTTTTATGATGATACTTGTCAATACTTATCTGAAAAGCAGTGCAGAAGCAGCACAGCATAGCGGAACCAGTAGGACAGGCGGGTGTGGTAGCGTAGATGAGGTGAACGGCGATAGCAAAGCAGCAGAAAGCATAGCAGGAGGAGGTAGCAGGATTTGGAGGTTCCAATACACAGCCACAAAGAGTAACGCTTGGTAATTTCAGGCGTGATCACCCCAGAGCCATAAGCCAGGTTAGTATGAGCATCACATCAGATCCCAGTCGTAGAGTACTGTAAAATGAATCGGGAGCAGATCAGCATAGCGAATATAATCACAGAGACAGATCATCCCAAGGTCCTAGATCGGCAGGTACAAAGAAATGTTCGTAGGTCTCGTCCCGCGATCCACAGACTCGGCTGATCCCAGTCAAAGTAGAGTCCATAAAATCTGTAAATATTAAGCCAAATCCATGCAATTCAAGTCGGCAGTATCCATGAACTATACATACAATAAAAGAAATAAAACAAGCGTGAGAAAGTATAGAATTAAGGCGAATTTTGCGAAAAGTGTTGTTAACAGGGAGGAGCGGCCGCAACTTGCATGCGCCAGCGTCCCCTCACCTGCTGTTATGGATCAAGCCAGTGGCTTCACCACATGGCTATGGTGGGCACCAAGACTGAACTCTGTGAGCACTATGTATGTATGTATATATGTGTATATGTATGTATATATATATATGTATGACCTCCAGCAGGCCACTGGTGTGAATGTCTGACCAAACAATCAGAAACAGACTTCTTGAGGGTGGTCTGAGGGCCCAACATCCTCTAGTGGGCCCTGTGCTCACAACCCAGCGCAGTGGAGCTCGATCGGCATTTACCATAGAATACCAGAATTGTCAGGTCCACCAATGGCACCCTGTGTTTTTCACAGATGAAAGCAGGTTCACCCTGAGCACATGTGACAGAAGTTGATGGGTCTGCAGAAGCCATGGAGAATGTTATGCTGTCTGTAACATCATTCGGCATGACCAGTTTGGTGGTGGGTCAGTGATGGTCTGGGGAGGCATATCCATGGAGGGACGCACAGACATCTACTGCGTAGGAAATGGTGCTCTGACTGCCATAAGGTATCGAGATGAAATCCTTGAACCCATTGTCAGACCCTACGCTGGTGCAGTAGGTCCTGGTTTCCTCCTAATGCACGACAATGCCCGGCCTCATGTGGCAAGAGTATGCAGGCAGTACCTGGAGGATGAAGGAATTGAAACAATTGAAAGGCCTTCACGATCCCCTGACTTAAACTCAATAGAACATCTGTGGGACATTATGTTTCGGTCCATTAGGCGCCGCCAGGGTGCTCCTCAGACTGTACAACAGCTCAGGGATGCCCTCATACAGATCTGGGAGGAAATGCCACAAGACACCATCCGTCGTCTCATTAGGAGCATGCCCCGATGTTGTCAAGCATGCATACAAGCTCGTGGGGGCCACACAAGATACTGAAAAGAATTTTGAGTAGCAGAAATTAAGTTTTTGAAAAAATGGACTAGCCTGCCGCATCTTCATTTCACTCCGATTTTAGGGTGTCTACACAATTGAGCCCTCTGTAGGCAGAAAACTTTTATTTCCATTAAAAGACTTGGCATCCTTTTGTTCCTAAGACATTGCCCTATCGTTATTTGTATAGATATCCAACTTCATATTGAGATCTGATGTATCTAATGTGTTTCTTTAAAGTGTTCCTTTAATTTTTGTGAGCAGTGTATGTATATATATATATATATATATGTATATGTATATATATATGTATATGTATATATATGTATATATGTATATATATATATATATATATATATATATATATATATATATATATATATATATATATATATATATATATATATATATATATATATATATATATATATATATATATATATATATATATATATATATATATATATATATATACATATATATATATATATATATATATATATATATATATATATATATATACATATATATATATATATATATATATATATATATATATATATATAATTTAACCTTTTTGCTGGTTTGTGGCCATTTGTTTCATTTTGTGTGTGTGTGTTTACCATTCCAACTGTGTTATTTTATAGTTTGAGACACTGTGGTGCAGGGGTTAGCACTGCTGCCTCATAGCTCAAATCACATTTTTGCCCACAGTAGTTGGTCCAGCATAATTTTCGGCTTCCACGCAAGCCTTTAGGGATGATTAAAACAACATTATAATCCGCTCCTAATTAGTTCTGTTCCTCCTTCACCATTGACTTCAGTGCGTTTCACAGAGTTTGAAGTTCCCAAACACTTCTGTGATTTTGCTGAATTGAAGGCAAAGTGAATTCTACAGGATTCGCTCATCACTACTCCTGAACTACTGTTAACAAGTAGCTTTCCGAACAATCCCAAAAATATATATGAAAAAGCCCTAAGATATGTTTGAATGTATTTATTAACTACACTAGTCTGTATTAAAATCCTTGTAAATGAGCTTACTTTATAGATTTAGGTGTGTTGAATCCATTTCTGGTCTCTACCACAAACGATTACCAAGAGATATTGGATTTAGTGAAAAAAAGCACTTTTATTAAAAAAAAAATTTGTTAAAATAAGTTATGTTTTCTTTATATCATAAGAATGTTGTATGCTCAGAATATTAGTTGATGTATATTTTAAGCTGAAAAATGGCAGTCTTCCTTATTCATAACGTTAGTTGGAGTGAAAACAACCCCAGATCAAGTATTTGCTACACATTTTTTGCTCTCAATTGGTAATTTTTCCCCCTCTCGTCTTCTTCATTCACAATAGCCGGGGATTTGTATTTAGAAGGATAAAAAGACACCTTTTTATTATTCAGAAGAGATAATGTTTGTCTGTCTAAATAGCTTTTACAGAAACAAGTAAAGTCGGAATGATCCTTCCATTGTCTTGACCAGACAACAGGTAAGCCTGTGGTGACCGAGTGTACATCCTTCCTTTACTGGAGAAAAAGAAACACGTGTGCTGCAGTTTTCTTGGGAATAAAAAGATAGAAAACTATGAGGACCTAGTTGAAGAGTTTTATTTTAAACCAAAAGTTAGATGAGATTAAGGTACTTTGGATTCAGCATCCTCAGGTCTATGCAAGAACACAGAACAGTTTTGACAGGAGTGAAAAGTTGAGTTTTTTTGGGAAGACCAGTTTGCGTTTAAGCTACCAGTACATCTTGGATAAATAGCGAGTTGTCTCTTTACTTGGCGGTCTGTCCCACATACTGTATATGCCAGTGTTATCGCTGATATTCATATTGCCAAAAAAAATACTAGCAGTTCTGTCTCTCAGTTGGCCTGCGAGATAACATTCAGTCTCCAAAATTGTGCTCTCAGGGTTTCTCCCTAAAAAATGGGCTAACATTTCCTGAGTCACAAGGTGTGTAGTGTAGTGTAGTGAGAAAAGCCGATCAGGAAAAAAGTGAATTTGTATGACTGCCATCAAGAGTGTTTGTTTAAATGACAACTACTGTGTGTGCCTTGTGGCGTACGGCCAGGGCTCTTGCCTGGCCGGGACACCTCCATGCTGGAAGGACTTGGGGAGGAAGCGTATCCAGAGAATTGCCTCCCCCGGAGAGCTCGGTGGCAGCCCCCCTGGGGTTGCAGCAGTGCCTCGGACTCCCACAGGGCACCATGGGAGTCAAAGTGTGATGCAGCCCTGTTGGGTTCCGTGGACGTCACCAGGGGTTGCTGCAGCTGCTGCTGAGCCCTCATGGGCAGCACTTCCGGGCGCCTTATAAAAGGAGCTCGCAGACACTACTCCGGGAGCCAGAGTTGGGCGGGAGTAGACAAAGCTTGTCCGGAGGAGTGGAGGAGGAAAGAGAAAAGAGAAGAGTTTTGTTGTGCTGAACTGTGTTGTACACAAGGGAAATTTACTTTTAAAAAAATTGTGTTCTGCCTTGAACTTGTCCCACACCTGTCTGTGTCAAATCGCCCCCTGGAGGTCCACAGCCTGATATGTGAAAAGAGTCAATATTAAGAGGCACTGCACCACTTGCCTCCTTGAGAGCGCGGTGGTTCTCATCTCTGAGGCTTTATTCACAGATCAAAAAAAAAAAAACTCCCTTGAAATAACATCCGCCATATCAGTTAGGCTCAGGTGTCCTGGTGAGAAGTTTTTTTGCCCATTAAGCAGGAGCAAGAAGCAGTTAAAGATACCAGGCACTTGCAAATGGGTTTTCAACTTGGTTTGATGAATCAGTGGACACGAGTTTTCATTCAAATGGTTTTTAAAGGTTTAACTGTGAAGGAGGGCTTTCTGGCACAGCCGCCACAGCTGTTCATAAGTACGATGCATTGAAGAACTGTTTTGAAATTGAAGAAGCGGCCTGGCTGAAATGGTGGGGAGCGGAAGAGATGGAATAGGAGCCTTTGCTACCTACCCTATGCTATGACAAGGCTGGCTGTCATCAAGAAAGACCATGGAAATGAGACAAGACACCCGCATAAGAAGGCAACATAGCTGTGCATAGGAGGATTGTGTCGATTGATCTTTGGCAAGCAGAACCACACCATAATAAGTGGTTTGTGATATCCTTCCATCACTTCTACACAGCTAACGTGGGCACTGCTGCCTTATGTCCCTTATACCAGAGGAGAGCAACCCTGGATTTCATCTTGAGTAGCGGTCTGATGTTATTGGCAGGATGATCAAGTACTTGCTCCCATGCAGTGCAGTTAACTACAGCCAGAAGTTTAAACCCATGAAGCCCCTTTGATGTTTAGTAGAGCGGAGGATAAACCAAACAAACTAATAAGAATGGCTGTTGAGCTGTTGAACTCTTCTTCGGCATTGTCAGCTGATGGTGGACGTGGGCAGTCAGCTCTGATTTTTCTGAGCACATTATTGATCAGCTCAGGTCTACTATTATCAGCCTGTCAGAATCGGCCCAAGCCGTTGTCCTGCTCATGCTGGAACCTAACCAGGTTAAGAATGCATGGAGGAGAGAATAGAGAGAAGCATTGACTAAAGAGCTCACTCACCACTTCACCACCCAATAGCTAATGTGTGGAGGGCATTCTGGTATAAAAGCGACTGCTGTTGCATAATCCAGGTGGTTGCTATGTATCGGTGGTGGTGGAAGTACTTCTGTCCTGGCTATGTGTTGTGATGTGGGATTTTGCATATAACTTGATAAATGTTTTGTATGTCTTTATTTATGATTTAGGCAAACCAATGTAATTTAGTGGTACCTTGGTGAGAGGCATTCTTGTTTATCCCCCCCATGTTTACGACTTTTCTTTGTAATTTTACGACAGGATTTGGGGGATGTGTCTTAAACCAGTTTGATGAGCATTTCTTTGCTAAAGTCATTTCCCCCATCCCCCACACAAAGCCAGGTTAGTGTAATAGATGGTCTTGGGGGGTCAGGAGATAAGATGTTCTATTTCACCCATTGGTCTGAGGTAGGGCTGTTTGGAATTGGCTTGTCTCAGAGGCCTTCAAGTACCATGATATCCTATTCGCTGTAGGGAGTTGGTCAGAAAACCTATAAATTTGCTTGCTCAACCACATTCTCTCTCTCTGACCCACATATGATGAAGAAGCATCTCTCTTGCTAACCTGTGATGATGAAGACAACACAATGAAGAGCACAGCTCAGCAGCCATATTGAACAGACATGTGGCTGAAAGCTGAGCACCAACGATGCCTTAACTAGAGACATTTTAAGTAACTGCAAGTCTGTGTGCCACCTGAATTACACGTCACCATTTGATCAGGTTGTATGGTTGCCAATATTCAAATGTACTTTGCATTTTGTTATTATTTATGAATATTATCAGTAATACATTATTTTATGTGTAACTTAACTCCTGCTTGTCTTTTTACTACATCTAATTGCCTGAGGTTATAGATATAGAAGGGAAAGTGGGGATAAGTTATATACAGTGGTAAGTCTGTGAGATTAGGCATTCTAAGGCTACATATTAATAATACAATAGGGGACAGTAGAGCAATACATATATTACTCTACCAAGATAAAACACTATGGAACAGTAGACCAGCTCTTTTCCTTGGTGCAGTTAATAGAGTGTACGTGGGAGTTTGATAACCCTGTCTTCATGTGTTTTGCAGATTTGGAAGAAAGCATGTGTTGTGTTCGCATGTATTGTTGGATGTGGTAACAGGGCCACTCTTGTGTGCGTTGCATTCCTTATCTAAATGCGGTGACAGCTGTGTCCCAATACTTGCTGTTCAGTGGAATTTGTTCACTCTTGGTACCAGACTCTATCGCAGTTGCATCTTGCCACCACTTTTGTTTTTAGTTACCATAGACAGGATATCAAGGAACAGCTGAGGGTGCCCAGGAGGAGAGACTTGAGGTAACATTGTTGCTTTGTACAGATGATGGTGTCCTCTTTGCCTTGTCTGACTGTGATCTTCAGCATGCACTTGAGTGATTTACTGCTAAGTGTCAAGTGGCTGGGATGAGGATTAGCACTTCCAAGTGTGAGGTCATAGTGTTCTATTTGTAAAGAAGTGGATTGATCTCATCAGGCGAGGGTGTAAAACAACTAGTAAAGGAGTTCAAATCTGTCGGGGTCTTGATAATAACAAGTGATTGAAAAAGGCAGCGTGAGATCAAGAAGCAGATTGGAGGCTGGCTGAGTTCACATTCTGATAGGTTTTGAAGGTCAGCAATTTGGGAGAGCTTCAGGGTAGAGCTGCTGCCCCTTGTTATCAAGAGGTGCCAGGTGAGGTGGTTTGGGTATGTTCTAAGGATGCCCCCCGGGCTGCTGCTCCCTGTAGAGCTGCTCCAGGCCCATCACACTGGGTGGAGAACCTGTGGTAGACCCAGAACACGCTGGTGGAATTGTATCTTTCAGCAGACTTGGGTACATTTGGGATTTACCCAGGAAGGGATGGAACCTGCAGCTGAGGACAGGAAAGTCTGGGCTGACCAGCTTCGGCTGTTACCACCGTGACCTCATCAGGAAAAGCAGTTTCAGAAAATTAAAGGAGATGGTTTCCCACTATCCATTCTAGATGTGACATGGGCTGGATGGTCATCCCGACCAGAAGACAGCATAGGTCCTTACCTTGAAGGCAGGCACCTGGCAGGCAGACAGGCCAGGAAAGAGAAGGGGCAAGACCCTGAAGAGACGCGTGTCTCTCTCTCACGCACGTGTGTCTCTCTCTCTCTCTCTCGCGCACGCGTCTGCGCCTCTCTCTCTCGCACGTCTGCGTCTCTCTCTCGCGTCTCTCTCTCTCTCTCTCCTCTCGCACATGCACATATCTCTCGCGTCTCTCTCTGGTGCGCATGCTCTCTCTCTCTCTCTCTCGATGCACACAAGCTAAAAGGGAAACTGGCTTGTTTGTATACCGAGTCTGTGGTTGTGAACAGATGCAAAAGTTTGGCGAACTTTTTGGTCGTAAAATGATTTGTACGTGTTCCAAGATGTTCGTGAACCGAGGTTCCACTGTAATTAGTAATGTGAAAACGTTCAAGGCAAACCTGGGCTTTATCTCTCCAGTGTGTGCATATTAGAAAAATAATATACATTTAATTCCTGGCAAAGAAAGCTGGGAGAAAATGGAAGATGCATTTGAGGCCCCAGACATTCCAAACGTGCAGTGATCTTCAGGCTCTGCTCGACCAGGAGTTTAAGGAGAGATTTGTGGACTTTACAGAGCTGGATCCCTGAGCCTCATTCTTTTCAGATCCCTTTCTGAGCAGATTGAGTGAGGTGTTTCATCTCCGTGCTGTTTCATACAAAATCTAAATAACATCAAGTGAAAATCATATCATCCTGCTGTTCATTTGGAAGGCCTTCTTGATGCAGAGAAGTGTCCAGCATTAGCACCACAGCCATGAAGGTTGCCACGCTATTTGGCTTAGCATGTCTCTGTTGGCTGCTTCTGCTGATGTGAACTTATCAGACTGGAGATCTGAGAGGCCACTTGTCTCTGTGATGAGCTGCTGGATGACTCTGTCAGGTTTTTGGTGCTTATTTATATGCTGCCATATTTAGTTTTTTTTTTAAAGTCTGTCATGTTTACATAATACTTGTCACAAGTTTACATAATTCCAGCAAAAGACCAGTTACAAAAAATGTATAAAGACAAGCACAGCAAACTGCATGTTTATTGCCGTTTCGATCGGAACATTTATTTAGGAACCTCTGGTCATCTGATGTGCTTATGTCCCTCATTCTTTGTGTTTCTTGATGCCATTGTTTATCGCACATTGCCTCCAGATGACACTACAACTGGACGTTTTGTTGTTTATATATATATAGCAAAATACCCACGCTTCGCAGCGGAGAAGTAGTGTGTTAAAGAAGTAATGAAAAAGAAAAGGAAACATTTTGAAAATAACGTAACATGATTGTCAATGTAATCAATGTAATTGTTTTGTCACTGTTATGAGTGTTGCTGCCACTTATATATATATATATACAGTATATATATACATACATACATACACACATTCTATATATATCTATATCTATCTATAATATACACATACACACAAACATTATATCTATATATATATATATCTATATATCTAATATCTATATATCTATCGATATATCTAATATCTATATATCTATATCTATATATCTATCTATATCTATATGTATATCTATATCTATATATACACACACACACATACATATACACACACACATATATATATATATATACCCTTTGGGATGCGAGCAGCTGTTGCTGGGGGTCCCAGAATCCATCGAGGAAGAAAAATAAAAAACATTATTTGTACAAAATCTTAATTTACCTATCCATCCCTAAATAATTAAATGGGCAGGCTATTTCGTATCAGTGAAATACGCTGCTTGTTAAAATGGATGACTCCTGCTCTAACATGCACTTAGTGCTGCGTGGGTATTATGAACTATCGTATCTGTTCAAGTTCTATTTAAATTTTAAATATAAGTGATTTTTATTTAGTCGACAGAAATATGTTTAGTAGGAATGTAAGTTAAATTTAGTCATCATTGCATAAATTTTTCTTCACCATAGAAAATTAAAGACTAAATTCAACTTACATTCCTACCAAAGATATTTCTGTCGACTAAATAGAACCTACTTATATCCAAATAGAACTGATCGCGCATTGTAGAGTGACTTGACGTGCACCACATTGAGCCTGCGAGCTACTGAGCTGTCGCCTGCCTGCCTCAATAAGTGACCCTCGCTTTGCTCTTACTTTTTTTACCGTTCATTTAATCATGGCTAGTCGCAAAAAAATTTGAAAATGGAAGGAGGATTTTACTAAGTAAGGCATTACCAAAACAATTATTGATGGGGAATAAAGTATCCATTATTCACAAAGCTTCAATTGGTGATCTGTTTTCTGCGTTAACCTCATATTTTTTCATACTTCTTCTCAAAATAAGGGGGTGTGAGGGTAAAATGAATCGGGAAGCGCTGATTTATATATATATATTGAATATATTTAAATAGTTTTACTGTGAAATAATGCAAACGAATGGAATCGAACCTCGAACGTCAGCGCTAGAGGCGAAGCCTCTCGTGTTGTGACACGGCGTGCGGTTTGTTTATCTGACAGTATGTAGATTGGGAGATATATATATACTGTGTATATATATATATATATATATATATATATATATATATATATATACTGTATATATATGTATATACAGTATATATATGTAAGATGACTCCAGTAGCCACAATAAATGCCTTTATTGAATAGACAAACCGGGGTGATCAAGTTCCTTTCTACTGCAGCCACAGCCGCAACATCACATAAAACACATCAATAATCTATACTAATAAAAGGCAAAGCCCTCACTCACTCACTCACTCACTGACTCACTGACTCACTCACTGACTCATCACTAATTCTCCAACTTCCCGTGTGGGTGGAAGGCTGAAATTTGGCAGGTTCATTCCTTACAGCTTCCTTACAAAAGTTGGGCAGGTTTTATATCGAAATTCTACGCGTAATGGTCATAACTGGAAGCAGTTTTTCTCCATTTACTGTAATGGAGATGAGCTTCAACGCCGTGGGCGGAGTTTCGTGTGACATCATCACGCCTCCCACGTAATCACGCAGTACATAGAAAACCAGGAAGACCTCAAAAAAGCGCTCAAGAAAACATGCATTATATAATTGAGAAGGCAGCGAAACAATAAGAAGCGAGCGAGTGACATATACAACCATATTCATGAGTTCTGCTACTTCGGAAACAAACCACGATGTAAACCTACACTTTAAATTAAGTTCATAGACAGGCTGCCGCTGGCGTTTGTAATTTAGTGCCTGCCCATATAAGGCCGTCCGTCAGCGGCAATCCAATAGCAAACTGCCACGGGTAAATATTCACGGGTGAAGGACTGTGCTTATGGAGAGGAAGATGAGATGGTCAGGGTGGTGTTTGACACAAACTCAGCGAAACTGCGAGAGAAAGTTTTAAGTGCCAGGACTAAGGTAACATTAAATACAGCCATGGACATAGCAGGAGATGGCACCAGCACAGCTGGGAACCTTCGATGCAAGTACACCGAGCGGCTCACGTGAACTGATGCAGTGCACAGATAAAAGCAACATTTCCAAAGAGCTGAACAAAACCGAATTACACAATTGAAAAGGCAGCAAAAATATGAAGCGTCTGATAAGCATATTCATAAATCCAGCTACTGTGGAAACAAAGCACACGGTGGAAAAGTCAATGTCCGCTAAAGGAAGACAGTGTAAAAAAACCCGTGCATGCAGTGTGTCAGGTCTCAGATAAAGAAGAAGACGAGCTGTTTATTGATGCAGTAAGAAACGAATCGATGAATGAAACCTGTCATCTTTACAGCGATTGACAAACACGGAATGTAACTTGAACACAACACATCCTACAAATCGAACCTGATTGAAAGAAATAATGATAATCAAATCCTTGATGACAGCAACACTCAGTAACACTCACAAAACAAATACTGTATATTGACAGTCATGTTACGTTATTTTTAAAATGTTCCCTTTTCTTTTTCTACCTTTTTTAACACACTACTTCTCCGCTATGCGATACGCGGGTATATATATGTGTATATATATATATATATCCCGCTCTACATACTCGAATAATGGATACTTTATTAGCCATCAATGATTGTTTTGGTAAAGCCATACTCAGTGTATTCATTAGATGAACGGTAAAAAGTAAGAGCGAGGGAGGATGACTCATTGAGGCATGCAGGCTGTAGTCTTGCGTCAACTCTATCTGAATTGCGATCACATTTGAAAAAATATATCTTTTCAAGTTCTATTTAGTCCATATGTGTCAAACTCAAGGGCCGCGGGCCACATCCGGCCCGGCGTGTAATTATACCTGGCCATGAGATCATTTTATATACTGTATTATTGTTATTAAAGCCGGGTATATGAAGCGCTGGTAACACAATAAACTACAGATCCCATAATGCAGCGCTGGCTTAGAGTTATTAGCACTGAGTTTGCACGGCGCTTTGGTGACTTTGAAGAACAAAAAGTCCGTCTACATGCGGCTCGAACCTTGTGCATGTTTGGTAGCACATATCTGTGTGAGAAGCTCTTCTCAGTGATAAAGACTAACAAAACAGCACACAGGAGTCGCCTCACTGATGAGCACCTGCAATCCATCCTGAGAATCTCCACAACACAGAACCTCACAGCAAACACAAACGAACTTGTGGCCAAAAAAAGATGCCTGGCGTCCAGCTCTAAAATGACATATGAGCAAAGACAACTGAATGATTTGATTTGTTATTGCACGTAAGAGCGGGAGTCAACCGTTTTAACAAACAGCGTATTGCACTGATACGAAATAGCTGTGTGTGTATATATGTAGATATGTATGTATATGTATATATATATGCTTATATATGTGTGTGTGTATGTATGTATATATATATATATTATATATATATATGTATTTGTGTGTATACAGTGGTGTGAAAAACTATTTGCCCCTTCCTGATTTCTTATTCTTTTGCATGTTTGTCACACAAAATGTTTCTGATCATCAAACACATTTAACCATTAGTCAAATATAACACAAGTAAATACAAAATGCAGTTTTAAATGATGGTTTTTATTATTTAGGGAGAAAAAAAATCCAAACCTACATGGCCCTGTGTGAAAAAGTAATTGCCCCCTGAACCTAATAACTGGTTGGGCCACCCTTAGCAGCAATAACTGCAATCAAGCGTTTGCGATAACTTGCAATGAGTCTTTTACAGCGCTCTGGAGGAATTTTGGCCCACTCATCTTTGCAGAATTGTTGTAATTCAGCTTTATTTGAGGGTTTTCTAGCATGAACCGCCTTTTTAAGGTCATGCCATAGCTTCTCAATTGGATTCAGGTCAGGACTTTGACTAGGCCACTCCAAAGTCTTCATTTTGTTTTTCTTCAGCCATTCACAGTTGTATTTGCTGGTGTGTTTTGGGTCATTGTGCTGTTGCAGCACCCAAGATCGCTTCAGCTTGAGTTGACGAACAGATGGCCGGACATTCTCCTTCAGGATTTTTTGGTAGACAGTAGAATTCATGGTTCCATCTATCACAGCAAGCCTTCCAGGTCCTGAAGCAGCAAAACAACCCCAGACCATCACACTACCACCACCATATTTTACTGTTGGTATGATGTCTTTATCTGAAATGCCGTGTTCCTTTTACGCCAGATGTAACGGGACATTTGCCTTCCAAAAAGTTCAACTTTTGTCTTATCAGTCCACAAGGTATTTTCCCAAAAGTCTTGGCAATCATTGAGATGTTTCTTAGCAAAATTAAGGCGAGCCCTAATGTTCTTTTTGCTTAACAGTGGTTTGCGTCTTGGAAATCTGCCATGCAGGCGTTTTTGCCCAGTCTCTTTCTTATGGTGGAGTCGTGAACACTGACCTTAATTGAGGCAAGTGAGGCCTGCAGTTCTTTAGACGTTGTCCTGGGGTCTTTGTGACCTCTCAGATGAGTCGTCTGCGCTCTTGGGGTAATTTTGGTCGGCCGGCCACTCCTGGGAAGGTTCACCACTGTTCCATGTTTTTGCCATTTGTGGATAATGGCTCTCACTGTGGTTTGCTGGACTCCCAAAGCTTTAGAAATGGCTTTATAACCTTTACCAGACTGATCGATCTCAATTACTTCTGTTCTCATTTGTTCCTGAATTTCTTTGGATCTTGGCATGATGTCTAGCTTTTCAGGTGCTTTTGGTCTACTTCTCTGTGTCAGGCAGCTCCTATTTAAGTGATTTCTTGATTGAAACAGGTGTGGCAGTAATCAGGCCTGGGGGTGGCTACGGAAATTGAACTCAGGTGTGATACACCACAGTTAGGTTATTTTTTAACAAGGGGCAATAACTTTTTCACACAGGGCCATGTAGGTTTGGATTTTTCTCCCTAAATAATAAAACCATCATTTAAAACTGCATTTTGTGTTTACTTGTGTTATATTTGACTAATGGTTAAATGTGTTTGATGATCAGAAACATTTTGTGTGACAAACATGCAAAAGAATAAGAAATCAAGAAGGGGGCAAATAGTTTTTCACACCACTGTATATGTGTGTGTTTATATGTAGATATATATGTATGTATATATGTGTATATGTATAGATATGTATATATATATATATATGTTTGTGTGTGTGTGTAAATATATATATATATATATATGACAACAACACTCATCACTCACAACAGTGACAAAACAATTACATTGACAATCAGGTTACGTTATTTTCAAAATGTTTCCTTTTCTTTTCATTGCTTGTTTAACACACTACTTCTCCTCTGGTATTTTGCTAGTATATATATATATATATATAAATATAAATATAAATATATATATTTACACACACACACAAACATATATATATACATAACTATACATATACATACACACATACATACATACACACACACATATATAAACATATATATACATATACATACATATCTACATATATACACACACAGCTATTTCAGTATCAGTGCAATACGCTGCTTGTTAAAACGGATGACACCGCTCTTACGTGCAAGTCTGCGTGGATATTATGAACTATCGATTTGTTCAAGTTCTATTTAAATTTTAAATAGAAGGAATTTTTATTTAGTCGACAGAAATATCTTTGGTAGGAATGGTAAAAACAGACAGGAATATTATTCCTGAATAAATCAACTCAAACCTTAAACAACTTATAATATTTTGCTCTCCATAAAATATATCCTGTCTAAATTATACAAGTTAGAAATAAAGTAAACATTAAAAGAACAAACATTCAAATTTCTTTACTCTTATGTAATTTTATATAAAAAAATAAACTTAGATTTTAAATATCCCAAAAGATTTTGCTCTCCATAAAAATATATCCTGTCAAAATTATACAAATTCAAATATGAACATGCTGCATAACAAAACCTGGAAATATAAATAAAATGTGTTCCTTTCAGCAATAACAAATCAAATCATTCAGTTGTCTTTGCTCATATGTCATTTTAGAGCTGGACGCCTGGCATCTTTTTTTGGCCACAGGTTCGTTTCTGTTTGGTGTGAGGTTCTGTGTTGTGGAGATTCTCAGGATGGATTGCAGGTGCTCATCAGTGAGGCGACTCCTGTGTGCTGTTTTGTTAGTCTTTATCACTGAGAAGAGCTTCTCACACAGATATGTGCTACCAAACATGCACAAGGTTCGAGCCGCATGTAGACGGACTTTTTTTGTTCTTCAAAGTCACCAAAGCGCCGTGCAAACTCAGTGCGCTCAGTTTATCAGCAAAGTGCGTATTTGGGAACACCGTAGTGACGACTTGGTTTAACATTACTTGGCAACAGGGAAAGTGGGGCAAGTGGTTGTGTCTCCCATAAAAGCAGCTTCACTTGAAATCACTTTGTGATTGTGCACGGTAAAACGTCCGCTGAAGTGTCAGATTCTTATTTAATTCTTCTGCTTTCTGTATCTTCTGCATTGCATTCAGGTCTTTCAGGTTACCCTGATGTTTTGTTTTATAGTGCCGTCTTAGATTAAATTCTGTAATTACAGCCACATTAGCTCCACAAATGAGACACACGGGTTCAGTAAACATATACTCAGCCTCCCATCGGTTTTAAAGGCTCTATTTTCAGAATCAACTTTTCTCTTCAGCATCGTGTGAGCTAGCTTCGCAATAACTTGCAGCATCATAAGGTAGACTTGATTAACGCGTAAGTGTTGGCAAGGCAGCTGAAGCGCTGCATTATGGGATCTGTAGTTTATTGTGTTACCAGCGCTTCATATACCCGGCTTTAATAACAATAATACAGTATATAAAATGATCTCGGGCGGATATAATTACACGCGGGCGGATGTGGCCCGCGCCCTTGAGTTTGACACATATGGACTAAATAGAACTTGAAAAGATATATTTTTTCAAATGTGATCGCGCAATTCAGATAGAGTTGGCGCAACTACAGCCTGCATGCCTCAATAAGTCATCCTCCCCTCGCTCTTACTTTTTTACCGTTCATCTAATGAATACACTGAGTATGGCTTTACCAAAACAATCATTGATGGCGAATAAAGTATCCATTATTCGAGTATGTAGATCGGGTTATATATATATACATATATATATACCCGCGTATCATCGGAGAAGTAGTGTGTTAAAAAGCTAGAAAAGAAAAGGGAACATTTTAAAAATAACGTAACATGACTGTCAATATACAGTATTTGTTTTGTGAGTGTTACTGAGTGTTGCTGTCATCAAGGATTTGATTATCATTATTTCTTTCAATCAGGTTCGTATTTGTAGGATGTGTTGTGTTCAAGTTACATTCCGTGTTTGTCAATCGTTGTAAAGATGACAGGTTTCATTCATCGATTCGTTTCTTACTGCATCAATAAACAGCTCGTCTTCTTCTTTATCTGAGACCTGACACACTGCATGCAGGGGTTTTTTTTACACTGTCTTCCTTTAGCGGGACATTGACTTTTTCCACGTGTGCTTTGTTTCCGCAGTAGTTGGATTTATGAATATGCTTGTATGTATCAGGCGCTTCATATTTTTGCTGCCTTTTCAATTGTGTAATTCGGTTTTGTTCAGCTCTTTGGAACTGTTGCTTTTATCTGTGCACTCGTCAGTTCACGTGAGCCGCTCGGTGTACATGCATCGAAGGTTCCCAGCTGTGCTGGTGCCATCTCTGCTATGTCCATGGCTGTATTTAATGTTACCTTAGTCCTGGCACTTAAAACTTTCTCTCGCAGTTTCGCTGAGTTTGTGTCAAACACCACCCTGACCATCTCATCTTCCTCTCCATAAGCACAGTCCTTCACCCGTGAATATTTACCCGTGGCAGTTTGCTATTGGATTGCCGCTGACGGACGGCCTTATATGGGCAGGCACTAAATTACAAACGCCAGCGCAGCCTGTCTATGAACTTAATTTAAAGTGTAGGTTTACATCGTGCTTTGTTTCAGTAGCAGAACTCATGAATATGGTTGTATATGTCACTTTCCGCTTCTTATTGTTTAGCTGCCTTCTCAATTATATAATGCATGTTTTCTTCAGCGCTTTTTGAGGTCTTCCTGGTTTTCTATGTACTGCGTGATTACGTGGGAGGCGTGATGATGTCACACGAAACTCCCCCCACGGCGTTGAAGCTCATCTCCATTACAGTAAATGGAGAAAACTGCTTCCAGTTATGACCATTACGCGTAGAATTTCGATATAAAACCTGCCCAACTTTTGTAAGGAAGCTGTAAGGAATGAACCTGCCAAATTTCAGCCTTCCACCCACACGGGAAGTTGGAGAATTAGTGATGAGTGAGTGAGTGAGTGAGTGAGTGAGTGAGGGCTTTGCCTTTTATTAGTATAGATATATATATATATATATATATACAGTATATATATATATATATATATATTTTTTTTACTGTCAAAGAATGCAGAGTACGCGACACTTGTTTCACCCTTATTTGGGCTCATCAGGTGTACACACTCGCCGCGCCGTGTGGTTTGTTTATTTGACAGCCTGTAGTGGAGTGTGTACGGCTAATGAGCCCAAATAAGGGTGAAACATCTGTCGCGTACTCTTTGTATTATTTGACAGTTAACTATGTAACATTCAATGATCTGCTTCTCGCAACTGAAGGGGGCCCCGTGGCGGATGTTTGCCAACTGGTAGACCAACTACAAGTGTTACCTGGTAGGTAACCACCCATACAATCAGATCAGGACTCAGAACACGGATGCTATGAATATATATATATATATCTATACTAATAAAAGGCAAAGCCCTCACTGACTGACTGACTGACTGACTGACTGACTCACTGATTGACTGACTGACTCACTGACTCATCACTAATTCTCCAACTTCCCGTGTAGGTAGAAGGCTGAAATTTGGCAGGCTCATTCCTTACAGCTTACTTACAAATGTTAGGCAGGTTTCATTTCAACATTCTACGCTTAGCAGTCATAACTGAAACCTACTTTCATCCATATATACGACTATAGCCTGCAGCTCGGTCGCCGTGTGAGATGGAGTTGTGCCTGCCCATTATAAGGCCGTCAGCCAATAGACACGCTGCCGCGAAATATTTGCAGGTGAAGGACTGTGCTTATGCAAACGAATAGGAAAGCAATATGTAAAGCTTAACTTTAAATTAGGTTCATAGACACATTGCCGCTGGCGTTTGTCATGCCTAAGAGGAATACGATATTAGCGAGATAGATCGCATGAGATAGCACAAGCACAGCTGAGAAGCTTCGATGCATGTACTCGGAGCAGCTCACGTCAACTGACTTTGTTCTGGCTTTAACTACTGTGAAATAAATAGACATAAACTGGAAGCGTGAGTCTGTGTCTTTTAATAATCTCGAGAGGGAAACATGGTGGCAGCGTAGGTGGCGTGACGCCAGTTTGCTGTTAAAAGTTCAGGACGCGGAGACGCTAACACGAAAGGGAAATGGAGGGTCTGAGACCGCTGCTGACATTAAGCCTTGATGCTAAAGACCTGGTAAAGTCATGGAGAACATGGATGAACGAGTTCAGATTATTCACAGAACTTGCAATGCCGGAGGCAGAGGAAAACACTAACGTCAGATTATTCCGTTATCTTATTGGAGAGAGCGGCAGAGAATTGTGTCTGGCGCTGTCCGGTGATGTAAGACCTGATGAGTTAACCATGAGCTTGATGATACGTAAATTTGATGAACATTACAACCCGAAAATAAACGGAACTGTAGATATGTTCAGATTTTTTTCAAATCAGGCAAGGGGAGAAAATATAGACAACTACGTCACAGATCTGAGAGTGTTAGCAGGCACATGCAATTTCGGGGAGATTAAAAGTTCCCTTATACATGACCGAATTGTGTGCGGAACCAGTGATGCAAGTTTAGAAAGCTGCATACAAATATGCAGAGCCACAGAACTGTCGAAGGAGAACAGCAGAACAGTCACACGGGGTTCCCTATTCTATACTTCTCCCGGTGCGTCTCTCTAAACCCTCCGTGCGGGAACATTATCATAAGGCTCAACAATCCTATTGTTACACCTTCTACGTGCACCCAGCCGTCCTTATTACGGAGTCTTCCTTGCTTTACCGCTGGCTGCTTCTTTCCATTCACCTTCCCAGCTCTTTATTCAAACCGTTTTCCTTCTCACTTTTCCGCTTCTTCGCTGTCTTCTCTCTTTTCGTTCAGAATACGCGCCTCCTTGCCTTTAGCGATTTGGGTAATGAACACTTCAATGAATGAAACCTGTTATCTTTACAACAGCTGACAAACACGGAATGTAACTTAAACACAACAAGTCCTCCAAATACGAACCTGACTTGATGACAGCAACACTCATAACAGTCACAAAACAATTACTGTATATTGAAAATCATGTTACGTTATTTTTAAAATGTTTCCTTTTCTTTTTCATAACTTCTTTAACACACTACTTCTCCACTGCAAAGCTGGTATTTTGCTAGTGTGTATATATATATATATATATATATATATATATATATATATATATATATATATATATATATATATATATATATATGTAGTATAGTGCTGGGCAACAATTAAACTTTTTAATCGCGATTAATCTCAATCACATTGTTATGTGCAAAATTCAACACCAAACTCAAAAGTAGTGTATTGTGTGTATTTGGTCTGCGAACCCTTTAAACAAATAATGTACTTTTTAGCAGCAGTATTCCCTTTACATGGTAACGGTTAAAATATTTCTTGTAAATCTCAACTTAAACAACGTAATCAAATCAAGTATAAAATCAAAGCTACTTGCCATTGTCAGGACATTAACATTTTTTTTAGTTTGTTACAGAAAAACAAGTTACGTTCAGAGTCCACAGCCACGATCACAACATTATAACAGGCACCTTCCGAGCAACAGCAAGTTCACATTTCTAAATCTGTTTTCTTTTTTATCTAAACAGGTACCAGCAGAAACATTTTCTTCTATGAGGAATCAGCAGAAACACTTTATGTTCAGTAGGAACTCTTTGAGGGCTAATATTTTTTTCCAAAAAACTCAAAAGTTTTCTGAAAAGTGCACAAAGCAATGGTTTCACACATAAAACAGCATAAAATGTCTGTTGCTGCCTGTCGTACCGGTATCAGCGGCTGTGTGGGGGGATGACTCGACGGTCAGCAGGAATGTACGGTGGGCTGGCTGTCTTTGTGAGACAGGTGCACGAGGGTGGCAGTTTCAGTATCGTTTGTACCCCCTGTCATCGTGTCTGTCCTCCCAGGTGAACGTTGCCGTAGGTGCATCAGCTACACGAACGTGTTCAGCACCACGATCAGCTGGGGACCAATCAGCTCATGCCGGTACCTCACTTTCATTTTCGATTTAAATCTTCAGATCACTTGCATCAAAATTGGAGTCTGACAAATCAGAGTCCGATTCTGCGATAATACGAGAAAAAGTCATCCACTGATTATTCTGCCTTGAGCATTCACTTTGGTATCTCTCCACATTCCATTTTGGAAGCTGTTTGCTCTTCGCTACTCACGCACGCAGAGGGAATCAAAGTCAAATCAATAAAGCTAACTTTCCTTCTAGCAAAAGTGTATTGAAAAGCGTGGTAACAAGAAGATCACTGATCTCTATTGATCGCTAGTGAGACTGAGGCTTTCAAAATAACAATAATTATAATAAAAACTGTGTTAACTTGCCCATCCCTGGTATATATACATATTCAGAATCTTAAACAGTTTTTCAATGGAATACAAACTCAGTCTTACAGCTCCTCTTTGCGGGAACAGCTGCCGGCTTGCTGGCAGGCAACGAACATTTAAAAGGCCGAGCAGCAGGCATCCTGAGGCCTTACTCTCCTGTATCTCGTCCCCCAGACTCCCTGTGCTCCCGCCGCTGCTACCGGCCTGCTGGACCCCCATAATGAAGAAACTTTGTGTTCTTTTGAGCAGGACTCAGGGCTGATGTGTCAAGTTTGACGGCTGTTCCTTGTGAGGCCGGATTGCCTCTGTAAGACACTTGTGTTTGTAACTGGAAGAACAGCAATAAAGTTTCCGCTCCTTGGAAAACCTGCTGTAGTCTCCTGTGCAACTTTGTGGCTCAAACTTGACAAGCTATATACAGTTAGGTCCATAAATATTTGGACAGAGACAACTTTTTTCTAATTTTGGTTCTGTACAATACCACAATGAATTTTAAACGAAACAACTCAGATGCAGTTGACGTGCAGACTTTCAGCTTTAATTCAGTGGGTTGAACAAAACGATTGCATAAAAATGTGAGGCAACTAAAGCATTTTTTTAACACAATCCCTTTATTTCAAGGGCTCAAAAGTAATTGGACAAATTAAATAGCTGGAAATAAAATGTTCATTTCTAATACTTTGCTGGCAATGACAGCCTGAAGTCTTGAACTCATGGACATCACCAGATGCTGGGTTTCCTCCTTTTTAATGCTCTGCCAGGCCTTTACTGCAGCGGCTTTCAGTTGCTGTTTGTTTGTGGGCCTTTCTGTCCGAAGTTTTAGTCTTCAACAAGTGAAATGCATGCTCAATTGGGTTAAGATCAGGGGACTGACTTGGCCATTCAAGAATTTTCCACTTCTTTGCTTTAATAAACTCCTGGATTGCTTTGGTTGTGTGTTTTGGGTCATTGTCCATCTGTATCATGAAACGCTGCCCAATCAGTTTGACTGCATTTAGCTGGATTTGAGCAGACAGTATGTCTCTGAACACCTCAGAATTCATTCAGCTGCTTCTGTCCTGTGTCACATCATCAATAAACACTAGTGTCCCAGTGCCACTGGCAGCCATGCACGCCCAAGCCATCACACTGCCTCCACCGTGTTTTACAGATGATGTGGTATGCTTTGGATAATGAGCTGTTCCACGCCTTCTCCATACTTTCTTGCCATCATTCTGGTAGAGGTTGATCTTGGTTTCATCTGACCAAAGAATGTTTTTCCAGAACTGTGCTGGCTTTTTTGGATGTTCTTTAGCAAAGTCCAATCTAGCCTTTCTATTCTTGAGGCTTATGAGTGGCTTGCACCTTGCAGTGCACCCTCTGTATTTACTTCCATGCAGTCTTCTCTTTATGGTTGACTTGGATATCGATACGCCTACCCTCTGGAGAGTGTTGTTCACTTGGTTGGCTGTTGTGAAGGGGTTTCTCTTCACCATGGAAATGATTCTGCGATCATCCACCACTGTTGTCTTCCGTAGATGTCCAGGTCTTTTTGCGTTGCTGAGTTCACCAGTGCTTGTTTTCTTTCTCAGGATCACCAAACTGTAGATTTTGCCACTCGTAATATTATAGCAATTTCTCGAATGGGTTTTTTCTGTTTTCGCAGTTTAAGGATGGCTTCTTTCACCTGCATGGAGAGCTCCTTTGACCAAATGTTGTCTGTTCACAGCAAAATCTTCCACATGCAAGCACCACCCTTCAAATCAACTCCAGGCCTTTTATCTGCTTAACTGATAATGACATAACAACGGACTTGCCCACACCTACCCATGAAATAGCCTTTCAGTCAATTGTCCAATTACTTTTGAGCCCCTAAAATGAAGGGATTGTGTTAAAAAATGCTTTAGTTGCCTCACATTTTTATGTAATCTTTTTGTTCAACCCACTGAATTAAAGCTGAAAGTCTGCACTTCAACTGCATCTGAGTTGTTTCATTTAAAATTCATTGTGGTATTGTAAAGAACAAAATTAGAAAAAAAGTTGTCTGTCTAAATATTTATGGACCTAACTGTAGACTAGCTGTGCTACTCGTCCAAGACACATGGGACTCAAGTCAACATAGACCTCAGCATTATAATGTGCAGTGCACCATCTATTGAAATATATTTTGTAATGCATATATAAATAAAATGCACTGCATTTGTTATTGCAATGGATGGCTCATCAGAAACATAATAAAATGCACTGCATTCCCGCAGATGGTACATGAGAAACATTTGTTGTAATAATGCATTGCATTTGTTATTCCAACAGGTCCATTAGCACTGCTTTTTCTAATTAAATATACCAGACAACACAACCAGATGGACACACAGACGCTTGTCCTATTATTAAGGTCGAGGTTATCATCCCTGCAGTGGGCTGGCGCCCTGCCCGGGGTTTGTTTCCTGCCTTGCGCCCTGTGTTGGCTGGGATTGGCTCCAGCAGACCCCGTGACCCTGTAGTTAGGATATAGCGGGTTGGATGATGGATGGATGGTTAAAACTGCTGAACTAGAATGATCTACCAAGAATTGTAGAGTTGGATAATGGATGGATATTATCATCCATTAATTGTGATGTTTTTTTCAAATAAGGTCAAAAAATTAGTAGTTCATCCTCGTTTGTAAAGTGGCTGTTTTGAGAAATGCATATAAAAGTAGTTTGTATGTCAAGCATGTGCATCACAAAGGTGCTCATTAGTTTCTACAATTCGGCCATTATGAGAAACCCAGCCTCAATTTCATTTAAATTCAACATTTTCTCCAAGTGGTTTATTTAGTCAAAATACATGTGTTTGGGATGCTGTGAGTATACGACTGGATCCCTGACATATTCATTACAGGCGTTTTCCCACCGCAGGAACTTTATTTTCAGCAATCCATGTGTTCCTGTACAATGTAAGCCCTGAGCCACTTTCGTGTGTTCGTTCCCACTGGAGAACAGGAACTGTGACCTTTATGCAAAGAAGAGTGATGCGGTGCGATGAGCGGCACATGCAGGACTTCCCGAGGGATCTCCCCCAACACTTATTGCTTTGATGTGGCGCACTAGCGAGGCGGCTGTGAAGAGCGATGAGGTGCAAAGTGTGGCGTCAGCGGGAGTTCACAAGGGACCCTTCCCTCTTATTTCTTCAAACCAATTGTGACTTCACAGGGGAGACGAATGCGTCGATGTGATGCATAGTGGGGCACCGAATGGAGGCGGCCACCACATCTTCACAGAGAGTATTAGAGAGCTAAGATATCTGTAAGATGGGGCCGGTGCTTGCAGTGAACCAATCAGCACAATTCACCACCTGAGCCCCTCCCACGACACTTCCTGGTTGAACGATAAGTACATACCCTGGAGCTACAAATGGCCCGAGTTTCTACAAAGTTCCTTGAAAGGCTCCTGTGGTGGTGACGTGGTCCGAGTTAAATGAGATTATTACATAGACTTATGTCTGATGCTGTTGGCTGTGCTGGCCCCTATAGAGGCCAATTCTGCCAGGAACTTTTATCTCCGTTCTGCATGAAAACCTAAGATGAAAATGTTTTCTTAGCCATTAGCACAAAAACATGGGGTAAGTAACAGAAAAAAAGAAAATTTTTGAGTGTTTGTTTATAATGTATTTTCTAATAAATTTTACCAAAGGCCAAAACAGACCTTTAAGTTAATAAGTAGTTACCATCCATCAAAATTGGTGAATGTGACTTACAAACATTTCTGCACATCTGGGCACAGTCAATTTGTCTGTTTATTCTTTTTCATGCTTCCTCAAGTTTCATGTTGAACTTGAGCCCCTGCCATATAGCGTGGTCTGAACGCAGATACAGCTGTCCTAGAACATCACCGTTTTGTCTTTCAGATACTCTGGTCTTGCTGTGGCTGGATGATTTGCGCCATTGTCGTATCAGAAGATCACTTCTCAAGTAGCATGTATCTCACAGACTGCAACCAACTTCTTCTCCCATACCTTCATAATTTCCAGCATTCATTGACTTTGCATCCTTACAAGACCTCCTGGCAAAAATTAGGACAACAATCCCCGAGGGGGACGGTACCACCATGTTATACTTATTTGTTCCTCACTTGGGAGGTTGCTGCTGTATGAAGTGTTTCTGATATCTGCAAAGTACAAAGTAGATGACTGCACTCGCTGACTTGTGCTCTTCATGTCAGGTTTCTTCATTTCAGTGTATTCCCTATTTTAAAGGGGTATAATCGAATTCAATAGTTTCTGATCTTTACATATTATTTGTTAGACCCCCAATCAATAACCTTCAAAGGTTACTTAGACACGTGGGCTCTGTCTTGCTCCCAGGGAAGGCAATTTGACTCAAAAGGCATCAAAACCCCAAATAGAGTAAGGCACCATATAAGCTCTGTGTATAATGAACCAGGCAATGGTAGCTTCCACTCTACAATTCTTGGTAGATCATTCTAGTTCAGCAGTTTTAACCATCCATCCATCATCCAACACGCTATATCCTAACTACAGGGTCACGGGGGTCTGCTGGAGCCAATCCCAACCAACACAGGGCACAAGACAGAAAACAAACCCCGGGCAGGGCGCTAGCCCACCGCATGGCACACACACACCAAGCACACACTAGGGACAATTTAGGATCGCCAATGCACCCAACCTGCATGTCTTTGGACTGTGGGAGGAAACCCACACAGACACGGGGAGAACATGCAAACTCCACACAGGGAGGACCTGAGAAGCGAACCCAGGTCTCCTTACTGCGAGGCAGCAGCGCCACCGTGCTGCCCTCGGTTCTTAGCCATTTTCCTAAAACAACCACAACTGGGTAGAAGCGAGTGTGTTAGGTTAGAGTCCCCTAAAACAGTGCTTCGTGAACTGTGGGTCAAAACCTGGGTTGTGAGCTTATCTGTAACTGAGTCGCACTGAGGCGTGAGTTACAAATGAAGTGAACGATAAAGGGTTGGGAACAGTCTGCCGAAAGCCTTGATGGGTCCTTGCTTGCATTGGTGAACTTTGTTCATTGGTGATTCTTCAATTGGGACATCACCTCAACTGGACAATATCAAATGAGGCAGGATGCCAGTTGGCAATTCTTCTCAAATGGGGAATGATGTTTGGGGGAACGGCATGATGATCAGCCACCGTTTGCAGGGATAAAGGGTCAGTCACATAAACATGGGTCATGAGAAAAAAGACTTAAGAACCACTGCGCTAGAACATTAAGGACAAGTAAGAGGCAACAACTCACTTCCTCCATCAGCTCTTTTCAGTTAGCAGCTAGTAAATTTCTCCAATATCACATCTGAATCTTATTTAAAATTTGTTAAAGTTTCTTCTGCTACATGATTCAGTGGTTTGTTCTGGATTCCCATGGCACTGTATGGCTTCATTTTTAAATACACAGGCCCTTAATTTCCACTGGTGTCCTTCAAGAAGTGATCTACTATTTAATAGGGAGAATTCAGTTAGATCCACCTAATGGATAGTTAGGACAATTCTGAAGTCCGGGATTAGGTCCCACACAGCTTTCACTTTAACCAGTTTTCCCCCCCTTAGTAACTATCACCACACCTTCATCATTCCCACAGAATCCGAGTACATTCTCACATACCACGGCCAGTTATTTAAAGTAACACTTCATTTTTCCCCCTTTCTGTTTTTCAAATAGAACATCAAAGTTTTAGATGAAATGATTGAGAAACATCTGAAAATAATAATAAAAAATCTGGTTTGGTTTTCCCTGGTTTAACTTTTTTCAATAATAATAATAGTAATAAATTCTTTGCATTTACAGTATATAGCGCTTTTCTCACTACTCAAAGCGCTCAGCAATTGCAGGTTAAGGGTCTTGCTCAAGGGCCCAACAATAAAGCCACCCGACACCCCTGCCTACCCACCCATTGTAATGCACTTGTCAGATTACAAGTTACACGTATTGTCTGACCCAGGGCTCAGTTTTTAATAATTTCAAACTGGGTGTGCACACACATCCACAAGATGACCAGACTCTTGCTATTCCAAACTAAGACCATTAGACTGCAGATGGCAGTGGTGATGGAGACATTAGATTTACTTCACTGCCACTGAAGCAGCTAGTGATGCTACTCATGGGCATCTGAAAACAAACATACTCGATGACGGAGGAGATATATAAAATAACTTGGGACTCTTCCCGTTTTCATAATGCCTTCACACATAGTATAATGCCTATTCACATTTATGTTAAAATTTTGAATTTATCAAATATTTGTCTTGACATTTTGAACTATTTAAACCATTTTGAACCCCTCACCCAGAAGTGTGTACTTTTACCAGCACTTCCTAATGGTGTTCATCTTTCTTACTTCAATACCCATAACACCCGGAGACCCTGTGTTTCTAACACAGCATAAGGACGGTAAGCTTCCTGTCACTGAATCTCCTGTCAAACGCACTCTAACAATTGTCAGTGTCAAGACTTGTCCTCAAGGTCTGATGTTGTGGAAAAATTGTTGCCCACATTTTGCAGGAACCAAGCGTGCTGGACCTGTGGAAGTAAATTCTTTAAAAATACTTTGTGTCCCTCATTTATCCAAGAGGTTCTGCTGTCTATACAATCACTGCAAAGAAAGCAAATAAGACATTAAATTATTATCCCAAACTACTATTGGAGTTTATAATGGAGACGTTGATTTCTAAGAAATTGATTTTATGGATTTACCCATTAAGTTATTTCAGCCTTTCGCCAAGTCTATGAGCCAGTGTCCTCCACGCCTTTCTGTATGGAGGGGCAACACTTAGTAGCTGCAAACTCACTTATTTTTAATGGTATTTATCCAGCATTTGTTGTCCTGGTCTCCTTGTTCCACTGAATCTTCCAAGCATAATTTCTTTCTGTAAACCACTGAGGACCAAAGTACGTCAGTCTTAGCTTGGTGATCTTTCCTTCCAGAGTGATATCTGCCTTGATGTGACTCAGAATTTCCCTGTTTGTAACTTTTGCTGTCCACAGTATGCAAGGCAGCTTTATTTAGCACCATAGTTTAAAAAAAATCGATCTTTTTTTTGTCCATGTCCAACTTTCACAGCTATTCATTGTGATGAAGAAAACTATGATGTGGGCAAGTCTGCATTTAGAAGTGAGAATGATGTCTTTGCTTTTCCAGATGTTGTTCATGCTCATCTATGTACTTCAACCCTGGGCTATGTGTTGTTTTACCTCGGGTCAGATTTGCCACATCAGTCGATTTTGGAAATAAACTGTTAAAACACATTCAATTTCTTCATCATCGATCCTTATTTTACTGCCTTATCTGCCATTGTCATGATTTTCATGTTTATATTATTCAGTTGCATCTCATTTCTAACTTGCTTGATCAGCCATTCAAGATCATTTTCTGACAGCAAGGTAGTATCATCTGCGTATCGCAGATTGCTGATGTTAATCAAGCCCACTGATTTTACGCCAATTTTCGACTGATCAAGGTTCAGTTCTCTCACAAGCTAAAATGAAATGGAGAGACAATACAGCCATGCTGCATCCTTTCCTGACGATGAACCATTTGGTATCCCCCTGCTGTGTTCTTATGATTGGTTGCTTCTTGGTTATCATACAATGACCAAATCAGTCGAATCACATGTGCTAGAACACCTAACTCTTCCAGAGCCATCCACAGCTTATCATGCGTGACAAAGTCAAAAGCTTTTGTGTAATCGATAAAGCACATTTTTGAATTACCGTCAATATTTATTCCTGTCTGTAAAAGAAAGGGATGCTCAAGGCTGTTCAAATTACCACACACAAGTTAAGATGTTACAAAAGATCATCCAGCTGTAGTGGTGCTTGAGACCTCAACTCCCAGCAGTCCCTGCAATGGCTCTGATTGGTAATCTGCTGAGGGTGCAGGGGCTGTTGCGTAAAAGGAGGCTGGCGCGACTTTTAAAGGGGGGCTAGTGTTACCAAAAAGGGAGGAAGTCTTTTGTGTTTCGTGTGTGGAGTGTATTCTTGTTTTGTCCTTGATCGTCTCCTGTTTTGAGTGTATGGACTGTCTGGTGTCTTCCTGCTGCATGTGGACCGTCTTGGAGGATTTGTTGTCATCTTGTGAAGAAAGGACCACTCCTCATCCCATTCACATGCCATTATCCCATCAGGAAATACCGGTAGGACTGACCTTTACATTCATATACAGCGTGCTGATCACTGGAATTTATCTACTATCAGTTCGTTTCATTAGTTGCTGTTTGAATGAACTTCATAGTGTGTGATTTTTGTTAGTGGTTTGTTATTGTTGAACTTTAGTTTATTGTACATCGCCGTAAGAGTGAAGTGGGGTGTGATCGTTGTTTTAACTTTATTATTGTTTAATACATTCTTTAATTGCTGTTTTATTAACGGTCGCTTTTTAATCTCTAATTGTGAGTGTGTGCGGGTCGGGCCAAGGCTGGGTGCACCCCTGGAATCTGCACTAAAAAAATAAATCACCGTCTCTTAAACGGTGTGAATCTTAGCAGCTCCGGACCACTACACAGCCGTGTCTGGGCAAATTTATAGATGCAGAATTGCCTGATGTCCAAGTGGGCTTCAGGAAAGGTTGAGGCACTCATATAGTATCTCATACTTTCATTGGATTATGGATTGACCCGGAATTTCAAAAAGGATGGCCAAGTGTGCTTTATCAATTAATCAAAAGCATTTGACTTTTGCCACCCACTACAAGTCTGCATTCTAAAACTCACATTAACCTTGGTCTGTATTTTTTCAGGACTCCAAAAATGAAAATGTCGTCTGAATAAAACGAAAAGAGCGTACACCAAAGACTCGGGATAAAGGAATGCAAGAAACTATTGCATTTAATGTTGCTGGGGTGTATTGCGAGACATCCGTATCACCAGAAACAATTGTAATCAATACTGATTTAGGATGAAACAAAACAAAGAATTAGAAAAGTAGTGAATGTTATCTAACACTAGGATCACAGTACACAGTCACGTAAAACTTTAAAAAACAATGAGGTGATAAAGAACAGTTGCACTTTGGAACAATTAAAAAAATAAATAAGTTGCATTTAAACACCATAAAATCATTTTTATACACACATCTATGATTTTACAGAACACAGTTCTTCTGCTAAACACGGAATATGCTAATGCTTGGAGGAGGCTGCTGTTTGCTTATAAAAATCTTGTCATTTGGGTTCAATGCAAGGGAGAATAAGAAGACATTATTTGTTGTGAGGAGGAAATTTTGACTATTTAGCTAATAGTTGTTGTTGTTGGAATGAGAGGTGTAACACTGTGCAAGATTAACTTACTGTCAAGTGGATTATTAACGGCAGCACAATAATACTTGTGTTTTTAGTGCAAATTCGTTAGTGCTATACGTTTGCAAAAACAAACGTTTAGGCGCGATAAGCTAATTTTGCTATATCAAGGTGCAAACCGTCTGAAATTTACAAATATAAAAATATGGTATGAGTGCTGAGGGAGCAACTCATTTACAAATTGAGACTGTGAACATCACAGGAGAGATGCAAAGATGTGATTTATGGCTGCATTTTTCAGGTGATGATAATATTATGCAATTGATCTTTCATCTGTAAATTAGAAAATACTTAACAGTTTTTTGTTGTAAAAAGTAGAAAAAAATTATTTTAATTACCTTTATCGTCTGAGCAACTCAAGTGCTTTGTATAATGGTTAAAGCAAATCGATGCCATAATGCTGTCTGGGCAAAAGATTTCTGTACTTAGTGAAGAGTGCTGTCGGTTGATTATAAAGAGGGATACCCTGAACATGATAGGCAGACTTCTGCAATACAATACTAGCCCTTAGACATTGTTACCATCTCAAAAAATAAATTAAAATAACATAAAAACATCAATAGGACATGATTAGCACATACAGAAACAGACACCTTCCAAGCTGTACTGTTTTGAAGATTTTGGACTTTTGACGTCTCAAAGCTGTTCTTCGTTTTTTTACCTCTTGTTAATTTCTGCAGATTTTCAAAGATTTGTACCTACTGTTTGGCCCAGTCGACCTGTTTGGCTAAAAATGGCAGCTGGTAATTATACAAACATAACATCCATGATTTGCACTTCCCCTTCAGTGTACTGAATAAACACATCCTATTATGACCCCTGAAGCTTAACAGACAATTTCATTTGAAATAGAGACCCATTGCTGATTGTGACACATGATTTAAAATAAACAGGAAAAAAAATGATAAAATCAAAAATCGGAGAAGTAAAAAACGACCAGAAAAGCACTGGGTGGGGCAGGCTTGGGTTGAGGCTTGTCGCTATTTAATAATCTGAGGGCAATCACTCCAGGCCTTGGCTTTCCGTTTGGCAAGGGCCAGCCAAGCAGGTTCGGTTGCAACTTGTGCTGATTCTGAAGGAGGAAACCTCTTGGGGACTTCTTTGGGTGACGGAGCAGATGAGTCAGCAATTTCGACTGTTAGGAGAAAAAGAACAAGTGTTAACTATGCAGCTAAGTCAGAGAAAACGTAAAGATGTCTCGTTCTCAGCATTATCTGTTCCTTTGTAATAACTGTCAACTAGAGATGAAAAGACCTGACCTGCTAGATGTGTCACTGAGAGGCCTGCATAGCTGGTGCTGGAGTACTGTTTCACATGAAGTGCGTACAATTGGCTTTTGAGATTGGAGGAAGACGAGAGCATCTTGAATCAACCGAGTTGGTGAGGAAAAGCAGTACATGTTACAAGTCTACCTTGAATCCTTAGGAAACCTGCAACTACTTGGAGCCTTACAGGATCTTCCACAGGGTCCATAAATATGGATGGGTCTTCCACTAGTTGTCCCTGTGGTTAGCATAATGTGATGCACACTGTCTATGTTACTTAAAATACAAAGAATCATGAAGACTCTCTTTAGTCCAAAACATGCAGAACATTGGTGAACACAGATTAACTGATTTAACGTTCTATTGGTCCATGTTTCAGCAAGAAGACAAATTCACACCCAGATGTTTGCCTGTTCTCTCCTACTTTTAGCAACAATTTAGCAAGGCTAGTTCACTTGCAAATAAAAGCATGTGTGCTACATTACGTCAACATTTGGACTGTTACATCTCAGCCAGGGTTCCTAGTCTTGTTTTATATCCTTTTGTTCTTTGACGAGGCAGTTATGTTAATGTTACTTTTGTTAATTATCTGCTGTATTTTTCTTTGCCTGTGTTATGTTCCATGTGTTTTGTGCACTGTTCCCCGCCAATCACAATCAGGAACTGCCCTCTGCCCTATAAATCCAGGGTCTCCCACAGTTCCTGGTGGTTCATTGTGAATGCGCTCTGGAGTTGGTGAGTTTATGTGTCTTTCGCTGTGCTTTGTGTTTTTGATCTTACTACTGAATCTATTGCTTAATATGGATTGCCTTCATGTTACAGAGAATTTAATTTTGAGTTTGTGCTCCATGTAGTTTCATTTCTGTATCTAGATGGTGTTTTTGACAGATGTTCCCCCCTTCTAGTGGACATTTTTGGATGTGCTTTTGGGACTTGGGTCAAAGAGATCACTCCATGGGTTTATCTGCTCAGTACCTTACCTGCTTTATCCAATTCATACTGACAGGTGCCTAGCCTGGCAATAATGGGAACAAGGCAGGAACTTGTCCTGGACACCATCTGTCATAGGGCCCACCCATGCACAACCACCCCCACCCCCAACTCCCCCAAGTGCACAGCCAATTAACATAGCCGAAGGACTGAAACCACATACTGATTCAAATACAGACCATGACAGGGTTTGCAATTGAAAGCCAGGATGCTGGATTATTGAGGCCGCAGCTCCAACCACTGTGCCACCATGAAAGTTCACCCAATACTGTGAATTCTGTGTGAAATACAGGGGGTTCCAGAAGTCTGGGATCTCACCCAAATAGCAAAAATTGTGGGAGTCCCTGAAATGTTATAATGTTATAAATTAATTCATGTCAGTTCTTGCATTTAAGAGAGGGAAATGTAGCAGCCAGCAGAATGCTCTACACAGGAAGACTGTATGGGAAGGCAGCAGTCTGTGAGTCCTTCAAAGGCTGGGTGAGGCTGGACGCTTGAGTGGTACAGTGGAAGAGATGAATCAGGATACAAAGATGTAGTCAATGAATGAAGTGAAGGTCAAAACCAGGAAGTAATTTCTAACATGCATCAAAGCCAAATCACTAAACCACTGTCAAAATCATAAAAAAGGGTATGATACTTATAAACCAGAGATTCTTTAGAAGGCATAACCATAGGAAAGGGTTTGAGATGAATCCACAATCATGGACAGAGAGGCTAGAGAGACGTGCTAGTGGCGTTACGTGATGTAACTTCCTGTAGTTTGGTCAGGGTGAGCCCTAACGACCGCTATGGAAAATAGCTTAAGGAATTCCAAAACTTAGTCCCAAAATAAAACAAGAAATCTAAACACAAGTTACTTAGTACTATTAGAATCTCCATAACTCAAAACTAAGATAAAAAATGAGTACAGAATAAGGAAAAATATATTTAACCCAAAAAAATGAAAGAAGCAAAATTCAACCTAATAAGTGGCAGCAGCAACACTCTGTCAGATGGGAATGGGGAGCACACAGCTTGATGGACCTGAGAGGATTCAATATGAGGCACAGGGCAGAAACTTTTTGAGGAAATGTTACATGTTGGAGGCTCACACAGTCATTGACGATACTGAAGAGTGAGACGCAGCTAGCCCTAAAATGATTGAGATTACTGATACCGACATACTGACAGTGCCACGTTGCAGGAGAATAGGGCGAGGCTGTCCATGTCCTAGTCCTAGTTTGCATTTGTTGTTTTGCTGGCATTTCCCACAGCTTATAAGAACAAGAAAGTGAAATAATCAGTCTTACTAGGCAGTGTATGGCGTTGCTGTTCAATACATGTTATTCAGTGTGTGTCTCAGTTCTTTCATGTCAGTGCTCACTATAATATTCTCAAACTTGAATTCAAAAATATATCAATCTATTATATAAAAAAATCTTGGGTCGAGACGTGATCATCTCAGAGAGACACTTTGACATCACGCGAGACTAGACATTCCAACCTTGTGAAGCAAGACCCATGAGACGGTGACTATTACACGTCACGCCCTACTTACAAACAATTTAAAACAAGTTCACGGAGATCTAACCTCACAGTTGTTGGAATGCTTTTGGCAGACACACTTCATGTGCTCCCAGCTCTTAAAAATGTTATACATTCAAGATGGCACGTGAATGACTAAGCAAAGAAGAAAGAGCAGCGCATCAAAAAGAGACATGAAAGCATTGGAGAGAAAAGGTGGCTGCTTTTTCTAAGATTTTAAGACTTTTTTTTGAATGCTAATTGATGAAATGCGCCCACACTTTTATTTTACGAGTAATGTATGATAGACTTATTTTTAACTTTTTAACAGTTAGCTTTTTAACTTAATGTAAGAGTGGTTTTTAAAAAGTATTTTTTTATATATATATTATTTTCAACTTTTTAGTCTTGTGTTTGTTCTAGTATAATTTTTGTAATCAATATTTTAACACTCTCTTTAATATTTCTATCCGTTACTAGCGTCATCTATTGGTGAAATCTTTAACTATTCTTCATATGAAAATTTTATTTCTTAACATGGATTAATTGATAAATTAGTGAAACTGATTGTTGATTCATGTATTGTCATCGGAAGTGAGTAAGTGTGCAACATTTCAAGTCATTTGGACAATAGGAAGTGGGTTAAATATCAATTACAAGATTTGTACCAGACAACAAACAGGTGAAGTTAAAAGAAGTGTGGTAATAATAATAATACTAACAAGTACTGATGTACCCTTAAAAAGATAAACTCCTGCATCGTATGCTGTTAACTAACTAGATCTGCAGCACTGCTCTTTGACAGAATTGATTATTGATATGTAATTGTCTTAGTCCGCATCATGAAATAGCCATTTTAGTGTTGCACACACAGTTTCTATGTCCAGTGAGAAGTCGCTGTCCAGCATGAAGCTGTTCAGAAGTACACGGTGGCATTGCTTTTGTGTGCAGGTATTGTGCCAGTGTATGATCCAAGTCATCTACTTTACTGAAAGTATTCTCCGTAGCTAATGTGTAGTATATTTTACAGTACCAGAGTATGATTTCAGTGTTTAGCCATCACTGGCGCACAAATGAAGTGGTGACGAAGAAGTGTTGGTAAGGCTGGCAGGTGGCATGTAACCTGTGGTCTTTCAGAGGATCCCAATGCCCCAGTGTAGAGACAGTGACACTGTAGTGAAAAAATGGTGCTGTCCTTTAAATAAGACATAAAACCAAGGTCCTGACTCGTGTCTCTGGTGATAAAAGATCCTGGAGCATCTTTCATAAGGAGTAGGGTGTACCTTGATGCCCTGGTTAAATTATCCATCTCTGCCTTGTCCATTCTGGTCTGCTAATCATCCTTGTCTCTACTTGGCTATCTCTGTCATCCCCTGACCACCTAATAGCTAATGTGTTAGCGTACTGGTGTAATAAGTATTGCTGTCATTAAGGTGGATGCTAAATATTGGTGGTGGTTGAAGCAGTTCCCTGCTGTCTATGTAAAGAACACTGAGTCGCTATGGAAGCACTATATAAATGCAATTATTGTTATTAATGGGATCCTGTGATTAGCATCCGGTTATTTCGTACACTCATTGTAACTATTTACATAGTGGAATATAGCACAATGTATGTTCACAGTGCTTTTACTCTGATTCACTACCAGTCCAGGATGTTCTGCAGTGAAGAATCCTCACGTTTATCTCATATCTGTGTAGGTGTACATTAGGGCTGTCAAATTAGCCAAAAAATGAAGGTTTGAATATTCATATTAACAACAAGTAAATATGCAAATGTATTTGAATGGAGGTGAAAAATACTAGGTGCCACATGTATGTTTATATTTACATGCATTTTTTTATATTTTATTACTACTTTTGATATTTTTACATTTTTTGCTTCCATATATCTGCAAAGCATGAAGTGCTTGGGGCTCATGTACAAAGACTGCCTTGATACCTTAATGACACCCAGATAAAAATCCCTCTTTACCTGCACTCATTATTTTAAAACCCACCTAATTTAGCTGTGCAGCTTTTCGGTCCTTGAGGACTAAAAACATAAGGTCACTGTCTGGCACTAAGACACTTTTGGTTTATTTCACAAATGAAGTAACTGAATGAATTCAATCTTGTGTTTTATTGTCTTTAGGTACAGTATTTCCTCATTATTATAATGATTTATTTTGTATACATTTATTCACAGTAACAAGAAGTCTGTAAAAATGAGTTTACATGAATATACTAAGTTAAACAATTCACAGAAGAATTTTGAAACAAATCTTAATATCTGGAAGATATTGTAGATACATGTAGATACAGAGACATAAATGCAGCAGAAGATGTTAGTTAAGGAAGGCGGCCATGTAATGACAGGCAGGATTAAACTAACTCCTCCTCACCACCACCATTTTTACAGATGCAGTAAAATATAACACAGAAACCATCATATTCTTCCTTATGCCTTTGTTTTAGGCGTTATGTTTTAAGCCAGGAACTACCTAAAGACACTGCGTTATGACTGAGGTTGCTAAATTTGCATTGCTGATGTTGTAGATGTTCTTTACAATGGTGATTTTAAAGTAATTTTAATAATATAAGTAAGTCAGAAATATTGCAGTTATCTTCCTTTATCAGTAAGCTTTTGTTTGGTACAATGGAGGATTAAGAGTGAATTAGAACATGACCTGGAGCAAAACGATATATTTTTTTAAATCAGTTCTTAGTATAACTATTGATCGCAACACAGAGCAGAGAGGTACAAAAATAAATCTCAAACTGCATTGTGAAGGGGTGTGTGTAAGTAACAGAAGACTGTCCATTCTATGACGATACAAGCTAACCATTCAAAATTACAAAAAACACTGAAGTACTGTAAAATATAGCAGTACTGCATAGCATGCCTGGAGTAGCACAATACCAAAATGATCAACTAACAGTCACCGAATTAAAATAACACGGTAACAAGAGGAATTTAAGAACAAAATATTCTTCTTGAAGGTGAAAAACAAAGGGGATATTTTGTTTTTATGATGTTTTAAGGAGTGCTGGAGTCATATGAAGAAGGCAACCTTTTAAAACGCCAATGTCAAAGTTAATACATTTAATATATAACTGTAAATAAAGGCCATGCACTGCTGGTATGTAATAATTATTTATCCTTTTATTCATCTTCTTATAACATGTGTATTTGCTAACTCCAACTAGGCCACCTGCTCCACAGCCTTAAATTTAACCAGTTAATTCAAACTTATACCTAATATGAGAATATTTCTCTCTGTATGTACTATATATTTTTCAGCTTTTTAATTTTACATCTGTTTGGGTTTTAAGCTCAGTGGCCATAATCTATATACTGTATATAAAAGCCAAATACCACTGACTCACTCGTCACAAAATCTCCCGAACCATGAGGACTTGAAATTTAGAATGTAGGTTACCCTTAGCCCCACATAGATGCCTCGCTAAGAAACGGTTTTAAACATTTTGTGGTCCAAGCACAAAATTTTTTATAGTTTTTAGACCCGTTTGCATATCTGTCCGCTTTTCACAAGAGAACTACTTAACGGATTTAGATCGGGTTTTTTCCATAATTTGCTTCAACATTCCAGTTGATTTTGCGACTTTCTCATTGCGCTAAGAATCATAGTTTGCTTGCAGGAGTGATATATTCACAGTAATCTGAGACATAGGTTGCAGGCCAAGGGAAGGGGAGAAGAGTGACGTCAGGAGTAGAGAGCTGGGCGGGTCCTCCTCAATATCCTGTTTCACTAATACGCGGGTGAAGCTGCGGGCGATGGCTAGTATAATATAATATGAGATCATGCCAGCGGCAGTTTAATCTCATTATACTCCTGACAGTTTCCATTGAGGTACTGTGCTAGTGTCCTTATAAAGTATTCAAAAGTGCACTTACTTTTGGGACCAGAGCATAGTTTATTATTTAAAAAAAAAAATCTAAACTAATAATTTTTAACTGGTAAATTGTATGGATAATAATAAAGCTTATTTCAAACACAGTGAGACATTGAGTGTGCTTACATACACAACAGGATAAGGAGAGTAACAAGGTTAACGCAGAAACCTGGTGTAGTAAAAACATTTATGTGTGCGAGTCCATCTAAGGAGTTCTTCTTTGTTACTTTAATGTCATTAAACTGCACAAAAAAAGAGATAAACATCCTCACTGGTCACTGTGAATCCAAAAACAAGGATGGAACCTTTTAAAAGTAAATTAATTATGTTACTCATTATTTACAAAAGTAACTAAATATGCTGTATAGTTACTCAATACAAAATGTAATGCATAAGCAGTGTTACTTTTTCTTCTTTTGTATGAAAAACTACATATTTGGCAGTACAACATTTGTTATTAAATCCTAAGCACCTTGTATGAACCTTCATGAAACTGGTATGTGTGCATCTTGCCTTACACTCGGTGCTGATGGGATAACAACAATGCAGGTATTTTTACTTTGATAAAAATATCGCCGTGGTTTATACTAAAATAAAAATCTATGTAACATAAAAGTAATTAGATTTAGCATAAATTAGACATTAAGCAAATAATATATATGTCATTGAAAAAGTTAAATAAAAGACATTAGTCATATTGCATTTCTAGTTAAGCTTGAAGCAAAATTACCAATATTGGGAAACTTGGAAGGATAGAACAGAAAGAGAATGACGCACAGAAACTATCGAGGACAAAAGAAGGGGGAATAAGAACACCTGTTGTTTGAAGGCTAGGAAGCAAGGAACGGTACCAATGACAAAATACAGAAAAATGGTCATGGTAGGCACGTGAGAAGCCAGCTGGAATAGTGAGTCAGCAGAGACAGCAAAGACATTGTTACAACGAGGTCAAGATCAATATATTCATGTATTAGCATAAATAAATATTGAAAAATATATAAGCATTAACCTTAGTGCAAATATTAATACAAGTCAGGCCTGCCAAGCAAATGGTTAAATAAAAACACATGCCATATTTCTTTTTAATTTAAGCCTAGCTCTGGCCATTAATATAAGCTTAAAGGCCAAGGAAGGGGAAATGATAAGAGAAAGCCCAAAAATGGAAGAGGGAACATCTGCCCTTCAAGTCCACCTAAAAAATAAGCAAAGCAGAATAATAGACAGTAAAAAATACCGGTGGCCAGCTGCAGAAGGAAGTTAGAAGATAAAAATGGTTCCCATGAAAACCTGAGAAAACAGCCAGCCAGGTGCAGGAAGGAGTCAGCGGGAACAGCGAATGAGCTGTCTTTGAGCGAGGTCGGAATGATAAGAAATGATTATATAAGCTGTGGTTTTTGAACTGTTCGGGGCTCAGTCCGATTTGGCCGAATTCGGTTGAGTCCGTGTTATTGTTTTATTGCAATAAAGCTATATACTCTGTTTGCCTATCCTCTGAGTCCTAAGAGCCTTAATTTCAGGTAAAAACCTTTTGGTGACAATTTTTTGCCACGACATTTACGCGTTACTTTAACAAGTAATCTAAGTACTTAACAAATGTTATTTTTAACGTGTCACCCTAACCCTGCACCTGAGATTGTGCTGCTGAGATTAGTTCTGTATGTTCAGGTAATCAACATAAATTTAGCGTTTTTTCTGTAATACTGAGACAGGTTATTTCAACCAGGAGATGGAATACAGTAATCCCTCCTCGATCGCGGGGGCTGCGTTCCAGAACCTCCCACGATAGATGAAAATCCGCGAAGTAGAAACCATATGTTTGTATGGTTATTTTTATATATTTTAAGTCCTTATAAACTCTCCCACACTGTTAACATTATTAGAGCCCTCTAGACATGAAATAACACCCTTTAGTCAAAAGTTTAAACTGTGCTCCATGACAAGACAGAGATGACAGTTCTTTCTCACAATTAAAAGAATGCAAACATATCTTCCTCTTCAAAGAATGCGTGTCAGGAGCACAGAATGTCAGAGAGAGAGAGCGAGAGAAAACCAAACAGTGAAAAAATCAATATGTGCTTTTGGGCTTTTAAGTATGCCGAAGCACCGCGATAAAGCGGCATTTTGTAGAGGAGCGTCCGTATTCTTTAGGCAAACAGCCCCTCTGCTCACACCCCCTCCGTCAGGCAGAGAGAGAGAGACAGACAGAGAAAAGCAAACAATCAAGCACCGCGCGGGAAGCATATCGTATATCATTGAGGAGTTTTATTTAATATGTAATACATGCTCTGATTGGGTAGCTTCTAAGCTATCCGCCAATAGCGTCCCTAATATGAAATCAACTAGGCAAACAAACTGAGGAAGCATGTACCATAAATTAAAAGACACATTGTCTGCAGAAATCTGCGGACCAGCGAAAAATCTGTGATATATATTTAGAAATGCTTACATTTAAAATCCGCGATGGAGTTGAAGCCGCAAAAGTCGAAGCGCGATATAGCAAGGGATCACTGTAATGTGATCTCTCGAGCATTTGCCTCAGGAAATTTATCTTGAGGATGCTTCTACCCCTTGACTGTTGAAAGCGTGTGTGAAGTGTAGCAGTGGAACAGAGTGCAATAGATATGTGCAGACTACAAAGTAACCTGGTTAGGGGTTTACATGCCCAAATAATCGGGTTATTTGTGGAGAAATCTGTGTGTGTTAACCTGGCTTCTCAGAGAGCAATAACCTAGTTTATCTAACTGGGATAAGGGTTTACATGACATTTCAGAAACCAGTTCCCTGTGAAAATCTGAGTTATTAAAGCACACTTTGTGAGAAAATGTACCTGTAATCGGTTATCAGTGTTTCATTTTGATAAGAGGTCTAGGAAATCACATTTTGAGGAGTGGCAAGATGTATGAATATAGTAAAATTACTCTGGTTCTTAAACAAGTTCAGTTAAAGAATGTTTCAGAGTGATCATCAGTAATCTAATGCGTTCCAAAATACACACCATTAGTAATGCAGAGGTCATAGGACGTACTGGTTAGACCTAAACACCCTCTGGTACAGACTTACCATAATATCACCTTATATCTTACCTGTAACAGAATTAGGCAGTGTATTTGACTTTCTGAGTTGTTCTCTCCTTTCAAATCTGGACAAAAGACTCTCTGGCTTTTTTTCTTCAGTCTGGGTTGTGGGTTTTTGTGGTGCTTGATCACTGCTTGCCTTCTTTTCTGCTAAACTGCCATTGCCATTCTGTAATATAAAAGACACTATTTTAGTTAGATATAGTCAAAGATGGGGGAAGGGGGGCTGAGCTATCAACCTAGTGGCCTTCCCCACTAATTCACAAAGAAATGCAATCCCTTTTATACTAAAAGGAGTTGGAACAAGTTGATTTTAAAAGAAGAAAATGGTCATGCATCAATTCATTGTTGAAGCAAAACAGAGATAAGGTAATGTATTACCATTTAAAGTAATAAGTGTTTTCATGGAAAAATGTCTATCTGCATGTATATAGTACTTTTTCTTTAATTTGCACTGTTTACAGTTAATGTTATTTTGTGTTTTATTGTATCTATTCACCAACCCTTCCATTCTCAGTCCCACTTAATCCAGTTCAGGGATGTGGCTGTGTTACATATTTTAGTTATATTGTATTTGTAAATATAAATATATTTCAAAGGTTGTTTTGGGGAATCTACCATATAAAAATGAATACTGGGCAACTAGGTGATGCAGAGGCTGCCCCACCATTACAGAACCTCTAAATCTCTGAGCGATGTTCCTCCAGTGCTCCACAACCCAAACATCTGCACATTAGACTGACTAGCAACTCTTGGGCTGTGTGTGCAAGTGCAGCCTGTGATAGACTGTATTTCTGTCCCGAAGTTGGTTCTTAGTTCTCTGTGACACTGCAACAGTTTAAGTGGGTTTAGAAAATAAATGAATGGATCAATGTAGAAAATATATGTCGCTGTATCTGTCTTTCTTTTGTTTTCAGAGGAAATGACAAAAGAATGCTCTTAAAAAGATGAAACATACATTTTCTTTTGCTTGCTTTTCAGCAAGTTTGGCTTCCCTGGCCTGCCGCCGCTCTTCTCTTGTGGATTGCTGCTCTCTGAATCCTCTCTGCTTCTGGAGCGCCAACGTAATCCAAAGGGGTTGAGATGACTCGCCTTTTTCTGGTAATCTTGAGCTGTCGAGAGAATGTCTACTCTGAAGAGTTGGCTTTTCTAGAAAAAAAATAAAATTGTTATTTAATTTGCATTTCATTTTAAAACAAGTGGGAGATGGACATTTACAGTTCCATTAAAGTTCTTAAAAAGATAACAGGATAATAATAAAAATAATAAAAAGTCTGAATTAGCATCAGCCACCTGAATGTGGGGTGTTCAAAAGAAATGTATTGATTTACTTCATGAGGCAGAGGTATATAATAAGCAAGAATAGTTACGTCACATATTTGAAATATTAAAAATGTGTTCTTCAATTTAAATATTTAAAGTCTAAATACTCTCGATTGTGATAGAAATTTGTCATTTTTTGTCCTTTGATAGAAGTTCATACAGTGCTAAATCCCTAGTAAAGGATAAAAAATAAAATATTTGCCATTACTGACTAAAACCATACAATTCATTTAAAATTTGTCATTTTTAACCTTCTGGGAGTGGCTCTTAGAGGGCTAGGACCACCAGTAAATTGAATATCAAAAATATGATCACATTCGTTATGAGCAACTTCAAAATAGCATAAAAAGATACTCGTCATGCCTATTTTGCCAATCCCCATTTTTTCAAAGTTTTGTGAAAAAGTACAACTTTAACCCCTCATATCCTGTTAGAGGGTGAACCCCTGGGGGTTGGCGGATGTGGCATCCACAACTTCACGTCTTTCTGTTGAAGACATCTATTGGTTTGCTCTTTACCATAAGGTTGTCATTTCCTGCACAAAACATTGTGCACAAATGGCTTAAAAACTAGTGTTTTTCAGGTCTCGGGAGTCAAAAAAAGCCCAAAACTTGCATAACTAAATATTAAGACGAGTCAAATGGTGTATCATATGTGGGGGTTTTCTCATACTGGAGTCAGGAGGTGCCAGATAAAAATGCTGAAGTCATTTCACAGCATGCATAAGTAATTCTTATGAACACAATATTAATGATCTCATCATAAATGTTATTATTCACTTAATCTTGTTTTACTAGAAGAGGATCACTTCTCATTTCTCTATTTATATTTTATTAATCCCAAAGGAAATGACTTGGTTTTTCACATACCTCTTGGGGTCAGAGCGCAGGGTCAGCCATTGTACAGCAACCCTGGAGCAATTGAAGGTTAAGGGCCTTGCTCAAGGGCCCAGCAGAGTAGGATTTCTTTTGGCAGTGACAGGGATTCGAACCGGTAACCTTTGGGATACCAGCGCAGATCCTTAGCCTCAGAGTCACCACTCAGCCCTATCTCACTGGATTTCTACTATAACATTAAATTAGTTATTTATGGACAAATTTCATAGTGCTCTAAGGATTATCAAACACATTTCTTTTAATTTTTATGGAGCCTTACATTAGTTTCAACCCAAACTATTATTTGCAATGTAAATGATGTGGTTGTTGGGGGCAAGCAGGACAGAGTCATGAGTTAACAATAGTAAACAATTGTGAATCACATAAGCACAAGCTGAGGACCAAATGGCTATGTGTACTGACTGTGCAGTTGTTTCTAATAATGGAATCTGAAGACAGAGAGAAGTTAGGAAACACAAACTAAAGTCGTAGCCAGACGAACAAGAAACCTAATAAGCTAAGCCCATAATGTAAGAAAGTGAAAGATGGGAATATGTTGAAAGCCAAAAGATTATACATAACTGGGCCAAAATAGATTTCAAAACCAAAGTGCCTTTTAAATGAAAACAGATCTAAATGAGGCTGAACTGAGGTTAATAAAAGGTTCAAGTGTCTGTGTGTCTATCTGGTTGCTATGTCTGTCATTCCAAAAAATGCCGCATCACAAACATTTTTAGCAATAAAATGCATTTCATTTGGTGCTTCAATAGATGGTGCACCACAAAAATTAAAGCTGCTTTTACAAATCCCACACCAAATGGCATACAACAGAGATATATGCATTGTATGGTGCACTGCAAATGTTAATACTGTGGTCTACATTGATTACTTCAATTTTAACCCAACTTAGATTGGTGGCACAGTCTCCGTTCAATCATCAAACATCTCAATGGCTTCCAGAGGTTTACAGGTAGATTTCACAGATGATATAAGTGTGTGCTGGTCATGCTGTGTCCTCTGTGAAGGTGATTTAGAGATACGCACACTACAGTAAATCTTGGGGGACAATTTCATATTGAAGTGTCTTGTTTTGAAGTTTTGAAGGGCAAACATAAATGTGTGGATAGCACCACAAGATTCAATATAATACAGCTGAGATGTACGCTATGATTTTCTCAGCCATCGGCAGTGTGTCTGTCTGCAGAGAGAGTGTCAACCTTGTCAAGAGGTTTACTTACCTCGGCAGCGACATTCATGTCTCTGGTGATTGTTCCTGTGAAGTCAGTAGATAGATTGGGAGAGCATGGGGGAGCCACGAGATTGGTAGAAAGGGGTATGTGGCGCTCCCAATCTGTGCAAAAGGACGAAGGTCCAAGTATTTAAAGTCCTGGTGCTTCCTGTTTTGCTATATGGCTGCAAGACAAGGACGCTATCCAGTGACCTGAGATGAAGACTGGACTCCTTTGGTACTGTGTCTCTTTGGAGAATCCTTGGGTACAGTTGGTTTGACTTTGCATTGAATGAGCGGTTACTCATGGAGTTCAGAATTAGGTACATTACCTGCAGTGTGATACTGGGAGCTCTACACATCCCTTTCCAGAGACCTCTTGACCTCCCATGCTCTCCCAATCCGTCTACTGATTTCATAGGAAGAGTCACCAGAGACGTGACTGTCACTGCCGAGGTAAGTAAACTTCTCGACAAGGATGACACTCTCTCCATAGAGCGACACACTACTGATGGCTGTGCCTAAGAGGTCATTAAAAGCCTGGTTCTTGGTTTTTACCCAGGACACTTGTAAGCCCAGACACTCAGACTCCTCACTCTGTCTCTCAATGACCCCAATCAGAGCCTCCATTGACTCTGTGAAGATCACAACATTGTCAGCAAAATCAAGATCAGTGAATCTTTCTTCATCAATAGGTGCCCCACAGCCACTTAACCCCATGACTTTGTCCAACACCCAGTCCATGTAAGCACTGAACAGAGTAAGAGGAAGAACACAACGCTGACGAACCCCAGAATCAACTGGGAAAAACGCAGAGGTTCTGCCTTCACTCTGCACAGCACTAACAGTACCAGTGTATAGGCTGGCCATGATATCCAGTAACCTTGACGGGATCCACAAAGTCTCTGGATGTCCCACAGGGCAGCTTGATCAACAAACTTGAAACTTGAAATTTAGTTAACACAAAAAATATTTTTCAGTAAGATGTTCAAGGTTTATGGATGTTTGTCGGCAGCCATACAACATGCACTTCAGAACAGGTCATCCACCTGAAGCTAAGCATATTCTGGCCCGGCCAACACTTACTGTAAGTGTGAGACCAAACAGAAAAATCTGGGATTGATGACGAAAGAGGTGTTGGCGAGGCCAGCAGGGGGCGCTTACCCTGTAGTCTGTGTGTTGATCTCAATGACCCAGTGCAGTGATGGGAGCACAGTGCTGTAAAAATGGTGCTGTCTTTCAGATGAGACATAATACTGAGGTCCTGATAACCTTCGGATGAGACATAAAACTGAGGTTCCAACTCTCTGTTGTCAGTATAAGGGATGCCACAACTTAATGATAAGTGATAATTTCAATAATCACACCTCCCTTTGTGAATGGTCATCTACAGAAAATGATTACATGTATTGCTCATCTCATTTTTAATAGTTTTAAATATAAAATTAATTGGATTTTGATGTAAAAATATAGGTGTGAAAGAGTTGTGAGGCTAATGTTTGGCTCATGTACATGAAACAAAAAAGGTTTATAATCATGAAAGGGAACGTAAAAGGTAAGAAGATATGGTGATTTCCAACTGAGCCCTAAAATTCATCGGAAACTATTTAAACTTGCATTTTGAGCAGAGCAGATCAAATCAAAAACCTTTTAGAAAATACATACATTTAGTCGTAAAATAAAAGCTACTACTGACCTCTCTTAATCAGTTCTGTCTTCCTGTCGACTCTTTCTCTCCACGGAATGTTAATAGAGGGAAAGAAAGACTTCTTCTCTTTAGCCTCTTCCTCTTCATTTTGGCTCCTTTGTGATGACACAGGCAGTGTATCCTCTTTCACGTCATCTTTTTTCTTTAGTGGAGCAAGGCCTTCTTTGACAGTTCTTTGAGACTCAACAATCTTGGATTTCTCCGACTTATCTAAAGGAGAGGAAGGTGGAGTTGCACAGCTGGGTTTAGGGGCTAAACATGGTTTCTGGTAGGCTGTTGGCTTGAGCAGATGCCTTTCACTTTCACCGTGTATAGCTGGAATGTTCATTTTCGACGGGGTCAACCTTGCTTCAGGTAGGCTTTGAACAGATCCAGTAGCATTGTTGTCTTTTGTGTCCTTGAGAGAACCAGCAGCAGTCCCTTTATTACTTAGTGTACTCTTTTCATGACCAATTGGTAAGAGCGGTGCAGGAATTCCCTCAAAATTATCCCCTGCACTGTAACGCTTCTTTCTTTTTTGTTCAGCTTGTTGCTCACTATGGTAGCGAAGTGAGTAGTTTGTTCTCCTCAATTTGATTCCAAAAGGAGATACCTTCTCTTCACTGGACAATACTCTTTTTTCTGTGCTCTCATGATTTTCTTGGGGGATCTGTGTTTCTGACGGTGATCGTCCTTTTTGAGAACCATGAGGTGGACTTGGAACTAAAAAGGATGGTAGGTCTTTGGCAAATACATATCCTTCAGTGCTATCTGGTGTTTTTGTCGATTTTGGTACCTGGATGCTCCTTTCTTTAGCTTTACAAGGAGATGAATCAGCAGAATCCAGATCAAGTGACAAAGTTCTTGTTTTAGTAGCATCTCTTTCATTTTGAAGTCTAGGTTTTGAAGGCTCATTGCTAATTGTTTTAGGACTATCTGGAAATTTTTGCCATGCAGGTGTAATAGAGAATTTTGCACTGGCAGACACTGTTTTCCGAAGGCTAGTGTGAGGATTTGTGACCCCTTTCTGTGAACAATCTTCGGTAGCATGCCTGACTTGGTATCTGGAATCTCTTTCATGTAACTTACCATTGTCTGCACTCTTAAGGATTCTGGATCGAATCATGGCCCACTCTGCTAATATTGCTGCACTTGACTGGTTTCCCTCATGCAAGGATCTACTTTTGATCGTGCTGGGCTTTCCTTCTGGTGACATTTTGCTTCTACTATTAACAGGAGGAAGATCTAAGGTTTTTTTATCTTCAGAAAGACCAAGTAAAGATTTGCAGGCTGTATCTTTAATCTGGTCCATGTTTACTGCAGTGCCACAAAGCTGGGCTCCCGTTACTAAAATGGCTGTATGGGGAATATACAAAGATGATGGTAAAGAATGAGCACCTTTGGCTCCTGAGAGTGACTTGGACTCTTTTTGGTCTAATTGGTTGCTGTGATGGTTAACTGGTGTCACAGGTGTTAGGTTGACCTTCTGAAATATTATTTGCTTTTCTCCTGACGATACTTTAAAGGTAAAAGGTCTTGGTGCTGCATGTCTCTCCTCCATATCTTGCCACCTGAGTTCCTCTCTTCTTCTTTCCTGCTCTTGGGGATCAAATCTTTGATTGTCCTCAAATTCCAGCTCTGTTTGATTAGCATTACTTTCATTTTGTTCCTTTTCCCATTCTTGCATTATTTCTTCAGCTTCATCCGATCGTCCTTTTTCAGCTTTGAAATTCATCTGTTCTTTAGCCACCAGCTGGCACTTGCTTCTAACATTCCATTGTTTTTGCACCTCAGCTTCCTGTCTTTTTTTCTCATCCAAAATCTTTAGTTGTGGTTCATTAATGAGCTGCTCTTGTAAATCTTGCTGTCTTTGTTTCTCATTTTCTATTTGCATCTGTTTCTCTACCTCTTGTATCCTCTGTACTTCTTTATCTTGTCTCCTTTGTTCTTCAAGTTCCAATTTTTTCAGTTTCTCCGCCTCCTGCTTCCTCTGTTCCTTCAATTCTCGCTGTCTTTGTTCTTCTAGTTCTCTTTGTTTTAGTTCCTCAGCCTCCTGCATCCTCTTTTCCTCCAATTCTCTCTGTCTTTTTTCTTCTGCCTCCCGCTTCCTTATTGCTTCTAAATCTAGTTTCCTCTGTTTTTCCAGCTCTTTTTTCTTTTCTTCATCCTCTCGCTTCTTCTGTTTCTCAAGATCTCTTTGATGTTCCATTTCCCGTTTTTGTTGTTCCTCAGCCTCCCGCTTCCGTTTTTCTTCTAAATCTTGTTGCCTTTGTTCTTCCAGCTCCTTTTTGTTTTTTTCCTCTGCCTCTTTCTTCTTCTTTTCTTCAAAGTCTTGTTGTCTTTGATTATCTATTTCTCTTTTTATTTGTAATTCAACTTCCTGCCTCTTTTGTTCTTTAATCTCCTTTTTCTTATGCTCCTCTGCCTCTTGCATCTTCTGTTCTTTTTTCTTTTGTTCTTCGATTTCCTGTTGCCTTTGTTCCTCCACTTTCAGCTTTCTTTGGTTTTCTACATCTTGTCTTTCTTCTGCTAGGTCCTGTTGAGTTTCTTCTTCAGCCTCTTGTCTCCTCTGTTTTTCAAATTCTTTTTTCATTTGTTGATCTGCTTTCTTTAGCTGGTCTTCTTCCATTTCTTGATGCCTTTGTATGTCTAACAATTGTTTCCTTTGTTCCCATTTCTGCTGTTGTTCTCCGTCTTTCAGCATCTGCACATTTTCATTATACCCCTCTTCCTTTTTCTCCTTGTGTTCTATCAACAAATGTTGCTTTTGCTCTTGTAAGTGATTATGCTGCCTTTCTTTAGTCTCCATTTTCTTTAGTTCTATATCATACAACCCTTGTTCCTCCATTTGCTTCCATTCCTTAGTCTCAAGCTTCTTTGTTTTTTCTAATACATGCTGGCTTTGTTCATTCTGTCTTCTTCTTTGTTCTGCCACCACACACCTTTGTTCTTCAAAGTTTTGTGACCTTTGTTCCTCAGTCATCCGTTTCTTCGGCTTCTCCCACTCAAGCTGCCTCTGATCTTCATTTTCCTTTTCATCGGTAGGTTTTCCTTCATATAACATATTCTCTGCTACAGCCTTTTTTCTTTCTTCACTAATTTTTGACGTCTGTATTGCTGTTTCATAATCTTTTTGCATGACATTCTCATGCAGGAGTTTATCCTTTTGCATTTGCTCTTGGTCACCTTTACTTTGATTATAATGAAGATGCTCCTGTAGCTTATCATGGTCTTCAATTCGTTTTCTTTCGTTTTGAAACTCTTTAAACATTTGTTCATTTGGAATTTTGTTTTGTTCTATTGATGCAGATAACACATCTCCCTCCTCTTTACTTTTTATTCCAATGTTCTTTCTAAAAGTGTCTTTGTCTTGGTGTTCATCTGAATGGGTCAGGTCCTGTAAGTCCTGTTCATAAAGAAATTCAAAACAGACTTGGTATAAAAAGTATATACATTAAAATACGGACACACATAAATTACATTTTCATTATATATTTTTAGAGAAAAGCCAAGAAAAATGACACCTTTTGTTGGCTAACTAAAAGATTACAATATGCAAGCTTTCGAGGCAACTCAGGCTCCTTCTTCAGGCAAGATGTAATACAGAAACTGGAGTTCCCTGTGTTTATATACACACACTAGGACAAGAAACAACATTGTTAAATCTTTAAATGAAAAATCTTAAATGTAAAAAGTTAATAGATTCATTCAGGCTAAGATTAATTTAAAAAGAGAGAGAAGAACAATGTATGGTCAAGATCTTTGGATAAGATATCTGTCCAACAAAGTCTTTTGAAGTTTATGATGAGTTTTTCAAAACAATGTGGGTCTGTAGACAGGTTATCTGTGTCAGTCGGAGAGATGCAAACAGTCCTCATACCTGGCCATAAAACTCTTGTCTCTATTCAAGCCATGTTGTAATGTATTAAATATTAACATGAGTTTAACTTCCCATTCTTTTCTCTCTTGCTGTGTTTTCAAGTTGCCCATAAGCCCTGTGACTTTAAAGTCCCTCTCACAGTGTCCATGGCTGTTGAAGTGGGCCGCTACAGGAACATCTGTGTTGTCATGTTTAATGTGGAACCTGTGTAAATTCATTCTCTGGTGGAGTGTTTGTCCAGTTTCCCCCACATAGAGTGCAGTTTCAGGACATTTCACACAGAGAATTAGGTAGCAAATGTTAGACTTCTTATATCACTGAAAGATGCTGAGAAATTAGTTCACGTGTTTGTTTTCAGTAGACTAGATTACTGTAACGCACTGCTCTCAGGACTACCCAAAAAAGACATAAATCATTTGCAACTAGTGGAGAATGCAGCTTGTAGAATCCTAACCAGGAAAAGAAAATCCGAGCACATTTCTCCAGTTTTGATGTCACTACACTGGTTGCCTGTGTCATTCAGGATTGACTTTAAAATTCTGCTTATGGTTTATAAAGCCTTAAATAATCTCGCCCCATCTTATATATCAGAATGTCCGACACCTTATATTCCAAATCGTAACCTCAGATCCTCAAATGAGTGTCTCCTTAGAATTCCAAAAGCTAAACTTAAAAGAAGTGGTGAGGCGGCCTTCTGCTGTTATGCACCTAAAATCTGGAATAGCCTGCCAATAGGAATTCGCCAGGCTAATACAGTGAAGCACTTTAAAAAAACTGCTGAAAACACATTATTTTAACATGGCCTTCTCATAACTTCACTGTAATTTAATCCTGATACTCTGTACAGTAATCCCTCGCTATATCGCGCTTCGACTTTCGCGGCTTCACTCTATCGCGGATTTTAAATGTAAGCACATCTAAATATATATCACGGATTTTTCGCTGGTTCGCCGCTTTCTGTGGACAATGTGTCTTTTAATTTAGGTTACATGCTTCCTCAGTTTGATTGCCCACTTGATTTCATACAAGGGACGCTATTGGCGGATGGCTTAGAAGCTACCCAATCAGAGCATGTATTACATATTAACTAAAACTCCTCAATGCTATAAGATATGCTTCAGCGTGGCTTGTTTTGTTTGCTTCTCTCTGTCTCTCTCACTCTCTGCCTGACGGAGGGGTCTGAGCAGAGGGGCTGTTTACACAGAGGCTGTTTGCCTAGAAGATAGGACGCTCCTCTACAAAATGCCGCTTTATCGCGGTGCTTCTGTATACTTAAAAAGCACGTATTGATTTTTTGATTGTTTGCTTTTCTTAGCTTAGCTCTCTCTGACATTATCTGCTCTTCACGGTGCTCCTTTGAAGATAAGATATGTTTGCATTCTTTTAATTGTGAGAAAGAACTGCCATCTCTGTCTTGTAATGAAGCAGTTTAAATGTTTGACTAAAGGGTGTTATTTCATGTCTAGAGGGCTCTAATAATGTTAACAGTGTGGGAGAGTTTATAAGGGCTTAAAATATATAAAAATAACCATACAAACATATGGTTTCTACTTTGCGGATTTTCACCTATCGCGGGGGGGTCTGGAACGTAACCCCCGCGATCGAGGAGGGATTACTGTATTTAGAAGGTCGTAAACAGGGTTTCTATGCTGTAACTGCGAAAATATTCGATTTATAAATAAAGAATCCTACTTCGCGAAAATTAATTTATCGCGGCAGAGTCTGGAACGGATTAACCGCGATAAACGAGGGTTGACTGTATATCAGGCATTAGAAATGAAGTATTGCACAAGTTTAACTGAAGCATGACAATTCTCAAGACCATAATTGACTACTGGAGTTCTCACATACTTTTAACAATGCATGTGTCCGGTGCAGTGGTGAAAAGTATGAAATCTGTGGAGTCTAACTGCGACATTTAAATAAGCTATCTGACATTGCATTGATTGTACTGTTGTGAACTTAGGAGTCTCCAAGCACAAAAGTCATAATCAGTTCCAAAACACTTCCAATAATGCCCACTAGATAGGGACAATACAGAAAAACCTTGGCTAGTATTAGGGGCAAGCACTAAGTCTTTACAAAACAAAGCATTTATTCTTCAAAACAGTATTCCAATCACAATGAAGCTCAGTGGAGCACAAAGGCAGAATAGAATTTCCTGAAAAAACAAAAGCAATCCAAATTAAATAAGTCCCAAAACAGATTCTAAAGGCAAGGTCAAAAACCAAATTAGAACTGTAGCAATCCAATAATTAACAGAATTCACTATAAACACAAGTAAACTCACCACTCCCGGGCATGTTTCAAATGAACTGCCAGGAACTGTGTAAGACCCTGGATTTATAGGCCGGAAGGCAATTCCAGGCAGTGATTGGCTGGTGGTCCCGCCTCTAGGGGGACCACCCACAGAACATATGGAACAAAACAGAGTCAGCTTACACACATAGACAAAACCTAAAATAAAGAAGGATGCACATCATAAACAACATAAATCAAAGAATCAAAAATGAACGAAAGGGACATAAAACATGAATTTGAACCCCAGTTAGAGAAGGAACCCTAGCTGAGACATGACATGTACTATATGTGTCAGTACTTCCCACCAAGTCAGAACAAATAATCAAAAGAAAAATATGATTACTTTGACTTCTTCTGCCTATGCTTTTTGCCAAGAAGTGATGCTTTCACCCATTACAAACAAATAATTACAATTATGTGCTAAGCCACACATAGATAACATCCTGTCACATAGACAGCAAAGTTTTAATATAATTCACTATATGTAATCCGAATAAAAAATAAAGTCAATAAATTTGCTGCCTGGCCTTATTTATCTTATTAATATACTGTATAAAAAAAATCACTTCTTAACGGGGCACTTTCTGAGCCTTAGTCAGGAAGGGTTCTTACTGCCCCCATGATTTTAACTGTGTTAAAATAGGGACATAAAAATGAATGAATTAAGAGATGAAATATTTTTATAAAAAAAAAATCACTTTTTATTGCACCTTTCCACTGCAAACACCTACCCAACACCAACCCAACTTGTGTTACACATACAAAGCTAGAGCAGAAAAAACATTTTTTACAGTTCAAACATCTCAAGTGCCTCATAAATAGAGAATACAAATGTATTAATATATTAATGTATTAGTCTAATATATAATATATATATTAATATAAAATATTATCCATCCATTCATTATCCAACCCATTAAATCCTAACTACAGGGTCATGGGGTCTGCTGGAGCCATCTCAACCAACACAGGGCAGGAAACAAACCCCAGGCGGGGCACCAGTCCACCACAGGGCAAACACACACCATGCACACACTAGGGACAATTTAGAATCGCCAATGCACCTAACCTGCATGTCTTTGGAGTGTGGGAGGAAACCCACGCAGACACGGGGAAAACATGCAAGGTCCACACAGGAAGGACCCGGGAAGCGAACCCAGGTCTCCTAACTGCGAGGCAACAGCGCCACATAAAATATTAATGTATTGGTTTAATGTCACAAGTTAATAATGGCATAAAATAATTATATAGTTAGATTAACAATTCTATCAGTGATGAATGAGTGATTACATAATAGGAGAGGTTTGCTGAATTAATAAGATGAAACATTTAAATCTGAATGTTAACTTTAACTTTAATGTAGGGTTAAAGAGCTGTAAAAATAAAATGCACAGCTCAAAAAAAGTAAGGGAACACATAAATCATACATCAGATCTCAATGAAAGAAATATTCAAGTGGAAAATCTTTACTAATTAATTTAGAACAAAATGATGTAACAACGGTCAATGGAAACCAAAATCACTAACCCACTGAGGGCTGGATTCAACATCACATAGAAAATCAAAGTCAAAACTTGAAATCACAAGCTGATCCAACTTGTGTGAATTTCATCACAGCAACTCATAATATGACTCCGTAGTGTCTATGGCCCCCAGGTGCTTGTATGCACTCCTGACCATATCTGGGCATGCTCCTGATGAGACGGCAGATGGAGTCCTGGGGTCTCCTCCTAGACATGGATTCGGGCATCAGTCTGAGTCGGATGCACCGATACATGACGTCCCAGAAATTCTCAGCTGGGTTCAGGTCTGGGGAACATGTGGGCCAGTCAGTGGCAATGTCTTTGTCATCCAGGAACTGCCTACACACTCTGGCCACATGAGGCTAGGCTGGGCATTGTCCTGCAGCAGAAGGAACTCAGGGCCCACCGCACCAGCAGAAGGTCTGACAATAGCTTTGAGGATTTTACCTGGTACCTAATAGAAGCCAGGGTAGTGTTGCCTAGCATGTTTAAGTTGTGCGACCCTCCAAGAATATGTCTCCCCAGGTCATCACTGACCCATCGGCAAACCGGTCATACTGGATTATGTTGCAGGCTACATAATGTTCACCATAGTGTCTCCAGACTTCTTTACATTTGTCACATGTGCTTACTGAGAACCTGCTCTCATCTATGAAGAACATGGAGCACCAATGGCGGAGCTGACAATTGTGGTATTCTCTGGCAAATGTCAATCAAGCTACACAGTGATGGGCTGTGAGCACAGGTTCCACTAGAGGACATTGGGCCCTCATGCCACCCACATGGAGCCTGTTTCTGACATTTTGGTCAGACAAATGCACACCAGTAGCCAGCTTGAGGTCATTTTGTAGGGTTCTGGAAGTGCTCCTCATGTTCCTCCTTGCACAAAGGAACAGATATCAGTCCCGCTGCTGGACTGATGCCCTTCTGCAGCCCTGCCCAGCTCTCCTTGTATAATGGTTTGTCTCCTGGTATCTCCTCCTTGCTCTTGAAACTGTGCTGGGAGACACAGCAAACCTTCTTGTGAAGGCATATATGGATGTGCCATCCTGGAAGAGCTGGACTACCTGTGCAACCTCAATTGGGTGCAGGTACCACTTCATGCTACCAGTAGTGACAAGAATGTAAAGCTATAAAAGAAACAGTCAGGAAGGATAAGGAGACAGCAACTGTCTGTGGCCACCACCTGCAAAGCCATTCCCTTACTGTTGCCTTCCCAGTGCATTGTTGGATCAATTGGGTTTATGTCCGTGCTCTGGCTGGGTCACTCAAGGACATTCCCAAATTGACCATAAGCCACTCCTGTGTTGTGTTGTCTTTGCTTTGTTCCTAAGGGCCACTGCCCTGTTTTAAAGGTAAATCTATGGCCCAGTCTAAGGTCCAGAGTGCTGTGAAGCAAGTTTTCATTAAGAATATATCTGGAATTTGCTCCATTCAGCTTCAGCCTCAACCCTGACGAGTCTCCTAGTTCCTACTACTAAAAAAACAACCCCACAGTATGAGGCTTTATCGTTAGAAAGGTATTACACTGGTGATGAGCAGTGACCAGTTTCCTCCAGGCATGATGCAAACCCTAGGTTTCAAGAGACCAGAGAATCTTGTTTCTCAGCCTAATAGTCCTTTGGGTGCTTTTTTGCAGACTCCAAGCAGGTTTTCATGTATCTTTTACTAAGAATAGGCTTCTGTCTGCCCACTCTTCCAAAAAACCCAGATTACTGAAGCATTGCAGTGTGGATTGTCCTTCTAGAGGTTTCTCACATCTCCACACAGGATCTCTGGAGCTCAACTAGAGTGAACATTGGAATCTCGGTCACCTCACTTACTATGGCACTTCTCCTCCAAAAGCTCAGTTTGGCTGAATGGCCAGAGTTGTGGTTGTTCCAGACTTCTTCCATTTAAGAATTATGAAGGCCATAATTGACAAAATTGTGCTTTTGGGAATGCTACACCTTTTTGTTGACTTCCCCAGATCTGTGCCTTGCAACAATCTTGTCCCTAATCTCTGCAGGCAATTCTTTCAGCCTCATGCCTTGGTTGGGGCCTTCAATAGACAGGTGTGCACCTTTCCTAATCATGTCCAGTCAATTGAACTGACCACAAGTGGACTCCAAACAGGGTGTAGAAACATTTCAATGATTATAAATAGATTGGGATGCACCTGACTCCGATTTCAAGTGTCATAGCAAAGGGTCTGAATACTTACTTGTGTCAGTGTCATATTTCAGCTTTTTTATTTAAAATAAACTTGCAAAAAATTCTAAAATGCTAAAATATCTCTCTATTATAAAAAAAATCTTGGGAGGAAGACGAGACGTGATCTTTTCGGAAGACACTTTGACGTGACGCGAGACAAGGCAGTGAGACAAAAGGACAGCTGCTGTGCAGGCTTTAAAATGATTGATGTGCAGCGCGACAAGCAGAACACGCAGCTCGCCAGCAGCAGCAAATCAGCAGATGATCCGACCGCATCTCCTTAGCATGCATTCAGCCTCCCCTAAGCAAGCAAGCATTATACATCCCACAACAAACACATCTAACCATGCCCTAGGCCGGAATTAAAGAAGAAGGAGTAGATGACAAAGTAGAATGCAAAGAATTGGCATGGTACACATACACAGCAGGTTAGAGATAATAAAAAGAAAATTCCAATGTCTCAAAAAAAGGATAGGAAAGATCGCATTAGCACAAATGGAAATTATTACTTGGTGAAATAACGGAACAACGAAAAGAGATTGAATATATTGTTGAGATTTAAACTTTAAATCGGAGACTTGTACATTGCCAAATTTGTGTTGCCAGTGAGAATTAAAAGATTATAAAAACGTTGGTGTGGTATGAAGTCCCGTGAGACAGAGACTTTTAACATGAGATTCTGTCAAGTCACGCCCCACTTACAACTATTTTCAAACAAGACCACGGTCATCTAACCCCAGTTGTGTGAATGCTTTTGTCAGACACACTTCCTGCGCTCTCATCTGTTATAAAGTTTAGCAGGACAATAATTTTATACGATCTAGATGACACGTCAACGACAAAGTGAAAAAATCCCAGAACCACACGGGGGGACCTAGTGAATGACCTGCAGAGAGCTGGGACCAAAGTAACAAAGGCTACCATCAGTAACACACTACGCCGCCAGGGACTCAAATCCTGCAGTGCCAAACGTGTCCCCCTGCTTAAGCCAGTACATGTGTAGACCCGTCTGAAGTTTGCTAGAGAGCATTTGGATGATCCGGAAGAGAATTAGGAGAATGTCATATGATCAGATGAAACCAAAATAGAACTTTTTGGTAAAAACTCTACTTGTCGTGTTTGGAGGAGAAAGAATGCTGAGTTTCATCCAAAGAACACCATACCTGCTGTAAAGCATGGGGGTGGAAACAGCATGCTTTGGGGCTGTTTTTCTGCAAAGGGACCAGGACGACTGATCCGTGTAAAGGAAAGAATGAATATGGCTATGTATCGTCAGATTTTGAGTGAAAACCTCCTTCCATCAGCAAGGGCATTGAAGATGAAACGTGGCTGGGTCTTTCAGCATGACAATGATCCCAAACATACCACCCGGGTAACGAAGGAGTGGCTTCGTAAGAAACATTTCAAGGTCCTGGAGTGGCCTAGCCAGTCTCCAGATCTCAACCCCATAGAAAATCTTTGGAAGGAGTTGAAGGTCCGTGTTGCCCAGCGACAGCCCCAAAACATCATTGCTCTAGAGGAGATCTGCATGGAGGAATGGGCCAAAATACCAGCAACAGTGTGTGAAAACCTTGTGAAGACTTACAGAAAACGTTTGACCTCTGTCATTGCCAACAAAAGGTATATAACAAAGTATTGAGATGAACTTTTGTTATTGACCAAATATTTTTTTTCCACTATAATTTGCAAATAAATTCTTCAAAAATTTTTTTCTCATTTTGTCTCTCATAGTTGAGGTATACCTATGATGAAAATTACAGGCCTCTCTCATCTTTTTAAGTGGGAGAACTTGCACAATTGGTGGCTGACTAAATACTTTTTTGCCCCACTGTACATATATATATATATACTAGCAGAATACCCGCGCTTCGCAGCGGAGAAGTAGTGTGTTAAAGAAGGTACGAAAAAGAAAAGGAAACATTTTAAAAATAATATAACATGATTGTCAAAGTAATTGTTTTGTGTATTTGGCGGCAGCGTCACAAAGTTTTTTTCGTCTAGCTGCATCAGAAAATGTACCACAACATCTGACACGTCTCCTTTTTACTGTTTTCTCACAGCTTGGATTGCTGCTGTCATATATATACACACATATCTACATCATATATACACACACATACATACATACACACACACACAAATTATATATATGTGTGTATGTATGTATGTATGTATGTAACGTATGTATGTATGTGTGTGTGTGTGTGTGTGTATATATATATAGCTTTTATATATGTGTGTGTATAGCTTTGGTCACTGAGTGCAAGGGAGAAATAATAAAATATAGTCTATAAGTTATTAAACAGTAAAACATTAACGTTTTAAGAAGTACAGGTACATTGAGCACTACTGGAGTGGTTTCGGGTAAACTACATTTTAAAGACTGTGTAACACAACAGGTAAGTAACTAACAGCAGCTAAAATATATATGGATCATCTCTCGGTAGTAGATCTCTTTTGAAAGGCGCTACACGACGGCTGTGGTATAGAAATTACATTTTCTATGTGAACGTTCAAATTTGTGCCTCTGGTAATGTGCCTTACCGCATTTAAAGAAAATTAGTTTTGTGTCCTCTGCAGTGTTAAGCGAGAAAGGCTTTGGTTTGGGATAAAAGGAAAAAAGGTGTAAAGAAAGGAAAGTTGCCTTTTTCTTTTATATAGTATAGAGAGATGTGTTCGCTGACGTTATGATCGCCTTTTGAGGACAGTCGCGGTGGGTCTTGTGTAGACTGGTGAGACGTCCTCGCCATTAATCGGCTGTGATGGCACTGTCAGTCCTCTACTCGTGTGCGTGTCTTCATAATCCGGGGTGAGAACCTCATAATCGATACGCAAAAGAAAGTGTGAATCGCCTTAATATTATTTTGCCGTGGTGTAGAAAAGGGGTCCCGTGTTTGCACTTGTCTGGGCTATAGCGCAGGGGGAGGATGAAAAAAATTAAAAGTGCTCACTTTGACTTAAGGCAGAAGCGCAGTCAGCGCCTCAAAGGCCGGCACAGCTATGCACGCGCTGGCTGCTCGACTTTTGCTGGGCAGGAGACCACAGTTTTGCAGACACGCTCATGATATCAAAAGTCTCAGCGCTCTTTGGAGGTCATTCATATATATATATATCAAAATACCCGCCCCTCGCAGCGGAGAAGTAGTGTGTTAAAGAAGTAATGAAAAAGAAAAGGAAACATTTTAATAATAACGTAACATGATTGACATTGTCATGAGTGTTGCTGTCATATATATGCCTGCCTAAATAAGTCACCCTCGCTTTGCTCTTACTTTATTTACCGCTCATTTAATCACGGCTAGTGGCGGAAAAATTATAAAATGGAAGGAGGATGGCTTTACCAAAACAATTATTGATGGCTTAATCGATTATTCATAAAGCTTGAATTGGTGATCTGTTTTTCTGTGTTAACCTCATATTTTTTCATACTTCTTCTCAAACTAAGGTGGTGCGAGGGTAAAATGAATCGGATGCTTGATCAATGTAATCGTGTACCAGGAAATCATGCATTGACAAAAGCTCCCTTTGCTTGTAATGCAAAGTGTGATTAAATGCATTATTTTAACGCTTATGGAGCACATGCATCAAGCTTCTCAGCTGTGCTTGTGCTAAGAAAAGGAAAGATTTTAAAAATAACGTAACACGATTGTCAATGTAACCTTTTGTAAGTAGTGCCTGGAGGATTCAGTGTGGAGAAACTCTATAGAGACAGCGTGTGTATTAACTTGTGGATTTTTCTGTGAGTTGCTTCGGAAGACGGCGTTAGCTGCAGAGCTCAGCTCAGAGCCAAATGAGATGAATGGGAGGGGAGATGATGACGTGACTCCCCCACCCGCCTTAACTGTCAGTCCCCCACAAACACAGTCTCTCGGAATTTGCATAAGCACACCCCTTCACCTACAATTTTAACTTAGTTATAAAGTGATCAAAACTCGCTTATATCCCGCCCTCTCATTAAACTTGTATCCCGCATTACCTGTGGGCATGTGAAACGCCAGCGTAGCCTGTCTATGAACTTAATTTAAAGTTTAGGTTTACACCTTGCTTTCTTTCCGAGGTAGCAGCAGTCATGAATATGGTAGTATATGTCACTCGCTCGCTTCTTATTGTTTCGCTGCCTTCTCAATTATATAATGCATGTTTTCTTAAGCGCTTTTTGGAGGTCTTCCTGGTTTTCTACGCACTGCGTTGACAGTCAGTTCACGTGATTACGGAGAGGCGTGATGATGTCACACGAAACTCCCCCCACGCCATTCCAGCTCAACTCCATTACAGTTAATGGAGAAAAATACCTTCCAGTTATGACCATTAGGCGTAGAATTTCGAAATGAAACCTGCCCAACTTTTGTAAGTAAGCTGTAAGGAATGAGCCTGCCAAATTTCAGCCTTCTACCTACACGGGAAGTTGGAGAATTAGTGATGAGTGAGTGAGTGAGTGAGTGAGTGAGTGAGTGAATGAGTGAGTGAGTGAGTGAGTGAGTGAGTGCTTTGCCTTTTATTAGTATAGATATATATATATATATATATATATATATATATATATATATATATATATATTGTCACACATGTGCAATTGGGAGGCAGCTAGAGGACCTAAATAATAGTAGTACCACGCTAGACCAGGGGGTGGCAAGCTGCACTAACTCTCTCTCTCCGTCCTCTGCAGACTATCTCCTGGAAATCCCACTAGGTGCTGGCGCTATTGATGATGTCACTTCTGGCGCTACGGATGACACCACTTCCGGTCTCAATGACATCACTTCCGGTTCTATTGTCCAGATAACGTCACTTGCTGTCATGGCCTTTAAAGCCCCCATCTTATTAAATCAAAATCAGTTCTGTTTTGGACTTCAACCTGAACACAACTCATAAAAAATTAACCCTTTGCAGCCAGAGCACATTATATGGGTGGCTGCCCGAAAACTTTTTTGATGTACCCGTGTCTTTCTTATCACTATATATATATATATATATATATATATATATATATATATAGTACACTCACCTAAAGGATTATTAGGAATACCATACTAATACGGTGTTTGACCCCCTTTCGCCTTCAGAACTGCCTTAATTCTACGTGGCATTGATTCAACAAGGTGCTGAAAGCATTCTTTAGAAATGTTGGCCCATATTGATAGGATAGCATCTTGCAGTTGATGGAGATTTGTGGGATGCACATCCAGGACACGAAGCTCCCGTTCCACCACATCCCAAAGATACTCTATTGGGTTGAGATCTGGTGACTGTGGGGGCCATTTTAGTACAGTGAACTCATTTTCATGTTCAAGAAACCAATTTGAAATGATTTGAGCTTTGTGACATGGTGCATTATCCTGCTGGAAGTAGCCATCAAAGGATGGGTACATGGTGGTCATGAAGGGATGGACATTGTCAGAAACAATGCTCAGGTAGCCCGTGGCATTTAAACGATGCCCAATTGGCACTAAGGGGCCTAAAGTGTGCCAAGAAGACATCCCCCACACCATTACACCACCACCACCAGCCTGCACAGTGGTAACAAGGCATGATGGATTCAAGTTCTCATTCGGTTTACGCCAAATTCTGACTCTACCATTTGAATGTCTCAACAGAAATCGAGACTCATCAGACCAGGTAACATTTTTCCAGTCTTCAGCTGTCCAATTTTGGTGAGCTCGTGCAAATTGTAGCCTCTTTTTCCTATTTGTAGTGGAGATGAGTGGTACCCGGTGGGGTCTTCTGCTGTTGTAGCCCATCCGCCTCAAGGTTGTGCGTGTTGTTGGTTCACAAATGCTTTGCTGCATACCTCGGTTGTAACAAGTGGTTATTTCAGTCAAAGTTGCTCTTCTATCAGCTTGAATCAGTCGGCCCATTCTCCTCTGACCTCTAGCATCAACCAGGCATTTTCGCCCACAGGACTGCCGCATACTGGATGTTTTTCCCTTTTCACACCATTCTTTGTAAACCCTAGAAATGGTTGTGCGTGAAAATCCCAGTAACTGAGCAGATTGTGAAATACTCAGACCGGCCCGTCTGGCACCAACAACCATGCCACGCTCAAATTTGCTTAAATCACCTTTCTTCTATGTCTATTCTGACATTCAGTTTGGAGTTCAGGAGATTGTCTTGACCAGGACCACACCCCTAAATGCATTGAAGCAACTGCCATGTGATTGGTTGATTAGATAATTGCATTAATGAGAAATTGAACAGGTGTTCCTAATAATCCTTTAGGTGAGTGTATATACATATAAATATTGTGGCAAGTGGCTGGGGGTGCTACCCAGCTGGGACGCCCAGGAGGACCGGAGGCGGGCTTTCACCTCCTCCAGACCAAGAGGGGGCAACTTCCCTGGTGGCCTTGGGGACCACGGGAACAGAACTTGGAAGCTCAACCCTATAGGGGCCCGTGGTCACCGCCAGGTGGTGCCCCAATGCCTGAGGAGCCCTGGCCTACAGCACTTCTGCCACACCTGAAAGTGCTGGCGGGAAGAAGACCAGGGACACCCGGAGTGCTCCTGGGTGCGGAGCCGGTACTTCCGCCACACTGGGGAGTGCTGTCGGAAGATTGCCGGGAGGCACCTGGAGCACATCCAGGTGGGGATAAAAGGGGCCGTCTCTGTCCATTTGTTGGCTGGAGTTGGGAGGATGAGAGACTAAGTCTTCGTGGAGAGGAGTGGAGGCGGCCTGAAGAGTGAAAGAGGCATCGTGAGGCCTGGACTTTGGGGGAGCACTGGGGTTGTGTGTGAACACTTTACTGTAAATAGTTTGTAAATAAACATGTGTGGGTTGAACCAACGATGTCTGCATGTCTGTGTCCCGGCCAGCAACCACAATATATATATGTATACAGTATATATATATATATACACACACACACACACTGCTCAAAAACAGTAACAGGACATCACACATCAGATCTCAATGAATGAAATATTCAAGTGGAAAATCTTTATGGTGTAATACTGTGCAATTCCATTGATAACAAAATGATGTAACGACAGTCAATGGAATCCAATATCACCAACCACCCGCTGGATTAAACATCTTACCAAACATGTGAGTCAAAAATTGAAATGACAGGCTGATACAACTTGCATGAATTTCATCACGGCAACTCATAATGTGACACAGTAGTGGGTATGGCTCCTATGTGCCTATATGCACTCCTGATGTCTAAGCATGCTCCTGATGAGATGGCATATCTCTTCACAGAACTATATCAGGGCATCAATATGTTCTTGGACAGTCTTTTGTGTTACTTGGCGGAGTCGGATGCACCAATACATAACACCCCAGAGTAAGGTTTGAGAATGGCACTGAAGATTTCCTCGCAGTACCTAACAGCAGTCAGGGTACTGTTGTGAAGCACAAGGAGGTCTGTGCAACCCTCCATGGATATGCCCCATCACTGACACACCGCCAAACCAGTCCATGCTGGATGATTTTTGCTGGCTGCATAATGTTCAACATGGCATCTCCGGACTCTTTCACATCTGTTACATCGGCTCCGTGAGAATCTATTCTCACTTGTGAAGAGAATGGGGCACCAATGGCAGAGCTGCCAATTGTGTATTGTCTAACAAATGCCAATTGAGCTCCACAATAATGGGCTGTGAGCACAGATCCCAATAGAGGATTTCGGACCCTCATCCCACCTTCATCGCGTCTGTTTCTGACAGTTTGGTCAGAAACATGCACACCAGTAACTAGCTGGAGGTCATACTGTAGGGTTCTGGCTCTGCTCCTCCTGTTTCTCCTCGCATAAAGAAGCAGATACCGGTCCTGCTGCTAAGATGATGCCCTTTTATGGCACAGTCCAGATCTCCTCATGTCAAGGTCCTGGTTTCTCCTCCATGCTTTTGAGACTGTGCTGGGAGACACAGAAAACATTCTTGCAATGGCACATAAGGATGTGCCATCCTGGAGGGGCTGGACTAACTGTGCAACCTGAATCGGCTGCAGGTACCGCCTCATACTACCAGTACTGACAAGAACACTAGCAAAATGCAAAACTAAAACTAGAGAACAATCAGTCATAAAGGAGAAAGCAACTGTCTGTGGCCACCACCTGCAAAACAATTTCCTTTTTGTGGGCTGTCTTGCTGTTGCCTCTCCAGTACACCTGTTGTCACTTTCATTTGCACCAAAGCAGGTGAAGTTGATTCACAATCACTTATGCTTACTAACTGGACAGATTGATATCCCTGAAGCTTAACTAACTTTGAATTAGACTATGATCACGAAGTGTTCCCTAAATTTTTGGAACAGTATATATTGCACAGTATATATATATATAGTGACAGATGGCCGGGGCCAATGCCTGGCCGGGATGCCCCTTCTACATATAATCTGGGGGAACAGTCATGGGCTACACAATACCTTCCCCGGGTTGCTAGATGGCAGCCCCCCTGGGTGGCAGTGGTGCCTCAGATTCCTGCAGGGCTCCATGGGAGATGGAGTTCTCCACAGCCCTGTTGGGACTCTGGGTGTCCACCAGGTAGTGCTGCAAGGGTCCCTGAACCTGTCTAGGCGGTTCTTCAGCCACACCCGGAACTGTAACCGGAAATGGGAGATCAAGCGCCTGGAGCACTTTCAGGTGGACTATAAGACGAACCAGCAGCCACCACTCTGGAGCCGGAGTCGGGAGGAAGGACACAGAGCTAGAGAGAGGAGGAGTAAGGGGCGACAAAGGATAGAGGCTAGGCGGTGCATTGTGTGATGTATCGTAAATGAAAAATAAAAAGTTTGTGTTTTGGACAATGGTGTTGTGTCTGCTGTGTACAGGGGGGGGCTGTTTACCACTATATATATACATATATCCATCCACCCATCCATTATCCAACCCGCTATATCCTAACTACAGGGTCATGGGGGTCTGCTGGAGCCAATCCCAGTCAACACTGGGCGCAAGGCAGGAAACAAACCCTGAGCAGGACGCCAGCCCACCACAGGGCACGCACACACACACACACACCAAGAACACACCAGGGACAATTTAGAATCGCCAATGCACCTAACCTGAGATACTATATTGTGATAATAATCATAATTGATCAATACAGGAAAAATATTGTGATAAAATGTTTTCATATTGCCCAGCAATAGTTTATATGTGTTATTTTTGAACAAAAAAACACCAATATTATGAGACTCAGCCATGTTAAAAGAATATATATATATATATATATATATATATATATATATATATATATATATATACTTGATCCTTGTAAAGGGTGCACAGGAACCAAATGATTCCTTAGTATCTAAGAAATGGGCTCAGTTTAGAATGGTCTGGATAGACAATGGACATCTGTTTATCCATCTATAAATCTAAACCTGCTTTTTCAGAACACATTTATAAGGAGCTGGGGTCTTTCTTTATTTCTCCATAGGACGGGTTTTTCACAATGAGATCTCTCTGTGCCATCAACTTCTCAGCTGCTCCTCAATGAGTTACTGGAAGCAAAAGCAGTATGCTCAAACATTTGGGCTCACACTTTCTTCATCCACTATCATCCATACTGTTTATTTTTAGGCTTTTATAGCCCAGTCCTTAATGTATATGTATAATGTATATATATATATATATATATATATATATATATATATATATATATATATATATATATATATATATATATATATATATATATATATACTGTATATACATACATGGAAATGAAGGACTGTAATATGGTTTGCATATTTGTAGCTGAAAATCCACAAAGGAAGAAAATGAATCATGTATCTTAAAATAGTCTTTATTTCAAAGCTTGCGACTCCTGTCACGATTCATCATTAGAGGAGAATGATTAGACTTACAGGAATTCAAGGCAATATACAGCAAAACAGGAGGACAGGGTAGGTGGAATTGGGGGTTGGGGATTGATGAGGTGGAGTTCAGAGGGTTTTGGTTATAATGTCTTATTTATTATTTTCATGCTCTTCTTTTCAAGCCTGCATATACTGGGATCATGTCCAAATGTCTGTTACTGCCATTTTCATTGGATAGCCATAATTCAGCTAGTTCCCCTGCAACTTTTATTATTAACCTTGAATTTTACTGAGTTCCATTAAAATGTGTGTCCGGTGAAACTTGTATGTAAATCAGAGACCATGGGTTCTTTCTTCTGACCACATTGCATGTGGCAAGTGTTTTTGATGACTGCCCCACGTATACCGCCGGACATGAACCACATGGTATGCTGTAAATCGCGTTTCGTGTCCCTGTTGCTGAATCTTTGCTTTTAGTATTGAAAAGGACTGTGCAACCGTGTTTGTAGGCTTGTGCACTACTTTGATATCTGATCTGGACAGGATACATGCTGTCATGCTGTACCTTCTGATATCCCGTGATGATAAGGAGATGGCAGGGCAAGGTTGTCAACTGTTCGCTGGGGTCTCTGCCATCTCCTATGTAAGCATTGTCAGATGAATGTCTTTGGGTAGCCGTTTAATGTGAATAGATAGCACCTGTCATTCTTTTTAGTCTCCTTCTTTTTAGTCTCTCCTTCACAATGAGTGTGAATTCCTCTGAACAGCTCAGTTTATGTAATGGTGGGTGATTGCTAGCAAAGTGTAATATTTTGTCTGTATAACATTCTTTGTGATAAACACGTGTAATTAGGGTGGTGTTGTTACCTCTTTCAATGGATATGTCCAGGAAATTGATTCTTCAGTTTATTTCTTTTTCCACAGTAAACTGGATCATAGGGAATATTGTGTCGACGTGGTTGTGGAAATCATTCAGCTGCTCACTTTTTAATATGATGAATGTGCTGTCAACGTAGTGTATCCAAAGTTTCGGTGTGTACTGAGTCAGAGCCACGCTTTCAAATCGCTGCATTACCAGTCCAGCTAAGAGTCCTGATAATTGAGATCCCATTGGCGTGCCTTCTTTTTCTCTGTAGTATTTCCCCTTAAAGCGAAAGTGAGTTTTCAGGCAAAGTGAAACTAGATTCATTACATTGTTTGTGGCCAGCTTTGTTCATGTCATTATGGTGAGGTCGTTGCTTAATTTGTTTGTAGAGTTTCGGTGGCCAGAAGAATTGGAATCAGCGACATAATATCAAATGACACCATGCTCTCATTTTCAGCGATGGATACATTTTTCAGATGCTGCAATGCCATCTCTGCACTATTAACAGAATATTCAGAATCACATGTTAAATGTTTCAGCATTTGAAAAAGTCTCTTTTAAATAAGTTATAAGACCACTTTATATATAGGGTGGTCCGGATCTAATTATGCAATTTTCATTATGCTATAACTTATTAAGCTTATTACACAGAGAATTCACAAAAAATTATTTTTGTTGCCGATAGATGGCAGCAACTTACTCTGCAATCCCAAAATGGTGGGGTGACGGTTGCCAGTCGAACAGCGGGTGCGATGTGTTCGCCTTTTCATAATTGCATAATTAGATCTGGACCACCCTGTATATAACGGATACCATAGAGTCAAATATTCCCAAAGAATTGTGTTTAAAAGTTTTGTTTTATAGGCAATCTGGGCTCTAACCTGAATGCAAGTGAAGCACCTTAAAGGATAAGTTCAGTATTTATTCATTCTTACTATACTTACAGCTGCCATATGAAATTGTGCTCTAAAGTTAAGCATTTTTTTATAAGCTTAAAAATAATATCTTGCCTGCATTGTAGCTTTGCAATGCAGGCTATCTGGCATCAGGGAAAAGCTTAGAAACTTTCGAAATACGTCAATTTCTCAAGCCAGGACAGTTTTCAAGTATTGATCCACAACAACATTGTAAAGTAGTTTACACTAGTGCTGGGCAATAAAACAATTTTAATGGAAAAAAACTTAATGAAAGCAATGATAAACGTAGGCTATAAAAATTGATAAAACTTGTTTTTCCCATATTAAGTTTTAAAAGACAATGTGTTGTGACAAACGATGCCTGTGGCCTATTAAAAAGCATGCAGGCTTGGCAAAGCACCAGCACAACAGCAATGCGTTTTGCAAATTTGCCCATCCCCACAAAGAAGCCATGTTGTAAACTTGAGAAACATGATAGGGTGTTCTGGAAGTATATTGTGCAGCTGTGAAGCTGAGAAGAAAAATGTGTTAACTGCTCAGGAAGAGATAATAACAAAAAAAGTTTATGCATCATCAAAAGTTTGGAAATGGTTTGGCTACATCAAATAATTTCCAGCAGAAATAAAGCCAGCATACAAGGTATGCAGCTGACAGGTCCCAGCAAAATTTAATACAACAAACTTATTCTGCCACCTTAAAAAATACTATCCAGTCCACAGCTCTGTCAGTACAACAGAAGCTGAGGGAAGAGAACCAGCACCGGCCTAAAAACAGAAGATGACACTGGGCAGCTTCTTCAAGAAACCCCATTATGTGGCAGCAGCTGGACTCACAGACCAACAATTAATTGAAGATAAACTGAAAAACTACATCCAAGCTCCTTGTGTGGACAGTGAAGCCAGTCTTCTGGAATGGTGGAAGATTCATGCAACTCTCTTTCCTAAATTAAGAATCCTAGCCAAGTGCTACCTCTGTATCCCTGCCACCAGTTCACCATCAAAAGGGGTTTTTAGTACAGCAGGCAACATTGTCACCAGCAAATGAGTATAAGCCAAGTCGGAGTCGGTGAATATGATGGTCTTTTTAGTAAAAAATCTGTAGTGTAAAAGAGAAAATGAGTGCTGCTTTTATAGAAAAAAAAACAACAAAAAAGATACCAAATTATTTTATTTGCTGTTCTACCTGAGAGTTTAGAGAACAGAGGTAGATTTTTATTGCAGCTAGTAATGCAGAATTGGTTTGCATTGTGTTATGTTTGCAATTTATAATACTTGTACTGTTAAACTGTTTAGCAGTTTTTCTACACTGCCTTGTTAATTGCTACTGTAAGTGCAATCATTCTGAAAACTAGAAAATCAGAATCATTCCACAATTGTTAAGGAATGTTCTCCAAAATAAATCTTATCTGTTTAATAATATTATTTAATTTAATTGTTTATTGAGAATATATCAGGATAGATATTCTTTAATAATGGAAACAGTAGTATGATACTATCCATCCACCCATCCATTATCCAACCCGCTATATCCTAACCAAAGGGTCATGGGGGTGTGCCAGAGCCAATCCCAGCCAACACAGGGCGCAAGGCAGGAAACAAACCCTGGGCAGGGTGCCAGCCCACCGCAGGGCACGCACACACACACACACACACACCAAGCACACACTAGGGACAAATAAGAATCGCCAATGCACCTAACCTGCGATACTATATTGTGATAATAATCAAAATTGATTGATACAGAAAAAATATTGTGATAAGATGTTTTATATTGCCCAGAAATAGTTTATATGTGTCCTTTTTGAACAAAATAACACCAATATCATGAGACTCAGCCATGTTAAAAGATCAGTTGTGTATGATAGCTCAGCACTCAAGTCTTCTTATGCAAAAACCTTTCACATGAGGTGTGGTTTCTACTCAAAAGAACAAACTTTTTGTGTCACATGGTTGCTTTCATTTCGATTTACTTCCAAAATTATTTGAGAATTTGCACAAGTGAATAGAAAACATATCCTTACCACGAAAAAAACAGTACCAGAACATGCTGTAAAATGATTATTTCCAGAGTCGTTTTGTTGCCACAAACGTGTCAGAAACACAGACGGTATGTTTATGTATAGCAAAACTTTTGCCATTTTTTGTTTTTCAATGGTGTTTGGTGCACCATAGCCTCCATTGTAAAGAGCCAGTGCAGGCAAGATATTTTTTAATTTTTAGAAAATGCTTAACTTTAGAGCACATTTTGCCACGGCAAATCCATATACCCATGTTTGTGAAGAAATAATTTCGACTTAAAAAAGTTGTTATACCAAGTAAGCCCTTGCTTTGGATGAGCATTACTTGCTTATCATGGCACCAGAGATAGTAGCAACATGCAGCAAGTTGGTCAAACATAAGCAACAGTTTCAGTAAAATCTTTAAGCTTGTCAATACATTTGAAATTAATTTTTTAAAAATAATTGGCTGCCCTGAAATGCATTTTATTTAGCTATTTCAGAACAAAGTCAGTTAATGCTTAAGGGTTACATTTTTTGTTCTCGATATTTGATTTTTTTTTACACCACTCAATATTTCAATGTCACATTGTTAAGAAACAATATATAAAAATCTCAAAGACTAATACATGGCTGTTTTTCACAGCTCCTAACAACACAATAGTTTTCAAATCTACAAACTGAATTTGGTTAAACATCCCATTCTGTTCTATTTGCACTGATCAGGTTTTTGCTATGCTATTTTTTCTGTACTTTTTTGATTACTCTTGCTTACCATGGGCTCTTTTCAAAACTTGTGAACTATACTTTACCTTCTGCTAAATTATTTGTGATCCTACTGCATTATCATTTATAGGGCCTGGTTGCAAACATACTTTCACATAAGCCTAAAAAAAAAAAAACTTAAATGAAACTTACCACTAGTAAATTTGGGTACTTCATATTATTCTACAAGTTTAGAGAAATTTAATGCCAAAACCAAAAGTGATATCCATATTGCTATCATATGTACTATCATACAGAATAATATATATAAATGTTCCTGTTTAATGATGGAACAAAGATCAAAACTCAAAAATTCAATAAGCATTTACCAGTGTAAGTCGTCTGTGTTTTTTGGATATTCTTTGATTTTTCGGCTTCACCGACAACTTGTGCTTAGCAGCAGCATTATCCAGGCGTGAAACAGAAAATGGAACTGCATCCAGGTTAATGGATTCAATTGTGCCACCAACGGATAATGCTCTTTTCGGCTTTGGAGATCTGAGGAGAGCCCCCTGCAAAAGAAAATAATACAATACTATCAAAGCAATGATAAATGACTAATCTACGTATTGTATGTAAATACTGTCCAATGCACTGTATGCTGGCAAAGGTTGAAAAGTGTGAAGACAAACTTGAAGACTGCTGTTTCTATTTACTGAAATAATCTCACAGAACTTATGAGGGCTGCTAGGTCCACTGCTGATCTCTGGAGAAGGGCCTGCCTGCAGTATTCCACTGACGTCACTCTGGGGCATGAGAAATGAGGTGTGAAGTGGAGAGTCTTGGCACAAGGGAATACTAAAAATGTGCCATTTATTGTGTCCCCAAAACTAAAGCATGGTTTTAGTGAATAAAATGTGTCCTTGTAAAGGCAGGCAGTTTAGCGAAAATCAGCTTAAAATTAGTAACATTGTGAGATTTAAACCAGATAATAATACTCTTGTGTTAAGATAAGATACTATTAAGATATTATTAAGATAATAATACTTTTGTGTTAATAATACTCTTGTGTTAAGTATTTAAACAATATCAGCCACGGTACCTGTCACAGGCAGGCAACAGAATAAAAATAATTGCCTACTCTTGCCGTACATTAACCTTCACCACCTTTCCTTTCCATCAGCATGTGTGTGAACGTTTCTTCGCTGGCACTTCCTCTCTCAAGCATGCTCCCATAAAGCCTGCTTCTCAGACTCTGTCATTATGTTCAAGGTGCCTTTCTCACCTCCTGTCCAGTTCTATACTTACTGTCTTTGAGGGCGACTCTCTCAGCATGCCTCTTAGGCCGTTTCCCCTCCTCATCTCTCCAACACTCACACTTCCTCTTTTGATTGCATCACCAAAGCCACACTGACCAATCAGATTGCTCTGCTTCTAATAGTAGACCCCCCTGTGGCAGCTCTACCCATAGGACTCATATTTATTTGCTTATCATGCACATTTTTTTTTTTTCAAAGCGACTTACAACAGATGTAATAAGTGTTACGGGACAAGGTTACAAAATTGATCATCACGAATGAAGAACTAAGACACTCTAGAACAGTGTTTCTTAACCAGTGTGAGTTGCCATTGTTTATAATAGCAGTGGCATTTTCACCTGCTGCTCTGATGATTGTGTTCAAATCACCAAAGGTCAAACTCCCATCCCCACTATGACAAATGTGAAGACACCAAAAAGGTTGAGAAACTCCTTGCAGGTAGCAATCAAATAGCTTTACAATGTAATTTCACTCTTCACATTAAACAAACTCTTTGCACTTACACATGTTTACTACTACACTTACAATTATGATACCTATAATAAAACACTACTGTCAGTGTGTGTGTGTGTCCAATCCCTCCGAGCAGTCTGATTGGTCAGTTTGTCTCTGATAATGCAATCAAAAAAGGAAGTGCCAGGTAAGAGAGGTTGGGACACATGAGGAAGAGTAAAGGTCTAGGAGGCACCCTGAGAGTCTTCTTCAAAGATGGGCTGTTTTCACAACAGGTAACAGGGGCCCATCTACCATTGGTGGTAGTGAAAAAAGCAGACAGATAAAGGGAACACCGAGAAAGAGAAGTTTAGAAGCATAAGGATATCGAAGAAAAATGTATGAGAAATAGTGAAAACGCAGTATGGCAAGAAATATGAAATATTTTTAAATTTATTCTATTGCCTGTCTTCATCAAGTAGCGTGGCTAGTAATTAAATTAAGCACAACACCATACAACATTTAAAATGTTATCATGTACATGAACATAAAAAAAGTAAAACATAATTTCAAAACTATACAAGTTACTTTGACTGGTGGCTTATTTTTACACACAAGTCATTTGTAGATTTCTAAATGAGCAACTGGGTAGTTTAATGCTTCCAGAGAAGACAGAATGTTGGAAAGACACTGGCCTCCAGGTTTCTTTTCTGAGGAATCCCACAGAGTAGTAACAGATGCTTCAAATTGACCTATGATCTACAAATCTGTTATCTCAGAGCATCTAAACTATACTGCAATGGATTGATGCCCTGCCTATAGTTGCTTCCTGATTTGCGCCTGGTGTTTTCTGGATAGGCAAAAGACATTCAACCCTGAGCTGAATTAAGGAGTTTTGAGACTGTTATCTTGTTAATTTAAGTATGATCACTGTTGAGGAATGATTTAAGGCTCATTTCAGTGATCCTTTTTGTCCAGAAGATGGCAGTAATATGCTAAATATAGTATTTTGAACTGGAATTACATAATGTTATTGTTCAACAGGCACACACAAAAAACTAAAATTATCACTAAGTCTAACACGGATTCCCAAGAGGAATTCACTTTTAAAGGTTAAAAAAAATGTGCAGCTGTGAGAAGAATTTGTAATTACATTTTATTGAGTCAATAAGTAACTTTTCCTGGTTTTAAGAAACCTGTACTGGACTTGACAGATTTAGCAATATGTAGACTTGCCACACTTGGGCATAGTGTCAAGGGTGTAAATGTCTCATCTCCGGCTCACTGTAGAAGCTTTCTCACAATGAAATCATGGCCAATGTTTCATGAGAAAGGCCATTTTTGCTAAGAGAAGGTTTACAGGAAAATTCCATGCTTGAAGCTTTTCTCTATGAACAAATTAACTTTTGAACTTTGTGTTCTGGTTTTAGACTGGAATGGGGGTGGGGACAGAGGGCAGGTGTTCACTTAGTAATGTAAGATGGGATGAATTACTTTATTTTGTTATATATGTTTGTGTAGCTAATGGCATATTTCACTTAAATGTAATAGTTTTGTAATATATTATTACCTTCTTATCTCCATTGTTCCAATTGTTTTCTTCATTTGAAGAGCTAGCCTTTGGATAATCTGTGGACTTGTAAAATTCAATATAAGATGTTATAATTAATAAAACATGATGTAAAATTACATATTCATAAACACACTACAAAAACTATACCAATTATAACATTTTTTTGAAATAAATGTATCTTTAAGTTTATCTATGACACTAATTAAGTTAGTTTAACTAGCACTAATAAAATATTATTTTTTTTATTTCCAAAAGAAAAGTAGTAATATGTCTTGGGTCAGTATTACACCACACAAATGCGAGTTGGAGAATGTGTCATGCCAAATGACTGTAGTCGATGGATCTCATTGCACTGAGGCTGTTATATTACATGGCTATGAATCGTAGGTAATGGCAGATTGCACGGCTTCCTCACAACTTCTCAGCTCAGTTTTCAGTTTCCCCTTGTACCACAAAAGTACTGTGATGTTGACACATTTTGGCAGCATATCAACATAGATCATCTTTTCTTTCCCCATCCATTCTGTTGTGGTATGACAAACAGGAAAAGTCTAATACACAATTATGTTTGCTCCATAGTTCCACAAGCCTCTCCTGTTTGTGTGGTCCAGAACACCCATTTCACTGGGTTTCTTGAGACTACAACTACTCTTTTCTGTTCTTCTTCTTTTTGTGGAGTTGTATGTAGACATTGTATGTGTTGTACTTCCTGGCTAAACACTCACCAGCTGCAAACTCTCTCATACACAGGATCCCAGCCCAACAAACTGTTACAAACCCAGCCCTGTTTGGTTTTATGTCTAGTCACAAGGGAATGTTATACTACACAACTGGAAGTGAAAGAAAATCACTGAAAAAGCTGTGCAGTGTGACAAAGCGCATACATTTTTCGCCCACAAAATACTGTGATAAAAATTAATCTGCTGTATTTATTAAGCCTCTCTTTAATATAGTACATTCTACTATCCTCTATTGAAAAAGGCCTTGTGTGATTGGATACGACCCTCCTCCCTCAACTGCTTCTTCTCTGAATTGAGGTAGTTTGGAAATATAATTACAATGTCCTCCCAAGTTCCTCAGATGGGGAGCAAATCAGAAACAGCTTAATGGAAAAACATCCAAGGGAAGACCCATGACGCACTGGATGAACTGTATGTGTCAAAGTGGGCTTTGGGCATTTGTGATTTCCTCAGGAGGAGCTGCAAAAGTTTGTTACAGATTAAGTGGCCTGGGGCCTCATGTATAAACGGTGCGTATGCACAGAAATGTTGCGTAAGAACTTTTCCACATTCAAATCGCAATGTATAAAACCTACACTTGGCGTAAAGCCACGCACTTTTCCACGGTACCTGATACCTTGTTGTGCGCAAGTTCTCCGCTTGGTTTTGCAGACTGGCGGCACCCAGCGTCAAAGAAATGCTACTGTTCCTGTGTGGTTACACCTTATTTTCCTGACGCGGCTTTATAAATACACCGAAACTAACCACATATTGTTTATTAGTGTAACACATCTGATTGTAATTAACTTGTAACAATATAATGGTCCAGGGAATAGCCATAGTATTCCAAATACCATAACTGCTTTAGCGTTGTTACTCTCACTGCACCTTCTTCTTCTTCTTCTTTCAGCTCCTCCCGTTAGGAGTTGCCACAGCGGATCATCTTTTTCCATATTACTCTCACTGCATCACTCGGAGTATTTATATCACTGTATCTGAGTGTGAATCACAGCAGCAGCTGATCGGAAAGGGAATTATCGGTATACAGCATCAGGCACACGCTGCCTCAGCCACAGCAAAACGTTTCAAAGCCTTTACTGTACGGACGCGTATTTACATATGATGACGATATCATTTTTAAGGTGAAATGCAGCAAAATATGTTTATAATATTATACAGATAAAACTTTAACTTCATTTAAATAATCTATATTCTTCACTGGGAGTGTCGTGAAGGATAGAATAATTATACATGTACTATGAAGATATTTCAATGTTCCTTAAACGTTTTGAAGAATCGGCGCTAAGCTTACAGATGGCTTAACGTCTATTACAGAGCTGATTGTATGGCGATCGGTTACTTGGGGAAAGAAAAGCAAGGACTGCTGTGGCGGCTATGTCAATATATATTGAATATAAAACAGAAAGAGAAAATAACAACACAGCTAAAAACGCAGCAACAAATTTCGGCAAAAGTTAAATGCTTGTGTCATGAGCACGAGGCGGCTATGCAGTGTCTGCAATGGACGTGGCCATCCACCGTGCATAAGCTACTTTACTTCCATGGGCGGGCGAAGCAGCCACCGATTCTTCCTCTGCCCAGTGCCACCACAAGCCTAGACCCACCCCTGAGTATTGCTGCAATAAATTATTTCATCGAAGGTCGCACACAATCACTGCACCGTGAAACTCATGTTTAATAATGTGCTTTAACTCCTATCATCATAAAAATATCACGTATACATCTCAGTATTTTAGTTATTCAGAGAGCTGTAATATCACGAATGTAATGGATTCTGTGTCCAGTTGGAGGAAGAGAGCCGGTTTAAGAAGCAAGTAGTGATTCACACACATAGAGCACATAGAAGATCAAATACAAAACAAAGCATTTAACGTGCTACTTTAATTACGATGTGATTTGAGAAACTGGTTAATTAAACGATTTTAAGATGAAATTTATGATGTTCTACTTTAATGACAAAATAAAGTATGTGATTAAAGTGGAAATGTCGAGATTGAAGTTGACATTTCGTGCTTTTTCCCCACTGTGTGCCTTTTTTTCTCTGTACCCTAATAAACTTTCATATGACACTCAGACAGTGGGCTACAACTCGCCTTTTCACGGCGACTTTGATATGTGACTTCTTTTTATTTCCGCACTGTGTGATTTTGTGAACGTGAGCTTTCAAGTTTCTCCAACACGCTATGTCACTCGATCAACTTCCTTTTGTTGATTATACCACGGTTAAATTAAACAAATAGTATTTTTTCCTTTGCCTCCACTTGGTATTCGCTGAAATTCTTATATTTTCCCCCATGCTTTTCCCATTGTCTTTTCACAGAAGGCTGAGCTTAAGGGCGATTTATATTCATTTGCATATTCAAAGAGGCGTAATTCTGGGAGGAGTTGGGGCGTTACATAAAGCGCGTGCACAAGCGTTACTTTTCACGCTGATCGGGATTTATGTAGCGGAAGAACGTGGAAGTTGGAGTACGCACAGATTCCTGCATCTGGATTTTTCTGTGCGTAAGCACATTTCGGCTTTTGTGCTTACGCCATGTTATAGTGCGAGTTCTACGATGGCTTTATACATGAGGCCCCTGGTCTTTTAAACATGGCATGTTGACACTTTGACTTTCAGTAGAAAATGTGAGATGAAAGTGAAGACCGCTATACTAGCAAGCGTAGCTGGTATCAATCATTTATTCATTAAAACCATTTAGCATTTTTAAAATTTTGCCAAATCAATATGCGGACAACAATACAAATAGATGATCCGCTGTGGCAACCCCTAACGGGAGCAGCCGAAAGAAGAAGAAGAAGAATATTCTTCAGAAGTATGAAGCCCATTTTAAACATCTGTTATTCTATTGTCATAAAATACCTTTTTAATACCAAATTTCATTGATAACAGTTCAGCTTTCTATACAATTATCCCCTACAGACTGCTCACCAAGCAGATGGATCTGGGAAGCCACCTGTGTGCTTGTTTTGTCAACTTTCTCACAGGGAGACCACAGGTGGAGAGAGTTGGTAGTTCAGCATCATCACACTGAATACAGGATACCCAGAAGGCTGTGTACTCAGCTCTCTGCTCTATGCCCTCTACATTCATGACTGCGTGGCAACATACAGTGCGTTCGTGGCAACATACAATCTGTTGTCAAATTTGCTGATGACACATTGGTGCTGGGATTCATCTCCAACAAGAATGAAGGGGTTGGAGAACCTGTCATCATAGTGTCAGAAGAACCAAGGAGCTGTTGGTGGACTCTGGCAGAAGACAGTCAACATCAATGGGATCACAGTGGAGAAGGTGAGCAGCTACAAATATAAGGGTGTTCACATCCCCGAGGATTTGGCATGGACTGAACATATTCAAGCCCAGTTCAAAAAGGCGAGGCAGTGTCTTCTGTACCATCTGATACAGTTGAGGATGTTTTGGGTCTCTCTAGTGGTCCTAAGAACTTTTAACTGCGGTGCTGTAGAAAGTGCCTTTACTCAGAACATTACCTCCTGGTTTGGGAACAGCTGAGTATAGGACATTAAGGAAATATAGAAAGTGATCCAGGTGGCTGCACCAGATCTGGTCTACAATTTCTGCAGGATATTTATACCAGGAGATGAAGGATTAGCGCAGCTAGAATCATCAGACTCATCTCACTCTAGTAACTATCTGTTTGACCTGCTGAAATCAGGCCACTGTTTTATGAGTATTGTGGCCAGAACAGAGTGGCTCAGGAAGAGATTCTCTCCACAGGCCATAAGACTTCTTAACTTGGACATGCCACCACAAATTTCTCTTCTTATAACACAAACTCTACTCCACTGAATCTCAGCTACCGCAATATCATTCAAGTCTAAACAGCAAATCAGCACACTGCACTTACAGTACATAGATATTCTATTCCATTACATTTGCACACTATTTATAATTGTAATGTTTACTTGGATATATATATTTTTTCTTTTACATTGTATCACCTTAGTACTACCCTTTAAATATCTTTTTGATACAATTTAAATTAATTGAATCAGTATGGTTACAGCACCCATTATATTTTCTCTTCTAGGTAGTTTCACTTTTCCAGGGCTACTTCTACTTTTACTCAAGCAACAATAGAACATAATCTATAATAATCTTGCGTATATAAACACAAAAAGAATTCTGAGCTGGGACAAATTCCAAAGGGATCCTTATATCGTGAGGCCCCATATACAGTGTGTAGGTTTAACAGCCAGGTTTATCTTCTATAATGTTTCCAGATCGATCCCAGGACTTTCTTTGCTGAGAACCATAGCCAGATAAAAAAGTGCTTTCAAAGAAGGGTACACTACTGCCATCAAATGATGCATTTGAATGTGAGCGATTTTCAGGTATTACGTTGCATGTAAAAGTTGCTCTGTGCAAATCAAAGAACCAGACTCACCACCAGAGCTGCCTGTATTGTTAACATCTGCCTGGAAAGATCCAAGGACTCATGGAGTTTCTCCTACAACCTGGTACTCTCATTAGCATGAATCAGCAGAAACTAGGACCTGTCACACAGGGAAATGCTTTTTTCCCCTAACTTTAAAGTGGTTGTGTATTTTAACACTCTACAACCATGCTTTCTTATCTCGTGCAGCTAGGAGTGCTGCTATATTTTAGGTTAAGACAAGTCATGTTCTGAAACGCCTCTTTAGGTGTAGCCAAGATCTATTGACAACAACGTAATCGTATTTAAAAAGAGCGCCTAACTAATCAATCATAATCCTTTTCCGTCTACAATTTACATATGCAAGAAAGACCAATAATCAAAATGAAGCTGTAAATTATTAATGTAGAATTATAACTGGAAATATATAGCAGCATTATTTCCCTCAAACAAATAAAGAACAAAACACACACACACAAAACTATCTATACACATACAGTGGGATGCAAAAGTTTGGGCAACCTTATTAATAGTCATTATTTTCCTGTATAAATCGTTGATTGTTATGAAAAAATGTCAGTTAAATATATCATATAGGAGACACACACAGTGATATTTGAGAAGTGAAATGAAGTTTATTGGATTTACAGAAAGTGTGCAATAATTGTTCAAACAAAATCAGGCAGGTGCATAAATTTGGGCACCGTTGTCATTTTATTGATTCCAAAACTTTTAGAACTAATTATTGGAACTCAAATTGGCTTGGTAAGCTCAGTGACCCCTGACCTACATACACAGGTGAATCCTATAATGAGAAAGAGTATTTAAGGGGGTCAATTGTAAGTTTCCCTCCTCCTTTAATTTTCTCTGAAGAGTAGCAACATGGGGGTCACAAAACAACTCTCAAATGACCTGAAGACAAAGATTGTTCACCATTATGGTTTAGGGGAAGGATACAGAAAGCTGTCCCAGAGATTTAAGCTGTCTGTTTCCACAGTTAGGAACATATTGAGGAAATGGAAGACCACAGGCTCAGTTCAAGTTAAGGCTCGAAGTGGCAGACCGAGAAAGATTTTGGATAGACAGAAGCGACGAATGGTGAGAACAGTCAGAGTCAACCCACAGACCAGCACCAAAGACCTACAACATCATCTTGCAGCAGATGGAGTCACTGTGCATCGCTCAACCATTCGCGACTTTACACAAGGAGATGCTGTATGCGAGAGTGATGCAGAGGAAGCCTTTTCTCCCCCACAGCACAAACAGAGCCGCTTGAGGTCTGCTCAAGCACATTTGGACAAGCCAGCTTCATTTTGGAATAAGGTGCTGTGGACTGATGAAACTAAAATTGAGTTATTTGGGCATAACAAGGGGCGTTATGCATGGAGGAAAAAGAACACAGCATTCCAAGAAAAACACCTGCTACCTACAGTAAAATATGGTGGTGGTTCCATCATGCTGTGGGCTGTGTGGCCAGTGCAGGGACTGGGAATCTTGTCAAAGTTGAGGGACGCATGGATTCCACTCAGTATCAGCAGATTCTGGAGACCAATGTCCAGGAATCAGTGACAAAGCTGAAGCTGCGCCGGGGCTGGATCTTTCAACAAGACAACAACCCGAAACACTGCTCAAAACCCACTAAGGCATTCATGCAGAGGAACAAGTACAATGGTCTGGAATGGCCATCTCAGTCCCCAGACCTGAATATAATTGAAAATCTGTGGTGTGAGTTAAAGAGAGCTGTCCATGCTCAGAAGCCATCAAACCTGAATGAACTAGAGATGTTTTGTAAAGAGGAATGGTCCAAAATACCTTCAACCACAATCCAGACTCTCATTGGAACCTACAGGAAGCGTTTAGAGGCTGTAATTTCTGCAAAAGGCGGATCTACTAAATATTGATTTCATTTCTTTTTTGTGGTGCCCAAATTTATGCACCTGCCTGATTTTGTTTGAACAATTATTGCACACTTTCTGTAAATCCAATAAACTTCATTTCACTTCTCAAATATCACTGTGTGTGTCTCCTATATGATATATTTAATTGACATTTTTTATCGTAACAACCAACGATTTATACAGGAAAATAATGACTATTAACAAGGTTGCCCAAACTTTTGCATCCCACTGTACATCAATAGCACTACTTGCAATTTTTTACTGTTCATATTAGATGGAAGCACATTCTTGGAAAAAAGACTGGTAATGTACTGTTGAAACTCTTGATGTTCAACTGACATATATTCCTAAAATAAGTGCGTTTACATATGCTTTAATAATCAGTTTGTTCATAGAAACCTGATTTCTAAAATTCTATATAAACCCTTATTCCGGTTAGAGAAATCAGGTTATTGGCCTCTGAGGTACCTGATTATCCGAGGTAGTTTCCTCTGCAAATGACCAAATTATGTTTCCACATAAACCCTTAACCTGGTTATTGTTGATGATTTACTATCTAAGCATTTCAGTTACACTCTGTCAGTCTGTGCATTTCCACAGTATAAATATCCAGAGGCAAATGTTCAGACGATTGCATTTTTCCTTCTCCTGGCTGAAACAACCTGTCTCAATATTTCAGAAATTGCTAAATTTGTGTTGATGTGCAGAATTTACAATGTTAAACTCTGTAACACAATCTTGAAAGCAGTAGGGTAACACAAGCATTGTTCATGTACTTTTTTTATTTTATTCATTTTATTGTATTCATTTCATACAAATAAATTAATTTTTACAAAAAAAATAGGATGAAAACAACTTAACCCCCAACCCTAAGAAAGAGAGCATGGCCTGAAAACAACTTAACCCCCATCCCTAAGAAAGAGAGCATGGCCAACGGAGTAAAACTTAAAGCTTGTAAACATACCTAAATTGATTAGTTTAAAAAGGCAATAGAGGTGAATGGAGAAGAAAAAGAAATGTAGAAAGAATTGCTTCCTCAGTGCTTTAAGAGCTTATTCTAAAATATTATTGATTAGATCCTGCCAGGTTCTGAAAAAATTCTGTACCGATCCTCTAACTGAGAATTAGATTTTTTCCAATTTCAAATAGTATAAAACATCAGTTTCCCACTGACTTAAGAGAGTTAGGATTCTTCCAGTATAGCAAAATAAGTCTGCATGCCAATAGTGTAGTGAATGCAATCATTGTTTGTTTTTCCTTCTCCATTTTAAGCCCATCTGGAAGAACCCCAAACACAGCTGTTAATGGGTTAGGAGGGATTGTTGACACCAAGGCTGTCTGAAAGGCACTTAAAACCTTTGGTCCAAAATGATGTTAATTTGCTGCAGGCCCAAAACATGTGACCCAGTGAAGCTTGGACTTGATTGCAGCATTCGCAGGTTGGATCTTGACCTGGGAACATTTTGGACAGTTTTAAGCGAGACAGATGTGCTCGATATATAATTTTGAGTTGAATAATTGTATGCTTTGCGCATATGGAGCTCAAGTGAATTCTCTGCATTGCTACTTTCCACTCCTTTTCTGATATATTGATTAAGAGATCTTTTTCCCATTGTCCTCTTGGATCTTTGAAAGGGAGGGACTGTAAAATAATTTTATATATTGCAGAGATGGTGTCTAACTCCTCGAAATTGAGCAATATTTTTTCCAGCCTGGTGGAGGGTGCAAGATGAGGAAAATCGGGCAGGTTCTGTTTAACAAAGTTCCTAATTTGAAGATAGTGAAAGAAATGTGTAGCTGGAAAGTTACATTTGGATTGTTATTGTTCATAGGATGCAAAGATGTTGTCTATATAAAGATCTCTAAGCAATCTAATCCCAAATCTTTTCCAGATACTAAAAACTGCTTATGTTTGTGAGGGTTGAAAGAGGTGGTTCTCTTGCAGAGGTGCCACAGATAAAAGATTCTCCATCCTAAAATGCTTTCTACATTGGTTCCATATTCTAAATGAGTGAAGCACTAATGGATTATAAGTAAAATGGCGATAACTTACATTTGTTGGGGCACAGAGCAGGGAATATAAAGAAGTGCTGCAGGATTTTACTTCTATTGCGGACCAAACCTGTGTATGTTCATCTGTTTGTGTCCAGGTTTTTATAGCTTGCATGTTTGCTGCCCAGTAATAAAACTGAAAGTTAGGTAGAGCCATGTCACCTTCTGCCTTAGGTCTTTGTAGGGTCACTCTTTGGATACGTGGATGTTTTGAGTTCCAAATAAATGAGGTTATTGTTAAATCTAATTGCTTAAAAAATGATTCATTAATGTATACTGGAATGTTTTCAAATAAAAAAAGCTTAGGGAGAATACTCATCTTAACAACATTAATTCTTCCAGCTAGAGTGAGATGAAGGGTTGATCATCTATGCAAGTCTTGCTTAATTTTTTCCATACAGATGGCAAAATTTTGTTGATAAAGAGCTTTGTGTTTACTTGTAACGTTAACCCCTAGGTATTTAAACTGCTCTGCAATGATAAAAGGTAGGGTGTCTAATCTAATATTATATGCTTGAGAATTCACTGGAAAGAGTACACTTTTATTCAAATTAATTCTGAGACCAGAGATCTTTTGAAATTCTGTAAGTGCTGTTAAGACTGAAGGCACAGAATTTTGTGGGTCTGATATATACAGTACCATATCGTTTGCATATAGTGAAATTTTCTGTTCCAGTCCCTCTCTGATAATCCCCTTTATCTGATAAGCGTTTCAACAGTGAACTGCCACTTTCTCCATACTTCTAGCTATGATTTTTGAGAGTATTTTAACATCATTATTCAAAAGTGAAATTAGTCTGTATGATACACATCATAATAAGTCCTTATTTTGTTTAGGAAAGAAGGTGATTAATGCTTGGCGAAAAGTTTGAGGCAGAATTTGATTGTCTCTAGCTTCTGTAAATGTTGCTAATAGGAGGGGAGCTAGCTGAGCGGAGAATTTCTTGTAAAATTCTGCAGGATAGCCATCAGGGCCTGCTGCTTTCCCGCCTTGAAGTGACTTTATAGCATCTAGTATTTCTGATAGCGCCAAAGGTTTATCGAGTTCCTCTGCACTAAAGGTGTCTATTTGTGGTATCTGTAATGTATCCAGAAATGCATCAGATTATGTGTTGTCTACTTTAAACTCAGTAGAATATAAGGATTTATAGTAGTCTCTAAATGTGTACATTATGTTTTTAAGGTCAATGATTTTATCTTCGTTCATGTTGGTGATTGCTGGGATTGTATTGCGAACTTCTTGCTTATAGATTTGTTGAGCTAAAAGCTTATTAGCTTTCTCTCCATGTTCATAGTAGTGATGTCTTGATTTATAAATTAGTTGTTCAGTTTCTTTAGTTGTCAGGAGGTTGAGTTCTGAATAAAGAGCCTGCCTTTTCCTGGAGCCTCGCTTGGACGCCTGGCATGTTCTTCATCTATTTTAGTAATTTCGCCCCTTAGCTCTGATACTTTCTTGGTTTCTAACTTATTCCTGTAGTAAACATATGAAATAATCTGTCCTCTTAAGAAGGCCTTGAGAGTGTCACAGAGTATTCCTGCAGACACCTCTGAGGATCTATTTGTCTCTAGGAAGAAACTGATTTGTTTGGATATGAATTCTGTACAGTTCTCGTCTGCTAATAGAAGCCGGTTAAGATGCCATCTGCAAGGTGAGAGTGTTAGGCATAATGATTTCAGCTCCTAGATCAGAGGTGCATGGTCGGAGATAACAATAGCGTCGTACTTGCAAGATTTAATCGTAGGCAAGAAATTATTATCTATAAAGAAATAATCAGTTCTTGAGTAGCAATGATGTACTGGTGAGTAGAATGAAAATGTTCTTGAGTTTGGGTTTAGAAACCTCCAGGGGTCTGATAAGTTGTGGTCAGTTACAAACTGTGTAATTGTCTTAGCTGTGTTAGATGTCATCCCCCTGTGACAGGAGTCCTATCTAAGAGTGGGTTTAAAACACAATTAAAGTCCCCAGCCATTATAATTTTCTGAGTGTTCACATTGGGAATGGATGCAAATACATTTTGCATGAATTCCTTATCATCGATATTAGGTGCATAAGCATTTATCAAAATCACTTTACAATTAAATAAGTTGCCCATGACAATAACATATCTCCCTTCAGGATCAGATACTACATCTGATGCTACAAATGAGAATGTTCTATGTATGAAAATTCCCACTCCTCTAGTTTCCTTTGTAAAGCTGGAATGGAACATTTGGCCAGTCCAGTCTTTTTGCAGCCGGAACTGATCCTTGCTTAGTAAGTGGGTCTCCTGTAAAAATACTATTTTAGCTTTTAAACCTGTTAGGTGAGAGAATACTTTCTTTCTCTTTAATTCGTGATTCAGGCCTTTAACATTCCACCTCACAAAGTTTACTGTCCCATCATGGAGACATTGATTCTGAATTTTTGATGTCATTTTATAGTCTTAACTGGAAGTGAGACAGCTTTAACCTTAATTTCCAATTTCCCCACGAGCTATTGCCATGCAGCCTATTGTTACGTTGATAGTTGTAATTATAAGGGTTAAAAGGATAGATTAGATACACCCTGCTCTCTTTCTCTTCCATGTACTTCTAATAGTAATGAGTAACACTAACGCAATATTTATCTTACTGAAGCAGCACGGGGTGTAAGACAAGAAGCATAATGGGTCCTTTACAGGGCTAAACTGTACAGTCAAGCAGAAAAGAGTGAGGTGTGTACAATCCAATAACAGAAGCATCAGTTTTACTAAACATATTTATAAAACACAAGAAAATTATCACACAGGCATCATGCTGATTTTCTGATTCACAGTGGCTGATGATGACGTTTAACTCTTTTTTGCACAGTTTAATGACATTGGAGCATTTTGACAATGGTTTCTGCCTTAATCGGGTTATTCACCTTAACCTGATTGTGTGTGTGCATGTGAACGCACTGAATGTGTGGTTTTTATCTTATTCTGAATTTGTTCAGAGGTATGTCAGACAGACATGAATAAGGGAATTTCTGTCAATCGTAGGTCTTTGAGAAAAGGCAAACCCATTGTATTCCAGTAGCTCCTGATGCAGAGCCTTCTGGTGTAATCCATAAGAGTGGGAGGCAACACACAATCCTTTTGAATGCAGAAAACAGCACCACATCAACACAACCCAAGTTTGGTCCTAGCATAGCTTCAAAAAGCCATTTACTTGTGTATGTGGCAAACTTCTTATGCCATCCCCACCTCAACTCAGGTTATAATTCTTCAGTTACTGGATAATTGTGACTATTTCAACCTTCCATACAGGTCCATTATAATACTGATAAAATATAACTACAATAAAAGGCATCTGTCTGTAAGGCCCCCATAACATTTCATGACTTTTCCAGCAATTGTCAATCGCTGATTTAATATAAACAACCATAACAAACTGTGGGCAGGTGAGGCGCACTCCCAAAATTTCCCATGTAGTTTGACAAACTTGGTGACTCAATTGGACCAGTCTGCAACTTGCCCTGATAAAATCAGATTTTGATTTGATTTAGATAGGCCTGATGATGTCTTAACTCATGGAGGTTTATTTGAGAGAGCTGACAATCAATAAGCACTCAACCCGGCTACAAAGAAATAAGAAATATGGGTGTTTAAGACCACATGAATGGAAACGAGTCTTGTGTATGTGATGCTTCATGATCTTCATACCAAGGAAGAACTAAAAAAGGAAAATAACAAGGCAGAGACTGAAGCTGCATGTGCGATGCATGTAAAACAGTTGTGCAGGGCTCAGGCAGCACTTTATTTTCTGACAGACTGCATTGAGCTCACAATATTTTGGAAATGTGAAACTGTGCTGAGTCTTCACAAAGTTGTGTAATTTGGTAATCCCATCATTTCTGGTTGTGTAATCTGACAATTAAGCAAATTTCATTCTTTAATTGCAATGGCAATTCCCTAGTGTCCATGTAGAATTGTTGGTGCATGCCAGAGGAACTCATCAAAATATGGCAAGCATTTGTTGGTAAACAGCCTTGTTAATCGAGCAGCTTTTAACCCCATGATCTTAGTCTCAATTCACCAGTCGACAGTGTGTCTATTAAAAATTGCAGTAATAAAGTATTAAATATATATACATGTGCATAAAATATTATAAATGGAAATATAGAACGTAAAATCAGGTATTGCTCAAATCAATCATACCTTGGTTAAAGTGTCTGAAGGATTCACTTCCACATCAGCGACAACCTGAATGACACATCTTGGGTGTTCCTCATCCTCTGAGCTGTCACCAAATTCTTCTACTTTCCGTACAGCTGTGGAAACTGGTTTATGACCAAATTTGATATTATGGGCTATTTGTCTCTAAACAAATGAAAGAGAAAAAACAATTACTTAGCCGTTTAGTTCCTTCAATTTAATCAAAAAGCTACTCTCTCTCTGTAATAAAGGACTCAGTATTTTTATGATAATTTATATTATTTATACGATGATACTTTTTTCTACCAGTTCACCTTTTTATCAGAAACAGCTCCAGTTCTAGCCTACTTTCTAATATGTAGAGTGTTTCTCAAATATGTCACACTCATGTCTATGCTTCTATCTAAGGTATATTTAGTCTTGGAAAATTCTCTTTACTTCACCAATTAACTATACTTTTTACTACCAGACAAAACTGGACATCTCTTCACAATACACTTTGCATTCAGTTTTAATTTTTTGTCCCAATCCCAATTTATGCTTTTTGTCTACAGCCAATATTAGGCTTCACTGGAGCAAAATGGAGCAACTGATATGAAGATAGGGATAGTAACTGAATTGGATAAGTTGATTTGTGTTTTTTACTAAAACAGTGAAATCATCTATTGTACTACATTCTACTACATTCTAAACTGTTTTGACACTGGGTGCAACACCTTTGCAAAACCAAGCAGAAAGTTGTGTATGCATTATGTGAGGCTGCCTTGAAAATGTGTGTGACTTTACGCCATCTTTAGTTTTTCTACACCTCAAAGTGAGAGTAGAAATGGGTTTTTGTGCATATCCACTGTTTATACAAGAGGCCCCTTGTAAGCACAAGAAATACATTTTTTTTCTCTCATGTCCCTTTAGGGGCTCTGTAGGTCATCCATTTTTACAACATGTATTTAAAAAAGCGTTAAGCATGGCATGTTAAGTCAGTTTTGTAGAGTGTTGTTTGAGAGGGGCGTACAATTAGAGATTAAAAGGTAAAGAAAACATTATCAGGTAGAAAGTATGCCTCGTGTTTCAGCACATCCAAAGTGCTTCAACAAACAGAGGGTCAATTCAGTGGTGCAGTTTTGTAAAGAGCTCACAAAAAACCCTAAAGTATTGAAAGAGAAAGAAGTACAGAAAGAGAGCAAGCTATATCTAATCTATCCTTTTAATCCTTATAACTATAACTTCCAATGTAACAATAGGCTGTATGGCAATAACTCGTGGGAAAACTGGAAATTAAGGTTAAAGCTGTCACACTTCCACTTAAGACTAGAAAATGACATCAAAAATTCAGAATCATTGTCTCCATGGTGGGACAGTTAACTTTCTGACCTGGAATGTTAAAGGCTTGAATCATGAATTAAAGAGAAAGAAAGTATTCTCTCACCTAACAGGTTTACACGCTAAAATAGTATTTTTACAGGAGACCCACTTATTTAGCTGCAAAAAGACTGGACTGGGCAAATGTTCCATTCCAGCTTTACAAAGATAACTAGAGGTGTGGGAATTCTTATATATAGAACAGTCTCATTTGTAGCATCAGATGTAGTATCTGATCCTGAAGGGAGATATGTGATTGTCATGGGCAACTTATTTAACTGTAAAGTGATTTTGATAAATGTTTATTCACCTAATGTCAATGATAGGGAATTCATGCAAAATGTATTTGCTTCTATTCCCAATGTGAACACTCATAAAATTATAATGGCTGGGGACATTAATTGTGTTATAAATCCACTCTTAGATAGGCCTCCTGTCACAGGGGGGATGACACCTAACACTGCAAAGACAATTACACAGTTTTTAAGTAACCACAACTTATCAGACCACTGGAGGTTTCTAAACCCAAACTCGAGAACATATTCATTCTACTCACCAGTGCATTATTGTTACTCAAGAATTGATTATTTCTTTATATATAATAATTTCTTGCCTGCGATTAAATCTTGCAAGTACAACGCTATTGTTACTTCTGACCATGCCCCTCTGATCTTGGAGCTGAAATCATTATGCCCCACATACTCATCTCGCAGATGGCGTCTTAACCCACTTCTATCAGCAGATGAAAACTGTGCAGAATTTATATCAAAACAAATCAGTTTCTTCCTAGAGACAAATACATCCTCAGAGGTCTCTGCAGGAATACTCTGGGAAACTCTAAAGGCCTTCTTAAGAGGGCAGATTATTTCATATCTTTCCCACAGAAATAAATTAGAAACCAATAAGGTATCAGAGCTAACCAGCGAAATTACTAGAATAGATCAAGAACATGCCAGGTGTCCAAGTGAAGCTCTTCATAGGAAAAGACAGGCTCTGCATTCAGAGCTCGACCTCTTAACAACCAAAGAAACTGAATAACTCATTTTTAAATCAAGACATCATTACTATGAACATGGAGTGAAAGCTAATAAGCTCTTAGCTCAACAAATCCACAAGCAAGAAGTTTGCAATACAATCCCAGCAATCACCAACACGAACAGAGATAAAATCATTGACCATAAAAATATTATGCACACATTTAGAGACTACTTGAAATCCTTATATTCCAGATACCACAAATAGATACTTTTAATGCAGAGGAACTGGATAAGCCTTTGGCGCTGTCAGAATTACCAGATGCTATAAAGTCACTTCAAAGCGCGAAAGCAGCAGGCCCTGATGGCTACCCTGTCAAATTTTCTAAGAATTTCTCCACTCAGCTAGCTCCCATCTTATTAGCAACATTTACAGAAGCTGTAGACAATCAAATTCTACCTCAAACTCTTCGCCAAGCATTAATCCCCGTCTTTTCTAAACAAAACAAGGACTTATTACAATGTGCATTATACAGACCAATTTCACTTTTGAATAATGATGTTAAGATACTCTCCAAAGTCCTAGCTAGAAGTATGGAGAAAGTGCTGCCTTCGGTAAAATCACAAGATCAAACTGGATTTATTAAAGGCCGACACTTAGCTTCCAATCTCAACGCCTGTTTAATGTAATATATTCATCTGCAAAGTCAAACACCCCAGAGTTATTATTATCGTTGTATGCAGAAAAAGCATTTGATATGATTGAATGGAACTACCTTTTCACTACATTAAAGAAATTTGGGTTTGGCCCGAATATTGGTTGTATGGATAAAACTACTGTATACCAATCCAGAAGCTTCAGTTTGTATTAACAACATTTGCTCAGACTACTGTACTTTAAACTAGAACAGGGTACCAGACAAGGATGCCCCTTGTCACCACTGCTATTTGCAATCGGTGTCACAATCCCTCCTAATCCACTAACAGCTGTGTTTGGTGTTCTTCCAGATGGGCTTAATGTGGAGGAGGACAAAGAAATTGTGATTGCCTTCACTACACTATTGGCATATAGACTTATTTTGTTAAACTGAAAGAATCCTAACTCTCCTCTTTTAAGTCAGTGGGTAACTGATGTTTTATATTACAGATAGTCCCCAGGTTACGTACATCCGACCTACGACATAGGAACAGGGCCGCAGCTGCGACGCATGCGCCTCAGTAACTGCTGCTCCGTCATCTTCAGTCTGGGGACGCTGTAAGTGGTGGCTGGATGGAGGCTGGAGGGGGGCGATTTTGCTGCTCGTGCAGTGTAGTGTCCCTCGGTCAGCTCCCGGCGGCAACCGGTTTCACTGCCTGCCCACCACACATGGCTGCCCCATTCGTTCCGGTTGTGGCTGAACGGAGGCCATTGAGGGCGGCGGAGGATAGCATTGTAGTGTGCCTCGGATGGCTGCGTGTTGAATGGGGGCGGTGGTGTTGCAGATGCAGGCAGCATGCTGTAGTGGAGGTGAGTGTGAGGTGGGCTGGTGATGAACCGCCCGTTCCTGTGCCCATTCATTCTCAATAGCAAGCCTGCTTGTACTGTTACGCACATAGCAGGAAGTTGTCCCTTGTCAGTACAGGGTGACCCAGATCTAATTATGTAGATCCAGATTGTCTGGATGACTTTGATTTATGCAGGGACGATTCCAGTTTAGCGTGAAGATGATTCTTCATGTCTTCAGTTCGCACACTTCTCGAAGGTCCGGGATTTTTCGGGTGATTTTCTATGTAATAAACTGAATAAGTTATAGCATAATTATATCTGGCCCACCCTATATATCAGACGTGCTGAGGACGGGTGCCTTCCTGCTGTGATAGCTGCACAGTGCTGTGCAGAAGAGCTCATCTTAACCTTTTGTCTTCACCCTTCAAGAATTTCTCTAAAACACAAATCTGATGCAAGTGCTGGTGATGCAGTAAAGAACAGAAAAACCATCACCATTGAAAATAAAGTAGAAATAATAAAAAGGTCAGAAAGAGGTGAAACTCCATCATTCTTTGGCAGTGCATTTGGTCACAGTCGGTCAACAATAGCATTTATTAAACTGATGTACCTGTTCCAACTTACATACAAATTCAATTTAAGTACAAACCTACAGTCCCTATCTCGTACGTATCTCGTACAGGGACTGCCTGTATTTGAAACTGGAAAAAATCTAATTCTCACTTAGAGAATCTGTGCAGAACTTTTCCAAAACCTGGCAGAATCTAATCAATAACATTTTAAAATAAGCTCTTAAAGCACTGAGGAAGTAGATTCTCTCTCCACTTCTTTTTCTTCTACATGTAACTGTATCCACCTAACAAACTTATCAGTTTATTCATTTTTACTTTTTAGTCCGTTGGCCATGCTCTCTTTCTCAGGGGTGGGGGTTGATTTGTTTTCAATCCTATTTTTTTTTGTAAAAAGTGATATGTTTGTATGGAATGATTACAATAAAATCAATAAAATTAAAAAAAAAAGTAAGACATGGATTTAAGGCCCAAATTTCCTACTAAAGCCAGATCATACGTGGCCAAAAAGAACCAATGAAGAGGACTTGCTTATTAATGATGATCCAGAAATCAAAGGCTCTGTAGTAAACAGTACCACAGCAAATGTGAAAAAGTAAGCTGAAATCGTAAAATAAGAACTCATAGACTACTACTCAGATTGACTAAGTTTCAATAAAGCAGTGGTGTGGTTTCTTAGATTCAAAGAAGTGCTACATTACTTGAAAGATGAAAGAAAGGCATTCCAGTTTATAATCACCCAATCTAAATACAACCCAGAAAGACAAAACACAAATCACAGGACATATGTAGGAATATACATCAACAATGAAGTTAAAGCCACTTTTTTTTAGAAGACTTTGGTACTGTGTCTCTTCGGAGAATCCTTGGGTACCGCTGGTTTGACTTTGTGAGGCACATTATCTGCATTGTGAGGGAGCATCAGTTACGGCACTACGGCCATGTGGTGTGATTCCCCAAGGGTTATCCAGTGGCGGAAGTGCTGGGCTCCAGGGTTCTTTAGGCACCGGGGCACCGCCTGGCGGTGATCATGGGCCCCTACAGGGTTGGACTTCCAAGCCCTCTACCCGAGGCCACCAACAAAACCAGAGCGGTCGCCCCCTCATGGTCGGGAGGAGGCACCAGCCCTCTTCCGGTCCCCTCGGGCATCCCGGCTGGACTCCACCCCCAGCCGCCTGTGACAGCTGAAACAGAGCTTATTCACCTCAGTCAATTGCAAGCTCATCCAGAAGAAGTGAAAGCTTTACACAAAAATCACCATGTAAAGAAAAATAGCCAAATCTACAAACTTGATCCGGTCCTGTAATGTGGAAGTCTAAAGATGGGAGGCAGACGCAGCAAAACTGCTATGCCAGAAGAGATGTTGTACTAATTGATATTGCCCTTAGCATAAACAATTAGGGGCCAGATGTGTAAGAGCCATTAGTTAGTTTTTTAGGTTATATTAATGTGATAGACGTATTTTCAGTTATGTTAAAATGTTTGCCTATATATTAATACATAGTCTATGAGAGATTCTATTATAACCCCCCATTGCCAACTCAGTAGCAACACAATTTTGGTAAACTGGAAAAGACACAGCTTCAATAGCATTTAGCTTGAGTGTCAGGGCAGTGCTCACACAAACTACTTGTTATATTTCAGCCAGGGTTCCCCCTTTGGCTAGGGTTTAAAAAGTCTTGTTTTATGTTTTTTTATTCTTTGAGTTGTTTATTTATGTTAATGTCACTTTTGTTAACTATCTCCTGCATTTTCTTTGCTTGTGTTATGTTCCATGTGTTTTGTGGGTGGTCCCCCAAGAGGGAACACCAGGAACTGCCCTCCACCCTATATATCTGGATGGTCTCCCACAGTTCCTGGTGGTTCGTTTCAAATGCGCTTAGGAGTGGTGAGCTCTTGTACTTTTTGTAAATTTAATGTGCTTTGTGATTTTAAGGATTTTACAGCCTTCTGCTCTGTGTTTTACAGTATCTTTGCCATTAGAATCTTTATTGGGTCTTGTTTGATTGAGATTACCTTCTTATTACAGGCAATTTCATTTTGGATTTGTGCTGCATGGAGCTTCCTTGTTATAGGAGAACATTTTTTATCAAGAATAAATCTTTTTTATTTAGTGTGGTGGCTGGGATGAGAATCAGCACCTCCAAATCCGAGAGCATGGTCCTCAGCCGGAAAAGGGTGGAGTGCCCTCTCAGGGTTGGGGGAGAGATCCTGCCCCAAGTGGAGGAGTTCAAGTATCTCGGGGTCTTGTTCACGAGTGTGGGAAGAATGAAGCGTGAGATCGACAGGCGGATCGGTGCGGCATCCGCAGTGATGCGGGCTCTGCATCGGTCTGTCGTGGTGAAAAAGGAGCTGAGCCGTAAGGCAAAGCTCTCAATTTACCAGTCGATCTACGCTCCTACCCTCACCTATGGTAATGAGCTATGGGTAGTGACCGAAAGAACGAGATCGCGAATACAAGTGGCTGAAATGAGTTTCCTCCGCAGGGTGTCTGGGCTTTCCCTTAAAGATATGGTGAGAAGCTCAGTCATCCGGGAGGGGCTCAGAGTAGAGCCGCTGCTCCTCCGCATCGAGAGGAGTCAGATGAGGTGGCTCGGGCATCTGATCAGGATACCTCCTGGACGCCTCCCTGGTGAGGTGTTCCTGGCACGTCCAACCGGGAGGAGGCCCCGGGGAAGACCCAGGACACGCTGGAGGGACTATGTCTCCGGCTGGCCTGGGAACGCCTTTGGGATTCTCCCGAAGAGCTGGAAGAAGTGGCGGGGAGAGGGAAGTCTGGGCCTCTCTGCTTAAGCTGCTGCCCCCGCGACCCGACCTCGGATAAGCGGAAGAAGATGGATGGATGGATGGATAAATCTTTTATTTTTAAAGATTCTACAAGGCCCCTTTTGTGTCTACTCAATGTTTTTGACAGATTTTCCCCCTCTAGTGTGCATTTTTAGTGCTTTTAGGTCTTCTAGTTAATGACACTGTTGTCATATTACTCCATAGGCATTTATGGTTAGTTACTTCATGGGCATTTATTGTTAATTATTGTTTACCAATGTTTTCATTTCCTTACTCTTTTCTCTATACTCTTGACTCCTGCTTTTAAGATGACTGTCCCTTCTGTGTTAGGTCAACCTTGCTGCAATACATTCTGGACTATTTTCAGTGTGTGATTTTTTATCATTTATGTAAGATCAACTTTCCATGCAAATGCAACATTTCAGAGAGCGATTGGCTTTCAGACCTACGGCTGTTCTGTGGCCGTCTTTTTCTTTCATTTTGCTGAAGTCACAGTATTTGCCAAGTCAAAAGCCCACTCATCATCTTTCTGTCAGTCTGGTAAAAGCAATAACACAAACGTATCCAATTTTTCCTTTGAGCAATTTCTCCTAAAACTTCACCCTTACATTTTCGATATTATCAGTGACATTGTCTGCCCATTATATCCATAATATAATCCATAACATGATGAGGCAATTCTGCTTTTAGGCTTTGATGCCAATGAAAAGTATGATTACTAACAATTTTAAACTAATACTGCATGATTGACACAAAGCATCTTTAGAACATTACCAAATACCCCTGTCACCTGCTGTAAAAACAACAAATCTGAATGTTTCCATTTTCTTTTAGTTGCTGTGAATAATTATATCGTTTATAGCTATTCACCATTTACGCTGCTGAATCCCAAATTCTATGCTTTTAATGATTTAAACTTTTAATTTTATCAGGATATTGCAATTTACATGTAAGAGCTCAGGCTAGGAAGTGAGATTTCTTTAAATGAATATTAATTCTATTTTTTACAAAGCCCAAATAGCAATCAAAACACTGACTTAAGTTCAACCAGTTACATTCATTAGAAAATCATCAAGACAAACACACACTACATTTTTATAAACTTCACACTTGCAAATTAAAATCAACTATAATACATAGAAAGTATGTCAATGCCTCACAAAAACACTCTCATTTGAAAGGAGGATGAACATTAAAACATGCTTACCTTTCGCTACCCAATTTTTATGAACGTAAAGCATGGACCGTAAAACTGGGGGTCACTTGGACAAAGGCATATTGTATTCTGTGCTGTTGAACTTTAACCTGTGGAGTAAGATTTACGGCACCAGTGTCTGACAAAGTGTTGTGTGCTGGTCAAGCATGCAAAGAAGAATTTAATTGTATTCTGTCCAAGTGACTGATTACACTGTATTGTATTTATTCTCAAATTAAAACCTTTGTGAAAGAGCCAACCTCTCGGTCACCTGCATGTGGTTGCTAAGTTTGTCATAGTTAATCAAATATTATGTGCTTTCATAGTGTGGCATGTGCATGCACAGTAATTAAAAAAAAAAACAGTATTAATATCACGAGGAAGCAGAAGGTAGCCTCAAACAAGTTCTGCATATTCATACTGTGTTACTATTGTTGACAATATTAGAGATAAACAGAATTACTGAGGACAGAGAGTTTGAGTACAAGATATTAATAACTTTTAGGTTTGTAACTAACAACTACATTGCTAAACAATTAGTTGCTTAATTATTCTCTTAATTAATCAATTAATCTGGGCTTTTAAAGCATTTGATATCTGCTTGAAAGTTCCAGTGTTTTACTTAAAAAATGAAGGAGTTTTATCCCTTGCAGAGTGCTGTTCTTCATAACAAATAGTACAAGTGTGCTCAAAAATTGCTTTTGCCAAAAAAAGTGCATTGTGGCAATTGCTGTTACTGACTGTGAAGTCTAGCTGAACTCTTTCAAGGCTGTTCTGAACATCAAGGGGTTACAGGGGTAAAATGGTTGATGGCATTTTTAAATTCTGACAAACATTGCCTAGTGTGCATCTTTTTCATTTTATCCACAGAATGACAGCAAAGACTGTGAGTCACACGCAATTCAAACTTTATTTCCCCCCTTAAAGTATGGCATCCAATTACTGGTTGTTGCTCTCATCAAACAACTTACTAGCTGCTTATATAGCTGATGACTCAAATTTTCAGATAAGGATTTTGAGCTGCTGGAAGAAATGGAAGAAAATGACATAAGGCTTTTTTTCCCACTGCAGGAAATTTTTTCAGATATTTTACAAACTCTGGAACATTTGTAGCATTCCCACAGCAGGAACTCGGGCCATTTGTAGTTCTTGGTACTTTTTTCAGCTCCTACTCTAGGGTATATATTTTTTGTTCAACCAGGAATATAGTTTGTGGGCCTCAGGCAATGAATTGCGCTGACTGGTTGACCACAAGTATTGGCTCCATCTTACAAATCTGTTAGTAGCTTGGACTTTAGAGAGGTATCAGTGAAAATGGAGTGCAGCACTTTGCACCGTATCAACCTTCAAAGCCACTACTGCAGCATGCACTGCATCGAAGCAATAATCCAACCCATTAACTCCTGCTCGGTCCACACTTTGCAGTACATCACTCTTCATAGCCACCTCTGATGCATTGTATCAAAGAAATAATCTCTCGCGTGAACTCCCAATCATGTTGCACTTTGCACTTCATCACTCTGCTTTACACATCACTTATTTTGCATAAAGTTTACAGCACCTGTTGTGCAGGAGAACACCACATATAAAAGTGGTCAGAGACCACAAGTGGCTCAGGAACTCATTAGTTCCTGAAAACAAGGCGCCTATTGAGAGTACTGCTGGATTATCCCCAAGTGTGAGTGAGAGAGGGATCATCATTACTCTGATTAGTTTTATTTTCAGATGTTCAAGCATCATGGTTCTGCTTCTGCACCGATCTTGCAAGGCACATATTTCTTACTATATATGAAGTTTAAACAACTCTACACTTTTGAGCACTTTGGTCAAAATGTGTTTAATGTAACTCTTGGTCAATAAAGAAAATTAAATTTCTAAAATATGTAACTAGGCGAATTATGAATACCAAAATTCACTGGCCACTGTTTTTATTACGGATTATTATTGTTGACCTTGAATAGTTGTTAAAGCCCTAGTATATGTTAGCACAATATTAATGAAGTTTACCAGTAATCCTATTCCTTTCTATGATCAGTGTGGTGTAGCACTTTGGACTATGGACTTCAGACCCTGAGGTTGTGGGTTAAATCCCAATACAAACACTGTGTGACATTGAGCAAGTCCTGAGCTTCAATTGGAAAAAGAAACAAAATGTAAGTAATTGTATCTCAGATGTTGTAAGTTGCCTTGGATAAAGGCATCAGCCAAATAATTTAATAATAAACGGTCTCTTAAGTACAGGTCCGTGTGATTTTTTGCACTCACTGTACAGTACACTGAGGACATTGTTTAGTTGTTGAAGCTCTAATTGCTTTTACAGTTTTTCGTTGGTAGACATTTATTCAAATCCATAATATGATGAGGCAATTCTGTTCTTAGGCTTTAATTGCAATGAAGAGAACGATTATTAACAATTTTAACAAACACTGAATAATTTTAATTTTCTTTATAACATAACCAAATACCCTGTCACCTGTAGTAGGTAATCCTGCAGCAAACTCAATGTCAGTCAGTCATTCTCCAGCCCGCTATATCCTAACACAGGGTCACGTGGGTCTGCTGGAGCCAATCCCAGCCAACACAGGACACAAGGCAGGAACAAATCCCAGGCAGGGCGCCAGCCCATCGCAGGACACACACACACACACACACACACCAAGCACACACTAGGGACCATTTAGGAGCGCCAGTGCAGCTAACCTGCATGTCTTTGGACTGTGGGAGGAAACCAGAGCACCCAGAGGAAACCCATGCAGACATGGGGAGAACATGCAAACTCCCCACAGGGAGGACCCGGGAAGCGAATCGTTACCAACGCTACCACTGTGCCACCGTACTGCCCCCATCTCAATGTGTCACTGATAATTTCTACAGTCAATTATACAAAGAGTTACTGTTAGCTTTTTATAAAGTTTGTTTTACTTGACAAGTATATTTCTACACTAAATGCCTTCAAGAAATACTTTAACGGATTAAGTGAGCTAAAGGGTTAGCCTGCTGCTATCAAGTAAAATAAATACAGAAATGAATTCCATTTGGACTTTCATGTACTACAGCAAGTAGCAGTGATTATTTTTTTGACAACACAAGCAGCTTAATAACGAAATAAAGGAAAGTACATTAAGAAAAAAGAAACCGGCATACAAACTATGTGCGGGTTCACAGTATGCCACCAGGGAGCTTATCTACAAGAACTGACCTTTTATTGTGCTTCTATTTGTTACAAAAGTCAAAGTACAATAAAAGGAGCTAAACTTTCTTTGTAGAACACGTATATATTGTTACTTTGCTTTATGAATGTCAAGCAGACAGGGACAACTCTGACAACACTGCTTACTGCTTTGTTGTTCAAAATATACATGTGAGAATTACAAAATGTCATAGCCTGCCTACCTGAATGCTTTTGACTTTTCCAGAGGTGCTTTCCTCAGACATGACTCTGACTGAGCTCCCGTCTTCTTCTGAAACTTCAGAGATAAAAATGCTATCATGTGAAAAGGCTCGACTGCCCATTCCATTCAGGGAGCTGGAAAAAAATCAAATTGGAAAAATTACATCAGTGCTGTGCCGTATTGGTTATGTATATGTCATCACTGGAGCCGAGCAATATGGCCCAATGGCTGTAATGTTAGTTTCACTCTGTCTCAATCTACCATGAACCATTCATTAATTCCACTGTGAAATGTGAAGTGGCTGCATACTGAACAAGGAAAAAGCTTTGCAAGGATGTTCAGACAAGAATTATTATTACATCCATCCATCCATCCTCTTCCGCTTATCCGAGGTCGGGTCGCGGAGGCAGCAGCTTGAGCAGAGAGGCCCAGACTTCCCTCTCCCCGGCCACTTCTTCTAGCTCTTCCGGGAGAATCCCAATGGCGTTCCCAGGGCAGCCGGGAGACATAGTCCCTCCAGCGTGTCCTGGGTCTTCCCCAGGGCCTCCTCCCGGTTAGACATGCTCGGAACACCTGGCCAGGGAGGCACCAATCCGCCTGTCAATCTTACGCTCCATTCTTCCTTCACTCGTGAACATGACCCAGAGATACTTGAACTCCTCCACTTGGGGCAGGATTTCTCCCCCAACCCTGAAAGGGCAGTCCACCCTTTTCCAGCTGAGGACCAAGGTCTCAGATTTGGAGGTGCTGATTCCCATCCCAGCCGCTTTACACTCAGCTGCGAACCGATTCAGAGAGAGCTGAAGATCACAGCCTGATGAAGCAAACAGGACAACATCATCTGCAAAAAGCAGTGACCCAATCCTGAGTCCACCAAACCGGACCCCCTCAACAACCTGGCTGCGCCTAGAAATTCTGTCCATAAAAGTTATGAACAGAATCGGTGACAAAGGGCAGCCCTGGCGGAGTCCAACTCTCACTGGAAATGGGTTTGACTTACTGCCGGCAATGCGGACCAGGCACTGACACCGGTTGTACAGGGACCGAACAGCTCTTATCAGGGGTCCGGCACCCCATACTCCCAGAGCACCCCACACAGGATTCCCCGAGGGACACGGTTGGACGCCTTTACCAAGTCCACAAAACACATGTAGACTGGTTGGGCAAACTCCCATGTACCCTCCAGGATCCTGCTAAGGGTGTAGAGCTGGTCCACTTTTCCGTGACCAGGATGAAAACCACACTGTTCCTCCTGAATCCGAGGTTCGACTATCCGACGGACCCTCCTCTCCAGAACCCCTGAATAGACTTTTCCAGGGAGGCTGAGGAGTGTGATCCCTCTGTAGTTGGAACACACCTTCCGGTCCCCCTTTTTAAAGAGGGGAATCACCACCCCGGTCTGCCAATCCAGAGGCACTGTCCCCGATGTCCATGCGATGTTGCAGAGACGTGTCAACCAAGACAGTCCTACAACATCCACAGCCTTGAGGAATTCCGGGCGTATCTCATTCACCCCCAGGGCCCTGCCACCAAGGAGTTTTTTAACCATCTTGGTGACCTCTGCCCCAGAGATGGGGGAGCCCACCTCAGAGTCCCCAGGCTCTGCTTCCTCACTGGAAGGCATGTTGGTGGGATTGAGGAGGTCTTCGAAGTACTCCCCACACCGACCCACAACGTCCCACCATATACAGTGTTGATACTGCACTGCTTTCCCCTCCTGAGACGCCGGACGGTGGACCAGAATCTCCTCGAAGCTGTCCGAAAGTTGTTCTCAATGGCCTCCCTAAACTCTTCCCATGCCCGAGTTTTTGCCTCAGAAACAACCGAAGCCGCATTCCGCTTGGCCTGTCGGTACCTATTAGCTGCCTCCAGAGTCCCACAGGACAAAAGGGTCCAGTAGGACTCCTTCTTCAGCTTGACAGCATCCTTCACCGCCGGTGTCCACCAACATGTTCGGGGATTGCCACCACGACAGGCACCGACCACCTTATGGCCACAGTTCCGGTCAGCCGCCTCAACAATAGAGGCACGGAACATGGCCCATTTGGACTCAATGTCCCCCACCTCCCTCAGGACGTGGTCGAAGTTTTGTCAGAGGTGGGAGTTGAAGCTACTTCTGACAGGGGACTCTGCCAGACGTTCCCAGCAGACCCTCACAACACGTTTGGGCCTACCAGGCCTAACCGGCATCCTCCCCCACCATCGAAGCCAACTCACCACCAGGTGGTGATCAGTTGACAGCTCTGCCCCTTTCTTCAACCGAGTGTCCAAGACATGTGGCTGCAAAGTCGATCATCGAACTGAGGCCTAGGGGGTCCTGGTGCCAAGTGCACATATGAACACCCCTATGCTTGAACATGGACAATCCGTGATGAGCACAGAAGTCCAAAAAACTCTGCTCGGGTTCAGATCAGCGGGGCCATTCCTCCCAATCACGCCCTTCCAGGTCTCACTGGCATTGCCCACTTGAGCATTGAAGTCTCCCAGCAGTATAAGGGAGTCCCCAGAAGGTATGCCCTCTAGCAGCCCCTCCAGGGACTCCAAAAAGGGTGGGTACTCCAAACTGCTGTTCGGAGCATATGCACAAACAACAGTCAGGACCCGTCCCCCCACCTGAAGGCGGAGGAAGGCTACCCTCTCGTCCACCGGGGTAAACCCCAAAGACAGGCTCCAAGTTGGGGGGCAATAAGTATGCCCACACCCGCATGGCGCTTCTCACCTGTGGCAACTCAAGAGTGGCAGAGAGTCCAGCCCCTCTCAAGGAGATTGGTTCCAGAGTCCAACCTGTGTATTGAGGTGAGCCCAACTATATCAAGCCGGAACCTCTCGACCTCGCGCACTACATCAGGCTCCTTCCCCTTCAGAGAGGTGACATTCCACGTCCCAAAAGCCAGCTTCTTTAACCGAGGATCGAACCGCCAAGGTCCCCACCTTCAGCCACCACCCAACTCACACTGCACCCGACCTCCTTGGCCTCTCCCATAGGTGGTGAGCCCATGAGAAGTATTATTACATGTTTACAAATTAAAATTTATGTTTAAAACAGATGAGATTATGATTTACAAGTGGTTGATTAGTGTGCCATTCACAAAGCGTGGATGCCTTATTGGCTATGTATTCCCAAATGTTTTACATCTGCCAGTTAATAAGACTTTGTGGATTCCTAAATGCACAAAACTTTAATATTATTTTCCTTTTCCATCCCTAATTGTCAATTTACTAGTGGCATGCCAGTGTAGTGGTTAGTGTCCTGCTTTGTTTTAATTTAAAATTTTAAACTGTTAACATATTCCAAGGTCATCATAAAAATCAATAAACAAGGATTAAGTACATTTCACAAAATTCCTCTTCAAGTTCTTAAGAAAAAACCCTGTTATGGGTGCTGAACCCTTATTACTGGAGCTGTGATGGCACAGTGAATACCACAATGATGCCAACAACCCAGAGAAACTAAAGCCCAAGCAGAAATGTTGAGAATAAACAAAATAGGAGGCAACATCACAGCCGAGTTTTAGTTTAACAAAATCAATTGTTCTTGGGGGAAAAATGCCAAAGCTTGTTTATATGTTAATGGGCTATAGAAATGTCAGGAATCTCCATACCTACTGAATCCCATTAAAGTGCCAAGTTTGCCAGAATCACTTCATTCTTTCTTTTTAAAGAGTAATGCACTCATTTAATAGCAATGAAATACCAGAAGCTGACTTTGAACTCAGTAAGAAGAACACAACACAACTTTCCTTATTCCTGTATAAACAGGAATGCTAAACAGTCGGTAAAAGTTAAATGTTTAAATTTATTGTGAGGAAAAATAAATAATTTCATTGCATCTGTTTTACATTTGAAGAAAAATGTTGCACATTACTGCAGGTGGCTAGCGCCCTGCCCGGGGTTTGTTTCCTGCTTTGCGCCCTGTGTTGGCTGGGATTGGCTCCAGCAGACCCCCTGTAGTTAGGCAGGTTGGATAATGGATGGATGGATGTTGCATGTTAATGTCTAAAATCTCACTTTGATTTAAAAAATGCACTCAGTAATTCAACAACAACCACTTTTTTCAATGACACCTGGTCCTTGGTGATTATTTTCCCTTTTTCGAGTAATAATTTACATTTGTTTACGCTACTGCGATCTTTACTTTCTTTTTTTTAATACTTTCTAATTTTCCTACAATCATATTCTTTAACTTTCTCCATATTTGTATCGCGCCAACGGGTACAATCATGCCTGGGTCAATCTCTTGCCACAGTCTCATGTTTAAGGTCTCCAAGAGACGCTCCATGGCCAAACTCTTTCGTCTCGCAGGTCTTTTAAGTGTCTTCCGTTTATTTATTGTAATGATGTATTATTTGTTATTATTGTTCTGTTTATTTATTATTTAGTATATACTGTATGTATTTTGCTATCTTCTCATGTATTCCTTGTGTTTTGTAGGTAATAACCCTGATGTCACTGCTGCTGACTCGAGTGGCAACCACTGCGATCTCCTGCTGTCGCAGCCCTACTGCTTCAAAGTCTGCTTTGTTGTGCACTAAGAGATGATCTTCTGCATACCTCGGTTGTAATTCATGGTTCTTTGAGTTACTGTTGTCTTTCTATCAGCTCAATCCAGTCTGATCTTTCTCCACTGACCACAGACATCAACAAGGTATTTTCGCCCAGAGAACTGCTGCTCATTGGATATTTTCCCTTTTTTAGGCCATTCTTTGTAAACCCTAGAGATGGTTGTGCATGAAAATCCCAGTAGATCAGCAGTTTCTTAACTAGACCATGACCAGCCTGTCTGGCACCAACAACCTTGCCACGGTCAAAGTCACTTAAATCACCTTTCTTCCCCAATGTGATGTTCAGCTTGAACTTCTTGACAATGTCCACATGCCTAAATGATTTGAGTTCCTGCCATGTGATTGGCTAATTAGAAATTTGCATTAACAAACAGTTCAACAGGTGTACCTAATATATATATTTACATACACTGAATTGTTAAACCTTCTATCAGTAATAACAAAATAAATTAATATAACACATATTAATCATAACTGGACTTACAGTATAAAGTAACACAAAACGACAGGGTCACAGTTTTTATAGTCTGTGTTAATGTTGTATCCATGCTCTACATTTCCCATTAGATTGCTGGCTCTAACAACTGAGAAAATGCATGGGTGAGACCCCAGACTTTAAATTTTGTTTTCCGCCAAGTGTGGGACTAAGGTTTGATCCACACTAACATTAGGAAAAAGTAATTTCTGCTGGAAAAAAATTCTAGTCACACTTTGTAAAAGTTTGCCATCTGCACTGAAATGATAAAAACACATTAATCTTTCCTAGTGGGCATGCATGGTTTGTCAGATAAAAGGAACAATTGTTTAAGGAGAAAGCACAAAGTAAATCAAAATGTTAAAAAACATTAGGAAAACAAAGGGCACCTGAAGTAAATGTTAAACTGGAGTTCTTTAAATGTTTTGCAAGGTGGTCAAAAACCATGGAATGTGTGAACTGGGAGTACTGCCAAAATTAATACAGTGAAATAATGAAGCATTTCAAGGCCAAGTCAATGCCCGGATCTTAGTCCCATAGAAGTGCTGTGGGAGGAACTTCAAGCGGACATAACATGTAAGAAAGCTCTTAAAAATTCTAAATTGAAGGGAGTTCCATACGAAAGGGTGAGCACAACTTAACTATAAATCACAAGAAATGACTACAAGATGTTATTATATCTGCCAGCAAGGGCAACAGAAGTTGTCGAAGCTTGGGGAGTGCTTATTTTTACAGAGCATATAGCTGCATTTGTGGCTTTTTTGTTGAATAAGTGATTGAAAAGAATAATTTTCATTATTATTTGTTACGACATGTAACAGTTAATACTGTTGAACAGCAAATTAAATACCCAAATATGCACATATGTAGAACACATATAGGCACCTCTTCTTGGGGTGTAGTTACTTTTTTAAAGCACTGTACAATGGCATATTGACATTTTATTCTTCTCCATTGCCATTTAAAAACTCAAACTAACCTCACAGGAAGCTGATAATGTGGTCTAATGAAACCCTGTTCTGTGGTATACAAGGCTATCTTGATTTTGACTGGATACAGATGGCAAAATAAAAAAACATCTTCCAGGAGGAGCATCTAATGTGTTAAATGAACTTGTCATGTTATAAGAATGAATTACAGACATATCCTCTCACAGGCAAAGTTGGTCCGGACAGTCCACAGACCACAACTGAATATTGCTTAGGGAGATTATTTATTAATAATATTACTAAGTGAAGTTTCACTTAACACAATGAGTATCTGGGGAAAGTATCATTATGCCTCAAAAAAAAAAAACAATCTCTAACAGCAAATTAACCAATCTGATAGGAAACCCATGTGAGCATCAGAAGAATAGTCTTCGTAGGACAATCTCCAATTTGCCAATGAATAGTGTGTCTGCTTTGTGAAATGACAATGCCTCTCACTGAGCCACCATACCACATATATTGAAACACCTACATATACACAGTTTTAATACGGGGAAACAATTTTACAAAGGCAAAAGTAAAATGGACTCTCCAACTAGAAGACAAGTTGTTGCTGTCTATTATCGAAACTGTACAGAATGAATTTTGGAGGGCTGGGTGATAAAATTTTGATTTACGTGTGATTTATTTAAAAAATTTTAAGACAAAACTCACTTTGTTGTGCTCATTTTGCAGCCTGAAAATACAACTGCATCCTTCCTAGAAATATACTGCTCAAAAAAATTAAAGGAACACTTTTTAATCAGAGTATAGCATAAAGTCAATGAAACTTATGGGATATTAATCTGGTCAGTTAAGTAGCAGAGGGGGTTGTTAATCAGTTTCAGCTGCTGTGGTGTTAATGAAATTAACAACAGATGCACTAGAGGGGCAACAATGAGATGACCCCCAAAACAGGAATGGTTTAACAGGTGGAGGCCACTGACATTTTTCCCTCCTCATCTTTTCTGACTGTTTCTTCACTAGTTTTGCATTTGGCTACAGTCAGTGTCACTACTGGTAGCATGAGGCGATACCTGGACCCTACAGAGGTTGCACAGATAGTCCAACTTCTCCAGGATGGCACATCAATACGTGTCATTGCCAGAAGGTTTGCTGTGTCTCCCTGCACAGTCTCAAGGGCATGGAGGAGATTCTAGGAGACAAGCAGTTACTTTAGGAGAGCTGGAGAGGGCCATAGAAGGTCCATAACCCATCAGCAGGACCAGTATCTGCTCCTTTGGGCAAGGAGGAACAGGATGAGCACTGCCAGAGCCCTACAAAATGACCTCCAGCAGGCCACTGGTGTGAATGTCTCTGACCAAACAACCAGAAAGACTTCATGAGGGTGACCCAAGGGCCCCATGTCCTCTAATGGGCCCTGAGCTCACTGCCCAGCAGCATGCAGCTCGATTGGCATTCGCCATAGAATACCAGAATTGGCAGATGCACCACTGGTGCCCTGTGCTTTTTACAGATGAGAGCAGGTTCAACCTGAGCACGTGACAGAAGTGAAAGGGTCTGGAGAAGCCATGGAGAACATTATGCTGCCTGTAACATCATTCAGCATGAGCAGTTTGGTGGTGGGTTAATGATTGTCTGGGGAGGCATATCCATGGAGGGTCACACAGACCGCTACAGGCTTGACAAAGGCACCTTGGCTGCCATTAGGTATCAGGATGAAATCTTTGGACCCATTGTCAGACCCTATGCTGGTACAGTGGCTCCTGGTGCACGACAATTCCTGGCCTCATGTGGTGAGAGTATGCAGGCAGTTCCTGGAGGATGAAGGAATTGATACCATTGACTGGCCACCACACTTTCCTGACCTAAATCCAATAGAACACCTCTGGGACATTATGTTTTGGTCCATCCAATGCCACCAGGTTGCACCTCAGACTGTCCAGGAGCTCAGTGATGCCCTGGTCCAGATCTGGGAGGAGATCCCCCACAACACCATCTGTCATCTCATTAGAAGCATGCACCGATGTTGTCAGGCATGTATACAAGAACACAGGGGCCATACAAAGTGCTGCATACAATTTTGAGTTGCTGCAATTTAATTTTGGCAAAATGGACTAGCCTGCCACATAATTTTTTCACTCTGATTTTTGGGGCGTCTTTGAATTCAGGGCTCTGAAGGTTGATAATTTTCATTTCCATCAAACGATGTGGCATCCTTTCGTTCCTAACACATTACCCAGTCTATATCAGTATAGATATCCAGGAGGATTTCTTTTTCCCATTGAGATCTGATGTGTTTTCAAAGTGTTCCTTTAATTTTTTTGAGCAGTTTACAAAACGTATTTATATGTTTATTGTCAGTGAGAAAAGCCCTATACTTGAGACATGAATTTTACCACAGGTAACATTTTTTTACTTTTTCTTCAAACAAACAGTTTAACTTGCAGAGCACACCAGCCAGCTTCTTCCCTCCAGTATACCTAGAGGTGTCTGGAGTTACCCGCCTGTTGAGGGGTCACTTCCTCAAACTGCACTCAGATATCCCTCTGACTGCCCATTATAAATGGCCGGCTTGTTCTTCTCCTCCACCATAGCCTAGCCACCATAGCAGTGTAAAAAGACCAATCTGGCACCAGACAAAGCACGCTCTGCTCCAAATATAAATCACGCTAACAGGACATACTGTTTAACAGGGAGCGCACCTTGGGCGGTCAATGCTGAAGCAGAGTAAAGAATACTCAGGAATAGTTGGTTGGGGCTTTAACTTCGTCCTGTGCTTTCTTACATTGGCACCAATCTGCTGTTTCTGTTTTAAGTGGAGGAATAAGCTGGATGTGCTGCCACTTTTAACTGCTATCAAATATCTGCAAACTTTGCATTTTACCTTAGTATGTTTCAACATCTGATCTTTCATATCTGATCCAATTCCAGACAACAACATTAACATTATAGCCTTTCTCCACTCCCATCCGGGTACCACACCATGTAAACGGACTTTTAAACTTTAACCAGTTATATATAGAGAGCAAGTTATGACACTTCCAGTAAAGTGGCAATCAAACACACATTTATAACTCAGATGAAAAAAAACACATGGAAATGGTAGTGGATGACTGCCAGATAAATGTACTACACTGCTTTAAACTAAAAATGATTACTCTGCACAAAATATTCATGTTAACAGATTGTGGATTATAGTGTATGAAATGAGGTAACGATCCAGGCCACATTTCAATATTTAATTTTAAATACTACACATTACATTAATTTATCTTTGCTTAACCTAACTGTCCAGGCAGAAGAGATTTCAATCCTTCCATCCACTTTCAGATCTGTAAAGCGCTCCATGAAACACTGGAGAAGTAGAAATCAAAATGGATGCAAGGCAGGAATCAGCCTTGGACACAATGCCAAACCACAGAACTGCTGAACAAACTAGTGACATGTCTTGGATTCCCCAAATAAATCTTAATGTAAGGTGTGGTGAAGTATGTTTGGGCCAAGGTGATGGACAGTTTTAACTATATAAATACAGGATGCTCAGGCTCTGAAGGGGTACAGGAGTATGCGGTAGCGTAGCGGATCAGCTCTTGAGGTTTATGGATTGATCAGCTGATACAGCGTTAATATGCAGACACAATAGACACAATATACAGTTGACTGCATCACTATCAGTATAAAGAAAGAGAAACCTGAACAGAACAGGGGAATGGAACAGTAAAAAAGAGACAAAAAGAGAGAGGGGAAATAATAAATAAAAAAGGAGTTGATGATTTTGTAGAGCTCAATGGGGCTGGTTTAGCAAGAAAATACACTAAGTAATTACTGGAGTGACGCAGATCTGGGTGGAAAACATGGAGAGAGACGGACAGAGAGAGAGAAAGACAGACAGAGAGAAACAGAAGAGGAAAGAGAGAGATGCGAGGGTGGCGAAGGAGCAAAGTGCTGGTGTTAAAGTACAGATTGAGGCAAGTGTAAGATGCTGGATCAAGAAAAGGTGGCAAGGCGTCTGTGAGCTTTAAATCATTAGAATGTTGATAGAGGAAAGACAGGGTTGCTGGAGCACCGATCAAGGCGAATATCCATGGCCACAAGCATAGTTGAGCTTAGGTGGCCAGGTACCTACCTTGCTTTGTTTTATGGAGTACAGTTTTCTTTTAGCCTTGGTTTTATGAAAGAACTTTTATTACTTATTTTTTTGTCTTTACCCTCCACACGGATACCATACTTAGACATATATCTTTATATATATCTATATATAAAATGGAAAGAGTATTGAACTTGTTTTGCAGAATAATAGCACTATTGCATTTTGCACCTTATTCCTGCTATGATAAGTGTCGTCATTGTTCTAGCTCATCTCAGTACATGACTATCAATAGTCCCGGGTCTATGGCAGCTGCAGTAAACCCTTACCGTTACTGTAGGACATGCAAACTTCACAAAAAATGCACATCAGCTAAGAATCAAAGTAAAGCGAAAGCACAGTGAGGCAGCACTGTAACCTGCAGCCTTACTTTCAGCTCCTTGCAAATGTAAGATTTTAAGAAGTCTGCCTCTTTCATCACCATTAGATTCACCAAATGGGAGTGATGTTAGCAGCAGTGAGACAATGAATTAGTCCACATTTTACTGGTTGGATACTTGAAAACCTATGGCATGGTACCTATGAACTAATGAACATCACCATCATTAGATGCCATATTAGTTGTTATACATGAGCATCGGAGTACCTCCTCACAGGCCCAGACGAGGTATGTAATAACCTGCCAGGATGAGAGGGGTCACTATCAGTAACACTGTCATCTCCTTCTTTCTTCACAGCCACCTAGTGAGAGCAACAGACCCTTCCATTCTGGATCAGTCTGCCAGACAAACCGCTGGACGGAACTCTATTCAAATCTGACCTTGACTATCCAGCCCAACAACCTTTTCTTTTGTCTTGAATACACCACAAAACTGGAAGTACACAGAAAAGTTTTTTTTTTTTTTGTTTAGTCTGCAGACAATAAACAGGGCAATCTTTTTTCGGGTTCCACAGCCTACCATGGCAAGAATGACTGAAACCCAGGAACCAATATTGAATTGGGCATGAGCCCATTACTAGGCACACTCACTCATATTCCCAAATTCACTCACACCCAAGCCAATTGAGAGTTTTAGTAGATATTTGAGATTTACTTGAAAAATTTGAATGCTAATTCTAATATGTGAATTATTTATTTTTTTTTTCCATTTTCGTACATTTTCACTTTTGTTTCACAGTCCAAAAACAAATGATCAGACTGACTGGCTAATTCACACTATCCTGATGTGCTTCTAAGTGTGCCCTCTAGGAGGTGTTCATGCCTTGTGCCTGATACTGTTGTGACTGGTGTTAGCTCTCTATGACCTTGTGTAGGATGAACAGGACTACAAAAATCAAGTGGACAATTTTTACTTTTTCTATTTTGTGAAGAACTTGCAAATTTCTTTTAATAATACAATGTTAGTAATCATCCTTATTTTCCCTTTCTTAGACTTTCTGGCAGGGAATCTTAAACACAGAGAATTACATTTCATGCATTCTACAAATGTGAACACAGCAAAGGTGCAAACAGTCTTTTCACAAATTGTGATTCCAAGGTGACAGTGTATTTCAACATTCTGTGTCCCCATGGAGAAAGCCTGTATCAAAGTGATGCCAGCCCTATAAAGAACAGGCTGTTCATTTGACAAAACACAAAAGCAAGGATACTTAAAAGAGCTAACATAAAGTGCCAAGTAAACACACATTACACAAAAACACATTTGCCAAAGGTATTGAGCTCCTGTCTGTAAGTGTTCTCGCTCATTTGCACACCTTCAAAGTACCAAGCATTTGCTTTCTCCCTTCCCATCTCTCCCTCATTTTTTTACAATCCAAATCTGTTTCTCTTAGAAGTGAGTCTTCAGCTAAACGTCTTACCCCACATTTAGACTCAATGGCTGCACATAATCCCATTCAAAGAGTGGGAGTAGTCCCTTTTAAGTATAACATCACCAGACTTCAATGCCTCTTTGTACCTCCTGGTGTCACTGCACCAAAACCCTATAGCAGACTTTAAAGAATCAAGTCACTAAGATAGTAATAAAAATAATAATAATACATTTCATTTACATAGCAGTTTGTTCAAACTCAAAGTGCTCTACATAGACAGTGGGGAACCACTTCAACCACCACCAATGTGTAGCACACGCTCGGAAGATGCAATGAGAGTCATTTTTGCACCAGTATGCTTACCACACATTAGCCAATTAGAGACAGGGGATAATTAAAGGGCCAGAATGGACAAGGTCGAGATGGTCAAATTAACCTGGAAATTTGGATACACCCTGATCTTTACGAAGGGTTCTCAGGGACCTTTAGTGACCAGTGAGAGTCAGTACCTCGGTTTTATGTCTCATCCAAAGGATGACACCATATTTACAGCATGCTGACCCGTCTTCTGCATTAGGGCATTGGAATCCTCCCACAGCCCACAGGTAAGTGACCCTAGCGATCTCTCTATGTGCACAATACAGGGGTTTGCCCGCATTGGTGCCACCTTTTCTCTAGGGCAGCTCATAACAGTTCACAAATCTGACAAAAAAGGGAGAAGTAAAAAAAGCTTCTTGCTGCCCCATGGATTTAAATATTTGTTTTCTCCTTTATTACAATAATGTAAAGACAAATCTGAAGTAAAAGAGCTCAGCACTCCAAAAAAAAAAAATGATAGATGGATGAGGAAAACAACCAACCAGTCTTTATTTTATACAAAACATTGTGATAATGAAGCACTTATTTTACAGTTACAGAGATACAGTGCAGTTGTTTTTATTTGTTTTCTACAACTGGAGCATAAGCAGGTTAAGTGACTTGCTCAGGGCCACACAAAATGACAAGGCAGCCTTAGGGTTTAAGGTCCACTGCCTAGGCCACTGCAGCACATTGCCCAAAGAAGTCAGTTTGCTTACAGTATTTTTTCACATAGGAAAAAAAGGCCAATGAGGAAAGGTAACTTATCAAAAATGCTGCTGCATTAAATAAGATATACATATACATATACACTGAAGGAGATTTTTATTACTTCAATACAGTTTCAGATTTTAGGACTATTGTGACAGAATGTCTTATGTTTACCTTTGCTCAGGGCCAGAAAGTAATTGTTGTTATAAGAGAATTGTACTTCTCATAAATAGTTAAACAAGTTAAACAGTTATGCATAATAGTCACTAACTACGGTAAAATGCAAAACTTCTAAAGTATTCCTGGCAAGAAGTGCAGTTGTGCAAATTATCAATTACAGTGTAAAAAATAATAAATTGACTGCACACCTTGTGTGATTCCAATAAATAAACAAAGTAAGGGCATTCCTGAGCTATTTTAGATGACAATTAGAGTATACAAATTTTAAGCAAATAGATCACAATTTTGGTATTTTATGGGAAAAAAAATTTAATTGTGATCTCCCTGTAGCCAGAGGTACTGTTCTCTTACATGATTTCTGTATAATTCAGACTCTGTTTAAAACAATTGTTCAATAAGTTGTTTAATAATTGTTAGCTTGCACACTCTTCATACTTCAGCTTGTGAATATTCCAAATGTCTCAATCTAGTTTTTTAAACCCTCTACAGTACAAACATGACTTCTTTAAACAAACTTCACTCCAGTCAGGTACAAACAAAGGTGAATGTTCCCTTCCACCCTAAGCCTTCCCACCTTCCCAACCCATTACTAATCAGAGTAGATGTGTATCCCGCAAAGTCACAAAATCAAATATAATCAGGCTACTTTTGGCCTTAATTATGTCATTTCATTCATAAGAACAAGAAACATGTCCTGGCCTTCTTTCCATATGCTGTTTTTACAAAGAACAGAAGGTCAAGATTCTAAAGCTGACATCTGTCTGTGTGTTGTACTGATAATTAATTCATAGTGTAAAAAATACAATTACATAAACCACATTTCATGTTATTTTCATCACTTTAGGTGCATATTTGCTAATCACAAAGTGCCTACTTTATTGTCCTTGAAAGATTCAATCTTTACAAGTTATGCAAACACTGCAATGTTACTAAGCAGCACAATCAGTTACATCTCATCTCCTAGCAAAGTGTTGCTAAGCAAACAAAGATCTGGGATGATCAATGTATCTGAATTCATTTTTATTTGCACCTAGTAAGATATCAGTCCTGCTTAAATATACCTCACAATCAAGACAATAACAGAAACTAAACTAATTTTGTTACAACCCAGAATAGAAAAAGCAGATGCGTGAAATGGATGGCTTGCTGGATGGGTAAGAGTATCAACACTGACTTTTCTGTTTAGTCCTTGGGTCTTGTGAAATTCCTGTTTAATTAAGTACAAAGTAAAGGAAAAATACATTAAAAGACCCAGGCTGCCTTACAATCGTGACAAAAATAAAATACAAATTCTAGTGCATTTTCCCTGACTCCTCCTTTTACTTTTCTTCCTTCTTGCACCATACTTTCTTCTGACAGCCGAACTCTTGTCCTCTTTCGACCTGTCTCTAATTTCACTGCAGCAATGGCCACTGGCCTCTTTTTAGTCTGATGCTTGAAGTATATCCAAAGTTACTTTTGGTCTCCTCTGAAACACAAACGAGCCATAACTATTCCTATAAAACCTCAGGGTTCATCTGCCAAAAACTTGACTCTCTGACTGCCCTAGGTATTCCTACCAGACTGCTGGCTCATTTTTATTAACAGGGTCACAGGTACAGTGATGGATAAAGTATAATCTTTTATCCTGAATTTCCCATTGTCTTTCCATTCATTACTCCCAAATCCCTAGAACAGTTTGACTGATTCCCTTGCCTGCATCTCCTTCTGGCATCCCTATCAGGGCAGGTTAAGAGTGGCTTGCCATCCAGGACATCATTTAATATCTTTTGCTACAGGGCCAGAGCAAAATTACATTTACAACATATAGTTTACTAACCACACTTTTTCTGGTATCTGCACATCCAGTTTTCCATCCACAAGACTGGGATGACCCCTTTAGTTCCACATAACCCACATTAGCCACATCATGACTGTAATAATAATAAAGATCATGCAAACATTTCCCCTATATACACATTGCTTATAGCAGCAAAAGGTGCAAGGATAGGGGAAGAATCATTTAAAGAAATATGTAAAGGACAAATTTCAGTTCAAGAGAAAGAGAGACTGGGCAAATTAAGGGTGGTACACAATTACCTGCAGAACACACCTTAGAAGCAAACATTGTGAAACCACCAGGTAAATAGACAGGATACATGGAACTGCTGGGATACAAGAAAAAGCCCTACACCAAGAAAACAGGGACCATGCTGATCTGTGAAGACTGCAGTGTGGCCAAAAATATGTACCGGTGTCTGTCTTTGAAAACAAACAATGGAATCTGGGGTACAGTAGTTCTAATGGGCCACAAAAGGGACTGTGCCGTAGCAGTCTTGCAATTTTATAAGCAATCCCAATTAAACAATTTAGCTAGTGAAGGTTTCACTAAAGACATTATGCAAGGAAGAGAAGTATCACGTGCAATGGAAAAACGTAGTAACTGCCATTTTTTTCAACATTGATTTTTTTTAGTTTTTGGACTTACTAGGTCTTTCCTGATGTTACAAGGTAGTGGTGACAACCAAATATTTCTTCATTCCGGTCATAGCAAGATGGAAGAAGCTAATATGTGCACAGTATTTTACATACTGCAGGACCAAAACCTAGCAACTCCACTGATCAAGAAGATGTGACATACTAGGCTTTTCCATAGTTGGTGAGAAATGTGGTAGAAAGAATGACAAGCAAGTAAGAAGACATTGGTGTAATGTTTGAAAGACATGTAAGTGGAGAAGGCACCCACCATGTCACTTACCAGATGACCTCTAGACCTCTGTTTTCTGTATTTCAGTACTGTAGCCATTCAGCTGTGAGGTGCGTGTATAGGAGAGAGAGTTTAGCCGGACATTGCGCATGCAGAAGCATATTGCATACAGCTTAGAAGCTTTACCATTCACATTGGGCTGATAGGTCCTCTTACTATTACCCATAATGATTTGTAACCCAAAGATCTCAGGAGTGGTGCTTGCCACAGAGCAAATTCCTGTACTTTACTGAGACAAATACTTGATGTTCTCTACATAATTACCTTTAACTTCTTTTACATGGCATAGAAAAACCTACAAGTCTGCTTAACCATAGTTCAGGAGGTTGGGCACACGTAAACACTCACAAAGTATACATTATAGAAAGAAGAAAACTGGGTATCATCCTTTTTTTTTCAGTACACACCTTACTTTTATGCATAACTGAGCTCTGTAAAAATATATAAATAAAAGACAGATTTTCTAGCAAATACTATCTACACCTTTTGCTTTTATGTTTTTTTTTTCTTCTATTTAGTCTGACTTGTGTTTTAACATCCATTCTTTGAAACATTTTGTTCCACATCACTTTACTCTGAAACTACATGGCGTGCCACAATAGCCTGGATAAATGTCCCTTCTGACACCTAAAAAAGCAGTGATTTTAGGGGCCTTTTCATTCGGGAAGCGTCTCATTTCTAGCAACAGTACATGGTAAATTACAACTGGTTTTAGAACATTAGGAGTGCCAGACTTTACATACAAACAGAGAAATGATTAATTGTCCAGAGGAAGTCAGATGTCAAAGCTTCTGTCTAAATAACACAGAGATGATTCAGACCCCTCAAAGCCCTATCTCTATATTCTGGAAAGAATCATAAACACAAAAAAAAGAAAACAAAAATGAATATTCTCTACCAAGGAAATATGTTCTATTGCAAACTAAAAATCATGGACTAATAGTGAGAAAACAACATAAACAGTATTTTTTACCAGCAAATATAAATCACACTGACATTTTAATGTACTACAAACAGAATACAGGAAATTTAAAGTATGTAAGTACACTATATAACCAAAAGTATGTGGATGACCCTCCAAATTAGAGTTCAAGAGTTTCAGAAGCACTCATTGTTAACCGGTGCATAAAATCACATAATAGCACATAGCCATGCAATTTCCATTGATAAGTATTACCAATAGAATGGGTCATATTGAAGAGCTCAGTGACTTTAAATGCATAAACATGGCACTCACAAGTCAGTATGTGAAATTTTTGCTCTCTTAGACCTGCCCGGTCAATTGCAAGTGCTATTATTGTGAAGAGGAAGCATCTAAGAATAGTACTGTAACAGCTCAGGCCTCAAAGAAGTGGACCATACAAACTTACACACAAAGCAGAGCCAGCAAGTGTTGATGCACATAAAGAATAAAAGTAGCCTTTTTCTCAGTTTCATCACTCAAAACAGAGTTCCATTCTCCCTCTGGAAGCATCATCAGCACAATGATGGTGCATTGGGAGCTCCATGAAATGGATGTCAATGGCCAAGCAGCTGCACTCAAGATACTACATGTAATGCCAGGCATCGGCTGGACAGGTATAAAGCTCACTGTCATCAGACTCAAGGGAAGTGGAAAAGCTGTCTTTGGAGTGAATCACACTTCACTATCTGGCAGTCCGATGGACAAATCTGGGCTTGGCAGGTGCCAGGAGAATGCTACCCTTCTGGACTTCATAGTGCCTACTGTAAATTTTGGTCAGAGGAGGAATAATGGTTTGGGGCTGCTCTTCAGGGTTTGGGCTATGCCCCTTGGTTCCAGTGATGGGCACCGTTAATGCTACAATGAGACAATTTTATACTTTCAACTTTGTGGCAACAGTATGGGTACGGCACTTTTCTGTTCCAGCACGATGATGCCCCCCTTAAGCAGAAAGCCATGTTCACAAAGACATGGCTTGAGAAGATTGGTGTTGAATAACTCAAGTAGCCCACACACAGCAATGACTTCAACCATGCTGAACACCTTTGGGATGAATTGGAACAAAGATTTTGAGCCAGGTCTTCTCATCCAAAATTAGTACCTGACCTCGCAAATATTCTTTTGACTGAATGGGCACACATTCCCACAGACACACTCCAATATCTTCTGGAAAGTCTTCCCAGAAAAGTGGACGGTTTAATGATAACTCTATATTAATACCTATAGGGTGGTCCAGATCTAATTATGCAATTTTCATTACGCTATAACTTATTAAGTTTATTACATAGAAAATCACCTGAAAAATCATGGACAATCGAGAAGTGTGCGAATTGACAACATGAAGAATCGCCTTCGCGCCGAACTGGAATCGTCCCCGCATAAATCAAAGTTATCCAAACGAACTGGATCTGCATAATTAGATCTGGACCACCATGTATGGTTTGGGGATGTGATAGCCAACAATCTTATACAGGTGTAATGGTCAGATGTTCACAAACTAATGGTCATATAATGTATTTTCCATAATAAAAACACAAATGGAGTTTTCTGCTAGAGTTAAGAGAGTTCTGTGTTACGTTTTAACTAAATTACAACTGAACTGATCTAGAGTCAAAAAACTTTGTACAGGAACTCTCAACAATTATCTTTCACTTTTTTAAAAATTATTTTACCATATAACTTACATTTGTTTAATGATGTCAACTGAGACTTTTCTTGCCGTGTGCCAAACTGAATTAATAGAGTGAATAATAGAATATCCCTAAACAGTACACTATTCTCTCACCATCTGATTTTCTGCATTACTGCAAATGTGAGCTCATCATTTTTGGAATGTAACACGTTGGAAGCAAAGTCAAAAAGAATGAAAAGCAACTTATTTCAGCTCAGCTTGGTTGGATAATTAGTGTCACCTTCATAGATACTCTGTTTAACAATGATGCCCAACTTGATCAAGCCAGCCCAAAAAAAAAAGCAAATTAAGTGATCCTTGCTCTTATCGCCAGTCAGCTTTGAGTCCAAAGGGGCAATTATTTTATAAATAAGGTTTTGCTTGCTGTATACAGGGTACATTTACAAAGACAAATAAATAAAATGACCATCAATATTTTTATTAGCTATTATATCTAAGAAGAGGTTTTATTTGGATAACACATAAAGTGTGAAATACAGAAGATTACAGATCATATCGATAGCAGTGAGCAGAAAAAGCACACAACATAGTTTATCAGTGAATTAACACATGATCAGATACACAATAAAATATAAAGCACCTACAGCATGTAAAGTATAATAAGTGATCAGTCCTAACATACCTACAAAGGCTAATGGAACTGGCCCAGTGGTTGAAAAACAAATCATGTTTACCTGACTGAGCACTTACCTCAATGAGGAATACACTGTTTCTACCTCTTTTTGTTCTCAATTTTGGGGTTAAGTATCTCCTACAGAGGGCAGAAGCAGCAGTTGTTCACTCTAGGATTCTGATCCTGGCCAAAATATACTGATTTTCTTTTTTTTCTCATGAGCTACACAGCCATTAAATCCTTGCACTCTACAGTCCATAAGGACACTACAATATTTCCCACAGATTAAATGACTTGCTGTGAATCACACAGTGAGTCAAGGCGGTGACTGAACTAGTAACCTTGCGGTTTAAATTCTAGTGTCTCAATCACTAAGCTACATTGCCTGGCTAAAATCAGACAGATGCTGAATAAATTAATTGTTAAAAATAATTTGAAATATATTCATTAACCTGTAATACAAAACGTTTCTAAAAGATATCAAAGCTTAGACTCGTAAGTTAACATATTCTTAAGTCTCTATGTATTTTAACAGAAGAGCTGGCTTTGCACAAAAAATTTCTCATACTTTAAATTCATTAGATGGAAGAAAACATTAAATTGGCACTGTATGGGTGAATGGGGTGTGCTCCATTAAGAGGATCTCATGTGGGACAGGTTCTTGCCTTGACCCAGATGATACAGAGACAGACCCTAGCCCCCCAATGACTGTGATATGAATGAAGCAGGGGGAGAAAATGGATGACTCTTTAAAAAAAATAACCTTGACGTACACTACAGTATATTCCAGCGCTTACAGGAGGCCTGACAGCTGATGACAATGCAGAGATTATCTGGAAATCCAATAAGACCCTGAAATGTTTCATAAGACAATATGTATACAAAAATAAGTGCTACTTATTTCAGAACTCTAGCTCCAAAGCAAGAAATGCATTTGAATATGAATGCCACTAGTAATTTCAATGCTCTGTCGCTTCAGTTTATACAATAGAAGCAAATTAACCACAAATTAGAGAGCTTTATTCAAACATTTATTCATAACATTTTCAGTCAGAATAAAAACTGACAGGCTGAATTTCAATTTCAGTTTCCAGTTTCATAAGATTACAATCTTTATCATCAGCTTTTCTAAGATTGCATAATCACTTTCTGTACTCCCAAATGCACTTTGGAAGCTGCTTACTATGGAAAAGGCAATAAAAAATGAAATGGACCGATTGCTTTATTATGTTTCATTTATTGCCCATATGAACATTCAATATATATTTTACCACCTTATCATTATTGCCTGTTTAAGGTATTTGCTTTCTCCTTCTCTCTATGTCTATTGTTCTTCACTTGCATATAGTGAAGAGTGAATATAGAGTTAGCATAAGATTTCTCCTTTCATATTCATTTACTGTCAGTTGCCCTCTTCATGTTTTCTTTGTAATCTTGTCTAGAGTATGTTACCATTAATTTTTCCATTGCTGAGGCAAATCTTTGTTCACACTAGTTTATGTTCTTTACTTATTCTTTGGAAAATGTTACTTGCTTATATTGTGACTTCTGTTACCTTCATATTAATTGCTGTTACTCCATTTTTGCTTTTTTTCTCCTGAAATGCATTTAATATAACTACACTTAATATAACTGGAATATTGCCTGGTTTTCATTGCCTTTGTCCTATGGCTTAGCTTGAGTGGAAAAAGACAACCATTCCCACTTTTCAGTGCAACAAGTTTAGCTGAAAGTATGTCAAGGGCAGAGACTTCTAATGCATACATAAACAATCTTGTTGAATGAGATGGTCTATTTTCATTTGTGAAAAATCATGTTTTAACATCATATCTTATAATTGACTGAGACACAGTTATCAACTTATTACCACACAATGAAGTGAGATTTTATATTTGTCATTTACAAATAATATTTTTGCAGTATATTTTGTTGAAAGTCAATTTCATTTAGAGTCCGACATTGCACTTATATAGAAATTTCTGGCTTTCTTTCCGTAAATACCCACACCCTATAATCTAGCACAAGAGAAGTGTAGAGACCAGGGGCCTCAAGAGATCCAATATATGGACATAGGTGATATGACAGAAGTATGTAGTTATTGCTTGGCTTTAAACTTCAAGTCGGAGACTTGTAGATTGTCTAATTCATATTGCCAACAGGGAAAAGTAGTGTTTCTTCCCAATGAAGAGGTGTATTTGCGAGAATTAAAAGAACTGTTATTTTGGGAAAGTAAAATCCACATAAGTGAGGGGCAGAGACACGAAGTGGCTGGCACGCCCATGGTCCACTCACTTCTCATTAGTGTGAATGCTATTGTCAGACACAGTTCCTGGGCTCTCAGCTCTAAGTGGGGTCGGAAACAAAACACAAAGAGTAGAAGACAAAGTAGAACGTCATAGAGAGGTTTAAAAATGTTGGTGTGATACACATACCGAGCAGGTTAGAGATTATGAAAGTACTAAAATTCAAAAGTCTCAGAAAACTGTTAGTAAAGATCGGATTAGCACTAACAAACGGAAAGAGATTGAATATACAGTGGACCCTTGACTTACGAACTCAATTCTTTCGCGAGGGCTGGTTGTAACTCAAGTTGGTTGTAAGTCAAGACTATTTTTCCCATAAGAAATAATGGAAATACCCATAATGTGCTCCGAACCTCCCACAGCAACACTTACTTAACCTTTTCATAATAAAAAAGGATTGTATAATGTGCATAATTTACCAAAACACCAATAATTTTTCTAATGTACTAACCAAAAAGTTATAAAAAGTGCCTAGCCTACCAGAAACAACAATTTCATACTGTACTCACCATTTAATTTGACATCTTTGGGCTGCAGGAAGGGAGGAGGAGGAGAATGCAATTCCTTATGCAAATCTTTTCTTTGTAAAATTGTCGAGATGGTTGATTTCGACATGCTGTACATATTAGCGAGATCGATCACACGAACACCACTCTTGTATTTCCGCACAATTTCCTTCTTCGTTTCGATTGTGATCGCTGTTTCTCAAGTTAATAATGACAGTAGTCAAGCACTCAGTTCAAAGCTGGTCGTGTTGTGAACTGCTGTAATAATACACTCCAAAGCAAGCCGGTGCTGACTCAGCCTGATGACATCATCATTTGCCGTGCCAGCCCACTAGCTAACACCCCTTAACAATCGCTTTCTCACCTTCTCTTTCTTCCTTAACAATTATGCGTCTTGCTTGCCATGGTCTTAGTTAATTATACTGCATATATAGATAAATCACTGCACTGACCAAAATTACGTCCACAAACACATGTATCTGGGCTCCGACTGACACTTACGAACGCTCTCGGCTGTTCGTTTACAATCGCACAAGCGGATACACGTGACTGCATTCGGGTCGTAATGCAAGATGTTGGTCCGAAATCAAAACAAAAATTTTGGTCGTAAATCAAGCTGTTCGAATGTCAGGCCGGTCGTATATTAAGGGTCGACTGTATGGACATATGTGATATGACATAAGTATGTAGATATTGTTTGGCTTTAAACTTTTAGTCAGAGACTTGTAGATCATCTAATTTGTGTTGCCATCAGGGAAAAGTAGCAGTTTCTTCCCAATGAAGAGGCCTATCTACGTGAATTAAAAGATTTGTTGTTTGGTGAAAGTGAAATCCACATATGCGAGCGGCACAGATGCGAAGTGGCTGGCGCATAGCGCAGGCCGCGGGGTTGGCGAGCAAAGCAAGCCAGGGGCGAAGCCCCCTAGTAGAGCATATAGAGGAACACATACAATATGAAGCATTTAACATGCTAATTTGGTCACGATGAGATCTGAAAAACTGTAATTAATTTAACATTGATTTTAAGATTACAAGTTTACAACGTTCTACTTCAATGGCAAAATAAACTATGAGATTAAATTGGACATTTCAACCATTTTTTCACTGTGTCCCTATTTTCTTCTTTTCTCTGTGCCCTAATACACTTCCCTATGACACTCGGATGGTGGGCTACGATTCACTTTTTCACGGCGACTTTGATATCTGACCACTTCTTCTTTGTATTGGGCACTGTGCGATTTCCTGAACTTGAACTTTTGAGTGTCTCCGCCACTCTGTGTCACTCGATCACTTTCCTTTTGTTGTTTGTACCACTGCATAAGCCAACAAATAATTATGTTTTTCCTTGCCCCTAATTCACATTTGTTGAAATTCTTTTTTTCACATGCTTTTTCCATTGTCTTTTAACCAAACACTGAATTCGGACAGTAATATTTATATTGATTTTGCATATTCAAATATGTGCAGGCACATGCATGTGCGTTACTTTTCATGCTGACCAGGATTTATGGAGCTGCAGTGAAGTTGGCTTACACACAGTTTTGTGCATTAGATTTTTTGTGTGCGTACGTACACTTTTGTGTGCCATGTTTTAGTGAGTTTGATGCACAGCATGATGCATGATGCCCCAGAAGATGAAATGTAGTCAAAAGTCAATCAGAGATTGTAACCGGGGAAAAACTAAACACTGAAAGTCAAAAATCACAGCTGAGGAAAAGTAGTTCAAGATCTTTAACCAGAAAAGCAAATTACAACCTTGAATAGTGACTTATACTGTAACCCCTTTTCCCCAAATAGTCCCCCAGATTGATTTTCATTTGATTATGCTGATCACTTTTGTAAGTCACTTTGAATAAAGCAATTAAATGTAAATGCAAACAAATAAATCAATACAGATCCAAAAAAAAAGCAGATCATATACACCCAAGGCACCTTAAAATCTGCCAACTGCTACCTTTCTCTTTCAATGACTGACATTTGAGCCATTCTTGCCAAAACCTTCCTTCTATTAAAACCTTGTCATCTACTGTGCATATTTTTAATATTGTCTGTTATATACATACATTTATCTCAACAACGAAAAGAATTTGCCAAGCTTTCATTACATATTATTTACATGATTGTATCTGTTGGGAATTGTTCTCTTTCTAAAATTTTTGTGCATCTTCCTAAATTCTTTTTTGATATAAACACAGGGTGGCGCGGTGGTAGCGCTGCTGCCTCGCAGTTAGGAGACCTCGGTTCGCTTCCCGGGTCCTCCCTGCGTGGAGTTTGCATGTTGTCTGCGTGGGTTTCCTCCCAAAGTCCAAAGACATGCAGGTTAGGTGGATTGGCGATTCTAAATTGGCCCTAGTGTGTGTTTGTGTGCATCTTGTGATGGGTTGGCACCCTGCCTGAGATTGGTTCCTGCCTTGTTGACTGGGATTGGCTCCAGCAGACCCCCGTGACCCTGTGTTCGGATTCAGCGGGTTGGAAAATGGATGGATATAAACACATTCATTTTGGGGGTTTTCTGACCCAAGGAATCTATCTTTGAAATAATTTTTTCATCATGTGTATACTTTTTTATTTTGCAACATACTATATTTGGGCCATTTTTGCTGCCATATTTGCTTTTTACCAGGCAGCACCATTTTGTACTTCCACTGCTAGGAATGCCCCTACATTGTTAGAAGTGTATCCTTGGAGGATTACCATGTGATGGGATAAAAATCTTTATTTTGAAAACCTTGTTTTGCATCCCTGATTCTCTCGCATTGTCTACATTTCTTTTTTTAACCTTTTGACTATGATCTGTCTCCCCTTTTGGTTTTGGTTGCTGTACTTTTGATTTCTCATTATTCAACCCTTTTTGCATCTTTTTTAATGTGTTTTCTTTTGGTTACTTTATAAATATTAACACAGTTTCAGCTTTACACCACAGTTTCTAACATCTGAAATGAGTTGTAAAATCCATAAATAGATATCAAATAGAAAAGAATGCTGGTGGTAGAGTGTAGATACAAAGAAGACATTATCAATATATTAAATTCTCTTCCATTTCCATTTTCTCCTGAAGACTAATGCTATTCACTGTCAAATACTGGGAAATCCAATAATCAGGATTTCTTGCTTTCACATGTATAAACTGGTGAATCCATGCCTTGAAGCCATCATTCTCTTCCTAATCCTAATTAATCCTAAACGCTGATTTAACCTCACATGGGACCACTGAACCATCCACTTCCACTTCAGCATGGGCTTCACCGGTAGGTTTTATGCGGATTATAGGAGAGTGAATGACAAGACTCTGCATGATTTTTCAGTGTTTTTCATTCATGAGGCACTGGAGTCACTGCAAGGAACCACAGTGTTTATCTCTCCAGATTACTGGCAAGTATGTGTTGATGAGGGCAGCATTCATAAACGGCTGTAATTACACCAGATGGTCTGTACCATCTCATGAGAATGCCTTTTGGTCTTAAACACGTTGGAGCAACCTTTCAGTGCCTGTGCTAAGTGACTTTTAAAGACAAATGTTGCCATGTGTACACAGATGACATCATAGCTTTCTCTCTATCTATTGAGCAGCAACATCTTGATACAGAAGCTGCACTCAGTAGATTGCACCATGTTCACCTAATCATAAACATTCAGAAATGTCTTCTTTTCCAAGAACTGCTAAATGTTTTAAGCCATGTGGTATATGACGAAGGCATAGACGCTGTCCCTGAAAAGGTAGCCTCCATATTAAACTACCCCACTCCAAATGACATCAGGAGTTTACTCAGATTCCTAGGCCTGGTGGGTTGGTATCATTGGTTTATTCCCCACTTTGCAGACACTGCTGTCCCACTTCATTGCATTCTCAAGAAAGACGTACTTTGGGAATGGACTGAGGAATACCAGAGGGCAGATGAGCAGCTGTGGAACATACAGGCTGTAATGATATCTCCACCCATTCTGATACAGCCACAACTAAACGTAGCATTCCATGTCCATACTGATACCAGTAATGTTGGCTTAGGAGCTGAGCTTACCCAGCAGGACTTCAAAGGTGATGAAAAATTGATAGCATATGCTTCCAGTGTAGTATCTGGACCTGAATTAAATTACTCCACTGCAGAAAAGGAGTGAGTGCTTGGCGGTAGTGTGGGCAATTTGAGAAATGGCTTTATTTTTGTAAGGAACAGACTTTAAAGTTTTACAGATCTCGGTGTGCTGACATGGGCTTTTAATACATCCAAACCATCATCAAGACCTTTAAGATGGATTCTGTGGTTACAAGAGTTCACTTTTAAAGTGTTATAGAAAGGAATGCAATAAAACAGTCCCTGATGCATTTTCCCGAAGTCCAATGGTGGGGAACTTCTTGGTTGTTTCAGCAAAGTGTCTGTGGTCTGATGTTCCCTTATCCCTCCATTCAGGCACCACTGATCACACTCACTTTAAAAAGGTGCAGGGTACTCTATTTCAATGAGTATTAGCTGGTAAAGCTGGATGGAAAGACTAGTTTGTAGTGCCTGAGCAGTGTGTCCTACCTATCTGTTCTTTTATCATGACAGACATTAGATGTTGACCTGATGGGACCATTACCAATCAGCAAGAAGTGAAACATGTTCTTACTGGTCATTACTGGACTATTATTGCAAGTGAGTAGAGGTATTTGCTATAAAAGATAGTCAGACTCAACGGATCAGTGACATCTTATAAAATTAGATATTTACTCGATTGTGTATCTGATAGAGGCCCTCAATTTACAAGTACTGTACTATTAGGTTAGTCTCACAGGCTCCTTCTCTGGCTACAAAACATACAAAGTTTTGCAATTACAGAAACAACTGTCCAGGGAGGTTAAGAGAAGGATGGTAATGTCCAAGGCCAAACAAGCCAAATATTATAACAGTTGTCATAAATGTATACAGTTTGTGAATGAGAACATGGTTTGGGTGCAGGCTCAAAATCTCCCCAAAGCCAAAGACAAAATTTACTTTTTGGTGAGGACAATTACATACAGAGTAAAGTGAGGTGAAGGTGTTAAAAGGAAACGTGCTACAATTAGTATGGTTAATATGAAGCCTTTCTTTGATAAGGCAGCTGACTAAATTGGCAGGGTATGTAACAGAGCTACATTTACATTTGCTTTCCTTTATGATACTGTTGAAAAAATGTAAATGTTTCACTTGCTCTCCCTGCAGGCTAATGTCTGAATTTGATCATCATTAAAAATAGTTTTCCTATTTATCTTCAATCCTCCCAAACTCTGTCTTCTAAAGCTCTTCTCCATTCTCCCAACTTCCCTTCCAGTTCCTCTTTTCTGGTGCTACACAACACAATGTTATCAGCAAAAAGCATGCAACAGATAAATTGGTATTTTATCCCATGACTCAACACATCCATAAACAGACCAAGAGGTAAGAACTAAAAGAAGATCTCTGGTGCAGACCTACTGAAACTGGGATCTTGTCTGTTACCCCAACACCGTTTTTAACCCGAGTCCTCACTTTCTCATACTTATTCTAGACCATCCTCACATACATCTCTGTACTCCTTTCCCTCTCATGCACCTCCAGATCAGTTTGATGTTGTGATGTCCCTAATATGTTTATCTTAAACAAGACTATTTTAAAATGTGATAAATTATTTTCAGTCCACTATTTGAATTTCACTTGAATGCTAACCTGTCAAATAAAATATTTTGTTATTCTGCAAGCCAATGATGAAAGGTTCATTCCAGACTGCTGTTATAAATTTGGTTTTCCTTTGCACTCTATTAATGTTATGCAGACAGTAATTTCACTGAAATACTAATCTAGAGTTGTACTCTAGCCAAAACTGGTGCTGTTTAGTAAAAGAAACAAACACCTACAGTATATCACGTCCAATCACCTGGGATATATATGGCATATTTATAGTTATATTTTTAAATTGGATAGCTTGTGAATTTTACACAATATGAGTTAAATATTACCTTTCATTTTTATGCATGACTGGATTTAAATCCATACCTACTCACTCAATATTGCCCTGTTCCTCACTACATTTTCCTGGGTAGCCCTTTTGATTAATAGAGGCTGATCAGTTGTTTCTCCTATTCTACCTATGATTAAAACTCTAGTTCTAAACAGTATGTTCACACATTGATTCCTTCTTAGACTGTTTAATCCCATTTTCCCAGACCGAAGACTTTTAACTATTAAATTACCTTCTGTTCATTCATAGCCACCCATAACCTCAATTTCACCATATTTCCCTAACTCTAAGCTATTCATATAGAAAAAAAGCAAACATAGTTAATGTCTGTGTTGATTAGCCTGTAAAAGCCTGAGAGGCAGCTGAGACCCACAGAACCCGGGCTCCTACCTTTCAACAGTCTGAATGAAAAGTTGCACACCCAACTTTTGATGCTCACTCTCTGACACTAACTACTTTGTACATGTATTTGTCAGTGAGGATGCATCACTCTGAATGTTCAGATTTAAGCAGGAGACAAACCTTGTCCCTTGCACTGTAAACATTTAAATGTCCTAATTAAATGTTTGCAGCAACTTTAGCAATTAATGTACTTTATCCAGCTTAATTCTTTATTTATCCATTCTTCTTCTAAAATAATAATTTACTCAAATTAAATTTAGCCTTTTAGCAGGTTAAAAAATAAAGAATTTTAAGCAACCATCATAAGGCACATTTATGCAGATTTTCACACTTGCTCTTACTGAGCCAAATTAGAACTGCCTAATAACGTAGCACATCTGTCTTTGGAGAAATTGGCATAGCTCAAAAAACCTGGACAGTTGTGCACATAATGTTCAAAATTCACTAAGACAGAGGCCAAGCTAGGAGCTAAATCTAAGGCTCCTAGAGCTGTGAGGCATCTTTTCTAACCACTGTTCCACCAAGTTACCAATCGAAAAGTAATCAATAGCAATACATCGATTTTTCTGAACTCACCAAATTACCATAAACAACACAAGTTTTCATATCCTGTTTTATTTAATTCAGGGTCGTTGCGAGATCAGAGCAATCCATCACTAGGCTCACACACACACACACATCAGCAGAGAATACTAAAACTTGCATCTTCAGGATATGGGATGTAAACAGTAGAAAATCTCATAATGACAAAGGGAGAATGTGACAACTCCACACAAACAAACAGAAAGAGCTGAGCGATTATTTCAATGAAACCAAATTAATGTTTAAAGAGCTATTCAAACATGAAAATCACATTTTTTTTAACCAGATGGTACAGTCGATCAAACACCTTAGTTTAATCTGGTGGTCAAAAAAATAAAGCAAGAGTATGGACCGAAATGACGGTGTCTCCCATGGCCTTACGATGGGAGAGTTATAAATAGTTACTAATTGTGTTATTGTTTCTTTTGGATGTTTTTTGTCGGTAGAAATAAACCTGTTCAAGTTTGTCAGTGCAGTTTTGTTCCAGCCACCAGAAAAAGAGCATTACAATATTAATGCAAAGAATATGGAGGCACTTCTCTCATGAATGAGCTTGCTCCAGAGAAAGACGAGAAAGACTGTTGCTATAAATCAGTTGTCTGGAAATGGTTTAGATGTGAAATATCGGATGTCAAACAAATTCAAGTAAAATGCAAAACTTGCAAAATGATGATAGCAGTTAAAAATGGCAGCACAGCTAGTCTATTGTAGCACTTAAAACAGAAACAGCAGAATGGAACCAATGCAAGAAAACACAGGAAGAAGATCATTTTTGTCTATAAACGACTGCTCCACAGTATTCTTCGACCTGCTTTAGCATGAAACGCAAAAGGCACACTCTGTTATATATCACATTAACATGCCCACATTAGGGGCATAGCTTGTCTTGTCTGGGGCTGGGGGAAGTATGGTCCATCCTGTGTTCTTACCCTGTAATGATAGCTAGGCTATGGTGGGCAAAAAAAACAAGCGGCCTGTCTGTAACGGGAGGTCAGAGGGCTATCACAGCACACTTGCAGGAAGTGACTCCTCTCCAGGCAAGTAACTGTGGAGTCCTGTAGGTACAGCAGATAGAAGAAGCCGGCTGGTGTGCTCTGCAAGCTACACTGCTTGTTTGAAGAAATTGATGAAAAGAAAAAGGGCATGACTTAGGAATAAGAAAGAGCGGGGATGTAAAAAAAAGAAAATGTTGTAAAGGAAACTGCAGAGTTTAAGAAAAGGTCCATGTAAGTGATAAGAAAGAAATGTGGAGGCCACAGGGAAGTAGAATGAGAACTGTAAATGTCTACACAAATATAAGTTTTCTTATTTGTGTATTTCTAAGAAAGATGCAGCAGTAGTTTCAGTGTGCAAATGGAGCTCAACCTTCTCATGTTGTTTTTTTCTCCTAGAGAATAGCTGAAAGTGATTTCTATTTTAAAATAAATACATTGTGTATCATCCATAAATGTTTAAAAACCAAGGTTTTATTTTTTGTCATATTGCTCTGCCCTACAACCAGATGTGGTGTTTCATTCCCAAAACATCAGTTATGAATAGTCATTCAACCTGAACCACATGTCAGTATGATGAGAAACCAAATTATAAAAACAAATCTTTTAAACTATTTTAAAAGATTTAAGGGAGGTGGGAACAATTATTGCTGGAGGTAGTTCTGCAACATGGGACAGCAAAACAGAAGGCAGAATCCATAACTGAGTAAAGTCTGTATTTTAGAATCTGAGGTCACATGAGGGATATATGTGATTAGAGCTAGGCTGGCATGAGTAAATGAAAGACAGCTCACCAAATGAATCTGAAAGTAAACTCTGTTATCTCTTTCCATTTTTTAAAACAGAAAAACAAGATTTGTGCTTTGGGTAGAATGGTAGCACAGTGGTTAATGCTACTGCCTCACAGTCCCAGATTTCAAGCAAGGACATTGCTTGTGTGGATTTTTCTCATTCGTCCTGTGTCTGTGTGAATATTTGTAATTCTGCATACCTCTAATATCCCAAATATGCGCAAGTAGGTTAACTGGTACCTCTAAACCAGTCCAGTATTAGTTGGAGAATGTTTGTTTGTGTGTCTGGTAGAAGACTGAAGTCCTGATGTGGGTTGACTCCAGCCCCATACTCAGTGCTGCTGGAAGAGGCACAGGCTTAATGTGTTTGAAGATTTACCTCCAATACTATGCTTATTATTCAATTTGAAGTTAATTGGAAAAAAGGATCATCAGTCAATAGATAAATCTTTTGTTTTTAAAACAAGTGTATATTATTCATATTACAGAAACTTTGTGATATTCATGAGGCAAAAAACACCACAATCTACTCAAGCTCATTTAGTTGAAGCTGACAAAATCTACAAAATCTGCAGTTCCTGAGACATCTCCTCCAGCCACCATTTTCAACTCTGTGACATGACCCTAGAGACAAAGGAGTGACTGATAGCCTTGGCTTCTTGCCAGCCAAGAAAATTTTCCCTCTAGGATTTAGACACTTCTTCCGCTTTCAGCTGTTTTTGAACCAATAGCAGGGTTGTCGAGACTACTTAGATCACAGTACTACCCTGTGGCATTCACATGTGAGGTTTGTCTGGCCATGTATTATACAGAAAAATATATTTCCAAACATCAGAATCAATACAACAAAAGCAGTTACACTACTGGCAACTATATAATATACTGCACTAAAGTTTACTAAAAATAAAGCCAGAAAAACTGCAACTTGCAGCAGGTCATCGACAGCACCAAAAGTAAACTAACTACATGATACAATTCAAGACAGAAATGGCAACTTTAAAACGGTTGTACCTCAAATATTGGTTTGTTTCCTCATCTTCTGACAGTTCTGCATTGTCAAATTCACTCGTGGACTGACTGTTTCTGAGCTGGGCAACTATAAGGGCTGCTTCAGAATCTGTCTGCTTCCTCCTCCCAAAGAGCTTCTTGAAAGGCTGGAATTTGCCCTGCCGTTTCCTTTCTACATGATCAAAAAAAAAACAAAAAACAACCATAACATTCAGCTTATCTGTCCTGTAAGCCTTGTGTGCTAACTGAATCTGAAAATACTGCATGCACAAGACAGCCAAGGTCAAAGAGCAATTGTCAGACTAAAGGACTAATGTGATTTGAATATAAATTCAATTGCAGAGACTCTGTGTCTCAGCAAAATATTGACAGACTAACGTTAACAGTATTAAAAAGTTGGGTCACTGTTTGCCAAGGAGCGTCTGGCCCTTTATACAGTAATTGCAATATCAAATGTTCACAACAGTCCTGAAACTTGAGCCTAATTATAGAGCTATATAGGTCATCATTGACATTGTGAGAATTACACCACTCTAAACGAACAAGCGAGAAGGCAAAGAATATTGACTAGACCATTAAAACTTCCATTATGTAAACCCATCAATGTTTTATACTGCAGCACTAAAAAATAAAGCTTGTCAGCTCTACATTAGAATTTTGAAACAGCAGCCTTACCTTTTATAAGTCAAAAAGTTAATTTTATTGGAGCCCCATTCCTAAATTTAGACATCCATACTTATATAAACACATTTTCTTCTTAATACACACAAAAAGTACAATATATTTAGAGCAAGAACTATGATAAACATCTTCAATATAGGTACTGTAAAACAGGAGCCATGAAACACATTATCCAAAATGGAAACCTTGAGGGGTTTAGATCAACTTATAAATCAGAAAAGCACTTCAAAATATAATCAGGAATATATGAATAATAAGTAGGTGCATACTTCTGTCTTTATTAAACATAATATAAAATTATTTTCAAATTAATTTTATATTGTACAGTTTTACTGCTATGATGCACTAGCACAGAGGGCTGCCCATATATCTTTGACATACTTAAACAAAAATATTAACGTAAACACAAAATACGATACATTACTTTCGATTTAACTAACATTAATATGTCATTAAAATATTAATCCACTAATAATATAATTGAAATCTTGCTAGTTGACAACAGAGGAATGGAAAAGAAAATATTTTTGTGGAAAACAAACCTTTGGTGAGGTCCACAGAATTCCACTATTCTACCTAAACTCAAACAGCTCTCACACCAAAGACATGCTGTAAACAATTTAAAAAGCCATCCTTTCCAATAATTATCACAATGCCCAAAAAAGTGTTATATAAATAAGTAAAAATAAATTACTATTCAGGACTATATCTAATGTAAACACATTGTTACTCTAATTAGACATGGTAAACTGGGACTAATCAGACATGGCAAACTGGGATGACTTGTTCTGCATTTTGAATTTTGCCTTTCTGACACTGAACTTCAACATCAGAAGATCATTTATATAGTGAGGTGCTCTTCTTATTTCTGTGCTGATTTATACCCCTCAGGATTCCTCTTTCAGGAATACATCTGCCGTATGTTTCTCTTTTAAGTAGTTACAGTATATTGAGAAAGTGTACAATATTGTACATTATTACAAATGCAGATTATATGTTTTTCAGTTAATAATATATATTTAGAGCTGATTTCCTGCTTTACAATTTATTTTGCGTCACAAAAACTAGTAAAATGCAGAATAATTTATGCCTAGGAAAAAAAAATGTGAGCTTGGCATACTTACATAAGAAGAGAAAAAAATCATTACAATTAAATAAGGCCTGTTATATAAGGAATGATTCCATTTTTTATTACACGTATATAAAATCAACTAGTATGATCCAATGATATAAGATTAAGAAAGTGATCTGACAGTTTAACCAAATATATGAGGAATAAAGAGAATTGCTATAAAAGGAACTGGCTGCATTATGCCACATGTACAAACATCAGAACACATGTCTCAAAATGCATTACATTTCTCAGTAATCACATCTCTTTATGCATTTTTCAGTGTTGTTAATTAATAATAAATGATTTTTTCCCTTAGTTACCACAGCTGATTCGTGACTCAACAGCAAAGAAAAGGTTACATTGTGCTCTTGTCATGCGGCCAACAGACTCACACACATACTGTAGGAGGAAACAATTTCTTCTGCAATTTAATTCAAATTCGGCAACCACACAGGCACTAAAGAAGTGATAAATTTCAAAACATTTGCTGGTTCAAGTGGACCTCCCTATTACACACTTCATGGACAAATGTTTGAGGCTTATTACAAATAATTAGAGCAACATTTTTAATTAATATTAATATACAGAATAAAAGAGCACTCTAGCCTGCCTTCTACATTCCCAAACATATGTGTGTTAGGTTAATGGTCTCTGATGGACTAGCTGTTGTAAAGTCTGCTTAATATACTGCTGTTTACTGTATTGCTGTGTACTGTTTTGTGCTTTTAGTATTCATATCTGGACTAGTTATAACATTTTGTTGTTTTGTCTACAACATCATATTGGCACTTACTGTCTGTTTTATTTATGGGGGACACCATTTTGCATGTATTTTACACAACAGTGCTCAAGCTGTTTATGGTTACTATGTGACATGTGACATAGGCATGTGTTTTATATTTAAAGATGATGGCTTTTAATTACCAGTTATCCACATATTGGATCAGACTATTTTAAAAAATTAAGTGTTATCAGTGTTAGTTAGGGATTAGAATATTGGGTCAGTTAGTGCTGCTTTTAGCTTTGACCTTTTTTTTTGTCCTGACTACAATTTTGAACTTTTGGCCCTTTCATGTTAGAGCTATCCTGTCTGGTTTCAGATCTGTATCTGTGACTCTGAATATGATTCTGCTCATCCTTTTATTTACTCATTTTATCTCCAGATCATTTCCTTTCCTGACCTCCCTGAAATGATAACACTGGTACCCTGTCTTGGGTTAGATAGATAGATAGATAGATAGATAGATAGATAGATAGATAGATAGATAGATAGATAGATTTGTTCTTTTCTTTCACTCAATGTTTCTGAGAAAGGCTCTACCAATACATTACCTTATATTGCAGTAAGCATTTTTGTGAATTTTATTTGATTTATGTAGACTAAACCACCAAGTATTGTTACCATTGGGAAAAGTCCAGGATCAACTAAATTAAGTGGCAAAGGTCAAGACACTACGAATCATAAGAGTGATCATCAAGTTCAACAAAAGACCTGGTAAAAAACACAAATCACTAAGCTAGAACATCACACAAAATCTGTTTCTATATAAGATTTATATTTTCCAACAAATGATTCTTGTAATATATGGCTAACAGTCATCATGACATCACACATTATGCAGCATGTGCACAATGTGCCTGGCAATATGCAGCACACTACTGACCACCAAAAAATGGTGACAGCCAAAAACAAACAAAAAAAGCAACAGGATCAGAGCATCACTGAAGAAGCAAAAAAAAAAAATACACACACAAATAAAATAAAATTGAAGCATTATTTAATTAATCCTGCTTGCCTTACTTAAAAAAGTCACCTCTTTGATTCTGTTATTCTCTCTCATTTTTTAAAATATCCCTACTCTTAGCAGCTACCTTTTTGCAATACCTTCGTTTCAGTCACTTATCTCACTCACACAGACATGACAGAATTGTTACGTTCTCAGCAAAACCTTTAGTCATCCCTTTTAAAGCCTTACTAAGCCTTTTTCATCCTACTGAGTCAGCTTGTTTTTCCTAAAAAAACAGTTATTTGTATAAGAAAACACATCAAGAGAAATCAGAAGTTTCCTTGGCTTCGCTTTGTACATACTGTACATCACTGCCAGCAACCAGTAGTACAGATTGGTTACTGTCTGCATGTTAACATGGGTTCCACAAGTTATTCTGGTTCCCTTTCACTGACTACACTTGACTAGCCCTCTACCAGTGAATGTGTTTTGATAGAGCCCTCCACAGATGCAGTGTAAGCCTCTAGGGTTAGTTTGTGCCTTGTACCAGATACTAAAAGTCTAGAGTGGCAGCCCTGTGGATTAAAAATATGGTTGGTTAGATCAAGTATTATTAAAATTTGTAGTGATATTATTTAATTAAGGGGACAAGCAATTGTCATAAATATGATGGATGTGCACCAAAGTATCCACGAATCAAAAAAAAATACTTGCCACCTTTCAATTATGAAGGCTGATCTCCATTTCATTTTTGTTAACTGCAGGGTCGTACTCAATCCAGGGGAAGTTACCCAGCATTAGGTGCCAACCTGTAACACCGCACACTCATACACAAACCCAATTCACTTGTGCTGTGCCAAAGTAAATAGCAATGACTAATTGTTGAATTGTATTATCACTTTCGTAAATTACTCTGGCATTCTCTTTCCTGAATGAAACATTACAGACTGCAAGCAATGTTATGTGTAAAGAATCATTACATTAGAACTGTGTTTTTAAAATTTGGACTGAAACTAAATTTAATGTTTAAAACTAAACAGATAAAACACACAGCGCCCTACGTTTTTTATAAAATCAGAGCGAACACACAATTTTCAAGCAAAAATTAATTAATTTAACTGACTTGAGTGAGAAGCAGGGATTGAAACTGCATCCTTGTGCTGTTGGCATTCTTGTGTTTTATGGTCCAATGTCTATTTTTAGAGTTAATGAAATACATCACATAACATGAAACAAGACCTCATTAAGTTAATTTATAAAAGGATGCCAACTTTATGGGAATTAGCCAAGCTTACTCAATCTAAAAAGTATATTTTTAAAGCAGAGTTTATAGGGCTATTGAGTTTTGGAAAAGTTCCCCTTCAGTTTTCAGTGTATTTTGCACAATTTTATGAGGAACCTTTGTTGGAAGACACCAGCAAAATTGGTTACAGTTATGTGTAGGAGTGAGACAAAATAAATTTGCCATTCATTACATATTGCTGAAGGAAACATAAAGCTTGACAGATGACTGCAAATGGTATTTAGCACCTGCCTCTATGACTTATGCTTTGCTCACTGACCATGGAAATTGATTACGATAGCAGATGAAAAATAATTAAAGAGGCCATCTAATGACTGATGTTGAGGATACAAGCAAGCAAGCAATTTTTAAGAGGAATCAGACAGACTGGCTCTTTGGAAATGTTAACTTCTTTTCAACTAACCTGAAAATTACACCATAGAATATTAGAGTAGATGTTCATCAGCATAATTTTATAACTAATACTGATGAACATTTACACTTCTCAAAATAATTTTTAACAAAAAGGTCTAAGTCACATGCATACAATGAGAACAAAAGGACTAATGCGATATTAGTATTTTTCCTTACATTTTCTTACATTACACCATGATAAGCTAACAGCAAAATATTGCGAGCCAATAAAGTTAATTAACTTCTGTTGTCAAATAAATAATTAAATAAAAAGAAAGAGAAGGTATTATAAAGTTGATAAGATGCAATACATTACTTACAAGAACTTAACTAAGCTTCGGACACAGGGCCTGTGTACATAAGGAGATTATGGACATATAAAAACCTGGGACTTATTACTGCCAGCAATTTAAGCATATCCTCAGTTTTGGCATCAACTGTTAATCAAAATGGTTATTTTTGAATTTAAATTATTTTCATATTGATTCATGTTATTGTAGCTCCATTCTATTTACTGTTATCCTTGGTTGCTGTTCTTTTTGTATTGTTTTTCGTGGGCACTACAATGTTGTCTATAGTAACATCAACCATTACTAGTCATGTGGTACTTTCATTTGCATTATGTCATTACACTGCTTTTATGTAAGATGTGTTTAAAGAGACATCTGACATTTCAATATTAAAGGAAAAGTCTTAAAAGAAGACATATGACATTAAAGTAAAAGGATAATGTTTCTAATCTAGTCTGACTTTATTTTCTAATACCTATGTTTGTGTTTACGAACCTCTGCTTCGTTAAAACAATTATTTCAGAATCATCTCAGGTTTGCATCTCTACCATTCAAAATTAATGTCTAACACCAGTGTAACAACTGTTTAATACAATAAGTATGAATTTATCATCTGGTTAAGGGAAGAAAATAACCAGAGAATGGGGTGCATATACTGTAAACAATATCTACCTGTTAAAGCTACTCACTGTAAATTCAGTTATCACTGCAGTGTCACGCTGTAGCTTTTCTGTGTTACTTGTTGCTAGGAAATGGCCTTCTGACCCATGGATTCTAATATATATAAAATGCTAAGGTCTATTTGTCACACATTTGCTCACAAACTACTGGAGCTACAAAATTTATATTGGTCTTAAGTGAAAGCTTATGACCTGGCATGTTGTAGAAATTCAAAAAATTAGAGGTCTCAGAAACCTCAGCAAAATGATTATAGCCAGATATGTTCTGAGAATTTCTAAAAACTTGGGGTGCAGAAACCTGGTGGCCAGAAAAGTTTATTGTAATAAAACCATGGTCTCTGCACGAATGGATTTGAGAGAAAACAGAGAGAGATCAGAAGGAAAAGGCAAAGGAGAGAATGGAGGTTAATAATAATAATTCTTTGCATTTATATAGTGCATTTCTCACTACTGGGCTGGCACCCTGCCCGGGATTGGTTCCTACCTTGTGCCCTGTGTTGGCTGGGATTGGCTCCAGCGGACCCCCGTGACCCTGTGTTCGGATTCAGCGGGTTGGAAAATGGATGGATGGATGGATGGATTTCTCACTACTCAAAGTGCTCAGCAATTGCAGGTTAAGGGCCTTGCTCAAGGGCCCAACAGAGCAGAGTCCCTTTTGGCATTTACGGGATTCGAACCGTCAACCTTCCGATTGCCAGTGTAGATCCCTAGCCTCACCCACCACTCCGCCACTTAAACAAGGAAGAAGGAGCTTGAAGCAAATGAAGATAGAGAGAGAAGAGAATCCATGTTAAAGTATGATGGAGGCAGGTGGTCGTGGTTGAGCCGCAGGCAGAGGAGCCTTGGGCTGAAGAAGGGGCGCTCCTACTAAACTACCCTGGGGATTATGAGCAGCCCATTGTGTGATGTCTCCTGAGGACACCAAGAAGCTGGTGGCAGGAGATGGGTGTGCAGCTTAGCATAGCTCCCCATAGATGCAGCAGGCCTGGCAATGGGGACTTGAGCAAGAATTTAAAGGTTGAGTGCACCTGTTGGTAAGCCATCTCCTCATGCTGCATGATCATAAGAGAGTAAGTCAGGGAGACATTGACTTTTAAAAGGAAGAATTGAGGCTTGTCTCTCTATTATAAAAGAAAATCTTGAGACGAGACAAGACTATTGCCAAGAGATTTTTTCAAGTCCCACCTTCCTCTCAACCATTTACGGTTAACAACACACGCCCACGGTCCTCTCAAATCTCATTTGTGTAAATTCTTTGGTCAGATACAGTTCCTGCGCTCTCTCTTATAAATTTTTATGTTTTCCTCACTTTAAGTTCCCAATAAGAAAAGACTTATTATGTCCAAATCTTATTGAAGAATTTTATCCCGAAGGGTTATCAACAGAAGAAATGAGTACATGGGCAATCCTATCACTGAGAAACAATGAAGTCAAAAGAATTAATATGAAAATTGTCGATCAGTTACACAGCAAATAGATTAAATGTGTATCAATAGACTATGGTGAAACAGTTGGTGGTGTTGGTGCGTAAGATGAAAATATCAACTTACAATATCAAGTAGAATATCTACAGCTGTTAACACCGTCCAGTCTTCCACCAGCCGAATTACTGGTGAAACAGGATGTATTGTAATGTTATTGTGTAATTTATGTATGAGTGATGTGCTATGCAATAGGACAAGATTAGTTGTATTTAAAATTGGTCAAACAATTCTGACATGTAAAATTTTAACACGTGACATCTTCTGCGGATAACATTAGACACCAAAGGAGATCTTGATATGCTGTTCGTATTAAAATATTTTAGGTTCCCGTTAGAATAGCTTTTGGTATGACAATTAACAAATCACAGGGACAAACATTCAAAAAAGTCTGTTCATTTATTAGAGAGAAAGAAACGATATTCATTTACAGGAAGTTATACGTAGTGTTGTCACAATGTAACTCCAAACACAGATTAATTCCAAATATTGTTTTTACTGAAGTTTTACAGTAAAAGTGTAAGGTAAAAAGTTACTCGCTGTAATCTAAAATAGTTCTATTATGCATATGTAACAATTCCCATGAAAATAACGATCTGTTTAAATTGTGCATCCGCAACCCCATACACGAGCGGCAGAGCCACTCAGGGGTTGGCGAGCGAAGCGAGCAGGGGGCAGAGCCCCCTAGTGTTTTAAAAGGAAAACACCTGTCTCTGAATTTTTACCCTCATTTTATGGATTATTTATTATGGATCTTTTAACCTCCACTGGACTCACTAATTTTATGGATTACTTATTTAAGAGAAGATGCACTTCAGTTTTTGAACACTGTTTTTTTATTTTTATTGTTTTTAATAAAAAGCAGTAACACTTTTTCTACATACCCCTTGCTGTAAGTGTGTGTCATCATTTGCCCGGCTCATCTCTGTCTATGACTATAATGGTTCTGGGTTCAAAAAGCTCCAAGTAGCTACAAGGGAGTGTGGAGCTGAACTGGACTGTCACACAGAAACTGAACAACAGGCAGAAAGAAAGGCTCATAGACATGTAAGAGAAAACCCTGGAGACATTATGCACCAGCAAGAACAAAGACAGAAATCATGCTGAAAACTAGCACTGCTTAGAAACGTTGCCTTGCCAGTATGATCATTGTGAAGCTGTGTTTTTTTTATGGTGATAACAAAAAAATGTGTTGCCAAAATGGAAACATTCAGCTTGCTATATATAAGCCACTTTTATTTTAGGACAGTAGGTCCACATATTTCATGAGTGCATTGTAAAAAAGGAATAGAACCGTTAGAGTACAGTGTTTCAATTGTTTCAAATTTAGCCATGCTTAAATCCTCATCTCATGGAATTTTCTTCTGCATATTCTATCACAGATTGAACATTTTTGTTATTGTTTTTCAATCCATCTCCATTGAGAAGACAGGTGTCCGGAAAATACACAGGACATTGGAGAACAGCAAAAAAAAAACACATAGATGCTAAACAAGAACCAAGCATAGTTAACTTAACAATACGTATTAATTGAACAAATAAATGAACAGAACAATATTATAAAATACAACAGATTTAGCACAGTGGTATATTAAAAAATACAATTGAAGACAATAATTTAAGATGATTGAAGATGGCAGTGCACAGCACATTGCATGCCAGATTTTGCATTGAACTATAAACAAATACAAATTGTGAATCAGTTTAGTTAGGGAACAATATTTCTGGACGTGGTCTAGTTACTTTGTATTTTTTTTTACTATGACTTTGTCTTGAGTTTTTGGTTTTGTTTATCTGGAACATTTTCACTTCAGTTTATCAAATCCCTGACTGTTTATTGACTAACTGTATATTGTATATACTAATTGTATATGTGTATATTAATGTATATTGTATTGTATTGACCCCCTACTTTTGACACCCACTGCACGCCCAACCTACCTGGAAAGGGGTCTCTCTTTGAACTGCCTTTCCCGAGGTTTCTTCCATTTTTCCCTACAAGGTTTTTATTGGGAGTTTTTCCTTGTCTTCTCAGAGAGTCAAGGCTGGGGGGCTGTCAAAAGGCAGGGCCTGTTAAAGCCCATTGCGACACTTCCTGTGTGATTTTGGGCTATACAAAAATAAACTGTATTGTATTGTATTGTACTAACCTTTTCCCTGCTCTGTAAGCTTTTTTGTCTCTAGGCTTATCTCAGATTTAATATGTGTGTTGTCTGGATAGGCCTTTTTCTACCTTGGTTACAATATACAGAATTATCCCATCTTCAGTTATTCAAATACCTCTGAAATATGAGCCACTTACCTAGAGTGACATTTAAATAAGTAAATACACAAAAATGTGGCTAGGTCTTGGTGGGTAACCATACAATAGCTGACAGCTCAACTAAAAGTGAGGATTATTTATAAATGTGATGCTCACAGCTATTTGAATGAGTTGGATGTACAGTAGGACAAATTGCTCATACTGTCTGTGTTTTGTATTTTAGACTGGTTGTCCCCAAAATTTTCTAAATGACTATTATGGTCCTTATGACCTTGAATTGGATTAAGTGGATTTGAGAATATTTAACTGTACTGTATAGGGACAAGATGAAATGTTAAATGTGTTCATTCTATTGTTTAATTGTCTTTGTCAATCTTTTTTCTATGTACAAAATGTCACATACCTGGAAAAGGTATTCCCTCTCCAGTTACAAGGATGTCAATAAGTGTAATATTTACCTCTTTGGAGGTGGGATTTCCTGTTGTTCATATCATCTGGTTCCAGGTTACATAATTTAAAATGGCTATTCATTTCAGTAAAGAAGAAGAATATCAACACAACAACTTCATTACTCATTCTTGCTACTGAAACATCACTGTCATTACCAGAAAAATAAAAATCCTGTCAATACTTCTCATCTAAATTTGTACACACAACAGTAACAACATTCCTTAATTAGTTACCCACAACTGTTTGCTGTCTTGGATGCATTGGTGAGTCTGTTTTGGCTTTATTTTTAAGGTAGCTCCATTTAAACAGTATTTTCCATTCACATTTGTATTTCAGAGATTTGTTGGTATTCATCCATTTTTCTGTCCTTTGCATTACAAATAATAGTGTATATAAAATTTAAGACAAGGGAAGATGGATATACTTTTTTCTTTTTTAGGCATTATACAATATATATCATATGTATATCTGTAGGTATGTATGTTTAACTCTGGAGATCAGGTGAGGGCTGTGTGTTTACATATATTTTTCCTATTCAATAATATTATTCATTTGTCACTTTCACTGCCTAACACACTTGTCTTATTTATTGTCGCCTGGGTATCTGTGTGTGTGGAGGCTGGGTATATACCCAGCTCTGCTTTAATTTTTGAGCCTGGCCATTATTACACTGTTGCTACTTTGTACTGTCTGTAATGTCAGTGTCAATCCTCTCCTATATACATTGTTTATTTTTATTTATTTTTAGGAGCTCTTGCAATGGTTTGATTATATCCAGATAAATCTGCACCTTGTGCTAGTATGCTCCATGATAAATGAAGACTAATTTATATTATTTTGAAAACTATGTGAAATATCATCAATTTACTGTTTAGCCATCGGTATTGAAATGTAGTTTTATGGAGGAAATGTGAATGTATGTCTTTCTCCTAGACAGATAAAGTAATGCAAATAGAATTAAAGGATTAAATGATAGACAGGATAAATGTATAGTATTATATATTATTTAACTAGGATACCAAACACACTGTGTTAGTGGTGATACTTTGGAGGATGAATGGCTGGCTTTTTGTCCAAAATGGACATCAGCATGAGTTTACAGGAATATTAGTCTGAAAATCGTTGTCTGGTATTGATCCAGGTCATTTTGATTCCAGAAACTGGAAATCTAAAAGAAACTCTGTAATTAAATTCTATTTACTAGGAACATGAATAGCTTTAATAAATCAGCTGGTTTCACATCAACAGCCAGTTGAGGCATCTTAAAAGATTTCAATGTTAAGAATGATGATGGACAGCTTTTTTATGTATCACATTTTAATTTTCAAAATGGCAGAACTGTGAGGATTACATTTTTTGATTTTTCCAGTGACTTAAACAACATCCAGCAAAGTAAGCTCAGACATATGCAGGTGGATGAGCCTATGGTGTCCATGAAAATGAATTATCTGTCGAGTAGACCGCAGTTTTTGAGACTCATAGACTTTATTTCTGATGAGGATGTGAGCAAAACAATGAACAGTCCTGTCTCCTTTACTCTTTTAACTGTACACATCAGTCTATAAATATAACACCATTTCACTTGCAGAAATTCTCAGATAACTGTGCACTTAAGGGGAGTATTGATAAAGGAAATGGAACAGAATATAGGAATCAGCTGGAGAACTTTGTTTCTTGGCGTGGAAACAATTGTCTGCTATTTCAAATCAGAAAAACCAAGGAATTGGTTGCAGACTATCACAACACCCAAGAGCTTCTATTTCCTGTCACTATTCAAGGGGTGAATGTAGAGATGGTGCATTGCTACATGTACTTTGGGGTCCACATCAATGACAGGTTCGACAAGTCTGGTAACACAGAGGAACTATATAAGAAAGGGTAGAGCAGGCTCTTTTTGTTAGGAGACTGTGTTCCTTTAATGCAGGTGGTGAAATTCTTTACATTTTCTACAATTCTGTGATGGCCAATGCCATTTTCTAAGCTGTGGTATGCAGAACTGGTAACATCACTTCAAGAGAGGCCCACCAAATCACTAAACTAATTAAAAGGGCAAGCTCAGTTATGGGACATAATCTGAATCCTTTGGAGGAAACAGCAAAAGAGAGAATTAAAACAAAATGGAGTGCCATTATAAGCAATGCTGTACATCTTTTCTCCGATATACAAACACTGAGTACTTACATCCAACAAATCATTTAGCAGAAATGTGTCAAGAAATGCTGCTGGGACCCTTTAAGAAAAACAATACACCTGCATAATGCCTCACTGAAACTGTGACTGCCAAGCTAAAACTTTGCTTTTCTTTCATTTTAAATTTTCTTTTTTTAGTCATTCTGGTGTGTGTTCATATCTATCTATCTATCTATCTATCTATCTATCTATCTATCTATCTATCTATCTATCTATCTATCTATCTATCTATCTATCTATCTATCTAATAAAGTGGGAAATTCCTGAGTCAGCTAGTTAATTAGTGAAGATCCTCCTGTAAACACAGCAGAAAGATGTGCACTTCAAAATCATTTAGTTTTGAAAATTGTATTAAGTTTTGACTGGTGAGACAAGTCAGTCAGTCAGTCATTTTCCTATATCCTAACACAGGGGTCTGCTAGAGCCAATCACAGCCAGCACAGGATGCATGGCAGGAACAAACCCCAGACATGGCGCCAGCCCACCGCAGGACACACACACACCAAGCACGCACTAGGGACAATTTAGTATAGCCACTGCACCTAACCTGCATGTCTTTGGACTGTGGGTGGAAACCGGAGAACCCAGAGGAAACCCACGCAGACACGGGAAGAACAAGCAAACTCCATGCAGGGAGGACCCAGGAAGCGAACCCAGGTCTCATTACTGCGATGCAGCAGCTCTACCACTGCACCACCTCTGGTGAGACAAAGTATGACCAAAAGCAAGTTGATTCCATAAAGTACTGTGGAATGACACTAAGGTTTACATGGAGAATCTTGAAATTTTAGATAAGGAAGGATTAGGTGAGTTATTTTAGAATAGCTGAAGGAGGGCATTGGGGATAAAAATGCGAGTGTGTCTTTATGATTACTCATGACTTTGACCTGGCTGTGAAAAAGGAGGAGATATCTGCAATCCCAAAATGTAACTGTTCAAGGACACATTGTAGCTTCTAATTCAAAGTTCCTCCATGATGTGCTTTATAAAGTGGACAGAAAGGAACAACAATATATGATGAAAATTATTCAGTATTGTGATCCTAAATATTTGTTCCAATTAAAGCTTGAATTTACAGAGTGAGACTCAGGAATTACAAATAAATAATGTCTAAACTGCCTTCTTGTGAAAAATGAATTATCCCAAGAATGAAAATAAAACTTGAAAAGGAAAAATGTGATTAAAAGTTTACAAGCTATTACATCGATGACATGGCAACTCTAAAAAATTACTTTAAGAAACTTTTAGGAACTTTCTTTTAAGCTTTAAGAGGAAAAGGTGGACCACCTCCAGAATCTACTGTGTAGAGGTTGAACAGAGAATGATTTTTTAATGTAGCACCTTTGACTGTGGGACAATATGGCAATGTAACAGCCAGCTCTTACATGCTCTGTTTAATTCTTGTGTGTGTAAAAATATACATTCTAATTTTAGCATTACATTTTTACTTAACAAGCTGTTAAACAGCTGGCTTCCACCAATCTAGTTCATTTTATAATTCTGAACACTTTTAATATATCACTTCTTCATCTTTTTTTGCTTGAACAGAGCAGGTTCAACTGTTTCAGTATTTCCACTTACTTGTACTCCTATAATGTCACTAATCCATTACTTGATGTCAGGCCTTTATCTAGTGCACATTTTTTTTTATCAATTTTACAACAAAACTGCACATTATAAACCAGGTGATGTTTCACCACGGCTTTTTATAGTTAACATTCATTGACTTGTGCCTGATAAACTGGGCTATGTAATCTAACATCCTATTATGCCTGGTTGTAACTTGTTATTAGCTCTTAAGGTGGACTTTCAAATTAAACTGTGTAATCATATCTGATAGATTTACTTCCAACATGTAGTACTTTTGCATAGTACTTCATCTGCTGTATACAGTACAGTGCTTAACTGAACTCTGTCCGGGTTATTCTGTAATGATTTTGCTTACTCTAAAGTATCCTTCATTCTCCTTAGTTTAGTGTCATTTGCATACCTCTTAGCTGCATTTTTATCTTCTATCAATTAAGTGGAACAGAAGCACCAGCACTAGGGCCTCATTTGTGAAGCTTGCCTCCACACAAAAACCGGCTTGAATAAGAAAAGAAAAATGAATGGGAGAACATGTGTATATTTACAACAACTCTGACCCATGTGTACATAACATTTCAAAGAAACTGAGAAATGACTATACCCTTGATCCAGCAAGGAAATGCAGCTACCAGCTAAATGATGAGTCACGTGCATAATAATTCATATCACCAAGCTGGTATTAAAATGTGCTTTGAAGTGACAAACATATAGAGACAGAGGTTAGGAGCACGCACTGATACAGTGCATTGCAGCACCCACCACGCAACAAACCAATTCAGGATACAAATTAGGACCTGAGTGTAGCTATGCAAAGGGTGAAACTTCAGCACCACACTAGTTCAGATATAGTGGAACAGTGTGAGGTTTTTTTATGGTGGCTGGAGTGCCAATTCTGCCACCAAACCCCAAGTTTTTCCCTGCAGGTTGGAGGGCCTACATGCAGGGATGGATGCAGATTAACGTATGACACCTCAAAAAACGAACATGATGCACAAATGGTATTTTACTTCCCTTTTAAGTGGGCCAATGCTATGTATTTGCACTAAAGACCTTTGTTGGTTTTTTTTGTGAATTTATATCCACTACATGTGCCACTTCTCAGGGAACTGGCTGACAGGTCAGGAATATCTCAGCCAAGCTTCACTCCATCATGCCTGCTCTGCTGGAAGCCATTAACTGACCAGAGAGGCACTACATCCATTTTCATATGGTGTTGGTGTACATACTGTACATAAAATATGTTTTTGCCCAGATAAAAAGGTAATTTGCAGCAGTGAATGTTTCTCTTAAAGTAATCGGACCACTTGGCTGCATTCATATTGCAATATGGGCAACTAGCAAGAATGCAGCTGCTTTTGTTACAACTTAAGAAATTACGTGCCATGATGTTGCTGACAAATGTTGTGTCTCAGTGGAGTCATTTATTTTGAGGCAAAGCAGCTTTGACAGAAGTGATGGTGCAGTATGCGGTGAATTGCTTCTTGGTAAAGTAGCTGACAGAACTCTTAGTTTTTCATTTATCCTGTACTATTCACTGTAACAACAATTATGTCATTATATGTGCTGGGTGATAGTGGCTACCCGCACAGATGCTGGCATCTTATGTCTTTTCAAGAAGCCCCGAGTGCAGATGAGAGGTGCTATAATGCAGCGTATCATCTTGCACTCTCAGTTGCAGCGCATAGAAAGATTGTCTTGAATGCAGGTGTGGGGATCTTGATGTGTCAGGGCAGTGGCTGCTCTACCAGCCAATGAAGGTCTGCAGAATTATGATTCCATATGTCTAAGGTTGATTATCATGTTCCATATCATGATACATGGCACTGCAAGCATTTCTAGGATCAAATGCTTTTGTTGCTTTCTCATCAAATTGTAGAGTATTATTGAAAAACAGCTTTCACTTGTCTGACCCCATGTTTACTTTCAGGTGCTATACTTTTCATATTTGATTCCCGGAGTAGTTACTGTTTGTGTGCATCATGCAAATTTCCCATTTCTGTTAACATTCTCTAATACTCCTTTTTCCTCCCTCCCAAAAATGTGTTATTTTAACGGACATCTATAAATTAAGCCAGTGTGAATGAGTATGAATTTAAATGTGAGGGTGCCTCAATATAGAGAAGAATTTAGATCAGAGGTGACTGCTGCCCTCCCCAGATGCTGCAATGATAGTTCCCCATAATCCTGTTTTGATGAAAACATATTTTGCAGTAGTATAGACATATTATTTTTAAATCTTAATTCTATTTTGAGTTCATTGGTACAGGCACTACACCATTTCTTTTATACCAAATCATATTGTCTTTCCTATGAGCATGTCACTGTCAGTATACGTTATATACCAGCATTATTTTCCTGCCACACATCTGTGTAGCACTATAGCCCTTTTTCAGCTATGCCATTCAAATTCACCAGTTAATTTTGAACTTGTGGCATCTGCTTTACCTTGAGCATTGCTACTCAATATTGCCATTTATGATATACAGTACACTGTATAATGAATGTTATGAAAATGTCAAATTCCTACTTCCCATTTTTTCAGGCTACCGTGCTTTGACCTGGCTCCAGGTAGTAAATGTGTGTATGTGAGACACATGCAATATACACATACAAGCACAACCCCAAAATAAGATCGACCTTCTTGATATTTTCTTTCATGAAAAACTCACACAGCCTTGCACACTGCTGTTGATGAGAAAAGTGTGCACTGCACATGCTTACAAGTGGATGACACTGCTGACTTTCATTTGCAGTTTTGTCATAATACAAAGGGAGTCATAAAAAATTCTGAGCTACATGAAAATATGAAACACTTGTATTTTGCATTCATCATGTTTGCCTGTCTAGAAGAACATTTGAAAAACAGAGGACAGCTCTTCAGACTAGTCAGTACTTCGAAGCCACTGCCTCTTTATTATTTTTGTCATCCACAAACTAATATATTCAACGGCCATGTGCATTTCATCTCTTTCTTTATGACATCCTACAAGAAAACATCAGTCTCACTCTAAAAGTGAATGTCACAAATACCTTTTTTAATGTGCTTTATTAGCAATTTTCAACAATGGAAATCAAATTGCTTATGAAACACCATTACATTCAGTTCAGAACTTTCTGTGCATTTTAAAAAGCTTCTCAAAGATAAAGAAAAACTCATTACAGTTACTATGTATGGGAACAGAAACTGTAACTAACTGAACAATCTGAAAAACAGAAATTATTTATTTTAATATTCCTGTTGTCAATCCTGTGCTTTTCTGAGTTGCTTTGAATTGTATGCATACTTGCTTTGTAAATCTCTTTACAATTACAGTATGTATGCTTTGCTGCATAAGACTGATATGAACATGTTTTTTAGTGTTGTCATGGTCTGGTAAAACCACTCCTGCTAGACCATTTGAAAATAAACTACAGATGACTGGAGAAATTACTTCTGATGCCTCGCAGTCTGCTTCTCTCTCCCTCTCTTTCTCTTGCCACAGACAGAAACTGGGAATTAGGACATTGGACACCTAAGGAACCTGACTCCCCTCTGGATGAGGGAAAAAGACTCCAAAGGGCCACCTTTTTGTCCATCATGTTGCCTGGTACAGAAAAAGGAGAACAAATGGAAGGAAACTGGTACAGTAATTCACTTTTTGTCCTACATGAAAAAGTAAATGTTTCTGAAAGGTTACTCTGGACACAGATGGCGAGCATTACTAATAGGACAACATTTGTGGACAGAACACACAACAAATATCCTTTGATTTTCAGATTGGACTTCATTTCATCATAACTCATTAGTCATGATGTTACTTGTGCATTAGATATCACTACAAACTCATGTTCAGTTTTGACATGTTAATTATGCCTTTTTCATTATAATAATTTTCACAGTTATTCTAGTGGTGATATTTTGTTTTTTTGCTTAGGTATGGTCACCACCATTTTGTGTTAATCCTTGCATGGCCATGGCCAGATTGTTTACCACTGCCACAACTACTGCTGGCCTTGTCATGTGACATTTTCTATCAATACACTCAATGTATACTGTATATATATATATATATATATATATATATATATATATATATATATTGCTGCTACTTAATTGTCTTATCTTTGCACAATGTCTTGTTTGTGTTTTAATTTAAAATTTTAATTTTAATTCTATTTTTAATTTATTGTTTGCACTTCATGTTGTTACACTGTGGACCCTGAGCTTCGCAATTTTATCTATCTGTATACTTGTATATGGTTGAGATGAAAATAAAGTTCACTTTGACATGATGGTGGTGAACAGCTCCTGGTGTTATGGTTTTTGATCTCTTTGATTTTTCTGCTTTCCTTTGCTTTCTTTAATGAGATTCCAAGAAGACTGACTGTTACAACCTTTACTTTGTTTCTTTGACTCCACTCTGGTTTCTTGCTTGGTATTGCTCGTCACTCTTGATATTCTGACATTTGCCTGTTCCAAACTTCCACAAATCACTTTATTTAGAACACCTAATCAAAATCCACATACTGCATAATTTTTCATTAAAACTGTTTAATTTTTCACATGATTTGTTTTTATCTTTATTTTGGGGACAGTGTTGTGATACCACTTCTTGGTGTTTTTTATGATCACAGTCATGTGGTTTACTTGTTAAGCTGGTTGCCCACCATATGACTCATGCCATCACCAAACATGACAATGGTGTGTTTCTGAAATGGTTGGCAGGCAATTTCAGTTTTGTGTTCCTACATCTTTTGCCTTTCATTTTCACTAAAGCACAATTTTTTACGCATGAACAAAGAAGGCTATATGTTACCTAACTGAAGTTTTCAGAATTCTCAAAAGATTCAATGAATTTCACAGAGTGAAATTAGCTAAACTTTAGTGGGTAAACGTGTTTAATTACTTTAGGTTCAATGAGGAATCCTGCAGCTTTTACTTTTCTAGCAATAAATGACTGCTGTTTTGGTTACAATGCATTGGATCACTTATATTATTTCACCTCCTTCAATCAACAGAAATTTAGGACAAATTGCTGATTTGAACATTAAACTGAAGGATGGCATCTAAGCTAAATGAAATTTTTAAGTTCCACTATGCTCCTAATTAATTACTAAGGCATTGATTATTTTATAAGGTGAGATCAGAAACTTTACTGTTCATACAGAATAAAGCTATACAGAAAGATATACAGGCGTCACCAAATTATCAAAGTGAAAACCAAATGACCAAAAGAGGTCATTTAAATTTTCTAATGTGCCTCTCAATGGACATGCTGTATTTTTCAGTCACTAATTCTAAGCCTTGAGCAAAAAGTAACATTGCCAGCTACTCTCCAACTGATGAGAAGTCCATGATCATTTATGCAACTTCATGAATTTAATCAAACAAATAAACAATTTAGCCAGTCAAATTGTGTGTTCAGTGCGTGCAGGAAAATTTTACCTGAATTGGATCCTTTACTACATGGATGTTGTAGTAATATGGGTGCAGCTTCTTACAACCCTGAACTCAGACACAGCAGATGAGACCAAGATTCAGGTTGAAAATACCTCTCTTTCCTTCTTTACTGTGTTCCACACAAAAAGCAATTGAGAAAAGTTTGGGATCACTTGCTTCATGGAAAATGTTCTTTTAAGGCTTGACTGAGGCACTTCTGGATCAGTGAGATGAGGGAGGGGAAACCACTCCCCAAGAACTCCTTACAGAGGCCCTGGAAGACAGGGCTGCACACTCTAACTACAGTTCCCATGAAGCACTGATGGAATCCAAACTGGAGCAGTGCCAGAGGTATGCTGTCACCCAGTGTACTGCAGGTACCCCTTAACTAGCCATTCTCTCTCCCAACTGGGAAATTTGCCACCAAATATCCTGGCTGGGAGCCAGACTATCCACAAGGCACTTTATGTCACTGAACTCAACCTGCATAAATAAGTAGGACAACTAAAGAGACAATTAGGCCAAAAACTGGAAAAAAGGAATCTATTTCAATACAATTCAGTTTATTTTTAAACAGTGCTCTTCAGGTACAGAGCACTGTAACAAGTTCTCATGTAAAATGCAAACATTAGTAGATTACTAATTACATAATAAGTACTGTATACATAAAGAAACATATTTCTTTAGACAAAGAGGAACACATATGGAACTGTTTAATACAGGCTATTTGTGTGAACTGTTGTTAAGTATGAGACACAGCTTTCATCTTTGCCAGGTGACACAAAGCCAAGTGTGCCATGACAAAGAAAAAGAGCAATGGCAACTTGGTCCTACAAGTACTGTATGCAATTCCAAAAAAACATAGCAGCAATAGAGGCCTTGTAGAGAATAGCAATCAAGCTCATCCATGGTCTAACAAAAACATCATACTCTGGTATAATAAGGGAATTTAACTTTTTTAGTCTTGAAAAAAAGACTAGTGCATGTGAAGATCTAAAGAAGCCAGGTTTTCAAAGTTTTCAAAAGCATCAATAAAGCTGATCAGGTCAGGTTGGGGATGATGCACAGGTACAGCACACCCACTATACAACAAATCAGCTTGGGTCCCCGTTGGCAACCCCCCAGGCAGACACACGGTCCAGTTCCATCCTCCGGAAATGACCAGAAAGGTGTTATGTGGACTTCCCTTTGGCCTGATCCAGCTGCTTAAGAATAGTTCTTAAGAAGCATTGTAGATTCTTAAGAAGAGTTGTAGAAATAAACAAGAAATGCATTCAAGATGGAGTTCAGGAAGCATTTCTTTACTCAATTGGCCATACAGCAGGGGAAAAATACTTGATTTTTGTAGTTGGATTTAAGACCATGAAAGCTTTTAAAAACCTCTTGGATGAGATAGTGGGACAACTTCAATATTAGTTATCAACGGAACTCTGATGCACTCTTCTTGCAAAAAAATATTCTTATTAGGATTAAGGGACTGGACTGCACATAAAGGCACTTTGAAGTTCTTTCTTTACAAGGTAAAGCCAAAGCCACAATTCATTAAAGTCATATTCACATCTTATGGGAACTTCAAGATAGCTGTTTATCACATACTCACTACGGTGCCAGAGAAATATCTGCCTCGTCTGTTTTTTTAGATGTATACAGACATTTTTCGTGATGCAGAGCCTTAAAATCTGTCCTCAGTCAACTGTGAAATTGAACCAGATGCAATGTACACTTAGCTAGCACTGTTAAAAATCACCCACATTAATACATTTTTTAATTTACAATAATTCCTTACTTTCTGGTATATTTTAGAATATGTTAGTAGTTCAGTTTAAGGTTAATGTACATCAGTTACAAATGGGCCAAGAATAAAGATTAATATCTTTCTTGGTTGATTTATTTATGTACAACTCACACTGAGAAAGAAAAATGAAAATAAGTCTATCTATCCATCAACATTAACTTCATACTCTTCTCAGTAAGGGTCAGAGTTAGCCAGTGGTTACAGAAATACGAAAAAGTACAAATCACAAACCTGCTGTGGTGAGGGGAGTACTATGTCACAGGGCATGTAAAAAACAAGTATTACATACTGTATACTCACAATAACGCAATCAACAGCACATCTGCCACTTCTCCTAATATCAGGGAGGTAGTCTCGACCATCAGCTCATCTCTCAATCTAGATTATTTTGCCAATCAACTTATGAGACATAGCACATTTAATGAAAGGCACTGCACATAAACTGGGATTTTCTGTTAAAGGCTAGCCAATGGGTGACAACAGCATTGATGGATTAAATGTGGATAAGGATTTATGAGACAAGTTGAAAAAGCTATACGGGTATGCACATATGAGTAAAAGGTAACCTATCAGACCATTATATAAAAAGAGAAATAGATAAAGACAGTCTGATAATGGCAAAAAGATCTGAGATCTATTTATCTATTGTGACTTCCAGGGACTACATAGCTCCCCATACACCCGACACAACAGACACCAGGACACAAGTTTAACAGCACATATGTTTTATTATACGTGGGGAAGCTCTTCTCCCTCGCTCCCCAGTACAAAGCACCCAGGACAGTCTACAGCACACTGCACATTCTTTCTCTTCTCTCTCTTTCATCTCCACTCCCACTCCGACAAGCTTCGTCCTCTTCCACTCTACTCTTGCTCTCTGTAGTAGTGGCAGCTGGTTCCTTTTATAGGGCACCTGGAAGTGCTCTAGGTGTCCGGTGATCTTCTTCTGGCGGCACTTCTGGGTATGGCAGAAGCGCTGCACCAAAGGGCTCAGCCATTCCTGCAGTGCCCACTGGTGGCTCCCACAGAAGCCAACAGAGCTGAGCCAAACTCCACATTTCATGGAGCCCTGTGGGAATCCTAAGTACTGCTGCAACCCCAGCAGTCTATCTATCTCTACCTTTTTATATGTACAAGTTTTGCATCAGTAAAAGTAATTTTATAGTGTTTGCCTTATGAGGAGGGACTTAATAGGACTGTTCATCTTACACTCAAGTTCATCTTCAGCAAAAAATTATTGCACACTCGTTTCTCTTTTGCCTCTATTAATTTATTTTAAATGGCAGCCATCCAAATTATGTTATACCAATTTCAATCCCCCTTAATTCCTAAGCAGGGTCGTGAGGCTGGAACGTTTCCTGGTAAGCATATGCCACAAGGCTTGATTAATTCCTGGACCGGGAACCAGTCCATCACAGGGTTAACACACTTACATTCATCTACACATCACACACACACACACACACACACAATGACCAACTTAGCCTTGCCAATACGTCTAACCTGCAGGTCTTTCGACTGTGGGAGGAAACCGGAGCACTCTGAAGAAATCCATGTAAACACAGGGAGAACATCCAGACTTCATGCAGGGAGGACCTGGGACATGAGCTCTGGTCTCCCTACTGCAAGGAAGCAGCACTAGCATATGGCAATCATCATTATTTTTATTTATATATTGTGACAACACTATTTGAACTGTTTCACTTACTTGCATTTTATACTTGGATTTGCTGGCTTTCCTTCATTTCTCATCCATTAAAGAAAGTTTGCAATATACGAGGTGTGGCAGAAAAGTAATGAGACTGATTTTTTATTTACCAAAGTTTTTATTTTTTTCAAACATCAATGTTATCCCCTTCAAAGTAGTTCCCTTGGGCAGCTACACACCGATGGAGACGTTGTTCCCACTGTTGGTAGCAGCGCTGGAAGTCTTCAACCGGTATGGTCTTCAGCATGTCCGTTACACTCTTTTAGATGTTTTCTAAAGTTCCGAAATGACGTCCTTTGAGGACATTTTTCAGTTTAGGAAAAAGGAAAAAGTCACACAGACTGAGGTCAGGTGAATAAGGGGGCTGGGGAACCACAGGAATGCCTTTTGAGGTGAAAAATTCTGTTATGGAGAGGGCAGTGTGACATGGGGCGTTGTCATGATGGAGCATCCATTTGTCTGCAATGTCTGGTCTCACGCGAATGACCCTTTTTCTGAGCCTTTCAAGGACGTCTTTATAAAAAACTTGATTGACAGTTTGTCCTGGAGGAACAAATTCTTTGTGGACAATTCCCCTTTTGTCAAAAAAACAAATCAGCATTGATTTGATCTTCGATTTGCTCATTCAAGCTTTCTTTGGTCGAGGAGAGTTTGCAGTGTGCCACTCCTGACTTTGCCTCTTGGTCTCAGGATCGTATTCAAAAATCCATGATTCATCACCTGTGATCACACAACTAAAGAAATCTTGCTCATTAGCGATTCTGTCAAGAAGATCAAGACACTTGCTTTTTCGATTGTCCTTCTGCTCAATTGTGAGGTTTTCGGCACCATTTTGGCACAGACCTTTCGCATGTGCAAATGTTCAGTCAAAATTTGATGAACGGTAAATCTGTTCAAATTTAATTGTTCACTCAACATTCTTAATGTTAAACGACGGTCTGATCTCGCAAGAGTGTTAACACGTTCAATGTTTTCATTGGTTTTCGAAGTTGAAGGCCTCCCTGAACGGTGTTCATCTTCAACGTGTTTTCTGCCTTCCAAAAATGATTTGTGCCAGCGAAAAACTTGAGCTCGGGATAAAGAATGTTCCCCATAGGCCTGTTTTAACTTTTCAAACGTCACACTTGCCGATTCTCCAAGCTTAACACAAAATTTAATGGCACAACGTTGCTCCAAATTCCGCTGTTCCATTTTGCGTGACGCACAACCAAAAACACAACTTCGCTAATAGCAGTCACAAAACTCACGTAGTTAACGGAAGGAGTTGAAACTCGCACTGAGCTATGGGAGGGTACTGATACACGTGCTCTATCGAGGACAACAGCGCAGCGTTGCCAGATCGCTTGCAGTGTTGCCAGGCTCATTACTTTTCTGCCACACCTCGTACTGTGCTAGACCCATGCTGGGTGTGTACTACATATTTATTGAAAACAATTTTAAATTATAGTGTAAATTTTATGTAAAAGGGAGGGCAGGTATTTATTATCTGTCTTTGGTGCTCTGCAAATATTGACTATTAAATGTCAGAGACTGGCAAACAGCTGTATATTGCTTATATTTTTTCACTTTATTAACAATATATACAGTCACTTATCAATTTTATTTTTCTGTCACATGTCTCACTTACTGTTGATTGGTTAAGAATATGTGGGAAATATAGGTTATTGTAAAGTAAGTACAGCTTGACATCATCAAATCTGAGCCTTGCAAAAGGCCCCTGTACTCTTACTTATAAATAAAGCTACGTAGCAACAGTTTAATTTTTTTTTTTAAAAGATCCTAAATGTGAAAAAGATAACATTAGTCCATAGCCTTGGATAAGGCAGTACAGCGTACTGTCTAAAGCACTAGCTCTTAAGCCAAAAGATTGCTGGTTGCTAAACACTTGACTATCCCGTGAAAGACCTTGGTTTTGGTCCACAGTAAGACTGGCAAAAGTATCAATTTTTATGTCAGTGATCTTGATCAAGTCTTGTCCATATCTGAAAAAAAGGACCACACAGCGCGGCAGAGAGTTGTATTCTAAGCTGAGAATATCATGGGGATATCACTACCATCCTTGCATGCCCTATATACAAAAAGATGCATTACCAAGGTAGCCAGGATCGTAAAGGACTCCCTTTCACCCGTTGTACAGCCAGTTTAAAAGGCTAAGATCTGGCAGGTGCCTGCGATACTGTCAAATCAAGAACAAATGGTAACTCTGTCAGGCATTCCTCAAAATTATAAAAACAGTCAACCTATTATTTGTATTTAACTACTGTTATTATTTTATAATTGCTTAACAATTTTTATTCCTATGATGTGTATATGATTTATATAATTTCATTTATTTAAGTATTTTTAATCCATAATTTTTAACAATTATTTTTTTTATTTTAATTTTATTGCACAGTACAGGCTGCTCACTGAGCTACATTTCACTGTATATCCCAGTGTGTTTATATGTGACAAATAAAATTGAAATCGAATGCAAATCTAATATAATCAGAGTGCTTGTGATCATCTATCAAGTATAATATGGTAAGGCAAGTTCTGTTTTCTGTGTTTTTAATGCTTCGTGTTATTGTTAGTAACATGTAATTTGTAGTTCTGATGGATGTATTTTCTGATTTTATGGAAGAGGAAATGAATAAGCACAAGGGAAGGACTTCGGAGTGGTCTTTGTACAAAGTCAAGGATAAAATCAGGAAATAAATACTAGCATAGGAAATATCAAACTTGAAAAAGGCAAGACAAAAGATCCCCAAATATTTGCCAATACAAAGTATTGTATTTAATTTTTTTTTAATTCAAGGCTTGAATATCCAAAGTTTTTACATAAAGTTTGTGTGATGATGTCACATTTGGTAATGTCAGACAGCATCGTGATCAGCGATGCCTGCTAGGACATCCAAACACAAAATGTTGTAATGATAATGTCAAATTAAACTTTGGAATAATAAATGCAAAATTAATAACAACAAAATCAATTGCAGACTGGTTCTAGGAGTTTACAAAACTAAATTTATGACATCTGCAAACTGTCCCAATAAAACATTGATTGCTATTAAAAGTGCGGGTATAGTGTGTCTGTTTCAGGTAGTGATTTGATGTGCGCACACAGAAAGGAGAAATTGTGCTGGATGAAGAGCAGAGATCCTACCTCTCACCACAGCTCATCTTCCTAAAATTGGAAGTCTCTCTTATTCTATGGAGGAACACACAGGAAGGCACTCTGTAATGGTGCCCTTTCATGTGGCTTCAGTTGTTTGCTTATTACTCTGGATATTCAAAACTAGTGTACTGAAAAATTCCTGTTATATTAAACTGTTTGTGGCAAAACTATTGGAAGAGACAATACTGAAAAACAACAAGGGAAAAGCACAGCAGAATAAAAATATAATTAGTGGATGCTCACTTGTAAACCACTTCACTCCATGCATTAATTAAAGAGACAGTAAACATTATTTAAAGATTGACACAAAAATTATATTCAAGTATATTTAACTGATAATAAGTTATCAAAACATTCAACTGAAAATAAGTTATTGATACATTCTTATATCTATACCTTATAAATGATAGGCTAGCTTGACTTAATGAGGATGCTCTGTCTCTTTAATAACAGAAACACAACACTTTGCATTTATAGTACCTGTTGATTCATCTGAAAATACCTCTTCACTTATAAACTGCTTATTGCCTTTTTTAGCTGTTGTCATTGTAAAACAAACATCTCACTGAAAACAGAAATGTAAAAAAAACTGATTATCGATTAGACACTCCATGAACAAACATCAGGAAGTACTTTACTCATTAATAATAAAATTAAACACGTGTTGACAACTTTAACTAGAGGCTGCTATTTGCAATTATTTTAATCATAAAGCTTTTTAAAATACTATACATGTAATGCTTAAACATACTAAAAGGAAAATCGTAGATTTAAAAAAATAATGTTTCTTTTTTAGAAAGGAAAAAAATACATATAAAGAGAACTGCAAACAACTGTCAAAATAATAATTAGGGTGATTAATTTGGACCATGTTTTCTGTGAGTGCTCTTATGGTGTGAGGCTAATACTAAATGCTGTTTTTCAAAAGACTACAACTCATATGTAGAATAAACTAGACAAAAGCTCCTCTTCAAACAAAATCAAATTGAAAAGAATGCACAGTCACCGTTCAGATCAAGAATTCCTGGATCACAACATGTCAACTCTGGTGCTTGCTACTTTAGTAAATTTAAATAACTGACAGAATTAATTTACAGCTGATTTGTAAAACAAAATATAAAACTTCTCCTATTAGAACTGTGACTTTGGTGTTCAGAGTTGGGTGGTAATGTGTTACATTTATTCCATTAATTGTACTTAAGTGGATTTCTGGAAAACCAGTACCTATCACTGCGGTGGGCTGGTGCCCTGCCCTGGGTTTGTTCCTGCCTTGTGCCCTGTGTTGGCTGGGATTGGCTCCAGCAGACCCCCATGACCCTGTGTTAGGATATATCAGGTTGGATAATGACTGACTGACTGACAGTACCTTTCAGTAGTTTGAGCAATAACACTTTTTACTTTTACTTAACCACATTCCAAAAAAATTATTTTATTCCACTACATTTCCATCATCCTCGTTACAGTTACATTTGAATTTTTTATATTTGATCTTTTAACTTCAGGTCTCTTCTACTATGAGAGACTTGAGACAGTTTCTCGCTGTCAGCTGGCTTCTTCTGTGGATTTTACTCATCAGTTCCAGCAATCAGTCTCCTTCTAGTACTGACAGCTAATAGCAAAGACCCATATAGCTCTGTGGATTTCACTGACCATAATTGGCTGTCAGTTACAAATGTCCTGCTAATATTCATCAATTCATTTAATAGTAGTATATTAGTAGCCTTTGGATTTGTAGACTAAAAGAGAGGTCTTAAAAAAGGAGACAAGACGGTGTTTCTCAGTTAGCAAAGGAGAGTTCACACTACCAAGCCATTCTGCAAAGGTCTACTCAAGAAACTAAATATCACACCTGAACCTCATGTTTAGCAAGAACAACATGGGTTCCTTCCTTGCCAGGAATACTGAACCAACAGTTTACCATTTGCACACAAATCTGGAGCTCATGAGAATTTATCAATCCTTTGTTACACCTTCAAATCTGAAGTTATGGTTCACTCCTGGTTGGTGCTCTGCAAGTAAATGGTAAGCGGCTGCTTCAAGTGAATGTGTTCAGGGATCTCATTTGTCTTACTCACAAGTTAGGGCAGAAGAGATGGTGAGATTGACCAATGAAGAGGTCACTAGGAAGGCCTAGAGAATGTGGGGAGAGTGAGGTCTAATCAATCTAGCTTAGTGCTCTGCGTCAATGGTCCTCACCAGGAAACAAGGAAATAAAATGCATATCATAAACATACCAGTTGCCACTTAAGACCTAATTCCTGCTAGTTGGTTGAAAGAAAACAATAAATACATCACTATCAAATGGCACTTATCCTAATGCCTACACAGACAAGCTACTGAAATCAGATTTAGATTGTCTCCTTAGATCATCTCCTCTAGTGGCAGTTTATTATAATCAGGCTTTTCCATTTAATAATTAAAATGTACTTGTATGTGAATTGAAACACATTAAAAATGCAAATATATATACTGTAATATGTGTAAATTATATGTTTCTATTCATGTTCTGTGATGTGTATTTGAGTCTTGTTGCATTTTATGTTTTGCTTTTTTTGCCATACTATATTGTTATTTGTGGGCTCTAGGCTTGTAAATGAAAATGTACTACATAAAATTAAATAAAGTTGAACTAATGAATGCTTCTAAGCAAGTACAAATTGAACAGAGACAAAGGTGACAGGGGTTTCAAGGTAAAGTAATCATAATCACTAATCATGGTGCCAGAGGGTGGTGAATTATTGCATGTTGATTAGGACATACAAGTAAGAATTTCAGTGCACTCTGTACATGTGACAATAATGACCCTATAAACCCATAATGAGACAAATTAAGAACTATACCAATAGAAAATGATGGACTTGGCTTTAGAGAGTTCATATGATATGACTGACTCACTAAACTGATGTCATAGTAACTACACCTTTTTCTCAAGAGGTATTGTTTAATTACAAGATGCTTTATGAAAGTATATTCTAGAGTTCACTTACTATATTAGTATATTTTCCATTAATTAAATATGTTTGGAAAATATGGGCAACAAAATTGTATTTCAGTATTACGGAACTCACTGTACCACATGCAATCCAAAAAACAGCCATACTCATTCCTCTTGAGGTTCATGTTTTTCAGAAACTATTATATAATCAGCAGACCCCCGTGACAATGTATTCGGATTCAGTGGGTTAGAAAATGGATGGATGGATTATATAATCATTAGATATCTTTGGTAAGTAAAAATACATAAACACAGCAAGTGTTAAAAATTTGTAAAATTTCTAAACCTTCTTCTAGCTAAAAGGGAAGAACAATTTTCATCTGTTGAATTTAAGGAACTTTTGATTGACAGAAAATCTTAAATCCCAGATCTTTTAAAGACTAGAGGTGGCAGATTCCTACACATTCCTAATTTCTTCAAACTACATAATGTAAATGTTTCTGGGTAGAAAGTGAGATAAAACAATTCAAAACAAATGGCAATGATAGGCTGTGAGCTAGGAAGTTCTCATCCCAAGGTACAACTATAGGCATTATCAAGTCAAACAAAGTTCTGAGTATGGAACAGGAAATAAAATTAAAGAGACCGAGTAAGCATTAGAATAAAAACATTGAATGTCTAGAAAACAAGCATAACAAGAATGAGAGAGTCAAAGATAAATGAAACAGTCACTCATCCACCTGTGGATAATTAGGTAGAATACATTACACATGAGTGTGGTGGGCTGGCGCCCTGCCAGGGATTTGTTTCCTGCCTTGCACCCTGTGTTGGCTGGGATTGGCTCCAGCAGACCCCCGTGACCCTGTAGTTAGGATATAGCGGGTTGGATAATGGATGGATGGACATTACACATGAGAGACCAAAAAACGCATATTCAAACAAATAGAGACAAGCTCAATACATATTTTTAACAATTATCTTGTTGATACTTTCCACTACCACTAACCTGATGAATGAAGTATTAGTGTCATGGCTGGCTTCAAAGATGTATGGGAAGCCCTCCAGTGGCACACACCCACTGGAGTTTAGGAGAAGTGCAGGAGAACCTCAGTTTTGATCTTCAAAATCTGTGTACATTTCAAGATCAACTATGCTGTAGGGCTATGTTTGTATGCACTTATCCAAGAGACATATACATCACCAACACCTGCTTTATATATACAATATGTTATGGAAATGTACCCTGGGCAATGTCTGTTTATGTCACAGACTGACACAGATCTGTGTTTTTGCCATATAAATTTTGTATTACAGCAGGAATTTTCTTCCACTTCAGAGCAGAAAAGTTCACATCAAAGTTTTAAGTTCAATATAGCCAGGGCAAGAAAATAATTGCAGTGCAAGGGCCAACGTGTTTTAAACAACATTGATTAAGCATTAAAGTTATTGAATTTTTCATCCACCACTTAACAGTTTTTGGTTGTAATTCCCATGGAATAGGACTAATTCTTAATTTTAATTTTTATTAGTATACTGCCCATGTATTATGTATGTGTGTAATGCCCATACTGGCTTACTATAGAAAATGAGTTGCTTGTTAACTTAGAAAAGCCTTGTAAGAAAAAGAACATAATGACTGAACATTTTAGTAACCTGAAACCAGTGCTGGTGCCATTTATTTTGCTTTATCTTCAAAAGTCTTCTAGGCTTATTTGATGCTGTTATGGTTCACCTTATTTTAGAAATATATTTCTCCTAAAATCAATTCTTCCTCAGACCTTTACAGATTGTCATGTAATTAGAAGCACCATCCTACATTTTTTGGATTATTCTAAAAAATTAGTCACTGAATTTTGTTATTGATTTCTCTGTCTTTGATGTCGTGCCTGTAGTTTTTTTCTTTTTCGACTTTGTACTGGCCTAACGTTTTGGTTCTGATTGCCTCTATACAATAATAGTTTTTTCAGTTTCAGCCTCTTATAAACTTTTAAATGTCCCTCTCCTGAGGCCTCATGCATAATGCCGTGTGTAGAATTCACACTAAAACATGGCATACAGACAAAAGTGGAAATGTGTGTACATACAAAAAAATTCAGATGCACAAAATTATGAGTAAGCCAACTTCCATGCTTTTCCACTACATAAATCCCAGACAGCGTGAAAAGTAACGCTCATGCACGTGCCCCGTGCTGTGGTATTTGGAATAGTTTGGCCTTTCCATGGACCATTATATTGTTACAGGATGAGTGTAATCAGATGCCTTAAATTTATAAATGATATTTGGTTATTTTCAGTGTATTTGATAAAGATGTGTCAGGGATGTGAATCTAAAAAATAAAGGGAAACCACACAGGACCAGGAGCACTGCTTTGATGCTGGGAGCTGCCAGTTTGCAAAACCGAGCTGAAAACTTGCGCACGCAATGGATTGAGCTGGTATGATAATGTGCGTGGCTTTACACCAAGTTTAGTTTTTATACATCTCAATGTGATTTTGGAAACGGCTGTACGCAACATTTTTGTGCATACACACCATTTATACATGAATCTTTCCTTTACAATCTGATTTGTAGCACAACAGAAGCACAGCAGCAGTAACCCGATAGTATGATGCTGCAACCATCATTCTTCGAATTGTGTTTTTGAAATGATGTATGTTATTTGAGTATATTCAGTGCTTAGCACTGAAGCTAGAAAGCTAAACTTTTTATCTCTTATTGATTCTGATCTCAGTTTCATTCACATGTCTTCTAGTGGCATTACATCTGTGGCCTAGTAGCTAAGGTACTGGACTATACAGAACAGGGATGCCAGTACAATCCCCATTTCACATAGTCACATAACCTAATGCAAAAAATACATTTACAATTTTATTATAGATCTGTAATTCTACAGCCCCTTGGGATAGTTTTCTCTTCTGAATGGATCCATATAAAATAAGCACTAAAGTACAGTTTTATTGATTAAAAGTACAATGTTTCTTAACAATGACTTCTATTTTGCCAGTCTTCCATGTAGCACAGATTTTTTGAGCAATCATGTAATTGTAGCTGCACGCAGTTAATTTTCTTTTCAACTGAATTCTGTAACTCCTTTCCCACAGGCCCCCTGGTGGTCTCCTGACCCATGTACTCTGCTTTGGGAAATCCAGTTCATAGTAGTCACACTTGTCTTAATTTCTTTATGATGAACTGTGCTAGGCTTGTTTGGGATTTTCAATAATTTCTGAATTTTAGGTATAGGTTTGTCGTAAATAAGCGAAGGTTACAACTTGTTGAAGCAGTCATATGCAGCGCTTTTATTTTTTGGGACAATTACCTTTTTAAATGTATCTGCAAAATTTTACAATCACTTTTGACATTATATGGATTTTATCCTAGTAGCAGACAAGTCTCAAAAACAAATTTTCATACCTGCTTCAATCAATATTACAACAAAATAATATGTGAAATATAAGATGGGTATGAATGCTTTTCATAGCTAATGAAAGTGCCAAATGTACAGTAGGTTTTAAAGCCTACAGTTTAAAAGTTATGTCCAGGCATGAACATCAGCAAAAGCAGGCACCATTTATGGTGCCTCACTGATCACAAAAGGTGTGAAAAAATAAACTGGAACCAGAAATATGAGTGCATACGTTCCTTGTGCTGAGCTAAGCTGCTTAACACAGGGTTATAAAAGGCATGGATATCACAAACACTAGACTAATGGTTCTCAAGTTCAGTCCTGGTACCTAGTACTATACCCAGAGGCTTTTATTCTAATTCACAAATAAATTAGTTACTGTTATGTTCCTCTGATTTGATTGTTTAATTAGCTGACACTTTGCCTTATTTTACATTCTGAAAAGTGCTCTGATATGATGTTTACATTAAGAAGAAATTCAGATTTTTTTGCCATATCTTTAAAAGCACCACTTTCTTTTACAGTTTTCATTTTAATTCACCTTTTGTGGAGTTTTAGCTTTAAAATGTATTGTCACATGTGAATCCCTGGATCATCTTCTGGGCTTCTGTGAGGTATGTACTACCACCCCAGGTCAAAAGAGGGCACTGGTGCTAACCTTATCCTCTTCTGTTCCATCCACAGTGCTGAATAAAACCCACTGAGGGCATTTGAGGGCTGTGAACTTAGTACATGTGACAATACTGACCCTATACATACAGTACATTTTAAATCACAAAAGTAATGTGTCTATTACATTTGGCATGATTCACATATTGTTTGTTTCATCTAACTTTTTCAATTATCACATTTTTTCACATGAAACTTATGTCTTTCAACATTTTTAGTTTTACTTTGATTATTTAAAAATGTATTTTAATTTCCCCATTCATTAAAAATAAGGAACATATTAGGCATGAGTATTTTATCATATTAAATACACAGATATACGCTGAACCATCTCTTCTCACATCTTTTCTTATAAGCTATTAGTTCCATTATATTTATTAAAAATTATGTGCATCTCTAGTTCAAATTCAAGTAGGGACATTCTCAGATCCTATACTGTAGATACTTGAAAATAATTAAGTTAATTGGCTAGGAAAAAATTGGGACTGAGCAGTAGATATGGAATCAGTTATAATTATTCTACACAGTGTGCAATACATCATGGGAAACATCCATTTAAAACCTTTGCTGTCATAATCAGTACAAAGTGACAATTGTTGCATCTAAAAATCGTTCTCTATCCCTATTGTGAACACTCATAAAATTATAATGGTTGGAGACTTTAACTGTGTTTAAATCCAGACCTGGATAGATCCTCAGCTACAATGGCGATATCATTGAATACTACAAAAATAATTACACAGTTTGTAAGGGATCATAACTTATCAGACCCATGGAGGTTTTTAAATCCTAACCTAAGAGCATATTCCTGTTTCTTACCAGTACAACATTGCAACTCATGAATTGTTTATTTTCAAATAGACAATAATTTTTTGCCCACTATCAAATCTTGTAAGTGCGATGCTATTGTAATCTCTGACCATGCCACTCTGATCTTGGAGCTTAAATTACTGCGTCCTACTCACTCATCTCATAACTGGCGTCTTAACCCCGTGTCATTATCTAAAGAGAACTGTACAGAATTTATATCCAAGCAAATGAATTATTTTCTTGAGACAAATGCATCCTTAGAGGTCTCAGCATGTATATTCTAAGAAACTCTGAATGCCTTTTTTAAGAGGACAGATTATTTCATATCTTTCTAACAAAAATAAATCGGAAACCAAGAAGGCGTTTGAGTTACTTTAATCAGTGAAATTACCAGAATAGATCTAGAATACAGCAGGTCTCCAAATGAGGCACTTTATAGGAAAAGACAGGTTTTGCAATCACAATCTAACCGCTTGACTACTAAAGAAACAGAACAGCTTATCACAAGCACGAAGTCCGTAATGCCATAACAACAAATAACAACATAGATGGATAGATGGGGGTGAGGGGTGGGGGAGGTGTAATTGGTAGGGCCTTTGATGATGTCACTTCCAGTCCAGACTGTGGCACTTTTTATTTTCTGGCCCCTTTGATGATGTCACTTCCGGTACAGCCAACACCACTTCCAGTTTCTGAGGCCTTTGATGATGTCACTTCCGGCCCAGACAATGTTACTTCTGGTTTTCGGGCCCCTTTGATGATGTCATTTCCTATATGGGCCTTTAAAACCATCATTTTGCTTACAATGAATCAGTTCTGTCTTGGACTCAGTCTGGTGAACATCTCTGTTACTTTAAAAGCCTTTTGCACACAGGGATATTATACGGGTGGCTGCCCCAAACCTTTTTATGATGTATGGACTCAATTATTGTCACAATGTATACATATTTATCAGAATCACTTTAGTATTAAATAAATTGCCCATCATCATGACATATCATCCTTCAGGATCACATATTACGTCTGACACTACAAATGGGAAAGTTCTATGTATTTAAATTCCCACACCCCAAGCTTTCTTTCTATAGCTGGAGTGAAAAAATTGGCCAATCCAATCCCTTCTCAACCAAGACCAATCACAGAAAACTACACATTATTGAAAAGGACTGAAAATCAGCTATTCAATGGTATTGTGTCTTACACTGTATGTGGCGTGAGATAGGTGGCATCTTTGATAAATTCAGATTCACTCAGCTGTCACGTTATGTTCACCTCAACATATACTTGTGCAGCTCGCACATTTTACTAATTAAAGAGAACAGATAACAGGGAATCTTATCTCTCTATTATAAAAGAAAATCTTGAGACGAGACTACTGCCAAGAGATTTTTTCAAGTCCCACCCTCCTCTCAAACATTTCAACCACGCCCATGGTCCTCTCACCTCTCATTCGTGTAAATGCTTTTGTTAGTCACAGTTCCTGCGCTCTCAGCTCTTATAAATTTTTATGTTTTCCTCACTTTAAGCTCCCAATAAAAGAAGACTTATTATGTCCAAATTTTATTGAAGAATTTCATCTTGAAGGGTTATCAACAGAAGAAATTAAAGTACAGGCAATTTTAGCACTGTGAAACAATGAAGTCAAATGAATTAAAGAGAAAATTGTCGAGTGGTTACACGGCAATGGCATGTAAAATTTTAACAGGAGACGAGAAAGGTAATGTAGTACGTCTTCCACGGATAACATTAGACATCAAAGGAGATCTTGATATGCCATTCGTATTAAAACGTTTACAGTTTGCCATTACAATAGCTTTCACTATGACAATTAACAAATCACAGGGACAAACATTCGAGAAAAATCGGTTTATTTATTCGAGAGAAAGAAATGATATTCACTCACGGGCAGTTATACGTTGTGTTGTCACGATGTAAGTCCAAACACAGAATCAAAATTCAATGCAATATTGACGAAAAGGTAATTCAAAAAATTGTTTTTATAGAAGTTTTACAGTTAAAGTGTAAGTTTAAAAAGTATTTGCTTATTAATTTCAAAGCCAAACAGAACAAAAACTTATAACGCAATGAATACCTCTAATGCAACATGCAATATGATTTTCTTTCAATTTATTACGTTTTACTATTTTTTTACTACAGTTAATTACTTGCCGTAATGTAAAATAATTCTGTTATGTATATGTAACAATTCCCAATCTGTTTAAATTGTACATCCGCTAAAGATAACATTTTTGCTTTTGATTGAGTTGTGGATTTATTGAAAAGTATACAAACCACTTTGACATATAGACATAAGTGACTACTACTGTATAATTCTAAAGTAAACATCCCATACAAAGAACTACTTTAGATGGGGCTCTTTATATGTATTGTTCTCTTTGTCAAGTGGCAGTTGAATTCTATGGGTTTTTATTGATTGTTTTTAGTTGTAGGGTGTTGTACCGCATTAGCCATTATGGATGCAAGTCAAGCAAAATGACACATTTTATTGGCTAACTAAAAAGATTACAATATGTAAGCTTTCGAGGAAGCTCAAGCCCCTTCTTCAGACAAGATGTAATAAATGTTTTCAAAGCATACAGAATGTTACCCATATTTATCTGACTGAGTTGTGTTCTGTTATAATGTTTAATTTAGAATAAAATAGACAAAAAGCAAAGTGGACACACATGCAATATTCTTTCACCATGCTCAAAAACATGTGAATTATACAGAATATAATTTCTGAATATAGTAATGCCACTTACTGCCATAGCCTATGTTTAAATCTGAGGTCACATGGCACTTATGCACAGAATTCTGATTTAGAACAGCATGTGTACTTGAGTTTGAGTAGCAATGCCCCATGCTATATTAAAACTATTAAAAGCAGTGCTTTTATGTTTCCTATTCTTTAATATATAAGGTCATTAAAAATGGATCCACTAAACGCTGTAAATAATCAGGGAAGCATTTAGCCAAACTGGGTAAAGCCAGATAATGGCACTTTAAATGGATTGTTGCTGTTAACCACCAAAGCATTAGCAAGGTTTTTTATTTTTTGGAAGCAGATATACCCTAATAATATTTAAGAGCAGACAGATGTAGATATTTTTACTTCTATTGCAAATATCAGGGTATTATGTGCCTAAATGCTTTTTAAGAGCTATGGTGTAGATTGCCTCAGTTAATTTCACGTCTGATCGTTTCCCCAAATGCAGGTGTGAATCTAAGCTGAATGGGATAAGCAGTGATTACTCATACAACTCTAATTATATCTACATCATGAAAAATTCATACAAACACTCACAAACTAAAGGATATAAAATATCTACAGTATGTGAGTAACACAAAATGCACAGCATCAATGGGAATAGCTTCTCTGTACTCTGATTAAATTTTGTAATTCCCACAACTATGTGGAGGAGTTGTTACAGCTGTATCTTCTTAGTTCCAGAGATCTGGGCTTGACCTACAGCCAAAACACTTTCAGTTTGGAGTTTGCATAATTTCTATCTAGTAGCTACCAGTTCTTCCCAATATATGGAAGTACACAGTTGGGTTAACAAAAAAACTGCTGGTAGCACACTACCAGAACGAAGACCTATACTTTGCATCTTGTGATGCTCCTCTGAAAATGATACTGTGAACACTGAAATCCTCTATAGCTTTCCAGAAAGGCTTTGTGAACTCTGTACTGGTGATGCTGTGCAGAGATCAGCAAATTACAAGTACAGGCAATATAAAGCATTGACAGTTACTTTGGTGGCTTGGCATACACTATGTATATATTATAAAAGGAGTAGGCAAGCTGAAACAGTGTTTCTCTAGTGCAAGGGACAGGTTGTAGGATGTGTGAGCTGCACAAATATTGGCAGTGCTTTCAGTGCTGGTGAAACTGGGCTGAGAGGGTACAATATCCCAATATTACGTATGGAACCCTACAGCATTTGACTCCTTAGGGTACTTATGTGTGTTTGGGGCAGAAGAGGAACAATAGGCAGTGTGCCCTAAAATCCACTATGCAATTAAGTAGTGGCAGGAACACCTGTTATCTAATACAGTATGTATCTCTCTGCTCCCTAGTATTATGGACAAATGTCAGGACAGTTTTGCCTAGCCCTATATTGAATTCAGTTATGCAGAAATAAAGAAAATTCTTTCAGGTTGCCCTCAAGATCTCTCTTGTTCTTGTCTTGACCCAAGAAAGAACCTTTGTTCCACATACTGTATCTGCAACAAAGGTTCACCTTCAGAGCTCATCCAAGGTATACAATATGCCTCCGGGACAAGAGGAGACGCTGCAACTAATTATGTTCTCTCCCTTTCCCTCCACAGTGATGAGAGGACACCATGTGAGGGTAACTGACTCCACCCCTTCCTCATAATTTCTGAGCCAGACACAAAGGGCATCTTATGCTGACCAAACAGCCTATGAGACAGAGCTCCTTAGACAGACGAGCATTCAAGGAACTGAGTTGTTCTTGAGACCTCCAGAGAGGCTACCTAGTGTTTTGTGTTTCCAAACCAAAAAACTGACAGCTCTTTTTTGTTTATATTTGTTGATCAACGACTTTGAAGTAAATAGGGAAGGAGTTGAAACCCCATTTATTCTGTGGAATTGTCATTCCTTGCACCTAAAAGACTCTTCTGATTACATGCCAGCTGAATCTAGATTCATGTGGAGAGTGAACAAGAATTCAGCTAGAAGGACAAAGAGCCTTGTATGAAGAAAGAAAGGATGAAGGAGTAGTGGGGTGACAAAGAAATGTTTTTACTTTGATGTGTCCCCTTGTTTTTGTACATTTTGCTTCCGAAAGCGCTGTACATTTCTGTGCTGTTTCCTTTTTCCATTCTCTGTCTTTTATTTTTGGTTTCTTTGGTGTTCTGTGAGTTTGGAGATTGTGAGAGCACCCCCTTGAGGGACCACATATTTGACAAATGTGTAAAGTAGAGAAAAAACACTTTCATCTGCCAAAAACACTTATGTAGCCTATACATTTAGAATATATCAGGAAAGGTTTCACATATCTAGAGTCTACAATATGTTTGTAATATAATATACATGATCTTATATCACGTAGTGTGACTCTGACACCCTATGTGTTATAACCTAATCTGGGGTGCTAGTAAGAAATGGGCTTTTCTACAGATTCTGCCCAGAGCACCTTTAAACATAGCACTTATAACAACTGTCAGACACATGTAAGGAAGACAAAAACTGTCTCTCTATCACACTTGAAATATCATTCTGGCTATGGTTGGTTTATTGTTTGCACCTGATGTGGTTCTTACTCCCTGGGACCATAAAATCAAAAAAGCCAGTCAAAAATAAATGAATAGATGGATTAGCTGTTTGAGTTAGAGCCATATAACGCACTCCAAGTGATATTCCATCATTCCTTCTATTTTAACCTTGGAAGCCTCAGTTTAATGTGGCTCACGTTGAAATAGAAGCAGTCTTATATTTTAAGTCAGCCTTTTATGCATACATTAAACAATTCCCTTTCTAATCTAGCCTTTTCTAAATTACATGTATCCATATTTGTTAACAATTTGTTTTTGAATAACATATATTTATATAATATACTCCACCCCAAATCTACATTTCACCTGCTACAATGTTTTACTCATGATCACTTATACACAGACTTCAAGGCACACTGGTTTGTGCTGCTACTAGATAGATCCAGGGTCCTAGATTCAAATCTTGTTGCAGCCACTGTTCATATAGAAATGAATGCTCGCCCTTCTTCTACAAAGGTTTTCTTCTTGTGTTATCAAGAAAGTTGAGGTTAGGTGAATTTAAATTGTCTCCCTGTATGGGTAAGCACAAGCATGTTCCCCTACCTTGTGCCCAGTTCTTCTGAGACAGGTTCTGCTCTTGTGGCCCTTTATTGGATTAAATTGGTCTGAGTATATTATGTTATATACACCCTCACACAAATGTAACCTGTGCTGATAGTATATTTTTCACTTGAGCCAATACCCCTTAAATCTGAACCCTTCTATCCATTACCAAGACTTACACCATATACGTAACTTCTTGATTGTCTAGTGTTACCTGGAAAGCACTTGATAAACACAGAACTACTGAAATTTCCAGCTTGTCAATTTATCCCCTAAGCATTTTGTCTGACACCTTAAACTTGCTTATTGAACTGGCAAGACTACAACCTCTTTGTCTTAAATACATCTTTACTATAGTATATGTTTCAAAACAGGATTAACCTCAGCTCTTTCAGGAATTTACTACTGGTACACATAGGGTAGTCTTAATCTTGTACAATGGGAAAGCAGTCTGCTATTCAACATACAACATCCCTGGGCAAACTGAAATAAAAATATAACATAACACATCTTAGTTTGAATCCATATTAGGCTGTGGGCATGTGAGTTACCTTGTTCTCATCTTGATCACAATAAGGCCAAAACAGACAGACATTCTGCCACAATTAAGCAATTTAGAAAATGGATGGTTTCATTAAAGCTGTGGAACTGACTAGCATTAAAATCTTTGTTAACATAAAAACATCTGTAAAAACTACAAGCATCAATGAAACAACTGCAACTGAAACCTCTCATATCCAGGCCACAACCTTGTTGAACTTCTCTAATCTGCCAGGCATTATAAACTAAAATAAGCCAAACCATAAAGATATAAGAGCAGTTTGTTTCCACAAGCCATCAAAATTATAAATAATTAATACATAAGAGATAAGATTTAATACATAAGATTTAAGAATACATGTAAATTTTATTTCATGTAGATTTGTTCATGGAAGTATAAAAAACTAACTCACAATTCACTGTAACTTTTATACCATTGCCTGTAATGCAGGAGTATCTTATGTTAGACATCCTAAATCCTATTAATTTTTTTCTGACTTTTCTGTGGGTCATGAAAAAAGATCCTTACAAACACAGTCTTTATAAAATAAGAGCTATAGTTATTCATTTATTTTATGTATCACTTCATTATGCAACAACATTTTATTAGACAATATATTGTACTGAAGCAGCATAAAATGTAGCAGGTCATAGTGAAAGCAAAATAAATCAGAAACCATTTCAATGAAAAAGCCACTGCAATAGAGACGTAATAGGCCAGCACAGGTTTTTAAATAGTGACAGTTTGCTTCTGTTAAAATAAGTGTAAAAGTGCAATAAACCTTCTTTAGAATTTTTGACCTAATTTTTAATAATAAACTACTAATTAAAGCAATAAACAACGAATCCAAAAATGTATAACAAAAATGCAGGCAAAAATGGCACAGGACTTTATTGTAATTTAATTCAACCTCTGCTTTGTGTAGTTTCCCTCGAGGTGCATCCCTCTAATCTTATTGCATTTTTTCCAAGTTGTTGGCATAATCTTGGCTTAATTTGGAAATATTTACTTGGAAATTGTGTTGTTTGCTTAATAAGGCAACCAAGAGAAAGCTGAAGTGCAGACAGCAATTCCCTAGCGTCACATGTTTGCATAATACAGTTCAAAATGCAAATAAAGAAACTAATTTGTTTTTTTATGCCTTTATCTATAATTTCTAAACAAGGAAAGGTGCTCCTGCTGCACCCAACAACACAAAATGATGCCAAGAAGGTCAGACAAAAATTGTGTTTTGCTAAAGCCACATAAATAGAAGGGAAGGATAAACAAAAAAAGGTCACAAAGCAACAGCTTAACAGCAAAACACAATAAATGTACAGCCCTGCTAGGACTAACTACATACTGTAGAAGCTGGACATTTTTCTGTCAAGTACAAGGGCTCATCCACTTGCTCACCATATAAGCAGTACAAAGCAAAATTCTCACTCACTTTTTTTGTCTCTGTCTTTGCCACCGACCTTCAGCCTCTCTTCCTTCCTCAAGTAAAGTGTTTGGTCCAGCTCACCTCCAGACTGCACACGTTTTATGCTTCTGGCTGTGAGGTAGCGTCAAAATAATTTCCTAGGCACTTTTCCATCCAAAGGTCTAATTACTCTAGAAGTGCACATCTTACTGCATTCCCATATTTGTTTACATGCTCACTCCTCAAGTGGGCTGTCCTCTTGTCCTTATGGCTCTGATCAGCACTATTCCTGTCTTACATGAACATTTCCTGCCAGGCAACCCCTTGTCTACCAGGCTGCCCAGCACAACTTTCAGAGTCATACTGTACAGTATGTATTAACATTAGCTTCTGCTTGTTTAAGTCTACATTGGTATGTTTTCTATGTTTCCCAGCTTTATTTTTCTGACATTCAATAATTTGTATATGTATCTGAACTTTTTAATCTTTCTGCTACATTTAATGTCATTCTGTTAGTTACTTGGGAAACTCTGCTGTTGCCAGGTTAGAATAACACTTGAGTTAAATAATCAGAGTTATCTAATTTAAGGATGAGATATGTCATTTCCGTACATTTGTTATTAACTATTCACTTCCACCTCAAAAGAATAAATCTTCCTAAATTCCAGATTTCTAACTTTGAGTTTTGGTTTGTTCTTTTCATGAAAGTTCATCCAATCAGGCTGATTTCAACTTGTTTAACATATCTGTATCCTAGTTTATCAATGCCACCTCTGCCACTCTGTAGTTTAAACAAAGAACACTTTTTATTTATGGATAAACCTTTACTGCTCCAAAATAATGTACACTTATTTTTATTTATGGATAAACCTTTGCTACTCCAAAATAGTGTATACTTGTTTTTATATAAGCAAATGCATCTAAATTAAATTTACTGAATAATTTTAAATTTTTTTTTTTTTTCTGCATACAAAAATGATTAACTGATTCACCTGCAGAGGTATGTAGGGTTACTATTTGTTAATAGCTTTAATTCTGATAATTCAGAAACATTTTAAATCATATTCAAAGGTCATTCTTTTTTTGGAACAGTATGGGACTACATTTCACAAGACAAATGTCAAACTGAATCATATTGGAGTAAATTACTATTGTAGGTTTACTGTTTAAAACATGATTTATTATATTTGAAAATGGTTCTAAACTGCTACATAAATATGTGCATTATAGCCTTAATTTTTTGTAAAATATGAAAACAACACAAATTGATCATAATATTGCAGAAGCATGATGGTTGAACAATGGATGAGGCCTGCTCCAAAGTAATTTTATCTAAACCATTTCATTCTCCAGCTACTATAAGCTTGCAAGGTCATAAATTAATTCCCCTGCTGCCATTTTTCTATCTATAACCTTATAAACATTTTGTATGTTGATATAATTAAGGTAGGTATTTAAATTGTCTTGAATTTGAAGGATGTTTTTCAGTTCAAAGTTATTTCTACACAAACATGGTATATATGCATTTGACATGTGAAATTGTTTCCAAAGCCTTGTGTTTTCTATAAATTTAAAAAAATATCTTGTCCACACATCTCTGAGTTTTAAAAAAAGGAAACATGCCCTCCATGTTTCCAAACAATGCTTGTGACAACAAAAGGGATCTGCAAATAATCATTTTGTCGCAAAATCATGATACTATTTTTCTCATGGTAAGAATAAGTTTTCCATTTGCTTGTGTGAGTTTGCACATAAATATGGAGGTATATCAAAACAAAATCAGCCATACGGCATGTTTACTGTGATTGGAAAGAAACCACCCCTCTGATGGAGTGAAAGGTTTGCAGAAGACAACCAGTGCTAAGGTTGCATGCACAGCTGGTTTTCTTTTAAAATGGCTGAATCTCTTACTACTGGTATTTTTTGTTCAAAAATTACATGTATAAGCTATTCCATAATGTGTGTGATCACAGGATGCAGATCAATACTTGACAACTATTATCTTGGCTTTAAAAATTAACAGTTTTGGTTAAGTTTTAAGGCTTTTGTTTATCAGCTATACCAGTGCCCCGTTAATTGCAATGTAAAATGACAGTGTGGGTAAGATATTTCTTAAAAATGACTGAAATTGCTGGAATTTGGATCATAATATCACATGTCATATGTATATATACTGTACCATATTTGTGAAGTAATAACTTTAAATTGAAATTTATCACTGCGGTGGGCTGGTGCCCTGCCTAGAGTTTGTTTCCTGCCTTGCGCCCCGTGTTGGCTGGGATTGGCTCTGGCAGACCCCAGTGACCCTGTGGTTAGGATATGGCGGGTTGGATAATCGATGGATGGATGAAATTTACCAAAATTATCCTTAAAAATTGTTATTTTTTTATATAATCACTGAATTATCTACATGAATCTCAGATATCTACACATATGTTTACTCATGTTATACACCTGCTTAATCCAATGCCTTCTTACATAAAACAGGAGCAGATCCCAGCCTCATCAATAGTAGTAGTGGTGGTAGCAGCAGTAGTACTGACCCTATCATTTTATTGCAAAGATAACTATTATGACAAAAAATATAGTTTTAAATTTGTGTGTAGTATTTAAATACTTCAAAACATAATTATGTACTAATTTGTTTACTTGGGATTTGTCATTTATTGCTCTCTATGACCCCAAACAAGATAAGCACATTTGAACACTGAAAGATGGATACTGCCCTTACAGTTTTAGGGGCTTGAGTAAAATTCCCAGCTCAGTGACTGTTTGTGTGGAGTTTACATGTTCTGATTGTGCTGGTGTTGTCTTTTTTAACATACTGTATGTGGTAACTGGAATTAACTGGTAGATCACATTATATATGGGAATGTGTTTTTAAACAAGCTGCTTGCTTTAATTTTTGGATATCAGTTACTGAGTCTCTTCTAAATTGTTCAGATTCCACTTATTTTGTATTTGTGTTTTGATATACTGTGTGACCCTTGTTCAGAGCTCCATTCTCACAACTTTAACTCTATTTGCCTGCAATGGATTTTATAATTGTTTCTCTAGACTTGGAACTTTTGCTCATTTATTTTTTACACTTTCTCTTTGTTTTAGTTTCATCTGGAGAATAAAAAAAATCATGGGATATAAACCCTCCATAAACATTGCAACCACCACCTCATCCTCTAAAGTAAGGCCTCATATTCTGCAAACCAATCTCAAACAAAGTTTAGATCCAACAAGCATGAAGGAGACTTTAACTTGTTCTCTAACCTGTTCTTTGAATGCTGCTGTAACAGTCTACTATACTGTCACATTTAGACAGGGCAAATTCCTTAGAAGCAGGACTGAAAACTCAGAATGTCATGAAACCTGATCTTCTGTCTACTCATGACGGAAGTATAAGTGTATTTACAAGAAAGATGCTATAGAAGAGAGACAGGAAATGAAAGGGATTCAGCAATGAGGCTAGAGGACTGAACCTGTCAGTTATCCCCAGGGAAATATAAAAGGGGCATGGAGAAGAGGGATATCATTTTGCCTTACTTATCTGATGGAACCAGAACTCTGCCTGAGGTTACTACAAGAGCCCACATGGGAACAAATTCTGCCTTTCAGTTAAATTACCAAAAACAAAACAATAATAATAAGTTACTTTGTATATATTTATATTGTTTATTAATGTTCAACATGCCACTGAAACTAGACCTATTTTCTTTAGGATACAGGGAAAGCGGGAACCATCTATGCACTGAGAATCCTTTTTCAAATAACCATACTAAAAGGTAAAGGAAAAAAACATATGTTAAGGAGCATTCAATTTATATTTTTTCTCATTTGTAACTTATAAAAATATGAGAAGATATACAGTACTTCCACAGAGAATGTTCATTCACCTGTATAAACTTTTCTTTCATCTTCCTTTAACTTAACATCATTTGCACATACTAGCTTTTCAAGTCAGTTGATAGGAAGAAAGAGAAAAGATTGAATGCCACCTATTATATGGTTGTACTCATTTATTTTATGCAGTATTATTATCAATATCTGCATTTGTTCAGTACAAACAGCTCAGCTCAGTCCCATATGAAGCACAAAACACACAACATACCTGAGGAATTTGAACATGATGGAGAAGATTCTGAAAAAGCCATGTCATTGACAATCTAAGGAGATTTTTCACAACAGATAAACGCTTAAATAAAAAACAAAATTTATATAACAGTCAGACAGACATACACTTGGCAGTACAAAAGTCCTAAGAACTTGTGTATGTAGTCATCTGTCTAAGGGAGCCTAAGGGTTGAGGTTCATGAAATTATGGAATATTACTGAGAAGAAAACAGATCAATACATGGATTACTGCACATTATACAAAAGTGCATAAACACTAATGTGAGGATTAAGAGATGCAGCTGGATTACAACATCCACCCATTGTCTAAACCTGCTCATCCACAGATGGTTTTGGAAGCTGGATCCTGTCTCAGCAAGCATCAGGCAGAAGGTAGGAACAAGCCCTGGACAAAGTACCAGCTCATCACAGGGTGAAATTAGCAAATGAAAATGTCATATTAATAAACAATTTTCAGAAGCACATAAACCAAATAATATTCTGAATGTATTACTTAAATATTACAATTTTGGAAAAGATGCAAGAATTAATCCAACAATGCAGATTTGCAATTCAATCTTGGTTTACTAAAAGAGAAATTTCTTACCCCCATGAAACGATTACTTCATCATCTGATTTACAAAAAAAATGTAAATCAAGGTCACACAAATCTCAAGTTCCAGATTAACACTGTAATGGAAAGATAAAAAAGGAAAAGGACATGAGAATGATCATTGGTCACTGAACATGGAAGACACTTTAAAAGACCAATGTCAACCCAGAACTTAACAATTCTTATTTTGCTGCCTTAGATTAATTAAGCTCCCGATAGTTATGTTCCTTTCATAACTTTAATGCCTACCCAAAAACTCAAACACTAATTAAAAAAAAGATTAGGCAATTTTTCTCTTTCTCCTTTTGGAGTTTTTTCTCCAGTACTATGTAGTAAGCAAGGTGTAGAATCTGATTATCTTTGCTTTGTTTAATGAAATCAGCATTGCAAATCAGAAGTAACCCCATCTAGTGTTACCAAGTTGTGAATTGAGATCATTTTTATTTATTATTTAACGATTAACAAGGAAAGCTAAAGTATATATGTACTGTAAATGTGGCTTTTAAGTAATTATGGGTTACAAGGTGGTACAGCTACTGTTTCATAGTTTCAAACACATTCATTAAATTCTGCAGTGGAGTGTAAAATCAGTGATATGTAGCATATAAGTTGATAAATATTTTGTATGTCTTTATTTGTAAGATAGACAAACCAACAAACCATGTTTCAAGAGGCATGTTTTACTTTACTTGTGAGGACAGTGGTGCTTTGATGTTTACCTAACCAAAAACAACCCTTCCAAAGTGTTTATGAATAATATAAGATGAGTACTTAATGATAGGAGGGATGGAGCATGTATCAAATTGGTTTGGCATGGGTGACTGTTTGTACTTACATGAGCCTATAAGCCATCCACCAGTGGAAGGCCAAAATCTACCTAGCTGGCAGGAAAAGGCTACAACTAAACAAGGCAAATGGGGAATGGGTTGCACCTGAGCACTTTTATTGGTTAATGGTCCCGGAAGGGACAAGAAGACTAATTCAGTCACTGGAATTGGACTGTGGCCTAAGTAGGCCTGGATGAACCAAGTAAGTTGTCTGCACCCATTGGTCCAGGATTTGTGATTGGAATAATATGTTGATCACTTTGCCCCTCTCTCTTACCATCTGGCTACAAAGAGATGACCAACTCTCTGTCTTTAGCAGTTTCTCCATGTTGAATACAAGGGTCTGTTTAATTAATCCATTCAAAGGCCATGTGGTAGCAAGTACAAACCTAAAATGAAGATAAGCCGAGAGCTGCCGATGGACGCAAGACACACTTAGGCTGCAACTGTCATATTTCAGCCTAAATAAACTGATCAAAAAATTAAAGGAACACTTTGAAAACACAACAGATCTCAATGGGAAAAAAAATCATGCTGGATATCTATACTGAAATGGACTGGGTAATGTGTTAGGAATGAAAGGATACACCATTGTTTGATGGAAATAAAAATTATCAACCTATAGAGGGCTGAATTCAAAGACACCCTGAAAATCAATGTGAAAAAATAATGTGCCATGCTAGTCCATTTTGCCAAGATTTCATTGCAACAACTCAAAATCGTACTCAGTAGTTGGTGTGGCCCCACGTGCTTGTATGCATGCCTGACAACGTTGGGACATGCTCTTAATGAGGCAACGGATGGTGTCCCGGGGATCTCCCCCCAGATCTGGACCAGGGCATCACTGAGCTCCTGGACAGTCTGAGGTGCAACCTGGAGGCATCAGATGGACCAAAACATAATGTCCCAGAGGTGTTCTATTGAATTTAGGTCAGGCAAGTGTGGGAGTCAGTCAATGGTATCAATTTCTTCATCCTCCAGGAACTGCCTGCATACTCTCGCCACATTAGGCCAGGCATCGTCATGCTCCAGGAGGAACCAGGATCCACTGCACCAGCACAGGGTCTGACAATAGGTCCAAAGATTTCATCCCGATACCTAATGGCAGTCAAGGTGCCGTTGTCTAGCCTGTAGAGGTCTGTGTGTCCCTCCTTGGGTATGCCTTCCCAAACCATCACTGACCCACAACCAAACCGGCCATGCTGAACAATATTACAGCCAGCATAACATTCTCCACGGCTTCTCCAGACCCTTTCATGTCTGTCACATATACTCATGTTGAACCTGCTCTCATCTGTGAAAAAGCACAGGGCTCGAGTGGTGGACCTGCTAATTCTGGTATTCTATGGCAAATGCCAATTGAACTCCATGGTGCTGGGCTGTGAGCACAGTGCCCACTAGAGGACGTAGGGCCCTCAGGCCACCCTCATGAAGTCTGTTTCTGATTATTTGGTCAGAGACATTCACACCAGTGGCCTGTTGGAGGTCATTCTGTAGGGCTCTGGCAGTGCTCATCCTGTTCCTCCTTGCCCAAGGAGCAGATACTGTTCCTGCTGATGGGTTAAGGACCTTCTACGGTCCTGTCCAGCTCTCCTAGAGTAATTGGCTGTCTCCTTGAATCTCCTCCATGCCCTTGAGACTGTGCTGGGAGGCACAGCAAACCTTCTGGCAATGACACGTATTGATGTGCCATCCTGAAGAAGTTGGACTACCTGTGCAACGTCTGTAGGGTCCAGGTATCGCCTCATGCTACCAGTAGTGACACTGACCATAGCCAAATGCAAAACCAGTGAAAAAACAGTCAGAAAAGATGAGGAGAGAAAAATGTCAGTGGCCTCCACCTGTTAAACCATTCCTGTTTTGGGGGGTCATCTTATTGTTGCCCCTCTAGTGCACCTGTTGTTAATTTCATTAACACCAAAGCAGCTGAAACTGTGACCTCTACTACTTAACTGACCAGATCGATCTCCCAGATGTTTCATTGACTTGATGCTATACTCTGATTAAATAGTGTCCCTTTCATTTTTTGAACAGTATATTACATTGTTGTTGTTATTGTAACAGTATATATGTTACACTCATTTTACTTGCGCTTATTATTTTGAGCATATTATCTATAATACATTAGTTAATTTAAAGTGTAACTATATCCTGCTGGTTCTTTCACTCTGTCTAATTGCCTAAGGTTATAGATAAAGAAGGGAAGGGGGGAGGAAGTGGTATAGTACCTGACTACAGAGTGGCAAGTGTATGGGATTTAAGATATTTTAAGGTCTACAGTAAAGGGCACGACAACAAAACAAACTTCTAGCCCAGTCAAGTATATGTGTGGAATTACACATTCTCCTTTGTCTGTATGATATTCTTCAGTATTCTGGTGCCCTCCCATGCCCTAAAAAGCTTTATTCCTTATGAAAAATAAATTTACTGCAATACATCATATGAATATGTGAAAATGACTTTCAATATAAATGTAAATTATATTTAGTTCAAGAATTAATTTTTAAAATTATATTTGAAGTATAACAAAATCTACATTTTCTATAATTTATTTTAGCAATATGTTTCCAAATGCACTGTAAGCAGTGTAACAGTGCTTCTCAAACAATGGGTCACAATCCACTTTTGGGTCATAATTACAATTAAAATGATAAATCAGCTCTTACTATCAGAAACAAAAATGTGAAGGAATTAAAACAGATACCAATAAGAAAGGTTTATAGTATGTTGGTGTAGTGTCATTTGTACTTTATCTGTTGTCATTATCATTTTTTCTTTTTATGTAAGCTTGAAAAATAATCTTAAAATCCATCAAAATATCATATTGTGTATGCTATGTGCATAAATGTGCATTTCTAATGCTTGTATTATCACAAATCTGCAGTTAAAGAATCACTTATGTAAAACAAAACTGGAGCCCACATTTTACCCATTATAATCCAAAAGAGATGCTTTGGCAAGGTTGCTTTCAGTTCCAAATTATAAAGCAAGTAGTGTACTAATGACAAAACTCCACTTTGAATTATATTTCTTACTTATACTAGGTCAGTTTATACATTTGGTCCAGTCTATATCAATATAAGCTACATATGCAACCAATGTTTTGAATGAAATATTTAATGCAATGTTAACATATTTTTACATATGTCTCATTATAATATTGTATACTGAATATTCTAAAAGATACCTTAAAGTATATTATAAATAGTTTTTACAGTATTTTTAAAATATTTATATTGCATATTTAGGAAAATACAATATAAAAATGATAATGTATCATTATAATGAAAGACACTATAATACATCCACCCATCCATTATCCATCCATCCATCCATCCATTATCCAGCCCGCTATATCCTAACTACAAGGTCACAAGGGTCTGCTGGAGCCAATCCCAGCCAACACAGGGCGCAAGGCAGGAAACAAACCCCGGGCAGGGCACCAGCCCACCGCAGATGGTTGAAACATATTTTAAGTATATTGTAAATATATTTCATTTTCATAAAGGCTCGTAAGTATAAACAAATTTTAATGTGTACATCAAAAATTCTTGCTACAGCCTGGTGTCTTGCCTACACATGGTTCCTACCTTTCACTTAAAGCTGCTCAAATAGGCCCCAGCTCCCCAAAACTCTGTAACAGAAAATTTAGATTCAGAAAATGGATGCATGGAAAGCAAAACAGATGTATTCCATGTGAACTGCTTTCGACTCTGCTCTTTGAGAAAAGTCTCCTTTGTACAGCACCTCATCCAATTTCTGTCACTGCGCAGCATTTTATAAACTATTTCAAATTATTATAAAAGTACAACCACCACTTAAGTTTTGAAAGTGATTTATAAGATGTCTTAACATCCTAACAACTGTAGCAGCTGTATACAAATGTGCTGCAGAGAAATTATTTACACTGTTGTTTGGTAGCGTAGCTTTGAAAAAGGTGTCATGTCTTGCTAAAGCTATTACATTTTAACATCACATAAACACTGAATTGCAGTGGGCTGGCACCCTGCCCGGGGTTTGTTTCCTGCCGTGCGCCCTGTGTTGGCTGGGATTGGCTCCAGCAGACCCCAGTGACCCTCTAGGTAGGATACAGTGGGTTGGATAATGGATGGATGGATAAACACTGAATCCTTATGTTTGAATTTGGAATTTTCTGTATATCAGTAATGTCAGCCTCACAGAGCTCACAAATTCTACTCCTTATTGGCTTGGAGTTAGCATGATCTCTCTGCACTAATATGTGCTTTCTCAAGACACACTGGTTGGTGCAGTTACTATAGTTACTAGGCTGCGTTCATGTGAAGGTTTCTTATGCCAGTTGTGATGATCTCGCAAGACCTCTGGCCTGATTTCCAACGCTCGCTGATTTTTAAAACCATAGATGGTCCATGTACTTTACTGGTTGTCAGTTCTTTTTATTGATGCCACCTTCTGTATAAAGGAAAGTGAGACACCAGCATGGAATTTTTCTACTAGCACTTTGCTTACAATCTTATCTTTTATTGTTCTATTGTTTACAAATGTTTTTGTCATTAACATTTCTATAGTTATTAGACTTTCTTAATGCCAAATTGTACTAAGACATTTGCTGTGTCATTTACTACAGAAGTACTGAACTAATTTGACCAAGCGCCACACAGTCTGAATAGATAGATAGATAGATAGATAGATAGATAGATAGATAGATAGATAGATAGATAGATGGTCTGAACACATACCAAAATGTCTAAAAAGCAAGAAAATTAAAAAGAAACACAACTTCTGACCTGGCTGTCACGGTCACAGAAAGGCATTATGCAAACGTATCAATGTTGGAATAAAGGAGCCCCAATCGAATTTCTTGACACACTTCAGCTGAATAATTTGTTGGCTGAAAGTTGTCAGTGTTAGTGTGTCAGAGAGAGGGTGTACAGCATTGTTCATAATGGCGCCCAGTTTTGTTTTAATTCTCTCCTTTGCTACAACCTCCAGGAGGTCCAGAGTGTGTCCTATAACTGAGCATGCCCTTTTAATTATCTTGTTAATTCAGTGACCGCTCTTGAAGTGATGTTACCAGCCCAGCACACCACAGTGTAGAAAATTGCACGAACTATAACAGAGTTGTAGAAGATGTAAAGGATGTCACTTCCCACATTAAAGGAATACAGTCTCCTAAGGAAAAAAAAAAAAACTGCTCTGCTCTTTCGTAAATAGTTCCACTTTGTTCTGAAACCATTCCAACCTGTCATGGACATGTTCCCCAAGTACTTTAAGGAGTGGACCCTCTCTAAATCCACTCCTTGAATAATAACACAGATACTCTTTGCTGTGGTAAAAGTCAATAGCAAATCCCTTGGTTATGCTGATGTTAAGACACAGACAATTCTCTTTACACCAAGAAAAAAAGTTCTCCACCTGACCCTTCTCCTCTCCCACCCCATAAGTGCAAAATCATCTGAGAATTTCTGCAAATGACATAACCTTGTGTTGTATTTGTAGTCTGAGGTTTACAGAGTGAAGAGAAAAGGAGACAGGACTGTTCCTTGTGGTGCTCCAGTGTTCCTCACATCCATATCAGAAACACAATCCTAGAGTCTCACAAACTGCAATTTGCCTGACAGGGCACCATAGGCTCATCCATCTGAAGATCTCTGAGGTTACCTTTTAACAGGGATGGCTGGATTGTATTGAAAACTGCATGTGTAAAAATAATGTACATGATAAAATAATGCGTTCAGCTTTGAAAGAAAAAAATGACTTGACTTCATTAATAACTTGAATTCTGCATTTTGCATTTTCCTTTACAGTATAAACAGAGCCAGGCTTCCTTTCAGCCTTTACTGTTACAAATGAATAAATTAAACTATATCCTACAGGTTACCTACAAAGGATTTTTGATAGTAGAGTCAACTAAAATATGCTTGTCATTAACATTTAAATGGAAACCTAATTGTTCTCTTCCTAGTTAAATATAATTTAATGTATATATGTTACCACTATAGGCTCCAGATCCCTGGATCTTGGAATTGGGTTAATTTTAATAGCCTGCAATATTTAATTAACTGGTGAGTTTCAAGGCTGTACCAAGATGCTGTTTAAAGACAACAGAAAAAAACAGTCCAAGAGAAATGGGTACCTGCACTTTGTGCACAGATCTCTTCCTAAAATAGCCATTTCCATGAATAAGTATTTAAAACTTTTATTAGAACTATCTTATTCCCAGTGTTAAGAGGATTTAATTAGCTAGGTTAATGAGAATGAGCCGAAATCTTCTAAATTAATTACTTTTAAAATGAAATTTAGTTATTTAATGAGTGGATTAAACTATTAAGGTCCTAAAGTGTATTTAAATAATGATGAAATATAAGTTTAAAAATAGGCATATGCTTTTCTGTTGAAATACCCTAAATAGGGGAACAAAGTATTAACTATTTAATTTACCTTCAGTATGCAACATGGTTTATCCTTCAACCATCCATTTTCTAAATCCAGTATTTTCCCTTTTGTTTATCAGAGAGTCAGAGAGCAGTTCATAACGGGGCCCAAAACAGGTCACTGACTCTATTTAACTATAAATCCAGAGTTAAATGTACATCCTAAAAGGGTAAAATTAACTGACAATTATTATAGGTTTGTTAGCCACTCAGTAGAGACAGGGATGGAATACAGAAACAGGTTGGGCCGCTCATGGGGCACCACCCTAGAAAACGTAGTACAAGTAGAAGGCCAAGGAAAGAATTAATAGCAAATTAATGGCAAACACACAGATTATAGAATTTACCTCCAGACTTCTTTATGGACAATAAAGAACCACTAAAGTGATGTACAATGTTTAGGCACATTTTAATTTTTGAGATAACTAGATAAGACACAAATTTCTACCTCCAAAAGCAAAAGTGACCTGACTTGCCAAGTGGTTATTCAGAAGACAATGCCAGTGATACATGGGATCACTCAACAAAGAAATTATTAACGTCTAATGGTAGTGATATAAGGTGTGTAGACAGACAATACCTGTGAAATCCTGGCATTTCATGAAGCAGCTTTAAATAGTTACCATAAAATTTTCCATAATGGCATTTTGCCATGATAGGAAGTATGGTCAGTCCTTTGAAGTGAAGGAAAATGTCTTTGACCATCTTCACATAGTGACAAATAGGAAACAACTTATGTTACTTTTTCTGCTGGTTTGTGTTTTTTACACTAGGTTACATCTCAAATAAGTGTGGGAATTATGAGACCAAAGAAATTTATATACTAAGGAAAAAATGAAAAACTGTAGTTATGACAACTACCTAGTCTTCCATCTATTGATACCAAACCTATGAGTGACTAGGAGTCTACTTTTTATAGGGTATATTCTGTTATTTCAAAATGCATGTTTTCATTGTCTGCTGTTTTTTCCAATTTTTCCTTCTTTAAAATAATTCTTTTTGATACTATCATTGCATTTAATCAAATGTGCAATGTACTGTGACTCGTAAAACCATTACCATCTGACTACTTGGTACAAAGGTTTAATAAGAAACAGAATACAGCTGCCTGAAAACTATATATTTTGTTTCTGGTCTACCTGTACTATTCCTTTACTTAACTCTCTCCATCGGCTTCAAACTAGGACCTTCAGGCCCCTTGCAAGGAAATGCTCCTTAATACCTCCAATCTCTGGCTGCTCTATACACTTATATGAGACAAGACAATTCTGCTTCAATCCATCTACGATTCCTTTTTTAATCTTTTTTTTTATTTTATTAAGTTTAATTAGAAGCAAATAACAATCCACACAATCAAATCAAACTTAACAAAACCAACATCAATCCCTACTCAAAAGAAAGAGAGGAGAGCCAGCCAACAAGGCAAACCTTTGAAGCAGCAAGGAAGGAACAGCATCCTTTTCCCCAGCATAGAAGCTTATTCTAAAATGTTATTGAATAGATACTGCCATAGTTTAAAATGTTTTGAACAGATCCTCCAAGTGAAAATTAGATTTTTTCCAATTTCAGATAGTATAGGACATCAGTTACCCAATGGTCTAGCTACCATTCTAACCCACTGATGTTCATGCTCTTCTTGAAAACACATACCGTATCAGTAGCAGTAATGACTCAAAATCCTGTCAAGCAATGTTAGTTTTGTCTGAGTTATACTTTTTCATCTGTTCTTTACACTAACTGTAGTACTTTATTTCTTGTGCTTAGCTTTCAATGTTGTTCTCTTTCGCTTATTGAATATGTACTATCAGATCACTTTAACCGTATATATAATGCTTAGTTTTTGGATAAATATATCTACTAAATAAGGAATAATAAAACATTCATTGTAAAACTTGCCTGATTAAATTCAGGGTCATAGGGGTTTGGAGTTTATCCCAAAAGAAGTGGTTACAAGACAGGGAACAATCCTGGACAGGCTGCAGTCCATTGTAGGACACATGCATGCAAGGTAAATTAAAGATCATCAATGAACCTAACCTGTTTTTCAGATGAGGAAGAAAAAAATGAATACCCAGAGGAAAACATACAGAGACACTGGGAAAACATAAAACTATCACAAAATGACTACTATGACACAAATCTGTACTATATTCAAGGCTGTTCTCAAAGAAGATGATTAGCATTATTATTACATCAATAAATAACCTCCAAAAATGGTGTAAGCTTTGATATGGGGATTATTCATATTTCTTTTTAATAGATACTATCAGCATGTTCTAATATAAACTTAGGGATTCTAACTTTAGTCCCTAGATGAAACAAGAAAGTCACATTGCACTTCAATTTCCTTTGGAAATCCTTTATCACTTCTTTGCTCCTAGCAGTCAACTATATAGGTACATATGCTGCATCAAAAAGAACTTCTCATAAAAGTCAAGAAATAACAACCAAGTCTGAACAGAATATACGTATTCACTCCAGGTTTATTTTGAAGATTGCTGACACATTAAACTAAAAAAGGATGTCTGTGAATGTATCTATTTCCTCAATAAATATAAACGAAAATAAAAGAAGCTATCATAATTATGCTATTATGATTAATTTTATTACTTTTAAATGTGTTCTTAATTTAGTAAAGATCAAGTGGAGTTTACTGTTCTTTTGCAAGTGTCAATTTTAAAATGTGGTATATTTTCCTCTACTTCTGCTGTAGCTGACATTTTAAATGAAAAGACTCACAGGGAAATTTATAAAATACAAATGGGCCGAAGTTCAGTTTTGATTTACAGAATAACCAGCCACCCCACTGCATCCCACTGGCTTTATGTGACAGACTATCTGCTGAGCTGCAATGCCTCCTAAAGGCTGGAATTATAGAACCTAATAATGCTGCTCCATGGATGTCCAATTTGGTCGTTGCATAAAAAAAGTCAAGGGAAATACAAATCTGTGTTGAGCTAAGGGCAGTAAACAAAGCAGTGATTCCTGACAAATACTCTCTGCCAACATCAGAGGAGCAAACTATACAATCTTATGGATCTCATATCATTACAAAGTTAGAATCCATCAGGGATATCTTTAGGTGCCACTCCACCCCAGCAGCCGAAACCTGACTGCATTTGTCACTCACAGTGGGGTTTTCCTATATACTAGGATGTCATTTGGACTTAGTTCAGGTCTGAGCTGAGCTGATTGCATCCATCTTTTCAAAGTTTCCAAGGGTTGACACTTACCTTGATGATATAGTTGTGCATGGTCCCATGTCCTCTACCCATGATGAGCGTCTCAACAGAATGTTTTCAGCACTGGCCAGGCATAATCTCACTCAGGTGTGTTTTCTGCACTTTCAGTTTAGTTTGTGAGTTTCTGTCTACCTGCAGATGGTTTAACCTCACTCCAGTCTAATACAGAGGCAATTCATACAATTCCAGAGCCCACATCAGTAGCACAGGTTGCTTCTTTCTGAGTATGACCGCATACTGTCTAGGTTTCCTGCTATAATATTTACCCAATACTGCACCTTTATGTAAACTTCTGAAAAAAGATTCTTCTTGGGCATGGAGTCCAGCCTGCACAGAGGCATCTCAGTTACTAAAAGCTCAGCTTATTTCACCTCCTGTGCTGGCACACTTTGACTTTAATAGTCCCTCCATAGTCACATGTGATGCATCTGGAGCTGCCCTTAGGGCTGTACTGTCTCAAATTCAGGAGGGGATTGTGATACCTGTTGCATTTACTTCTTGAGCTCTTAGCCCAGGTGAATAGAAATGCTCAAGTCAATGAGCAAGAGGCACTGGCATGTATCTGGGCTTGTGAACGATTGCACATGTATCTTTATGGTCGTGCATTTAGTCTCAAAATTCACCACCAAGCTCTTACTGCGCTGTTTGCTACACCCAGTTCTGGCCAATGGCCACTAAGACTGCACCTGTGGCCTAAGCTTCCCCAGCTGTACAATTTTAAACTCCAGTATATTCCTGGGTGCCACAATGTCGTGGCTGACAACTATCTCAGTTTTCAAGTACTCCAGCCATAACTCCCTGTCCTGATTCTGCTGAGCCTGAATTTGTTCAGCTTCTTCACACACTTCTACAGAGCACTGTGTCATAACAGGAGCTGCTGCATGCCTCAGAGCAAAATCCTGTGTTCACTCAACTTTGTTTTTTATCAGGCAGGGGTGACCAGCTCAAGTACCAGCTGAGGTTATACCGTTCCATCGTGTCAAGGATGAACATAATTGCTGGAATGAGAGCTGCATTGTCCGTGGTCTCTGCACTGTAGTTCCAAGGTCTCAACAAGCAATGCTATTGCAACCTAGTGTGGTGGCCAGGGACTGATGCTCATATTGAAGATCTGGTCAAAGAATGCCCAGCATGCCATGTAAACAATAAAATGAGACCTACATCCCCTTTGCAACCAGTTCAGTGGCCTGTAAAGTCTTGGGAACACATACAGGTAGATATTTACGGTAAGTTACATGGGGTTCTACTTAATTAGCATTTTCTTATTGCGGCATATGACCTACATTCTAAGTGGCAGGAATGAACCCCAGTTGAATCGGTCATGACCAGAGCTGTGATGGAGTTTTTGGAGTCCAATTTTGCTCATTGGGGGCTGAGACAATAGTCCACAATTTACTTCCAGTGAATATACGAGCTTTTGATGAACAAAGGAATTCAAAACATTCATACAGCATTTTATCTCCCTCAGGCCAATAGGTAGGGTGTCTAAATAAAACTTTAAAAAATGGCATTAGAGCACATTTAGCAGATGTATGTACATTTCTTTCGGCACCTGTCCAAACACTTCTTCACTACAGAGCTACACAGGACTACAGGCAGTTCACCTGCAGATCTTATGATTGGTCATGAACTTCAGCTTTCCCTGGATTCTTAACCATCTCAGCCCAAGCCATTGAATGCATACAACAGTGTGCCCAAAAATCAGAGTAAGATGAAGCAGCACTTTTATAAGTTACACCGGGTCAAAATGCCAGACATACTGTAACTGAATCAGTTTGGATCAGGATGTAGGGGCTGCACTGAGATCACAAGTTCAAATCTTTTTGGTCTACTCCTTTTAAAGTAATAACATAGTTGGACCTGACTCATTTTGTCTAGCTGATGGTTCCCGATGGCATGTAAGTTTCCTCCACACGGTACCTGCACTACCAGTACGAAGCTGTGACTCTTCAGGTTTTGCAACAAAGCGGCTTGATTGAATTGCAGGATCATCTGGCCCTACGCAGACTGAGGGCTCTGAGGTACTGCAACCTCCAACTGAAACCATCTCCAGACCTGAATGTGCCAGAACTCTGTCAGCCTGATTCATACATTTTCTTACTGATTTTCATAGTTAAGTAGACTTTAGAATGATATTTTATTTTTGGAAGAAGCACAAACAGTACATAAAAATTTCTATAAAATTCCAAGACTCATGTTATGCTTTTCTGGGAGTCAGTGTATTTGGTGGGGGAGGGAGGGAATATTAATGTTTACAATATGTACATTTTATGACAGTGTGTGGTTGTTTGCTGTAAAGTGTTTGCAGTTACTGGGACAGTTTCAGGGGGAATGGGGTTTCTGGAATAAACGCCTATCTGAGACAAACTGCATCTGTCCACTCTCTTATTGTATGTAACACCACCAATGATAGATGGGCCCTCACTACCCACTGTGAAAACATAATTCCTGTTCTTGAGAATACTTCCCATCTTTGAATGCGACTCTCAGCATGCCTCCTACACCTTTACTGCTCCTCATGCATCACAACCTTTTTTTGCCCAGCACCTCCTCTGTAGATCTCATCACTGACCAATCAGATTGCTCAGGGGGATCAGAAACACAGACACAGAAAAGTAGTGTTTTATTATGCAGTAGATTAATTGTTGCCATAGAGTATATAGTGTATTTTTACAATAATATTCTGCATCAAACTGTATACTTTACAGCAGCTTATCACATTTTTAACAGGTATGCAATTAATCACCATGATAAGTGTGCTTCAGCATCCCCAGTCTGAAGGCACAGCACCCAAAGCTTATTACCAGTAATATTATATTTAAAATAAAGCTGACAAACCTGTTCAAAGATTTTTCAGCAAAGGAAAACAGAAGTTTCAAGATAAGGTTGTGAAGCTTACTAATTATGATACTGAAGGGTAGCATGCATGTTGAGTAGCACATGCAAGTAAGAATTTTACTGTACCCTGTACAAATAAAAATAATCAACCTATAAAACTATAAAAACTGCCTGTTTCAGCAGAAGGGGGCATTTTTTTCCAAGAAAGTCAAGGAGGACCATCCTATTATATAGTAAGTGTCATATGGTCACATAAATGTCAGATATTTCACATACTCTGTTAGACCCGTTCCTGTAAAGTCAGTAAAGTAACAGTTTATTTTAGTTTGTTCTTTTAAACCTCTGGTTAGTTTAACCAATAGTTAACAGTCAGTTGTTACTGTTTTTAAAGATTTATTCTGAAAAAGTGTTAATGTGAAAAATTGCAGTATCCCTGTGAGCTGTACATGTACATGAACCAGTGGGAGCCATCACACAGCAAAAGAAAGCACCACATAGGTTATTTTATTATTATACAGGTTATTTTAACTGAATGTACCTTATAAATATTCCTAGATTTACATCTTAACAATCTGTTTGCGATAAACACCATTATATTTTTATTGATGCCTTACTTTTTAAAGAATTTCAGCTGTAAATAATTAAATTGTATTTAGCATTCATTTTAATGCAAATAATCTTTAATCAGGTTTCAATGCCAGCAAATATGGTGCTGATGTCTATTGTTCTTGTCTCCTACACTATTATTAGAAGCAGTAATGTCAGTAGTAGTAGTAGTAATAGTAGTTTAATTATAAAATCCTTTCATTGCACGCCACTATTCCACTTGCTTATTATTACATCAAACATGGTGCATGTGTGTAGGTTCCTATGAATTAACAATTCATTAAAAAAATCAAACAGACAAGTCACATGATTTAACCCATTTTCAAACTGACCTATCTGGTTGGTACTGTGCATACATACATTTATCAAAAATATGTTTTATTCATGAGCTTACAAATCAACTCTCATTAAAATCTAAGTGTTATTCTTGGCTTAGAAACCTCAAAAGATGGAACAGTTTTCTTAGTATAGTTCAGATTTTACTTATATAACACACCTCCATTTACAAGTTCTCATTTACAAGTTCCATTTACAAGTGCTGAAATCAAAAAATGCTACAAAATACAGGTCACTGAGTCAAACTTTATGCAATACGTTAACAGAAATATCTTTGGTCAGTTGCACAATGACCTCTGAACCAAAATAACACCCCAGGAGATGAAAGTAAAAACAAAAAGAGAAGTTTATAATGACAACAGTATTTCTAGTTTCCAGTTGATAAGGAGCTTTAAGCATCAATACTGTATATGCAGACCCAAAGTATCTCCTGGAATTCCTAAATATGTTCATGACACTAGGGGACAATTGAAAGCAAATACCTCATAGTGTCTGGTGACAGCATGGATACACCAGACCCTATCTACCTGTAAGATGACTGATCCACTAACCCACTGTCATTTGCATGGCCCCTCTTTCCTCTCTTGCCTTCTCTCCTCCTGCCAATTGAGCCTTTGCTGCCAACCATCTGATAAGGGCTTTCATGCCTTTGCCTATTTATGTTTATTTTGTCAGGGTTCAGACAGTTTGTTTACTGTTGTTTATTTTCCTTTTTTTGTAAAATGTTTTGTTGTTTTATATGAATGGGATTGTTTATGTCAATTACTTTCTTTTATTAGGTAATTGTTTCTCCTTTAGTATGTTGCTTTTTGTTAATCATTTTTAAATTTTCTTTTCATGTCTTACTCATTTTGTTTTCATTTATTTGTTTCCCTTGCCTCTTGATGCTGAGCCCGAAAGGACGGGGCCTCACAATTATGCAGGTGTGCATCTAATGGTACATACTAGGATCATTTCAGAAGGCCACACTACATGATGTCATTGCTCTGACTCTTTAAAAGCCACATGCATCATGGCAGCCAATATTAAGGATTACAACAAGAACTGTGTGTTGGTGTTATTGTCAGTTAAAGATTACAAATCAATAGCAAGAATACGGTGTGAAACTTTGATTTTGCTTAGCATGTTGGTTTTGGTTTATGATTTATTGATTAAAAATTAGTAGCAATCTATTTTAACTATGAGTCTATTTGTAACAATCTATTTTTAACTATGAGTCTATCTAGCATTTTGGGTTTCCCAGCATCAAGTTTTATACGTCTAAAACTCCACCTCCAAGTTCCTTTTTTTTTGAATGTATCTGTTATGTCCTTTTGCAAGGAGAAAACAACCCTTCTTTTGAATGTTGGCCTTTAGTACTATTCAGTCTTATTCTAATCAGAACAGTAGAAAATTATAACAATTATGATGTGAACAGGCAACTCGGACCAAAGCAAACCAATCCTATCCAATTAATTACTCCAAAATGACATGGTGTAGTTCTGAAGTCCTTTAAAAGTCTTACTCTTTACCACACTTCTTGGTAACTGTTTCTATAATAGTAATTTTGTACTTTGTCCTTTTCTTTATAATTTTTTGTAACTTGGCTTTTTGTTTTGCTAGGCTTTTATCTGAATTTTATTTTTTTTTAGAACCACTTTTGAATGGTATTTAATGTATTTGTTTAAGTAAATAGTCAATAAACCAATTATACTATTATCTTGCCATCTTATAGTTCTCCTTTCAGTTATACAAGCCAAATCATAACCCTTCTACAGTTTAACGTGATCAAATTTCTTTTTATTTATCATCAACAGAAATAACCAGTCAAAAAGTTTCAAATAAAAATGTAGTACCACTGTAAATAAATCCCATCCCAACCAAATCCTATTATGAAATTCATACCATAAAGCAAAATTAACAAGAACAAACACTTCCTATCCAGAGTCTGGAGTTGAAACTGACAGAAGTAAAAAGGAGCTAAAAAAATAAACAGGAAAAAGTAGACTACATATAGGATCAGCCACCGCCATCCACAGAGTGTTAGATTTAGAAGAAGCCTTATTAATTCTGGCTGTGGACATTTGTAAGTGGTTTACATTAGAAAAAAGAAACAACCTCTAGGTACAGCAATGATTTTTGTAGCCACAGTACCTAATAATAATAAAGAGAAAAATCATCAGGACGAGAAAGATTAAAGGAAAATGGGAATTTTACAGTTTTGTATACAGTAAAGCAAATGGACAACTGCGTACCAGAAGGCAGAGATGCTTGGACACTCACAGAATACATGAAGGAAAGTACCAGGTACATCTAGTTAGCAGAAATGACATAACGAATCAGATATCAAGCCCATTTTGTGTTACTCTCTGGGAGTAAAGAATGTTCTATGAATGCTCTGCAGTTGTGAGAACTAATAATTTTGGGTTTTTAGAAGCCAAACATCATTCTTTTCTATATCTGTCAGAGGGTGCTTTCTCATAACTCCCAAAACCCCTTCTTTCATCTCTCCTATTTTAGATTTGTAATTTTTGTAATTGTTCTTGTTCATTTTTTAAAACCACCTCTCATACAGTCTGGTTCTGTTACAGCCAAATAAATGTTATTTATATTCTGACATTTACAGGCTCTCCTAATTGATCAATGTTAAATTTCAATTGTCAGTATCTTGTAATCAACAGCTTGAAATTTTGTATTGCATTAAATTATATTGCTAGTTGTAAGGTGTCTTGTCATGATTCTAGTTGTGAGAGGTAATATAAAAATCAATAATTTGTTTATTGTCCTGCCAGAGTTGAAATGGCTGTCGTTTACTCTGGCTAGCAAGAGGTTTATTAAGAATGGAAAAATGTGGGTGGCAAATGACATGCACCAGCATTCTAAATTGTCTCTAGAAGATGACATCCCCAATGGCAATGGAACCCTTACACTAACAACAGGGGAAACAAATTGGCAGTGCCTATAGTAAACAAATGGAAGTAAACATATAAATTAAACATTAACATTTTATGACAACTAATAAATGAAATACAATATTCACAAAATGCACAAAAATGTAAATACCAATCATAATCTCCAAATCATAAAATTTATAGCAAATCAGAAAATGATACAATATATACTACAGACAATACTTCATTTGAGGAGTTACCATTTTTTGACAAATTCTTCATATGATTTTGAAAATAAAAGCAGACAAAACAGTATTATTTTTCCCTCTCAATGCATTTCTGACAATCACTTGTACAGTAAGCTAGCTGATGCCAGTTTTAGCAATTCATCTCCCCTTGAATAGTCAACCGGTGTATTCCTCAATAATCCTGAATGTAAGTTTGGGAAATGAGCCAGCTGTCTTGATCAATGGGCTTTCTAATGTATATCACATTTTATTACGCCAAATTATCAGAAAGGCTCATTTTTAACATATTTAATTTTTCTGTTGAGCTATAAGAAAATTTTCTTGTAAGCTCTTTATTTTTTTCACTTTCACAAAGTTCCTCAAAATTATTCACAAGGCCAAAATGAATGGCATTCATTCAAATAATATTCATGCAACACATTAAAAAAAATGTTTTCAAACTGTATGACAGTTATGCTTAAATTTGCAAAGGAGTGCATTCCTCACATAGTTATTCGAAACACAGCAACAATTCTGGGAATGAAGCACAACATAAAGCAGTGGCAGTTTTTTTATGATCTATATTAACCTGACAGCCCTAAAAAGAATATCTGATTCATATACATGTACTGTATTTAGGTTGAAGAAAGATAAATGTAATTCTGTATGTATTTCCAAAAACGGCTTTCAAGTTATTCTTGAGAGTTTAAAATAAAATACTTAAAATCTGTATGTAACTTACTCAGCTTATTCAACAACATTGAATAATTTATTAAGGCTTATGTACACTCCACTCAAAAACCAGAGACCCCAGAAAATACCTCAGTAAGCACTGAAAGACTGTATAAGCTCCATAAAGTTTTGGTCAGGAATACAGTCCCTGTCCCTGGAAGTATTAAGGAATAGCACTAACCAATATACCACTTTGTGCCCTTCTGCAAAGAACTGAAGAAAATGTAATGCTGCAGACACATTAATGCAGGCTGACAGGATGGCAGTAGAGGAACATCTTTGTAGAAAAGGTAATCTGTAGAAATACTATGTTTAACAATATGTGATATGAAACGTGTACAATAATTATTACTGTATATGTGAAAGAAGGAAGGAAGCCTTTATTGTCATTGTACCAGTCATTGTACCAGTACAATGAAACTGTAAAAGCTATAGCTGTAAACAGTGCAATTGCATCAAACAACGATGATCAAATAATATAAAAAGCACACATCCTATGACAAATAATACCATATATAAATAAATAAGGGACAGGAAATTATTATTAACTGAAGGAATTGTCATGCGTAAAAATTGTAACAGTTCTATGAGTTCTCAAGATTTAAAATTCCGATGGCCCCAGTATAAAACTATCTGCAAATCTTTTTGTTTTACTTTTAATGTTCTTGTACCACCTACTGGAGGTAAGTAGTTGAACAGTGAATGGCCAGGATGGGAAGACTGGAGATGTCTTCCAGGGAGGGCAGAGAACAATCAATGATTTTCTCTGCTGTGGATATTACCCTCTGCAGAACTTTCCTGTCTGTTGCTGTACATCCAGCATACCATGCTGGAATACAGTATGCTAAAACACATTTGATGGCTGAGCGGTGGAAGGTCAACAGCAGCTTCTCCTTAATTCCCACTTTCCTAATAAGTCTCAGGAAATGCAGTCATTGTTGGGACTTTTTGACCACTGCCAGAGTGTTTCCTGTCCAGGTCAGGTTCTCTGAAATGCAAGTTCCCAAGAGTTTAAATGAGGCGACCCTCTCCACCAGGTCCCCGTTGATGTATAAAGTGCCTTCTGAAGTCAATGACCATCTCTTTAGTTTTGCAGGTGTTGAGTGAGAGATTGTTTCTGGAGCTCCACACTGACAGCTTCTACACCTCGTTCCTGTATGCTGACTCACTGTCACAGGTTATGAGGCCTACCATTGTGGAGTCCAGCAAATTTGATGACAGTGTTGCTGGAGTAATTAGATGTACAGTCATAAGTGTACAGGGCATAGAGAAGTGGGCTCAGCACACAGTCCTGAAGGGAGCCGGTACTAAGTGTGAAGGTGGATGAGCAGTGGGGACCAATTCTAATAATAATAATAATACATTTTATTTAATAGGTGCCTTTCTTAGCACTCATGGTCACCTTACAATTAATTAAGCAACAGTAATAAAGATAAAAAATAAACAGGAGAATAAAATCAAATAGCAGTAAAGATACAGAAGTAGTAACAAACATCAAAGTTAACTGTCTGTAACAGTGGCAAATTCATAATTGGTATGCCAGATTGAAAAGATATGTTTGAGGGCAGTTTTAAATTGCATCATTGAGTCTAGCTGATGGATATGAGAGGAAAGAGAATTCCAGAGTTGAGAGAATGCTCTAGCTCAAATAGAACAGAGTTTGATTTGTGGTATAGAAAGTAAATCTACAGATGAGGATCTGAGTTAGCAAGAGGGAGTGTAAGTCTGTAGGAGATCAGTAAGGTAGGGAGGAGCAAGATTATAGAGAGCTTTAAATGTTAAGAACAGCATTTTTTATTGTATTTGGTAGTAAACAAGGAGCCAGTGAAGTTGAGAGAAAGTAGGTGTAACATGTTCAGTGGATTTAGAACAGGTAATTATCCTAGCAGCAGAATTTTGTATAAGTTGTAAGAGATAGATATGTTTTTTAGGGATGCCAAATAGAACAGCATTACAATAATCTTTATGTGAAATGACTAAGGCATTAACCAATACTTGGTTACAGGACTGTTTTGTTTAGGAACAGGACAAAGTCTAGAAATGTTTTGGAGATGGTAGAAGGCAGTCTGAGAAGCATTGTTTACTGTATATGGGACAAAATAGGGGGTACTGTCTAGAATGATGCCCAGGCTCTTAACCTGGGAAGAGATGTTTGTGATAGTGTTGTTAATTACAATGGTAATCCTTAGTGAGTGTAGATTTAGAACCAATGAGGAGCAACTCAGTTTAATTGCTATTTAATTGAAGAAAACTGTGAGTCATCCATGACTTTATGTCTTGGAGACATACCATAAGAGTATTTGAATGGAAAACAGAAGTGAATTTAGTGGATAGACAATGTTGTGTGTGATTACCATAACAATGAAATTTAATACCATGGCCTCGAAGGATATTACCTATTGGGAAGATGTAGATGAGAAAAACAAGCGGCCTCAAAACAGAGCCCTATGGAACTCCCTGAGAAACGACTGTATTCTCTGACATAAAACCCTTTGCTTAAATAAACTGTCTCCAGTTTTTTAGGGAGAGTGTATCAAAGGCAGAAGACAGAGCAGCACTATAATGGTCTACTAGTTCTGATGGTGTGGTAGTAGGAGAAGCCGGCTATAATCTAGTAAGGCTCTCTGGGTTTACATGCTTGATATCACAAAATAAATCACACACTGAACCTTTAATTTACAGAGAGTTAAGCTACATCAAGTGTAATCATTTTGTGATCCGAGATGGATAATTTGGCAGAAATAAGACTGTGGGATATGAGGTCAGACAAGCAAACTAAGTCTAAAATATGACCTTTGCTATGAGTTGAGAAGTTTACATATTGACTTAAATTAAAACAGTCAAACATTTCATTAAAATAATTTATGAGTGCATCAGTTGAGGTGTCAAAGTGTATATTAAAATCACCCATAAGGGTGACATTTGGTGACATTGCACACAAAGTAGTTAAAACAGTAAAAAGTTCTGAAAACACTTGATTGTTTAAGAGGTCGGCGGCACGGTGGCGCAGTGGTAGTGCTGCCGCCTCGCAGTTAGGAGACCCAGGTTCGCTTCCCGGGTCCTCCCTGTGTGGAGTTTGCATGTTCTCCCCGTGTCTGCGTGGGTTCCCTCCGGGCGCTCCGGCTTCCTCCCACAATCCAAAGACATGCAGGTTAGGTGGATTGGCTAGTGTGTGCTTGGTGTGTGGGTGTGTTTGTGTGTGTCCTGCGGTGAGTTGGCACCCTGCCCAGGATTGGTTCCTGCCTTGTGCCCTGTGTTGGCTGGGATTGGCTCCAGCAGACCCCCGTGACCCTGTATTCGGATTCGGCGGGTTAGACAATGGATGGATGTTTAAGAGGTCTACATAAGACAGCAATTACAGGAGGTGAAGGCCTGCATAGTTTGCCAGCTAACAGATCAAAGGAAGTGTGCTCTGGGACAGATATCGGTGATAATTTCAGGTGTTTGCAGTGAATTACTGCGAGACCACCTCCCTTCCCCAAATAACGGGATTTAGAGATTTAGACAAACCCCGGAGGGAGCGCTTGATTTAAATGAAAATAATTACCTGCCTACTGCCAAGTCTCCATAAGGCATAAACAGTCCATCTTAATGTTTACAATAAAATCACCAATCAGCAGAGCTTTGTTAAAGATAGATGGAGTGTTAAATAATCCAAACTTCAAAGTGTCTATGGACATATATATACATATATGATTTTACCAGAGAAATCAGCACATTATGATCAACGCGTCATTCACAAATATGTGGACGATAGCGTCTTTCAGACCAAAATAAATAAATAGACCCACTGCTACTCCTGCTGAGACAAAAACGACAACAAGATCCATGGTGAATGTACTTTGGACACCGGGGAATGCCACAGTACACCAAGAATTTCATGATTTGTCCAATGCTGATAAAATTCATCATCCGGTGAATATTTTAGTTTTGTAGAAGTAAACGCATTAGAAAGCAGAATACACAGAATAATTCTAATAGTTTGTGGGCAGTCAGTGAGGAAATCCTTTAAGTGCTGAAGCAGGGGGAGAAGTTCAGGTTATACAGCTTATTGATTAGTATGATAGGGATGATTGTATGAAACAGCAAGTTATAATCAACATATAGCATCCTTACATAGGTCCCTGAGTGTTCCAGATGGCCCATCACTGTATGGAGGGCTGTACTGATGGCATCTTCCATGCATCCATTTGATCTATAAGCTAACTGGTAAGGGTTGAAGGTGGGAGGGAGGCTGGCTGGCTTTAATGTGCTGAGCTATAAGTCTTTCAAAACATTTCATGACTGTTGATATCAATACAATTAGTCTGTAGTCATTAAGGTTATTGATGACTGACTTTTTAGGGACAGGCAAATTAAGACATGGGCTAACAGTGGCCTGCTTCAGTGATATTTTAAATAAATTAGTAAGGACTCCTGCCAACTGGTCGGCACAAGCTTTAAGTACCATGCCAAGTACGCTGTCTGTCCCAGCAGCTTTCCTCGGATTCACTGTCTTGAGCACTTGATGTTCCGGAAAAGTGAGTATGTTGCAGGTGGCAGTCGACAGGGGCTGTGTGTTAGTGCCAGAACACTTTGCCTCAAAGCGGGCAAAGAAAAGATTTAGTTCCTCTGCCGATGAGGCATCAGTACAGATTGGCACATGTGTACTGCTTTTGTCGTTGGTGATTTGTTGTATTCCCTGCCATACCTGCCGTGGGTTATTGTCTTTCAGGTGTGCCTCTACCTTGTTCTTATAGGCCATCTTGGCAGTCTTCATGCCTCTCCTCAGATTTGTTTTTGCTGCACTGTGCTGGGCCCTATTCCCCTAACCTGAAGTCAATGTCTCAACAGAGATTGAACCTCACTGTTTTTTGGTTGGGGTAGACCCGTATATGTTTATCCACTGTAACCACATCAGTGCAAAACTTAATATAGCCAAGTACAGTTTCGGTGTGCTCCTCTAAGTCTAAACATGGTCCAGCATGTTCTTCCATCTTGTGGAGCACTATATATTGCACAAATGTGGGGAGTGCAGCCTTTAGGCATGCTTGATTAAAATCACCAGCCACAATATGTACACTGTCAGGATGAGCTTGCTGAAGCTTGTTGATCACATTGTGTAGGCAGGTAAGAACTGAGCTAATGTTAGAGTCAGGAAGGATGTAAACAGCAGTCAGCTCGCTTTGGTTGAAAGAAAGGTCTGCATAAAACTGTTACTGCTTCCAAATCAAGACAGCAGTGTGTGCATAAAATCTTACTGTTTGTATACCAGTCATTGTTTACAAACACGCACATACCCCCAACTTTTTTCTTGCAGAAGTCTCAGTTCCTGTTAAAGCAGTAGATTGTACAGCCTGCTAGCTGCCCTACGGTGTCCGGAATAAGAGGGTGCAGCCAAGTTTCCATAGTGATCAATAGACATATGGCATCGCGATCCAATATTAAGCAAGTCTATACAACGGTACCGATCTATTGTTTTACACCGATGTTACATTGTTTTCTGTACCTGTTTTTACTCATAATTTTTGTCCCGTGTAAATTAACTGTTGAAGAAATAGGGCAATGCACCTAGGCAACTTGATCTGAGACAGCCACCTTATTCAGATATCTGCTGAATATGAAGTGACATATAAAACAGAGCCAAAAGTACAGGAAGGCGTTGTTTGGAGTTTAATGTTTGTTTCAGGCATTCTCAGTAACAAGGTCAGATTTGCATGGTGGCATTTGCTGGAAATTCCAGGTGGTGCTGCATAGCTACATCTATTAATTCAACTTTCAAATCCAATTTTTTGTCTAACACTGCTATAACAGTGCATAAACAGGATACATATTCAAACAAGATTGCCCTGTTGTATTAAAGACCCAACTCTCCTCAATCACTGATCTATAATCTTGTCTTTAATTCAAAACCTGATGCTGTCTGAACATGTCTCCTGTTCATGCACTGCTCTAATTTTTCACAACAATTTTTAACAAAAAGTTTAGCAAAAAATGCATATTTTTGCATGTTGTGAGCATATAATTAGTTGACCTTCCATGTGGATTATGTGACACAAGTAATGTTTTTTTTAATGAACATTTATGACATTATGTGCTGTTGTCCAGCAGCAGTCTCAATGGATACCCAAGCTTTGCTATTTCCATTATCCATGAGAAATATGAGATTAGAAGTTTTTTCGCTGCCATCACTACAAACCAAATGGCGTAAAGTAACATAAAAAATACATTTTGATGGTATAGTCCTTTAAAGTTTTTAGGTGGTTGTGTTCATACACAATCACCAAGTAATGCTGCATGGTGTGTGTGCCTTGGTGACCTGAAATAAAGTAAGGTAAGCATGATCTGAATACTATAAGTGTAGTGCCTTTCTAAGGGCGCTATAAGTACCATATTCATTTGTAATAGGTATTGAGGGATTCTCTGCATCTTGCAACATTAGCAAAGTGAGCCAAAATACATTTTTTAAAATAAGGTGAGTGGGGCTTTTCAATTACTGAGTATCGGATTGGTAAATTGCTTTAACTATTAACAATAAAGTGGAAACCAGTATTCATGTTATTGCTGTTACTCAACCCAGAAAAAAAGACTTGTTAATTCAGACTGAGTCTGATGCCATCACAGTTTACCCCATAATGTTTGGGACAAAGACACATTTTTCCTTGGTTTACCCCTGCCAGCTCACAGTTTAAAATTATAAATCAAACAAATTCAGATACAATTAAAGTGTACATTGTAGACTTTAATTTAAGGGTATTTGCATACATTTTGGCCACAACGTGTAGACATGACAACACTTTTTATACATGGTTCCCCCATTTCAGGGCACCATAATGTTTGGAACAATAGGTGTCACAGGTTTTTATGAGTATTTATGCGCATTTCATTGCTTCATTAGTGCAGGTATAACATACCTAGGCTCGCTGCTACCTACAGACTACCTTTGGAGTCTGTAGGTGCTATTATTCAACATGAGGACAAGAACTATGCCAATGAAAGTCAAATGAGAATAAAAACATTAGAGAGATGGATAAAACCTTATGATTAACCAAATCAAATGTCTGGAATATCATTAAGAAGCAATAACTCATTGGTGAGCTCAGTAATCACTAAATGACTGGAAAGCCAAGGAAGACCTCCACTGCTGATGACAGAAGAATCCTCACTCTGGTAAAGAAAAAGCCCCAAACACTTGTCCAACAGATCAGAAACAGGTGGCAAATGTGTATGTAGATGTGTAAACTACTATCTGTAGAAGACTTCAAGAATAGAAATACAGAGGCCACACTGCAATCTGAAAACCACAGTTAGTCACAAAATCAGAATGGCCAGATTACAGTCTGAGAAAAAGTACTTAAAATAGCCTGTAGAATTCTGGAAAAATGTCTTGTAGACAGAAATGACAAAGAACAACCTGTATCTGAGTGATGGCAACAGCAAAGTGTGGAGTCAGAAAGGAACAGCTCAAGATCCGAAGCATACCACCTCATCTGATAAACATGGTGGTGGGGGTTTTATGGCTTGGGTGTGTATGGCTGCTATAGGTTACTGAAACACAAACTTTACTGATTAGGCAACTGCTGATGGCAGAATTTTGAGGTGTATAGAAATAAATAAATGTCTCCAGACCCACTGAAAGGTACTTCATCCTACAACAAAATAATGATTCCAAACATCCAAACATACTGCTAGGCAACACAGGAGTTTTTCAAAGCTAAATAATGGGCAATTTTTGAAAGGCCACGCCAGTTGAGCATGTCTTTCATATGATGAAGAGAAAAAATAAGAGGATAAGCCCCTAAAACAAGCAGGAGCTAAAGATGGCTACATTAGAGGCTAGGCAGAGCATCACCAGAGAAGATACTCAGCACCTGGTGATGTCTATGAGTCACATTCTTCAGCAGTCATTACATGCAAGGGATATGCAACAAAGTACTAAATACAACTGCTTTGATACACCTGCTATTGCTATGTCCTAAACATTATGGTGCCCTGAAATGGGGTGGGGGAGAGAAAGAGAGATAACCATGTAGAAAAAGTGTTATGATTGCATACTGTGACCAAAAGTCTGCAATGTGCACTTTAATCACATCATAATTGTTTGATTTGTAATTTTAAACTGTGGAGCAGAGGTGTAAATCAAGGAAAAATGTGCCTTTCTTCCAAACATTATGGAGGGCACTGTATATGTTCAGAGTATGTTTATTATTCTTATCGCTGTGCTGACTTATATTATTTGGTATTTCTAAAATGTATGCTTCTTATTCTAGGCCCTTTTGTGTTAGAGTGGCTCAACTGTGGTATGTATGCAAGGGATCAAAGTCACCAAAGTTACATTTAAAATCAGTCCTCAAAGTTTATATTCCTATTTAGGCAACTTTATCTGAGCTGATTTGTAAAAACTTATGTTTTGCACTCCAATTGCCCAGAATGCAAAAGTATGTTTAATAAAAGTTAAAAATGAACACTCTTACACAATTGAGATTCTGCCTAAGAACTGTGAGTTATGCAAAGTCCCAGAAGTAAGTGTCTAGGAAAAACAATATTTAGGAAACATCCTGTTGGTAAGACGATTCTTCTAAACATTTCTAAACCATTAAAAGGCTGCCCCACATAAAGAAGGCTTGGGATTGTAAATACTGCCACATATTTTGCTGCACTAAATATTCTTCAGCTAACAAATGACACCATATGTTGGAGATATGCCAAGCAGCCAGTGTTGTGGTTGTTTTTTTTCTTTAGCAGCAGCCAGAATTGTGTGTTTACTGGATGAATTCTGCAGAAATGTAAAGCTGGGGAAACAATCCAAAAAATACTTGCTCATCAAAGCACTGCATCACTCTTATATTCACAGTCAAAAGTCATCTGTGGAGATTTGAATGAGCTTTTGTGATTTTTCCCTTTGGATTTGCAACACTGGTTTGCTTCTGATGCATTTCTGTGAGGCAATAAATAACATTGGAAAGCTTTTTCAGGAAATGCAAGGGTCACATGCTATTCTCTGACATTTTCTTCTATTATTAGCACCCATACTGCATGAACATTTATGAAATCAGTAACACAGAGCACTACCGAGCACAAATCTAAATATGAATGTTTAAATGTGGCAATTTTAATAAAATCCATAAATTTACCCAGTGGCTTTGTGTTAAAAGAATAAGGTCCATCTGCATGATTTAGTTAAAATTTTTGGAACACCGACCAGTATTAAATCCAAAAACATCATATACAGTATACTGAAGAATTTGCACTGTGTATTTTTTTTTCTGTCAAGATCCAGATAAAAGTCCAGGCCTTTACTATAACAGACAGTGATGTTACCATGTGAGAAATGCTAATTATCATTTTTTGAAAGATATTAAAAAATACAGAACATTTGAATACGAAAATGGAAAAGTATTTATAAACATCAATTAACCTTAAGGGACCAGACAATAAAATCTCAAGTTATTAGTTTGTGATGCTGCGGGACTAGTTTTTGGCAAGAAAATGACCAAGACAGGGATGATTATGCTTAATCCAGTTCAGAATCAGGAACATTAAATCCAAGGTAGGAAACAACCCTCGGTGGGGTGCAAGTACATCACACGGTGTACATCAACACTCACAGTGGACTGATTAAAAGTCATACATTTCATATAATTATGACAGTAAAAATTAGAGCACCGGGGGAAAATCCCCATGCAGACATGAGGAGAAGGAGAAAATTGCACAATGACTGCACTGCAGCTGGGCTGAGGCTTAGATGTAGGATTTCAAAGCTATAAGGCAGTGATGTTAAATGCCTACATAGTAATATACTGTATATAACCCCAGACAGACTACTCCATTTTCTGAACCTCATTAACTCTACTTTATCCACTCTGGAAGGTGGAAACTATCCTGGCGGCTTCAAGCACATCAGAGAAACCATCCACAAATAGTCACCAAGTAACCTATTAAATATGACTTGGTGAGTGGCTTCAACTGGAGTACTTAAAAAACTCCATGTCAGGGCCATGGCACTAGAAGAGAGATGGTAGTATGGACTTGGGGTAATCGAGTCTGTTGTCATGCCAGAACAGAAAGAAGGCCACTGCCAAAGCTGCTACGTCTTGCATGCACAATGATACCTGGACTACACAATTACTTGTTTGCATGATGATTACTGCATTCCATTTAGCACTCAACCTGTGTGAAAGACCAGTTGCAAACTGCTCAAAACAGGTAACAGATCCATCCATTATACAACTGAGTATATTGGCGAGTCAAAAGTACATACATTACATACCTGTAACTAACTACAGGTGGTTGTGATGAATGTGTTTTTAGGAATCCAATTCCAAGGAACGTCTTTTACGTGGTATGAATTTTTTTGCAGCAGTCTCCAAGAATTTGAGAAATATTATTATTAAACCTAGACCACCTGAGACATTTTAGCGCCAAAATGAAGGGCCTCATCAGTAATTTGGAATTACTTTGCTTTCAATTTTGATTATGCTGATCAAAAAACATACTGTGCAAACAGTGGCTGTGGTAGCACTACATTCAAACATGGTGAATTTACATAACTACCTAAAATTCAGCAACATAGTGTGGTATAAAGAGTATGTGAAAGCTACTTATTGCTGATTCACTCTTCATAAAACACACCTCTGTATCCAGCTTGCTCTCAAAGGTAAATAGATATAATGAAAACCATATTTTTATCAAAAGAAAAGTCTCAAATTAACACCGTGTGAAATGGAGGTTTTAAGAAATGATCGACACTATGAATAAAAGTTATGTCACATCATCCCCCATTATTTTTTCCAGGTTGTGTTAACCTTACTTTACTCCAAATGTCAAATAGAAATTAAATAGATCAGAATCAAGTGGCACAATACATGACCATAACTGATATGTGGTCAGTTTGAACTACAGAACCATGCCTGAGCCAAACAGTTCATAATATGGATAAGGATTTTAGGCAAAAAGCAGAAACTGTTCAAAACATCATGCCTGAGTCACAACTGCTCAAGGATTGAGAGTTGTACTGGAACACAGGGGTTTTAAGGAAAAACAGCAAGTTGTACCACTTCAGTTGATGGATGAATGAAGTGAATGGCACTGCTATGTGATTGGGCCAGACACCGGTGCTCTGGCCATAGGCATACATAGTGTTTGGCAAATGCACTGTGACACTGAAGTGAACATTGTGCATACCATGAGTATTGTGCTATTATACATAAAACTTAATTGCCTGATAATGTTCATATACATGTGTGAATATACAGGAAATATGAAAAGTATTTAGGCAGTGATGTTCTTTTTCCTTTGATGGTACTGTATGCATATTGTAGCAAACTACATACAGTAAATGACACGACCGCAGCAGCATTTAATAATATCATACCATCTAAATACTTATTGAGTTCAAATGACATTAATATTGATATATTTAACACTTCTACGTGTCTATAATCAGAACTATCATGTTGTGTTTACGTACATCAACCTCTTAATCATTTGAGATTTTATTCTGTGCTTTGATTTTACATAAAGATACAATGTATACTTTATTAATACATCAGAGCCCCAATTTAATATTTCATATTTAACTTGTTTATCTTAGTGGCTGAGAAATTTGACCTGTAGTTTTCCAGAAGTAAAACTGTTTTAGAAAAAGACAATAAAATGTGGGGCGGCATGGTGGCGCAGTGGGTAGCACTGCTGCCTCGCAGTTAGGAGATCCAGGTTTGCTTCCTGGGTCCTCCCTGCGTGAAGCTTGCATGTTCTCCCCGTGTCTGCGTGGATTTCCTCTGGGTACTCCTTCCTGGAATAATGAAAGTAAGGAACTAATTTAATTAAGGAGCTAATTCAACAATGCAATGTACCTGCATTAATTTATGCTACTAAAATCACATAAACCATCAATCTAATTCCTAATCTGAGGCATCCTGGTGAAGGTTTAGATTTGCCAAAATCTGATTCTGGATGAGATGCTGAAACATGCCACAGACTTAATGCTAGTCTATGAATCAAGTAAGTATAAAATACAATAATCATTATTCCTCAAAAATAGATAGCAATTAAAAATATAGTGGGTCTATTTCATTCTTCATTAACATAACATAATCCAATCAGCATCACAGTGGGCCACAACCTGTTAGCACTGGGCTCAAGTCAGAAACCAATCCTTGATAGGGGGCTTAGTCATGAGTCCACTCATGCACACAACCATGTTCATTATTTAGAAAAATGTTGATTAACCAAAAACGCACTCCAACACTCCACTTTCAATACAAAAAGAAAAAAAATACACTAGATGTTTGAGAAAAGGGAAACATTTCTATTCATGCAGGAAATAAGGCTGAAGAAAAGCCTTCTTTCAAGACAATTCATGTAACAAACCACATTAGTTATCCTCAAGATTCAAATCTTGAATGCCTGCAAGATAACTTTTAAACAGCTTTCTATTCTTGTTCTCACTTAATTGACACCTTGAAAACCAGGAAAAGACTCTCTTTTTAATTGCATGAGTATGTTTTTTGAAAAACATTTCATTTGCACTGTTTGGCTTATTTGAATTATTTCATCCTTGATATGCTAACATTGGTACAGATATATAACGAAAGTCACCTTACTCACTACACATAAAAAGTTCACTAAACCTGCTGTAAAAACACTGATCAGCAGCAAAAGCCTATAGGAGACAATGGCTTATCATATAATGGAAAGGGACTGTTTTTACAGGACACCATTCAGACTTAAATCACACCTTCACAAATATAGGTTATTTATTTGAAACCAAAATGAGGTACATTTTATACAAAATGGTCCTGTGAACTTTCAAAATATTATTACTTCAAATACACTAGGTAGGTAGATTACATTAAGTCTCCACTAGACTGGCAATGGTATAATTGAGGGATACAGTGGCATTACTTGGACTGCAGTGGTGGAGGGGTTTGCCTGCCACAAACAGTTGAACAGTTGAATAAATCACCCCATTTTGAAAAGAATGGATGTTATTTAGTATTTGAGGCTTGACATATCTGAAGCATTTGTGACTGTGTTTGAGTTTGGAGAATTTTAAGCTATTATTTTTCAATTATTTTAACTATGTTCACAAACAATATAACATACCTATTCGTTGTGGGCATAACATTTTTGACGTAGAGACAGTTTCAGCATTACTGCCAAGTGATCACCACATTTGACGATGTGTGATGTCATTTACTGTTGACTGTTTTACCAGTGCCATTTTTATACTGCACCAAGATTCTGGATTCAAACACATATTTTAATGGTGCAAGAAGTTAGTGCATTTATAAAAAGACAACAAAAGATTAGGTCCTGTATACTAAAATATGTAAATTACAAGTTTATAGCATTTAGATGTTTGATGTATGTTTCTGATGTACAGTATGTTTCTTGTTTAAAAACCAGGTTAACACAAAATCAAGTAATATGCTATCAATTGATTTGACACTAGAGAAGAATATGCCTTTGGAGATTAATTCTTGCCTAATCAATGTGTAGTAAGACAATTCCCCTGCATATGCCACAGTCAAGAGATGGACTACAGAATATTGCTGTGACAGAACGTCTCTCAAGGGTACCCAAAGTCTGGCTGGCCTTTACGTCAATGACAGAAGAAAATAACTGACAAAAGGGGAAAATCATAAGGAAAAATCAAATAGTGACTGCGTGTGGGTTAGTAGACACTATTGGGATTAGTTATGAATCACTTGAAAGTTTTCACCGTTGTGACAGTTTAGGGTTTTCTCGCGCACCCTTGTACCCTTACCACACGTCAGAGACCAGATAAAAAGTCCAATTATTATTTATTATAATAATAATGTGCACAAAGCACGCTCCTCTCCACAATACTCAATAAACAATAACCAATCCTCTAAACTCCCAGACGCTTAGCCACTCTGCCTCCCAACTGGGATCTCCCACAGTCCTTTATACTCCACGACCCGGAAGTGTTTCTGAGCCCTCAGTCCATGTGATTATCCAACACTTCCGGGTCGGGTAATCTTCTCTTTTCTTCAGCCCGGAAGTATATCATTCCTTCCGTTTCCGCGATTGTGAAACACTGGGCTATAAGGAAAGTATAAGTCCCTGGGCCTCCCTGCAGCGTCCTCCGGTGGCCCCCATGGTATCCAGCAAGGCTGTGATGAAAAACTCCAAGTTCCATGATGCCCTGCTAGAATTCGGGGCCCTTCCATGTTGCAGGGATGGCTCCATCTGGCGGTTTGGGGTTGTTGGCTGGGATACATGGCCGGCAATCCCTCACACCGTGAACAATTAAAAAAGGACAAGGTGTGTGAATGTTGACTGTTGAGTATATTCATTTCTGAAACGAAGCCTGTCCACATCAAATGTTCCAAAAAAAATCTCAAATTAATCAATTTGGACTAAATCAAAGAAACAGTTTATAACAGGGACTAAAGCTTAGATATATATCACTACTGTATATAGTTTACATAGAGTCAAATAGAGACCAGATTAGAGTCACACAACAGAAGCATGATGATTCTCTAACACCAGAGAATTTCAAGGTCCTGCCTTTCTAGGAACTAAGTAAGTTTTAAGCCTCTTTCTACCAAGTGGAACAGGCTTGCCTAATTTTATATATGAAAATACCCCACAATGTACTCTTTTCTTCACCCTTATTCTCTCTCTCTTAATTCCATTCAAGGACTTAACAACTCATCACCATTAGCCGAACCTCTGTATCCAGCAGTGGGTGCTCTTTCTCTCCTGGGATGAGTTTCTTGATGCAGAACTGACTAGAATCAATACCATCCCTTCTGTAACCATGGATGAAAATAATTACAAGAGAGAGAGACATAGTACAAAAAGAGATATATGCATTTAACTTGTTTTAAAAGATAAAATGAATTCCCAGAATATAATGCATAATTCTGTATACATACAAATTCAGGATGGAGAGAAGCAAAGGGACAAGTGGGAGAATGCTGACATACAGATGTCCCAACCAGCGAGGAATGTCGACGGCATAGTGAGATGTTTCTGACATTGTGCTGGATCCATGTCATTATAAACACTCACATAATTATATATTTATAGAATTCATGTCAGGTGTGGACAACTACCAGAAAAGCTGACTGGTTATTAATACCTTCACCTGTTCTCATCATTTATCACAGACTCTGTGTATTTTAACCATACTGGTCAAGCAGACATTAGCACTTTTTAAAATGACCTGCCTGTGTATCCTTCGCACGTTTTCTACCTATCTCTTTAACCTGACTTACAGCTGTCATTTGTCCATCTCTCTGACAGCCTCTCTCTCTCTCTCTCAGCTGAATTGCAAATCTTTGAAATAAATTTCACAAAATACAGAGACCACTTACAGAGTCAGGAAAGTTCTATTTTTACAACAGGGACACCTGGCTAAAGGAGCTCCTCAAGCATCCTTTGGTGTTTTCTTTTATCCAAGAAAGTCAGGCAGCCTCCATATGCCAGACTAAAAGCAGCATTTATGGTCCCTATTCTTACTAGTTCTGGACCATGCAGTGCCCATTACAGGGAAAGTAGCTCCAAATTAGCCTACTGCCACTTACGGCCTTTGAAAAGGCAACTTGAGCTCTTGCTTGTTGCTTAGTTTTCCAGCTTCCTCTCAGTCCATTGTGGGAATGTAAGCAGAATATCTCAAGCAGTCTCAACCTAAAAAAATTAAATAATAAAAAACTACAAATGTATAGCACCTCTTGGACAATACACACAAGTTTTGTTTTGTTTGATTGTGGGGTGCTAGGTGCCACGGTAGTGGACAAATGTAAATTGGCTCTATGCGTATGTGGATGAGTCGTTTTCACAATGAACCTGATCCTGACAGGATAAGCTTCAGTGACTTTGTGACCCTGAATTAGATTTAGTTGACATTAGAATACAACCTCATGGTGTGTAGGGTTAGTATTTGGGGGCTTAGCATGTTTGGGGTATTTTCACAACTCAAGCACTTCCTGTATAAAGTTACTTGGTGATACTTAATTGCCACCATGTGCTCATGCATGAATGATTGTGTGAACTATTATCTTTCCTGATTAAGATCCTGCTTCATGACAGTTGCTGCCAGTTTGTACCCTGAATATTCTAAATGAGATTAGACAAGCTTGGAAAAGCACGGAGAAGGCATGTATTGCATAACATATTATTATTTCAAAAGAACACTATATTTTATAAGCACTGGCATATAGTAATCACTTAATGAAAATTATATAAAAATAACACAAAATTTGTTTTAGTTGTTTGTTTGTTCTTTATGCATTTTATCATCTCTGATCCTAAATAATAAACTCCTCTTGGGAAATGTTTGAGGATACATGTTAATATTTAAGACTGTATTCTCAAATAATATAATCCAAAAAATACAGAGCTGTAAATTATGAATACAGAAAATTCTCACAATTTAGTACCTACTGCAGAGAATTGAAGCTTAGGTGGTAGAAGGAAGATCCAAAGGACTTACAGTAAGTTTTATTGTAAAGTGTTTTACAGATCAGGTGATGACAGTCTCTCTTAAGAGCAGGAAAAAAGAACAGTCAATAAACAAGAAGAGATCAGAGAACAGGCTGTCATGATTCAATTCTATGTTGCTTATTTGCAATGTTCTTGTTTTGTTTAACAACATCTTGTATTCCATTTTGGGTCCTCAAGTGCCGTCATTTTGATTCTAATTGTTAGGTATTTCCAGGGGCATGACCTCTGAGGCTGTAACCTGTGTTTATCGATGCAATGGGATAAAAGGGCAGCTTTAAGCGCATTTCCTTATCCAATTTGCTGATACTAAAACCCTTTAAGAAATAAGAATATCTAACCTTGCTAACTTTCCCCTTGTGTGTTACTTTTGGTTTTCACCCTTTTGTTCTTAAAACTTTGATTCCTGGTTCTCGTTTTGGGCTTCATTTTCATTTTGCTTTCAACCTTTGTCTTGTTTTCCTATGTACTCCTGGTTGGCCTCTGGTAATTTCTGAGACATGTAGATTCTAATCATAACCATGTTTTGTAGCTTGATTTTGTTCAAGGATTTATTATTTTATTTTAGCACTGCAATTTTTTTGTGTGTGCCACCACTCCAAGGGAGGCACGAGCAAGAAATCATGATGGGAGATGTCATCACTGTGACAATATTTAAGCTTGTATCACGTTTTTCTGTTTATTTAAGGTTAAGGATACTTTCTCAAAATTTTTTACTTGTACTTGTACAAGTTTTGGATTCCCAGTGTATGACCTTTACACTTGGAGATTTTATTATGAATGGTGGTTTAATTTTGTCTTTGTTGCATGGTTTGTTCTTCAACCTTTGACCTCTTCAAGTTTTTTGAGTATGTTTCATCTCCTGATCCATTTTTCTTTGCCCTCATTACCTAAAAAGGAATCTTTCAATATTTAGTATCTAATATTAAAAAATTTGAGAAAATCTAAGTAAGAAGTTAAGCATGTAGTTAAAGTAAAGCTAAAAGGTCCTAAACCTTAACTAAATGTGACCATTCCCGTGTGATTACAGGAACTAAATTAAAAAGAACACAGCTTGATGCAATGGATGGGACATACTTATCTGTTTTCTTCACACTCCAAACCAGAAGAACTAAGACCCAACCTAACTCCATTCATCGGCATGCTTTTTAATGATACTCAGAATCTGCCTCTGTATTTTGACTGGGTGGAAACATTTCCACTCAATTCTTATCTTCTATGTGCAACTCTCACTGACCTCCAAAAACAAACCTTCAATTACTCAACAATTTTTCCCACTTGGGTTTGCTCAAATATTTATTATTTTCCTGGCTCCTTGACAATGTTCACAATAAATTGGCAGATATTTCAATATTTTATTTTGTAAGGTTGATCCATGAGCAGCATAGTAATCAAGTTTTTTTTGTTAGTAATCAAGTACACAAAAGAAAAAAAAAGAGAGTCATTGCATTTGTTGCACAAGTTACTGTATATGAATGTAAAACAGCCCAAAGGATCTACAGATCAGACTCTCACTGATCTTTTGTTTCCCTGACCAATCACCTTGGGCTGACTACTGGCACTGTGTGTTAGAGATGCTGCTCTGATACGTAAAGCAACTAACCAAAAAATTTACACTTCTTTTGGAAATGAAAACAAGAAAAAAAAATTCTTGAAAACTAAAAATAAAATCAAACGCAAGAGGAAACTTTTTCTGAGCCCTATGATTTGTTTTTCAAGCCAAAGGGTTCAATTGTATTCATAGTCAGATAAGAATTGCAAAGTGTCATTCACCACACAAAAGGGCATTATAACTGGATGATGTGTCAAACATATTTTTTCTCTAAAAATACATTCAGAAATTTATTTTTTTCAGTAAAGACATTCTGTCAGAAAGTGAACAAAAATGAATTTGATCTATTTTTTTTTCTCTGAATGCAGCTTCAAATCATGTCCAAAGCAGAACACTTATGTCAGGTGCTCCTGGTGTCTAAGCACCAATGACTAATGCTTTTGGTGATTTTCAAATTATTTAAATCATATTTACTAATTATTTTATGAATTTTTTATGTTGTAATTACAAGGATTGTTACTCTGAGGATGTCCACAAATACGCAGCATTCACTGCGTAGAGTGTAGAGTGTATCCTCACACAATACTGTGTGTCACCACTGTCTTTTTGTAGCTTCTTAGCCAAAGATATATTTATTAGCCAGGAGGTACATTCCTTTTGCAATTTAAATTAACTAAAGAAAATGAATGGCAGAAACTAGGAGACTGATATATTTTACCATAACTAAAGTGCAATGTTCCAGAAGCAGTAAGTTAATATTCTGGCATAAAAAATATTGGTCTTAAAGGATGATGGCCCATAATAGTCATCATTTGAAGACTAGAATGTGTTTCATCATTGCCTTTATCTGTAATACCTGAAAGCCATCCCTCTAATTCTTCCAAATACATAATCTAGGCACTAGCATGTGAATGAACTGCCTAACACAAATGGTGTCCTATTTTATATTTCAAGGAAAACAAGCCAGTGTCTAGTTAGCTTATCATGATACTTATGACTGACTGCTTACAGCATGGGTAGCTTTGACTACTCCTCATCCTCTGTCATTGATTGTGTGTCCCATACTCTTCAAATCTCAACTGTGCTTACATAGCTCTGTTAACTTTTTTTAATATAAAGAGACATTCATTTGTTTTTCCTGATGATGCCTTTTAAAAACATCTTCACATTAACTGTATTTTGCATTAATGTCTACAGGCATAAACTTTTTCATTAGAGTAAGTGGACTCCTCAGGGACGCAAATATCAAAATCTAAGTCTCCAGTTCAGAGTCAAAATGTTAAACAATCACAACAGTATCTTCATCTGATTGCACCCACCACTGAACAGTAGTATTCACGATTTTCTCGGAGGGCTTACATTATGATAATTTACATTTAAATAGAATCCACCAACAAACACTAATAATTTACAGCTGATCTGAGAATTTTATTTCTCTGCATAGAACGCCTACTTTCATATCCTATAAACACTTTCTGCTTTCAGAGTACACATTGCTTTTACAGCAGGCCTTAATTCTGCATTTCTGGATCACTGTGTTTCTTTGCTATTTAGTAATTAATAAAAAAAACAACACTCACAGAACTACAGACAGCTTTAGATGAATCCTTCCTTCAACACTTTGCAGAACTCAATGAAAATTCCAGTGTTTAAACAGAAGTCTTCAGGTTGTAAACAGGAGAGGATCTCATCAGGAGTCTCTCCACATCTGGAATAATGCCAGGGAGCCTCAACAATATACTCAGAGAGTGCTTATTTTAACACTAAAACACATAAGAGAGAATTAATATAGGTCTTAACCCCTTGAATACCTCACCCATTTGCCCACATTCTGAAAACCAAATTAAGGCACTCCCCATCTGCCTTACATCCTCTTTTTTATCTTTCTCTGTCTCTCTTTCACAGCCAATGCCTCTACTGCTAACCAGATGAACTTTCACCCTACTTCTCCTCTAGACTCCAGATTTAACTGAACCTCTGCTCTAAGACATCTTCAAACCCATTAATAACCAACCTCTCTGACTATGATGTCCAGAACGTACCGAAAACATCCAGACACACTCCAGTCTACAAGTTGCACTGAAACACTGAAAAGATGATCAGTTGATACAGCTATCAGCATGTTTGAAAATCATCCTATACTTGGGCTTTGTAACCATGAAAATTCAACTTTGTTGTGGTTCCAAAGATGAAAAGGGGTATTAAAATACTTTCTTTACACACTCAAACTTTCATAAAAACATTGTGAACTAATTCAAGGGAAGCTTGTTGAGGACAGGGCGTAACTGAGCCCAAAATCTGGGACTCAGCTGACACGAACACAGTCATGGGTTCAAATACAATGGGTTTTATTTTTCCCAAGTACTTTTACATGACCTTTAGGTGTGTTTTCCACAGCACAATATACCTCGGGACAATGAGTCTTTCATCATTCTCTTCTTCTTCCTTCCTGCTCTTCTTCCTCCATACAAGTGTTGTCCTCTGCCTCCCAACTCAGACTCCCCGAGGTTAGGCAGAGGACTTCTTTTTAAGCCGGACCCTGGAAGTACTTTCCATATTTCAGCAAAGTCCAGAGAAGGTACTTCCAGCTCAGGAAGAGGTTTCAACAAAGTAAGCACAGTTCATCCCTGTAGTTTTGCCTGGTGGCACACAAGTAATGCAGCAGGGCTGTCCCATGACATCATTTTTCCCAGTGTGCCCCAAAAGCTGGTACGTGGAAGCTGTGACACAGCGCTGCCTTCTAGTATGTCAGTGGAAAATATACACCAAAAAGGCAAATTGCTCCAGTCCTATTATTCTGGTCTCTCTTCCTAGTAAAGGATTGATTCCCAACCTGGTCAGGATACCAGTCCATTCATGTCCTTCCACTCCTGTCTCACTTCCTGACAATGGACCACGCGTCCTCCTGGATCAGTTAATCCCACATGGCACTTACACTGTATATATAATAAAGACTGCTTAGGCAGATGTCCGCCAATTACAGCTGTTGCAGTCTGTTACCACAAAGCATCTCAGAGACTTTAGGTCTCTTTACAGTCTTCCAAGGTCCCTCTGTCTGTAAATAAATCCTCACACACCAGTTGTGCCTACTGGGTTATCTGTTCTGTTCTGTTGGTAAACACTACATGTCTCTTTCCTGTAACTCTGCCCACTGCACTCTAGGGCACGAAGGTCTACCAACAACTAATGGTTATTTCCACATTAACATGCTGAAGTGCCGATCTCTATTTCTATTGAAGTTAGTTGAAGGACTTTCTCCTGTCTCATGTCATGTTAGTGGTACCTTGGAAACCTCTGGCCTGTCAGATCCCCATCCAAACAGGGTAAAAAATATGCTCATTTTCTTTACATTTTTTCTGACTTTATTTTTAAAGCCTGTAATCAAATTGCATTACTAAAATGGTGCATGAGCAGCTAGGACTGAAAAAATCTAGAGATTCATTCTGTACAAGCACAGAAGGAATTGACCCAGAAATGTAAAATCTAAAAAGAAACAAATACTGTAACATTAGCTCCAGCTATTTTTACCAATTGGTTGTTGGAGCTGAACTCAAAACAAAATTAAGTTCCATTGTAGAATATTTTATCTCATTTACTGTATATGGGCCTTGTATATAAGAAAAGAAAGGTGGAAACAAAAACGTAGCTTTTGTTCTGTTAATAGAGAGTTAAAAGAGTCATTGAAAACATATCTCTTCCAAAAATCTCTTAGACTTCAGCTATTTAAAACTGACAAACTCAGCTACACATCTGTTTGCATTTCCTGCAATCCCACAAGCAACGCCAATGCCACCTCTCCAGCAGCATCCTTGTGGACACAGAATGGGCCGATAGCCTTTGTCTACAGCCAAGCAATCTCCTTTAGCCAAAAGAAATTTCTGCCAAAGAAATCAAATGGATAAGCCCTCCTTTAACATTCAGCTCTTCGTCAACAAATACCAGGATTGTGTTTGTGAACCTACTGGATTAGAGGATTAGGATTTTCTTTTTAATAGTGTGTTTGTCTGATGCTTTGGATGAAGCTGCCTTTTTATTGCCAGTGCTTCATTGAATACAAACTGAAGAATCTGACAGGCAAAACAGAATGTAACTTGTATTTTGTCTACTGCTACCCTTTTTAAAGTACAATGGTCTTACTTGCATATTCAGTATAATTTAAAACAAGTTTAAAGAGACTGACCCCCTTTGAGTGAGTGTGGACATGAATATAAGAATGTTTCCTGCCTTGTGCTTAATGTTGCTCATAACCCTAAGACAAATAAGTGAATTAGAATAGATGGATGGATGAATTGTTGGATGCTTGACGTTACCACTGTGTCAGTAGTATATAACATTACCAATCAGTCAGTCAGTCATCGTTCAACCCGCTATATCCTAACACAGGGTCACGGGGGTCTGCTAGAGCCAATCCCAGCCAGCACAGGGTGCAAGGCAGGAACAAATCCCAGGCAGCCCATCGCAGGACACACACACACACACCAATCAAATCATTTTTTTGTTTCAACCAGAAGAAAATGAATATTTTTCTTACGCATCATGACTAGGCTGCAAGTAGCTAAGAATTGGATTGAGGTCTATTTGGCCTGAGGAAAACAATTATCTAAAAATATTACGATAGACGAGAGGACCTCAAGGCAGCCACCCGCTTCCAGAATATCACAAAGGAGATGAAAAGTACAAAAGCATGGCCAAAAAAACATGAAGCTACTTACACCATTCTAGGTTAGCCTAAAAGTGTCTTGAAAAGCAGTCAAACTGGTGGGGTACCTCACCCATGTGCCCACCTCATAACCACTCCTCTTACTGCTCATCTCTCTAGACTCTGGCCCCTCTTCCACCTTCATGCTCATTCTTCACCAAGATTTCGCCTCCTGACTCTGGACTCCCTAAAGACATGGCTATGAGGCAACTTTAAACCCAAGCCCAGGCCCAGGGATGGCACTACATTTCCTTCTGGAACATTAGGCTATAAACACATTCAGAGACTGTATGTTCCTGCACTCCCATGCAATGGGCACATGGTATGCTCTGCCGATAAGCAGGTTTGCTCATATTTGAAACTGACGGATAAGTTTAAAGAGTCTGAATCTACAAGATTGGGGAGTATTGAATGTGTGGAGATGGTAAACAGTAGCAGGACTGCTCTGCACAGAGACAAGTATTTAATTCTCAGTTTAATTCACTATTAACATAGAAAGTTCATAAAGCATGAGTTAGACCTGTTGGTTTGGGTACCACTGTAATCTTTTTCCACTTACTTTCTTTCCCTCTTTATAGCATCATTTTACTTTTACCAGTATTTTCATTGCTTACATGGCATATCACAAGTAGCAAGCCGACAAAGCTCAAGCTATACATCAGATAAATAATAATTAGGCATCAGAATGTTATAATGAAGCAGAAATCACGTGGGCCCCTAACTTTTAAAGATGTTTACAAGTGGGTGCCTAAAGAAGAGAGTTGTATCACACTTCTAAAATGTCTCTATGCTCTTATTTCCATCAGAAGACTTTTATCAGAGGAATTTTATAAACCCTCATTAAAATTAACATTATAGTTAAAATTATATTAAATGTTTATTTATTTTAATATTTTAGTACTCCCAAAAAAAAGATGTCAAGAAAGCACAGGAATCACCCCTAACAGGCAGATCACACTTAAGGACTTGCAAAGTGTTTGCTGGCTGTTCATGTACACTGCTAATTTCTCCTATTAGAAAAATACAGAAACTAAAATATTTAAATTTGGAACATATCTATTAATTTTTAATTACAATAAGCTATTTAAAGGCATCTCAAAGGCAAAGGTCTCATAGTTCTTTATTTAATTTACTGTGATAAATTAAACTTCAACATTAAGTCCTAATTATAACAAAACTTTCTGAAACAATTTAATTGCATTTTTGGGTCACAGACAGTCAGGGCCAATTCTGACGGCACTTCATACAAGGAAACAGCCCAGGTCAGAGCATCAGTCCATTTCAGGACCCAGTCATACGTTTACACTAGACTAATTTGGAAACTAGTATGTACATCATTGGGGAAATTAAAGAAAATGCAAGAAGACAAGGGAAAAATGTGCTAATTCCACAAAGACAATGGCTAAGATTAGGATTCCAGCTATGATCTGTGAGGCAGTAGTTCTACACTCCGTAACCAACATGTTACTATTCTTATTACAAATGAATTAAAAATTATCCCACTGCCTTCCATAACAATTATCATTTTATAATAAATCACATCCATCCATTATCCAACCCGCTACATCCTAACAGGGTCACAGGAGTCTGCTGGAGCCAATCCCAGCTAACAAGGCAGGAAATAAACCCTGGGCAGGGAGCCAGCCCACCACAGGACATGCAGACACACACACACACACCAAGCACACACTAGGGACAAGTTAGAATTGCCAATGCATCTAACCTGCATGTCTTTGGACTGTGGGAGGAAACCAGAGCACCTGGAGGAAACCCACTCAGACACGGAGAGAACATGCAAACTCCACGCAGGGAGGACCTGAGAGGCGAACCCAGGTCTTCTAACTGTGAGGCAGCAGTGCTACCCACTGTGCCACCATGTCGCTGCAGTATAAAAACCCATGGGAGAAGATGCACCAGTAGCTAATGGATTATAGATTGTCCACCTACTGATGACCACCTAAAACAAGAAACAGTAGAACACACTGTACAGTACTGCAGAAGGTGACTCACTTTCCCATATCACTGCAGTTGTATATAAATGTGACCAACTGAGAAGTCAGTCAATAAAAGATAAGAAAACTATACTGTACCAGAGAAAAGTGCACGTCTCGATTTTGTCAGATGTACATGATTTAACCTCAACACGAAACTTCTTGAATCACACTGTTCACTAGTTATAGGCACACATCGGCTTTAGCTGGATTCTGCAGTTTTTACTGGGAATATGTTTGTTAGCACTTGTAGCTTTTACTAAACTGAAAGTATATTATATCCTTCACTAGTGGTACAACAGTAATTCTAAAATCAAGAAAAAAAAGTAACACTAAAGAAAGAATACACTTAACTTTTTTTAATATCAGCTGGCACTCAAAATTAAAAATTTGAAGGAAGCAAAGCATGATGTAGGGGTGGCTTCATCCACTTCAAAAGTGCAGGAAGCATTTCTAGGTAAGGGCAAGAGAGATGTCTTCTGTCTGTCTGTAGGTGAGCTTCAATTTTCAGTGCTGTTGCTAAAGCATTCGACTCTTTTCAAGTCTTTGGTTCCAAAATATGAACATGCAATTTCCAAACATGAGAAGCTATGTTTTGCTGGCACAATTCAATCTTAAATAGCACATAGTAACTGTTAACCATAAGCTAACTGTCAAACTTAGAGCTACAGTACACCTACTAACATTTAGTCTGCCAGCTTACATTTGTAAGTTCTCATCTTTGTTTCGCCTTCTCTCTGTCAGTTTTCTTACTTGGCTTAAATGCTTTCACCCTGTCAGCTGGCTTGTAAGGTTCAATTGCTTCAGCTCTGTTTATTCATGGCCTCAGTTATCCATTTTAAATAAATTAAGGAGAGGTGAAATAAAAGTTACAGATCACAGTGGCACACTTTAAACCTGTGGCTACATACTGACATCCCTACATGAACTAATCAATCTGACAGGGTTCAAATGGTAAATATATAGGCGTTATAATTGTACTATACCATACTTACTGGGTACATTGGAAAGATTTTATTACATAAAGGTTCTATGAGAAAAAATTGCTTGTACCATCAATGAACAAATAGATAGATAGATAGATAGATAGATAGATAGATAGATAGATAGATAGATAGATAGATAGATAGATAGATAGGCATTTTTTGGAGTACTCCTTCAAATCATGGTAAAAGCACACCCACATTCTATATTTTATGTCATCAACTGAAAGACTCATCAGATAAATCAGATAGCGTTTTATTTGTTAAAAATATCACGTATGTTTGGTTCAATTACATATTTTGCATTATTGCTCAGCATGTACTGAATATTTCTTGCTTCACCCCGTTCTCTTGATGAGTTACAGTAAAATAATTAGTGAAGTTGCACATAAACAATTAGGAGTCAGAACTGAAGTATATTTCCACCAAAAAATACCATCTAGCATCAAAATTGTTGCATTGTTCCTTTCAAATTAAATTTCCTAATCCTAAAAAATCAAAATATATTTGGTATACGACCTTCTATAATGAATGCCATCAAAATATACTGTAAAGATATTTTAAATGTATTCATTATAATTTTTATAATTATATCATCCACCTTAATAAAAGGAAAAATGTCTGTGTGTCTGTGTATCTGTGTGTCTATCTACTTGCTATGTTTCTGTTAATATGCCATATGTCATAAGATTTGCAAAAGCAGTGATGAAGTTTGTGGTATGTCATCTGTTGAAACGACAAATGCAATGCATTTTATTACTACATATGTTTATGAAGCACCATCTGTTGAAATGACACATGCAAAGCAAGATCTGAAGGAATGAAGAAAGTGGAAAGAGGAGATAGGGAAGATAAGAAAGATTTATTCTTAACTCCTACATTTCTTTACCTTTACCTCAAAGGCCATGTATTCTCCTGCATTATTATCTTTTTTTTACAATTACCCCTCTCTTTTCTTTATATTTATGGTCTCCTTAGCATTCATGCAAGTGTGCCCCCCTCACAAAGTCTGCTTAAAAAAGGTTAGGAAGTAAACTACAATTTATTATTGTATAAAACCCTACTATTTTTCAAACATTCCAATGTAGAGAAAAGCCAAGCAAAATGACACCTTTTATTGGCTAACTAAAAAGATTACAATATGCAAGCTTTCGAGGCAACTCAGGCCCTTTCTTCAGGCAAGATGTAATCGCCTCGAAAGCTTGCATATTGTAATCTTTTTAGTTAGCCAATAAAAGGTGTCATTTTGCTTGGCTTTTCTCTACATTCATAATGGCTAACACGGTACAACAACCTAGTACTACAAACATTCCAATTAAATGAAAAGCTTTAAAGAAATGGCAACAAAACAACTTTGGCTGCAGTGTTCTCTTCTTTCAGAATTACCTACACAGTTGAGGTCTCAAAACTGTTTGATGTAGATTTTAAAGCAGGTCTTACTGTTAGGATCTGGGGAGAATCTGAACACACTGTATGTTCTGTTTTAGTTTTTTTTTTTTTTTTTAATTTTGCTCTTTTTTGCCTTTCTTTGTTTCAGATGGGGTGTTGAAAGTCGAAAACAAACACAATCATGTGCACGCAAACATATTATATCATGGGTGTCATTTTGTATTATAAAGTATACTGAATGCAGAACTTCTCATCAAAAAAAAATTAAAAAAGGGTGAAGAATTTGTGCTGTAATTGATGATATTATGCGTGTCTGTGTTTTATACTCTTAGTGATCAGGAAATGGGGCTCCTTCAATATTTACCCTGAAATTGGTTTTCAATTAGGTATGATATTTTACTTTCCTTTGACTTACTGTTTTTATATTTTACTTTTGTAGTCAAAATACACTTTTTTTTCCAGCAGAGTGTTTAATTAGTCTCTGCAGGACTGCAACTCAATATGTAAAAAGGGAAAATAATATACTTTTCCTAATAGTAAAAATGTAATCACATTTCTTCAGTGTTTGCCACAAACCTGTCTTAAGCTGCAAAGTAAGAAAAGTAATAAACACTTAAAAGAGTGACATCCATGTTATTTTATCACCTCAGCTACGACATGACAAACTCCAACTGTGTGCTAAGCTGTCTAGCTTTTGGCTCCTACATTGCTAGCTGGAAGCAATAAAAAAGGCATACATTCTCATTATAAACTAAAGGTGTTGTTCAAAACTACACACCTAAAATGGAAGATTATTTTGTGGGAGTTTAAATTTAGTTTACATTCAAATGCAATAAAGAGAACAACAAATAAGATGACAACAATAAATAAAAAGACAGTCACATTAGTTGCTCATGCTAGGGTAATGGCAGGTTATACAAAGTCATTTAACTACAGCAAAGCTATATTCTTCTAGCCAAGACTCCAAATAAGAAAATAATATTGTACTATTTGCTACTGACCTGCGTTAAATATACAAACCCACAAAAAAATATATAGTACTACAAACGGCACATTTAATATAAGGTATATCTGTTTCTGTTGAATTTTACCTTAGTGTGACTGCTTTATAGTGTTCCAAGTGAACATACTTATCTGTATGTGGACAGCTGCTTTAAGTATAAAACTTACTACTTTAGCATAAGCAGACCAAATGGTTAAGGTACACCTGTGCCAGTCATTGGAAAACATCCTTTCCTTAGCTGCTAACCCCTATAGGAATATGGCAATCACCCACACTCGGTGCTCTTTACAATATATCTTGACCCAATTCAACAATGTGAAGTGAATATTATCATAAAGCAACATATAACAATAAATAATAAAATACAGTTAAATCAATAGTAAATAAAGCAGGAAATGTATTTGAAAATAGGTTTTAATAGTTAAGAAATGTATTTGAAAAAAAGTCTTTTCAAGTCTGAGTGCACAGTTGCTTCAGATTGTTGTTCAGTCTGCAGAGGTTCTTGTCAGTTTCTTTAGGCTCTTCTCCTTCTCTGCTCTTCTTGCTTTTCTTTCTCCTGCCTTCTGTGCAGCATGCACTTAAACTTAAAGGCCTAACTTCACTTTAAATTAACAATGATTGCAATTAAAATCAATAAATGTTCGCCTTTCCCAGGTTGTTTGTCCTTTTGGATCCTAATTACTCCAAGTCTAATAAATTAACAATCTGTTTAAGATTCTAAAAGAATGATCTCAGGTGTTCTTATTGCTGCCAGGTTAATTAGTGTTAGTTCACACAGTTCACATCTTGACGTCTTTCTTTAAGTCCATTTTCTTATTTTATATACTGAGACTGTTGTGAGTTTTGAACATTAAAATCTTCATATGGCTATAATAATCATAAAACAGGTAAAACAATAAAAAGAATATTTTTTAAGCTATGATATACTACTGCACGTTTTCTTGTGGTTCTGTCTAAACAAAGATGCACGCACTCAATCACTTACTTGATGTTAGTCCAGTTTCCCTGAGGACATTGGGCTATATTGACCGGTAACTCCACAACTGGCTCAGTGTGAGCGTGTTTGTGGGCTCTGTGATTGTTCCACGGTTCATTCCCGCTTGTGCCAAACACTACCATGACCACACTGGGATTAACTCAGTTTGACATTGTTATGTTATGCATGCCAGTTAGGATTTAAGTCATTGTTTTTTCTTTTGTTAGCTGTCATACCATGAAGTGTGTGAGACTTACCAAAAACATTTATTCATCTACTCCCACCCTTACAGGTTATCAAACACACAGATATACACACATACACAGAGATCCTATCCAGACCATGTCTTGAGTGGTGTCAGTTGTCAGTCACCCTGCAATATTCTACATTTAATATAGAGATCCTAGCCAGACAAAGATCTAAGTGGTTCCATTTGTCAGTCACTCCACAGTATTTCGCATAGGATTCTCCAGGGGCTCACTTTTACCAGTCCTAATAAACATGCAGGTGTCATTGTGACACACCTAAAAACGTAACTCTTTTGGTAATATACCACTTACCAACCAAAAAAGGTAACTTCTACTGCAGTTGTTCTAACCTTTGTGAAGTAACCTCAATAGTCTTGATAAACACTATGGGCAGAAAGTGAAAATTTTACCCACATTTGGCACCCTCGTATTATTTCAATCACTCTAGATAAAAAACAGTATAGAAAATGCAAAAGCAATGTGGTATTTATTAATATATAACTACTAAATAGAATAAAATATAATAGAAAATAAAATAGCAAAGTCTGGATATAAGCAGTCTTAGGAAAGATTAGTAAAATGAAATGGTCACGTGTCCCAGTCTCTGACACTGTTTCTGCTGTTGTCTTTTATCTTTGGTCCCTCATATGAGCTATATTTATGTTAATGCCTGTGTGGGGTTTTGGGACATGTGACATTGCACACATTAGATTGGGTATCTCGTCCGGATGACAAATGATTCTGATCAAAGTGTTTAATCTTTTAAGTGCCTGCGTACTTATTCCTTTCTCAAGGCGTAAAAAAAAAATGTGTAATTCTTAGTTCATACTCTTCATTCGTTCCCAGGTTATAAATTAATTAAATAGCTTCCCTGGTCATAAGCTAATTGAAAAAGAAACCAGCTGGAACAGATGCACAAATTACAAGTACAATACAGGAAGAATGTACAACAAAGGCTTGCAAGGACTGAAATTAAATTCCTGTAAATGTAGTCCACCCTGGTTTGCCTGACCAAAATAATTAAACTTAATGTAATTAATATGCAATTAAAAAATGAAAGTTTTTTCACTCCTGAGACATTAGCTTTTGTTTATTTTTAACCATTTTTCTGGTGAAATCTTCAACGTCATTATGACAAACCACTGTGTTCGTGTACAAGATATGGCACTGTATACAAATGACAGACATGTTATATACCTGTAAGATTAGGTTTGGGTTTGTTTAAAATCCACTCTCTGTGTCTTATTCCTCCAACTGATGAATAAAATTCTTTATTCAAGATAATAATTTCCTGGTTAGGTTTAGTGGTTTTGTTTATTTAACAGCTCACCATCAGTTAGAACATTAGAACACTCTAGACGAGAACAGGCCATTCCGCCCAACAAGTCCTATCCACTTATTTCTTCCAAAAAAACATTAAGTCAAGTTTTGAAAGTTCCCAACGTCTTACTGTCTACCACACTACTTGGTAGCTTATTCCAAGTGTCTTTGGGTTTGTTATTTTATTTTCTTCTGAACATCACCTTGCCTAGTTTGACTACACTCTGAACGTGACCTTGACTAGTTTAATTACACTTTTGGATTTCCTTTTATGGAAGAATATTTTAAATAATACTCATTTCCTACCTTCCCCCTTCTTCCCCCTTTCTTCCTCTCATTCATCTCCAAAAAGTGAGTATTACAATATCATGTCAACACCCTTGGCAGACCAGAACACCCTTTATACCTTACACACATATAGTGTATATGCATAAAATGAATCACGAGTATATACAATATATACTGCTCAAAAAATTAAAGGAACACTTTTTAATAAGAGTATAGCATCAAGTCAATGAAACTTCTGGGATATTGATCTGGTCAGTTAAGTAGCAGAGGGGGTGGATAATCAGTTTCAGCTGCTTTGGTGTTAATGAAATTAACAAAAGGTGTACTTGAGGGGCAACAATGAGACAACCCCCAAAATAGGAATGGTTTAACAGGTGAAGGCCACTGGCATTTTTTCCTCCTCATCTTTTCTGACTGTTTTTTCACTAGTTTTGCATTTGGCTATGGTCAACATCACTACTAGTAGCATGAGACGATACCTGCACCCTACAGATTTTACACAGGTAGTCCAACTTCTCCAGTATGGCACATCAATACATTCCATTGCCAGAAGGTTTGTTCTGTCTCCCAGCACATTCTCAATGGCATGAAGGAGATTCCAGGAGAAAGCCAGTTACTCTAGGAGAGCTGGACAGGGCCGTAGAAGGTCCTTAACACATCATCCATCCATCCATCAGTAGGACCAATATCTGCTACTTTGGGCAAGGAGGAACAGGATGAGCACTGCCAAAGCCCTAGAAAATGACCTCCAGCAGACCACTGGTGTGAATGTCTCTGACCAAATAATCAGAAAAAGACATCATGAGGGTGGCCTGAGGGCCCGACGTCCTCTAGTGGGCCCTGTGCTCACTGCCCAGCACCGTGCAGCTTGATTGGCATTTGCCATGGAATACCAGAATTGTCAGGTCCACCACTTGCGCCATGTGCTTTTCACAGATGAGAGCAGGTTCACCCTAAACACATGTGACAGAAGTGAAAGGGTCTGGAGGATGATGGAATTGATACCATTAACTGGTCCCCACACTTGCCTGACTTAAATCCAATAAAATATGTCGCCAGGTTGCACTTCAAACTGTCCAGGAGCTCAGTGATGCCCTGGTCCATATCTGGGAGGAGATCCCCAAGGACACCATCCGTCATCTCATTAGGAGCATGCCCCGACAAGTACAATTTTGAGTTGCTGTAGTGAAATTTTGGCAAAATGGACTAGCCTGCCACATCATCTTTTCATTTTGATTTTCAGGGTGTCTTTGAATTCAGCCCTCTGTAGGTTGATAATTTTCATTTCCATCAAACGATGTGGCATCCTTTCGTTCCTTAACACATTACCCAGACCATATCAGTATAGATATCCAGCATGATTTTTTTTTCCCATGAAGATCAGATATGTTTTCAAAGTGTTCCTTTAATTTTTTTGAGAAGTTTATATATATATATAGTGGAGGATGGCCAGCCGTTTATCCCGGCCAATACCCCCAAGCTGCCAGGTGGAGCCCTCCTTGCAGCATGGAGGTCCCCAGAAGACCAGCAGGGCATCATGGACAATGGAGTTTTTATGCACAGCCCTGCTGGATGCCATGGGGGCCACTAGGGGACGCTGCAGGGAGGAGTAATGGATATTTTCCCTACGCCCCGGAAGCACACGTGGACAAGAGGAATGATGTGCTTCCGGGGTGAAGAAAAGAAGTACCTGACCCGGAAGTGATTGAGAGTCACATGGACTGGTAATTAGGAACACTTCCGGGTCAGGAGTTATAAAAGGACTGTGGGAGCTCCCAGACGGCGAGATGAGCTGGGTGGAAGGGTGGCAACGCATCTGGGAGTGGAGGATTGCATTATTGTGTTTCTTAGTGATTTTTGTATGAGTATTGTGGAGGAGAGGGTGCTTTGTGCACTGTGGAGATTGAATAAAGTCAGTATTTGGACTTTTACTTGGTGTTTGGAGTCGTGGTCAGGGGTTCAAGGAAGGCGAGAGCGCCCCCTATCTACCACTATAAAGACTGTGAATTTCCCCTTGGGGATTAATAAAGTATCGATCTATCTATCTATCTATCTATATATCTATATCTATATCTATATCTATATCTATATATATATATATACACACTAGGGGGCTTCGCCCCCTGCTTGCTTTGCTCGCCAATGTGCTGCGCTATGCGCCGTTCTGAAAAGGGGGGCTGAATGCATCTCAAGGAAGCGTGGTCCTCCAAAACCACTCCCAAACGGTGACACAATGGGAAACAATAGTTATTTTTTACCTCCACTTTGCTCAATCAGCTACTGGCTTGCTGCTGCTGCCGTGCCGCATGATCTGCATCTTGCGCAGTGCTTCAAACATTTAAAAGCCTGTACAACCGCTGTACTTTTGTCTCACTGCCTTGTCTCTCTTCTCCTCCAGATATCCTCAAACGCTATTCAATCTCTTTTCGCTGTTCTGTTAATTCACCGAGTAAAGCCAAACAATATCTACATACTTCTGACACCTATGTCCATATATTCAATCTCTTTTTGCTATTCTGTTATTTCACCGAGTATTCATTTCCAATTGTTTGCACTAATCTTTACTATCATTTTTTTGAGACTTTTGAATTTTCCTACCTCCATTATCTGCTCTGCATGTGTATCGCACCAACATTTTTGATTTCTTTATGACGTTCTACTTTGTCATCTACTCTGTGTCTGTTTCTGGCCCCGGGTGTGGTTAAATCTCTTGGCACAAGGTCTAGTCTCACGGGACGTGAAAGTGTCTTTTTCAGAAAGTCACGTCTCGTCTCTCTGAACACGTGAAGTTTTTTTTATAGAGAGATATACAGTTATATATTATATGTATCAACAAACATTGATTAATTTTGCTGCCTTTAGAGTTAGGTGCTGATTTTTATACACTTTTACGCAGCATTTTACTGCGCAGGCTTGAGAATTCAACTGGTCAGACACTGCACTTAGTTTACTTCAAACTGTTTTTAATAAAATGTACGTCGTTTGAAGACAGTACTCTCTCATTCCTGTCCACAGACCAACATGGTTTTCTTTAGACTGTGATGTCGGGACCAGTTTTGTTTTCTCTATATATGTCTATAATTAGGTGTAATTTGAAAAGAGAAAATTTACTTTTTATTTCTGTGATGATGATCAGATGGACTTATTTAAAATAAATAACATTTCAATTACATATTTATTTGCTTTCACATAATAAAAACTGTGGACTTCTGGAAGGCTTCTTAAGAAATGTTTCCTTCTGCAAACTGTAAGGACATCATCAATAGCAACACCTGATCTTTTTTGGAGGTGGAGATTTCCTGTCTTCAGGTTCCAGGTTGCATACACTTATAAAAAGGACTGCAAATTTCAAAAGAGGGAGGAGGAGAAAAAAGGGAGTCATCACAAAAGACCATGATTTAACACCACAAATGCTGCTATCATTTCTCCAAAAGGAACAACATATCATCAGTTTTCATCCAGTTACACACGGAAAGTAAGGTGTTTTGGGACTTTTCATCATCCACTGCCCATAGCTGTCGGACTGCTACATGGACTCACTGATGAAATTGTTTTGGTTCACTTTTTGGAATAGCCCAATTTGAATTGACTTTTCTACTGTGATTTCATCACTTGCATTTCCTGGGTTCCATCCATTTTTCATTCCCTACAATAACCATGTTTTCATATTGGACTTTGTATGTATTTGGATGTCTGTGCTTCGTACTGTAATTATTCATGTTTTATATTTAACAAGGGAGGTATGTGCATTTTAATTGGGATCGGGAAAATCAGGGTGTCTGTAATATTTAATCTCTTCAATATATTAATTTTACATTTACTTAACTTTTATTTTTTATTTATTTATCTGTCTTGTCCATTGACTGGGGAGCCTAAGGGGAGAGTGAGAGAGACAATTAAGGGTAAGTATGGTTTGGCAAGGTTGCATCCAGACTTGACTCCAGCAATGCCAGAGTGTGCAACTTGCCGTCATCCGAACATGAGTGTGGTTGTTACAGTGTTTCTCTGTTTATGATTTAACATTATATTTTGTGTTTGTCTTGAACTTCTTTTGTCACAATATATTTGTAATTATTTGTACTGCACTTGACTCAAAAAAGGAAGTGTCCTAAATTAGAATTAAGATAGCTAAACTGAATTAATATTGGTGTTTGAACTCTACAATGCTGCATGTTGAATCTAGTATGAAGATGACAGAATGTTCAGTAAAGAACAGACAGATAAATCGTTTAACTAAAGATCATATCAACATAAGGTAACTCAGTCTTTTTCACTTCTCAGCAGGGAGGACGGAGATGTAGATTTCAGATGTAAACCATAGTAAAACTCTGTGTTGGAAAAGATGGAGGAGTTTAAAGAAATTGCCTCATCATGTAGTGCTATAATTTTTTCAAAAGCAAATGGAGGAGGTACCAAAACAAACAGGATAGTTAATGACCACAGACAAACAGCTAATCTTGATTTTTAAGATTTATATATACTTCCCTGGTGCAATGCTGCCCAGGAATCTCTTGAAGACAAAGACTCCATAATCAAAGAACTCTAGGATATCTTTGTAGACATCATCATTTTATATGCTGGCTTCAAAATATGTCACCAAGTGCATACAAATTAGTACAGTATGTATAATGGCTACAACATAAATTGGAAAATCGTGTATTATTAATTTTACAGTATTCTCATTTGTTACCAATTTCAGGCACATATTTTATTACCTGGGAGTCTGCAAAAGGCTCTCTCAACAGACATCTCTGTTTCATTGAGTGTTGGTTACTTTCCTCTGATATCATATAGCATAGCATCTATTGTCACTTAATTATTCAGCCTATAAAGCTTATTTGATCCACAGTAAAATGATAACATTGAAATATATTTGCACAACAAGGCTTTTAGCATTCAGAATTTAAATGTGGTGGAAAACAAGATACTGAACATTTTGATTGTCTTCTTGACAAAGGTCGCTGCTCACAGAAGACAAAACAAGCATAACTAAAGACCACAAAAGTTGCCAACCACTCCTTGAAATACAGAATTATTTACCAATCAGTATAATATAGGAATAATAAATTAGTTACTTCAAATTTTAATCATGCCATTAATAACATGATTTTAATTTGGTTATTTGATTGTCTTTCCTCAAAAACACACTCAGCAGACATGATACTGATTGGACTTTTAAAAATACAAAAACTCACAAGTGGAGCTTCCATGACATTCTGAAAACCTATACAGATGTATACATGTAACCAGTAGATTCAAAAGCAGTTTTTATACCTAAATGACAAAAAACTGATAACTGACTATCTAGCTATTACTCTTCAGTGTCTGGCCTGTTATAAAGTATGCTGTACAAACTGCAGTCACACACGTATACATTGGGGATAGCTGAAAGGCTCAAGTGGTGGTAATTCCTCACCAATCCACAGGGTGGTACTGTACACTAACAGCTCTTCTCTCCTCCTTCTGCAGACCAGGGGCCTCATTTATAAAAAGTGCATATGCACAAAAACGTTGTGTACACCCGTTTCCACACTCACTTCGAGATGTATAAAAACTAAACTTGCCATAAAGCCACGCACATTCAGAGGCCAACCTTACCCTGTGCATAAGCATGCTTCCACTCAGTTTTGCAAACTGACGGCACCCAGCATCAAAGCAGTGCTACTGTTCCTGTGTGGTTTCCAATTCTTTTTTAGATTCACATCCCTGATGCAGCTTTTTCAAATACACTGAAATTAACTACATATCGTTTATAAATTTAAGACACTTGATTGTCGTCAACCTGTAACAATATAATGGTCCACAGAATGGCCAAATTATTCCAAATACCATAGCTGCTTTAAAGTTGTTACTCTCAGTACACCACTCAGAATATTTTAACCCACTGTATCTGAGTGTGGAATCACAGCTTTACAGTAGCTGATCAGAAAGCTCTACGGTAGCTTGTGTCGAGAGTGCAGAGAATTATTGGGATACAGCATTTATCCTGGAGAACATTTATAGCACACGCTGCCTCAGCCATACGCACAGTCCATTTGAACTTCTCTCATTCAGCAAATGCTTAAGAGTCTTTCCTGCAAAGACCTCGAGGTTCAGAAACAGTTTCAACCCAAGCAATTTAAAAGCACTCAATCAGTCCATCAAGTGCTCCCAGTAGAACTGTTTGTACTTATAAATACAATTACCTCACTCTAAACTTGCACTACAGTTGTAATATTGCACAACCTGTGCCACTTTATGAACCATTTGCACTATCTGCGCTATACATATGTGTATATTGTACTAATGTTTTTATATTGTATATTTTTCATAGTTTTTTGTATTATTATTATTACCAGTACTGTGTAGTGAATACAGATGACTTAAGCATTCATAATTGTTATACCTTTTCTCTGTACATTTAGCATTCGTTTGCTCAGAGGTTGATGCACTTGCTGCTTCCTGAGCAGCTCTTCTTTTCTCCACCCTAGCAGCCTGCTTCTTCTCTTTTTTTGTTGGCATCTTTTTGCGTTAAAACTGATTAAGTTAGTTTTTGTGTTGCAATTACTTAGTATGTTTTCCTTAATTTTTCACTGAAGCTGGCACTTAAGTCTTCAGTCTGCCTCAAGAATGATTTAAGATATGAAGAGGTAGGGGAAATGACAGCAAAGGTGGCACAGATGAGAAACTTGATTCTACAATAAAATAAAATAAAAATAAAGCATAATAATTCCAAAACTATTCACTTTTAATATAAAGCTGTAGTACAGAGTTTCAGTGTAGTATATGTGTACCAAATTTCAGACTACAGGTTATTTGATTTTTGACCTTCACTTTCCTGGGTTGACCTGTGACCTTGGATGTCAATCATCACCCGAAAAGCAGATAGTAGTAGTCACATAATATATGTGTACCAAATTTCAGGTCACTAGGTCAAACGGTGTGCGAGCTACAGGTAAAATTTAAAATCCTGGACAGACAAACGGACAGCCACGGTAGCGTATTATATAAGAAGATTATTGATATTTTATGATTTTATAGGAAAATAAGTTTATGGAAGATTTGCATATTGAATCTCATTCTACCATACAATAACAATAAAGGAATTCAACTCAATTCAATAGAAGAGAGCATATATTTACAGATGATGATGACTGGCTTCTAAGTTGATTTAGATTTCCAACAGCTATCTTCTTGGGTCTCTTGATATCATTTTTAAGATGTATATCCATATATTACAATATACAGATAAATGTTCAACTTCATTTAAATAATGTATAATGTTAATGATTAAATGTATGGGCATGGCCATCCAGGAATTGGTCCCACCTCACGCTGTATGCTTGCTGGGACTGGCGTGACCCTGGATGGATAGATGGATGGAATAATTAAACATGTACTATGAAGATATTTCAATGTTCCTTAAAAGTTTTGAAGAATCGGTTCACTAAGCTTACAGATGGCTTGACATTTATTAAAGAGCTTATTGTGTGGCGATTGGTTATGTGGGGAAAGAAAAGGAAAGGCAGGAATTGGGGGTTGGTATGTTTGACAGAGACAGTACTGTTGCAATAAATTATTTTATTGAGGGTTGTGCATGACCCAGCAAGCATCTTGCGGGAGGCAGGAACAATCTCTGGATGGAGCACCAGCTCATCCCTACCACTGCACCACCGTGCCTCATGTTTAGCACATGCTTTAAAGCATTTCATCATGAAGATAGTATTAAGTATATATCGTATTATTTAAATTGTTCGGAGAGCTGTAATATCATTAATGTAAGGTATTCTATGTCCTGTTGGCGTAAGAGAAAGCCCATTTAAGAAGCACATAGTGATTCACAAACATAGCGCACATAGAAGAACACATAGAATACAAAGCATTTAAAGTGTTACTTTAGTTACAATGGGATCTGAGAAACTCTAATAAATTTAACATTGATTTTAAGATGAACTTTAGGACGTTCTACTTTAATGACACAATAAAATACGAAATGTATAAAGTGGACATTTTCACCTTTCTTTTCTCTGTACCCTAATATGCTTCCGTATGACACTCAGACTGTGGGCTACGACTCACCTTTTAACAGTGACTATGATATTTAACCACTTCTTTTTTATTTCGGGTACTGTGCGACTTTCTGAACTTGAGCTTTCGAGTGTCTCCACCATGCTGTACCACTCAATCAACTTCCTTTTGTTGTTTACATCACTGCTTAAGCCAACAAATAGTTTGTTTTTCCCTCCTCCACTTTGCAACTGATTTTTTTTTGTATGTATGTACATTTCCACTTTTATCCATAAGCCATATTTTAGTGTGAATTATATGCACAGCTGTGAGGCCCCAGATGACTGACAACCTTACCAACTCTGATGTCACTTCCAGCATCAGTCCATGTGGATCCATCTCTTCCTGCTTGGCCAGTATTTAACAGTCACTGTCACCATCTCGGGCAGTCTATTTTCAGTCTTGTGTCTATAGAGACTTTTTTTTTTTTGTTGAGAAGCATGTATTATTTTGTTTATACAATATACAAGGTTGCAGTACTGCCCCAAACCTTTATTTTGTCTTTTTCCTCTTTAATACTACATATTTAAATGCACTGCTGTTTTTTCAACATTTTTCTAATTCCTTTGATTTATCATTCATACAGTAGACAGCTGCTTTGTCCAGTTCATGGTCAGAGATCCTGGAGCCTACATGCAGTACATAATATGTATTTCATCTTATTTCTTTGTTCTCTTTTTACATTGCTACTGTGTGAACAACTAAAAAAATTATTCCAATGTACCGATTACATATGTCAAATAAAGAAAAGGGACTTGATTTAAAAACACCTTTCTGCTAATGAGCTACCTTTTGTTCCTTGTATTTGTTTTATGTCATTATGCTTCTCAGACAATCCTATTTTGTGTTGTACAAGCCATAACTTCTATTCCAGTTTAAATAATCCTGGCAACAGTAACAAAGAGCCACCTTTCAACAATATTTATCTGTCTCTAAGAAATTTGAATAAACAAGCTAACAAAAACCATTAGCAACTCAATGTTCAATTAATCCTTTAGCAGTAGCACCATTCACCTGAAACAGAAGGACAGCCCCATGACCAGTATGCAAATAGAACCCGAAAAGAAAAATGTAGAATCATGCATTTCACCATAATTGCTCCTACCACTTAGACCTCATAGAAGATGGTAGGAACTCCAAGATGGGTTTGCTCCATCCATTCTGTATTTACATTGATATTTTCCAGGAGTTGAAAAAAAAAATAAAATTACATATAAACATACTCCTTTTTATGTTTACATTTTTTCATGCACTATACCATGAAATAAACAATAACTTACAGCATGTCTAAACAAAATAACTGCACTTTAGCAGTGGGCTACATTGATATTATTCTGTGTGTTTGTGTTTCTGCCACTTATATATATATATATATTACTGAATAAGAAGACATCTAGGGCTATGAGTGAAACTGGACAGCAGAGTACAGGTAGTCTGTGCTGCATCAGCTGGGCATATTCACAATTTTCTATTATGGTTTGATGTTTGTAGTCTACTATGTTTAAACATGAAACCAGAGAACAAAAATGGAGAGCAAAAAAGGTAGATTAGATTAGATTGTAATTTATTTAAAATTTTACAGAAGCTCAAACCAAAGAATAAGTAAACAAATATAATGAAAACAAATAACAGCGCCCTCCTCCCAAATACACATAAATAATGTTTCGGTTTGGATAACAGAGAGCTGTGCCAGTCAGTAATAGGCTTGTAGGTAGGAGATAGATAAAATTGAGAAGCTGTGTTCATCTAGCAGAGTTCAAGCCTGAATTTGAAAAATATTATATTCCTTTCATATGTATCTATACATAAGATGGCCAAATAGAAAGAAGACCGTTGGAATCTGCATCTTGAAACAGCATGCCTTATTGCAAGGACACATCTCTTTCTTAAAAGTTATTGCCAGCACCTAAGAAAGAAATAATTTCTCTGGGTGAAAGAGATGGAAGAAAAGAAATGACAAATAGTGAGATATTGAGATTTTTTTATTTTGCCTTTCGAAAGACACTAATCTGCTTTCCATTGTGACAGTTGTTATAATTTAGGTTCTTCATTAACTGGTTTGGAGCATAATCATTTTTTAAAATGACTGTGTATCATTTTGTTGTACATGTTTGATTTGTGTACACTGTTCACATTTAAATGTGGTGATTACTACTGTAATGCAGTGTGAAACAAGCATTAAAGGGTTTTTATACAACAGTTAACTGTGATGACTCATCTAATTGTTAGTTATAATTATAGTTTCCCTTTTAAGTTACACATGTAAATGTTTTATGCTTGTGTGTTCATTCTTTCCTGTTTTCTTACAATATACTTCATTGAATTTTATAGGTTAGTTATTAATTATTTATTCATTGTTTAGCAAGTGAAATGCATCCAAACCAATAATTTTTATATATTTTTACATCCACCATTTGGGTGCTCAAAGGGGATGATTCTTGTGCTGACACTTCCTAAAGTTTGTGAATGATGCTATTACTAGCAAACAACACACAACTTTAATAGATGAGTTTATTATTTATGTTTATTGATACCCCTTATCTACCATTATGCCAATCATTTGAATTAAAATCAAAAACAAAAATAAATAACAATATAACAAAATACCAAGAACATAATTGCCTGCCATATTTACAGTATTTAAATAGTTTTCCCATATATCACCATAACACATATACTTAAATTTTCCTCTGGAACTATCTATCTATCTATCTAAAACATTTTACCTTTGATTTCTCCATGACATATAACAGCTCATTATTCAATCACCTAAATAAAAAAACTGCTTTATTGTTTAACTATTTGAAAGTTTTTGCATATTAGCCCACATTAAGGATAAAAGACAGAAACAGGGTCTTCACAACTGTCAAGTAAATGGAAGGCTCATCTTCCAGCATGGTGGACTCATCTCACTCCAAATGCTGCCACCTTTATGCAATTTTCTTGGACCATAAAAAAACAAGGAGCAAACTCTGAGTGTGAGGGCGCTAACAACAGTATGCTTGATTACATAAGCACAATCATGCACTGTGATTGCTGTAATTCTTTACAGGCACATCAGACTGAAATGTGTTTTATAACAGCAAAAAAAAAAATCCACACGGGGAATACATTTGCAGTATAAAAAAACAGCCACTTTATTAAAAAATAAATAATTAAAAAAAGTCAGATAAAGAGGGATGACTGTATATTAGCACGGGTAAGTGAATGTTATTCCAACTAGATGGTCAGGGCCGGGAAGGTAACTTGTTATATTTTTCTCCTTTATTGTTACTTGATTTTGATGAATCGTATTATGATATCAATATTAATTGTTAATAGATAGATAGATAGATAGATAGATAGATAGATAGATAGATAGATAGATAGATAGATAGATAGATAGATAGATAGGAACTCTTCCCTGCACAGATATTCATTTGCTTCCTGTTTCATGTCAGGTACCAGCAGCACATTTTACAATTTTTATGGTATATTCTTGCATTTCATGGTGGGTGGTTTTAATTGTTCTTCTTCATAGTATGCAGTGATATAAATTAAAAACGGCTTGTATGTCCTTCCCTTTCTCACTTCCTACCAGAACCTAGCAGCATATAACATCCTACCTAGTGTTTGTGTGTGACCCTTGTATAGCAGATGAATTTAAGTGTTGTTCCTACGTTTTTATCCTATACTGCTACAGAAGGTTTCAGTAAACTATTTTTTAGCAAATAATAGTATGTTTACATTGTATGGTGTATGGTGTAAGAGTTGGTGTGTTGCATGGTACAAGTGTTGGTGTGCTTTTTTTTTGTAAAATTGAAATAACGTTCTTATTTTTTTCGGTAAACAAAGTAAAAACAGCATGATTCCACTACTTACACAGTAAAAATAAACATTTTAGAAAGATTATTTACTCACTATTATGTTTAGAGGCCTCTTTTATAAGTCACATTTTAAGGTTGCCAAGGTAGACGCTAAAAAAGGACATTATGTTCAATATGTGCAAAGCTGCTATGCTGATTGTTTTCCTGCTGTGCTGTCAGATGACATTGTTAAGAATGAAAGTTTTGTATTCACACATGAATCAGAACAGTGAGGAACAGATTTTTACAGAGAATGCCTTTATTTAGCTGTGCCAGTTTACACCAATCACCACTGCCAGAAGTAGATGCATGACAACACATGGATAAGACTCTCTTGGCTCTAAAGACAATTCATTTACACAAAGGCCAAAAATATAAACAGAAATTGCTCAACAGCAATATTTATTTCTTTTCATATAAAGACCAAACAACATGATTTTACTTAACATCAAACATACAACACCATACAGATGAAATGAGTCACTAAATGTTGATGAAGTGTTGCAGGCAATATGAAGCTATTAATGGAACTTCAGGTTTCAAGCTGAAAATAAGAAATGTTTCCCAGAAAATCTGTAAAGCTATCAGAGAGGTCAGACCAAAACGTACAACTGGCACATGACTGACATTACAGTATATTGTCTCTTGAGAGTGACAGAGATTGGAAGCATGCTCTGATACAGTGCACTCACCACACCACCCGGATTGCGACCCAAGTGCAGCAGTGCACACCACACTAGAACAGTGTGAGGTATTTTTTTACAGTGGCTGGAGTGCCAACTCTGCTACCAGCCCCCAAGTTTTCTCTGCAAGTTGGACAAAGGAAATACCCATTACAAATGAATTACAGGGTAAGGGCCTTGCTCAAAGGCCCAACGGAGTAGAGTCATTTTTGGCAGTTACGGGATTCAAACTTGCAGCCTTCCTATTGCCGGACAGATCTCTAGCCTCAGAGCCACCACTTCGTGCTGTATTGTCTCTGTGCTTGATCAATATAAAACTAAGAATGTAAACAACAAGTGACATTAACCAACATACCATAAACATAATCTTTAAAGGGTGTTGAAATATTCCTCTTAGTTGAATTTCTAAAATAATGTTACTAAATGATTTTGCATACCTACTGTTAATCATTCAGATTCAGGCACTAGCTAAAAAAAACCTTCTGACAAAAATATATGCTAATTCACATTACACATCTGCAGAGCCATTATTTTTTACAAAATAAAGAAACAGACCGTGCTTAGTGTTTCAACAAGAAATAACAGAGCAAACTGTAACTTTGCAAGAATTAAAGTAATGTAGAAACACGTATACGCAGAAAAATGTGTCAGACCTCTACTTCACTTTTCTTCACTTCAGTTTGGTCATCCTGGAGTGGACAACAGGCAAGTCCAGCATAACATCAACAACCATGGAAGCTCTTTTTATGTAAGTCCCAGGTGCTCCCACTCAAGATATATGTTGGCTCTGTCTCTGAGTCTTCTCTAGTACACTGTGCCAGTTATATCCATTTTAGTGGTACACTAACTACACACCTAAACCTTCTTCAAATATACTTTCCTGATAAAAAGAAGTAGAGTAGTAAGACTGGCAACCCTGTGCAAGACCCTCATTTCACAATTTGTACTCTTAATCTCATTCCTTCAGTCACTACCCACAGTGTGTGACCTTAGCCAATGACTGGGATGTTACCTGATTGGCTCCAATTTCACAATTATTTTTTGATATACCACTCCTAAACATGACAACCACTCTCATAAGGAACTCCAGGTCATGGGTGAAGCCAGCTTTGTGACTAGAATGGTCATGACAAATCCAAACATAGCAACTCTAATGACAAAAAGGAAAATATGAAAGTGCTACAGTGTGTCACAACGTACTTATCCCAGTTTAAAACTCCACTAATGTGATAAATAACGGGATCGAGAATATTCCGGCTAACAGGATCAAACAATGGAATGCAATAAAGATGGGACATCCTCCTAGTGGCTAGCTTACCCACAGAGTTACCACAGACATATAATTTTCAAGCTTTACATAGATTATGTGCAATAAATATTTATTGGCAACAGAAATGACATTTTATTTTCACAACATATTTTAATCAAATCAAAAGACCACAAGAATGTATGAAATTTTGTTGTATGTTTCTAAGAAATCAGGAGCAAAGGATCATTACTGATCTAGCGAAGATGAAACCGTAAGAAAAATTTTGAGCAAGAATAGGCAACTCAACCCATTTCTCGATTTTTAGTAGCATCAAATGATTAAACCAATTTCAAGATGTGATTTAAAGCATGCTAGGGTGCTAACTATTAACTATAGTTAGCATATTTTAAAGTTAAATTCCTGAAAATGCATGCTTCAAAACTGTACAAATGAATTTGCTATGGTGATTTCTGTGCTACTTTCATTCAACATCATTTTCCAGTACAACAAAATACACAAGTTTTATTTTGAGTGTGAAAAGTTTAAGATTTGTGCATAACTAATCTATATCGGCAGGTTTTGAAGAAGCAACACATAAAAATGGGGATCATGGTAAAGTCTGCAAAGGTCATTAAAGTTTGCAGGGTGGGTAGCATCAGGGAATAAGAAAGCAAATTAAACTTCATAGAAGGTGAGCAAGGAAATAAGTGCTACTACTTATTGCAGGTCTACTTGTTGTAGACAATTGAAGGCAAAGGTAAAAAGTAAGGTTAGACTTGGAATTACATGAGATAATTCTGATAATTGACAAAGATAACAACATGTGAAGTTTTATTACACTTTGTAGGTTTGCTTACTTCATACAATAAAATCAGTAACAAAGGTTTCCAACAAAGCAAGAAATGTAATCACTAAAAATTAGTTCAAAGAGGGTTAAGCTTTTAACTGAGCAGATGTAATGTGAGCTGAGGAATACATAGTACATAGTTTAAAATCATACCCTTCAAAGACACAGATTTAATAGATGGAAAAAAGAAGAGGGCAGCAAACAAATGTCATCTTCTTGGAACAACATAATTAAAAAAAAACAGGAAATGCACAAGAAGTGATGCAAAATGCCATATTAAAAAGACTCTTCTCACAAACATGAGTACAAAATCTTCCAATCTTGCCCACATAAAATCTGTCATTGTTTGAATTTCTGAAGAAACAAAACATGAAATTGCTTGCCTTCAAGCATTAAGTTCCTTCTTTATCATTCCAGAGTTTAAAGCTGATTGACTGAAGGTATAAGACTGTTCTGGATCAACAACTTTCATCGTTGAGAGCTTGTGACCATTGATAACCATGGAGATTTAGACTGATCAGTAAATCAAAAGCTTCACCCTTGATATTAGCTCAAATTTCACTACTACAGTCCCATATTATGTTTACTAATTTTCTGCCACTGTGCTAATTGATTGCCCAACCTCAGAGCACCGCTAACCTCACTCTAGGGCTGCAACGATTAGTCGACATAATCGACAACGTCAACTACAAAAAATATTCGACGCAGATTTTTTATTGTCGAAGTGTCATGAACAGAACCTTCAATAGAATCTCCAGTCACATAGAACCACATTGGTTTTTGTGCATTACATGAACGTCTGGGGGCAGTATCGTTTGTTATTATTTGTCAAGACTGCACACAGTCCTACCAACAAAGAATAACGTCTGAGGAGAAGAAGAATATAGAAGAAAATAAACATGGTTGCAATGGCGAGTCGGATAGAGGAGGGGGAAGGAGATGGAAAAAAATTGAGACAGAAACTTTCTAAAGTATGGGAGAAATTCCCCAAAAAAGAAAAACAATTTGAGTGCAGATTATGCAAAGCGGAGCTTTCTTTTCACGGCAGCACAACCACGATGCATAAGCATCTGAAACACAAGCATCCTGGAGCTGTGATGCCGCTGTCTCTTGAGAATTTATGCTGGCGCTGTTAGTTAGTTAGTTAGGGTCAGATCAGTAGGGGAAGGAGAGCATGAACGAGACTGAGAAAATAAAATTGAAAAAAGCTAACTTTTACAAGTAACTAATTTACACCCGATCTGTTTGTTGCCAAATAATATTGCATTAGTGCGATGTTGTTTTCTGATTGGTACTATTCAGGTCATACAATGATTTCTTCAAAAGGTCACATATATTTGTCTCTTTCTTTTTTTATCCCCGGTGCTGCGCACTGACAACAGAAGGCGTGAGCTTCTTTAGTGTTAGCAGGACCATGCAGGTGGCCAGTTGCTTGTGTTATAACAAGCTTGACCTGGTGGCAATCAAAGCACACGTACTGTGCAAGGCATGTACAGGGTCCACTGAGAAAAGAAGAGCGTCCATGGCTCACCTTGCAGAGGAACATTCTTTCCTTTGCATGTCCTGGAGTCCTGTGCAGACTGGGCAAGATCGGGGGGAAAAAAAAACACAGTCACTGATTACAACTGCAAGAAGGTACGCAAATGAATATGAATAATGTTGCATCCGTACCACAATGTTTTCCAAAATGTACCATAAAGCCATAAAATGAATAATTCCAAATATCATATATACCTATGTCTCTGTTTTTTTGTCAGTATGGCTTTGATATCACAGGCCATAAGGCAATTACTAATTCTGCGTAAGCAGGAACACTCAATAAGGTTGAATAAAAAAAAAAATCAAGTGACAATGAGATACAAATAAGGCAGATTCACCAGAGTTTGTGTGTCTGCTTTTATCCATCCAGATCAGAGAATTTCCAGTTCGATTGTCTCAAAACACCACTCACATCTACAGTTATTCCAAGTTTCAGATAAAAAGTAACATCGTCAGATCCCTTGGGGGCGGTAGTATGTATTGTGATCATGACTGAGAGAATAAAAGTGAAAAAAAAGGTAACTTTTACAAGTACTATACATTTTACAGTGGCTGTTACAGACACAAATCAAATGTATGTGTTTATTGTATAATATTAACAATAACAGCAACTAACTACTCAAAATGGTAAATATAAGAGGCAGTCAGGATCGAACCTGGGGAATCTTGATTATAAATCAGCAATTCCTACCACTGCACCACGGAATCTATTGTATCGTCCTTGAACCTTTTGTGAAAGTGTTTATTTGATCTTTGTACTTCAGGCTTTACACATTAGATAGATAGATAGATAGATAGATAGATAGATAGATAGATACTTTATTAATCCCAAGGGGAAATTCCATTATATAGTTTATGTCTACATTTTGTCATTTATTACTAAAATGTGAAAAACATTTCAGTTTTAACTATGTATTTTTGGTTAAGTTTAATGCACTTTTTTGTTTAAAGACCGCGTGCACTTTAGTTTGTATTGTTTAATGTATTTCTTTTTATTGTGATGGTCACACTAATAAAAACATCTGATTATTTTCAAATTCTTATGTTTCACTGGCTGTTATTTTAATTTGCTTATTATTAATTTTAATCGTGTTAATGCAGAGACATCAGGGTGACATGCACTGGAGCCCAGAACAGGATGTGCAACCACAGGTCGCAGGCATCAAAATAGTCAGGCATTAAATAATCATGACTAATTGAAAAATAAATTGAACAATTAGTCGACTATCAAAATAATCATTAGTTACAGCCCTACCTCACTCATGAGTAAACTTGATTTACTTGAAGTCCTCAACTCGGGGAAGAAACACACCCTTAACTTGTAGAGAACAAGGAAAGGATAATGACCTCAAAATTAGAGGTGCTAATTCTCATAAAAACCACATCAGACTTAACCTTCTAACGTTTCCAATGCACAATGGAGATCATAGGCTGATAAGGCTGGGAGGACAATAGTGTCTGTTAAAAGCATAGATGCAACATTTAAGAAATGTTAATGTGCCAAAAAAGAACAGACACAGGCTGCTGCAGATAGAGGATGTGCATCCTGTTCTGATTAAATTGCAATTGTGTGTGTGCGGCACCATGCTGATGCAGAATCATTTCATGCATGTGCACTGGTCTTCTGTTCAAACACGTCCATGTTTTGTGGTCTAGCACATGCACAGTCAAAACAGGCTTACACAGGATAATGCAAACACAAAAATCTGGAGGCACACAGCTGAAGGCATCTATGTCAACACAACCAGGCGACATGACTGCAGGTGAAATTTAAATCACGCAGACCCTCAAAGCTGCACAGATGTACAAAGTATAAATGTACTTTTAGGTTCAAGCTGAATAACCTCCAAACCTCAGTCTTGCTATCTTATTCATGAATCATGAAGAGGATGGGAAATAAGACATACCCTGGACACAGTCCAATGGCCACAATGAACAATCTTGAGATAGTACAAAATAAACAAAAACAATTCTCACTACTTAAAGAGAAAGAGTGAATTGCATTCAGCACCAGTAGTTTCATTGACTTATATCCATGTAGTGTCTTCCACAAGATACCACATTGTATATAGTCATAAGATTTTTCCCCAGTACACAAAACACATCCACACAGGACTGGCAAACACCTATGTCCCATCAAATATCTGTGGAAGGACAAAGATTTGTTCCACATTGCTAATCCTAAATCTAAGGTCCATCTTTCTGAAAAAAACTTTCCTTTCCAGGACCCACCATAATGAGCTTAAGGAGTGGTGGTATAGTGTAGTCTGAAAAAAATGATATTTCTGTACTAGAATACATTCTTTTTTCTCCTTTGTTAAAATGAGGACAACTACTTCAGTTTGCCAGTTCTAAGACACTATTTTTCAATACTAAATAGTTGTGTTAACCTATATATTCCACAATAGTGATTGTTTTCAAATCATATTCTTATTGCCTTTTTAATTATGCAGCAACATAAGCCAAAGAACAAGCATTTCTTTAGACACTTCCTCCTTCAAAGAGGGCATATTCACAATGTTTAGGAGTTTCCCAAAGTGATTTCCCTCTTCCTAACAATATCACCATTTGAACACAGTATTTCTATAAATTTGCTGGGTGATGTCCTTCCCACCTTCCCTGAGTTATCAAATGATTTTCCATTTCCACTCATACGTGCACCATCACTTTGGAAATCTTCAACAAATTTGCGATGAAAAACACTTGCCAAAGTTTTAAAATATTATACAATATCAAAAGGGAAAAAATGGCATCTGAAGAGGAAAACATCTGGGGCCTCATGTATAAACGGTGCTTACGCACAGAAATGTTGCATACGAACGTTTCCACGTTCAAATTGCGATGTATAAAACCTAAACTTGGCGTAAAGCCACGCACATTTCCACGGTACCTCATACCCTGTCATACGCAATTTCTCCGCTCGGTTTTGCAGACTGGCGGCACCCAGCGTCAAAGCAGTGCTACTGTTCCTGTGTGGTTTAGGTTTCTTTCTTAGATCCACATTCCTGACGTGACTTTATAAATACACTGAAACTAACAGCATATTGTTTATTAGTGTAATGCATCTGATTGTAATTAACCTGTAACAATATAATGGTGCAGGGAATAGTCATAGTATTTCAAATACCATCGCTGCTTTAGCGTTGTTACTGTAACTGCACCTTCTTTTCTTCTTTCAGCTGCTCCTGTTAAGAGTTGTCACAGCGTACCATCTTTTTCCATATTACTCTCACTGCACCACTCAGAGTATTTTTATCACTGTATCTGAGTGGGGAATCACAGCTGATCGGAAAGAGAATTATCGGTATACAGCATCAAGCACACGCTGCCTCAAAGTCTTTCCTGTATGGACCTCGCATTTCAGAAACAGTTTCATTCCAAGAACTATAAATGCACTGAATCAGTCCATTAAAAGCTCCTTGTAGAACTGTTTGTACTTATAAGTACAATTACCCCACTGTAAACTTGCACTACAGTTATAATATTGCAAAACCTGCGCCATTTTATAAAGCACATTATTTACATATGATTAAGGTATCATTTTTAAGATGAAATGCAGCAAAATATGTTGATTATATTATACAGACTAGCAAAATACCCGCACTTTGCAGTAGAGAAGTAGTGTGTTAAAGAAGTTATGAAAAAGAAAAGGACACATTTTAAAAATAACGTAACATGATTATCAATGTAATTGTTTTGTGACTGTTATGAGTGTTGCTGTCATCAAGGATTTTATTATCATTATTTCTTTCAATCAGGTTCGTATTTGGAGAACGTGTTGTGTTCAAGTTACATTCCGTGTTTGTCAACCATTGTAAAGATAACAGGTTCACTATCCAAATCGGTACTCGTGAGTCTAAGATGTTTAACGGGCATTCCCGGTATTAAGTTGTGGATTTGCCTGTGAATATTTAGCGCCAACGTGTCTATGAACTTGTGGAATTGCCTGTGAGTATTTACCGGCAGTGTCTCTATTAACTTGTGGATCTGCCTGCGAGTATTTAGTGACAGCGTCTCTATGAACTTGTGGATTTGCCTGAGAGTATTTAGCAACAGCGTGTCTATTAACTTGTGGATTTTTCTGTGAGTATTTGACGGCAGCGTCACAAAGTTTTTTCCATCTAGGTGCATCAGAAAATCTACCACAATGTCTGACACACCTCCTTTTTACTGTTTTCTCACAGCTTGGATTGCTGCTGTCATAATCGGTTTGAGTTTCGGTAAGTGACAGTTCTTTGATCGATAGGCATGTTAATTGGGGTACGGATTGGAACGGTAAAGGAAATGGGTACCTGAACAGTAAACTAAGTCTAAAATACCTACACAATAATTATAGGAATTACAGGGAGACATGAATACTGTGGCAAAGCAAGGAAGAGAATTAAGACACCGGAGCGACGGACGGCCTTATATGGGCAAGCAGCCAATTACGTGGGAAGCGTGGGGATGGGGGACGTAACGCTGCCTCACACGGCGACCGAGCTGCAGGCTATGGACGTATATATGTACATATATAGGATTCAGCTTTGATCGTTACGCATAGAATTTCGAAATGAAACCTGCTTAACTTTTTTAAGTAACCTGTAAGGAATGAGCCTGCCAAATTTCAGCCTTTTACCTACATGGGAAGTTGGAGAATTAGTGATGAGTGAGTCAGTGAGTCAGTTAGTCGGTGAGGGCTTTGCCTTTTATTAGTATAGATAAAACTTTAACTTCATTTAAATAATCTGTATTGTTAATAATTAAACATGTGAGGACACGGCGCCGCAGCGCTAGCAAGTTCACGTATTGTTCCTGTCTCGCGCTGTATATTTGCTGAGGCTGGCGCGACACTGGAAGGATGGAGGGATAGAATAATTAAACATGTACTATGAAGATATTTCAATGTTCCTTAAAAGTTTTGAAGAATCGTCGTTGTAAGCTTACAGATGGCTTAACGTCGATTATAGAGCTGATTGTGTGGCGAATATGTATTTGGAGAACAGGAATTGGAGGTTAGTACGTTTGAAAGAGACAGTACTGCTACAATAAATTATTTCATTGAAGGTCATGCATGGCGCAGCAGCATCTTGTGTGAGACATGAACAATTACTGCGTCACCGTGTTCCCATGTTTAATAACATGCTTTAATTCCAATCATCATGAAAATGATATCATGTATACATCTCAGTATTCTAATTATTCAGAGAGCTGTAATATCATGAATGTAATGGATTCTGTGTCCTGTCAGAGAAAGAGAAAGAACGGAAGCATGTAGTGATACACACACAGAGCACATATAAGATCAAATAAAAAACAAAGCATTTAACCTGCTACTTTAGTTACGATGGGATTTGAGAAACTAGTAAATTAAATGATTTTAAGATGAAGTTTATGATGTTCTACTTTAATGACAAAATAAACTACGTGATTAAAGTGGAATTTTTGAGATTAAAGTTGACATTTCATGCTTTATTCCCACTGTGTGCTTATTTTTTTTGTTTGTACCCTAATAAGCTTTCATATGACACTCAGACGGTGGGCTACAACTCGCCTTTTCACTGTGACTTTGATATGTGACTTCTTTTTTATTTCTGGCACTGTGTGACTTTGTGAACTTGAGCTTTCAAGTTTCTCCAACACGCTGTTACTCGTTCAACTTCCTTTTGTTAATTATACCACTGTTTAAATCAACAAATAGTATGTTTTTCCTTTGCATCCACTTGGTATTCGCTGACATTCTTATACTTTTATTTATATTGATTTGCATATTCAAAGAGGCGTAATTCTTACAGGAACTGGGTCGGGACAGCAGGCGTGTGCATGTGTGTTACTTTTCACTCTGTCCGGGATTTATGTAGCGGAAGAACCTGGAAGTTGGAGTACGCACAGATTCCTGCATCTGGATTTTTCTGTGCGTAAACACATTTCGGCTTTTGTGCTTACGTCATGTTATAGTGCGAATTCTATGCACGGCGTTATGCATGAGGCCCCTGGTGACTCAAAGGAAACATCATCATCGTCATAAAAATCAGGACTTGTATGAAAACATCGTAAATGAAGAGCAACAGATATTGAGAGTGACAGGGACGGAGAGGGAGAGAGAGAGAGACAGCACGGATATCATGCGCCTTCCTTGTTTACAAAGCACTACTGATTAAACCATCAAGTCAACTCAAGTCAGTTTATTGTCATGTGTACATAGTACAACGAAATTTCTACTTGCATGTCTCCTCAGAACAGCTGACAAAAATATATTAAAAAACTAATATCAATAAGTAAATAAAAAGTATACTCAGCATGCAGCAGTTACAGCATTTACATGCAGCATAGAGTATGATATATGTATTTGCAAGTATTATATATGGATGGATGGATGGATGGATATATTTATACACACAATTTCTGAATTCATTCTGAAATTCTGAAAACATACCTTATACCAGGCACCACTCAAACATTCATACTTATTTAGATTAACAAATAAATCTGACCTGAAAGCCTTTAGAATGTGGAAGTAAAACCCACAGAACCCAAACAAAAACTTACAATAACATGAGGAGGAATTTCAGGGTTCAAATTCAATCTCTTGGAGGTCTGAAGCCACAATTCCGGTTGTATGTATGTAGCAGACTCAGAAGACATGGCAGTAGTGTATACACAAATGTAGTTTAATACAAAAGAGTAACTGGCAATACAGTACCATACAGTATACACATGAATATATCTCTATTATAAAAGAAAAACCTGGGTTGAGACTTTCTCGGAGAGACTCCCACAAGAGATAATTTCAGGTCCCGCGAGACAAGACTTTTTGCCAAGAGATTTTGACAAGTCCTGCCCTCCTCTCAAACATTTACAACCACGCCCATGGTCCAATCACTTCTCATTCGTGTGAATGCTATTGTCAGATATAGTTCCTGCGCTCTCAGCTCCAAGTGGGGTCAAAATAAAAGACAAAGTGTAGAAGACAAAGTAGAACATCTTAAAGAGGTTAAAAAATGTTGGCAAGATACATATGCAGAGCAGGTTAAAGATTATGAAAGTACTAAAATTCAAAAGTCTCAAAAAAACTGATAGTAAAGATCAAATTAGCGCTAACAAACGGAAATTAGTACTCAGTGAAATAACAGAACAGCGAAAAGAGAATATATGGACATAGCTGATATGACAGAAGTATGTAGATACTGTTCGGCTTTAAACTTTAAGTCAGAGACTTGTAGATCGTCTAATTCATGTTGCCATCAGGGAAAAGTAGTGTTTCTTCCAAACGAAGAGGCCTATCCACGAGAATTAAAAGACTTGTTATTTGGTGAAAGTGAAATCCACATACAATCATACAATCCAAGTGGCAGAAACGCAAAGTGGCTGGCTCATAGCACAGGCTGGGGGGTTGGCAAGCGAAGCGAGCAGTGGCGAAGCCCCCTAGTCTAATATATGTAAGTAGGGTTGTATATGTGTGCATGGAAGACAGCTTATGGCCTTACCCGCCGAACCAAGGCTTGGCACTATCCACTAATCCTTTCTCTCTTTTTCCCTCTGCAGACCAGGAGACTGAATTTGAGACCACAGACATCATCACTTCCAGTTCCTCAAACATCACTTCCGGTTCTTATGCCTCTGGGCCCACCTCTTCCTGCCAACTCACCATATAACCCCCACCTTGTCTATTGTATTCAGGTCTGTTTTAAACCCAGTTTGTAAAGACCGTTATTATCAACTTGCTTGCCAAGTATACGGGGTGTCTACCCCAAACATTTTTTTTTTGCCTTAAAATGACTGAATAGCATGACCTTTCTACCATTATTACCAATAGAGATCCGCTTGTCAACCCGAACAGGGCATGTTGCCCACCGTGAGTCCCTCTGCAACACGGAGCACTCGGTGAAGCCAAAGGAGAAGCACCTGTCCTCCTCAAGCTGTTTCAAGTGTGGGGATGCCGAGCATACCATCCTCAACTGCCCACACCTTGATGAGCTGATGGAATGCAGCTGGGCTAAGAGAAGAAGGTATTGTGCAGTTACTAACCCCTTGTCTATTCACTGTACAGGAATGGTATTAGTAAATGAACATCAGGTTACAACATTAATTGATTCCGGCGGCAACATTTCTGTTGACTTTCGCTGGGAAGACCAGTCTGACCTGTATTCACAGTGAAACTCGATGGTACAGGTTGGCCTCATGTGTCATCAGCTACCGAGGAACCATACAGGCAATCCGAGTCACCGTCCCCCAAAATCTACCATATTCTGTGATACTTCGGTGAGACTGGTCCGACAGTAAAAGTGGTACAGTACATTCCATTCCTGAAAATGCTTTGGGCCTTATTATGGAAGCTGTCTCCAAGCTGTGTTTTCACAGCCAGACACTACAAGGAGTCACGTGGCCACCCAGTGCGACATGGTAAGCACTCAGACATCTCAGGATGACACTCCATCAACCGAAGCTGGGCAATCGTGATTGCAAGCCTCACCCATTGAGGTTGGTACCCAATCCTCTTTCTTTACTACAGATTCAATTTAGGCAAACAGCGGCCTCTTTTTAAAGAGAACAGTGGAATGATGATTCACTTAAGTATGCTAAAAATGCAATAGTTCTGGTAAATAGCCAACTCACACACCATCCAATCCCACAGGGGCCACACTTTGTAGTTAATAATGACCTTCTTTATTGAGTAGCTGAACATGAGGGATAAGGTAGGTCACTGTTTGTAGGTCCACAGACCTTCCGGCGGTTGGTTTGTGAACTAGCACCCACCCACCTCCTAGGTGCCCACTTGACAGCCACCAAAATACTTCAGCAAATCAAACTCCAATTCTACTGACTGGGGATTAATAAGGAGGTCCATCGCTTTTGTGCTTCCTGCCTGGAATGCCAATTCAGACAAATTCCTAGGAAGGACAATGCTTGTCTAATCCCCATCCCCCAGTTTGATATTCCCTTTGAAGGCTCAGCTACAGACCATAAATATATTTTAGTACTTGTAGATTATGCTACCCACTATCCTGAGGCTATCCCAATATGATCAGTCAGTCAGTCATTGTCCAACTCGCTATATCCTAACACAGGGCCACGGGGATCTGCTGGAGCCAATCCCTGCCCACCGCAGGGCACACACACACACACACACCAAGCACACATTAGGGACAATTTAGGATCGTCAATGCTCCTAACAGTCTTTGGACTGTGGGAGGAAACCGGAGCACCCAGAGGAAACCCATGCAGACACAGGGAGAACATACAAACTTCACGCAGGGAGGACCTGGGAAGCAAACCCAGTTCTCCTTACTGCGAGGCAGCAGAGCTATCACCTCGCCACCGTGTCACCCCCAATGTGATCAGCCATGTCTAAAATTATCTCACAAGAATTGGTAGGGGTCTTTACGCGAGTCAGAATCCCCAAAGAAGTCTTAACAGACCAGACCTTTACCTCAGAGACATTCAGGGAAGTTGCCAAATTACTCAAGATCATGGACTTGAAGACCTCAGTATACCATCCTCAAACTGATGGTCTAGGGGAGCGGTTCAATCAGACCCTCAAACAAATGCTACACAAGGTGGTCACTGAGGATGGGAGGAACTTTGATCAGTTACTCACCCTCATATTATTTGCCTACCGGGAAGCTTCACAAGCCTGTACAGGCATCTCCACTTTGAACTACTGTATGTGTGACAGCCCTGGGGCTTATTGGACATCCTAAAAGAAGAATGGGAGAAAGAAGCCCTCTCTTCTACAAATATATTGGAAAATATTGTGCAATTATGAAGTAGATTCATGAGAATCATACCTATTTTAAAAGAACACCTGGAAAAGGCACAAGCAACACAGGCCTGTAGCAATGACCATGGCACATTTCTCTGGGAGATCCGCCCTAAAGATCACATCATATTACTCGTCCCAGCCTCCTACTCCCAAATTATTGGCTCATTGGCAGGGCCCTTACGAAGTTAAGGTGAGGAAGGGGCTCATCAACTATTTGGTGAAACAGCCAAATCGCCTACTAAGCAAATGGGTGTATCGCTTGAAGTTGCTAAAACTGTGGAAGAAAATGAACCTGAGTTGCCACGCATACATTGGACCTTAACTTTGGCACCAATTTGATGGACAAAAGTGTCAGGAGCTGGAAGCAGTCTGTCTGTTCTGTCTGTCCTGGAGGTGATTAGCGAAAAACCTGGATAGACCTCTTTGGTTGCGCATGACATTGTGACTAAACCCGGTGTGATCGTCCATGTCTGTATCAACTCCCAGAGGCAAAACAACTTAAGGTGGATTTTACTTCCACACCACAGGAAGTAACTGAGAACACACATTCAAACTCCTTTTGATAATGGCATGTGTACAGAATACCATTTGAATTATAAATGTCTCAGAGTGAAAACATAAAACGTTTAATCTAGCACACACATGGAAAAACAGTTTTAAGTATAATATTTGCACTTATTAATAATTTGGGGATTAGGGATACTGCTGTCTTGTTGCTTTTAGATCTAACTGTACCATTTGATACAACTGATAAAGATATCCTCATTGTCTGTCTTGAGTAGTAGGGTATACAAGGAACTGTATGGGAATGGTTAAAGTTATACCTAACAGACAAAAGCTTTTTAGTCATCCTGGGCAACTTCTTGTCTTTCTCAGCCCCTTTTATCATGGTCCCTTTATCAGGGTCCCTCAAGGATCAATTCTTGGGCCTATTCTTTTTCCATTATACATGTTGTCCTTAGGTTCCATTTTTAAAAAATATAACATTTTGTTTCATTTCTACGCACATCATACACATATATAACTTCCACTGAAACAGAGTAAAACAAATTCTCTTAAACAATTATTGGAATGTCAGAAAGACATTAAATATGGATGTCCCTACATTTTCTTAGCTTAAATGACAAATAAAAACAGAGATTGTATGATCTTACATGTGCTCCTGCAAGTAACATTGGCCTTTTGAAAACCTACTGTAAATCCTTCAAAAATCTTGGTGTGATTTGTGATAATTTGGCAAATAAATTAATACCATAATAAAAGTCTGTTTTTATTTGCTTGTACTACCAGCTAAACACAAGAGTTTTCTTTCTGCACATGATTTTCAAAAACTAATTCATGCTTTTGTATCTTCTCAGCTTAACTACTGCAACTCAATTTACATGGAGTTAATCAATCATCCATTGCCCATCTTCCACTGGTCCAGAACGTTGTGCCAGGCTCACAACAGGCACACTAAACAGAATCACATCACACCCGTCTTAGCTTCTCTTTACTGGCTTCCTGTTTGGTACAGGACTGAAATTAAAAGTGTAGTTTTTCGACTTAAGCTCAGAGGGGACTACACCTTCGCAGTAGCTGCCCCTAAGCTTTGGAATTGTCTACCTTTTTATATTAGGTCAGCACCAGCTTTCATTACTTCTAAATTCATTTAGAAAATCTATCTTTTTGCCTTAATTTTTGATTTCCTTGAGTGTACAGTTTTTTAAAAATCTATTTATACATTTTGGTGTATTTATAAACTGTGTCTCCATATTAATTAATGGGAACTGTACAGCACTTTGGTCAAATATTGTTGTTTAAATTGAGCTCTATGAAAAAAATCGACTTGACTTAAATTGACAAATTCCTACCTCACAATGAATATTATTAATAAAGAAGCAGCCTTAATTTGTGTTGTTAACTATATTACGTTGTCCCACAATGTTGGAAATCCAACAATAATTATACATTTACATTTTAGAACATATTTTAAACTACGGAAAACCATATTCTGTCAAAAAGGTTTCAAAATTTATATTGTTCTGCCATTATGTGCCGACTCTGATGACTGACTCCTCTAGTAACAATGTTTTTCTCTCTGTATTAGAAGTGCCCACAGCATCTCTCCTAGTAAGCCAAAACATAATTAATTTTGATGGCTAAGGGAGTAGAGAATGTTATGTATGGTAATGCACCTGTGTCTCTGTCTAGGTTTAATCAAACTGGAACGGTCTGAAATGACAAATTTGTTTTGCCTTTGTATGTGAAAGAAACTAGCCTCACTGTTAGTTTAAGTAATTCTTATTAAAATAATACAAAGAATCACTGGATTGAGGAGGGGGATTCAAACTTTATAAAGACATGATTCCAATTCTGCGAATGTAACCATTGGTTTTTATAAATTACCCGTGTTAGTCCATCACAGGTCCTAGACTCATTAGGTACTTCGATCAATTTAATTACAAAAACATCCATAAGAGATGAGTTTGTTCACCAGCTTACATGGTGTGTCTTTGAGAAAGATAGGTAAATAACTTGATCAATAAAAACTGATGAAGTCAAAGTTTATCCAAGCAAGTAAATTAAAGAGTTAAAGAATCCAACCATGCTTGATTCACCAATACTCAACAGAATACCTGCCTCCAGTTTGGTAACACTTCCTTCTAGACTAAATAGTAAACCTGACGTTTACTGTCATGTGTACATAACACAATTAAATTCTTACTTGCATGGCACCTCAGAATTGTCCAACCTAATAAAAGGATAAGTATCTGTGTGAGTGTCTGTGTGTCCGTCCACTTGCTGTGTTTCTGTTATTCCAAAACATGGTACATCACAAGCCTTTTTAGAAATAAAATGCATTGTGTTTGTCATTTCAATACTAACTAACATTAACAACGCCTTTATAAATGTCATGTCTTCCAGCCCACTTAATCTATACCAGAGCCATGGGGGGTGCTGGAGCCTATCCCAATTAGCAGAGGGCACAAGGTAGAAACAAACCCCAACCAAATGGCATATAACAGGAATACATGTATTGCATGGTGTACTGCAAACAGAAATGCTGAGGTCTACATTGACTACTTAGATTTTAACCCATTTCAGATGGGTAGCACAGCTAGCTGACAATAATACAATACCAACAAAAACACAAATACAATTTCAAACTAAACAGAAAGGCAAAGACACTAATATATACAAGCACAAAATAAACCGAATACAACATGTGTATTAATATATGTATAATTATATGCAACATACACAGTTTGTATTTGTAAGTATTTGTTTATATTTCTTATCATGTTTGGCTTTTGTTCAGTTACCTAATGTCCCTCAATCTAGTGGTATGAGTGCCGGAAGAAGGGAAAGAGAAAAACAATTCTGCAGGATAACTGAGGTCCTAATAATCTTGTTTGCACTGACTGGTACTGTACCAGGATATTAGGCATTTGTAAATCTTCTAAAGTACATCAGGTTTGATGTTTGTGTACTCTCCAGAGACTAAACTGATTCCATAAGGAACCTGCTCTCTTAAAATCATATGGCTATATTAAGCTACTGTACAGTAGAATACTGTAGAGCCATTAGCTACAAGGCACACAAAAACAAAAGTACCTTCATGCTAGTGTATGGGGAACACCAGTAGTCTCACAATTTATTACCTCTTGCTGACGATAGAATGAAACATGATAGTGGATAGAAACCTCTGGTATCAGGCAATGTGTTACTGCATCACAATTACTGCCACCAGAATTTAGTGTACCATATTGGACAATGTCCAGGAGGAGGTAATCAATCAGTTGAAAATTGCTTCTCAAACTTCTTGTTTATTTGTATGGACCTTTCACACCCTAGAAGATTATTTTCTCCAGTAGATCAATCATCTTAACTGTTTGATTCCCTGTCCTGGAAATGGCAATAACTTCCATTGGCTCAATTTCTCTTATATTACTAAATTTTGCTTCTGATTTTTTAATTAATTTCTACATATGGATTGGGTTGATACAAAACTGGGAATATTTCTACATTACATTATTACTATATGGCTCCAGCAGACCCCTGTGACCCTGTGTTCGGAGGGCAGCATGGTGGCGCAGTGGTAGCGCTGCTGCCTCGCAGTTAGGAGACCTGGGTTTGCTTCCCAGGTCCTCCCTGTGTGGAGTTTGCATGTTCTCCCCATGTCTGCGTGGGTTTCCTTCCACAGTCCAAAGACATGCAGGTTAGGTGGATTGTCGATTCTAAATTGGCCTTGGTGTGTGGGTGTGTTTGTGTGTGTCCTGCGGTGGGTTGGCACCCTGCCCAGGATTGGTTCCTGCCTTGTGCCCTGTGTTGGCTGGGATTGGCTCCAGCAGACCCCCGTGACCCTGTGTTCGGATTCAGCGGGTTGGAAAATGGATGGATGAATGGATTATTACTATATATCAAAATACATTAGTATATTGGATTAAGTTTGTGTAAAGTTTACATGATTTTCAATTTTTTTGTTAAATTTGTAAATCAGTGTCAGCTGTTTTTGACAAGGTCACTACATACTGCTAAAAATTAACTAAGTTCAGCTAAAATAAATTACTAAATGGCAGTAACTGAAATCACAATGACATATTATAATTTCCTCCAAACATGCCTGTCTCCAGCGGTCTTACACTTTAAAATGATTAAATGTGCTTACAATAATCCACCTGTCATGCATGTAGGCATATCAGAACAGACTTTTTAAACAGACTGGGCACTTCTGAAATTAAGCACTCCAAAAAAGCGGCTGTCAAATTTAATTGATGTTTGAGTTACTGATATTTGACAAACTCCACCCTTGTTTTGCATCTTGCAACATAAACAGCTTTGAGCAAAAAAGAATTTACTAAAATGAACATTAGCTCATACAACATGACTGGTAAATCCTATGTTTGGGTAGCAAGATGTAACACATTTATTGAATGCTTCTCCTAGAGTCAGAGACTTCAATCAAGGTGCTGCACACTCCAGAGGAGAAACATCTTAGATAATGGCGCTTGAATTTCTAATGGGGAAATGCTCTGCACTCCTCACTCTTCATGATAATATACAGTGGTGTGAAAAACTATTTGCCCCCTTCCTGATTTCTTATTCTTTTGCATGTTTGTCACACAAAATGTTTCTGATCATCAAACACATTTAACCATTAGTCAAATATAACACAAGTAAACACAAAATGCAGTTTTTAAATGATGGTTTTTATTATTTAGGGAGAAAAAAAAATCCAAACCTACATGGCCCTGTGTGAAAAGTAATTGCCCCTTGTTAAAAATAACCTAACTGTGGTGTATCACACCTGAGTTCAATTTCCGTAGCCACCCCCAGGCCTGATTACTGCCTCACCTGTTTCAATCAAGAAATCACTTAAATAGGAGCTGCCTGACACAGAGAAGTAGACCAAAAGCACCTCAAAAGCTAGACATCATGCCAAGATCCAAAGAAATTCAGGAACAAATGAGAACAGAAGTAATTGAGATCTATCAGTCTGGTAAAGGTTATAAAGCCATTTCTAAAGCTTTGGGACTCCAGCGAACCACAGTGAGAGCCATTATCCACAAATGGCAAAAACATGGAACAGTGGTGAACCTTCCCAGGAGTGGCCGGCCGACCAAAATTACCCCAAGAGCGCAGAGGCGACTCATCCGAGAGGTCACAAAAGACCCCAGGACAACGTCTAAAGAACTGCAGGCCTCACTTGCCTCAATTAAGGTCAGTGTTCACGACTCCACCATAAGAAAGAGACTGGGCAAAACGGCCTGCATGGCAGATTTCCAAGACGCAAACCATTGTTAAGCAAAAAGAACATTAGGGCTCGTCTCAGTTTTGCTAAGAAACATCTCAATGATTGCCAAGACTTTTGGGAAAATACCTTGTGGACTGATGAGACAAAAGTTGAACTTTTGGAAGGCAAATGTCCCGTTACATCTGGCGTAAAAGGAACACAGCATTTCAGAAAAGAACATCATACCAACAGTAAAATATGGTGGTGGTAGTGTGATGGTCTGGGGTTGTTTTGCTGCTTCAGGACCTGGAAGGTTTGCTGTGATAGATGGAGCCATGAATTCTACTGTCTACCAAAAAATCCTGAAGGAGAATGTCCGGCCATCTGTTCGTCAACTCAAGCTGAAGCGATCTTGGGTGCTGCAACAGGACAATGACCCAAAACACACCAGCAAATCCACCTCTGAATGGCGGAAGAAAAACAAAATGAAGACTTTGGAGTGGCCTAGTCAAAGTCCTGACCTGAATCCAATTGAGATGCTATGGCATGACCTTAAAAAGGCGGTTCATGCTAGAAAACTCTCAAATAAAGCTGAATTACAACAATTCTGCAAAGATGAGTGGGCCAAAATTCCTCCAGAGCGCTGTAAAAGACTCATTGCAAGTTATCACAAACGCTTGATTGCAGTTATTGCTGCTAAGGGTGGCCCAACCAGTTATTAGGTTCAGGGGGCAATTACTTTTCACACAGGGCCATGTAGGTTTGGATTTTTTTCTCCTAAATAATAAAACCATCATTTAAAAACTGCATTTTGTGTTTACTTGTGTTATATTTGACTAATGGTTAAATGTGTTTGATGATCAGAAACATTTTGTGTGACAAACATGCAAAAGAATAAGAAATCAGGAAGGGGGCAAATAGTTTTTCACACCACTGTATATGTAAAATAAATAACGTACATGTATTTGTACTTATGTGCAGTATATGCTCTTCAAGAACTGCTTTACGTGGCGTTGACTCCAATGGGCACCAATAAAGTCTAGCTGTTGACATCCAGAGCTCCACCCTTTTACACCATGGTTAAGATTAGGGCTATGGGAGGGTCATCTGACTCAAATAATGCTAAGTACTGTCAAGTAAGGCTGGTACCGGGGAGCAGCGTGCAAACACAATCATAGCATGCTCTGAGGCATGCTCTGAGTTGTAGAAGATAAGAACGGTGGAATAGAGTGCAAATGTATTTCAGGCATGTACACACTCTGAAGCTCTGGAGCAGGTTGCATAGACATTTTTGCAGTGTGCTCCAAAGCTGAAACTTTGAAGCTTCTAAGTGGCAACCTTCTATTCCCCTAAAGTAAGATAATAACATGATATAAATAGCTTTCAGCCCATTACAGTTTTCCACTGTTTTATTTAAAATTCAGTATTAAAATAGACAGTATGATACAATTTAAAATACTCTTCACTTTTAGCTGACAAGCTAGCTTAAAAGGAGAAGTGGGTTGCCAGATTTGACTATAGACAATCCATTTGAACTCCTGGTAGGCAAGGTGATTTTCTTGACATAAGGATTTATAATGTTAGAACGCTGTAAAGCTGGAATGCCAGACCAACATTGTGACTGCAGCATGGTCTTGTATGTTTGAAAAATTATGAACTCTGTAATTTTCGTTTAGACATCATTCATATGTGGACTTTTTGAAGTGATAAGTTGCAAGGAGATTCTGTACATACACCCTGAAACAAAGGAAGTAAGATCATTACCAAGAGGACACTAGATTTAACCAGATGTCACTTATATGTTAGCCAGTTCCTTTTCAAAACAACCAGTCATTAAAGCTGATTCATGCAAAGCAGCCATTGGCAAAGGTTGGCTTTCCCTCACAGACAAAAATGTTGTTAGTTACACATGCAATTTGAAATTGTACCTGGAACACAAATCCTCTCTAACTTCCTTGAGAAAACAAAAAGATGAAACCAAGATAGGCCAAGACCATTACCCTTAACATGGACTCTCATCATAACAGAGAAGTTGATTCTTGATCATTATGAAAATGACATTCTCTATCAGTAAATCTACCTCTTCAGTATCCTCTGGTGTTATTTCTTTTTTACAATCTGGGGTGGGCACTCTTAAGAGCTTACCTAACATTCCTCTACCACATATGTGACAAGATTTGATTGTAAAATATACCTTACAGATTGTAAGGTTACAGCTTCATTATCCACCCCAGAGCTTACTCTGTGAATATGTCAGGTGCTTCTTACCTGTGCTCTAATCGCAAATATATACACAGAATCCTAACAGTATTTTAGATGAGTGTTATTAAAAAAAATACAACTAGCAAAAAACAAAGACTTTGTTTACAGTCACTGTTCCTGGCTAAACGTGTAACATTCCAGTGTTACACTGTAGCTAACTGTTTATCCTGTGCAAACACTGTCTTCTGCTGCAAGCTCTTAGCTTAATCTGACAAATGCAAAATACTAATAGAAAAAGTACAGTGCAGCCTAAAGAGTGCTTGCACATAGACATGAAGTAAACACACATACTGTACAGCCACATTTGCTTAGTCTGTAATTTAGATAGTGGATTTCAACCACTCAGTTATCACCACAATGTATAATATACAGTACATTTCAAGGTAATAATTTATTATCACTATTATCAAAAAAGACAACACTCTATTGCAAGACAAAGGAAAATGTTTGATACTATCTTTCTTTAATTAGTTTGAACAGAAAGGTTTACAATAAAATAAATTAATTAAAGTAATAGAGAATCTGCTAAATTTGTTGCACAGGGAAAGCCAGAAAACATGTTAACTGGAGCAAAAAGAGTTACAGGCAATGACAGGGAAAATTTAATGAAGGCTACTTAAAAAATATAAATCAAGGGTAAATGTGAATATAGTGCTCCATCCGAAGATGACAGTAACTCAGCCATAGTAATACTAGAATATATCGTACTTGTACTTCTAATTTTACATACATCACACTAGACCAGTGTTTCTCAAATAGTGGGGCGTGCGTGGCTCCGTCAAGGGGGGCGCGTTTGACCTCGGGGAACATGCTTTTTTATTTTTCTTTTACATTTTTTTTGAATTTAGAATGCACTTTAAATCTTTTCTGTTACATTTAATAAAGCTATTCTTTGTTGTAAATTGGTCCACATTTTTTTATTTTTTTATTCTCTTATACGTTAATAAGGATACAGTGTTATGCAGAGGTGTACTTATAACAATTTTATAGACAAATGATACTATTTATAGTCGCGCGGGGGGGGGCGCAAGATGTTTTCTTCTTCCTAGGGGGGGCATGACAGAAAATAATTGAGAAGCACTGCACTAGAGTATGAAGAACTCATAGTCGTGTTAGATGGCTAAAGGGGTTATAACGTTATATAAAGTTTTCACTTTAGTTTAAGTTTAGTTTTATCCAATTTTAGCTTTTATTGTTGATAACTAACCTCTTATTTGGTTTTCTATTGAGGGATGTACAGTATATCTCAATTGACTTTTCATTTAAGTAAAAAAAATGTTTATTTGATGAAGACATGCACACTGTGGTACTCAGAGAATGGACTGCAGAAACACATAGATTCAGTGAGGCTCTTTTTCACTCCAGCCATCAAAACAGACAGTTATCTTCTAAAGGTATTATAATGTGCGTCACTCACATCGCAGTGATGTCCATCTACTGAAAGAGCTTTTACTTTGGCACCACTTGGCATTTTAACCTTTGGACCAAGTACTTCACAATACTTTATTAAAGGTAATTCACATAACCTCTTAGACACTGTGCCAGTACATTTTCTATCTTTATGTGTTTGATCAGCTAAGGTGGCTAGAAAACATCTCTCTGCAGAGGCAAAACTAAAGTTTGTTGACCAGTGTAATCAAGGCCCTCAAACTCTATTTACACTTCTTTATGGAAAACGTCTACATGTAGCTAGGTGCATTTAATATAGTGTGATGTGAAAAGCACTTACTGTGATTGTCACAATGACAGCCACCCCAATTAAATAACACATGATCAACGATCGAGGGTTCTGGGGGATTGGAATGCGGGTGCTGGCATGCCGCTAAATAATGAAACTCAGTAATACTCGCACTGTAGTTCATAAACAAATGCACCGCATGAAAGATGGTATCCAGAACCTAAAGAACGCTGGTGCCACTTTCCAACGGCTTATGGAACAAGTGCTGAGGGTGTTAGTAGGAGAGATCTGCTTTGTGTACATCGATGATGTTATTATTTACTCCCCTCCAATAGAACAGCATCTCCAGGACTTGGATACCATCTTTCATTGTCTCCAGCAAGCACACCTCATCCTGAACACAAAAAAGTGTACCTTCATTCAACCACAAATCCATTTCCTTGGGCATATCGTGTCTGCAGAGGGGGTCACTGTAGACCCAGAAAAGATTTCATCCATCCAAGACTACCCCACGCCCACAGACTTAAAATCTTTGCAGCGTTTCTTGGCGTTGGTGGGGTGGTACCATAAATACATCCCTCAGTTGGCTGAAATAGCGGCTCCCTTAAACCATGTCCCTTGGGAATGGACTAAAGAATGCCAGGACACAGAACATCTACAGAAGCCACCTGGCCTGGCCCAGCCTGATCCACGGTTCACTTTTCAAGTATTGTACATACTGACGCCAGCAACCTGGGTCTCGGGGCCATGCTCATCCAAAAGAAGGACAAGGAAGAGCACGTCATCACATATGCTTCATGAGCGCTGCACGGCACAGAGCTCAATTACTCAACAGCAGAAAAGGAGTGCCTGGCGGTAGTGTGGCCCGTGGAAAAATGGAAGCACTTTTTTGAAGGGGTTGATTTTGAAGTGTACACAGACCATCATGCTCTGACCTGGGTGTTTAATCACCCAAAGTCATCTTCCCGACTGACCAGGTGGGTGGTGCGCCTCAAGAATTTCGCCTTCAAGGTGACGTACCGGAAGGGCTGTAGCAACATCGTGCATGATGCTCTGTCTAGGGCATCAGAGTCCTCGGGGATGGTGTGCTTGGCAGAAGCAAAGAAGGTATTTCCATGACTACCTAATACGCTCTATGATCTGGCCCAAGCACAAGCATTCAGCCCGTTCTGCCAAAATATTCGGAAGGAGTTGGATAACCAGTGCACCGATCAGGTACATTTTGTTCTTTATAGATCTGTTTCATCATCCTTGGGGGGCTTGCAGCAACAACTTCTGGTGCTCATCCCCGAGTTTTTGAACTTTTTTCATGACAGCCCTTTAGGTGGTCATCTTGGTCGGACGAAAACCCTCCTGAAGATCCTGGGGGTGGTGTGGTGGCCATCGGTCCGGACAGATGTTTGCCGCCACGTGAAGAATTGCCACATATGTCAACAGCTGAAGAACCCACCTGGTAAACCATCAGGGATGTTACAGTCGACGATCGCAGTTGGACCAGGAGAGACTTTGGGAGTCGATATGATGGGGCCATTTCCAACTGTCCTGATGGTGGTAGTGGGTGGAACTATTTGCACTAACAGATGCCCGTGCCAGCAAGGTGAGCTCCACCCTGAAGAATGAAATATTCACCTGCTGGGGGAGTCCCGAAGAACATCATTTTGGACAGGGGTACCCAGTTCACAAGTTCAGTCCTTGATGATCTATATACAGCCTGGGGAGTGAAGAAAAATCTTACTACAGCTTACCATCCCCAGGCTAACATGACTGAACAAGTGAACCGGACCCTGAAGCACATTATTGCCTCCGATGTGGGTGAACGCCTGGGATAAATGGCTCCCTGAACTCCAGTTTGCCCTGAACACCGTGGTGCACGAAGCCACAAGTGAAACGCCTGCTTTGGTGGCGCTGGGCAGACAGCTGATGGGCCCGTTCGACCGATCTTACCCGGAGCCCCTAGTTCACAAATCACTCTCCACAATAACAAGTTGAAGCTAGAAGAATTTTGGCAGAGAATCTGAAAGAGGTTGGTAGAATCGACGTCCAGACATGCCCAGTTATATAATGCCCGGCAGAAGGAAGCGCACTTCAAGCCAGGTGACTTGGTCTGGACTAGAGCCCACCACCTCTCGGATGCCAGCAGGCGGTTCTCTGCCAAGCTTGCACCTAAATGGTTAGGTCCAGCAGTAATCATGAAACAAACCGGTCCAGTTAATTTCTAAATTGAAAGTTTTATCGGCACTAACTCCAAGCTTGACACTATTCATGCGGCCAATATCAAGCTGTACTTCGGCCCTCCCTTGTCCAAGGTTTTGGGGGAATGTAGCGGGGCTACATAGTAATAGTGTTGTCAATGTTAGTACTAAGTGCATTTTGTTTCCATCGTTCCGTTTGCTGTTTATGTGTGCATCAGTGAATGTCGTCCCTGTAAATACAGGGGGAACGGATGATGGAAAGAGACCACAGCCCCAAGATGGAAAGCACCTGTTTTCAATTACAATCAAGTACAACCAGCTCATCACTATCACTACAGGAGGGAACAGAGGAGGGAAGGAGAAAGACGGAGATTTTCATTTTCATTACCACAAACCACCAGTACCTGCCGTTTTCCACATCACGCTTTTGATACCAGTTTGTTTTTCATTTTGCCGGACTTGCTTCAATTCAATCATCGCTAGAGACCCCGGGGTCGGACTTTATCATCCACCACAAGCCGAGGATTCACGGTGAGGTTGTTCCACTTGTTCCGGGAAATACAAATGCACCACACTGTTGACCAGTCATCCGCATTCAGGGCAGTTTTATACTCGGGCTCAAGTTCATGATCATTCATTCCGTAGTTCATTCATTATTGTTATTCGTTGTTGTTTGTTATGTTACAGGGGCAAGGGAGGGTTTGTTGTGTAAATATATGGTGGCGTCACATTGTTGCTTTAAAAATGTTAAAATATATATATATATATTTTTTTCCCTACGTGTGAAATGTGCAGTAGTGTTTTGTTTGCCATTTAATATAATTAACCACCTATTTTACATATCATTGTTGTTGCATGCTGTGGTGAATGGCCGGCCGTTTATCCCGGCCAATACCCCCAAGCCGCCAGGTGGAGCCCTCCTTGCAGTATGGAGGTCCCCAGAAGACCAGCAGGGCATCATGGACAATGTAGTTTTTATAGGCAGCCCTGCTAGATGCCATGGGGACCACTAGGAGACGCTGCAGGGAGGAATAACGGGTATTTTCCCTACGCCCCGGAAGCACACGTGGACACGGGGAATGACAGGCTAAGCCTGTATCTTGCACTTTACCACTCTGCTGATGTGCTGTATTTATATTGTTCTTCAGCCTCCATCTGGGGATTAGTTACAGCTTTCAACAGTTATGGATTAAGGAAACAGTGAATATCACCCCATAGTCACACACCAACAGATTCTGATATACTAAAAAATTTGGCCCACATATGAAGTTATTGTGGGTACTTCCAAACCACTTTGCCGATGTCCATGAAAAGTCTTTAGTGACTGCAAATAACCTGCATGTTCAATTAAAGGAGCTTTTACAGCAGGCATAATTAGACTACATGATATTAGGAATATGAAAGGTATCAGCTGCAACTCATTAAATTATATTAAATAATGTTTAAGTGTTAAGTTCATGAGATGGTGGCAGGAGTCTAAAGACTTTACAGGAGCAAGCTCGAAAAAAGAAGAGGTTCAGACAAGTGAATACAGAGGAAAGTCACTCAAAGTACACTACATGTAGGGCAAGAGATAGCAAATACTTTTAAATTATTGCATTACCTGTCTTTGACAGGTACCATGGCTAGCTAGCTCATACATACAGTATGTAATTAATAACATTAAAAACAATTTATATTTACTTAATTTATCAATATATTATAATACAAATTCATTAATGCATTTCATCATTAACATTATATCTTCTGAAGAATAAATTCAAAATTCCAAATGTTCAGAGACCTGCCATATCATGAAACTAATGTGCAATATATGCCAACTGATGTCTGCCGCTATGGTTGGAGCAAGAGTTAGCTTGTTTAAGTAGCACTTAACAATTAACTGGTAGGTTGGGGAGCATGTAGACTATGAAGGATTAAACATGCTACTTTAGTTACAAGGAGTTTTAGGAAACCCTCATAAATTAATAATCAATCTTAATATAGACTTTATAACGTTCTTAGCATTGAGCAGAAAACTCAACCCAGAAATGCCTTTTTTTTAATGACATAGTGTTTCAGAAACGACTGACCTCAAAGCAGTTAAACACCAAACTGTGCATGAACAACGCTGACAATTGGTGGACATATGAAATCTAATTAGGTCACTTTAATGTGAATTTTTAAAGGATGCACCAATGGGATTTCTAAGTTTTAATAATTGTTTAATGGGAGGAGTACGGTCCTCTATTTTAAATCTTTCATTGAGGTAATTTCCTCACTCATATCGTTGAGCACTACTGGAAAATATTGTCTATTGAAACTAAAAATTGTGCCTGTCCACAAACGTGATAGAATAGAACAAAAATTAGTTAATAAACAATGACTTAGGTTACTGGTTTATTTAAAAAAGCAGAAAAAGCATATTTTTGTTTCCAACTATTTATATATTATTTGCATTAGTTTTCGAGTATGTGGTGTTAGCTTCAGCTTAATTTTCATTTTTCAGCTTTTAGTTTAGTTCTTATTGCATTTACAAAATCCTTGTTTATCATTTAGTTACAGTTTCTGTTAATGATAATAACCTTGATCTTTAGCCACATATTTATTTCATTTATTAATATCTTCTTCAATGCCTGTCAATGAATTGTGTAGGATGGAGGGGAGGCATCTTCTGTCATTTATAGGAATGATCTGAAGTTCAAATTGATATTCTGAAATTCTTTACAAATACAGTAGGTAGCTAAATAGAACATAAATTCTACACATTAAATTTTTACAAAACTAAATATGTTTACTATAAAATTATTTTTGCGTCATTCATGACACCCACTTTATATTCTTTCTTTTCATCCAGTATTGTATTGCTTCCACTATTGAATGAGTATGCAGGGTGGCGGAGCCCATCCTGACAAGAAACAACCGGATAAGAATGGGACCACCATTCTTTCATCATATACACAAGGTCAGCTGTGATGCTGCGGAAGGAAATATTATCCATACTAACAAAGATAGAATATGGAAACTAAAAACAGACAACGGTTAAGCTAGAAGGCAAGCCACTGGGGCATCAGCGCTACTATGTGCACTGTTACACTGCCCACACAGAAAGAAAAAAATCAACTTATTTCAATTTAAATATTCATGTGCAAGGAGAAGGTATGGTTTTGTTTTACACTCTGCTACATCTTTATTTCAGTTATGCCATCTGTTTATTCACTTTCATTTAATTGACCTCTTCATTTACTAGATTATAAGAACATATCTATAAGAAGTAAAAAGTTAATCATTTCATGCCACATTCCTGTTGATTTACATATTATCATACTGCATACAAAGTAAGTCTAATTTAAGGTTTGACTGAAAAATATTTCTTTTCCCTTGATTACAATAAATATTGACAGATGGTTACTGTAGAAGTAATGGCTGATCAGTTTATTAGGCAAAATCTATAACACTCAAACTGTAAATAATTCATTCAAATATCACCATTTGCTGACTTAAATGGTAAAGTGTATATGTGTATAGAATATACATTTTTAAATGTGCTTCAAAGAAATTAATGATGACTTTAAGAATAAGAGCAAAGAAGAATTGAACCAAGGTTGTATATTTAGGATAAGCTACTAAAAAATCTGTTCTGCAACTACTTCAACCACTAGACAGTGTAAAGTGGCCCCAAGAAGACTGAATGTGAACACCCCAGCATTTTCCTTTATTTAAATATCCCTAGTATACTGTTGCTATTTCCAGAGCATATAATTTATTAAAACTGGTATAAATTGTCTAGCTGTTGATTTTTGACACATTTAAAATAAGAATAATAATTCTTTACATTTATATAGTACTTTCCTCACTACTGAAAGTGTTTTGCATAGTGAGTGAGTAGTGAGTATCCATCTGGATGATGCGATAGCAGCCATTTTGTCACCAGTAGACTTACTACAAATTAGGTATAAGGTAATGAAAGGGTGAGAGAAATAGCCAATTAGAGACGGGGAATGACTAGGGGGCCAGAATGACTTGACCATGGAGGACAATTTAGCCTAGATATCGGTATACACCCTGCTCTTTACAAAGGATGCCCAGGGATCTTTTATAACCATCAAGAGTGATGTTTCATCCAAAGGACTGCAGCATTTTTATAGCACAGGATGCACTGGGATCCACATTCAGACCAAAGCTTAAGTGTCCCCTGCTGCCTCACCAACACCTTTTCGGGCAGCAACCTAAGCCTTTCCTAGATGGTGTCACATTCAGGTACTGACTAGGCCTGAAGATGCTTAGCTCCAGGTGGATAACCTCTTCTGAAGTACATGTGATATGACTGCTGGACATACTTTTTCAATAAAAGCTTTGCACTAGCTTATACTGTGTTACACATCCCATGCTCTGTTTTGCCTGTTGGATAATTTCTAAGATGAACCATCAACCACTTAACCATTTATGCTATAACTTTGCACACACATAATTTAATGCAGCATGGTGTGTGTATATGTATAAGCTGGCAGTTTAATGAACTGGCTCTTTGAGCACAGTTGGTTTCTGTCTTGCACCCAATGATTCTTGGATAGACTCTGTCCTCCTGTGACCATGAACTGGATTATGTTTATGTTATAAGACAGGTACAAAAAAGACCCTAAATGCCTAAACGTGATAATTAAACAGCCTAGTTTGCTAGAAAAATAAAACCATGTTAACTGAAGTCAGCAGTAAATATTCTTTACCTGAAAGTATAATCATAATTATTTTCCTGTCTAAACATTACAGTATCTTGAGATAAGAAGGAAGCATGGATTTGCTAGGCAGCTATGTCTTTTTACTGAAAATAGTTGAAGGTATAAGGAAAGACAGAAGCTGACTGGTCTCAACTAATTTCTTGAAAAAGTGCTCTTACAGGATTCAGGTACAAAACACTTTCATGAAAGTGTAAAATAGCTGACAAGGCCCAATAGAAATTGAAAACCACCTTGCAGATGGGCAAAGACTTCTCACTACTGGTTGTGCCTAGGAAAATGATACTTGTAGAGGGCAGACATGATTATCAGTGACCTCCACTAAGATTTTGTAAGGCATTGAGTGTATTATGTGCATGTAGAGAGACCTGCTGACATCATTATCATCTGACAAAAACAGCCATATAGATACAGACATTAAATAAGTTGAAAGCCTTCCAACTATTAACTACTTAGGAAAATCTATTGGCTAGTACTGCTTAAACTGAAAGAGCAGCACCACAAGTGCAGAATCAACAGGCTTTGATGTAAAAAGGGAATAGGAATAATATGGACAAAACATATTTTGTACATAATTTTCAGTTCTCTGCATATTGCTAGCTTCTTTCCCACAAAGTGAAGAGCTCACATATAGACTTGCTTGGTAGTTTTTTTTTTAATTAATCGGAGTCTTCTTTTTAATTAATCTGAGTCTTCCTCAGCAATGGATGAAAATAAAGAGGCAGTGTAATGTTTTGTGAATAATGCATTCCTGACATTGATCACGTTAAATATTTTTAAAGTACTGTAGCCAACTGGTAAAGTACTGGAGCAAATAGTACTAATGTTAATAACTAATTTAAGAATATATTATGTTAGATTAGATTAGATTTTAATTGTATATGACAGATATATACTCTGTAGTTGTAATAGTGTACACTTCACCAGTCTCTCACCAGTGTCTTTCCTGCAACTTATTTTTCTTACTGCCTTCACCTTTACTCGGTATACTTTTTTCACATCAGATCAAATCGATCCCACAAAAAAATAACTCCACTAGAGGTGAGGAATGCATTATTAATTTGTTTATTATTTTTTCATGTTGTTTATTTTTATACATGTTAATATTTTTATTACTTATTTGCTTTTCTGTATCAAATGCCCATGTAGAAAACCATTTTTGTATGGTTTTCTACATGGGCACTACCATATTGGACCTATACTTGTGATATGTTGCTGAGCATGTGATACAAATAATATATGATAAATAACATCATCATTGCCACACTTTTAAAAAAAAACGGCTGTGCCAATATGTGAAAGTTCTTTAAGGAAAGACCTCACCAGAAATTAGTACTCAAGCAAGTAGCAAATAAAGAAATCTATTTCAACTTCAAATTTTGTTTCATCATTAAAAATTATGGTTAACTATTAGAAAAATCTGTGTATAACCTTAAAAATGACAACTATTCTTTTTCTTTGCCCCTAAAGAAAGACCTCCTATACTCTTTGTCTCTATTACTAAACAAAATATTTCATATAGAATACATAAGGCATCATTTTTGAAAATACACTAACCATACTCACTTTTCTCTGATCCATCACCCAAACAAGTCAGTAACTTGCACTAATATGATAGGGGGAAGTGTAAATATTGTTCTGTATGTTTCATTTGGGGGCGGCATGGTGGCGCAGTGGTAGCGCTGCTGCCTCGCAGTTAGGAGACCTGGGTTCGCTTCCCGGGTCCTCCCTGCGTGGAGTTTGCATGTTCTCCTCGTGTCTGCGTGGGTTTCCTCCGGGCGCTCCGGTTTCCTCCCACAATCCAAAGACATGCAGGTTAGGTGGATTGGCAATTCTAAATTGGCCCTAGTGTGTGCTTGGTGTGTGGGTGTGTTTGTGTGTGTCCTGCGGTGGGTTGGCACCCTGCCCAGGATTGGTTCCTGCCTTGTGCCCTGTGTTGGCTGGGATTGGCTCCAGCAGACCCCGTGACCCTGTGTTCAGATTCAGCGGGTTAGAAAATGGATGGATGTTTCATTTGCTCACAAACATGCACAAATAAAAGATATGATCAAAGGAGTCAATGGCTCTCACATGTGGACCACGGTTTTCAGATGACTGAACAAGAATAAAGGAAAATCTATTTTTAAAGATGTTACTACAAGCTAGTGCTAAAATTCTCTTTTAACTTTAAATACTCTAATAAGAATATACTATTAACATTCACGTGCCTTGTCCTTTTATAGTTTTTATCAACATTCAATGTATGAGCTGTCTTGAATGGGAAAGTTAACAGTTAAATGTTAGGGTGTACGACAAAAGGGAAAAAGGAAGTTCTGAACTTTATAACAAGTCAAAGTGAGTCAGTGTTTTGTATAGGAAACAGCTAAAATATGATAGAATATGTTAAATAAATAGTTCTGCATGTGTTTAGAAGTCATTATCTGGAAAAATGTGTGCAATACAAAACAGGGTGCAGATCAGAACGGCCTAATGACAAAACTGCATGCATTTGTTCCCATTCTACAAATATACCACAAATAAAACTATTAATAAAGTTAACCTCCCTCATTTTTGCTGTCTAGATGCTCTGTGGATAACAGTAAATCTGCCCTAAACACATTAGTTTCAGGTCTTGCAGGACTATTTTATTATTTTTTACTTATAGACTGACATGGTTTCTTCATTCCATCCATCCATCCATTTTCCAACCCGCTGAATCTGAACACAGGGTCACGGTGGTCTGCAAGAGCTAATCCCAGCCAACACAGGGCACAAGGCAGAAACCAATCCCGGGCAGGGTGCCAACCCACCGCAGGACACACACAAACACACCCACACACCAAGCACACACTAGGGCCAATTTAGATTCGCCAATCCACCTAACCTGCATGTCTTTGGACTGTGGGAGGAAACCGGAGCACCCGGAGGAAACCCACGCAGACACAGGGAGAACATGCAAACTCCACGCAGGGAGGACCCGGGAAGCGAACCCAGGTCTCCTAACTGCAAGGCAGCAGTACTACCACTGCGCCACCGTGCTGCCCAGTTACTTCATTAACTTATTCAAAATAATTAAATAATCTCTCAAATACCACATCATTTAGATATTAAAGAACAAGAATGTATAAAAGTTACATTACATGCATTTTACATTTCTTGTCAGATTTCAAAGACATCTAGTATGAAATATTGATTAGATTAGCTTAGTTTTCATTCTTGAATAAAACATTAAAGATTTACAAGTACTATAAACATCAAGAAAAATGCTATAATTGATTAATAGGCAAGTCACGTAACTCTATTGGTGAGAATAGGCTCTCTTTGGGACAGTGACAGGCAGTGTATCCTCAAGATTGACACAATTATTGATGTGAGTTATGGCAGCCACAACAAGGAAATGCCCAAAAGTAGATTCATAGTTTCCAAAAGTATCTTTTTATAACCAAAAGAAACACATTTATATTTACAAGAATGCATTTTGAAGGATTATGAAATGAAAGAATGGATTTATTGACATTTAAATTTATATTAGGTTATAAGCACCACAAGGAGATGGAGCTTCATTATCATTAGGATATTTACAGCATTTTACAGGTAACTTAAGAATACCAATAAAAAATGGTTTATTATCAAAATATTTACATTTATGCACATCATAACTGAGTACAATTTGTATGATTACAAGTTCTGCTTTGACACAGACAAGGTAAACTGCACATTGTACAGTACCTAAGTTTATATTATCTAGAAGAAATCTCTCAAATTTTAAATAATTTAAACAGATTATAGTAAATTTACAAAAGTATAATTAAGTTCAAACTCAAAGTTTATTGTCATGTGCACAGTAAGGAAACAAGTTTAATGTACAATAAAATTCTTTTTTTGCTGTCCACAACAAATGACAAAACCAACGTATAAAGATAAACATAAATAATAAGTAGCAGATAGATAATAAGTAACAGAGGCAGCATAAAGTATAAAAACAGAATAGAAATATAAAGTGTAATGTGCAGATAGATGTGTGATGGACAAGTCCAGTTGTTTGAGGTAGATAGAATGAGGTGAACCATGGTTATAAACTCTAGTCAGTTATTTAGGAGTCTTTAGGGAAGAAAGAGTTCTTTAGTCTGGAAGTCCTGCATTTCATATTTCTATACCTCCTGCCTGAGGGTAGAAGTGTGAACAGTATGTGTTGGGGGTGAAAGGGGTCCCTGAGGATCAAGGCAGTTCTCCTTCGGACTCTGCAGTTGTAGATGCTCTGCAGAGAGGGCAGTGGGGTCCTGGTGATCTTCTCAGCAGTCTTAACCACTCTCTACAGGCGTTTGCGGTCCATAGCAGTAGGGTTGCCATACCACACGGTGATGCAGCTGGTCAAGATGCTCTCAACAATGCAGCTGTAAAAGTTGCTGAGGATCTTGGTCGACATACCAAAGTTTCTCAGCCTCCTCAGAAAGTACTGCTGCTCTTGAGCCCTCTTGACCAGCTGTGTGGTGTTGTGTCCAAGTGAGGTCCTCACTGATGTAGACGCCCAGGTATTTAAAGCTGCTCACCCTCTCCACTTCAAGCCCTCAGACGAACAGTGGCTGGTGAGGTCTCCTCTCCTTCCTCATGTCCACTATCATCTCCTTTGTCTTGTCTGTGTTGAGGGTGAGGTTGTTGTCCTAACACCATGCCGCTAGACTGTCCACCTCCCTCCTGTAGGCTGCCTCATCCCCACCAGTGATACGTCCAATCACTGCAGTATCATCTGCAAACTTTAGGATGATGTTATCTTTGTGGAAGGCGACACAGTCGTGGGTGAACAAGGTATAGAGGATGGGGCTAAGGACGCATCCCTGTGGGGTGCCTGTGTTTGTGATAATGGTGGCTGAAATCCTATTACCAATCCTGACAGACTGGGGCCTGCCAGTCAGAAAGTCTAGGAGCCAATCACACAGGTTGCGGTGCAGGCCAAGTGCAATTATTCCCAAAATAGAAAAACAAAACCAGTATAATCAAGGGTTTTATTCTGAGATCAATGTAAGGATTATGTTTGGGAAATTTTACCACATTTTTGTTAGAAGAACTAGAGGTTCTATGAAATAATGTGTTTTCTTCCATTCGACATTAAAAACAGTATTTCTCCTAAAACTAACAAATGATGAGATAGGTGGCTGATTCTATAGCATTTTCGTCTACTGCACTTTTGTTCCAGCACAGAAAATTAAAGAAAAGTTAAAGCAATATTTCACTGCAGAAAAATAGTCATCTGCCAGCAGACCATAAATATATATGTACTGGATGCCATGGAAAGGCAAGAAGTAGCTACATCAATACAGAAGATAAATATTATATATATGCTGCTGTTGTGGAAATATACAACAACATTTAAGCTGATGATGGGATGATAACCCAGCAGATAACCAGAGGTGCCTGACCATCTCCTTAGAGAGATAGTGTGGCCATGGCACACTGGCAGGAGGTCATAAAATCTCCCCATTTATAAGGGGCAGCATAAAAATAATTGATAAGCATTCAAGGGAGAGCTTAGCAAGATCTGGCAGAAAGCCAGTACTCAGCCATCAATCTGCTACAAGAAAGAATGAACAATAGGTTTAAGGGAATGGAGAGTAAGAACTGACCTTTTAAGCACAATAAAGATACCATTTGTGCAGGGATACTATTGTCCTCTAAAACGATGTCTAGTCTGGTGTCTATGTAGCAAAAGCAGGGCCTTCCTAACCTTTGAACTGAATTTTTAGCTTTGAAAGAAGTGACCCAAGGAGAGGATTTAAAGCAATGTTACAGTTTTTCTAATTTAATTATTACAGGTGATAGTACATATTTTTCTGCGGTAGGCTGGCGCCCTGCCTGGGGTTTGTTTCCTGCCTTGCACCCTATGTTGGCTGGGATTGGCTCCAGCAGACCCCGTAGTCTGTAGTTAGGATATAGCGGTTTGGATAATAGATGGATAGATGGATAGTACATATTTTTGGTTTAATTTTAATTCACTCTCCTAATAAAATTTAGTTACCTTGATTGCCTTTTTATTTTTCAACAGGTGTGTTTTTTATTCATTCATTCACTCATCTTCACTTCACTAATCCTGATGAGAGTCATCCATGCCTTGTACATCTCCCAAGGAAGTCACCCAGGGACATTCAAACCATATCAGCTGGCAATTCAAATAATGCCAGGCATACATGTTGCAATTTTCAGAAATTGTGGTCAAGCAACTACTCATTCACACTGCATGATGCCAATCGTATGTTGCTAATCGTATATATGCACAAATTGTATGAGCATTTTCATGCTTCTTAAAAAGTCAACAAATAACTGCACCACTGGGTCTTGCTGTACTAACTACAAAGAAAAGAAAAAGGTGTAACTGGACTGGGGGCTCTTTCAGATTCAGACAATACGGCCTATTTTGATTAGAGAATTGGAAGTACGCACTGCAGTGGGCTGGCGCCCTGCCCAGGGTGCGCTTCCTGCCTTGCGCCCTATGTTGGCTGGGATTGGCTCCAGCAGACCCCCGTGACCCTGTAGTTAGGATACAGCGGATTGGATAATGGATGGATGGATGGAAGTACGCAATAGAGGTGATTTATTGTATTTATTTTGAGTTTTTCCAGTCAATGTTTCCTAAGATACTTCTGTAATTGGCCATTTAGTTGTATGTGTGTTGCTATATGAAATCATATGAGTAAAAATGAGTTTGACAATGGCAATGTACAATGTACAATGTACGGGCACTGCACAATGGAATTTGATGGCAACATCAGAAAATTGGGTCTAGAGACTGCTCACGCTACATGACAAGTCAAGTCAAGTCAAGTTGGGGAGCATGCACTGCTACAGTGCATTGCCGCACCCTCTACATGACGAAACAACTCAGGATCCCAGTTTACAACCCCCCAGGCAGACACGCGGTCCAGTCCTACCCTCCAGAAATTACCCTTTTATCTGCCGCAGCCAGATGTTACGTGGGTGGCCCCTTGGTCAGGTCCAGCCACTCAGGTCCCCAACAACGAGGATCTTACAAGCCGGATCATCCTCGGGGAAACGCGCCACATGGCCGTAGTGCCGTAACTGATGCTCCCTTACAATGCAGATAATGTGCCTCATTCGGGACTCCATGAGCAACCACTCATTTGACACAAAGGCAAACCAATGGTACCCAAGGATTTTCCGGAGAGACATGGTACCAAAGGAGTTCAGTCTTCATCTCAGGTCACTGGATAGCGTCCATGTCTCGCAACCATATAGCAAGACAGGAAGCACCAGGACTCTAAGGACTTGGACCTTCATCCTTTTGCATAGATATCGGGAGCGCCACACACCCCTTTCCAGCGACCTCATGACCTCCCATGCTCTCCCAATCTGTCTACTGACTTCATAGGAAGAGTCATCAGAGACATGAATGTCACTGCCAAGGAAAGTAAACCTCTCAACAAGGTCGACACTCTCTCCACAGACAGACACACTGCTAATGGCTGTGCCCAGGAGGTCATTAAAGGCCTGGATCTTGGTTTTTATCCAGGACACTCGCAAGCCCAGACACTCAAACTCCTCGCTCAGTCTCTCAAGTGCCCTGATCAGAGCCTCCATTGACTCCGCAACGATCACAGCATTGTCAGCAAAGTCAAGATCCATGAATCTTTCTTCACCAACAGATGCCCCACAGCCACTGGACCCCACGACCCTGCCCAACACCCAGTAAATACAAGCATTGAACAGAGTAGGAGCAAGAACACACCCCTGATGAACCCCAGAATCAACTGGGAAAAACGCAGTGGTCCTGCCTCCACTCTGCACAGCACTTACAGTACCAATGTATAGGCCGGCCATGATATCCAGCAACCTTGAGGGGTCCCGTGAACCCTAAGGATGTCCCACAGGGCAGCTCGATCAACTGAGTCGAACGCTTTGCAAAAATCAACAAAGTCTGCAAAGAAACTCTGCTACATGACAACCAACTGAAATTTCTGCCATAACAGAAATTCTCCAAATCATGCGAGAGCCCAATCATAAGATGCAATCATGCATTGCAACCCCTATCATACAGAACATAAAATGAGGAAAGATGAAGCTGAAATTCACATCAACTTAAAAATTAGTTCACAACTGCTAAAAAACTGTGTCAAAATCACATAGTGTATGCCCAGCATAAGACGTGGTTCTATTCTAGAATTAGCTCATGTTGATCATGCACTCAACCTACCCCAAAAAGTGAGCCCAGAAACCATGCAAAGGAACCTCACTTAAGCCACTATCATTTACTACCATTAGCGACCATAACTGAGGACTGGGATGTAGCCTAAATAGCCCCTATTTCACAACCGTTGTCTGGATAAGGAGGTAGACTAACCAGTAAATCAAAAGCTTTCTTCAAGGACTACCATGGTCCAGTACAACATCTGCAAAATTGCTGCTGCTGTAGCAACTTGTTGGTAAGTCTTACCAACCTCCACTTGTGAAAAAGACCCCAAGGTATTTGAAGTCCTCCACTTGCAGCAACTAGTCACCTTCTGTCTGCATGGAAAAATCTATGCTTTTTTAAGAGAGTGATCTCAAATTTAAAGATGCTAATTCTCAAACCATCCACCCAATATTCATCTACAAATCCTGTCCGTTGTGTACCTGATGAAGCCACAGGACAACATCAACTGCAAAAAGGAGATACACACTGGATAGTTTCTATGACTTGGTGCTGTATGATACTCTTCCCATAAAAATCAAGAACAGAGGAGCACACAACACACACCCTTGACTAAGTCCAATGACCGCAGCTGAACAAAAGGCAACTTGATGCCAAGTTTGTGAACAGAGTGCAGAGACAGGTTTGGCACATTCCCGTGACCACTCAATGTTTGTGCAAAAACAATGAAATAGTCCACTCTTCACAGACAGATCAGAATCTACATTACTACTCCTTGACCTAAAATGTGGGCACTCACTGGAGTCTCTGTTCCAGTACCCTGGAAAAAGCTCTCGACAACGAGAACACACCCTTCTTTTTAAAATAGTAACCACTGCTACTCCAGTCTGACAAACATAAGGCACTGTCTCCACCTTATAAGCAACACTGAAAAAACTGGTTAGTCAATACACCCCCAGAATATACAGTGCTCTATCCCTACAGCCCTGCCACTATGGAACATTTTAATCAAACTAGCAACCATAGCCTTAAAGACATACCAAAATCCAGCCAGTGTTACTCACACTTCTTTCTTAGAGTAGGGTTTGCCTGCTGGATGTAGTAGTTTTTTAGAGAGCTCCTCCTATCCACAGATAATATTCCCAGTTGAGTTCAATGTTTCCTAAACACTGCTGAGAATGGCATGGGCAACCTACTATCTACCCTTTCTGAATGATCAAATTTGTTTACCAGAATCTCTTTTGGGTTTTCTCCCTAGACTCACTAAAGTCTAACCACACATAAGCTTTCACTTCTGCCACTGGTACACCTTCTGGGTTTTTACTCAGATCGTTCCTCTCAAACAGGAGAATCTCTTGCATGGAAGGCCTCTTTTTGCAACTTGATGGCTCCCTTTACCTCACCTAAGCATCAACAAATTGCTGGCTAAGGCTTCTTGTAGCTGCCTCCACTACTTAAGTCTTGAACATGGTTGATTTTGACTCTATGTCCACTGAATCACTTCACCACCAACAATAGTCATCAGATAACAGTTAATAATCTATCTTTACTACTGGCTTGTGTTAAGTATGACTAAATACAAAAAAATAAAAGTTAATCAACTTTGTGTTTATGAACTGACATCTGATTACATGATAAAAGAGTCACTATAACAGTCATGACACGGTCTGTGCCCATATTGTTTTGTTCACCGAGGTGAAACTTTTAACATGATTTTCACAGTTTTTACCTCTGGTATTTAATACATACTTTAAAATGACATAACTCAACTTCTAAGAAAGATATTTTAAAAATCAAGTCAAGCAAAAATAAATATCTACTGAGTTAAAAAAGTAAAAAAATTGTGTTTAAACATGTTCAGCATACATTATCTGCATCAATAAATACATAATATAATCTGTCTCTAATTAAAAACCTGTCCAGGGCATGAGCTCAGGAACAGGCAAGGACCTGGTTTTTGCCCACTAGTCACCCTAAATTTCATCATAAAATAAAATTCTCAAACCCTTATAATCAAAATTAGGGTTGGGGAGCTAGAGCTTATCTAGGCATCAATGGCCACAAGCCAGGAAACAGTTTGGACAGGATATCGGCCTGTTATAGGGCCCATTCACATATAAACCCACACTTATACAGCACCAATTTTTAACTGCCAATTAACCTATAACATGCAAGATCCTTACTTGGCAAAACACGCAAACTCCACTTTGACATCTATATAGAGACCAGGGAAGGTACAACCTCACAGGTACAACAACTGATTTCAGTATATAAACCAGCACAATGAAGCCATAAATTCAGCACAGTCACTGAGTCCACCTGACTAGTATTTGTCAACTACACAAGGTCTCTGATATTTCATATGGCATTATGAATTTATTTTGACATTGAAAACTGATTTTTTTAGTACTAGAACAAATGTGAAAATCATCTGCCAGAAACCCACTTAATAATGCCTCATCTATTTTCAGTCTTTACAGACACAACAGTTTAATACTGTCGAGAACACTGATGTTGTTTTTATTCATAATGTGGACCATGGAACAGCACTGTCAGTATGGACTTTGCATTATCCTTTAAAATCACAAAATGTACACTGTATAGATGTGTGTGTGTATATATATATTAGCAGCTGGAGATCCACAAAGGGAGAAAATGAATCACGTATCATAAAGTAGTTTTTTCTTTTTTTTTTATTCCTGAGCTTTCAACCCCTACCTTCATCAGAGGATAATGCTTAGATTTACCAGAATCAAAGGCAATATATAGCAATACCTTACCATGTTTAGGTCCGTGTGGGGGGGTGGGGTTGTTGGGAGTAAAGTCTTGTTTATTAAGAATAAGTTCTTCTTAAGTTTGTATATGCTGGATTTATGTCCAAGTGTCTGTTGATGGCATTCTCATTTGATAACCAGGATTCAGCCAGCTCTCTGGCACTTTTATTATTGGCTTTAAATTTTACTTGTACATCGTCCCAATTAAATGTATGTCCTGTTGATTTAGTATGCTTATAGATCAATGACAGTGCGTCCTTTCTTCTGACGGCGTTGCGGTGTTCCTGTATACGTGTTGCGATTCTTTTTGAAGTTTGTCCTATGTATACCGCTGAGCACGAACTGCATGGAATGCTATAAACTGCGTTTCGTGTTTCTGCTGTCGATTTCTTGTTTTTAGCATTAAAGAGGACCGTGCGCAGATGGTTCGTGGGTTTGTGTGCTATTCTGACACCTGACTTGGCCAGGATGCGTGCAGCACCTTCAGACACATTGTGGTGATAAGGGAGTGAGTGCCAGGTTGGGTGGGGGTTATGATTCGAGTCAATTGTTTGTTGAGTTTTTTGGCGTCTTCTGTGTAGGCTTCGATTAATGAATGTTTTCGAGTATCCGTTTGAAGTGAAAAGGTGGAAGAGATAGCGTCTCTCTTTCATTTTTGTTTCCTTCGTATTACAATGGGTGTGGACTCTTCTGAATAGAGTTTTAACACAGCTCCGTTTATGAGATATCGGATGGTTGCTGGCGAAGTGTAATATCTTGTCTGCATAGCATTCTTTACGGTAAACACTAGTAGTCAGTGTGGCGTCATTACTTCTTTCAATGTAGATGTCCAGGAAGCTGATGTGTCGGTTAATTTCTTTCTCCATTGTGAATTGGAATGCCGGGAATATTGAGTTGATGTGCTTGTAGAATTCATTCAGCTGATCATTTTTTATTATGACGAATGTGTCGTCCACATAGCGTATCCAAATTTTGGGTGTGAACTGAGATAGAGCCACGTTTTCAAATCGCTGCATTACCAGTTCTGCTAGAAGTCCTGATAACGGCGATCCCATTGGCATGCCTTCTTTCTGAGTATAGTATTTGCCATTAAAATGAAAGTGAGTTTTTTGGTAGAGTGATATTAGGTGTAGTATGTCTTTAATCGATAGCTTAGTTCTTGTTTCTATAGTGGGGTCACTGTCCAGTTTCATTAAAAGTGTTTCTGTGGCTAGATGAATCGGACCTAACACGGACCTAACCACAAAAGGTATTGCTATATATTGCCTTTGATTCTTGTAAATCATCAGAGGATAAAGACCCCTGGTAGGGGTTGAAAGCTCAGGAATAAAAAAAAAACTACTTTATGATACGTGATTCATTTTCTCCCTTTGTGGATCTCCAGCTGCTAATATGCAAACCGTATCACAGACCTTCTCTTCCATATATATATATATATATATATATATATATTATGGAGACTGGCCCGGATACAGACAGGCAGACACGTTCATGTCACCAACAACACGTTTATTTACAATATTTACAGTGCTCACAAACCCCAAAAGTCCCTCAAAGTCCTGGCCAACACACAGCAATGCCTTCTCTCTTCAGGCCGCCTCCTTGCCTCCTCCAGAAACCTCGTCCTCTTCCACCCGACTCAAGTCATTCTATGAAGTGAGGCGGCCCCTTTTATATTTCCCCAGATGTGCTCCAGGTGTGTTCCGGCAATCTTCCACCATCTCGCCCCAGTGTGGCGGAAGTGAAGGCTGCATCCCCGGAAGCACTCTGGGTGTCCCTGCTCCCCTTCCCCTCAGCACTTCCGGGTGTGGCGGAAGTGCTGAGGTCCAGGGCCCCAACGCCTACGGGCGCCCCCTGGAAGTGACCACGGGCCCCTACAGGGTTGAGCTTCAAAGCTCTGTACCCGTGGCCCCCAAAGGCACCAGGGCAGTCACCCCCTGGTCTGGGGAAGGTGTAAGCCCTCCTCTGGTCCTCCTGGGCGTCCCAGCCGGTCGCCCCAGCCATCTCCGACAATGTATATAAATATACAGTATATATATATATATATATATATATACACACACACATTTATATTTATACATATATATACAGTATTTAGGCATGGTGGCACAGTGACTAGTGCTGCTGCCTCGCAGTTAGGAGACCTGGGTTCGTTTCCCAGGTCCTCCCTGTGTGGAGTTTGCATGTTCTCCCTGTGTCTGCGTGGGCTTCCTTTGGGTACTCCGGTTTCCTCCCACAGTCCAAAGACATGCAGGTTAGGTGCATTGGCAATTCTCAGTTGTCCCTAGTGTGTGCTTGGTGTGTGTGTGTGTGCCCTGCGGTGGGCTGGCACCCTGCCTGGGGTTTGTTTCCTGCCTTGCGCCCTGTGTTGGCTGGGATTGGCACCAGCAGACCCCTCTGACTCTGTAGTTAGGATATAGTGGGTTGGATAATGGATGGATGGATATACAGTATATATATATATATATATATATATATATACAGGTGGAGGTCATAAAATTAGAATATCATGACAAAGTTGATTTATTTCAGTAATTCCATTCAAAAAGTTAGACTTGTATATTAGATTCATTCATTACACACAGACTGATGCATTTCAAATGTTTATTTCTTTTAATTTTGATGATTATAACTGACAACTAATGAAAGTCCCAAATTCAGTATCTCGGAAAATTAGAATATCAATTAAGACCAATGCAAAAAAAGGATTTTTAGAAATGTTGGCCAACTGAAAGGTATGAACATGAAAAGTATGAGCATGTACAGCACTCAACATTTAGTTGGGGCTCCTTTGGCCTGGATTACTGCAGCAATGCGGCTTGGCATGGAATTGATCAGTCTGTGGCACTGCTCAGGTGTTATGAGAGCCCATGTTGCTCTGATAGTGGCCTTCAGCTCTTCTGAATTGTTGGGTCTGGCGTATTGCATCTTCCTCTTCACAATACCCCATAGATTTTCTATGGGGTTAAGGTCAGGCAAGTTTGCTGGCCAATCAAGAACAGGGATACCATGGTCCTTAAACCAGGTACTGGTAGCTTTGGCACTGTGTGCAGGTGCCAGGTTCTGTTGGAAAATGAAATCTGCATCTCCATAAAGTTTGTCAGCAGCAGGAAGCATGAAGTGCTCTAAAACTTCCTGGTAGACGGCTGCGTTGACCTTGGACCTCAGAAAACACAATGGACCAACACCGGCAGATGACATGGCACCCCAAACCATCAGTGACTGTGGAAACTTTACACTGGACCTCAAGCAACGTGGATTCTGTGCCTCTCCTCTCTTCCTTAAGACTCTGGGACTTTGATTTCCAAAGGAAATGCAAAACTTACTTTCATCAGAGAACATAACTTTGGACCACACAGCAGCAGTCCAGTCGAGACGCTTCTGACGCTGTCTCTTGTTTAAGAGTAGCTTGACACAAGGAATGCGACAGCTGAAACCCATGTCTTACATACGTCTGTGCGTGGTGGTTCTTGAAGCACTGACTCTACCTGCAGTCCACTCTTTGTGAATCTGGGACTTTCATTAGTTGTCAGTTATAATCATCAAAATTAACAGAAATAAACATTTGAAATACATCAGTCTGAGTGTAATGAATGAATCCAATATACATGTTTAACTTTTTGAATGGAATTACTGAAATAAATCAACTTTGTCATGATATTCTAAGTTTATGACCAGCACCTGTATATATATATATATATATATATATATATATATATATATATATATATATATATATATATATATATATATATATATATATACACATATATATATAGGAAGAGAGAGAGGGAGAGGGAGAACCTGGTTGTTCTAGGTACAGTATATATACATTATATGTGTTTAGATTTTTTGTTACATTTAATTTGATATTTTATATTGTTGGTACAGTATAGCACTTCTTGGAATAAATCTCTCAGGTTTATCATAAAAGCAAAATAGGGCTACAGGAAAACTATGAATATGAAAAAAATACAATACGAAATGTGTAGTCTGTTATTTATTCTATTTAACCAAACCGTATCACTTCATGTTTATCACCACTGAAATTACCTTTTAAAATATTTGCTCCCATTATTTGAAAAAAAAGCATTTTTTGCTACAAGAATATGCACAGCCATGTCTCAAAGTTTTTAACACAAACTTATTTATCTAATATACATAACAACAACAGATTTTCAAGCCACAATAAGTAGTCTTACCTGTACTTGCACTTTTGCAAATACAAGATTCAAATTAGGTTTTCTTCTTGAAAACATTCTTGTATAATTTTCGCAGCCATTACCCTGAAAGAAAATTGAGTTATAATAGTTAGAGAGGTAATGATATTAAAGGAAGAAGAAAATAATAAGGAACTCTTGACCACAAAAGATAAATTATGGCTTTGTGATCTGCATTTAGTATTATTAGTAGGACTGCAGACACACAAAGTCAATTTTCAATGTGAATGGTTATTTATTGCTCTCATATATTGCACTAGCTGTGTTACCTGGCTTCACCTGGGAAATTTGCTAAGACAATGGGCCTTGGTTATAGTATTGAGGTTTAACTGGATGTGTCAGAAGTACTAAGTAAGAAAATTAGTACTTTTCTGTAGACAATATTTGTTTTAGAGTGCATTTAAAGGACAATGTACTGTTTTGAATTCAAACAGGTAAGTAATAGGAAAAATGGAAACCTTGGGTATAAATATAATGTCACCCTAGCACCTATAAAAATGGTAGCTTCAATCAAACTTGAATGTAGCCCTTTGATATGTAATCTTGTATAGATAATAAAGTTTTGGGGGTTTAGAACAAAAGCAATATATACTAAATCATGGTTTACTTTAACTTATTACATACAGCATTGAAATGTATGGGATGTACATTTACATGGACTATGCAATAAACTAAACATTTTAAGCCTTGCAAAGAAAAGAATAGGTGAAAAGAAATAATATGGTGAACTATATACAGTGTTCACATCATCTGTGCTCCAAGGATCCTTTTACTCATCTGCACAAACAACAAGAACAAGGCATGCCCCTTCTCATGGCTTGTATTGTACCATGGCTTGAACCATGCTTGAAAATCCAATCTGGCTTGAATCTGAATGTATTTTATGTCGTATTGTGATGAGTATGAAGGAGCCAACAGAATAGGGGGTACTGTTTGTACCCAAGGAGGACCTTTCTAACAAAGCCTTTTTTGAGCTTCGCAAAACTTTCCTTCATCCACTTCACATCTCAGTTTCCATGTAGCTCATCACATCATTTCTCTTTCCTGAGCAGGGCAGCTACCCTTCTTCATTCACCACAAGCCATTTCTCTGCAGGATTACAGCTACTGCTTGTTTAGTAGGGCTGTTCTGCTGTAGTGATTCATTTGTATGAATTGACAACTCCAGTTCTCCATGCAATCACAGCCAAAAATCACAGGCTGTTCAAGAAAAACTCACATGCTACATTATTATTACAGATAAATATGGACAAATATGAAAACACAGGTTGACTAATTTCCTTTTTCTATATAAGCCAAATTGTTTTGGAGATTTTTCTCTATTTAGTTTTTCTAATGGGGTGTAGGGTTTGGGGAGGGTTCCCCTAAATACTGATGATCCAAAGTGTGTTTTCGTAGCGAATGCCAACTTCCTTAGATGTAACATGCAATTTTTTAACTAAATGGGAAACTGTGTTTTTGTCTATGAGTGAGTCAGCCAGTCATTCAGTCAACTTTGCATTGGTTTGTAGAAAGATAGATAGATAGATAGATAGATAGATAGATAGATAGATAGATAGATAGATAGATAGATAGATAGATAGATAGATAGATAGATAGATAGATAGATAGATAGAACAGTTTACACTGAAAACAGTATTTTACTTGACCAGATGAACAATAACATTATAGGTATTTACTGCAGCTAAATGAAATGAAGTTTGCAATTCCACAGTGATGGAAATCTCATGTTTGCATCCTTGTAGTTAATAATTTCATAATTTTGGTATGTGACCTTTGGTCACAGAGAAGAACAACAGCTCTGTATACACATATGTTCTTTTCACCTCTGCAAAAACAGTATCAGACAAGTGCTAATTCATTCGTTTGATGTGCTATTCATGCACATTACAAATATTAAGCTTATATTGTTCTCTGCTAGTTTTTTGCATTCAGAAATGTTACATTTGGTTCAGTTGTATGTAAATAATGTATGTAATATTTCAGAAGGATTCAGATATTACTCTTAAATAGCACTGCATTAATAAAGGAAAGAACACTCTTAGAGAAAATTAATAAAAACATGTTTTTGTAATATTAGGAAAAAAGGCAAGAGCTGTGATTAGGTAGTATCTCCATAAGCAAAGCGAATTGGTAGAATTTAAAACTATGCTATAATAAAGCAGTTCACTGGCATATAATGTTCAATTAAAATGCACTATGCTTAACCACCAAATTAAGCTGTAGTACCAAAATAATGCGTTTAATACCATGTCTCCAGTAAACAAAAATGTGTTTATATCAAAAATTTGTACCACAGTGTTTTGATATGTTTACTTGAGTATTTTCAAAGCAATCTGTTTAACCTACCAATCCATCCATTGTCAAATACCTTCAACCTCCTTAGCATTTACCACAAGCGTTACTCTGGCTTGAAATTCTATACAATTACTGTTAAACCTAAGTCAGGCTTGGAGTGATGTGTAGTGATCCACATGAATAACTCTTGAGAAAGTATTCTGCTGCCATCCGGTGGATGAAATAATATCATGCTACAAAAAAACATGAATATTTTATGCTTTCTGTCAATTTATGGTAATTCTAAAGTGACTCATCATTATTCACATACTGAAACTAAATCATTGCTCAAACTGAGCAATAGTGATGATGGTATGAATTGGTCATTAGATGTTGTCACAGAAAGTGAAACTAATGCATGATACAGCACTGTATGACTGAATATCCCCGGTGAATTCCACTGCATGAATTTTCACAGTGGTGCGAGAGGAGCTGCTTGATAGAAAGACAAAAATTAATGTGATCAAGCACAAGAACAAGCAAAATGTTACCCCCCAAAGCACTGTGGCAACTGTCAGTGTTAGTGTCAAAGGAGTTATGGAAGTCACTAAGCCTTGTGCTATGGATGTCTGCAATAACACAATTGAGCAGGTCTCCGGTGCTCTCAGGTGCAAGCAACAGAAAAAAAATCTAAGAAAAATGATCAAAGAAACAGGCTTCTACTGTCCTAAATGCAAAATTGGACAAGTTTCAAAACACATCACACAAAAGATGTGTACTAAACCTGAGTCAGTATAACAATGAACACTAGACACACATATCCTGCTGTATTTATGTTAACGTTGTGGTATTCACGTTTCTGTTACAAGTAATAACATTTTTTCTTGTTGAAAAAAACACACTATTGGCTTGTTATTCCTTGGGAAAATATAATACTATGAAGGCAACACCAGTTCAGGGCCATTAAGGCCAGTGACCTTTGAGGATGGAGTGCTAGTCCATCTCTGAGTACACAAACACACATACCCAAACTGGGCCAATTTAGAGAGGCCATTCAACATAACTTACGTGCCTTTGGAATACTGAAGGAAGATCAAATTACCAGTAAAAATTTATGCAAAACTCCATATAAAAAGTGCCTAGGCTGGAATATCAACCAAAGATACAAGAATTTTTATGTGTTTCTCTTACAGTAGAGATATTTTGTTGGCTTGTGATAGTGCCCCCTGTGAAAGTCTGACTGAGTGAAACCAATTAGGTATGGCATTATCTCATGAATATTCTTTAATATATGAGTCAATTTTGATATGCATTTCTTTATATGGATAATTTTTTTCTTTTCATATTTGCTTATATAAAATCTTCAATAAAATATGTGCACCCTGAAGAAAAACAGCAAAATATTTCTTATGCTGTTTTGTGCATTTAAAAGATGTCACAAACCTATTCTCTCAGTTTTTAGTCTTACTACAACAAGCTCAAAGGATTGGTTCCTGTGTTGGCTGGGATTGGCTCCAGCAGACCCCCGTGACCCTGTGTTCAGATTCAGCAGGTTAGAAAATGGATGGATGGATGGATTTTATGGGAAAAGGACAGTTTTCAAAAAGATTTTAAAGATTGCAATGCCTAAATTTATTCTACAAAAAAGGTAACTTCAAATTTATTACACTCCTTTAATGTTGCCCAAAATCACTGATCTATATAGCATGAGTTACTAAAGTTTTAGTTTCCTAAAAAGGAAAAGCTACACGATGGAGTACAAAATGAGAATCGTGGAAGAATCTTGGGGCCAAACTCTTCCTGATTTCTGCAAAGAAAAGATGCTGAATGTCCGATTGGTACGCAAGTGGAGAGCACAGTATGGTAAACTCACTGAACAAGTGGAAAATGGAAATGCTAAAAAACGTGAGAGTGGATCAGGTCGGCGAGCAACATTTCCTGAGCTGGAAGATCTGGTCTGTGAATGGGTTGTTGATAGGAGAGCAAAGGCTTTGGTTGTGACTAGGGCTCAGATTCAAGAATTTGCCCTTGCAATAGCACCACAGTTTGACATAGCCCACGAAGACTTCAAAGCATCACAACACTGGCTGGATAATTTCCTTCAGCGAAGTGAACTGTCTTTAAGAAGATCCACAGCACTGTTTAGGCTGGAAGATGCTCAAGTTATAAAGCGAGCATTTGCATTCAAGTCCTTTATTGATGGTATTGATTTCTCTAAATATAATCTTTCCAACATGATTGCTATGGATGGAACTGCAGTGTTTATGGGCCAATCAGCTCAAACAACAATTGAACAGCGGGGTGCCTCCTAAGTGTACGTTCCCTCCACTGCTTACGAAAGTGCACGTGTTACCTGTATTTTGGCAATTCGTCTGGATGGCACTAAAATCACACCTCTAATAATTTCTAAGGGTAAGAAGGAAAAGATTGAACGTTTTTCAGGAATTTATGTTCTGGAAACTGAAAAAGCCTGGGCCACACAAGCCGTTATAAGAAAGTGGGTCGATTTAATGCTGCCACTTGTTATGCGAGGGAGCCAAAGAGGTCTGCTAGTTTGGGATGCAGCCAGCACTCACCGTGCTAAAGATATGAAGTCATTTCTTCATGAAAGAAGAATAGATCAAGTAATGATTCCCGCAGGAATGACGGCCTATCTCCAGACCCTTGATATTGCAATAAACAAGCCATTCAAGGACAATCTGTGCATGGAAATTAATGACTACATTGAAAATAGAATGGAGAGAAATCAGCGCGGAAACTTTGTGAAGTCTAAACTGCAAGAGGTTGTGACTTGGGTGAAGAATTCATGGGAGAAAATCACTGATGGTTGCATTGAACATGCACTATGAGCAGGCTACCTTGATAAGAAGTACTCATTTAAGGACAGTGCCATTGCTAAACATGAGAGATTTGGTCCACTGGTTCTAAAAGAAATGGAGTCAGAAGTATTTCACCTGGAAATTCAGAGTGGGGATTGTTATGAGGATGTTCCAGAAGATGATGACTTGGTTGTCATTGAATAAATGTGTAAATGTACTGTACAATACCGTAGATTGTTTTACATAGGGTAGAAAGAATACCGTAGTAACAAGAAATTGTTTGTTTATGCTTGTTTATGTTTACAAGTCTGGTTATGCTGGTTTGTGATGACAACTACCGTTATTACTGTACCATATACAGGTAATAAATTTCCTCTTTTTCAACAAATGTGTATTGTAGTCTTCTTCATGGAAAAATAAGACTCCCCCTGAAAATAAGACCTGGGCATATTTTGGCATTTCAAAAAATATAAGACAGTGTCTTATCATCGAGGAAACAGGGTATATATATATATATATACACATACATCTACATACACACACATATACAGTATATATATGTAGATATGTGTGTGTATATATATGTGTATATGTAGATATGTATGTATATGTGTATATGTATTGTGAACGCAGGCCCCGGCACAGACAGACGGACAACATTTCTGCACCCAACACACTCTTTATTATATACACTATTTACAGTTTGCTCACGTGCACCCCCAGTGCCTTCTTGCACCGATTTCCCCAAGTCCAGGCCAGGTGTTTCCGGCATTCCCTCCTTGGCCACGCCCCAGCGTGGCGGAAGTGCCGGCTGTCCTCCCGGCAGCTCTCCGGTCGCCACAATAAGTCTTCCCCCCAGCACTTCCTGGTGTGGCGGAAGTGCTGGGCTCCAGGGTTCCTCAGGCTCCAGGGCGCCGCCTGGCGGTGGCCTCGGGCCCCTACAGGATTGGGCTTCCAAGTCCTCTACCCGTGGCCCCCTATACAACCAGGGCAATCGCCCCCTTGCGATCTGGAGGAGGCACAAGCCCTTCTCTGGTCTTCCTGGGCGTCCCGGCCGGGCTCCATCCCCGGCCAGGGACCACACGGGATAAACCGGCATCGGGGCCCCCAACACAACCAGGACGGACGTCCCCTCGCGGTCTGGAGGAGGCACAAGTTATTATAACACAGTATATATATATATATATGTGTGTGCGTGTGTGTGTGTGTATATATATATATATATATATATATATATATATATATATATATATATATATATATATGACAGCAACACTCATAACAGTGACAAAACAATTACATTGACAATCATGTTACATTATTTTTAAAATGTTTCCTTTTCTTTTTCATAACTTCTTTAACACACTATGCTGCGAAGCACGGGTATTTTGCTAGTATGTATATATATGTGGATGTATGTGTGTATATATATATATGTATATATGTATGTGTATATATATATATGTTGTGGAGGACTACCGGCTTTCCATGCCGGTCCTCAACCCCAGGCCGCTAGGAGGAGCTCTCCCGACAGCAGGATCATGCCCCGAGGTCCAGCAGGGCCTCATGGACTTTGTAGTATTTTTACACAGCCCTGCTGGATACCTTGGGGGCCACCAGGAGTCGCTGTGGGGGGACTTATGGGCTCTGTCGTGCCTTATGACCCGGGAGTACGTCACGGTCACGTGACAGGAAGGAACGACGTGCTCCCGGGGTGAAGAAAAGGACTGTTTGCCCTGACCCGGAAGGAATAAGGAACTGTGGTCTGTTGGGACAGGAACACCTCCGGGTCAGGGGCTATAAAAGGGCGGTGCCTCGCTCCAGACAATGAGCTGAGCTGGGTGGTAGGAGGGCAACGCGTCTGGGAGTGGAGGATTGTGATTATTGTTGTAGTATTATTGGAGTATTTGGGAGTGGAGAGTGCTTTGTGCACAATTATTATTATAATAAATAATTATTGGACTTTTACCTGGTGTCTGACGTGGTGTCTGAGGGTACAAGGGTGCGAGAAAGCACTTACTTTGTCACAATTGGCGTAGTCGGCAGGATTCTCTGGCCGTCAGTTTGGCAGAGGACCTGAATTTAAAAATTTTATTGTGGACAGAGAACCCCAAGAAGACAGCGTCAGGACACGCAGAGACAAATCGCCAAACTCAACAGGTAGCGCTGCAGTATATTAAGCCTTATGGTACATCGGTCCGTAATGGGGAAGAAATCCGGGAGAAAGAATGGGAATACCAAAAGGAGCAGACCCTAGATGATGCCGCGCGTCTATGGACATTCCTGACGGGAAGCGAAGAAGACAGGGCAGTGATTGACGCTGAGAGGACCCGAGCGTTACGACAGCGGGAAGGCTGTCGGACTTCGGACGCACAGGACAACCTCTATGATACAAGAGGACATAATCGGAGTCCGGGGGTATGTACTGAAAAAACGTCCGATGCGCGGGGACCTTACTTTAATTATTTTTCAGAGGCCTGTCTTCTTGATTCTGACGAGGAGTCGGAAACATACTTCCCACCTGAGCAAGATGGCCGCGACAACGAGGAGTCTAGCCGATCTAGGAGTCTGAAATTTGGAAACCTATTCGACGAGAATAGTCATGTGGACTATCCCGGAGCAGGCTGGGGAAACGTAAAGGACTACAAACGAACACATGACCAGAACGGTTTCCTTCCATTCGCCGAAACAGGACACGTGATATCTCCCGAAGGATTGTGGGAAGGAGAAGGTCAACGTTGTCCCGTAGGTGAGGTCGCCGTTTCCCCGACCGAACCGAGCTCCTTGAAAGGGAAAGGGGAGACAAAGAAAACAGCGCTAACCATAAATAAAGGTATAGAAGGACGGGATATGACTGAACGGTCCACCATTAAGTTAGAAAAGGTGGATCGCAGTCGACCGGTAGCGGCGCCCCGGACTTCTATAGTTCGAGACTCCAAATCCCAAGAGCCTTTGCGCGACCCAGCTGAACACGTGCCAGGAGGGGACGTGCTCATTGGTTCCCGGTCGGAGGGTAAGCGAAATGCGGAAGCGCAAACAACTCCGGCCGTAAACGTTAACTGTCTGGACTTACGGGGGCTCGAGGAATACCTCGCGCCCCTACGCCGTTCTTGCAGGAGTTAGACGAACTGAAGGAACGTGTGGAGGAATTGGGAGTGACGGCAGCAGCACCGTTGGAGGCTCTGATGGGATTCGTGCAGCGGCTGCGCCGGGAAGCTCCGGAGATGATCGATGCGGGAGTGCAGGTGAGTCTATCCCGTATCGTAGAGTATAAGGGGACACAGTGCGATCGGGCACCGCATATAATAAGTAGCGCGTGTCAAAGCACCGTGTGCCCGACAGCAGAGAGGGGCACAATGACCGAAGGGTTGGTAAAAGGAGTAAACGGTCCGGGGCATGCGTGTGACGTGGCCGCCCGGAGCCGTACACGTCTCCAGGTACCAACCGGTCTTAAGTGCGGGGTAGTGCCGGTGACAGGAGTGCCGGGGGAAGCGCCGCTCGTGACGATGCAGCTGAACGGTGCTGTTCATTGGAGCGACGCGGTGCTAATGACGCCGACTCCGGGTAAGCGAAGGACAACGGGTGTGCAAACAGCAAAGAGGCTCTCTCTTTTCCATAGAGAGCCTCAAGCTGAGCACAAGCCCCAGATGAAACAGGAGGTCCCCAAACTAAAGTGTGGATCTCCTGACATAGTAGAGAGAAGGCTAAAGGACAGCCAAACGGCCGTAATACCCTCCTTGACAGATGAAGGGGCGGAGACGACACTGACGGAGTTCCCGAGATGTTTTTGGTCCCGCAGAGGGAAGCAACTAGGAGGGCTTCGTCGGTGCTACAATTGCCGGCGACTGGGCCACGAGTGGCGCCATTGTCCCCGGGGAGACAGAAGGTATACCGTCCCCTCAAGGTTCGCTCGAGGACAGGGGCAACACAGCCAAGGCCCGACTGACGCGTCCTCCTGGAGGAGGACGTCCCTCGCGGGGCTGGACGCTCCGCCCCAGAAGTCGTCGCTAAGGGGGGGGAACTGTGGAGGACTACCGGCTTTCCATGCCGGTCCTCAACCCCAGGCCGCTAGGAGGAGCTCTCCCGACAGCAGGATCATGCCCCGAGGTCCAGCAGGGCCTCATGGACTTTGTAGTATTTTTACACAGCCCTGCTGGATACCTTGGGGGCCACCAGGAGTCGCTGTGGGGGGACTTATGGGCTCTGTCGTGCCTTATGACCCGGGAGTACGTCACGGTCACGTGACAGGAAGGAACGACGTGCTCCTGGGGTGAAGAAAAGGACTGTTTGCCCTGACCCGGAAGGAATAAGGAACTGTGGTCTGTTGGGACAGGAACACCTCCAGGTCAGGGGCTATAAAAGGGCGGTGCCTCGCTCCAAACAATGAGCTGAGCTGGGTGGTAGGAGGGCAACGCGTCTGGGAGTGGAGGATTGTGATTATTGTTGTAGTATTATTGGAGTATTTGGGAGTGGAGAGTGCTTTGTGCACAATTATTATTATAATAAATAATTATTGGACTTTTACCTGGTGTCTGACGTGGTGTCTGAGGGTACAAGGGTGCGAGAAAGCACTTACTTTGTCACAATTGGCGTAGTCGGCAGGATTCTCTGGCCGTCCAGTTTGGCAGAGGACCTGAATTTAAAAATTTTATTGTGGACAGAGAACCCCAAGAAGACAGCGTCAGGACACGCAGAGACAAATCGCCAAACTCAACAGGTAGCGCTGCAGTATATTAAGCCTTATGGTACATCGGTCCGTAATGGGGAAGAAATCCGGGAGAAAGAATGGGAATACCAAAAAGGAGCAGACCCTAGATGATGCCGCGCGTCTATGGACATTCCTGACGGGAAGCGAAGAAGACAGGGCAGTGATTGACGCTGAGAGGACCCGAGCGTTACGACAGCGGGAAGGCTGTCGGACTTCGGACGCACAGGACAACCTCTATGATACAAGAGGACATAATCGGAGTCCGGGGGTATGTACTGAAAAACGTCCGATCGCGGGACCTTACTTTAATTATTTTTCAGAGGCCTGTCTTCTTGATTCTGACGAGGAGTCGGAAACATACTTCCCACCTGAGCAAGATGGCCGCGACAACGAGGAGTCTAGCCGATCTAGGAGTCTGAAATTTGGAAACCTATTCGACGAGAATAGTCATGTGGACTATCCCGAGCAGGCTGGGGAAACGTAAAGGACTACAAACGAACACATGACCAGAACGGTGTCCTTCCATTCGCCGAAACAGGACACGTGATATCTCCCGAAGGATTGTGGGAAGGAGAAGGTCAACGTTGTCCCATAGGTGAGGTCGCCGTTTCCCCGACCGAACCGAGCTCCTTGAAAGGGAAAGGGGAGACAAAGAAAACAGCGCTAACCATAAATAAAGGTATAGAAGGACGGGATATGACTGAACGGTCCACCATTAAGTTAGAAAAGGTGGATCGCAGTCGACCGTAGCGGGCCCGGACTTCTATAGTTCGAGACTCCAAATCCCAAGAGCCTTTGCGCGACCCAGCTGAACACGTGCCAGGAGGGGACGTGCTCATTGGTTCCCGGTCGGAGGGTAAGCGAAATGCGGAAGCGCAAACAACTCCGGCCGTAAACGTTAACTGTCTGGACTTACGGGGGCTCGAGGAATACCTCGCGCCCCTACGCCGTTTCTTGCAGGAGTTAGACGAACTGAAGGAACGTGTGGAGGAATTGGGAGTGACGGCAGCAGCACCGTTGGAGGCTCTGATGGGATTTGTGCAGGCTGCGCCGAAGCTCCGGAGATGATCGATGCGGGAGTGCAGGTGAGTCTATCCCGTATCGTAGAGTATAAGGGGACACAGTGCGATCGGGCACCGCATATAATAAGTAGCGCGTGTCAAAGCACCGTGTGCCCGACAGCAGAGAGGGGCACAATGACCGAAAGGTTGGTAAAAGGAGTAAACGGTCCGGGGCATGCGTGTGACGTGGCCGCCCGGAGCCGTACACGTCTCCAGGTACCAACCGGTCTTAAGTGCGGGGTAGTGCCGGTGACAGGAGTGCCGGGGGAAGCGCCGCTCGTGACGATGCAGCTGAACGGTGCTGTTCATTGGAGCGACGCGGTGCTAATGACGCCGACTCGGGTAAGCGAAGGACAACGGGTGTGCAAACAGCAAAGAGGCTCTCTTTTCCATAGAGAGCCTCAAGCTGAGCACAAGCCCCAGATGAAACAGGAGGTCCCCAAACTAAAGTGTGGATCTCCTGACATAGTAGAGAGAAGGCTAAAGGACAGCCAAACGGCCGTAATACCCTCCTTGACAGATGAAGGGCGGAGACGACACTGACGGAGTTCCCGAGATGTTTTGGTCCCGCAGAGGGAAGCAACTAGGAGGGCTTCGTCGGTGCTACAATTGCCGGCGACTGGGCCACGAGTGGCGCCATTGTCCCCGGGGAGACAGAAGGTATACCGTCCCCTCAAGGTTCGCTCGAGGACAGGGGCAACACAGCCAAGGCCCGACTGACGCGTCCTCCTGGAGGAGGACGTCCCTCGGGCTGGACGCCCGCCCAGAAGTCGTCGCTAAGGGGGGGGAACTGTGGAGGACTACCGGCTTTCCATGCCGGTCCTCACCCCCAGGCCGCTAGGAGGAGCTCTCCCGACAGCAGGATCATGCCCCGAGGTCCAGCAGGGCCTCATGGACTTTGTAGTATTTTTACACAGCCCTGCTGGATACCTTGGGGGCCACCAGGAGTCGCTGTGGGGGGACTTATGGGCTCTGTCGTGCCTTATGACCCGGGAGTACGTCACGGTCACGTGACAGGAAGGAACGACGTGCTCCTGGGGTGAAGAAAAGGACTGTTTGCCCTGACCCGGAAGGAATAAGGAACTGTGGTCTGTTGGGACAGGAACACCTCCAGGTCAGGGGCTATAAAAGGGCGGTGCCTCGCTCCAAACAATGAGCTGAGCTGGGTGGTAGGAGGGCAACGCGTCTGGGAGTGGAGGATTGTGATTATTGTTGTAGTATTATTGGAGTATTTGGGAGTGGAGAGTGCTTTGTGCACAATTATTATTATAATAAATAATTATTGGACTTTTACCTGGTGTCTGACGTGGTGTCTGAGGGTACAAGGGTGCGAGAAAGCACTTACTTTGTCACAATGTGTATATGTATATATGTAGATATGTATGTATATGTATATATGTATATATGTTTATATGTGTGTGTGTATGACAGCAACACTTATAACAGTAACAAAACAATTACATTGACAATCATGTTACGTTATTTTTAAAATGTTTCCTTTTCTTTTTCATTACTTCTTTAACACACCACTTCTCCGCTGCGAAGCGCGGGTATTTTGCTAGTAGACTAATAAAAGACATAATAGCCTTAGATTAAATGATTTTCTATAATGAAACCTGATTGACCCAACAGACCTCAGGGAATGGGCCAGAGCATAGCTGGTCTATTTTACTTTTATGAAATATTCCCTTCCCATTTATTTTTATTATTGCTTGGCTGAAACAATGACTGAAACTGTCAATTTTTAAACATCAACCAGGCTTGATCATAGTTTTTAAAAGCACACCTATGACACACTCTAAATGGATAACTACACCATACTGTGATCAAGATGATTTTTACTGCTTTGATCATTATACTGCACCCTACAGTCAGCTACATTTTTTTCTTTGCCTTAATCTCAGTTTGAGGTATGTCATTAAGATTTAACGAAACACTGCAAGAAAACTGAAGCAGGATTAGTGACATAGAACCCCACTACCACAACATTTAAGCATATGCATAGTAACAATAGGATGGCACAATATTTTGCACTGCTTTCTCACATTTCCAGATGACTGGATTTGAAAACCTACAAAGTAACTGAATGTGTGCAGTTTTCATGCTGCCCCATATCTGCTTGACCTATCCCCAGTGTTCTTCACAAATTCCAGAGGCATGCATGTTAAGTTAACTGGCCACACTAAATGGACTTGTATGACTGAGTGGAAGTCTGTGTGTAAGTATACCCCTGATGGCACCATGCAAAGCTGGCTCCAGTCTTATGCCCAAAGCTGCCTGAATTCTCTCTGCCATCCCACATTTCTGAATTAGATTAATATAACATTCTTAAACCTGCTTAATCCAGTTATGGGTCTCAGGGACTCTGGAACCTTTCTCAGCAACAATGCATGTAAGCCATTTAAAATTAGCACACACCTATTTAGCTAAATGAGAATCACCTATTTAGCCAAATGAGAATCACCATTTAACTAACTGGAACATCTTCACACTGTAAAATAAAAAACAGAGTATCCAGGAAGAAACAATATGTAAATAAAATAGACCAGGAGTGCTAATTTTAGAATGCTGGGATTGTGAAATAGCAGCACTGACTAATGGGATACCACACCTACATTGCAAACCAGCTACTGAATGAGTAAATAAAAAATAAATGAGTTGTGAACAGTTCAAACAGTTGTCATGCCTCAGAACACAATCCTTTCAACTAGAAAACAGTTTCCACTTTAATTTTAGTTTTGTTGATTTTGTAAATAAATGACTGTGTAAGCTTATTCCTGCCATTTCAAAAACAATTATTGTGTTATTTTGCAAATGTATTGTTATTCCTCCAAAGTATTGAATTTATATCAAACAGAATTTAAATGCAAGTCCTCTTCAGTTGGATGATGAGATGCATCTTAGTGAGGAAATGTGGCTTTGCCTGCAAAGAAATAGGGAAAGAGGCCGTATTTTAGAAGTGTGTTAAAAATCACCCAATGCAGACTAATTTCAACACACATCTTTTTAGTAATTTTAAAAAGTGATGTTTACAGGGGGATATTATAGTCATGGGGGACTTTAATTATCTGAATATTAACTGGGATAACCTTGCACGTGGTGAAACACAAGAGCACTGAGTTTTTAAAAGTACTCAGTGATTGTTTTTTAAAACAATACAGTATGTTAACACTAGAGTCCTTGAAGCCTACAAAAAAACTTGTAATCCAGGGCCACCTTAAATTCCTTTGCACCTCTCCATTAGCGTCTTTTGTTTTGCAAATGTGCCGATCAGTTCAAGCAGCCTGCTATCCCATCCCCCCATCGCCGCAGCTCAAGTAGGACAAAAAGTTGTCCCAGCTCAAGTTTGTTTATCTGGGTGTGAGGTGCCTGGAGTTGTATTGGGTAAATAATATATTGTTATTTGGAACACATGCATTTCATGTGTATTCCGTATCTACAACGTTCTGGGTAAATGTAGGATGACAGGAAATGCGAGGCAAGAAATGTTGAATACGTATCTAAAACAGAAACCTTTTTAATGTTATAGTACTAATGACATAATTTTGACATTAAGTGTATAATGTGTGAAACCTGAAGTCCAAATATCAAATAAACACTTTCACAAAAGTTACAAGTATAACAAAACAAGTGCAGTTTTATTCAAGAATATAACCGAAGAAAAAAAAATCAGGTTATTGTACAGTACTGACATGACTGCTTGAGTGATGCAATGGTAAGAACTGCTAATTCATAATCAAGAGGTTGCAGGTTCGATTCCAGGCTCTTTCTAGATTTGCCATTTTCATTAATGAGCTGCTCTTATTGTTACTACTATAGAATATACATTACAGAACATACATTTGATTTGAGTCTGTAACAGCCAGTGTAAATTTATGGTACTTTTTAAAATTTAATTATTCAGTTGTTGTGTTGAATAGCTTGTTCTCATCTAGATTGTTCTAATGTTCTAATTATTATGCAATAATTATTGTGTTATTTGCAAAATTATTGCACTATTTCAAATAAGTATTGCATTATTTCTCTGGAATCGTATTGGATTTTTGGTCCAGTCTGTCTATGATGTCCTTCCTAGCCCATTCAATCTCCATTTCTGGAGCTCTGTTGATACACCGGCATGCTCCCTGTGTTGGAAAAAGGGGACATTAGAGCATATCTTGAGCTGTTGCCCAAAGGCTCTGGGAGAAGGCCGATATAAGTGGTGGCACAACATTTACAATTGTATATATTTCTTAAAGAAAGAGATACAGCAACTTTGAAAGGATATTCATTTTAACTATTCTAATTCTCCTTGCTAATGTGAAATGAAGAGTATCTACTAATATCTTTAATAATAATTTCCATCAAGCTGAAAAATTAAGTTTGAATAGCTCTTTAAACATTTTTGTAATTGTGGCTCTTAGATATTTCAACTGTCAAAAACAATTAAAAAAATAAATTAAATTCAGGCTGCCAAGCAAGACTATTTACTGTGGAATAATATGCTCTTATTCCACTTATTCTTGAACTCAGAAATTTTACATAATCCCTCTAGTTATTAGATAAATGCGCCAGTGATAAATATGAATTAGTAATATACAGCCACATACTGTATCTTCAGCATATAGAGGCACTTTTTGTTCAAGTACTTCCATCATAATCTTCTGAATCCCTGTTTATTTATGAGGGCAAATAAGCAGGGTTTCAATAATAATAGTATTGGTGATAATGAGCAGCCCTGTCTGGTTTTTCACTCTAAAGTGATACAGGCAGACTATCCATCCATTTTCTAACCCGCTGAAACAGGCAGGCTATATTATTTATATAAACAAAGGCTTATGAAATGGAATGTAACAGCTTAATCCATTCAGACAAACCCAAAATTGTGACCTAAAGTACAAAGTGAAAGTTACACAGGAATGGCTTAAAACATCACAATTAATGTCTTGGAATAGCCATGTCAGTGTCCAGATCTTACAATCGAATTGTGAACTTGTGGCTGAATTTTAAAAAGGCTGTTCACTCACGATCCCAATTGAGCCTTAACAGAGATTGAGCAGTTTTCCAGAGAAGAATGGAGAAAAATGACATTTTTCTCATGATTGGCAGTGCTTACAGCGACCTATTCATACAAGGCAATAATTTCTGCAAAAGACTTATCTATTAAATGCTAACTTTTAATACTTATGAGATTATAATTATTTTGTGTTTTATATTTATAATTCATTTAAATCACTTTGCAAAGATTCATTTTCATTGGTCTGTTGATCAAGGTCAAAAAGCCACATTAACTCCATTGTGATTCACTGTTGTACAACAATAAAAGGTGAAATGTTTAAAGAAAGGAATATTTTTTATAGGTAGTGCAGATATACTTCAAAATTCAGAAAGAGAAACTATAATTATAAAGTTAATAATTTGTCCAATGGGTTATTAATTGTAGTCTTAACAATAAAAACCAGAAATACATAGCTGATCATAATACATTAGCTGACTTGACTCTTGCTACTAGATTACAAGCAATATTAGTCTCGAAGCCAAAATATAAAGAGTTTTATCTCAGCTGCTGAAAGCTATGCCTTCTCTTGTAGGCTCCGGAGTCCACAGAGAGTTTTTTAGTCTACTGCAGTATTCTACAGATCTATTTTTACAAATCACTTCCAAAATCTGCATTTTCATAATTTTAAAGTGTGAGCTTCCATCGTCATTACTAAAACTGACATCCTTTTGTTACTTAAACAAACGCATTCAAAACACAGTCATTTTTTCCCACACTGCTCTGCTTCTGCATGTAGAGTTGTACTAAGAGCAGAATTTTAAACTTTTGAAAAATGAAACAATGGTATAAATATAATGAAGCATATAAAGTATGATCCTATATTTAGCACATGGAATTCCGAATGTATACTTACTTAATTTTTAGCTATTTTGGCAGCCCTACTTTGATGCTGCTGGGTTATATATACTGAACAACTGACAAAGGTTTGATGGTAAATAACATGCCATTTGGTTGTACACTATGTTTTCTTCTCTAGTTTCCGTATAAAGAGCTAGAATTAACTGTGCTAATGTAACAGATAACTTTTTATAGAATTCTGCCAGATCACCATCTGGGCCGGCAGCTTTCTCACTTTTTCAATTTCAGAAAGTCTTAGAGGCTTATTCAGCTGTTCTACATACAGTGGGACAAGCTGTGCCATTTCTTTTTTATCAAAGAAATCTTTGAAATAAACCAGATTTTCAAAGAGTATAAAATGCCAATGTATTCCTTAAATAAATTAAATATTTCTTTGTGTTCACTGACTTCAGTTCAGTGTTATTAATTTTGACGATTGTACTCCAAACTTCCTTTTTATGTCTTTCTTAAGCTAAAACTATATTACTCTTTTCCCAATGCTCACAATGAGAATGGCATTACTTAAGAATTAGTTGCCCTGTTTCTCTTGCAGTCAGAGAATTACATTTTGTTTGTATTGATACCCATTTCTGTAAAGTTCAGTATTAGATTATGTTGCATATACCTGAAATATCAGCAATTACTTCAAAAACTGCTCTAACCCAGCCACAGGGGATGCACAAAATCGTGTGTTTCTTCGTGACGGTCTCAAGCCCGGATAAATGGGAAGGGTTACAGCAGGAAGGGCATCCAATGTAAAATTTTGCCAGATCGACATGTGGACAACAATAGAGATTTCCATACCAGATCAGTCAAGTCCCGGGTTAACAACGACCACCACCAGTACTGTTAGCCAACCGGGTGCTGGTGAAAATTGGGCTACTGTTGGCCGAAGAAGGAAAAGGAGAGGAGGAAGGTAAAGAGAGCGGAACTGAGGGTAGCTCCTCGGTAAGTTTGTATATAGTGTCTCTTCTCAGGTGTTATATCAAAAGTATTGTTTCATACCCTGAGGAATAGACATTGTCATGCACGTGTGCATAGGGGACAGTTTAAGGGCTCTGGTGGCCGTAATTCGCTGTCGCTCCAAGGGCTGGCGCTTTTTCTTTCTTTCCCTCTGCAGACCAGAAGATTGACAGTGTTCCCCTGCTGACATCACTTTCAGTGTCTGTCTACCTGAACCCAGCTCTTCCTACTAGAAACAGTCTTAAGCAGAAGAACCACCATATTTGTTGGTCATATCCAGACTCCCATCTGAAAAGACGCAACTTAATCCTTTACCCATGTTTTATTTCTTTGTTTATTTTACTAATGAATCTACCTACTATTACACACAAAAGTAACACAGAATGATTTTGCCTGTGGCTCAAATCTCTGCAGCTTAATTTACCAGATATGTATCTCAGCTTTTTGGCTAACTAATCTGGGTTAAATCAATATGACTCTGATAAGCCTCTCAGAATACCCATTAAATACCAGCTAGGTATTAAGAGAGTACATTTTTCTCTGGTCTTCAACATCTACGAAATAGGAGTCCAACATGTGTTATTCATAGGCTCCTATAGGTACTCTCTTCTTGGTCTGGGGAGGAGTCCACCTAACCTTATATGTGATCCAGAAACTCATCTCAGAGTCCTAGTCTTTGTTTCCATCTCAAAGGGTCACCCCATGTCACTAAGTATTGCAGAAAAAGCACTAAAATCCATTTACTAGTGAAAAACTTCAAGTCCTATCCAGTTCAGATTAGATTTGATAAAAAATTACAGCACAAAACTGGGACAAATAATGATAAACATGCTGAGCTTTTAGGTCAAATACAGAAAACATCAAATAGATAGGGAAAGGAACACTAAAATCACTACATTATGCAATTTTTTAAAAGAAATATTGCTCAAGATTAAAACCACCAAACCAACACAAGCAGGAAATTAAATTTTAATACATAATAAAAAGAGAGGCTGGAAGCTCTATAACAAAACAAAGTATGTGACTAAAAAGTCAGTTTATTACCATGATTACTGTCTACTGTTCTGTTTGTAGATAGGTGCCAGATAACAAAGAAAAAAAACTTGTCAACTATAAACTAGGAGTGTGCAGTATGTATCATCTATGATAATATTTTAATTGTTGTTTTAACAATCTGCGAGTTGAAATTATTGAGTATGTCACTCATTTTGTAAACAAACAACTTAAAAACATGTCTTCAGAGTCCACGCATTCACTGTCTCATGTAACCTAACAGAAACAGGATACTGTTTATACTGCACAATTCACCTTACAGCACAACAGTTTATGTTTATCCAGACTGTAATATTCATGCTGTGTATTTCAATTATGATTAATATTTTATTCCCTTTGGATTCATATCTTGTTTACATTAAGGTGTCTGTTTAAAATGCTCTCATTAAAACAGTTTCATTGGTTTTAGTGCAATTTTTTGTGTAAATCCTGTGGGCCAGTTTGATCTCAGTAATACTTTGACTGGTGATTTTAATGTTTTTGTGTTATTTTACTTCAGTATAAGTACAAAAATAAGACCTGTTTTCCTTAACTGTTGTTTCCATTAATCTCATTAGTAAGCTACAATTAATATTCTAGACCAAGCTAGATCAGTAAGACTTTTACAAACATGTTTTTAAAGGATGTAAAATATCGTCTTAATATCGTTGTCATCAAAGTCCCAGAAATACTGAAATATAATTTTTTTCCCCAATATCGCACTCCCCTACTATTAACCTTTATTTTATACATTAGACTTCTTTGCAGAAGGCCTACCATGGATGTGGTAGGTGGAGGTTATTCCTTTTGTAAAACTGTACACATTTTAACCTATTTTAGCTCTCTGTGGAGAAACATATTTTCTGAGGATGGAAATTCTAAGAGCCTAAATTAACTAATCTGGTCAAAGACATAATTACAGTGTAACATGGGTAAATATATTTTTTCTCATTACGTATTTTGCTTTCTAAATATAAGGAAGTAATTAGCTCATGAGGTATCTTCTGTAAAACCATTACAGCTCAGTTTTAGCTAACCATAAATTGGGTATAATTAAATGTTTTGTTGATTACTAACTATTCTACTTTTGAAAGTGCCAACTGTATACCATACTATAAATAAAGCAGGCAGGCAGTATGTTGGTCAAGACGTTAGGAACAATAAGATCAAAGATCAACACCAGGTACTGACATTAAGTATGTGACCACTAATCAAGCGATTTAGCCTCTCTCCAATCTAGCATGAAATATTTATAATAATGACCTACATTCTACTACATTGCAAAAGCCTGTCCTGAGACCAAAAAAAATAAATATTGATTATTTGACTTGATTCATTTATACATTTTTCAACTTATTTTATTTACGGGCACAAATCAGAAATTAGCTTTGGTCAAAGTATAAATGAAATTCATCGTTCTTGTCTACTCACATCAAGATTGTGGGTTCAAGAATTAATGTAGCTAACAAAAGGACTAATGCAGAACTGGGCACTGAACACTGCAATTCACATTTTATATACTGTAAATGCACATCATGTGTATTTCTTAATACTAGGGGCTTCACCCCCGCTTGCTTTACTCGCCAACCCCAGAGCTACGCAATCGGCTACTTCGAGTCGCTATCACTTGCGTATGTGGATTTCACTTTCACCAAACAACAAATCTTTTAATTATCGCGGATAGGCCTCTTCATTGGGAAGAAACACTACTTTTCCCTGATGGCAACACGAATAAGATGATCTACAAGTCTCCAACTTAAAGTTTAAAGCCAAACAATATCGACATACTTCTGTCATATCACCTATCCTATCTCTTTTCGCTGTTCCGTTATTTCACTGCGTAATAATTTACATTTGTTAGCGCTAATGCGATCTTTACTATCAGTTTTTTGAGACTTTTGAATTTTGGTACTTTCATAATCTCTAACCTGCTCTGCATTTTTGTTTCAGGTTGCGTTAGTGGTATTTGTTGCATTATACGTTTTCATTTTTTTGGCTTTGAAATTAACACGCAAATACTTTTTAAACTTATACTTTTACTGAAACACTTCAGTAAAAATAATATTTGCAATTACCTTTTTGTCAACATCGCATTGAATTTTGATTCTGTGTTTGGACTTGCATCGTGATTTAAAAATGTATAGGCGCTGAGACCACATGAATTGTGTCTGACAATAGCATTCACATGAATGAGAAATGATTGTACTGTGTGTGTGGTTGTAAATGTTTGAGAGGAGGGCAGGATTTTTCAAAATCTCTTTGCATAAAGTCTTGTCTCGCGGGACTTGAACTTATGTCTCATGGGACTTTAAATTAGCATTAGACATCATTAGACAATAACAGTCTAATTTTACAGTGATATACTTTAAGCAGTAATGAAACATTAAGAGGATACACTAACAAGCACACCTATTCATACTAGATTATTTTAAGCTAAATTTTACCTCTGGATGGAAATTTACAGAAGCACAGTAGTGAGAAGTCAAGCAAAATGGCACCTTTTATTGTCTGCCTAAAAAGATTAAAATATGCAAGCTTTAAGACAGCTCAGGTCCCTTCTTCAGGCAAGATGTAATACAGAAATTCCCTGTGTTTAAATAGGCACTAGGATAGATACAGCATTGGAAAACCTTTAAGTGAGACAACTTAGATGTAAAAAAATTTATAGACCTCTCCAGGCTAAGATTCATTTAGCAAGAGAGGAGAACAATGTATAGTCAAGATCTTTTAATAAGATAACTATCCAACAAAGATTTTTAAGTTTCTGATGTGTTTCTGAGTCTATACAATGTGGATCTGTAGTCAGGTTGTCTGGGTCAGTCCAAAAGATGCAATCAATCCTCATATCTGGCCATAAAACTCTTGTCTTTATTTAAACCATTTTGTAATGCGTTAAATTTTAGCATGAGTTTAACTTCCCATTCTTTTCTCTCTTTCCGTGTCCTGAAGTTGCCCATAAGCACTGTGACTTTAAAGTCCCTCTCACAGTGTCCATGGCTGTTGAAGTGAGCTGCTACAGGACCATCTCTGTTGCCAAGCTTAATGTGGAACCTGTTTAAGTTCATTCTTTGGCAGAGTGTTTGTCCAGTTTCTTCCACATAGAGTGCACTGTTGGGACTTTTCATACAGAAAATTAGGTAGACCACATTAGATGATAGTATGAATTGTCACAGAAAGAACACTCCAATCAAGTTAAGACCATACTGTAGAAGCATATAATTAAAGTAATCTTTGTTCACTAAGTCAGAGTGCCTTGGCTTACCCTAACAGCAAGATGCACAAGGTATATATCCAACATTAGACTTCATGCTTCTGCACTGGTAATTCGACTATAGGATGGAAAGCAAAGTCCCAGGAGGAAACTCACTCATGTGATAATGGAGAAAATGTGTAAACTCCATAAAGATTATTATGTGAATTTCCCCTTGGGATTAATAAAGTATCTATCTATCTATCTATCTATCTATCTATCTATCTATCTAAGAAGAAAGACAGAAACACTAACTGCTACATTAATTTATGATTAAAATCATAAATTTAATTGGGATATAGAGTAACACAAAATATACTCCTCTCAATTTAAACTTCAGTTCTCTTGGTTTCTTTCATGAGCAGAAAAGAACCAATAGGTTATTGCTTTTATTAAGGAGTAAATACTTGTTTGCACCTTACTTTTAAAACCAATATTAAAAGTGAAACAGCTCACATTTAATTTTTTTTTCAAATAAAGAGCTAAATATTTATTGTGTAAAGCAGGTATTTAAGTATTTATTTCAATTTTATAAAACAGGCCAGTAAAACAGATACTCTTCTTACTCTATAAGTAATCTTAAACAGAAAATATTCAGAATGTAACAAATGAAATAATTTTAGTAAGGATGTTGTAGCTGCTTTTACCCAAAATTACAAAAGTTCTGCAGCTTTAGTTTTCTTCATGGAAATCTGGCAATAGCATGACAAGTTAATATGATTCCACAGACGAAATATCTTTGTTTTTAAAAGCTTTAGTAAACTTTCAAGGTAAGACAGTTCACACAAAAATAGAGAAAAAGTTGATATAGCAAAGAAAAGAAAAGTTCTTGTTTAAGAAAAGTTTTCTTTTAAAAAGCTTATACTGTATATCTTGTTTCAGTCTTTAAGGTTGCTCATATTGTTGAACTATTTCTAAACGGTCAGAAAATTGTATGCATATCCCATTTACGAACTGCAGTCCATATTAGCAATTTAACTATTCCAAACTGGCTTAATTTACACTCTGCTCTACAGATATAGCAAGAAAGTTTTATCTCATGTTACTTACAAGGGGTAAAAGGCTATAACGTACTCTAGATATCTATAAGAAGCTAATGTTCTATAGGAGTCAAGCAAACACTATATGAATTTACCTTAAAGCATTAACTTTCTAAGACTGGCTCTTACAGATGTACTAGATTAAATATGCAGCCAGATACCTGCTATAAAAATTAAAGTATCTGATTAAAAAATACTCATCACATACTTAATAAACACTTATTTTAGTGTGTGGCAAAAAAAAGCCAAAACCATAAATGTGCAAGTTAATTAATTCCTATTTTCCTGTGACACTGAGAGACTTTTTAAAGTGTAACCCTCTGATTTCACCATTTTATCTATTTTACTCTAAAAAGTCTAATGCATCCCTTAAATTCCAAATCAGTGATTTTTCTGCATCTGCCTGCAGTAAAAATATACATTTACTCAAAGATTATGTCTTCTCATAATGAAAACTATCTTGCAAGCTGAAATACAAATAAAGATAATTTTCTGTTGTGAATGACCTCAAAGCTCTTTGAGCTCAAGGAAACACAAAATTAAAACTAAAATTCACTGTTCTTCTAGGCACAGGAAGGAAAATGCAGTGATAGTATGGATTTTCCACCAAATATCTTGTAGTTGTTTTGTCCCTGATATTGGAAACGTAATTCAAAAAAACAAAAAAACAAGTCATATAAAAAATATGTATTAAATACAAAGAAATACTATTAGAAGATCTAAGTTTATGTTTAATAAAAAGTAAAAAATCCATCATATGATATCTCTTCTGGTCACATGTGCAATGCAATCAAGCATAGCTCCTCTCCAGTTTTCCTTTCCTCTCATCTTCTTTTACATGCCCACTATCCAGCATTGTCCCCAAAGGATAAACAATTAAATAGCATGCAGACCTGCCCACAATCAATCAAATCCAAGGTCCCCCCACCACTGAGAGAAGGATATGCAGCCACTGACTCCACAATTCGATAGCTGATAGAATGGCATTAGTTTTCCACAAAGCTACACCAGTCAGTAAATTATTTAAGTGGAGTACACTATGTAGTGTATTAAAAAACTGAGCATTGCTAGAAGACAGTATTACAATTAAACAATTCTAAAAATATGCAAAGATGGTAAAATGTAAAACTTGAGCAACTGCTACTGTTATCTTTTCATTTCAAAATGCTCTCAGAACTTATGACCCACCTAAAGAACCTTGTGTAATGACAGGAAATACAATCAAACTGAATTTATTTAAAAATGTCCCTAATGATTACCAGGCATAATTCTGTACCATTCAATGTGCATAGTTAAAAAACAAAGCAGAAGAAAAAGAGAATACCTCTAAATGTGAGCCTATACTCAGCAGCACGCTTATTCAGCGGCTGGTGAAAAAATCATAGTGGGCACACATCAGAAACAGTGTATCCATCCCATACTAACAATGTGCTTGTTTGAAATTATTTTTTGGGGTGAGCATTTGGTCTGCAGTGGGCTGGCGCCCTGCCCGGGGTTTGTTTCCTGCCTTACGCCCTGCATTGGCTGGGATTGGCTCCAGTAGACCCCTGTGACTCTGTAGTTAGGATACAGCAGGTTGGATAATGGGTGGATGGATGGATGGGAAGCATTTGGTTTATATGGACAGGAAAAATGTCAAAATGAGTGAAAAATGCCTTCCCGTAACATCCACTTATATGCATGAAAATGTTTATTTTTTCACAATATCTACACATTCAATTGTTCTTATTTCTGTTTATGTTACGGCATAAGTCTGACAGATTTTTTTTAGCTGTAGGTGACTTACGATTTTCATTTGCAAAAGCCATCTACAGAACTGTCTCAATCAAGGAAATATTTCACAATGAATAAGGTTTCTAATTATAGAGATGTTCATTGTGGATAAATTACCAAATAATTGACCTGGAAATTGTCCTGGTAGGCATATATTTTTTCTGGTCTTTTGTCTAGGGGCTCCTGTAATACCCAGAGCACTATAACTCTTATAGATTGATTATCAAGGCACAAGTTCACACCTCTTACTCCAGTCCTCTTCATGACACTACTGCAGTACTTTGTTGTAAAGTTTACTGTAATTGGTTTGCTCTTGCTGTTTTTCGCAAAGGACAGCAAGTTCCAAGGTGACCAACAGCTTGGTTGTTTCTGACCTTCAGCATAACATCTTTTGTGAACATGTTTAAAGTAAGGTATCTGGATAACTGGACAGCCCCCTACATCAAAGCACAGCTATGATCCTAGTGACAACGGCTGCTGCTGTTGGTTTCGGCTGTAGCTGCCACTGTAGTTGCCTCATGGATCCTAGGCCTCTGAGGCCTTGGTTCAGTTCAATCCACATGGTTTTCACTGCAATTGATCATGATTCCAGCACTAGTCACCTTGACCACCTTTGTCATGAGACTGAAGAAAATGCAATGGAAACAGAATTTAACTACAGATACTCAAATTTTAAATGGTCCCGTTTGTGTCAAGGTAGTGTTTACCCCAGTTTAATCTGATGGACATATGTTTAAAGCTGTGTGATGCCATCTTTCATAGGCAGGTCATGATGACACAAACTGTTAAATGAAACTCGGCATTACTCAACTAGTAATGGAAAAAGTAGGGTGAAATGACACGCTACTTTCTCCTGTATCAATATATGGCTAACATGGTACAAGACTCTTCAACTAGCCATTGACAAAATGACCATAAATAATATGGCCATAGCCGTAAACACTGGCACAAAATGGCATTGACAGAACAGTGATTTAAAAATTCAAAATATGCAAAAAACAAATGACAAATGCAAATGTTTACAAAAAATAATATACAGTAAGCATCAGAAATTCCAACAGTTGAGATCACAAAACCCAAAGTGGTAACTTTAAAAATTCAATTATACCTACTGTTATCTGAAACCCTTTCAGATTATAATTTGGTTAGTTTTTATTTGTTCCTGTCCTGAATAAATTCTATGGTAAGAAAAGACCTGTCAGAAAATTACATACTATAACAAGAGTATATTGAGATTTATTCATATTCTGGGAAGTTCAATGGTATAGAACAACTAATAGCTACAACCTTTATATAAAACTACTCTTGTTAGGAACTCAGGGTGATTCAGCACCTGCTTGTACTAACCTTTGCTCTATTCTACCCATAGGTTTTTGGATTTTGTTCAGCCCCTTTCCCCTTGTTTTGTGCATGTTTTGGTGGTTGCTATGTCACAAGTTAATGGTTTCATCAGCAGAGGCAAATATAGTGCATTGGTATGCCATGAATATCATTACTACATGCAGCATGTGCACATCCGCCATTGGGCGTCATAAGTGCCATTTTGCATATAAGCAAATGGGTTAACCATTACTATTTCCAAAAATCATATAAATTTCAAAATATGCAAAAGGATTTATTCATGACTGAGCACTAGAAAAATTTCTAACGCTAGTAACAAATTAACAAAGTTCTGAATTCTGAAAGTAATGTAGTCAAACCTTCACTATACTGGCATAGGAGGTAAATTAAATCTTTAAAAAGGAAAGTCTCAATTTGGTTTAGCTCTATTTAGCTTAGCTTAAAACCTATTAATCTAAGAATATATAAGCAGCACTTAATTAGCACTAAGAAAAGTTTATTCTGATGGGACTTGCAGGACTCAAAAAACACTTTGTGACTGTCTAAGTAAAACTTGATAACTCTCTGCCAGCTCCTGATGTAAATGCTAAAACATATCCATTAACAAAAACTTTTACACCTCTCACACTATAATGTCTTTGTAACCCAGGTATTAATTCTTCTGCAGAGCAAACCTTTTAAATATAGTAAGTGGCCACACTGTGCCATTCCATAAGGTGACAATAAAGCCTGGAAGTAATGATGTTTCTTTCCACAAATCTATACGGAGTTGGTTCCTATCATGTGTAAGTATACACAATATATATATTGCTGTGGATCCCCCAAACCCTGCACACACTAGACCCAACACTACTTCGGGTTCAAATAAAGGATTTTTAATCCACACAACTTAAATATATCAATTACTACAGCCAATATAAAGACTTAAACAGTCGCTCGTTTACACTCTCTCTTTCCTCCTGTTACAAGGTGAGCCTCATTGAAGAGGATACCTCACTCCTGTTGTCAGTGTGGGTCCCAGTCTTCCACACAATACAAAGGCCAGCCGTCATCATAAATGTCCAAACATTCTCTCACTTATTTAAAGTCCAGTAAACATACATAGGTTCTCTGTACACTGGATTTCTTGTCTGATTTCTTACCCATTGTTAAGCTGGTGACGTGACACCAAGTGTGTGGAATATTTAAAAGGTCTGGGTCTGGATACAATAAATTTATGAAAGAGGTTCCTGCCAAATATATGGCCAGAAATTATGCAAATTATGCCAAATAATTTGGTTCCCGTGCCGGTCAGCACCCCCAGGCCGCCAGGAGGAGCTCTCCCGACAGCAGGATCGTGCCCCGAGGTCCAGCAGGGCCTTATGGACTTTGTAGTGTCTATACACAGCCCTGCTGGATACCTTGGGGACCACCAGGAGTCGCTGTGGGGGAGCTTATGGGCCCTGTGAGGCCGTATGACCCGGGAGTACGTCACGGTCATGTGACGGGAAGAAATGTCGTGCTCCCGGGTTGAGTAAAAGGACTAATTGCCCTGACCAGGAAGGAATTAGGAACTATGGATTGATGGGACAGGAACACCTCCGGGTCAGGGGCTATAAAAGGACGGTGCCTCAGTCCAGACACTGAGCTGAGCTGGGAGGTAGAGGAGCAAGTGTCTGGGCGAGGAGGAGGGTTTTGTTAAGAGAGAGAGAGTATTGTTTATTGTGTTTAAATATATGAGTAGTGTGGAGGGTGCTTGGTGCACTGTGAAAGAAAATAAAAAGTCTTGGACTTTTACCTGGTGTCTGGAGTTATACCTGAGGGTTCAAGGGAGCACTAGCGCCCCCTACTGCCACAATATATATATATACATATACAGTATACATATATATATATATATATATACTGTATGTATAAATATACATAAACATTTTTTAATAATGGCGCTTTATAGCTAAATTAAACCGAAAGTGTCAGATTGATTACTAATAGGAGAAACAGTTTTGCTTTTAATTTTAGTTTTCTTTGAAGTGCCTTGGTGGAGCCTTCTAATTGTATCTTCTTCTTCTTTCGGCTGCATAATAAGCACAATATAAAATGAAAGCAAAGATCTTTCCAAAATACAGTGGGCACAGTGCATGGTTTGGCATGAAATTCATTACGTTTATGCCAGTTTTCACAGGGCTTCTGGGCTAGGTCTACAACAACCCCATGACAACAGTTTAAAAAATAAAGTTAAGAGAGAAAATCCTCTTATCTTTTTTGACAGATTTCAGACGTTGTTACAGTGCCTATTTGCAGTACTCAAAAGAGTCAATACAATCTCTTGTCATACAAGTTTATGTTCTTTGCTGTATTCAGTCTATCAATGATGCTGCAACAATATTAATTATTTCTCTGTGTCTGTAAAAATTGTATATTAAAAGGAAAACTTTTGCAGGTGTAAGTACTGAAAGTTATTTTCCTCACTGTCATCATCAGTGGGCATAATCTCACTACACACATTTAAAGTCAGCTTAAAAGGCAATGTTGTGTGTTCTGAATTTACATGTTTTTTTAGCTTAGAGCATTACCATCTGGCCACACTGCCTTTGGCACTCTTGTGGATCTTTTGTACCCATGCCATATAAAATACACGTAAAGGTCCAGCATTCCTAAGCTACCCTTTGCAAATGTAAAAATATTCTATACTAACACTCTACTAATTCCTTATACAACAAAACCTACTGTTCCACTAACAAAAGTGTAGTCTTACAAAAAACAGATAACATTACTTTGTATTACTGCCTAGGGAAACAAATTAAAATAAAACAGGATTTTAATGTTATACATTTTATTTATAGGGCACTTTACATTTGTAGAAAATCTCAAAGTGCAACATAAAAAGTTTAAACAAAGGCAAAACAAATTAGTAGCAGTCTTGTTAATATGCTTTCCTAAATATAAAGGTCTTTAGCTGTTTTTTAAAACAGTCCACAATCTGCTGAGGTCTCAGGCTTTCTGGTAGGGCATTCCAGAGCCGTGGAGCAGCCACTGCAAAGGTTTGGTCACCCATTGTGCGAAGTGTGGCCATAGGGGGTTGAAGGAGGTAGGTATTTGCAAAATAGAGGTTTCTTGTAGTGGATTGTAATATATAATGTTAACTAACAAATTACAGGGTGGCACAGTGGTAACGCTGCTCCCTCGCAGTAAGGAGACCTGGGTTTGCTTCCCTGCGTGGAGTTTGCAGGTTCTCCCTGTGTCTACATAGGTATCCTCCGGGTGCTCTGGTTTCCTGTCACAGTTCAAAGACATGCAGGTTAGGTGCATTGTTGATCCTAAATTGTCATTGGTGTGTGTGTGCATCCTGCGGTGGGCTTGTGCCCTGCCTAGGATTTGTTCCTCTCTTGCGCCCTGTGCTGGCTGGGATTGGCTCCTATGACCCTGTGTTGGGATATAGCAGGTTGGATGATGACTAAGTAATTACAAATTTTAAAATTATCTGAAATATTCCTTGACCAAATTTCACATATAAACCAACAATACAATGGCATCTTTCATCATAAACACCATTCTAGGGTACTGCATAAACCCTCTGAGTGGCCACTTTATTTAGCACCTCTATGATATAGCCACCTGATTCCACACTTCCCTTTAAAACAGTTTGTTACAGCAGCAGCTAAACAAAGTGTCAAAGGTGTGGCACAGAGATGCCGGTCCATGTTTGATTCAACATGCTCAAAAGTTGCTGCAAACATGTGTGCAGTAGAGCTTCTGATGGTCTGGGTTGACTGAAGCTGCCATACTCTCCCTTGAACCCAGAACTGCAGTTAGTCATGAACCACGGCAATCATGAGGACACAGAAACCAACAAGAGATGATGCCAAAGTGCAACAGAGCTTTTATTCACAAACAGAAAGTACCAATCAATGCAGTTCATCTTCTCAATAAATACATAATCCATGTATTGTCATTCTTTTGACAATGAATTTAGTTAAATATTTAATTAATTTTTCCCAACTTTGCTTTCAAATTCTGAGCATTGTGTATTTTTAATGTATGCATATATGAACATACATATGAGGCTAGTACTGTCACATGTAAGAGTACATTAAAATTTTGACTTGCATGCTCTAATCAACATACAAAATGTCACCACTTCCAGCGCCATTATCAGTGAGTGTTAGTACCTTTTTAGATATACTATGTTTCACACCTCAAATAGTGTGCTACAAGCTATCTAATGTAGATACATGCAACATAAATAATATATATACACCACCAGTTAAAGGTTTGTACAGACCCAGAAATTGTCATGTTTATGTTTGATATTGATATCTTTTTTCTCAAGATACATTAAATTGATTTAACAATTCAGCCAAGATATTACTAATGCTGTTAATGTCTATTACTGCTTAAAATGACTGATTTTTAATTTATTATTCACTTATGACTGGAAAGCCCCATTGTCAGCAGTCATTCTTTCAGTATCCTAATGGTAAACTCCCTTAGCTTACAGTATGCTTAATGACTTAAATTTAAATGCTAATTGGTTATAAGAGAAACCTCTGCAATTGTACTGATATTCATACAAACAGAAGAAGTAGCTTCAAGGCTCTAACGAGGCAAGAACAGCTTCCAATCAGAATGGGTTTACAAGGCCACTGATGTCTTCTCCTATTTCATCCACAGACCAGAGGATAAAGCATGAGAGGGTCTTTGATGTCACTTCCACAGGTACACCACTAGTTCCTCCCCTTCTGCCCTGATGGGTATTTGAAAGATTGTCACCCAGGAAGTCGGCGGTCAGCTCTGAACTCATGCCTGAAGAGGACAGAGCTCCCCTAGCAGGCACTCTTTATACTGTATCTGAGAACAATTAATTTGACACATTGTGTCCTTCCATTATTTGGTTTTTACAAACTCTTAGATTTTTTGCATTATGTATTAGTCATGGTACCAGGGTGGTTTAATCCCCAGAACTTTATTTTGTCCCCAATTATTTTCAATATATATAGCCTTTTTTCTAATTATTCCTCTTCTCATTTTATCAAGGTAGACTCAGAATTATTAAGGATACAGTATATATATATATATATATATATATATATATATATATATATATATATATATATATATATTTACTATATACTATATATTATACACTATATACTATATATATATACTCAGCAAAAAAAGAAACATCCCTTTTTCAGGACTGTGTATTTCAACAATAATGTTTTAAAAATCCAAATAACTTTACAGATCTTCATTGTAAAGGGTTTAAACAATGTTTTCCATGCATGTTCAATTAACCATAATCAATTAATTAACATGCACCTGTGGAATGGTCGTTAAGATGTTTACAGCTTACAGAAAGTAGGCATTTAAGGTCACAGTTCTAAAAACGCAGGACACTAAAGAGACTTGTCTACCGACTGTGAAAAACACCCAAAGAAAGATGCCCAGGGTCCCTGCTCATCTGCGTGAACGTGCATTAGGCATGCTGCAGGAGGCATGAGGACTGCTGATGTGGCTAGGGCAATAAATTACCATGTCCGCACTGTGAGACGCCTAAGACAGCGCTACAGGGAGACAGGAAGGACAGCAGATCATCCTCGCAGTGGAAGACCACGTGTAACAACACCTGCACAGGATCGGTACATCCGAATATCAAACCTGCGTGACAGGTACAGGATGGCCACAACAACTGCCCGAGTCACACCAGGAACACACAATCCCTCCATCAGTGCTCAGACTGTCCGCAATAGGCTGAGAGAGGCTGGACTGAGGGCTTGTAGGCCTGTTGTAAGGCAGGTCCTTACCAGACATCACCAGCAACAATGCCGCCTATGGGCACAAACCCACCTTCGCTGGACCAGACAGGAATGGCAAAAAGTGCTCTTCACTGATGAGTCACGGTTTTGTCTCACCAGGGGTGATGGACGGATTTGTGTTTATCGTCGAAGGAATTGAGCACGTCTGGGACCTGTTGGATCGCAGGGTGAGGGCTAGGGCCATTCCCCCCAGAAATGTCCAGGAACTTGCAGGTGCCTTGGTGGAAGAGTGAGGTAACATCTCACAGCAAGAACTGACAAATCTGGTCCAGTCCATGAGGAGGAGATGCATCGCAGTACTTCAAGCAGCTGGTGGCCACACCAGATACTGACTGGTACTTTTGATTTTGAGCCTCCCTTCATTCAGGGACACATTGTGAAACATTTTTAGTTTATGTCTTATGGTGTTGACTCTTTTAGTGTTCATATAAATATTTACACATTAAGTTTACTGAAAGTAAAAACAGTTGAAAGTCAGAGGACGTTTCTTTTTTTGCTGAGTATATATATATATATATATATATATATAATACTGTTCTCTTTTTTCAATCTACCTATGCCCATCTGCAACTCAAGCTGCGTCAGCCTCTATCATCCCCTTTTCATCAAGTTTGGTTCTAACCACAGTCAGTTTAAAATCATGACCCATCTGATGATAAGAACCTAGCAGAGTTTCTCTCTTTCATTCTGATGCTTTTAGTGCCCACTTCCTTGAAATGTTAAAAGTCACTTAAATCTTTTAGTTATGCCTCAGGATTGAATAAACAAAATGATTTTGCTACATCCTACAGAACATTCTTTAAAATGAATTGTCTGCAAACAAGAGCAGTAAGTTACAAAGGAAGAGCAGGTGAACCACAAAAAAATGACCACTCATTGTATACTCCAACAGCTCTTTTCAATTAAATACTGTGCACTGTTCATTTCTGTTTTTACAGTGTTTTGTGTTTTTTCCTTTCTGTTGTTCTTTAACTGACTTTAAACAGTACCCAAAAGTAAATGGAAGAGCACATATGTCTGAAATTTGTAGTAAAATGAATACAGATTGCATTTTCAGTTTGTCTCACATGTTATTTCAAGTTGGAAGCCTAAGGGAATTTCATTATAGTCAGTTCTTTAAATTCCATTGCAACCATACAGAATCTTCTGCAGCTCATGTCAAACATTTATCAAAAGTGTCAAAAAAGGATAGAATAGTAAATAGAGTCCAGGCCTAAATAGGATTATAAACCACATAACCTTTGCCATTAAACAAAATAAACCAAAACAAAAAAAGGAGAAGCTTCTTCATATATTAGGGAAAGTACATATTCTAAAATGAAGTTAGAGTATGCATTTTCTGCAAGCCCAGTGCTAACTGCCTCAGGCATTCTAGTTAACATGGCTGTAGTTTAATCCCACTATTGCAGCAATTCATGTAAATTTAGGCTAGCCTGAATTTGTTTTACTAAGCTTTGCTCATATTGAAAGTTTAATAACCATTCTCCTTTTGTCTCTTTCAGACAAAACCTGTATAAAGATTTTCACAATCAATTCTCAACTTAAAAAATAAATAAATAAATAAATAAAATTGAAGGGTTGAGATGTAAAATACTTTATTACCAAATATAAATGCACAATGAAAAAGAAACTTATCAGCATACAGCGATTTTGGATAATTAATACTGTAATGTCACTGGGTCTTGCAGCATGAAGTTAATTTTAGACAAGCATTTCTGAAATTTCTTGGTATCTTAAAAGGTAGTCATTACATGTGCCATTCATCTTGACTGCTTACCAGCCTACTAAATTCAAGACTAATGTACACAACCAGAAGATAAAAACTCACAAAAATGCATTCATATGAGTACGTAAATTCACCAATAATTAATAACAAAAACAAATCGTTTAGAATAAAAGTTATATCATTTGCTCCCATCTAAAACGGATGCGCAAAAAATTTAGTAGTGCTGTTTTATCTAAATGATGCTTCTAAAAAACTAAAATTCTGAAGGACTTCAGTAAAGTGTAGTTTGTATCGTGCCAGTGCCCAAGTGTTCTTGTTGTTTTAATTCTAAAATGTCTTGCAAGTCACTTTATCAGTTTCATCATCCATTAGACATCTGTGAATTTATGTAATGGATCTGTTTTATCCAGCACAGCCTCACCAAAGTGTGCTTACGTACGGACTGTGTGTGTGGTACGGCAGGTGCACTTCCTCAGAAAGGAAAGCGCTCCACAGGGTCGTCAGGACAGCGGAGAGAACAATTGGTTGTACCCTCCCCACTCTGGAACAAATCTACACCTCCCGATGCCCCAAAAAAGCAATAGACATTTCACAGGATTCATCATATCCCGGTCATTGCCTCTTCCAGCTTTTGCCATCAGGCAAGAGATACAGAGAAATGAAAACCACGAGAAACCGCCTTAAAAACAGCTTTTATCCAAAAGCAATCAAGGCCATGAACTCAGAATAAAACTACTCCATATCATTCTCCCAATGTGCAATATAGACCTTAAGTCAACAAGTGCAATTTGTATATTTTGTAAAGTACTTTTATCACTTTTCGGTTTGTTATTATTTTCTCTCTTCTTGTCTTTTTAACTCTTATGCCTCACACTGAGTCGACTGCACCTTCAATTTCGTTGTTCCTTTGTAAAAGTGACAATGACAATAAAGATCTATCTATCTATCTATCTATCTATCTATCTATCTATCTATCTATCTATCTATCTTATGGATCAAGGTTTGGAACTGATTCACAGCACTTGCAGGTAAGGAGCTGACTTCACTCAGTTGCATTGGGGGAGATGAAGCCCATTCATGGAGCACTAGTTGTCAACTGGAAACTGACCTGCAACAGCACATTTTGCTGCTCTTCACAATTTAGAATTACTGATCTAACATCATCTGCTTAATTCTTGAATGAAAATGCACTGTCACAATTTAGGTCCACAACTGTCTGTCATTTTATGGATAACCAATCAAACTTTATTTCGTTACAGACCCTTTGTTGGTGCATGCTATCACAAAGCACAATAAAACCATGCAAGAACAGAATTTAAAGCAAAGAACTTCACAAATGCAGTGTTTTTGCAGATCAAAGCCTTTAAACCTTGAGAAACATTACAGTAGTACTTGGGCAAATTAGACTTTCTTAATCATAACCAGACGAAGTACCTGACATTGTAGAATAGGTTAAGGAAAGAAAGTAAAGGTTTATCTATTTTTAAAATGGTTACTCTATTGTTATTACTAGCTGTCTCATCTGTCATTAACACTGGCTCTCTATCATTGAATCTTCTCTCTTGAGTGGAGAATTTGCTCTTTTTGGATCAAATCGGATTGCAGAACTGTGACAACTTTATGCTGGGTCATAACCATTAACACAGAAATGTCTGACTCAACTTCTTAGTTCAAGGTGGACAGTCTGTAGTGCTTAAATTAGGAAGAAAGGCCAACTGACACCTTTTATTGGCTAATTAGAAAGATTGCAATATGCAAGCTTTTGAAGCAACTCTGGCCCCTTCTTCAGGCAATGGCTAACATGGTACAACACCCTAGTACTGAAGAAAGGCCAACAAAACATGAGTTAAATAATCACTCTCAATCAAGCTTCATCCAACAACACCTTGCAAAGTGAATGGTACACCTTTTATATTATAGCAAATAAAAGCAGCACACAAAAGTCAATAATTTGTTGTTTTTAGGTCCAGATGGATTGCAAAATAGCAGTATTTCCTTGCTTCCAGGATTAACCTTGAATGTCACGTCTGACTCATCCTCATAGTTCAAGGTGGAAAGTTCATAGTGTGTATATTGTGATTAAAAGCAGACAGAGCTGGAGAAAAATAATAGCCCTTTGATTCTCCTTTGTGTTTTGCTGCACTTCCATTCTTGATCAAGCCTCACCCAACATCCTCCTTTTAATACCATAGCCACCACCCTCCATTTGAGCCTCTCCCTTCTGGACAAGGACACTTACGTGCAAATGTTGTTCATATAGTTTAATTCAGCATTCAACACACTCCTTCTTCAGCACCTGCTTGGAAAGCTAAGCCTGCTGGGCATGGAACACCTGCCGTTTGGAAAGGGTACTGAAGCATTCAAGCCTTCAGTACCAGAATGTGTAATAGTTTCTTCCCTCAAGTCATGAGACTCCTAAACACTCAGGGACTAGATTGATAACACATACACATCATCCCACTTAACTAAATCATTTGGTCTAGATCATTTATATTTATTATTATACTTATTATCATTCTGTTACTTTCTTCCTACTTCCAGTGGCATATTTACATCTGTTCCATCTATTAAAATATTGTCACATTTTGGCACAGCCTGCTAATTGTTCGTACCTGTAGATATCATAAATGTGTCCTGGTAGGTGCTACAATTTCTTCATTTGCAGCGCTGTCTGTCTTTGCACTGTCATACAATGTTTACACATGCTTCCACATATGCACTTTATGTTAAAATGTGCAAGCGTGTGTGTAGCACCATGGTCCTGAAGGAGCACTGCTTTGTTTCACTGCGTACTGTACTAACTGCATACGGTTGAAAAATGGTTGAAATGACAATAAAAAGCTGCTACTACCACTACTATACAACATTTATTTATATAGTACATTTGCATTAAAACAATGTAGCTCAAAGTTCTTTACAAGATGAAATAAAAAGGAACTTAATATTGTAAGTTAATGGATGCTTGGTGGCGCTGTGCCCACCTTTCTCCCAACAGACAGATACAGACACTGTTTAAAAGCACCCAGAAGTATTTTAATTTCTTCTTTAAAGTGCACAAAGCACCTACTCCACCATAACACACAATAATCAATAATCACAATCCAATAATCCTCCTCTCCTCCCAGCAGCTCTATCACACTCCATCCCAACTCCAGCTCAGTCTGCTGGGTTTCCCACAGTCCTTTTTATATTCCTTGTCCCGGAAGTGCTTCTGTCCTTCAGTCCATGTGCTTCCATAGCTTTTCTGGCTCAGATGAAAACTCCTTTTCTTTAGCCCAGAAGTACTTCAGTTCTTCCGTCCCTGTGACTTGGAAGTACCTCCGAGCTATAATAGAAACAGAGGTTTCCGTGTCTCCCTGCAGCCTCCCCTGACGGCACCCACGGTACCCAGCAGGGCTGTGAAGCCAAACTCCATTTTCCATGATGCCCTGCGGGAATCCAGGGCACCTCTAGGCTGCAGGGAGGACGCCATCTAGCGCCCTGGATGTGTCAACCAGGATGAACTGCCATCACAATATATAAAACATAAACAAGATTAGGTAATAATATTATCACAATAGAAAAGATAAGGTCAGATGGCCAGGACAAAAAAAACAAAAAAACTCAAGTTAGGCTGGACAAAGAAACAAAATCTGTAGGGGTCCCAAGGCCGAAAGACCACCCAGCCCCCACTGGGCACCTAACATTGATGGTCTAAATCAGTCCTCATGGTTTACAGTTTTTCACATGGACGAATCAGATGATGATGGACATTTGGACATCTGGGACACTCGCCAACCAATCCATAAATGCAGGGGGCGGCATGGTACCTTGATCAGGTGGTGGTGGTGCAGATCTCCACCACAGAAGAACCAGAAAATACAGCAGAGAATAAGTACAGATCAGTATGGAATTGCAGAACCCAGAGGAAAATGATAATTCAATGCCCATATATAGACTAACTAGCAAAATACCCGCGCTTTGCAGCAGAGAAGTAGTGTGTTAAAGTAATGAAAAAGAAAAGGAAACATTTTGAAAATAACATAACATGATTGTCAATGTAATTGTTTTGTCACTGTTATGAGCGTTGCTGTCATACAGTGGTGTGAAAAACTATTTGCCCCCTTCCTGATTTCTTATTCTTTTGCATGTTTTTCACACAAAATGTTTCTGATCATCAAACACATTTAACCATTAGTCAAATATAACACAAGTAAACACAAAATGCAGTTTTTAAATGATGGTTTTTATTATTTAGGGAGAAAAAAAAAATCCAAACCTACATGGCCCTGTGTGAAAAAGTAATTGCTCCCTGAACCTAATAACTGGTTGGGCCACCCTTAGCAGCAATAACTGCAATCAAGCGTTTGTGATAACTTGCAATGAGTCTTTTACAACGCTCTGGAGGAATTTTGGCCCACTCATCTTTACAGAATTGTTGTAATTCAGCTTTATTTGAGGGTTTTCTAGCATGAACTGCCTTTTTAAGGTCATGCCATAGCATCTCAATTGGATTCAGGTCAGGACTTTGACTAGGCTACTCCAAAGTCTTCATTTTGTTTTTCTTCAGCCATTCAGAGGTGGATTTGCTGGTGTGTTTTGGGTCGTTGTCCTGTTGCAGCACCCAAGATCGCTTCAGCTTGAGTTGACGAACAGATGGCCGGACATTCTCCTTCAGGATTTTTTGGTAGACAGTAGAATTCATGGTTCCATCTATCACAGCAAGCCTTCCAGGTCCTTAAGCAGCAAAACAACCCCAGACCATCACAATGCTGTGTTCCTTTTACGCCAGATGTAACGGGACATTTGCCTTCCAAAAAGTTCAACTTTTGTCTCATCAGTCCACAAGGTATTTTCCCAAAAGTCTTGGTAATCATTGAGATGTTTCTTAGCAAAATTGAGACAAGCCCTAATGTTCTTTTTGCTTAACAGTGGTTTGCGTCTTGGAAATCTGCCATGCAGGCCGTTTTTGCCCAGTCTCTTTCTTATGGTGGAGTCGTGAACACTGACCTTAACTGAGGCAAGTGAGGCCTGCAGTTCTTTAGACGTTGTCCTGGGGTCTTTTGTGACCTCTCGGATGAGTCATCTCTGCTCTCTTGGGGTAATTTTGGTCGGCCGGCCACTCCTGGGAAGGTTCACCACTGTTCCATGTTTTTGCCATTTGTGGATAATGGCTCTCACTGTGGTTCGCTGGAGTCCCAAAGCTTTAGAAATGGCTTTATAACCTTTACCAGACTGATAGATCTCAGTTACTTCTGTTCTCATTTGTTCCTGAATTTCTTTGGATCTTGGCATGATGTCTAGCTTTTGAGGTGCTTTTGGTCTACTTCTCTGTGTCAGGCAGCTCCTATTTAAGTGATTTCTTGATTGAAACAGGTGTGGCAGTAATCAGGCCTGGGGGTGGCTACGGAAATTGAACTCAGGTGTGATACACCACAGTTAGGTTATTTTTTAACAAGGGGGCAATTACCTTTTCACACAAGGCCATGTAGGTTTGGATGTTTTTTCTCCCTAAATAATAAAAACCATCATTTAAAAACTGCATTTTGTGTTTACTTGTGTTATATTTGACTAATGGTTAAATGTGTTTGATGATCAGAAACATTTTGTGTGACAAACATGCAAAAGAATAAGAAATCAGGAAGGGGGCAAATAGTTTTTCACACCACTGTATATTGTCACACACGTGCGAGGAGGAGGCAGCTAAAGGGCTCGAGTAATTGTAATAAAACACCCGACCAGGGGGCGGCAGAGTGCGCTGACTGTCCTTCTCAGTTCCCTACAGACCTTTCCCGGGAAATCCTGCAAGGTTCCAGCGCCCCTGAAGACGTCACTTCCGAAGCCGGCCCCTTTGACGTCACTTCCGAAGCCGGCCCCTTTGACGTCATTTCTGGTTCCAGCCCCTTTGACATCAGTTCCTCTCAAGACCTTTAAAGTCTCCATCTTAGGCTACTATAGCCAGTTCTGTTGTGGACTCTGTGATATGCACATCATGTATGTGATTCAGAAAACCCTTTTGCAGCTAGGAAGAACAATATACGGGTGGCTGCCCCAAACCTTTATAATGTCTTGGACTCATTTATTTGACAGTGGCGTAGCCGGCAGGATGGAGCTCCAGAAGAAACCGGAGCTCGGACATGTAAATAACGAGGCTGGATAGTACCGGGGCCGAGTTTCTGAGGGGAAAGTGCGTTTGGGGGTCAGAAAGGACTCAGCACTGGCTCCGCTCCTCAAATACAACCCCGGGCTTATCACTTACCAAATGGAGAATGTGAAGGTGACATACAGGCGTAGGCTGGTTTCTGGGGATGAAGCAAAATGGGCTTATTATGTTCTATCGGAGGAGAGAGCTGAGCCGCCCATTGGGACTGAGGTCCCAGATAAATATGGGCTATCCCCAGTCCAGCAGGTAAAAATAATAAACAAACTGGATACTTGATCCAGAGAGACCAGTCCAGAAACAGGCTATGGCCCTCTGGGAGCAGGTGGCTGTGTGGCTAAGGCCATTTGAATTAACCACCTGCCAGATAGTTCAAAAGGTAGCCTGTCTCCTCCTTTTAAAAGGCCTCCCTAAAAACTTTGCCCAGCCGGACTGGGGTGAATTCCATTCTATGGAAGAGCTTATAAAGCACTTGAAAACACCCGAGACAGTCTCAAAATCTGGGAGAGCAGAACAGCCCTCTAGAGGATTTCCTAGAGATCATGTCCTACTGAATAAATCTCTTACACATACATTGGAGCCTGTTTCTGAGTTCACGGGCTACCGGGCGTGCGACCTACCCGGGAGCGAGGCGGGATGTAGGTGGAAGGGGGGAGATGGTTTGTGTGCTCTTGCCAACCCCCTGATGTGGTCAAATACAGGATCTGTAGTCATTAATGGTTATAAACTCCTTGCCCTGTTTGATTCCGGCAGCAACGTTTCCATTGTTGATTGCCGATATGTTTTACCGCGACAGAGAATTAAAAAAAAGACCAGTATTAAATGTATTCAAGGAGACATCTGGATGTACAACACCGCCCTGTGTTTCGTGAGTCAGGGAGGATCGCTAAAAAAGTTGCCCATGGCGATCCATCCTAATCCTTCCTTCTCAGCGATTCTAGGGCGGGACTGGTCAGAAAGTAAATGCGGTAACCTATTGACTACTCCTGACAAAAACTTAGGCCTCGTTATAGATGGGGATAACTCGTCTCAAGCTGTCTCCACGCCGTGTACACAGCCAGCAGAGAGAGATACAGAAACCCACGAGGAGGACGGGGAGATTCCTGGTACGTCGCAGGCGAATACATCATCCACCCGCGCCTCGACGATCTGGGGGGAATCCCCTCCCCTTGAGGTCAGACCGGACCCTCTCTCCGACATTTACTTTCACTTCAAACAAACACCGGCTTCTTTTAAAAGGGAGTAGTGGAATGATGACTCCCTAAAATTTGCAAAAAATGGAGTAGTCCTTGTCAACGGCCAACGCACACACCAGCCCATGCCACAAGGACCTCACTTTGTAATAGAAAATGATCTATTAATCGGGTCGTGGAACATGGGGCAGAGCTTCAGAAACTGTTGTTAATTCCACGTACTCAGCGGCGGCATGTTTGTGAATTAGCTCATGCCCACCTCCTTGGAGGCCATTTAGGCTCTAAAAAAACTTTAGAGCGGATTAAGCTCAGATTTTATTGGCCGGGAATTAACGAGGAGGTTCACCATTTTTGTATTTCTTGCCCAGAATGTCAATTGCGGCAAATTCCTAGAAAGGACCGTGCTCCTCTTGTTCCCCTTCCCTTAATTGACGTCCCCTTTGAATGAATCGGGGTCGATATTGTAGGACCCTTGGAGCCCTCAGCCCGAGGACATAAATATATATTAGTCCTCGTGGATTATGCAACCTGATATCCGGAAGCTGTTCCCTTGCACTCAGCTACATCTAAAGCAATCACACGGGAACTAGTAGGAGTATTTGCGCGTGTTGGTATTCCTAAAGAAGTCCTAACGGACCAAGGAACACCTTTTACCTCGGAGATGTTCAGGGAAATGGCCAAGTTACTGAAAATAAAGCACTTAAAGACCGTGGTGTATCATCCTCAAACCGACGATTTAGTGGAGAGGTTTAATCAGACTCTCAAGCAGATGCTTTGCAAGGTGGTCAGCGGGGATGGGAGGAATTGGGATCAACTCCTCCCCCTCGTTCTCTTTGCCTATCGGGAAGTCCCACAAGCCTCTACGGGGTTCTCTCCTTTTGAATTGTTATACGGATGACAACCCTGAGGTATATTGGATATTTTGAAAAAAGGTTGGAAAGAAGGGGCTCTTCCCTCTACAAATATTTTGGAACATATCGCACAGTTACACGATAGATTTGAGAAAATTCGACCTATTTTAAAAAGTCATATGAAAGAGGCACAAGCATCACAGGCTCGTTATTACGATCGTGGCACGATCCTCCGAGAATTCCAGCCGGGGGATCGTGTCATGGTATTAATTCCCACCTCTAAATTACTCGGCCATTGGCAAAGCCCTTATGAAATTAAGGAGAGAAAAGGATTGGTCAACTATTTGGTGAAACAACCCAATCGTAGACCAACTGAGCAGGTTTATCATGTGAACTTGCTGAAGCCGTGGAAGGAGAGAGAACCAAATCCCTCCTCCGCTCAGCCCTCCTCATTCTTTGCTCACATAGACACCCTTAATTTCGGCGAGGAATTAACTTATAGACAAAGACGGGAGCTAGAATCAGCTATCCTGTCCTTCTCAGAGGTGATGAGTGAAAAACCCGGAAGGACCTCTCTGATTGCGCATGATACAGTGACTGAACCAGGGGTTATAGTCCGAGAGCGTCCCTATAGACTTCCTGAGGTAAAGAAAGCTGAACTGGAGCTGGAAATTAAGCGGATGCTGGAACTAGGAGTGATTGAGGAAAGTTATAGTCCCTGGTCCAGCCCAACTGTCTTGGTTAGTAAGCCTGATGGCAGTTGGAGGTTTTGCAATGACTTCCGTCGACTTAACCAGGTCTCCCTTTTTGATGCTTATCCCATGCCTAGCGTGGATGACCTCCTCGAGAGACTTGGACAAGCTGAATATTTGACCACGCTTGACATGACAAAAGGGTACTGGCAGATTCCTTTAACATACTCCGCGAAGGTCAAGATCGCGTTCAGCACTCCTAGCAGAAGACACTGGCAGTATTGTGTTCTTCCATTCAGGTTACACGGGGCTCCTGCGACTTTCCAGCATCTGATGGACAAAGTGCTCCAACCCCATAATGCATATAGTGCTGCCTATCTGGATGACGTCGTCATCTATTCCAGCACATGGAAGGAACACGTACAGCAGGTCACTGCGTATTGGACACTAGGAGAAGCCGGGCTTCGTATTAATTCCAAGAAATGTTTCTTTGGATTGAAAGAAGCTAAATATTTGGACTACCTGGTGGGTCGAGGTACTGTGAAACCACAGTGTTCTAAAATAGATGCCATTGTTAAATGGTCCCGTCCACGAACCAAGAGGCAAGTCCAAGCCTTTCTCGGGTTGGCCGGGTACTACCGCCGGTTTGTACCTCGGTTTTCAGAGAGAGCGGCGCCCTTGACTGATCTTACAAAGAAGAGGGCTCCTAATCATGTGGTATGGACACTGCATTTAGTGACTTGAAACAGGCTCTTACGTCAGCACCAACATTAAAAGCTCCTAATTCTTCTCTCCAGACAGACGCTTCGGACACAGGCCTAGGTGCCATGCTGAGCCAAAGCGTTGATGGTGTTGAACACCCCATCATGTACCTGAGCCGGAAACTGCTGGATCGAGAGAACAGGTATGCAGCGGTGGAAAGGTAAGCCCTTGCGATCAAATGGGCGATTACGCAGTTGAGGTACTATCTATTGGGCCGGGAGTTCACTCTAGTGACAGATCATGCTCCTTTACAGTGGATGGCCCTTCATAAGGAGTCGAATCCACGGGTCACTAGGTGGTTTCTTGACCTTCAACCTTACAAGTTTTTGCTTATACATCGTAAGGGTTCTCTCCATGCCAACGCTGATGCTCTCTCTCGTGCCCACGACCTCTCGGTGCAGGACACCCGACCCGATGGGTCTGGGCTGAGGGGGGGACTTTGTCACACACATGCGAGTAGGAGGCAGCTAAAAGGCTCGAGTAATTGTAATAAAACATCCGACCAGGGGGCGGCGGAGTGCGTTGACTGTCTTTCTCACTTCCCTACAGACCTTTCCTGGGAAATCCTGCAAGGTTCCGGCGCCGCTGAAGACGTCACTTCAAGACCAAGAATACATCCTTGTGGTACACCATATAAAATATAATGGGTCTCTTAAGTATAATCACCACAACTAGAAAAGAATTTTCTACCTGTTAAGCAAGACTTAAACCAATCTAAGACACTGCCATGGTGACACTTACTATGGTGACTTGTAAGAATACTGTGATCAGTGGTGTCAAACGCTGCACTCAAGTCTAAGAGAACATGAACAGATATACGGCCTCTGTCCATATTAACGCACAAGTTATTTACTACTTTAACCAGTTCAGTTTCTGTACTGGGGTTTGTTCTAAAACCTGACTGAAACTTGTTGATAATAGAATGTTTATTCAAGTAATCATTTAGCTGCGCAATGACTGTCTTTTCTAGAATTTTTCGTAAAAAAGACACGTTAGATATTGGTCTAAAATTGTCAAACAGAGGAGCCAAGATTAATTTTCTTGAGTAGGAGTTTTACAATTGCAGCCTTAAGGCAATCAAGGAAGACCCCCGTATCTAATGATGAGTTCACTATGACAAGTATACTATCAATTAGCACAACAGAGACTTCTTTGAAAAAGCCTGTTGAAACTGGGTCAAGGACACGGGCGGAGTGTTTCAGTTGAAAAACTATTCCACATAGTTCGGGTAGATCTATTCTGGTGAAACAATTTAACTCACTTAAAATGGAATACCGAGATTTAGTTAGATTAACTTTCAGGGGATGTACTATATTATTTCTAATGTCATTAATTTTGTGTTTGAAAAATATAGCAAAAGCCTCACACATTTCACTATTAGTTTTCAGGAGACAATCCATTGAGTGAGCTGGGTTGGGAAAACGATAAATGGTGATAATAAAAAACTTGGATTGCTAGCATTCTAGTTTACAATTTTAGAGAAACTAAGGGGCTATGCCCACAGCTCTTTTCACTCGGCAACCTCTGGGTGAGTGCTATGCACCAGCCACTTTGCGTCTCTGCCGCGCGCGTATGTGCAAGTGGATGTACAATTTAAACAGATTGTTATTTTCATAGGAACTGTTACATATGCATAATAGAACTAACTCTTTTACATTATAGCAAGTAATTAACCATTGTTCAGAATAGTAAAACATAATTAATTGAAATAAAATTGTAGCGGGGCTACATAGTAATAGTGTGGTCAATGTTAGTACTAATTGCATTTTGTTTTCATCGTACCGTTTGCTGTTTATGTGTGTGTCAGTGAATGTTATTCCCTTAAATACAGGGGGGACAAATGATGGAAAGAGACCACAACCCCAAGATGGAAAGCACCTGTTTTCAATCACAATCAGTTACACCCGGATCTTAACTATTTAAAAAATCAGGAGGGAACAAAGAAGGAGAGAGGGGAGAGGAGAAAGACGGAGATTTTCATTTTCACGACCATGAACCATCTTCACCTGCTTTTTTTCACATCGCGCTTTTGGTAACCAGTTTGTATTTCACTCCGTCAAACTTGCTATAATTCCCTCATCGCTAGAGACCCCGGGGTCAGACTTCATCATCCACCACAAGCCGAGGATTCACGGTGAGGTTGTTCCATTTGTTCCGGGAAATACAAACGCATCACATATCTGTTGACCAGTCATCCGCATTCAGGACAGTAATATACTCAGATTAAAGTTCACGATCATTCATTCCGTATTTCATTCACTGTTATTATTCATTGTTGTTTGTTATATGTTACAGGGGCAAGGCAGGGTTTTATTGTGTATACATATGGTGGTGTCACGTTGTTGCTTTGGTGGAGGGTTATATATATATATATATATATTTTTTTTTTTTCTGATGTGTGAAATGTGCAGTAGTGTTTTGTTGGCCATTTAATATAATTAACCACCTATTTTTGCATATCTGTTTTTGCATGCTTGTCTAAACCATCAATTGAGGGGAAAATTTCATTTGTAAGAGGTACGGCTTGATTTTATAAGATTTGCCTCAGTAATTTATCCAGGCCACATTTCTTGGAGGTGTAGCTGCCGGCTGGGTAAGGGGTCGGCCGTTACAAAATTATGTTTCATGTTGCATTAGAGGTATTCGTTGAGTTATACTTTTTCATTCTGTTTGGCTTTGAAATTAACACGCAAATACTTGTGTCTTTTGTTATCTCTGTCTTTCAAAACTATTATCGCTGACAATTCGTCACATGTTGCTTTATTATAAATGCGACCGTGATTTTTCAGATTCATATAGAAATCCAGGAAAACTTCTTTGTCCATATTATGCAGATAAATTTTGTATAAAGTGTGATACTTTTGGACGCATGGATTTGTATCCATTATTGGCTGTAGAATTTCTAATACGTCCGGTCATTTAACTCTTTCCATTCTATGTTGCATCACAACTTCGTGATCATAAATATAAACCTGACCGAATTCTGATTTCTTCAAAATTAAACTTGTAGTAGCTTTAATTGTTGCGGGACCATAGATTCTCATAGTATATGGTCCTGAATTGTGTAAATCTAAGTTTTGAGCACTGAATGTTGTGAACGGAAACATAATATTGTAGATTCGGATATTTAACCTGTAGTGTTTGTGGATTTCACTTTCACCAAACAACAAATCTTTTAATTCTTGCAGATACGCCTCTTCATTGGGAAGAAACACTACTTTTCCCTGATGGCAACACAAATAAGACGATCTACAAGTCTCTGACTTAAACTTTAAAGCCTCCTATGTCCATATATTCAATCTCTTTTTGCTGTTCCATTATTTCACCGAGTATTCATTTCCATTTGTTAGCACTAATGCGATCTTTACTTTCAGTTTTTTGAGACTTTTGAATTTTAGTACTTGCATAATCTGTAACCTGCTCTGCATGTGTATCACACCAACGTTTTTGAACCTCTTTACGACTTTCTACTTTGTCTTCTACTCTTTGTCTTTTGTTTGCGACCCCACTTGGACCTGCTAGGTTTTCAATTCCACTTGGTCCAGGCTGATTATTACTTTCCTTATTTTCCGAATTTTCACTTAAATATTATTATTGTTCTTTTTTGAATTCTTTTCTCTCCAACGCTTTTGGGCCTTTTTTCTGCACTTAGTCATTGTTGTGTCATCTAGAACGTATACAATTATTGTTCAGATTCTTCAGAAAAGGACTACATCGAAGGAAACGAATAGATTGTATGTCTAAAAATACTGTCCAGAAAATCGACTTTAAAGGATGAAACTGAGGATTTTTCCTAAACGACTTTAAATGAGGAAAACGTAAAATTTATAAGAGCTGAGAGCGCAGAAACTGTGTCTAACAAAAGCATTCAAACGAATGAGAGTTGACTGGACCGTAGGTATGTTTGAATACGGTTGAGTGGAGGACGTGACCTGAAAAAATCTCATGGCAAAAGTCTTGTCTCGCGGGACTTAAAAAAACTCTTGAAAAAAAGTCTTGTCACAGGATATTTTTATATAATAGACAGATAGGACTACCTCTCAAGGCAGACTACATTGTTATATTATATTATATTATATTATGAACAATAAATTTGATTTTTTCTCCATTTACATTCAGCTCTCTGACATGTTCTCTTTAAATCAGACATTCTTTGGGTTTTCCAGAGTAGAACAGTTCTGGAGGATTTAACTGTCTTTCCAGAGGTGACTATGTCAGCTGCAGCACTTACCCTGTACCAATCTAAAACCCAGCTAAGATTCACACCGTCTTTAACAGTGCTTTATTTATTTTTTTCAGTGGGAATCCCAGGAATGCATCCAGCCTTGGCCCAACTCACACACACTCCCTCACAGAGACAAAAAATCAACCAGTTAATAAAACAGAAATTGCAGACTGCATTAAACAATAAATAAATTAAATCTAATTATTGTACACAAACTACAACAATCTCACTCCAGTTCCCCTTATGACCATATACAATAAACACACATTTAACAATAACAAACAACTAATAAAAACACAAGATGAAGTCCATAAAAAACAACAATTGATGTATGAAATGATGGAGATAGATAGTACAGAGACCAGCTCACTTTATGTGAATTTAAAGACAGTCCCACCACTATTTCCTGTAGATGCAGAGTGATGGGATCAGGAGCAGACAACAGACAGTCCATACAATGAAACAGGTGACAATCCAGGACAAAACAAGAATCCAAAGGTAATAAATGGTAAGGCAAAAAGACAGGTAACTCAAGACACGAAACTTTTAAATCTTCCACCCGTCTCCTTGTCCCCATCAGCCCCTGTACCCTCAGCATATAACCAATTATAACCATTGCAGGGACTGATGGGAGTTGAAGTTTTCACTGGTAATATTGTAAGAACAGTGGCACATACAGTATGTCTCGGGCACTACCAACGGATAGTGGCAACCCCAATATTTTGTTGATACACAGCAATAGAGTGTCCCTTGAAATTCCCTATAATGTATGCAGTTAGGCCTCCCTCCTGTGTCCTCTCTCAATCTCTGACATACAGGACTAGCAGCTTCTGATCGAACAATGTCCTGCATGTTCAGGGGAAGATCAGGCCAAGGGTTAGAGAACGAAACCACACATACCATAGGTGCGGGCTCATGCACCCATGACAGAGCATCAGGCACAACATTAACACAGCCCTTTCGATAGCACAGCTTGAACATAAACTGTTGGAGGACAATACCCTTAGACTTAACTTAGACGTGGTCTTTGGGCAATTGAATGCCCAGGTCAGATCCCAATGGTTAGTTTAGAGTTCAAATGATATCCCCTCCAAGTAGTGACAACACTTCTCCATGGCTCACATGACAGCAAAACACTCCTTCTCGATGGTGGCATAAGCCACAAATCTTTCCTCCCTCTGAGTCATTTGGGAGAGGATGACGACGAGCCCAAGGTCTCTCGTGTCAGTGTGAACCTGGAAAGATAGTGTGGGATCTGGCTGTGGCAATGAAAAAGCCTTCTTACAAGCTACAAGCCTCCTTTTGCAAATATAACACCCTCTAGATGCCTCCTATAGCCTTTGATGAGTGTCTGGATTCTGGATGGAAGTATTTTTTTACCATTCTTCCATACAAAATCTCTCCAGTTCAGTTAAATTTGATGGCTGTCGAGCATGGAAAGACTGCTTCAAATCATCCCATAGATTTTCAATGATATTCAAGTCAGGGGACTGTGACGGCCATTCCAGAACATTGTACTTCTCCCTCTGCCTGAATGCCTTTGTAGATTTCGAACTGTGTTTTGGGTCATTGTCTTGTTGAAATATCCAACCCCTGTGTAACTTTAACTTTGTGACTGATGCTTGAACATTATCCTAAAGAATTTGTTGATATTGGGTTGAATTCATCTAATCGACAAGAGTCCCAGTCCCTGAACTAGCCCCACAGCCCCACAGCATGATGGAACCTCCACCAAATTTGACAGTAGGTAGAAGGTATTTTTCTTGGAATGTGGTGTTCTTTTTCCACCATGCAAAGCGCTTTTTGTTCTGACCAAATAACTCAATGTTTCTCATCAGTCCAAACCACTTTGTTCCAAAATGAATCTGGCTTATGTAAATGAGCATTTGCATACAACAAGTGACTCTTTTTGTGGCGTGAGTGCAGAAAGGGCTCCTTTCTCATCACCCTGCCATACAGATGTTCTTTGTGCAAATTGCGCTGAATTGTAGAATGATGTACAGATACACCATCTGCAGCAAGATGTTCTTGCAGGTCTTTGGCGGTGATCAGTGGGTTGTCTGTAACTATTCTCACAATTCTGCGCATATGCCGCTCCTGTATTTTTCTTGGCCTGCCAGACCTGGGTTTTACAGCAACTGTGCCTGTGGCCTTCCATTTCCTGACTGCATTCCATACAGTGGAAACTGACAGTTTAAACCTCTGAGATAGCTTTTTATAACATTCCCTCTAAACCATGATACTGAACAATCTTTGTTTTCATATCTTTTGAGTGTTGCTTTGAGGATCCCATGCTGTCACTCTTCAGAAGAGAGTCAAAGGGAAGCACAACTTGCAATTGACCACCTTAAATACCTTTTGTCATGATTGGACACACCTGTCTATGACGTTCAAGGCTTAACGAGCTAATCCAACCAATTTGGTGTTGCAAGTAATCAGTATTGAGCAGTTACATGCATTCAAATCAGCAGAATTACAAGGGTACCCAAGTTTTTGCAAAACCAGTTTTTCACATTTGATTTAATTTCATACAACTAAAACACCCCAGTACTCAGATGTTCCTAGGAAATGAAACACATACCACTGTTATCTTTTTTGTTGAAAGTAAAGTAAATTATTATGCAGACTGAGAGGGGTTCCCAATATATATATACAGAAACAAAGAGAGAGAGGGAGACAGACAGAGAGAGAGAGAAATAAAGAGAGAAATGGTATAATAAAAAAAATTACAGTTACATATAAATTTGGAAAGATTGTGTCCTGGCAAGTGATGACACTTGTATCAATGCTTTATAAAAGTCAAAGTATGCTTTGTTCTTCACTTGGAAAGTGATTATTGTCTGAAATAAAAATTTTCAAAAATGTCTTTATGCTTTTTCTGAGAGCTTACAACGCTGGCGTACATTTTACGTCAATGAAATACACTGCAGCTTTTATCATGCAAAATCAAGTAGCTGCTGGCTTCCATTAATCAGTTTCCTAGACTACCTGCATATATTCACTAAACACATGAAAAGACCAGTTTGTAAATTACATTCAGTATAAGAGTTATGTCAATGACATGGTGCTGTACATCAAAAGTAGTTCAGTGAAAAAGCTCTTTTTAGAACATAAGGACCAAAGTAAGCTAATATGATGCTAATTCAAACCAACAGCAGGTGAACAGGTAATCTGTGATTTAGTAGGCACTGAACATCCTGAAATAAAGGCACTAAATTATAAATCTAGACTGGAACTCAAAATGTTGTGATCACAACTTGTTAAGCGATTCTAAGTTTCAGTAACTTAGATGTGCAACTTTAAGTCATACTTATCATCAGGAAGCCTACTCACATACTTTTAAAATTAAAATGGGACATGTATAAGTGGACTGACATCTATTGAGCTGAGTCTTAACTGGAGTTAAAAAAAACAAATATACAGAAATTAAGCTTGGAACAATATAATATCATTATCTGTTTGTCCACACAAAGGTCAGTGTCTAAAATTAACATAGAATCAATCATACAAGGCTTTAAGCAGAAAAAAGTTAAGTTTCTGACATTCTGACATTACTGAAACATAGATGGGACTACAGCAATAAACTTTATTATTCTCTGTCCCTAAACTTAACTATAAACATACTTTCATCCAGCCTCTAATGTGGTGTATGCTTTTGTAAATTTTATTCTTCTTAAGGCATATATTTGTTATTTTTCAAGTTAAAGTTACATTGAAACTTTTGCCGCATCAAAGAGGGCATATTTGGTAAGTGTTTGCATTTTTGTTTTCCAATCAGTCCCCATGCCATATGGCTTCCACTATAAAATACAAGGACAGGCTATGTATTTTTTTTTTAATTTATAGAAAACATTTAACTTTAGTATACAATTTCATGTTGCAAAAGCATATATACTACTGTATATTTGTGAATAAATAACTTCACTTAAAAAATACCAAACTTATCCTTCAATGACAAATAACTTATTTTTGAATGAAGGGTTGATTTCCTTGTTAAAGAAAAGAGCGAATATAGTTTCTGAAATGATATGCATACAGCATGAGGCACCTCGAATCAGCATTTTGGTGTTATCATTGTGATATTTGGCCGGCTTATCATCCCAGCCAATACCCCAAGGCTGCCAGATGGAGCCCTCCCTGCAGTATGGAGGTGCCCCGAAGACCAGCAGGGAATCATGGACAATGTAGTTTTTATCCTCAGCCTTGCTGGATACCTCGGGGGCCGCAAGAAGGTGCTGCAGGGAGGACCAAGGACTCATTTGTGCCCTATGACCCGGAAGCTCATCATAGGAAGAGCGACGGGCTTCCGGGGTGAAGAAAACAACTTTTACCTGACCCGGAAGTGATTGAGGATCACATGGACTGGGGATTGAGAACACTTCCGGGTCAGGGAATATAAAAGGACTGTGAGAGCTCCCAGACAGTGGAAGGGTGGCAACGCGTCTGGGAGCTGGAGGATTGGTTTATTATTGTAGTATATGTTATTATATGAGTATTGTGGAAGAGAGTGTGCTTTGTACACTGTGGCATTTGAATAAAGTCGATTTGAGGACTTTTACCTGGTGTTTGGAGTCGTGGACAGGGGTTCAAGGGAGCGAGAGTGCCCCCTATCTACCACATCATGTAAACATAAAAATGCACCAGTTGCAAAAATCCTTTGTAGACTGTGTTTCTATTATTTTTCACTGCTAACTTTATCAATGGTACATGGATGCCTCAGAAGGAAACATTTAGAAATTCTTATTTACTTATTTATTTTTTATACAGTAAGACCTAAATATTTCTTCCATCCATCCATTCATTGTACCCACTTAATTCAATTCCTGGGTTGCAGTGAGCTAGAATTCATCCAGGTAGCATATGACACAAGGCAGGATCCAAACTTGAACAAAGGTATCATTCAAGAGAGGTATGAAAATTTGAGTTGTAAATGATTTAGCAGCTTTTATATCCAAACTGTGTACAACATACTACTTTGACTACCATTGTATACTGAACTTTGTTAGCAAAGGTCACGCTTTTACACCTGCTTATAGGCCAAATTAGAATGTTTAACTCTGAGAAACAGTGAGTATTATGTACTAGAAAACGTATGGTTAGGAAATTAATGAATACATGTTTAATTTATCTACAGTAATATGTTTACAGATTTGGTATACACATTACTTAACAGAATACATTTTAACATTTTTTAACACAGAGTGATTAATGTGTTGTGAAATCTTAAATTGTACAACTTCCTATCAAATTTTCATGCAATTGCATTTAATACAACATAGCTAACTTGCTAACAGTCCCTTGGTTGGGCCTCGTAGTTGATAATCTCCTGTTAAAGAGTCTCACAACTACACGCTGCTTAACGGACAGACATAAAGCAACAAAACAGTGAAGATACACACTTGACTATCAGCTGTAAAGACTGTGGATTGATCTTTATGCAGGCGTGGCACCTAACTGTACAGTAAAGGCAATTTTACCTATAAGAAGCATAAATGCTAATAAATGTCATCATTTTTAAAGCAGGGCAGTTATTCAACAAACAAACTGCTGATACGTTTGTTTTTTGCTTGTTACCCAACCCCCTTCCTTCCCTACAACCCTGGGATGATCAGTTTTCAACTCTCCTATTGTCTTGCATATTAAACTTTCAAAAGACATGGCTACTGCTGCTGCTGCCCCAGCATCGTCTTCAGTTTCTCTTAACCCTTTGGTCTGAGCTAGGCAAATCTGTTGTAGTATTTTTTCTCTTTATGGCTTCTAGGTGTATAAAGGAATTGAGCTGCAGAATCTTAAAATGGCATTACGTATCAGCCATAAAATGGAATGTAATCACAAATGCGGAAAACAGAACTGTGGCTCTGTGGAGCTGTAATGGAATCAAGAATAATGTTTATATTCATCTTAGCATGCTCAAAACACAGAAATTAAACACCATGATGTTCCTTTCAATGTTTAATTTTGTCTTATCTTTATTTAAATGCATTAATGGTCCACCATTATTATTATTATCATTATTATTTTGATAATTTTTTTCAACATTGCCAGCAAACAAAATCTGGGTCACATCTTTCTTTAAGGCTATCATGGGTTCTGTATGCTGCCTGCATGACATTCCTTGTGACTTCTTAGTGTAGAATAAAAAAATTCCTTCCAATTATATAGTCGAGTCGTTGAGCCAAGAAAAATTTCCTCAGTGTATATGCAAGCAGCTTTGGTGGACAGTGCCTTAAAACACATTGTCATGAAACTGCAATTCCAATCCAGTGCTTGCCTTGTCCCTGTTACTTCTAGGATAGTTTTTACCTCCCTCACACACTAAACTGAACGAGTGACTTACGGAACTAATGGTTATAATAATAATAATAATAATAATAATAATATTAGAGCAACATAGTAGTGCATAAGGTAGAGTTGCAGCATTACTGTCTTAGTGTCCCTGATTCAGTTCCAAGCTGGACTGCTTTGCCCATTTTCCCTGTGTTAACGTGGACTTTTTCTTCACTTTTTTGTTTTTGTCCTACCATAGTCCCAAAGGCACACAATTAGATGGATAAAATGCTATTAGAAAATGTATGATTATATTTATGCTCATCCTAGAAAATAGGTATTTCAACAACAACAAGTTCCAATTTGCATTATTTCTAACGTCTCTACACTATGCAATAGGACTCTACGTGGGAGTGTAATGGAGCATAGTGTCTTAGATAAGATGTAACATGGTCAAAGCATTAAAAATGTGTGGCCCTTTTAAAATATTAATGATAAAGTAACTAGTCTTAAGATATTTTAACAATAAAGACACTACTGTTGTATTAACATTGAATTTCTGCTACAGTATATGGTTATTCATATAGGGTCTGTTTCTTCTTTATTTTCAACCATGAAAAAATAAGTGGACTACAAAATTTAAATGGCAAGTAGTACTGTTGCCTCATCACAAGGTTTTAATTCCAGGCTAATTCCCAGCTGTGATGCGTAGAATCTTCATGTCTTGTAGGCTTCTTATACAGTTAAAAGACATGCAGCTAGATAAACTGGTGACTTTAAACTGTCCACAACAAATGCAACTTTTACATGTCTGTGCTCTGCAATAGTTTAACATTGTGTTCATGGTATGTTTCCACCTTTTGTCCACAATTGCCTGGACTCTCTCGAGATATACAAGAAAGACATTAATCAAAAATGTTGGCTTTGATATGTATTATATTGCTAAAGAAAAGATGCATATTTCATGGATATAGAATAATTATAAAATAAAAGAAGGAATAATAATTCCATTCATTCAAATCTTTTCTCAAACAACTTAACCAGTGCAGGATCCGTAACTGTCCTAAAAGCAGTTTATGCAAAAGAAGCCACTGTGTATGTGTGCATACTGTTTATAGGAAGTACTGTTACAGTGACTGCTTCCAAAAGTGATATATACTAAATAGATGGAGAAACATTTATGTTTTATTGTATAAAAAATAAGAATTTCTAAATGTTTCCTTCTGTAGCATCCATGTAGTAATGATAAAGTTAGCAGTGAAAAAATAACAGAAAAACTGTCTGCAAAGGGATTTTTGCAACTACTGAATACAGTGTTTACATGACAACACAAAAAAATCTGATTTGAGATGCCTCATGCTGTATACATATTATCTCGGGATGTGTGTGACAAAGTGTTCAATGGGCTGGTATCCTTCCCATTAGTGGTTCACAACCTTCGACATCACTGGCCTTGTTAAGAAAAAAAATCTAAAACTATAACCCATTGGACACTCCATACTATTTCACTAACTACAAAGTTACATGACATAATGACTTGAAATTTAAGTCTGAAACTCATCCATCTATCCATTTTAAACCACTTTTTCCAGAGCCATAGCAGCAACAGTAGGCAAAAGTAAAGAACTGCCCTGAAGGACACTCTACTCATTGCTCCACACACTCCCAAAAGCTCAGATTTAGATCTGCTAAACAGTATACCTTCAAAACATGTAAGGAAACTGGAATGTCCAGAGTAAACCTGGACCTAGAGAACATACCAACTCCATTGAAAATGCATCCCAGGTCCAGAATCGATCTGGAATGCATATAATGGACTACTGCCCCAAATGATTATTGTAAAGTCTGCATTTTCTATGACACACAATACTTTTCACTTTTGCGCAATTCCGGTCCTTCACTTCTGCACGGCATTTCAGGAACGTACATTAGGACATACATTGGCATAAAATGGATTTTAAACAACACTCACCCAATATGATCCTAAGAAAGAATAAATTTGTCCTCACCATGGTTTGCTTACCTGTCTAGAAAAGAACACAGCGGCACTCACTCGCGCACGCGCACACTGTACATTATTAAAAGATGTCACTGATTCGCACGAAAAAAAATGTTAAAAGATAAGCGCGTCAGCACATTGGGTGAGAAGTGCAAGAAAGAAACGAAAAAATGCACTGCTGGAGTAAGTAGCGCAATATCCCACCTCCATTCACCACTGACTTTCTTTCATTCTTTCTTTCTTAATTTCTTTCTTTCTTGCCTCGGGACTTTTTATTATAGCGAACACCACAAAATGCACAATGAAATAACCGACTCTTTTGTGTCTTTTCCTTTTACTGTTTTGGTAATACTATGCCACCATCATGGCATCAGATGAAAGATTCGCAAAAAGGCGACTTGCTGGTAATAAAAGGAAACGCAAATTTAAAAAATCTGAAATTGTCTATCGAGGCGCAATTAATCACCGGAGGGGGCACGGTCGTTAATGGCTCAGTGCTCCTGCCTCTCTGAGAAAAGCTAATTGGCTGTTGTCTAGCAGCATCTCTCTTACCCGCGAGGGTCGTGAGAGCTTTTGTTGTAAAACAGAGGAAAAAGAAAATGCTAAACAAAAAAAGCATCCTGAATACCTCCACACACATGCCATGGAGACGCGTCGACACAAGGTCAGCGATTTCCTGAGCATCCCCCGCGAGGAACGAACGTGAAGATTTAAATCTTACCGTGCGCAGCCGCCTCCGACGCCACTTCTGTGTTTCTCCGCCGCGAACAACTCGTATGTGAGCGCCTACGCTGCTCTTGCAGCCGATTCCCTGAGCGCTTTTATCGCGATGGATTCTCCACCTCCATTGCTCTTTCCTGTTGCTGATGCTGTGAGCGCCGCTCACGAAGGATCGCGTTTCCACAGCATCCTCCTTGTGGAACTGCGCGTGAAAAGGGACAGTTGCAAGGCGGGGTGGGGGGCGACGAAAGGGGAGGGGCTGTCTCTCCTTCAACACAGACATACACGGCATGACTGGCTACAATTATTTTTTACTTTTTTTTTTAGTAATGCAGCTCCTGTGAAATGATTCCACGGTTTTTCTTCCCAATGAGAACTGATGTTACACCCATCGATTACTACAGTGTGTGTTGAATGGGGGCACTGGCTGGAAAAGGCGTCATGTCCAAATTTTCACCCCACAGTGTTTCAAAGCCAAGCCCCTTGCTGACACATTCGTGGCCACTTTCCGAATATCCAGAGTGGAGTCATTCTTAATAATCATAATGCAGTTCATGCAGAGGCTCTATTCTGTTATTACATCCTGATTATGTATTTTGAACAAATTACCTTTCCTGTAATGGATAGGCGTCCTGTCTTGAGCTGGCTCTTGTTTTGCACAATTTGCTCCTGGTATAATCAGTGTGCACTACTCTACCAAGTACGTTCAGAAAGATATTACAGTCATTATTACTTAATCAAGACTTTCCATTTGCAAAATCCACTACTGTACACAGAAGTTAAGGTTATAAAAAACTTGTGAATAGCTACTTTTATTTGCATTCATTAACACAATTAAACATAATTAGAATATTTCCATTTTGTAACATGTAAGTATAAAATTTAAAACAAAAAATTAATAAAAATGTAAAAAATGACAGTTTATTCATTTATACAATATTGTTCTAAGTCAGTTTAATATGAAAATATTTAGTAAATCTAATATTTTTAAACATGTGTAAAAAAATACATGTTCTTTGAGTTACATATAACTTCTCTAGTTTTTGTCACTTCTTAGTTTTTTGTTTTAAAAGTTTGTAGTAGTAGGATGTTATACCATGTTAGCCATTATGGATGCAATGTGAAGAGAAGCAAAATGACACCTTTTATTGGTTAACTTAAAAATTACAATATGCAAGCTTTTGAGGCAGCTCAGACCCCTTCTTCAGGCAAGCTGCCTCGAATGCTTTAATATTGTAATAATTTTTGTTAGCCAATAAAGCGAGTCATTTTGCTTGACTTCTCAAAACTTGTTCAGTCCCTATGAATCATCCAGCAGTTACTGTCATACTGACATATCAACGTCACTGTTACCCTCATTCCATGTCCTTGATATCCTGATTGAATCTTTTCCCCTGCCTTTCACTCACTTCTACAAGAGTTTGAGGGAAAAATTCCAATTCCAAATCCATAACATGATCTTTCAGACTCTTGTTGCAACCATATTCCTTAAACTCAACTAATGCATTTTTCAAATTTCTTTATAATTTGTGTCTTTATTGTTATCTTAAAAACTTAGAAATTATCTATTTGAATGATACCCAAGTCTCTCATTACACAAATTAATAAGGTGAGGCAAAATAATCATTAAATAAATTTGTCTATTTGCACAACATGCCTGGTATCAGAACATGTCAACATTTATTAAAAAAATGATTCCAACTTGTATTTGTTTAATTTAATCTATTGTGACTGGACAATAATTAAAGCAATATTTAATGTTCACATCAATGGGTCACAGTTCCCACCTGCCATTAACTTAACTACACATGAGCAAGCATGACTTTAGTGAGATGGAAAGTTCAAGTGGAACTTCAGAAGTCAAAGAAAATTCAGTCATCTCTTTAATAAACCCTTCATAAACCGTTCATTTGAAGAAAAAAAGAAGATAAAGGAGCTTAGATCAGACTGGTCTGACTTAAGAAGTTAGCAGCAGGCAAGTGATTGAGAAAGAGCTTACACACTAACTTTTTCCCACACCAGCTCCATAGGTGGTAAAGACCTGTCTGAGGAGGATAGGACTACCTAGAGAGGCTGGCATAAAAGCAACTCCACAATTGCCATGGTAGAACACTTCATACATGTCTCCTGGCTGCTAGAGTCCATCTGCCCTGGGTGTGCAGTCACCTGCAAGCCTCACAGGGCTGATGGATAGTGGGCATACAAGCTGCCTCTGAGGCAGAGAGGGACAGGCAAAGGGGCGAAACAGCTTGGAGATGCCACCAAAGTGCTCATTAAGTGTCATGTCTGCTAATGCTAATCTCAGAATTCCTTTATACTGGCTTCTCTGGTAGTCTGATCTCTTCGGGCACTTGAGCAAGTGTATGAGATATACTGTACATGTGTTTGTGGTTAGTAAAATAGCGGTGTGCCTTGGGATGATTTTGGTTACAGAAAGTGTGCCACTACAGAAAAAAAGATTGGGAAACACTAATTTAGACAATAGTAGGAGGCAAATTTTTTGTCAGGCTTAGTGAAATGACTTTAATCAGAAAGTAACAGAGAAATTTTCAGTCCTGAAGGAAAGGAGAGCAAACTTTATTTTCAAGGAAAAATTGATATCCTGAGTGTAAAGGCAGAGTAAGATTTAGGTTGGACTTGACCTGTGGGTGTAGTACAAGACATATTGGGGGAATGAGTTACATGTTAAGATGTGGGGTCTGTTAATCTTAAAATGTGAATCTGTGCCCAGTTGAGGTAAGCCTTGCAAACTTGAATAGGACTGGGAAAACTGGCAGCAAGTGTAGAATAAAATTAGGGTAGGAATGACTTGAGTAAAATCAGAGGACTAGTGATTGTACAATGTCGATTTATTGAATACAGTGAAAATGGCCAAGGATTGGACACTCTATTAGCAAAGGAAAAATAATATTTGGATTAGACTTATACTATGGATGGGTCATAGGAAATACAGAAGTCCACGATATTGGAAGATTACAGAGGTGGTGGTGAGGCCATTATGATGTGAGTTTTGGCAGAATAGGGAACTGGGCTAGCTGGCACAGAATTGGGCAATTTAGAGACAGGTGTAGTATAAAATTTGGGTGGCTGTTTATAGGGCAAGTTATGGGACGAATAAGGAAACTGTGGATGTCACTGACTGAAGTTTTTTTTAGCACAGATGAAATGGAAAAGCCAGCATAAGCTTGGGCAGCATGATGGAAAAGGTCTAATACATTTTAGCCTGGATTTGTCCTATGGATCTGGTACTGGACAGACGTAGACATCCATTGACACTATGATGAGGACCACAAGAGCATGTAGAATAACCAGATAGATAGATAGATAGATGTGAAAGGCACTATATAATAGATAAGTGCTGCTTCAGGTTGTCCCCCCAAAAACTGTGCCCCTACCCAAATTCTTTTCACCAGCCTCAACTGGAAAACTTGGGAATTTTGCATGCCATGACCGCAGACCTTGTAAGATTCACAGAACTTTCCTGTACCTGTGTTATGGACAATACATGCATGCTAATTCACAGTAGCCCATAGCAAATCTAAGAACAAGTTAACAGCTTATGCCCCAAATCATTTACCCCTCCAAAAATAAAGAAATGTAGGATTTCAATGGTAAAACGTACAGTACATAATTGCCAAGGAGTATTGCTAACTTAGGTACACCCCACCCCAAGCTGGAAATATTTTCTCTTTGCTTTCTTCCTAGCTGCTTCCATATCTAAACTCAAGTCTAACCATTTACATTAATGAAACACTTAAAAGCATGTATACAATTTGAGAGAGGAGCATTTCATGCTGCATTGCTTTTGGAATAATTATACTTTAAATTCTTATACTTCTCAATTTTGACAGAAAAGTAAATTGCAGGCAATTAAAACTTTATTGTTTAGTATAGTTTACTGTACCACAGGTAAAGACAGTGATGAGTTGGTCCTAGAGGGCCACAGAGACTGCAGTTTTTTATTTGACCAGTCTGTCATTTATGTTATTAATGTCCATCCATCCATCCATTCTCTTCCGCTTATCCGAGGTCGGGTCGCGGGGGCAGCAGCTTAAGCAGAGAGGCCCAGACTTCCCTCTCCCCGGCCACTTCTTCCAGCTCTTCCGGGAGAATCCCAAGGCGTTCCCAGGCCAGCCGGGAGACATAGTCCCTCCAGCGTGTCCTGGGTCTTCCCCGGGGCCTCCTCCCGGTTGGACGTGCCCGGAACACCTCACCAGGGAGGCGTCCAGGAGGCATCCTGATCAGATGCCCGAGCCACCTCATCTGACTCCTCTCGATGCGGAGGAGCAGCGGCTCTACTCTGAGCCCCTCCCGGATGACTGAGCTTCTCACCCTATCTTTAAGGGAAAGCCCAGACACCCTGCGGAGGAAACTCATTTCAGCCGCTTGTATTCGCGATCTCGTTCTTTCGGTCACTACCCATAGCTCATGACCATAGGTGAGGGTAGGAAGGTAGATCGACTGGTAAATTGAGAGCTTTGCCTTACGGCTCAGCTCCTTTTCACCACGACAGACCGATGCAGAGCCCGCATCACTGCGGATGCCGCACCGATCCGCCTGTCGATCTCACGCTCCATTCTTCCCTCACTCGTGAACAAGACCCCGAGATACTTGAACTCCTCCACTTGGGGCAGGATCTCTCCCCAACCCTGAGAGGGCACTCCACCCTTTTCCCGGCTGAGGACCATGCTCTCGGATTTGGAGGTGCTGATTCTCATCCCAGCCGCTTCACACTCAGCTGCGAACCGATCCAGAGAGCTGAAGATCACGGCCTGATGAAGCAAACAGGACAACATCATCTGCAAAAAGCAGTGACCCAATCCTGAGTCCACCAAACCGGACCCCTTCAACACCCTGGCTGCGCCTAGAAATTCTGTCCATAAAAGTTATGAACAGAATCGGTGACAAAGGGCAGCCCTGGCGGAGTCCAACTCTCACTGGAAGCGGGCTCGACTTACTGCCGCAATGCGGACCAAGCTCTGACACCGGTTGTACAGAGACCGAACAGCTCTTATCAGGGGTCCGGTACCCCATACTCCCGAGCACCCCCACAGGATTCCCGAGGGACACGGTCGAATGCCTTTTCCAAGTCCACAAAACACATGTAGACCGGTCGGGCAAACTCCCATGCACCCTCCAGGACTCTGCTAAGGGTGAAGAGCTGGTCCACTGTTCAGCGACCAGGACGAAAACCACACTGTTCCTCCTGAATCCGAGGTTCACTATCCGACGGACCCTCCTCTCCAGAACCCCGAATAGACTTTTCCAGGGAGGCTGAGGAGTGTGATCCCTCTATAGTTGGAACACACCCTCCGGTCCCCTTTTAAAGAGGGGACCACCACCCGGTCTGCCAATCCAGAGGCACTGTCCCGATGTCCATGCATGTTGCAGAGGCGTGTCAACCAAGACAGTCCTACAACATCCAGAGCCTTAAGGAACTCGGTATCTCATCCACCCCGGGGCCCTGCCGCCAAGGAGTTTTTTGACCGCCTCGGTGACTTCAGTCCCAGAGATGGGAGAGCCTACCTCAGAGTCCCCAGGCTCTGCTTCCTCATGGAAGGCATGTTAGTGGGATTGAGGAGGTCTTGAAGTACTCCTCCCACCGACCCACAACGTCCGAGTGAGGTCAGCAGCGCACCATCCCCACTATATACGGTGTTGACACTGCACTGCTTCCCCTCCTGAGGCGCGGACGGTGGACCAGAATCTCCTCGAAGCCGTCCGAAAGTCGTTCTCCATGGCCTCTCCAAACTCCTCCCATGCCCGAGTTTTGCCTCAGCAACAACCGCAGCGTTCGCTTGGCCTGCCGGTACCTATCAGCTGCCTCCAGAGACCCACAGGACAAAAAGTCCTATAGGACTCCTTCTTCAGCTTGACAGCATCCCTCACCGCGGTGTCCACCAGCGGGTTCGGAGATTGCCGCCACGCCAGGCACCGACCACCTTGCGGCCACAGCTCCGGTCAGCCGCCTCAACAATAGAGGCACGGAACATGGCCCATTCGGACTCAATGTCCCCACCTCCCTCGGGGCGTGGTTGAAGTTCTGCGGAGGTGGGAGTTGAAGCTACTTCTGACAGGGACTCTGCCAGCCGTTCCCAGCAGACCCTCACAACACGTTTGGGCCTACCAGGTCTGACCGGCATCTTCCCCCACCATCGAAGCCAACTCACCACCAGGTGGTGATCAGTTGACAGCTCCGCCCCTCTCTTCACCCGAGTGTCCAAGACATATGGCCGCAAGTCCGGCGACACGACCACAAAGTCGATCATCGACCTGAGGCCTAGGGTGTCCTGGCGCCAAGTGCACATATGAACACCCTTATGCTTGAACATGGTGTTCGTTATGGACAATCCGTGACGAGCACAGAAGTCCAATAACAAAACACCGCTCGGGTTCAGATCGGGGGGGCCATTCCTCCCAATCACGCCCTTCCAGGTCTCACTGTCATTGCCCACGTGAGCATTGAAGTCTCCCAGCAAAACGAGGGAATCCCCAGAAGGTATGCCCTCTAGCAACCCTCCAGAGACTCCAAAAAGGGTGGATATTCCAAACTGCTGTTCAGCGCATACGCACAAACAACAGTCAGGACCCTTTCCCCCACCCGGCGGAGGGAGGCCACCCTCTCGTCCACCGGGGTAAACCCCAATGCACAGGCTCCGAGTCGGGGGGCAATAAGTATGCCCACACCTGCTCGGCGCCTCTCACCGGGGGCAACTCCAGAGTGGTAGAGAGTCCAGCCCCTCTCAAGGAGATTGGTTCCAGAGTCCAAGCTGTGCGTCGAGGTGAGTCCGACTATATCTAGCCGGAACCTCTCGACCTCGCGCACTAGCTCAGGCTCCTTCCCCTTCAGAGAGGTGACATTCCACGTCCCAAGAGCCAGTTTCTGTAGCCGAGGATCAGACCGCCAAGGTCCCCGCCTTTGGCCACCACCCAACTCACATTGCACCCAACCTCCTTGGCCCCTCCCATAGGTGGTGAGCCCATGGGGAGTGTTATTAATGTGTGACATTGAATTAATCTCCAAATTAAAATGGACTCTTAAGACTCTTTTACATATGAAAGTGAATGGTATTCTAAAATTGTTTTTTATAAATATTTTCAATGAATATTGTATCCATTGTTCCCATTTACGTCCAGTTCTTATTTCAAGCTATTCAGAGTGTATTTTAATTACGCTCCACAGGTGAGAATGACAGGCCCCCTTACACCTGTTCTTAATTTGCGTCTCCATTGTCCACTCAGTGTTCAGATAGAAATCCAATGTCAACTTCTGCTTGCAAAATTCAAATTATCTTCTAGTTACATGATTGCTGTATGGGGAAAGAAAATGCATTTGCATTTACACTTGTTAAATATAGTCTACAATTTATCCTGAATAATCTAATCACAATATAATCACATGTGTATTTACACCTGTTTTGTAATGTGATCACATGCATTCTGATCATGGTTTGATCACTAAAAACTCTCATTAATGCCACATCTTAAGGGGCCAAAATGTGACTACTAGCATTGTCCTTTACACTTGACATGAACTTCTATTTTTAAGCAAAATCAGTGACTAGCATCACATATAACTGACTAAATACTGAATTGAGATATAAAATGCTATCAAGCAACATGGATCAGAATTAACATCATTTGAAAGAGGGTATCTTAAACTGCCATGTACTCTGAATGAATAAATAATTCAATAGCAATAATAGGTAACTAATGTTCGGGAGTTTTATGAGGGAAAATTACTTTAAAATACTCAGGAATGTGCTATAACCTTTTAAATCTTTCCTCTAATGTCAGATTAGAAAATATTGGAAAGGGGTTGAACCTGGTCACTCAGTTACTTAATTATCAGTTTTCAATGCTAGTAATTATTAAAACAATTAACAACACACCCAACCAGGGGACACGTGATTAATGTAGGTTGAGTGAGGGATCTCTGTTTTACATTACAGCCAGGATTCTAGGAATATGAAGAGATTTCTACCATTAATGAATGAGGTTCATAAATCAGAGAGAGTCTACATTAATACTTTCACTTTCTTTGCTGTGATCTGGATGTGGCAATGCTTATTTTCACAAATAACTCAGACATGCTCTCTGCAAGAAACAAGATACAGTAATACACTTTATTAATAACAAAAGAATAATAAAAGATAGTGTGGAAGTTGACCCAGACACAGACAGGCGGACATGTTGTTTAAAACACCACACGTTTATTTACAATGATTATTTACAATAATGGTCACTAAGACCCCAGCCAATGGTCACTCAGACCTCAGTCACGTGCACAAACCCCAAAACACTCAGTCCTGGCCACAATGCCTTGTCGTCGGGCCGCCTCCACAGCTCCTCTTGCCTCGTCCTCCTTCCACCCGACTCTAGCCTTGAATGAATGGAGACGGCCCCTTTTATATGGTACCCGGATGAGCACCAGGTGTTCCCGGCATTCCTCCTCTGGCCACGCCCCAGCGTGGCGGAAGTGCCGGCTGTCCTCCCGGCTGCTTTCCGGGCGCCGTCATAAATCTTCCCCCCAGCACTTCCTGGTGTGGCGGAAGTTCTGGGGTAACAGGTCCCCAAGGCATTGGGGCGCCTTCTGGCGGTGACCACGGGCCCCTACAGGGTAGGGCTTCCATGCCCTGTACCCGTGGCCCCCAAAGCAACAATCTTACTAGATTTGGAAAGAAGCTTATAACAGCTCAAATATATCCTCCACAAGGCTTTTAGTTACAATACTATAATGCATTAGCTGGCTTTATCCTATCTATTTGGCATACTTATGGTTCTGGTGAGAGCTATGTTTTGTTCCATCGTTCCTTTCCTGGTCAGCTATTTTTAGACATGTCTTTTTATTTAGGAGCCTTTCTCCTTCTTCTCCTTGGTCACACATTCTGGTTGTATGTTGTACTGCAGTTCTCTCTTTGAGATTTTTACAAACAGTGTCCTCCACTTTTAGGAAATCTATGTCAGTGAAGTCATCTGGTTATCAGTCAGGGTCCATTGTAAGCAAGGCTCTATGTACGGTCTTCCTTTCTCTACTCATGCACTTGCTATTCCTCAGTAAGGTATGGACTAATGACATCCTCATCCAACTCCAGCACAGATAAGTCTTCCACCTGTGAAGTTGAGAACAGCTGTCCTTTGGATTAGAAAAAGAAAAAAAAGCAATGCTCCAATCTTTGTTAAATTCACACCCTATAAGCTATGGGGCCTGGGTATGGATAGCCAAAGTTATGGATTGTAAGAGTAGTAAATTTGATGAAAAGAGCCCAGATCTGGGTTTTACAAGGGTTTTTAAAGAAGTGAATAGAAGTCTTACTATTGGTTCCTTGAGTGCATATATGGCCATCCCTTTGGTTGACTTAGATGGTGCCGTAAAGAGCCATCACTGGGATGAGACTGGGTGATTGAGCATTTTATTAAATAAGGCACACAGCCTGCATTCCAAGGAGAGTCAGATCAAGGATAAAGAGATAAAAGTATTCAGCGTGTCTAGCAGCAGCCAAGGACTTGTGTTCCACCCATAATAGAATGGATAATGTCAGTGTGTTCTACAAAAAGTTAAAAGAACCAGACTGAGGCAGAGGTAGTTCAAGGCAAAGAGAGGAAAAGTAGCTGGGAGAATAACAATATCAGCAACCAAATTGAAAGAATATAGATGCTTGAAGTCAGAACAAACATCTGTAAGAAATAAAAGTAAATAAATAAAAACATCAAAAAGAAGAACTTTTTATCTAGTTAGTAACAAGGGCCACTTCTAGTGAAACAAGTTGCAGAAAATAACTGAGCATGTGCCTGAAGCATCAAGACAATTGTCTCCAAAAGCACACATTCATACACATACGAAAGTATGGCATTACAATAAGTAAAAGACCAAAAACAGTAGAAAATCAATGTAACAATCACACATTAATAAGACAAAAATTATAAATACTGGAAATGCTGAACAAACTGGATATGGCAGGGCTGTCTTGGTTATCTTGCCCCTTCTGTGCTGTGTTGAATGTATGATTGGTGCCTTAAGACTCACATACGTACTAAGGTGGTAGTCACTTTTCAAAAAGGTGGGAAGTGTATGTGTTGTGTTTACTAAGGGATCATACTCATTTGCATTAGACTGGAAACTCAATTCAACAGTTAAACCTCAGATTCAGGGGGAAATATGTGAATTCAGCATTAGCTTTTGAACAATGAATCAACTCTTTATCCTTGAACATGCATGTGAGGGGTTATAGGCATTAAACAATACTATCTACATGTGTTATGTAAACTTGGAAAAAATGTACAATAGTGTACATCATGGAATTTGTAGAAGGTGCTACAAACCACTAAGTTTTTGTATTGGTGAAGCAATAGTTCTGCTCATCTACTTCATGTTGGATTAAGTTCTTTTTAATGGAGAAAAGGTAACCTGTCAAGATTGCATCTTGTTGAATGTCTTGATCATGATTTTCAAGGACTGAAATTCGAGGTTTCTCAAGATTTTGTGCTTTTTTAAATATTTTTTTGTTCTACACTGTGAATTTACATTTTTTATGCTTCAAAGTTTAGGGTTTGTTACCTGTACAATCCATTTTTGTTGTCATTTGTTTTGTTTTAAGTTAATTTTGTCTGTCTTAGAATGGGTGCTTCCAATATGTTCATTTTGTTGCACGACTCCTAGCCTTGTATCTTGCATATGACAGCCAGAAGATCGCAAAGCATGCATTCACCTTTGCAATGGTATAAATGTTGGAGCCGTGCACTTTCTGGTTGTCCAAGATACTAGATAAAAGATAACAAAAACCTTTTGCATTGTGTTGGATTAAAGGCTTTGGTCCAGGACTCCACAATTACTGTACATTCAGATGTGCTGCAATGGCTGCAGGTTTTCGCTTTAACCAATTTCATGAGTAGGACCAGTTTATAGACTCCATTATATAATAAAATGCTAAGGTCTGTGTTTGTCCGGTCCCTAGGAGCAATCTGATTGCCAGTTTGGCTTTGCTGTGATTTGTCAGTTTGCCTTTGATGATGTAATCAAAAAACGAAGTACGAGTGTTAGACACAGGAGGAAGAATAAAAGTGTAGGAGGCATGTTGAGAGTCAACATCAAAGATGGAAAGCATTAAAGAGGACAGGAGGCAAGCAATGCACCTCAAAATGACAGACTTTGAGTAGTAGGCCGGTCAAGTGGGGCTCAGACACACAATAATACCGAAGGAAGCCTTTGAAAGTACACATAGAGCAAGAGATATGAAATATTTTTAAATTCATATAGATAATGTGGCTAGTTACTAATAAAGCAATATGCTTTTTGGCTTAGTTTTAGTTAACTCACTTATTATGATTCAGTTAATTGCATATTGTGTTCGTAAGAATTGCTTATAAATCCTGTTAAATCACTTCAGATTTTTTGTCTGGTGCCTCCTGACTCACTAGTACAAGAACTCCCCTGTATATGACATACTGTTCAATGCATCTTGATGTCACGTTATGCAGTGTGTCAAACTTTTTGAGGCTATTTTTGATTCTCTCTAAATGTATAGAAAAACTAATTTTGGGCCACTTTTGGACCATATTTTGTAAACGAAATTACATCCTTATGTTTTAATTGCTGCATGTTTTCTTAGCAAGCCATGAGTTAAAGGTGCAAATGACAAAGAAACCACCAGCTGGTTGACTAGTGTGCTCCCATTTAAAATTGTATGTGTGCATCATGAAGTATCTCATGTCATCTCATTTTCTAACTCACTTAATCCATACCTGGGTCACGGGGGTTGCTAAAGCCTATCCCAGCTTCCATAAGGCATATGGCAGGAACAAACTAGGAAACGGGCACCAGTCCTTCGCAGGACAAACACACAATAGGGTTGCCAGTTCACCTAACTTACATGTCTTTTGACAGTGGGAGGAAACAGGAGCCCCCACCATGCAGACACAGGAAGAACATGCAAACTCCACATAGGTAGAACCCAGGACACAAACCCTGGTTTCCTTACTGCAAAGCAGCAGCACCACCATGCCACCCTTATGAAGTAACCCTGTTAATAAAATGGTTTGAAATGAATGAGGGAGGAGAGAAGGGCCAAGAAGTACAAAGAATCTGCAAGATGATAAAGATTTGTCTTGAAAAAATTAAAACACTAACAAGCCATATAATTAAACAAGTAACAAGTTTTCACTATCTGTTAGGTCTGGCTTCTGTTTTCAAAACTAGTTGGAATGAGAGCCTGCTGTTGCAGCAGCCCTCCAGAACCATAAGTCAGGACCCCTACTTTAGATTATTTCATAGTCTGCTTTTGACTTATACACATAATAGATTTGAACTTCTTCACTTGTTATTTTGTTGACATCAGTGATGACCCCCATTCAATTTCTTACCTTGATTTTAAATCTGTCTCTGTCTTTTTAATGCTTGGCAGATGAAGATGCAGTGATGTTTTGTGATTATCTATTTTGGGAATGTGAAGGATCCACTTCTAGTGTTTTTAGATAATACTCTCCTCTCTGCCTCATCAAGGTGTGATCTCTTTAACAGTATGCAACTGAGTGTGGTGCAGCTGGGATTAGAATCAATACCTCTAAATCTGAGTTCATAGTTCTTCCTTGGAGGAGAATGGTTTGATCTCTAGAGCTGAGGGTTGAGCATCTGTAGTTCTGGTATATAACTATTTCTTCTGATGAGCTGGTGTCATATCTAAAGCTGGTTGCTATATTTCATTCATTGCAACTCCCCACAACAATGACTGAGGATACATGTGTTATTTAAGACTAAAGACCTCTTGATATCTTAGCCTACTAGAAAAGGACACATCTTCCAGTCCAGGAAAGCACTTTTTTACTTTTATTTATTCAGTTTCTAGTGCTTCTATATCTTTATTTTAGCACAATACAGTATCAATGACTTTTTGAAGTTAGGTGTTTAGACTTTTACCTTTTTCTTTGACTTCCAGCTGTGGGTAATGTTTTTGTTTTTTCTGAATTTCAGGCTTTTGGCCCTTTTTCTTAAGTAAGATTTTTGGCTTAATTTTCTGGTCTTGAGCAATATTTCACAACTCAGCAATTTCTTTAAGGTAGAACAAAACTTCAGCATTCTACATGCTTTACTTTTATTTATTACTCCTGTTTTCTGTTCAAAAGCAAATTTGACTAGTGGAATTTTTCACTTCTAAATCTTTGCTGTCTGTTTTTTTATAATACTGTTTCCAGACAAGATGTGTTCTAGATTCTATCTGACATTCATTTCTTTTATTTTGCAGGAGCCCACATGAAACATTATTTGTCTATATTTATGGAATACATTTTGTCTCCCCTGCGGTGGGCTGCCGCCCTACCCAGGGTTTGTTTCCTGCCTTGCGCCCTGTGTTGGCTGGGATTGGCTTCAGCAGACTTCCGTGACCCTGTAGTTAGGACATAGCGGGTTGGATAATGAATGGATGGATGGATTTTGTCTCCCTACTTGTGGACTGGAGTCACATTTGTAACTTTCAGGTCATCAAGTCCTTCTTCCATTTGAAGTCATTGATGATTGAATATGCTCACTAAAATTTTAGAAATAATGTCTTACATTCCTTTCAGCATTACCAGCAAAACTGCATCAGAAGGAAGAGGTTTGGTAGCCTTCAATGCACAGAGAGCCTAAAGAACATCTGAGTCTTATATATCCTTTAAACATTTACTGATAATTGAGGTTGTTTGTTTATTTTGTTTTCTATGAAGTGTTTAGTTGGCTATTTTCAACTCATTTTCATACATTTTTGCTTGTGCATTTACATAATGGTTTTTATACAGTTTCCAGTAGTTTTCTTGTTTTTTTTTTTTATTTCCTATAGAGTTATTTTTTTAGTGTCATGTTTCTAATACTATCTTTACCTGATATGTTTAGGTCATTACTTGTGTATATCTATATATATAATTCACTAAGGCAAGACAACCATTGAAAGCACACCGGAAGGGGAGTGGATTCACTAAGCCGCCGACAAGTGAGACACCTATGGAGCACGCAGGAAAGAGCCAAGCCCACCAACTCCAAGACCATTGGATACGACAACAACTCGCAGGGCCACGCCCACCAACTCGGACGACGACACAGAAAAAATGGCGTCATTTATATTCGTCTGTCGGAGAGGCCACATGCAGTTCAGGTCAGGTTTATGTCATGTGCATGTCATGCACATCTGAGCTACGTTGACTGTTCATAGAGGCATGTTTCTCGTGGAGGTGAATCGCCATATGCAGTGTGTGAAACGGTTTGCGAGGGGTATCCCATGGGATCCTTAAAATAATCCTTTACAACTGAGGTTAAAGCACAATGAAGTAAGCAGTCTTTAAAAGCCGAGTTTTCAGTTACGATGCACGAACGCCTGCACCATAGCAAACTGTTTTACACGCTACAAACAGCAATTCGCATCCGCGACAAACATGCGTCTTCTTAGATGCTCCTGCACTTTGTTCACACCCCCCTCCCACCTCGCTACTACCGTGGTCAGGTGTCTTGGTGGATTATATATAGAAAGGCAGCCGAAACCGCACAGAGCAATGAAAAGTGTAAAGTTCCATCTTTTCATTCACTTTCTGTTGTATCCTCAAACCCTCCCTTTTTAGTCAACTCTGTCTTTCCAGAAGTGTTCAACCATCAATAAATAATTATGCGGCGTTTGTTATGCCGCGGGTTCACTATTGTGTTTTATTTTGCTCTCTCCAGAGTTCCATATTTTCATTCGCTTACTGTTGTATTCTCACACCAACCCGTTTTAGACAACCGTGTCTTTCCAGAAATGTTTAGCGTTCAATAAATAATTATGCGTGACATTGAGCGTGTGTCTACCCGGCACAGAGAGGGGTGGGTAAGCTGTTGAACCCCATTCTGGCTGCAAACCGTGGAATTCCCACTAAGTGCAACTCATACGCTCCCACTGGTTGCGTCCCATCCCTTTGTACACAGCCCCCTCCCACCTCGCTACTATGGTCGGGTGTCTTGGTGGATTATATATAAACTGCTCAAAAAAATTAAAGGAACGCTTTGAAAACACATCAGATCTCAATGGGAAAAAGAAATCCTCCTGGATATCTATACTGATACAGACTGGGTAATGTGTTAGGAACGAAAGGATGCCACATCGTTTGATGGAAATGAAAATGATCAACCTACAGAGCCCTGAATTCAAAGACGCCCCAAAAATCAGAGTGAAAAAATTATGTGGCAGGCTAGTCCATTTTGCCAAAATTAAATTGCAGCAACTCAAAATTGTATGCAGCACTTTGTATGGCCCCTGTGTTCTTGTATACATGCCTGACAACATCGGTGCATGCTTCTAATGAGATGACAGATGGTGTTGTGGGGGATCTCCTCCCAGATCTGGACCAGGGCATCACTGAGCTCCTGGACAGTCTGAGGTGCAACCTGGTGGCATTGGATGGACCAAAACATAATGTCCCAGAGGTGTTCTATTGGATTTAGGTCAGGAAAGTGTGGTGGCCAGTCAATGGTATCAATTCCATCATCCTCCAGGAACTGCCTGCATACTCTCACCACATGAGGCCAGGAATTGTCGTGCACCAGGAGCCACTGTACCAGCATAGGGTCTGACAATGGGTCCAAGGATTTCATCCTGATACCTAATGGCAGCCAAGGTGCCTTTGTCAAGCCTGTAGCGGTCTGTGTGATCCTCCATGGATATGCCTCCCCAGACAATCATTAACCCACCACCAAACTGCTCATGCTGAATGATGTTACAGGCAGCATAATGTTCTCCATGGCTTCTCCAGACCCTTTCACTTCTGTCACGTGCTCAGGGTGAACCTGCTCTCATCTGTAAAAAGCACAGGGCACCAGTGGTGCATCTGCCAATTCTGGTATTCTATGGCGAATGCCAATCGAGCTGCATGCTGCTGGGCAGTGAGCTCAGGGCCCATTAGAGGATATGGAGCCCTTGGGTCACCCTCATGAAGTCTTTCTGGTTGTTTGGTCAGAGACATTCACACCAGTGGCCTGCTGGAGGTCATTTTGTAGGGCTCTGGCAGTGCTCATCCTGTTCCTCCTTGCCCAAAGGAGCAGATACTGGTCCTGCTGATGGGTTATGGACCTTCTATGGCCCTCTCCAGCTCTCCTAAAGTAACTGCTTGTCTCCTAGAATCTCCTCCATGCCCTTGAGACTGTGCAGGGAGACACAGCAAACCTTCTGGCAATGACACGTATTGATGTGCCATCCTGGAGAAGTTGGACTACCTGTGCAACCTCTGTAGGGTCCAGGTATCGCCTCATGCTACCAGTAGTGACACTGACTGTAGCCAAATGCAAAACTAGTGAAGAAACAGTCAGAAAAGATGAGGAGGGAAAAATGTCAGTGGCCTCCACCTGTTAAACCATTCCTGTTTTGGGGGTCATCTCATTGTTGCCCCTCTAGTGCATCTGTTGTTAATTTCATTAACACCACAGCAGCTGAAACTGATTAACAACCCCCTCTGCTACTTAACTGACCAGATTAATATCCCATAAGTTTCATTGACTTTATGCTATACTCTGATTAAAAAGTGTTCCTTTAATTCTTTTGAGGAGAATAGAAAAGAAGCCAAAACCACACAGAGCAATGAAACGTCTACATCAGTCACAGGTACATCTGGACTGTGTAAAAACAACGACTCAAGTGACGAGTTGGAGGTGGGCACATGAGCGGGCAGTGCATACTTAACGAGAAATCAGCAGACTAGCATGACGGACGGAGCTGAATGGACATCCTTCTACTCTCCTCCCGTTCCACACTCCGCGCTGTGCACCACCATCCCTCCGTCTGGCAGGAGAAGGCGCGAGGGCGGTCTGCCAGTTTTCAGTCACGGACGATTGTGTGTTGGTTCGTTCTGTGCATTGTTACAATGTTGCTTTCCTTGCTGATTTATTACATTACCGATTTTTCAAATGTTAATTTTCTCCCTGTGCTTAAAAATCATTAAAAAAACGGCCTGATTATGCTGTGTATGATATGCCACGGGTTGGCTAGTTTATTTTAAATGGATAAATAGAATATACCTATTTCATGCCTGAATTCCACTCCTCCTAACTACTTAAAAAAATGCAAAACAATATACAGGCATGAAAAAGTAGCTTCCATTAAGAATTTGGCTGTGACTGGCTGCATTCCCATATACCAGCACACCCACATGGCCTCTTGAATCTACTAAATGATGTGGTGTTAGACTAAATTACAAACTCATATTCCTAGGAGGCTGGCGCCCTGCCCGGGGTTTGTTTCCTGCTTTGCCCCCTGTGTTGGCCAGGATTGGCTCCAGCAGACCCCCGTGACCCTGCAGTTAGGATGTAGCGGGTGGGATAATGGATAGATGGATATTCCTAGGAAAGACTTGTGCAAATATTATGTCACTTTTCACATCTCAGAATGTTAAAAGTATATTTTGATGAACCATTTGAAAGTGAATGAAAGCCACCCTCCTATAAAACAGTTTGCAAGGAAGGGCACTGTTCAAAGTCTCACACAATCATGAAGCAATGGTTACACCAAGTAATGCTGTGATATATGTAGCTGTAACATTTTGCAATTACTATGCAGTATTAGAGGTACATCAGGTAAGCTGATTTGTATTTTTCATTAAATATAGTGAATTTATGCATGTTACCACTGTGAACGGGACACGGACACAGACAGACGGACATCGTTTCTTCCATCACACACACGTTTATTTACAATTATGTACAAAAGTCAGTGCACAAACCCAGTGCCTCCAGCACCGATCCCCCAAAGTCCAAGCTTCACAGTCACCAAATGCCTTTCTGGCCGCCTCCAGTCCTCTCTCCAGCTCCGTCCTTCTTCCACCCGACTTCCGCTCTTGAGTGAAGGGAGGCGGCCCCTTTTATCACATCCCGGATGGGCTCCAGCTGCTTCCCGGCATTCCTCCGCGGACACGCCCAAGTGTGGCGGAAGTGCCGCTGCGCACCCGGAAGCCCTCCGGGTGTCCCCTGTCTTCTTCCCCCTAGCACTTCCTGGTGTGGCGGAAGTGCTGGGCTCCAGGTTTCTTCAGGCACCGGGGCGCTGCCTGCCGGTGGCCACAGGCCCCTACAGGGTTGGGCTTCCAAGCCCCTTACCCGAGGCCACCAACATAACCAAGGCGGTCGCCCCCTCGTGGTCGGGAGGAGGCACCAGCCCTCCTCCAGTCCCCTCGGGCATCCCAGCTGGGCTCCACCCCCAGCCACCTGTGACACCACATTCTTGTTTATCATAGCACCAGGGAGTGTCAACATGTTGTAAATCTGTGAGACATAAATGTAACAATATCATTTTACTGTGCTACTTTTCTGCATGTGTGACTACTACAAAGACTATTAGCAATGGTGGAAACTTACTTTGTTTGTACAATTTGAAAAATTTTTTTGTATTCCATTTCTCTTTTTGTAACTCAATTTCTCTAAAGGTCTACATTGCAAGTTGTGAAGGTAATTGATATATTGAGTATGTTTTTGTTGGATATTTACCATAAGTTCCTGTCTTTTTTGCAGTATGATAATGTCCCTTGTTCCTTTTTGTTGTCCCCATCTCAAATTAAGTATAAGTGGAAAAGGGACGGTCATGGCCTTTTTTGTTTTCTTTTTTTTTATGGCCAGCCTGTATGTACACTGGTACTGTAAGTGCTGTTCAGTGTAAAGGCAGAACCTCTGCGTTTGTTCCCTGTTGATTCTGAGGTACATCATGGATGTGTTCTTGCTCCTACTCTGTTCAATGCTTGCATGGGTGTTGGACAGGGTCATGGGGTCTACTCTCTGTGGGGCATTTGTTGGTAAAGAGAGATTCACTGATCTTGACTTTGCTGATGATGCTTTGATCTTCAAATAGTCAATGGAAGCTCTGATCGGGGCTCTTGGAAGACTGAGCGAGATGTCTGAGAATCCTGGAAAAAAAATAAGATCCACACCTTTAATGATCTCTTGGGGATATCCATCAGCAGTGTGTCTGGCTGCAGAAGAAATTTAGACCTTGTTGAGAGGTTTACTTACCTCAGCAGAAACATTCATGTCACTGGTGATTTTTCCTATGAAGTCAGTAGATTTATTGAGAGAGAATGGAGTGTCATGAGGTCAATTGAAAGGGGTGTGTGGCGCTTCCGATATCTTTGCTAAAGGACAAATGTACAAGTCTTTAGAGTCCTGGTGCTTCCAGTTTTGCTATATGGTTGCAACTGGGAGACATGGATGCTATCCAGTGACCTGAGATGAAGACTGAATTCGGTACCGTGTCTCTTCGGAGAATTCTTGGGTACCGCTGGTTTGACTTTGTGGCGAATCAGCATTTCCTCATGGAGTCCTGAATGAGGCACATTACCTGCATTGGGAGGGAGTGTCAGTTACAGCATTATGACCATGTGGAGTGATTTCCCCAAGCGTGATCCAGCTCACAGGATCATTGCTGAGGACTCGAGTGGCTGGAGCAGGCCAAGGAGGCACCCACGTAACACTTGGCTGCAGCAGATAGATGGTCATTTCCGGAAGGTAGGACTGGCCAGTATGTCTGCCTGTGAGGTATTTCATCATGTGGTAGGTGCAGCAAATTGCTGTACCAGTGCATGCTCCCCAACCTGACCTGACCTGGAAAATGGTTGGATGACTGGATAGCTTACTTACTTAGTTTTTCTTCTCCCATTATACCTGTATATAGTTGTATTGGGGTCTTGAGCCATTGATTATATTTTATTGCTCTTTTGCCAGGATCTTCACTTGTTCCATGGTAATCCCTCTCTTTTTGGTTTCATTCTTTGAATATTTCTTCCCATACTCTTCTAGGTCATCCCCTCTGTCTTTTTCCTTCTCCCTTCATTTCAAACACCTTTTTGGGTTACCTTGTTTTCGCTTATCCTTATTACATGTCCATACCACTGTAACTGATTTACAGTGATCCCACGCTATATCGACTTTCGTGGCTTCACTCCATCGCTGATTTTATATGTAAGCAAATCTGTACAAATAAAAGGCAAAGCCCTCACTGACTGACTCACTGACTCATCACTAATTCTCCAACTTCCCGTGTAGGTAGAAGGCTGAAATTTGGCAGGCTCATTCCTTACAGCTTACTTACAAAAGTTGGGCAGGTTTCATTTCGAAATTCTACGCGTAATGGTCGTAACTGGAACCTATTTTTTCGTCCATAGACTTCTGCTCGATGGCCGTCCACGTAATTTAGTGCCTGCCCATATAAGGCCGTCCGTCAGCGGCAATCCAATAGAAACACTGCCGGTAAATATTTACAGGGTCAGGGTGGTGTTTGGCAAAAACTCAGCGAAACTGCGAGAGACACTTTTAAGTGCCAGGTCTTAGCTAACATTAAATACAGCCGTGGACATCGCACGAGATGGCATCACCACAGCTGGGAACCTTCGATGCATGTACACCGAGTGTCTCACGTGAACTGACGCAGTGCACAGACAAAAAGCAACAGTTCCAAAGAGTGCTGAACAAAAACCGAATTACACAATTGAAAAGGCAGCAAAACAATATGAAGCGTGTGACACATACAAGCATATTCATAAGTGCAACTACTGCGGAAACAAAGCACACGGTGGAAAAAGTCAATGTCCCGCTAAAGGAAGACAGTGAAAAAAACGTGCATGCAGTGTGTCACGTCTCAGATAAAAAGGAAGACGAGCTGTTTATTGATGCAGTAAGAAACAAATCGATGAATGAAACCTGTCATCTTTACAACGATTGACAAACACGGAATGTAACTTGAACACAACACATCCTACAAATACGAACCTGATTGAAAGAAATAATGATAATCAAATCCTTGATGACAGCAACACTCATAACACTCACAAAACAATTACTGTATATTGACGTAATGCTGTGGCGCAATGGAAGAGGCTTTGCCGACGTCCGAGGTTCGATTCCCGAGAGGGGGTGCACTGAGTATGTACGCCTGATGACCCCAAAATTAGGGTGAAACACGTGTTACATACTCTTTGCATTATTTTACAGTAAAACTATTACAATATATATATACATACATATATATACACACACATACATATATATCAGCGCTTCCCGATTCATTTTACCCTCGCATCCCCTTGGTTTGAGACGTTGAAAAAATATGCGTTAACGCAGAAAGACAGATCACCAATTGAAGCTTTATGAATAATGGATACTTTATTCGCCATCAATGATTGTTTTGGTAAAGCCATACTCAGTGTAATCATTAGATGAACAGTAAAAAAGTAAGAGCGAGGGGAGGGTGACTTATTGAGGCACGCAGGCGAAACCACAATAGTAATAGTAATTGTAGTGCGTGTCAACTCGATCTGAATTGCGCGATCACATTCGAAAAAATATATCTTTTCAAGTTCTATTTAGTCGACACAAATATCTTTGGTTGGAATATAAGGCATATTTACTCTTTATATTTCTATGGTGAAGAAAAATGTATGCAATGATGCCTACATTTAACTTACATTCCTACCAAAGATATTTCTGTCGACTAAATAAAAATTACTTCTATTTAAAATTTAAATAGAACTTGAACAGATACGATAGTTCATAATATCAACGCAGACTTGCATGTAAGAGCGGGAGTCATCCGTTTTAACAAGCAGCGTATTGCACTAATACAAAATACCCTGCCCATTTAATTATTTAGGAATGGATAAATAAATTAAGATTTTGTACAAATAATTGATGGATTCGGCCACCCCCAGCAACAGTTGCTCGCACCCCAAAGAGTGTATGTATATATATATATATATATATATATATATATATATATATATATATATATATATATATATATATATATATATATGTGTGTGTGTATATATATATATGTGTATATGTGTATATGTATATATGTATGGATATGTATATATACATGTTTATATGTGTGTGTGTATATATATATATATATATGACAGCAACACTCATCACTTACAACAGTGACAAAACAATTACATTGACAATCATGTTACGTTATTTCAAAATGTTTCCTTTTCTTTTTCATTACTTCTTTAATACACTACTTCTCCACTTCAAAGCGCGGGTATTTTGCTAGTCTAAATATATATCATGGATTTTTCACTGGTTCGCAGATTTTTGTGGACAATGGGTCTTTTAATTTATGGTACATGCTTCCTCAGTTGGTTTGCCCAATTGATTTCATACAAGGGACGCTATTGGCAGATGGCTGAGAAGCTACCCAATCAGAGCATGCATTACATCTATACTAATAAAAGGCAAAGCCCTCACTGACTGACTGACTGACTCACACACTCATCACTAATTCTCCAACTTCCCGTGTAGGTAGAAGGCTGAAATTTGGCAGGCTCATTCCTTACAGCTTACTTACAAAAGTTGGGCAGGTTTTATTTCGAAATTCTACGCGTAATGGTCATAACTGGAACGTATTTTCATCCATATACTGTAATAGACTGCAGCTCGGTAGCCGTGGGAGGCGGAGTTGCGTATTAAAGCATTTAACCAATCACATTTCAGCCATCATTTGTTGCCAGGCAGAGAGAATAGACTGCCGCTCGATAGCCATGGGAGGCGGAGTTTCATATTAAAGCATTTAACTAATCACATTTCAGCCATCATTTGTTGCCAGGCAGAGTGGCTTTCACAATACGTTGTGCTGGCACTCTAACACAGAATAAATGTCGATTAACCTGTTGCTTCAACCAATCAGATTTTGAGTTGGTGTCAGTAGGGCCCTCTAGCAGGCGTACGGCAACGTCACCGTATTCGGACCCATTGATTGGATAGAAGCTGATATGAGGAACTCTACGAGGCCACTGAACGCACTGCAAATGCTCAGAGCGAAAGATCGTCGCGCACACTATGGCCAACTCCATGGCAGGATTCTGGACAATATTATTTGCCAGACACAGACGAGATTTCAAGACCACGAAAAACGTTTGTCACACTCCTCGAGCCCCAGAAGTTTTGGGAATACAAGAAAAATTTCACACATGCAGCATTCTCCAGTTTAACACAAGAGCCACGGAGCGCTTTTTGATCTCTCTCGGCTAAAAACAGAACTGACTGTAATGTGTGCCATGGATGATTTTGCAGGAAAATCTCCCACTGATCTCCTTGATTTCCTTCATCAGAAAAATCTGAATGAGAGCATGGGGCAGCTGTTCACATTGAAATATTTGGCAGCGAGCATTCCCGTGTAAACTGCTTCTGTCGAGCAGACATTTTCAGCCCTAAAGCGAATTCAAACTTATGCCTGAAATACTATAGGGCGGGTTCGCCTTTCAGCATTAGCTTCGATGGCGATAGAAAGGGACGTTTTGATGGAACTGAAGTGCACGGATAATCCGTACGACAGAGTAATTGAACTGTTTTTGAGGAAAGAGAGGAGGATGGATTTTGTTTACAAATAATCCGAATTTTTGGTGAGTAAAATGTTGCGATTTTCCTAAATAATATTGCAAGTTTATGAGTTATTATTGATGTTTCTTATGTGTGTGTCGCAGCTGTGGCTGCAGTAGAAAGGAACTTCTTCACCCCTGTTTGTCTATTCAATAAAGGCATTTATTGTGGCTACAGGAGTTATCTTATATATATATATATATATATATATATATTATTATATATATATACCCCGATCTACATACTGTCAAATAAACGAACCACACGCCGTGCCGCAACACTAGAGGCTTTGCCTCTAGCGCTGACATCCGAGGTTCGATTCCCGAGAGGGGGTGCAGTGAGTGTGTACGCCTGATGAGCCCAGAATTAGGGCGAAACACGTGCTGCGTACTGTTTGCATTATTTGACAGTAAAACTATTTCAATATATTCAATATATATATCAGCGCTTCCCGATTCATTTTACCCTCGCACCCCCTTGGTTTGAGAAGAAGTTTAAAAAAATATAAGGTTAACGCAGACAAACAGATCACCAATTGATGCTTTATGAATAATGGATACTTTATTCACCCTCAATAATTGTTTTGGTAAAGCCATACTCAGTGTAAACCTCCTTCCATTAATTTTTTCGCGACTAGCCATGATTAAATGAACAGTAAAAAAGTAAGAGCGAAGCGAGGGTCACTTATTGAGGCAGGCAGGCGACAGCTCAATAGCTCGCAGACTCGATGTAGTGCGTGTCAAGTCGAATTAAATTGCGCGATCAGATTCGAAAAAATATATCTTTTCAAGTTATATTTGGATATAAGTAGGTTTGTGAGTGTATGATGCCTACATTTAACTTATATTCCTACCAAACACATTTCTGTCGACTAAATAAAAATTACTTATATTTAAAATTTAAATAGAACTTGAACAGATACAATAGTTCAGAATACCCACGCAGCACTAAGTGCACGTTAGAGCAGGAGTCATCCGTTTTAACAAGCAGCGTATTTCACTGATTTGAAATAGCCTGCCCATTTAATTATTTAGGAATGGATAGGTAAATTAAGATTTTGTACAAATGTTTTTCATTTTTCTTCCTTGATGGATTCTGGCACCCCCAGCAACAGCTACTCGCACCCCAAAGGATATATATATATATATATGTATGTATGTGTATATGTATATGTATATATGTGTGTGTGTGTGTGTATATATATATATATTCCTTTTCTTTTTCATTACTTCTTTAACACACAACTTCTCACAAAGCTAACGGGTATTTTGCTAGTATTAAATAAAACTCCTCAATGATATACGATATGCTTTCCACACGGTGCTTTGCATATTTAAAAGCCCGAATGCCACCTATTGATTTTTGATTGTTTGCTTCTCTCTCTCTCTCTCTCTCTGACATTTTCTGCTCCTGATGGAGGGGGTGTGAGCAGAGGGGCTATTCGCACACTGGCCAAGAGGACGCTTCTCTGAAAAATGCTGAAAGACTACCTTCACATTGCTCCATTCCTTGTGGCTGCTTTGTCGGGCGGTACTTTGTATACTTAAAAGCACCTATTGATTTTTGATTGTTTGCTTTTCTCTCTCTGTCTGACATTCTCTGCCTTTGACGTGCACTCCTTTGAAGAGGAAGATATGTTTGCATTCTTTTAATTGTGAGAGGGAACTGTCATCTCTGTCTTGTCATGGAGCACAGTTTAAACTTTTGAAAAAGAGACAAATGTTTGTTTGCAGTGTTTTAAAGTCCCTGTCTCTACAACCTCCTGTGTTTGTGTGCATATCTGTGACCCAAGCGTGACAATATAAAAATAACAATATAAACGTATGGTTTAGGGAGGGATCGAGGAGGGATCACTGTATTTCTATGTTTTCCACAAGTGGTTGCATTTCCAGTTCTTCAAGGATTCTTTCCCATGCTGTCTCTTTTTGTTCTAATAACCAATCTCAATGTACGTAGAAAATCTAGGCAATAAGGCATAAACACCAATAATCTAATTAAAATTACTATTTTAGAGGAACACTGCATTAAAACTATAAAAACAGATTACAGATTAAACAAAAAATACACACAGAGCGGCGCTAATAGCAATAATTTAGTTCCTGTTCCAAATATCAATAACGCATATAGTATTCATCTCTGCCTCTCCAAACATTAAATATGGCACTATTAAATGTTAGAGCTCTAACTAATAAGACGTTTTTTATCAATGATCTTATTAGTGATAAAAAAATAGATTTTATTGAAACGTGGCTTAGCTCAGATGGCATGGCTGTTTTAATCGAATCTGCGCCTCCGGATTACAGTTTTACTCGTGCAGACCGCCAGGAAAAGGGGGGGCTTGGCAAACATTTACTCGAGCGATTAAAATGTAAAGATGTCAGTTTTGGTAAGTTCAAGTCCTTTGAGTATCTCGCGTTGTTATCATGGAGATTCTCAAGTTCTAGTATTATCCGTGTATAGACCTCCAAAATTCAACGCTCTTTTTTGAGGAATTCTCTGACTTAATGTCAATTTTAATTACTAACTATGACACACTCCTAATAGTTGGTGACTTTAATTTTCATATAGATAATCAGTGTGATCTAAAAGTAAAAGAATTTATGAACCTCCTGGACTCTTTTGATTTGAGACAGCTCGTAAATCAGCCTACACATAAAGCAGGTCATACGTTAGACTTAGTGATTACTAAAGGACTGAAAGTTGATATAAAGCAGATCATTGATATTGGTCTATCAGACCATTTTCTTCTACTTTTTAATATAGAAATAATGATAAAAACACTCATGAGAAGCATATTGTTAAAAACGCTTCTTTGACTCAGCAGCAGCTTTAAAACTTACAAACATTCTAAGCAATCAGTCCGTTTATAGTGCCAACTATAATAGCGAGGATAATGTAAATAGTAAGGTGGAAAGATTTAATACTAAAGTGAGAGCTGCTGTTGACATAGTTGCACCTGAAAAGACAGTTAAAAAATCTTCTAGCATTGTTATACCATGGAAGACCCAAAGAGTGTCTGATTTAAAGAGAACATGCCGTAGAGCTGAGCGCCAATGGAGGAAGACTAAACTAACTATCCACTATGAAATATTAAAAGTTAAAATAACAGAATACAATAACACTGTCCGTCTTGAGAGGCTGCTATTTCTCTAAGATTATAAATAACAATGCTAGTAATCCCAGAGTCTTATTTTCTACAATTGATCGCCTACTAAACCCAGGTAACTCAAAGGAATGCCTCCTAAGTACTTCCAGTGAAACCTGTGAGGCTTGCTGTATTTTTCAATCAAAAAATTAATGATATTAGAAATAACATAGTATATCTCCCCAACACTAAGGATCCTCCTAAACCCCAGCATCCTGTTATAAACAAATTAAACTCTTTCACTAGGATAGATTTACCTGATTTACAAAAAATAATATCTCAATTAAAACCCTCCACCTGCTTCCTTGACCCAATACCAACAAGGTTTTTCAAAGAAGTATCAGGCGTGCTAATTGATAATGTTCTGACATAGTAAATTCGTCATTAGATACGGGGGTCTTCCCAGACTGTCTTAAGACTGCTGTAGTTAAACCCCTACTTAAGAAACATAATCTTGACCCTCGCTCTTGAAAATTTTAGACCCATCTCTAACCTGCCTTCTTAAGTAAAGTTCTGGAGAAGGCAGTCATTATGCAGTTAAATGACCACCTCAATAAACATGCTATTCTTGATAAATTTCAGTCAGGTTTTAGAACAAATCACAGCACAGAAACTGCACTCGTTAAAGTAGTAAATGACTTGCGGGTAAATGCAGACAGAGGCCATTTATCTGTTCTCATCCTCTTAGATCTGAGTGCTGCATTTGACACCATTGATCATAATATTCTTAGAAATCGCCTTAGTCAATGGGTGGGCCTCTCTGGCAGTGTCTTAAATTGGTTTGAATCCTACCTGGCAGGGAGAAAATTTTTGTTAGTTGTGGTAATTACAACTCAAAGACACATGATATCCAATATGGTGTTCCACAAGGCTCTATCCTGGGTCCGCTGTTATTCTCAATCTACATGCTTCCGTTAGGTCAGATTATCTCAGGGCACAACGTGAGCTACCACAGCTATGCTGATGACACACAGCTGTACTTATCAATAGCACCTGATGACCCGATTCTATTGATTCACTAACACAATGTCTGACTTGTATCTCAGAATGGATGAATAGTAACTTTCTCAAGTTAAATAAAGAGAAAACTGAAATCTTAGTGATTGGCAATAATGGATACAATGAGGCTATTAGAAATAAACTGGATACATTAGGATTAAAAGTCAAGACGGAGGTAAAAAGCTTAGGGGTAATTGTTGACTGTAATCTGAATTTTAAATCACATATTAATCAGATCATTAGGACAGCATTTTTTCACTTAAGAAACATAGCTAAAGTTAGACCTCTTATATCACTGAAAGATGCTGAGAAATTAGTTCACGCTTTGTTTTCAGTCGACTAGATTACTGTAATGCACTCCTCTCAGGACTACCCAAAAAGACATAAATCGTTTGCAACTAGTGCAGAATGCAGCTGCTAGAATCCTAACTAGGAAAAGAAAATCCAAACACATTTCTCCAGTTTTGATGTCACTACACTGGTTACCTGTGTCATTCAGGATTGACTTTAAAATTCTGCTTATGGTTTATAAAGTCTTAAATAATCTCGCCCCATTTTATATATCGGAATGTCTGACACCTTATATTCCAAATCGTAACCTCAGATCCTCAAATGAGTGTCTCCTTAGAATTCCAAGAACAAAACTTAAAAGAAGTGGTGAGGCGGCCTTCTGCTGTTATGCACCTAAAATCTGGAATAGCCTGCCAATAGGAATTCGCCAGGCTGATACAGCGGAGCACTTTAAAACACTGCTGAAAACACATTACTTTAACATGGCCTTCTATAACTTCACTTAATCAAAATCCTGATACTCTATGTTCAATTCATTATAATAACTATTCATGGTGGCTCTAAAATCTGTACTAACCCCTACTCTCTTTTCTGTTTCCTTTTCTGGTATCCTTTTCCTATCTACTCAAAGCACCGTGATGTTCCAACAATGATGGATTAAAAGCCAGAAGTCTGCATGACCATCATCATCAAGTCCTTCCGTGAGAACCCTAAATCCAAAGAGGACTGTTTCATTTATGTTAGGTAGAATGCCCAGAGGGGACTGGGCGGTCCTGTGGTCTGGAACCCCTGCAGATTTTATTTTTTTTTTCTCCAGCTGTCTGGAGTTTTTTTTTTTTCTGTCCACCCTGGCCATCGGACCTTACTCCTTTTCTATTATAATTAATGTTGTCTTATTTTAATTTCTTATTTTGTTTTTTATTTTTCTTTTCTTCAGTATGTAAAGCACTTTGAGCTACTTTTTGTATGAAAATGTGCTATATAAATAAATAAATGTTGTTGTTGCTCTACTTATCAATCATCTTAAATACTTAATTTCAACTACATTTATTTTAGATGTTTGTTTATCCAGTATTAACCAGTATTCTGTAGTGTATGATATCAATAGTCTAAATATGGGTTCACATATACAGTATTCATCTTCGCTTTTATACTTAATTCTTTCTTTCTGATTAAGGTGTTGTTAATTTGATAGAATACTTTTTTGTCTTGTTTGTTCTGTTTCCAATTTCTTCTTCTATTTTCCTATCTTCACTTATGATTACCGCCATTTTTGTAATTGTTTTCCATCAATCTGTATCCACACGTTTCTCTTCTTGTTCCACCCTTTTTATTTTCATTAACTTAATTAATAGTATCCCAAGGCTGCATTTCTAATTTCTTTCTTGCCCATGTTGATTATATAATCCAAATATATCACGAATAGTTATAGACTGAGGCTATCTCCCTGCTTGATACACTTTTCCGTATTCTATTGCTCTGATGTTTGCCCTTTTAATTGTACCATTCCTATGCATTTTTGATTAATATTTGTAATGATCCTTTTTCTGCGGTGGGTTGGCACCCTGCCCTGGATTGGTTCCTGCCTTGTGCCCTGTGTTGGCTGGGATTGGCTCCAGCAGACCCCCGTGACCCTGTATTCGGATTCAGCGGGTTAGAAAATGGATGGATGGATGATCCTTTTTCATAGTTCTGGCACTTTCATTGCATCTAATACTTCCCATATACAATATATCTTCACAGTACTGTATCAAATGCTGCTTATAAATAAAAAATGGCAGGTATACTTCTTTATGTTTATCTCAATTATTTTTCTTATGGTCAAAATATGCTCTTGTGTTTGTGTTGCTGCTCTGTATGCTACTTGCTCTTCTTGTAATTTATTCTCTATTACTGTTCTCAGCCTTCTTTCTATTATCATCAAATATATATTTTAATACTACTGATGACAAACATATTGTTCTATAGTTATCATAGTTCATGGAGTCCACCTTTTTATATATGGGTACAATTGTATTTCTTTCCCATTCATCTGCTATTCCCTCTGTTTTTTCTGCCTGCCAGAAGATTTTCTTGAGCCATTTAACTACTGAAGCTCCTCTGTACTTAACATTTCAGCTGTTATCCCGTCTGCCACAACCACTTTGCCTAGCGAGCACATCCTTTGGGTGTCAGATACAGGAAGTCCTGGAACATGATTATTGTGAATATTCATAATAAGAAGCCGTGGACCAAAGGCCAGTTGTACTGAGGTTGGGCTTATCATCCGCACAGGGTAAGAATGATTCAGAGACATAAAGCAGGCCTCGACTGTGTAACTACAAAAAAAACTTTTATGAAAATTGACATACTAATAATTAATACTGGTCGAAAACATTTTTTTTTTTTTGCTCCCATCAAATATTTTAGGTGTTGCTTTATAGATGTGAGGGTGCTGAATCTACATTTGGCAACAGAATTGCTCTATCACATCCAGTCTTTGAGTGATGAAAGTTTAAAAAGAAAAATATTATTTTAAAGAAAAAAAATTATATATTATTAAAATGCATTATTTACATGTGAAAATGTGATACATATACATATAATTTTTTGTAATATAATTGTTACTTGCAAAAAGTGGTCACTTGGTAGTTTTTTCCTCTTATAATTCTCTGAATGTGTTTCATAGTGGAATGACCAACATTAAGTCTGCTAACATAGACTCTTTTCTTTATAACATCCCTTCATTTGAGCAATGTCCTGGTGGAACCTCACGTCATGTTCATCAGAAACTGCTCCCATGTTCTTGGTGCAAAAAATCCAAATGAGAACATAGGAAATATAATTTTAAAGATGTTACACCTAGTGAGAATTAGGAACAGGGAAGCTCCTAAACTAGTTTCTCATAGTTCTACACTTTTGTATTCCCAAGAAAATCAAAGCATAGTCTTTTACATGCTTCCCATTGGTTTGTAGTAGAGAAAATCTAATTTCTGAAAAGGATTCAGCACACCTAACTCTATAAAGTACACTTTCTTTTTTTTTTGAGTAGGAGGATTTTGATGCAAACCAGTTTTTCATGGTAATGATTAAAATGGTTCAGTAGTCATACAGTATTTATCAGCAACTATAGTGATGAATTTTCAGATAAAATAGTGTAAAGCTGTAAATATAAGAAATTGCATATCATTGTGTAAAATTATGTACAGAACCATATAATATGATATGAAAATATGAATGTTAGATGATCAAGAAATGAAACAGAAGAAAGTTTAAGTTTTCACGCTTAATGATTGAAATATGTACATGATTACTTGTGAGGAAACAAAGAGAAAATGCGCCTTGTTTAGTTTTCTGTTTTCAGGGTATAGCAACTGCTCATCCTGCTTACTGGTATGGTGTGCATACATTAAGCCAGATGCATTTTTGGGAAATGGATTGAAAGAATGACCTTCTTTCTGTTCATAAGTAACAGAACAAGTTGCCATTGTACTTGTATAGAATTACACTTGGCAAGTCGGACTGCTACTGTGCATTGAAATACCAAGTATTGTTTTTTCATGCAGTTTTATGCTTTTGTAGTTTATTGTTACTTGAACAGACACATATTTCGCTACCATTGTTTGTTTATTTAGGTTTTTAAAATGCCACACATATACGTTTTTTTAACAACTAGATTCATTGTATAGTTCAAGATTATTTGTTGAGTTAGTAGAAACTAGTATCCTGATGGCTCATCTCACTTCATCTTCTCATATTTGCGAGAACTAAAAATTGAACAAGCAATGTAATCCAGCAACTTTTTCAAAGATAGTTTATTTAAAGCTAGATTTTTAAAAGACATTGCAGTAATTCTTCAGTTTGCTACTACAAAACTGAATCTATTAATTATATACTATTATGTAACTAAAACTTAACAAAGGCTTCTTTCAGTCTCAGTAACACAAAACACCATTAAAGTGGTTACTCATTTCTGCAATGTGGCCTACTGAAATAACTTTACTTTGGAATGGTCAGAGGTTATTTAAGTGAGAATCCTCCATATTCATAAGTAATTCAGCATATCAAACAAAGGCACAGAGATTACAAATCACTTTACTAATGTTTTGTGTTATTAAGATTTAAAAGGATCATTTGTTAAGGTCCATTTACATAAGAATTTATGAATAACTCCATCGATCCATCCATCCATCCATCCTCTTCCGCTTATCCGAGGTCGGGTCGCGGGGGCAGCAGCTTAAGCAGGGAGGCCCAGACTTCCCTCTCCCCGGCCACTTCTTCCAGCTCTTCCGGGAGAATCCCATGCTTCCCAGGCCAGCCGGGAGACATAGTCCCTCCAGCGTGTCCTGGGTCTTCCCCGGGACCTCCTCCCGGTTGGACGTGCCCGGAACACCTCACCAGGGAGGCGTCCAGGAGGCATCCTGATCAGATGCCCGAGCCACCTCATCTGACTCCTCTCGATGCGGAGGAGCAGTGGCTCTACTCTGAGCCCCTCCCGGATGACTGAGCTTCTCACCCTATCTTTAAGGGAAAGCCCAGACACCCTGCGGAGGAAACTCATTTCAGCCGCTTGTATTCGCGATCTCGTTCTTTCGTCACTACCCATAGCTCATGACCATAGGTGAGGGTAGGAGCGAGATCGACTGGTAAATTGAGAGCTTTGCCTTTTGGCTCAGCTCCTTTTTCACCACGACAGACCGATGCAGAGCCCGCATCACTGCGGACGCTGCACCATCCGCCTGTCGATCTCACGCCCATTCTTCCCTCACTCGTGAACAAGACCCCGAGATACTTGAACTCCTCCACTTGGGGCAGGATCTCTCCCCAACCCTGAGAGGGCACTCCACCCTTTCCGCTGAGGACCATGCTCTCGGATTTGGAGGTGCTGATTCTCATCCCAGCCGCTTCACACTCAGCTGCTAACCGATCCAGAGAGAGCTGAAGATCACGGCCTGATGAAGCAAACAGGACAACATCATCTGCAAAAGCAGTGACCCAATCCTGAGTCCACCAAACCGACCCCTTCAACACCCTGGTTGCGCTTAGAAATTCTGTCCATAAAAGTTATGAACAGAATCGGTGACAAAGGGCAGCCCTGGCGGAGTCCAACTCTCACTGGAAACGGGCTCGACTTACTGCCGCAATGCGGACCAAGCTCTGACACCGTTGTACAGAGACCAACAGCTCTTATCAGGGGTCCGTACCCCATACTCCCGAGCACCCCCACAGGATTCCCGAGGGACACGGTCGAATGCCTTTTCCAAGTCCACAAAACACATGTAGACCGGTCGGGCAAACTCCCATGCACCCTCAGGACTCTGCTAAGGGTGAAGAGCTGGTCCACTGTTCCGCACCAGGACGGAAACCACACTGTTCCTCCTGAATCCGAGGTTCACTATCCGACGGACCCTCCTCTCCAGAACCCCCAATAGACTTTTCCAGGGAGGCTGAGGAGTGTGATGCCTCTGTAGTTGGAACCCACCCTCCGTCCCCTTTTAAAGAGGGGACCACCACCCCGGTCTGCCAATCCAGAGGCACTGTCCCGATGTCCATGCGATGTTGCAGAGACGGTCAACCAAGACAGTCCTACAACATCCAGAGCCTTAAGGAACTCCGGGCGATCTCATCCACCCCGGGCCCTGCCACCAAGGAGTTTTTGACCACCTCGGTGACTTCAGTCCCAGAGATGGGAGAGCCCACCTCAGAGTCCCCAGGCTCTGCTTCCTCATTGGAAGGCATGTTAGTGGGATTGAGGAGGTCTTCAAGTACTCCTCCCACCACCCACAACGCCCGAAGTCGAGGTCAGCAGCGCACCATCCCCACCATATACGGTGTTGACACTGCACTGCTTCCCTCCTGAGACGCCGGACGGTGGACCAGAATCTCCTCGGCCGTCCAAAGTCGCTCTCCATGGCCTCTCAAACTCCTCCCATGCCCGAAGTTTTGCCTCAGCAACAACCGGCCGCTCCGCTTGGCCTGCCGGTACCTATCAGCTGCCTCCAGAGACCCACAGGACAAAAAGTCCTATAGGACTCCTTCTTCAGCTTGACGGCATCCTCACCACCGTGTCCACCAACGGGTTCGGGATTGCCGCCACGACAGGCACCGACCACCTTGCGCCACAGCTCCGTCAGCCGCCTCAACAATAGAGGCACGGAACATGGCCCATTCGACTCAATGTCCCCACCTCCCTCGGGACGGGGTTGAAGTTCTGCCGGAGGTGGGAGTTGAAGCTACTTGTGACAGGGTACTCTGCCAGCCGTTCCCAGCAGACCCTCACAACACGCTTGGGCCTACCAGGTCTGACCGCATCTTCCCCACCATCGGCCAACTCACCACCAGGTGGTGATCAGTTGACAGCTCCGCCCCTCTCTTCACCCGAAAGTGTCCAAGACATATGGCCGCAAGTCCACGACACCACCACAAAGTCGATCATCGACCTGAGGCCTAGGGTGTCCTGGTGCCAAGTGCACATATGAACACCCTTATGCTTGAACATGGTGTTCGTATGGACAATCCATGACGAGCACAGAAGTCCAATAACAAAACACCGCCGGGTTCAGATCGGGGCCATTCCTCCCAATCACGCCCTTCCAGGTCTCACTGTCATTGCCCACGTGAGCATTGAAGTCTCCCAGCAAAACGAGGGAATCCCCAGAAGGTATGCCCTCTAGCAACCCTCCAGAGACTCCAAAAGGGTGGATACTCCAAACTGCTGTTCGGCGATACGCACAAACAACAGTCAGGACCCTTCCCCACCCGGCGGAGGGAGGCCACCCTCTCGCCCACCGGGTAAACCCCAATGCACAGGCTCCAAGTCGGGGCAATAAGTATGCCCACACCTGCTCGGCGCCTCACCGGGGCAACTCCAGAGTGGTAGAGAGTCCAGCCCCTCTCAAGTAGATTGGTTCCAGAGTCCAAGCTGTGCGTCGAGGTGAGTCCGACTATATCTAGCCGAACCTCTCGACCTCGCACTAGCTCAGGCTCCTTTCCCTTCAGAGAGGTGACATTCCACGTCCCAAGAGCCAGTTTCTGTAGCCGAGGATCAGACCGCCAAGGTCCCCACCTTCGGCCACCACCCAACTCACACTGCACCCAACCTCCTTGGCCCCTTCCATAGGTGGTGAGCCCATGGGGAGGAGGACTCACGTTACCTCTTCGGCTGTGCCCGCCGAGCCCCATGGGTGCAGGCCCGCCACCAGGCGCCGCCATCGAGCCCCACCTCCAGGCCTGGCTCCAGAGGGGGCCCGTGACCCGTCCGGCAAGGGAAAACGTTGTCCAAAGTTTTTGCTCTTCATCGGAGGTTTGTTGAACCGCTCTTTGTCTCATCTCTCACCTAGGACCAGTTTGCCTTGGGTGGTTCTACCAGGCATAAAGCCCCGGACAACATAGCTCCTAGGATCATTGGGACACGCAAACCCCTCCACCACGATAAGGTGACGGTTCAAGGAGGAGCATATATATATATATATATATGAATAACTAGCTGTGCTAACCATCTAAGATGGGTTCAAATCTAAATAGCTCTCAGTGTTAACATTTGCAGTGCACTATGCAATGCATATGTCTCTGTTATATGCCATTTGGTATGTGACTCTAAAATGCAGTGCTAATGTTAGAATGACAAACGCAATGCATTTCATTACTAAAAATATGTGTGATGCTCAATCTTTTGAAATGACAAAGACATAGCAACTGGACAAGCACACAAACAGACACACGGACCCTTACATGCATTTTTGCTATACCTACACTAAAGTGTTACTGACCATGGCTGTTGGGAGGTGGTCCCGAAGTGAGCAAGAAGAACAGTGCTCCAGAGGGCAGGTCACTCCTACTGAGCATCCAGGGAGCAGGAGCAGCAGAAGGACATTGAGGGTAATCCTACAGACACCATGGGATGGTGGTGAGATGATGGAGCTGTGATCTGGTCCCAGTGGGCAATCAACTAATATGTCTGGGATGAAAGCTGTTTTAATAGATGACCGCGCATGCTGGTGTCTCAGCCTTAAGACTGAATAGAAAGGTCTTCAGGCTCAAGGGAATAGAAGAGGAAGCCAATTTTAACTCCAGGGTTTTATTTTTGATTTTAACCCTGGTTTGGATTATTTATTCATTTATTTACTGCTTTGATTATAACTCCCTGAGAATAGCATTGGATTATTTATGGATTATTTATTACTTTATTGAATAACTGCAATACACTGCACCTTATTTATTTATTGAACACTACCTTATTTTAAGAAACAGCGCAAAGCACCATTTACACCAGTCTGATTGTTTATGTGTCTTCATTGCCCAGGCCATCCTAACTCATGACTATCAATGACCTGGGTTCAAGGAGATGACAAGGCTGCAGGTACCCAGACTTCACGCTAGATCATCTCGGAACACAATATAAATGATCACAGCTATGCAGATTGCCTATACAGCATCATGAAATAGCTCAATTGTAATGTTCTTAAATTAAATGAGCAATAGCTTGTTGTCAGATACAATAAAAAAGTGCTGAAATAAAAAAAAACAACAGAAAAACTATAAATAAGTAGAAAATTTTTGGAATTATTTTTAATTCAGAACTTAATTTTAAACCACATATTAAATAATGTTTCAAGAACTGCATTTCTACATATAAGAAATATTGCACATGTTTAGTCCTTAATGTTTTAAGGAGGGTATGCTTCTCGAGTGCATACTGCATGTTCTCCCTCTGTGTGTGTGGATTTCTTCTGAGTGCTCCAGTTTTCTCCCAGAGTCCAAATATATATTGGCAAGGTGGATTAGTGATGCTAAATTGGCCCTAGGGAAGGCCTTTTCGATTACAAATTCACATCACTGGACATCTAGTCAGTTTGGTATTTTACCAATATAATTTAGTCTGTCATTGCAACTCTTTTTTTTATTTTATTGATTTTATTGCAATCATTCCATAAAAATAAATCAATTTTTACAAAAAATAGGATTGAAAACAAAGCAACCCCCACCCCAAGAAAGAGAACATAGCCAACAGAGTAAAACTTAAAGATGGTAAAAATAAATAAATTGATGAATTTAATAAGCGGATAAAGATAAATGCAGAAGAAAAAGAAATGGGAAGAGAATCTGCTTCCTCAGTGCTTTAAGAGCTTATTCTAAAATGTTATTGATTAGATCCTGCCAGGTTTTGAAAAAGATCTGCACAGATCCTCTAACTGAGAATTAAATTTTTTCCAATTTCAAATAATATAAAACATCAGTTACCCACGGATTTAAAAGAGGAGAGTTAGGATTCTTCCAGTTTAGCAAGATAAGTCTGTGTGCCAATAGTGTAGTAAAGGCAATCACAGTTTGTTTGTCCTTCTCCACTTTAAGCCCATCTGGAAGTACACCAAATAGAGCTGTTAATGGGTTAGGAGAAATTGTGACACCAAGGCTGTCTGAAAGGCATTTAAAGATGTTGGTCTAAAATTATGTTAATTTGGTGCAGGCCCAAAACATGTAACCCAGTGAGGCTGGGACTTAATTGCAGGTTGGATCTTGCCCTGGAAACATTTTGGACAGTTTTAAGTGAGACAGATGTGCTCAATATATAATTTTGAGTTGAATAATTGTATGATTTGTGCATATAGAGCTCAAGTGAATTATCTGCATTGCTACCTTCCACTCCTTTTCTGATATGTTGAGAGAGAGATCCTTTTCCCACTGTCGTCTTGGATCTTTGAAAAGAAGGGACTGTAAAATCTATACTAATAAAAGGCAAAGCACTCACTCACTCACTCACTCACTCACTCACTCACTCACTCACTCACTCACTCACTCATCACTAATTCTCCAACTACCCGTGTAGGTAGAAGGCTGAAATTTGGCAGGCTTATTCCTTACAGCTTAATTACAAAAGTTAAGCAGGTTTCATTTTGAAATTCTACACGTAACGGTCATAACGGTCCATAACGGTTGACAACGTCCGCCATGTTGAACTTTCTTATTTATGGCCCCATCTTCACAAAATTTGGTAGGCGGCTTCCCTGCGCTATCCGAAACAGATGTACGTACTTATTTCGGTGGTATGACGCCACTGTCGGCCACCATATTGAACTTTCCAACATCACTAATTCTCCAACTTCCCGTGTAGGTAGAAGGCTGAAATTTGGCAGGCTCATTCCTTACAGATTACTTACAAAAGTTAAGCAGGTTTCATTTCGAAATTCTACGTGTGAGGGTCATAACAGTCGACAATGTCCGCCATGTTGAACTTTCTTATTTATGGCCCCATCTTCACGAAACTTAGTAGGCGTCTTCCCTGCGCTAACCGAAACCAATGTACGTACTTATTTTGGTGGTATGATGCCACTGTCGGCCGCCATATTGAACTTTTCAACGGTCTTTGTTACTTATGGGCCCATCTTCAAGAAATTTGGTACACGGGTTCCCAACGTTAACTGAATCCTACTTACGCATACATATATACGCCCATAGCCTGCAGCTCGGTCATCAGGTGAGGCGGCGCGGTCCCCATCCCAACGCCTCCCACGCTGTTGGTTGCCTGCCTATATAAGGCGCCCATCGCCCAGTCTCTCCATTCCCTTCCTTGCTTCGCCGCTGGATTCACGTCTCCCTGCTGATAACTACAGCCTTTTTATTTAATCCACGGCTTCTCCGCTGTTTTATTGTTCATTTAATACGATTATAGTTATTGGGTAGGTATTTTAGACTTACTTTACATTGTGCAGGTACCCATTTCCTTTATCATTCCAACTGTACTCCCATTAACATGTCTATCGAGGTGATCACCATCGATCAAAGAACTGTCACTTACCGAGTGGTTTCCATGCCCGGAGATGGCACCTACCTTTTCCATTCTCTGTGTTACATATTGCACGACCATATCAGGCTCACTCTTGATATCCGGAGGAACTTTGTGTCTTATGTATTGAATGACTGGGACAGGTTCAAGGTGTGGACTGATGACGGTACAGGAGATAATTATACTACACAGGAGCACTATAAGAATTAAATGCTTAAGCCCTTCACCTATGCATCTGCATGTGAGTTGATGGCTGCCGCTGAATTGTTCGGTTGTTGCTTTCAAGCGTACCGAAATGGCCAAATATTTTACAACTTTCGACAACCGCCAATGCCTCTTAAACATCTTAGATTGACAGGTGACGATTTCAGTAGTGGACACTTTGATATTTATGAATGTTTAAACTCTCAAAAGCTGGATGTGAAGTTATCAGTGAAACCGGTTGTATATTTACAACACTTGACAGATGCCGAATGTCTTTTCAACACAAGTCCTACAAATACTGTCGTAATTGAAAGAAACCATGGAACTCAAACCGATTATGATAGCAGCAATCCAACCTGTGAGATCTGAAACAAGATTACTGTTCACATGGCCAACTGTACGTTGCATGCTCAAGAGTAAGCTCAGCGCACAGCTTGGTCATATTACAACCGGAGGGCCGAACTCACAATGTGGTATACAAAGAGATCCTTAACAAATAATTATTGGTATATTTTCCCTCAGTTTAAAAAGGTTTAATTTTCTTCTTAATAAAAATTTTAAGGCAGTACTTCGCGGCTGCGAAGCGCGGGTATTTTGCTAGTAATTTTACATATTGCAGAAATGCTGTCTGAGTCCTCGAAACTGATCAATATTTTTACAGCATAGAGGAAGGTGGGAGATGGGGAAAATCAACCAGGTTCTGTTTAACAAAGTTTCAAATTTGAAGATAGTGAAAGAAATGTGTTGCTGGAAAGTTAAATTTGGAATGTATTTGTTCATAGGATGCAAAGATGTTGCCTATGTACAGATCGCTAAGTAATTTAACCCCAAATGTTTTCCAGATATTAAAAACTGCATATGTTTGCAAGTGTTGAAAAAGGTGGTTCTCTTATTTTGGTATTCTGACTTTTTTCAAACATCCTTTTCCAGATTCTGTGTTCAGCAGAAACTTTTTAATATGCACACTTAGCCTGCATATACGTTTACTGAATATGGTAAATTTAGTTCTTCACTTTTCTTAATACTCATTTATTTATTATTTTTAGTATATATTTGCAATAAGGCATTTATTTAAGTCATTCCTTCCCTGCAGTGTCTAATGTTAAGAAGCCTCACCAATTACCATGTATGTATCAACATACTAGTTAATACTGTACCTTGTCTTATTTCATTGTTTATTTTTTTATTGATTTGTTTTTTTATAAATATTTTTTGTTTACCATATCAGTGATTTGAGCCTTGATGAAGGGGTTTGTTCCAAATTGCGCCACCCAGTTCCAGAACAGACAATGATCAAGCCCTTCTTGTTGTGATAACCGTTGTTTCACAAAAAAAGTGTGTTATCTTCCAAAATGGCAAACGAGACAGGTTTCACCCCAAGGCAAGGAAAATGGCAGGCTTAAGGCCAGACTTGACCTCGAAATGAAGATAAAACTATTAAGGTAAAAAAAAATAGTTAAAAAGTCTTGCCTGGGGTAATGTTGGATGAGTACAATAGTGTCAATACCAGCTTTTGGTCATCAGTACTGGTACAAAACCAATTACGGATAGATCTCACACCAGCCTCCCTGGTGTACCACACAATCATGTGCTTCAATGCCTTGGTGCACTCTGAGTCAAGACAAGCCATGCTTCCTCTTAATTTTCACTAGCAAGTGAGTCTGAGAGAGGTACTAAATGCTGGGACCATACCGTTTAAAAAGTGATTTTCTGGTACTTTTTCTCTATCAATATAACATACATTTTTACAAGGGGGAGAACCATGCAACTGCAGATAGAGGAAAGACAAGTCCCAGAAGGAAAATTTATAAATTAAGACTTTATTAACAAAAGAGCTAATAAAAGAAATACTTTGAAGGTCAAAAAAGAATTTCCAAGGGCAGTCCAAAGCAAATGTTATCAAAAACTTTATATGTAAGATATTCCAGAGTCCACAGCACAAAATTGAAAGCCAGTAAAATCAGAGAATATAAAGAGTGCAATACTTACAATAAAAAAAAGTCACCAGTGTGCATTCAGATGAACATGTGATTCTGGCCGGATTATAAAGGCTGGAGACAGTCCCCTAACAATGATGTAAGAGTGGTCCAGCCACAAAATACAGGGAACGTGGCAGAACCAAAATATACACATAGAAACTAAACAGAATAAAATTAGTAAAAAATATAATGATTAGACAAATAACTGCCCAGAACAATATTATAAAAATGATGGAAAACAATGAAACGTGACCAAAATAAAAAAAAAAAAAAAGGCAATTTAAACATCAGCTGGGAAGGGACTCTGGCTTAACCATAAGACTTCTGATCTTACTGGATGCCACAAAGGATCCCAAACCTCTTTACTTGATTTTACAGTTATATGAGTCCACTGGGTTATATATGACCTATCATACAATACTGTCACATCATTTGATGTGCTGAGATGACAGTCTGGTTTGAGATAAAACTTTGTTTTTCTTTTTTGATTCCATGACTAATTCATAATTACACTTATTATTTTTAAGGGTTTATCGCCCTATTTACTTCTAAGGATGCTGTTCCTTATTTTGCTTTTAGATGTTTACATTACTGGACATGTTACATTACATATTTTTGTCATTTTTTTACTGATAGAAAATCACATATGTGTAACATTATACCTGTTACAAACATCTACTTCTTTCTATTTGTCATTCATCGATGCCTTTGACAATTTTGTTGACATGAAATAGGACCCCATCTCTTCTTTTAAGTTTGAAGAGGTTCAGTTATTTTAACCTATCAGAGCTGTTTATTCCAGGTGTTAAGTTGTCTGATTTCACTGGAAAACTTCTGCTACCTAATGACCGTGTCTTTAAACATCCACCTTAATAATAGGACAGGTGTTTGTGTATGTGTGTGTCCATCAGGATGCTGTGTCTCTGTTATATGCTATTGGGCATGGGATTTGTAAAAGCAGTGCTAATGTTTGTGATGTAATGGAATGAAAAGTGCAATGCATTTTATTACTACACTAACCATGTGCGCCCAACTACATTGCGTGTGTTAAAGTTGTCTGTGAAAGGCTCCCTGTTTAAACGCGGCTGCCAGTCGTGAACTGGGCCCTTCGTCGCACAGCATTATGATTTTTTCTAAGGGAAACAAAATTACAAAAGAAAACCCTTGGACATTGATTCGATAGGAACTGCCTACTCGGAATCACTGTCCGAATCGTAATTATGTGGTGGTGTTGGACCATTTCTGCTTCTGTCCGTTCATAGTCCGTCTCATTTTCACGACACTGTTGTTTCCTCTCACGATGTCTTCTCAACCTTCCTCCAATCTCACAGGTTACTTTGTGGCAATCCAAAGAGTAAGGCAATATACACGGAGCAATGGTTATAAAAGGGGGACACATAGGTATCCAGGCTCTTTAAAGCATAAATAGGGATCACTTCACTGACATGTGAGCAAGCCACGGTACAACTGTGAGACGTGCAGCACTCGCCGGCTACAACGTGACAATAATAATTTCCAGAACGTGCTGTTACGTTGTCATTCATTTTACCCACTGTCTTTCTTTCATTCATATGTTACGTAAGCACGTATCTTTATCTTCGGCAATCTCATTCTCTAACCAGGCCTCAGGAGCTAACCAGCGTAACACTGTCCACCACCCCTTTCGTTATTCTGGCACATTACTAAACTGGAAGGTGGTCTACACATATGTGGAATTCGCGGACAAACAAAGATCAAGATCTAAATGAAGATCTCTTTAGTTAATTTAAAGCACAACAATTTGTTTAGTTTGAATGTCTGTGTTTTGAGGTGTGACTGGACTACTAGAGTCTTCAGTAGTATAAGCCTGGAGGAGATTCTTAATGCAATGCCTATGTTTTAGCTGTCTCTCTACTGCCATCTAGTGCTTCTTCTTCTAATTCATTCGTGGACAAACAAAGATCAAGATCCAAATGAAGATTATATGTAGAGATGAATTACAAAATACTTTACAATACATGGTACACTGCACACATTAATATTCAGTACATCCAACAGAGAGTAACAGCCAGACAGACAGAAATCAGTTTATTCATCTTAATAAATAAAACAAGTCTCTGTGTGTGTGTGTGGCTGCGTATCTCTGTGTCTGTCTCCAGTTATTAGGGTTAGGAAGAAAAAATGAAAATAGGCAAAATATGTAGAAGCAGGGTAAAAAATATCTAAAATGATGAAAAGTACAAAATCAATGTTGAAGAATAAGAAAATTAGTGTTATCGGCCTATTGTGAACAGCAGCGTGTCAGTGACTTTCTTGCACCCGTTTGTGCCATGTGAACGAAGTTTATACATGAAATGCAAATGACTTGGAGAAAGCACAAGGATAAGATAGAATTGTAGGCTGCACTGGCTTTTTTGCTAATTTCTATGTTGCATATCTGTTTCCTTAAAATGCATCCTTCCTCAAAACCAAATTGCTTTAATAATCTTGTTCACAATGACACCAAAATCTTGTTCAGGGCTCACTGCTCAGTGATCAGTCTCCCATGAAGGGGGTCTCTAGGAGAGGAATCCATAGGCAGTTAGCACCATCCATGACCTTCCAGATTAGCATTATGACCAAGTTGTCCTGTAAGAATCCCCTTAAAGCAGGGCAACTCCAAGGCACATTTTAGTTTGGAAGCTTTACACAAAACACCATTTTCTTTATAATAAAACTGGGTCTGTGCAACAAGTCCTAATTGCTATTTAACAGCTGCATTTGCCATTATTTATAGAGATTAAAAACACTTCAGTTACTTTCTAACTTAATTTGTTTACCTTTTGCCCATACTTTTCTGATGAAAATATGCATTTTGCTTAGTGTTCTTTGATGCATTTCTGTATCATTGCTGACATTTTATATAGTAATTCCTCCATTTTCCCATGTCTTTAAAACAGATTCAGATGCTTTAAATACAATTATTACTTGCAAAAATTAGTCACTTGGTATTGTCTTATAGGGGAGGAGTGAAAGCTTTAGATTCATCAAAAATTGTGATCTCCAGTTTTCAACGGATCTTGACATTTTAGGGTCTCTTGATATCTCGAAGATGTGTGTCTGTCTGTCAGTGTGGGTGTGTCACAGTTTCTTGACGAGCTAAAATGGCTGGATGGAAAAATACCAAACAAAGAAACTTAAGCCTGTTATGAGATGACCATGTGCTGATTAGTTTTTGAGCCAAATCGTGTAAGAGGAAGAAGCATCCAAGAGGAACACTCAAATACCGTAATTCTGCAATTTATTATGAATTCTTCTTATTAATTACTATCGTAATGACCTATTTTATGATCAGAAAGATCAGCATCAGAGCGGTAAATAATTACTGAAATGTTATAAGATAGTTTGGGTAACTTGGTTCCTAGTGCACAAAGCCTACTGACTCCCACATTTGAATTTTTTCCTCTTATAATCCCCTGAAGGTGTTTCACAGTGGAATGACCAACAGATGTCTGCTAACATAAACTCACTCCAGTTTACACTATAACATTTTTCTATCTGGGCGATGTTCTGATGGAACCTCTCCCCATGATCATCAGAGGTTGCCCCCATATTCTCAGGATAAAAACATCCCAATAAGAGTATAGAAAATGGACTTTTAAAGATATCTTGTACCCAAGTGCTAAGTAGGAAGAGAGAAGAACCTCAACTAGTTCCTTGAATTTTCCACCTTTGTATTCCAGAGAAAACTGTGGCCTATGATTTTTTTTGTTCAGTAAAAGAAGGGTGTGTATTTTTTACTATTTGCTTGACTGTTACCTGATCAAGACAATGGATTGACCAATACAACCTTGTAAATTTCTATAGAAAACAATTAGACACGAAGTATCTCTCTTCTGCATAATAACAGGGCAACTTGCTCACCTTCTATATATAAACTCTTAGCTATTTTGAGTGAGTAGGAAGAAATACTGATTGAGAAAAATATACACCAAATCTTCATTTTTTTGTTCTTTATTTCGCTTTATACAATTTCTTGTATTAGGAAGTTGTTAGTTTTCGCATACCCCTTGGGGTCAGAGCGCAGGGTCAGCAATTGTGGAGAACCCCTGGAGCAATTGCAGGTTAAGGGCCTTGCTCAAGGGTCCAACAGAGTAGGATCTCTTTTGGCAGGGACGGGAATTCAAACAGGCAACCTTTGGGATACCAGCGCAGATCCTTAGCCTCAGAGCCACCACTCCGCCCAACTGATTTTGGGATATTTTCACCTCAATTGATGTTACAAATGAGGAAGACTGCTATTTTTCAGCTCAGAATATACAGTGGTGTGAAAAACTATTTGCCCCCTTCCTGATTTCTTATTCTTTTGCATGTTTGTCACACAAAATGTTTCTGATCATCAAACACATTTAACAATTAGTCAAATATAACACAAGTAAACACAAAATGCAGTTTTAAATGATGGTTTTATTATTTAGGGAGAAAAAAAATCCAAACCTACATGGCCCTGTGTGAAAAAGTAATTGCCCCCTTGTTAAAAAATAACCTAACTGTGGTGTATCACACCTGAGTTTAATTTCCGTAGCCACCACCAGGCCTGATTACTGACACACCTGTTTCAATCAAGAAATCACTTAAATAGGAGCTGCCTGACACAGAGAAGTAGACCAAAAGCACCTCAAAAGCTAGACATCATGCCAAGATCCAAAGAAATTCAGGAACAAATGAGAACAGAAGTAATTGAGATCTATCAGTCTGGTAAAGGTTATAAAACCATTTCTAAAGCTTTGGGACTCCAGCGAACCACAGTGAGAGCCATTATCCACAAATGGCAAAAACATGGAACAGTGGTGAACCTTCCCAGGAGTGGCCGGCCGACCAAAATTACCCCAAGAGCGCAGAGACGACTCATCCGAGAGGTCACAAAAGACCCCAGAACAACGTCTAAAGAACTGCAGGCCTCACTTGCCTCAATTAAGGTCAGTGTTCACGACTCCACCATAAGAAAGAGACTGGGCAAAAACAGCCTGCATGGCAGATTTCCAAGATGCAAACCACTGTTAAGCAAAAGAACATTAGGGCTCGTCTCAATTTTGCTAAGACACATCTCAATGATTGCCAAGACTTTTGGGAAAATACCTTGTGGACTGATGAGACAAAAGTTGAACTTTTTGGAAGGCAAATGTCCCGTTACATCTGGCGTAAAAGGAACACAGCATTTCAGAAAAGAACATCATACCAACAGTAAAATATGGTGGTGGTAGTGTGATGGTCTGGGGTTGTTTTGCTGCTTCAGGACCTGGAAGGCTTGCTGTGATAGAAGGAAGCATGAATTCTACTATTTACCAAAAAATCCTGAAGGAGAATGTCCGGCCATCTGTTCGTCAACTCAAGCTGAAGCGATCTTGGGTGCTGCAACAGGACAATGACCCAAAACACACCAGCAAATCCACCTCTGAATGGCTGAAGAAAAACAAAATGAAGACTTTGGAGTGGCCTAGTCAAAGTTGTACCGCTATCCCCGGGGCAAACAACTAAACCCCGAGTTAAGGCACGATTAGAAAACTGCTAGTGTAAATATCAATATCTATCGGGCAACGTGACCAACGCTTGTCCTTTTATTGACCCCCACCACCTGTCCCAGCCTAGCATTAACCACAAGCCATGAGACCAAATAAAGAAGAAGCTAAAGAACAAATATATTATTTTACATATATAAAGAAAAACAAACAAACAAATAAATACCTAACAATCAAAACCCTCCTCTCTGGTTTAAACACGTGATGTTCGTAAATAAGAAAACCCAGACTGTCCAAATGGGTTTACTGTCCTTATTGTTCAGGGCAAAGAGAACCCCTAACGGAATACGCCGCTGTCGAGCCGATAACAATAAAGTTTAGTCCTACCGGTCCAAGATATTAGTCAGCGAAATCAAAGAAAAAAAGAGTCCGTCTTCAGAGACGCGTCTCCCTTGTGTCGCTGAGTCTCCCAAAAAGAAAAAGAACTTGTTCCAGCAGATCCATTTCTTGGCGCTACCTTGTCCTTCTCTTTGCTCCGCCACAAGATGTCTCCCTTTCCCCCCTTCTTTTACGGCTTTTAAGTTTTCAACACCAACAGCCCTGTCCGAGTTATGACCTCCCCCTTAAAGGTGTATTTACAGCATCCTTTTTCCCTGTAATGCACCCAAAGAGGCAGCAACCGCCCACAGAATAATAGCACATGTGGCATCCGCTACAAAGTCCTGACCTGAATCCAATTGAGATGCTATGGCATGACCTTAAAAAGGCGGTTCATGCTAGAAAACCCTCAAATAAAGCTGAATTACAACAATTCTGCAAAGATGAGTGGGCCAAAATTCCTCCAGAGTGCTGTAAAAGACTCATTGCAAGTTGTCGCAAACGCTTGATTGCAGTTATTGCTGCTAAGGGTGGCCCAACCAGTTATTATGTTCAGGGGGCAATTACTTTTTCACACAGGGCCATGTAGGTTTGGATTTTTTTTTCTCCCTAAATAATAAAAACCATCATTTAAAAACAGCATTTTGTGTTTACTTGTGTTATATTTGACTAATGGTTAAATGTGTTTGATGATCAGAAACATTTTGTGTGACAAACATGCAAAAGAATAAGAAATCAGGAAGGGGGCAAATAGTTTTTCACACAACTGTATTTCAAATAATATTATGAACATAAATAATACTTATGCCATCAAACAAGTGTAATTCATTTTTTAAAAATCACTGAATCTGATATCTCTTGGAAATGGTTACTGGCACGGAAATTACAATTTTCAGCAATGGATTCACCATCTATAAATAAACAATTCTCAGCTGAAGCAGATACAAACTCTGTGCATGCTTACTGTGGCTTCACACCTGAGGCATCCCTAGAGAAAAACAGTGAACATCCTCAGATGAGTGTAAAGTTATCTAGACCTAAAGAAGAGGTTTGACAGACAAAGTTGTGAATTGAAATGGTTATAGAGTCTGCAGCAATGTCAATGTATGCGGAAGCACAAATGGTTGTTAGGACAGCAGATAGGGATAATGAAAGATCTGAAGAGAAGGTGGGACTGCCCAAGAAATCCATTCTGAGTTTGTAGCTTTTTGTGATAGTGATGGATGTGACAACCAGAGAAGTGCATAAGGGGTAGCCATGGGAGCTCTTTCATGTTGACTCACCTGTACTACTGAGCTGAGGTGGCACTGCCCCAGTATGAATTTCACTTGCTCTCTTTGGCACAGCATTACATGCCTATAAAGTATGCTTTTTTATAGCAAAGAACATTCTTTGGTACAGTTATACAGATTTTGCAGTCACTTTGGTCTAAAAGACATTTTTGTGCAAAAGGCACCAATTTTTGGACTTTGTATATACTACAAAATCATATACTTCCCCAGAGTTTAGTCAAATGTACCTAATGGATAAGTGGAGTAAACTGTCAGGACAAGAAAAAACTCCCAATGGAAGAGAAAAAGTCTGTTTCTAACAATGTAATTTGCATCAGATCATAAAAGTTTTGAGAACTTCTGCCATATCTGTGGTTTTCTACAGTGGCCTTATTCAAGTATTCCAAGTCCTTTTCTCTTAGTGTGTAACATGGCATTCTCAAACCTGCTTAATGCAAATCAGTGTTACAGAAGTCTGGGGCCTATCCTGGCTATACTGAAACAGTCCTGGGGCCTCATGTATAAACGGTGCGTATTCACAGAAATGTTGCGTAAGAACTTTTCCACGTTCAAATTGCGATTTATAAAACCTACACTTGGCGTAAAGCCACGCACTTTTCCATGGTACCTCATACCTTGTCGTACGCAAGTTCTCCGCTCGGTTTTGCAGACTGGCGGCACCCAGCGTCAAAGCAGTACTACTGTTCCTGTGTGGTTACACCTTATTTTCCTGATGCGGCTTTATAAATACACTAACCGCATATTGTTTATTAGTGTAATGCATCTGATTGTAATTAACTTGTAACAATATAATGGTAGAGGGAACAGCCATAGTATTCCAAATACCATAACTGCTTTAGCGTTGTTACTCTCACTTCTTCTTCTTCTTCTTCTTCTTTCAGCTCCTCTTGTTAGGAGTTGCCACAGCGGATCATCTTTTTCAATATTTCTCTCACTGCACCACTCAGAGTATTTATATCACTGTATCTGAGTGTGAATCACAGCAGCAGCTGATCGGAAAGGGAATTATTGGTATACAGCTTTAAGGACATGCTGTCTCAGCCACTGTAAAATGTTTTAAAGCCTTTCCTGTACGGACCTCGCGGTTCAGAAACAGAAACGATATAATTTATAAGGTGAAATTCAGCAAAATATGTTTATTAAATTATACAGATAAAACTTTAACTTCATTTAAATAATCTATATTCTTCACTGGGAGTGTCGTTAAGGATAGAATAATTAAACATGTACTACGAAGATATTTCAATGTTCTGTAAACGTTTTGAAGAATCGGCAGCTAAGCTTACAGATGGCTTAATGTCTATTACAGAGCTGATTGTATGGCGATCGGTTACTTGGGGAAAGAAAAGCACTGACTGCAGTGACGGCTACGCCAATATATATCTATACTAATAAAAGGCAAAGCCCTCACTCACTCACTCACTCACTCACTCACTCACTCACTCACTCACTCACTCACTCACTCATCACTAATTCTCCAACTTCCCGTGTAGGTAGAAGGCTGAAATTTGGCAGGCTCATTCCTTACAGCTTACTTACAAAAGTTGGGCAGGTTTCATTTCGAAATTCTACGCCTAATGGTCATAACTGGAAGGTATTTTTCTCCATTAACTGTAATGGAGTTGAGCTGGAATGACGTGGGGGAGTTTCGTGTGACATCATCACGCCTCTCACGTAATCACGTGAACTGACTGTCAACGCAGTGCGTAGAAAACCAGGAAGACCACCAAAAAGCGCTTAAGAAAACATGCATTATATAATTGAGAAGGCAGCGAAACAATAAGAAGAGTGACATATACTACCATATTCATGACTGCTGCTACCTCGGAAAGAAAGCAAGGTGTAAACCTAAACTTTAAATTAAGTTCATAGACAGGCTACGCTGGCGTTTCACATGCCCACAGGTAATGCGGGATACAAGTTTAATGAGAGGACGCAGGATATAAACGAGAGTTTTGATCACTTTGTAACTAAGTTAAAATTGTAGGTGAAGGGGTGTGCTTATGCAAATTCCGAGACTGTGTTTGTGGGGATTGACAGTTAAGGCGGGTGGGGAGTCACGTCATCATCTCCCTCCCATTCATCTCATTTGGCTCTGAGCTGAGCTCTGCAGCTAACGCCGTCTTCGAAGCAACTTGTCAGACTGCCACCAAATACTCACAGAAAAATCCACAAGTTAATACACACGCTGTCTCTATAGAGTTTCTCCACACTGAATCCTCCAGGCACTACTTACAAAAGGTTACATTGACAATCGTGTTACGTTATTTTAAAAATCTTTCCTTTTCTTAGCACAAGCACAGCTGAGAAGCTTCGATGCATGTGCTCCATAACGCGTTAAAAATAATGCATTTAATCACACTTTGCATTACAAGCAAGGGGAGCTTTTGTCAATGCATGATTTCCTGGTACACCGATTACTTTGATCAGCGCATCCCGATTCATTTTACCCTCGCACCACCTTAGTTTGAGAAGAAGTATGAAAAAATATGAGGTTAACACAGAAAAACATCACCAATTCAAGCTTTATGAATAATCGATTCGCCATCAATAATTGTTTTGGTAAAGCCATCCTCCTTCCATTTTATAATTTTTCCGCCACTAGCCGTGATTAAATGAACGGTAAATAAAGTAAGAGCAAAGCGAGGGTGACTTATTTAGGCAGGCATATATATGACAGCAACACTCATGACAATGTCAATCATGTTACGTTATTATTAAAATGTTTCCTTTTCTTTTCATTACTTCTTTAACACACTACTTCTCCGCTGCGAGGGGCGGGTATTTTGATATATAATATATAATATATAATATATGAATGACCTCCAAAGAGCGCTGAGACTTTTGATATCATGAACGTGTCTGCAAAAACTGTGGTCTCCTGCCCTGCAAAAGTCGAGCAGCCAGCGCGCGTGCATAGCTGTGCCGGCCTTTGAGACGCTGACTGCGCTTCTGCCTTAAGTCAAAGTGAGCACTTTTAATTTTTTTCATCCTCCCCTGCGCTATAGCCCAGACAAGTGCAAACACGGGACCCCTTTTCTACACCACGGCAAAATAATATTAAGGCGATTCACACTTTCTTTTGCACGTATACGATTATGAGGTTCTCACCCGGATTATGAAGACACGCACACGAGTAGAGGACTGACAGTGCCATCACAGCCGATTAATGGCGAGGACGTCTCACCAGTCTACACAAGACCCACCGCGACTGTCGTCAAAAGGCGATCATAACGTCAGCGAACACATCTCTCTATACTATATAAAAGAAAAAGGCAACTTTCCTTTCTTTACACCTTTTTTCCTTTTATCCCAAACCAAAGCCTTTCTCGCTTAACACTGCAGAGGACACAAAACTAATTTTCTTTAAATGCCGGTAAGGCACATTACCAGAGGCACAAATTTGAACGTTCACATAGAAAATGTAATTTCTATACCACAGCCGTCGTGTAGCGCCTTTCAAAAGGGATCTACTACCGAGAGATGATCCATATACATTTTAGCTGCTGTTAGTTACTTACCTGTTGTGTTACACAGTCTTTAAAATGTAGTTTACCCACAACCACTCCAGTAGTGCTCAATGTACCTGTACTTCTTAAAACGTTAATGTTTTACTGTTTAATAACTTATAGACTATATTTTATTATTTCTCCCTTGCACTCAGTGACCAAAGCTATACACACACATATATAAAAGCTATACACACAAGTATATGTATGTGTATATATATATGTATGTGTGTATATATATATATATATATATATACACACACACACACACACACACACCCCTATCTACATTATATATATATATATATATATATATATATATTGTAGCGACCCGTGGAGGAGTCTTTTAAGATTTCGAGCGAACTCTGCCGTGCACCTCTCGAAGCTGTCGGCTAGCGGCTTGCCAGCGTCATGCACGCAACTGCACCCAGCTCTTTAAGAAAGAGAACACTCGTGCCCCATACACCGCACGACTCCGAGTGTCTCGGTAGTTTGCTTAGATAACATCTTAGCAATAAAACAGCTCTGTCCTGTTGTATCTTTTATTACAGAAGATAGTCAGAAACAAAAGCTCAACATTATTGCGGCCATTGCCAAGGTCAAGCACGAAGACACATTTCAATAAATTGGTACTTTTACAAAATAAATAACCCCGGACGGCGATAACCCAAACCCACCCAACCAATTAAATACAAACACACCATTATTTACAACACAAATGACAATACGTAAATTCCGACATACAATAAGCTTTTTATAAATTACCCATAATTTCCCAAACTATTTACATAAATTACCCATGAGGCGTCACTCCGCCAGCGCTTGCTGCCGGGTTGTTACACAGCCCCCTCCTAAGAGGGTTAGTGTCCCCACAACCCTACTCATCACAGATAAAATCACGTAAATGTCCTGGCCGCCGACGGACACGCTTTGTCCTGCCGGAGGTGCCATCACTGGTGTCGGGCTCAGTCCTGTCACTGTCTGACTCGGTGCCGGGGGTGGAGGTTGGAGAACCGCTTATATTTTCGAGTTGTTGTTGCTCTGGGGCCAGTGGGTGGTATGGTGCTAAACGGTCCTTGTGCAGCACCACCCGCCTGCCTCGTCCAGGCATTCGACTCGGAAAACTACCTCCGATATTTTGTCCAATATTTCTCCGGTCCTTGCCAATGGTGGGCTAGTTTTGGGGACAATCCCCGTTTCCGTTGCGGGCAAAATACCCACACTTTGTCCCCTGGCTTCAGCGTCGGGCCATGAGCCCGCGAGTCATAAGCCCGTTTTTGGCGTGCTCCAGCTCCCTCCAGGGCCTCCCTGGCCAGTCGATGAACGGTGTCCAGCCGCTCTTTTAGCCGTCTAAAATAATCCATTTCGGGCCCACCAATAATCTCAGGCTCAGGGGGTGAGCCAAACACTAAATCCACCGGCGTGCGAAGTTCCCTTCCAAACATCAGCCCCGCTGGCGTGCATTGGCTCGACTCCTGCACTGCTGTCCGATATGCCCATAGGACCAAAGGCAAATGTTGGTCCCAGTCCCGCTGGTGTTGACTGGTCAGAATTGCCAGTTGAGTGGCCAGGGTGCGATTAAATCGCCGACCAATCCATCACTTTGTGGGTGAAGGGGTGGTCCGGTCTTTTCACCCCAGTCGCTGACACACCTCCTGAACAAACGGCTCTCAAAGTTCCGCCCTGATCGCTGTGGAGCTCGTCCGAACTCCAAATCGAGTGAACATTTCATCCACGAGTTTTTGGGCAGCTGTGGGGGCACTCTGATCCGGAACTGCATACGCCTCTGGCCATTTGGTAAAGTAGTCCATTGCTACCAAAACGTAGCGATTTCCGGCTTCCGTTACAGGAAAAGGACCCAGTATGTCCACGCCAATTCTCTCCATGGGTGCCCGACCAGGTATCGTTGCAATGGCGCGTGAGAACGTTGACCAGGTCCTTTTTGTGCAGTGCAGACGTCACAGCAGTGGACGTGTAGCTCTGCGTCTTGCCGACACCGGGCCAATAAAACCGCTGCCGTAGTCGGCGCACTGTCTTAGCGTTCCGTAATGTCCGGATCCAGCCGCTCCGTGGACCCATCGGAGGACCTCGGCGCAAAGCCTGGGGAACCAGTAGTTGTAGCCGGTCAATTCCTCCCGGTGCGTGCCACCGCCTGTAGATTACGCCATCGTGCAACTCCAAGTTGCCCAACTGAGAGTGGAGTATTTTGAGTTCAGGCCCCTGTGACGACACGGTTTGCCAGTCGGGACGTTCTTGTGTCTCCAACCAGCCCTTTACCTTTTCTAGTGCTTGATCGTTCGCCTGTAACTGCCTCAATTGGTCAATAGTGTACGGCTCCCCTACTCCAACAGTGTCATCTATCCTTGCGGATGCGGACGATGGCCCCAGCCCCCTTTCTTCCTGTCGGCGGCAATATCGACATTCATTGCTGAGGCATGGACGCCTGGAGAGGGCATCAGCGTTGGCATGCTGCCGTCCCGGTCGGTGCTGTATCTCAAAGTCATATTCTTGTAGAATCTCCATCCACCTTGCCACCTGGCCCTCTGGTTGCCTGAAATTCAACATCCAGGTGAGGCTAGCATGGTCAGTCCGCAGTGTGAACCTAGTGCCCAATAGGTAGGGCCGAAAGTGCCGCACGCTAGGATCACTGCCAACAGTTCCCGCCGAGTGACACAGTAATTCCTCTCCGTCGACTGAGGCTGCAGCTGTAATAAGCTATCACTCTTTCTCCAGCCTCCCCCTTCTGTGAGAGCACGGCCCCAATCCCCACATTGCTAGCGTCAGTGTCCACCACAAAAGGTTGGTTGGGGTCAGGGTACGCCAGGACGGCGCTGACGAGGGCAGCCTTTAACTGTTGGAAGGCGGCTGTGCAATCCTCCGTCCACCCAAACTGTTGGCCCTTACTCGTTAGTCGGTGCAAAGGGCTGGCAATGGTCGCAAAGTTTTTACTGAATCTTGGTAGTAGGAGGCTAAACCCAAAAGCTCCGCAGTTCAGTGATATTGGCTGGTGGGGCCAGTTGCTCACGGCAGTCACCTTCGCGGGTCTGTAGCCACCCCACTCTCGCTGATTACGTGCCCTAGAAACTGAGTCTGTCGGGCGAGAAGATTGCATTTCTCAGGGTTTAACCGCAACCCGGCGCTACTGAATGGCGGTCAGGACCTCCCTTAAATTGTGCACCGCCTGGTCAAAGTCTCTGGCATGAATCAGCAGGTCATCTAAATAGACCACACAACGGGTTCGGGGAATGTCTTTTAGGACCCGCTCCATTAGTCTTTCAAACGTGGCCGGCGCATTACAAAGTCCAAACGGCATTACCTTAAACTGCCACAGCCCTTGTCCGATGGTGAATGCAGTTTTGGGTCGGTCCTCTGCTGCCAGTTCTACCTGCCAATATCCACTGCGCAAGTCCAAAGTGCTGAACCAACGGGATCCAGCCACATAGTCCAATGCATCATCGATGCGAGGCAATGGGTAAGAGTCTTTTCGAGTGACTGCATTTAATTTACGAAAGTCCACACAAGGCGCCAACCCCGTTTTCTTCCGCACCATGACCATGGGTGCGGCCCAGGACTGTCAGAAGGCTCAATGATGTCGTTGGTTACCATCTCGCGAATCAATTCTTCGCAGCTTGGCGTTTTGCAAGAGGCAATCTGTGGGGGCGCAACCGAATGGGGGCGGCGTGGCCAGTGTCAATGTGGTGTTTGACTAACGAGGTTCTGGTGCAGTCCTCTTCTCGAGCCGCAAAATGTCCACAAAGTCGTTCAATACTTTCTGGAGTTGCTCCTGCTGTGGCGTGCTCAGCTGTTCACCACTTCGATGGCCCAATTCCTCCACAGCAGCAACCGTCTCAGTGGATGGGTGGTCGTGTGAGGAAAACCGTTGGGGAGCACTGGTCTGAGCTGCAATACTCTCCTGGGGGTCCTCTTCAGTCCCTGCATCTTCCGAACAACGGTCGGGAGCCGGTGAGCCGTGGTGTCCAGGCAAATCCAAGCTAACAGCCCTTCCAGGATGATTCCAGCCCGATTGGAGCGACACAGTCTCATTACCTCGCGAGGATGGCCCTGGACACATCAACACATGCTCCCCAGTGGGCCAGCAAGTCTAACCCAATTATGCATTTGTCTTTAATGTCCATGAGCCAGAATTCGTGGCTGGTCTGGCTCGTCCCTACTACTACAGTCAATAGTTTCTTTCCGGGCATTTTTGTCCGTTCACCCGTAACCGTGCGCAGTTCGATGTTAGAAGGAGTCCAGTCTTTTGGAAGAGGACCAGCTGTTTCGGGCAACACTCCTCTCTGTAATAGACAAATAGTGGACCCCGTGTCCACTAAGGCACTGCATGGCCGTCCGTCTATAATGCAGTCTAGGTACAGTCCACCTGAAAACCCACAGCCCCACTTTAGGGCAGTCATTGCGGAGGGATGATGATGGCTGGGCGCGACTGACCTCCACACCCTCAGGTTGGTCCCTTTCTACCACTCGCTCAACTGCTCTCGTTAGCCGGCTTGGGCGTGATGATTGACGTGCCGGAGACCCAAGCTGTAGTACCTCTTCAGCCCGTTCAGCCTCCCGTAGTGCCTCACTCAAATGTCTGGGCGCAGCAGACAGACATGCTGGAGGAGACGCTCTGGTGTAAGGCCCCGCAGGAAAGCATGAACACTGAGTTCTTCCCTTGCTGCTGTCGAGAAAGTAGGGTAACCTTTCCGTACATAGACCCTGATGTCAGCTGCAAATGCTCCCACACTCTCACCTTCACGCCGATGTCGGTTTGTCAGCTCCTCCCTGTTGTGTTCCGCTGAGGTTCTCTGTCCAAAACGACGGGTGAGAGCATCGGTGAGGGCCTGAAGATCACGACACTCCTCAGGCGGCAGGTCGATGAGTACCTGAAGTGCGGGACCCTCCAAGGCAAGGGCCAAGTGTGTTGCAGCTTCCTCGCAGCTCCAACCATTGTGAAGAGCAGCCAGATCCACTTGTGCAAGGTATGGCTCAGGGCGCCAACCCGCTGTATCGTGGCAGCTTAGCGGGTGACCGTGTGGGGAGGACCGGCCGACTGGTGATTTGGGGTGTCGTTGCGGCAGCTACAGGTTCATTCCGGCCGTGCCTAGAAGATCGCAACACTGTCCGGGGAATACTGGCACCCTCAGGCCAGTTTGTCCTTTTTCTCCGTGCAGTTCTGCTGATCAGGCGCTCCAACATAACGCTATTTTCCGAGATGGCACGCTCTATTTCTTCAAGACTCTGTTCCATGACGGCGTCTTCTTAACAGCCTGGTCTCCCACTTCTGACACCAATGTAGCGACCCGTGGAGGAGTCTTTTAAGATTTCGAGCCGAACTCTGCCGTGCACCTCTCCGAAGCTGTCGGCTAGCGGCTTGCCAGCGTCATGCACGCAACTGCACCCAGCTCTTTAAGAAAGAGAACACTCGTGCCCCATACACCGCACGACTCGAGTGTCTCGGTAGTTTGCTTAGATAACATCTTAGCAAATAAACAGCTCTGTCCTGTTGTATCTTTTATTACAGAAGATAGTCAGAAACAAAAGCTCAACATTATTGCTGCCATTGCCAAGGTCAAGCACGAAGACACATTTCAATAAATTGGTACTTTTACAAAATAAATAACCCCCGGACGGCGATAACCCAAACCCACCCAACCAATTAAATACAAACACACCATTATTTACAACACAAATGACAATACGTAAATTCCGACATACAATAAGCTTTTTATAAATTACCCATAATTTCCCGCAAACTATTTACATAAATTACCCATGAGCGTCACTCCGCCAGCTTGCTGCCGGTTGTTACAATATATATATATATATATATATATAGATAGATATATATATACACACACACATATATATAATTTGTGTGTGTGTATGTATGTATGTGTGTGTATATATGATGTAGATAGGTATGTATATATATATATATGTGTGTATATGTAGATATGTATATAGATATGTAGATATGAAGATATGTATGTGTATATATGTGTATATATATGTATGTATGTATGTATGTGTGTGTGTGTGTGTGTGTGTGTGTGTGTATATATATATATATATGACAGCAGCAATCCAAGCTGTGAGAAAACAGTAAAAAGGAGGCGTGTCAGACGCCGTGGTACATTTTCTGATGCAGCTAGACGAAAAACTTTGTGACGCTGCCGCCAAATACACAAAACAATTACTTTGACAATCATGTTATATTATTTTTAAAATGTTTCCTTTTCTTTTTCATAACTTCTTTAACACTACTTCTCCGCTGCTGCTGGTATATATATATATATATATATAATATATAGATAGAGATATATATATATAGATAGATATGAGAACAACACTCATATCAATGACAAAACAATTACATTAACAATCATGTTACGTTATTTTAAAAATTTTTCCTTTTCTTTTTCGTACCTTCTTTAACACACTACTTCTCCGCTGCGAATGGCGCTGGTATTCTGCTAGTTGAATATAAAACAGAAAGAGAAAATAACAACACAGCAAAAAACACAGTGACAAATTTCGGCAAAAGTTAAATGCTTGTGTCATGAGCACGAGGCGGCAATGCAGTGTCCGCAACGGACGTGGCCATCCACTGTGCATAAGCTACCTTACTGACGCGGGCTTAAAGAGCCACCGATTCTTCCTCTGCCCAGTGCCACCACAAGCCTAGAGCCGCCCTGATTGTACTGCTGCAATAAATTATTTCATCGAAGTGAAACATGGTTAATAATGTGCTTTAACTCCCATCATCATGAAAATGATATCACGTATACATCTCAGTATTTTAGTTATTCAGAGAGCTGTAATATCATGAATGTAATGGATTCTGTGTCCAGTTGGAGGAAGAGAGCCGGTTTAAAAAGCAAGTAGTGATTCCCACACATAGGCACATAGAAGATCAAATACAAAACAAAGCATTTAACGTGCTACTTTAATTACGATGTGATTTGAGAAACTGGTTAATTAAACGATTTTAAGATGAAGTTTATGATGTTCTACTTTAATGACAAAATGAACTATGTGATTAAAGTGGAAATGTCGAGATTGAAGTTGACATTTCGTGTTTTTTCCTCACTGTGTGCCTTTTTTCTCTGTACCCTAATAAGCTTTCATATGACACTCAGACAGTGGGCTTACAACTCGGCTTTTCACGGCGACTTTGATATGTGACTTCTTTTTATTTCCGGCACTGTGCGATTTGTGAATGTGAGCTTTCAAGTTTCTCCAACACGCTATGTCACTCGATCAACTTCCTTTTGTTGATTATACCACAGTTTATTTGAACAAATAGTATGTTTTTCCTTTGCCTCCACTTGGTATTCGCTGAAATTCTTATATTTTCCCCCGTGCTTCTCCCATTGTCTTTTCGCAGAAGGCTGCGCTTAAGGGCGATTTATATTATTTTGCATATTCAAAGAGGCGAAATTCTGGGAGGATTTGGGGCATTACATAAAGCGCGTGCATGAGCGTTAGTTTTCACGCTGAACGGGATTTATGTAGCGGAAGAACGTGGAAGTTGGAGTATGCACAGATTCCTGCATCTGGATTTTTCTGTGCGTAAGCACATTTCGGCTTTGGTGCTTACGCCATGTTATAGTGCGAGTTCTACGCACGGCGTTATACATGAGGCCCCTGGACTGGGTGGTCAGTCTATTGCCGTGTATAAACTTGTGCACACATTCATGTTCTCACACACAGAGGACCAGTTTGGTATCGCTAGTCAACATAAATAGCTTGTCTTTGGGGATGTGGGTGAAAAATCAGAGTATCTAGAGCAGGGGTGGGCAATGTCGGACCTGGAGAGCCGCAAGGTTTTTCTGCAGGTTTTTCTTCCAACCCACCTTCTTAATGAGAAGTCAATTATTGCTGATGAAGCAGTTATTGCTTAAGTGACATTTTGATTCTTCATTTTAGCGGTCTTGCTCGTTAAGGGTCCCCAACCTTAATTTCTTATTTCAGTTTAAAACAGCTGCATTCGCTGTTTTAATGGCTCATTATTAGCAATTCCATTTAAATGACAAAGCAGCCAGCACTTCTCCATCTAGGCTTGTTTCCATTTACATCTGTGTGTGTTCAGTGTAAATAAAACACTTAATAGAAAAATGTGACAGACTGAAAATTATCCGTTTAAGGCTTCAAATTATTCGGATTATATCTTTGGAAAGGAAAACATCTACGATATAAGAATCTTGCATTGAAGACTAACAAGCCATAAAATTAAATAAGGTCTGAGATTGGCACGGATTGGTTTCTAATTAAGCAATTGGGTTGGAATGAAAACCTGCAGCCACTGAGGCTCTCCAGGACCGACATTGCCCACCCCTGACCTAGAGGAAACCCACATAAAGATGGGAAGAATGTGCAGAATCCATTGGATAATTGACCAGATGGTGGGTTTAAACCCAGAACACTAGAACTATGAGATGACGGCACTACCCATTTTACGGTTAAAATTGACCTTTCTTTCTTTCTTGTGGACTATTTTGCACCCATGGCTCTCTAGTATCTGGCTTTAGTCCCTACTCTGCTGCATATTGAAGGTTCTTTCTTATTGAAAGCTATTGAAGTACAGGGCACGGGACTAGTGTAGCAGCAACAAAAAAGAGTGTTCCTTCCTTTATAATCTGAAGACTTTCTACTGTGATGTTCTTACCACAGGTCAAATCCCATTATAGCGAATACTGAAGTAATGACATTTTCAGAATAATGAATACTTTTGTTGACCCAAACAAACATTCATACAACATCATCCATCCATTTTCCAACCCGCTGAATCCGAACACAGGGGTCTGCTGGAGCCAATCCCAGCCAACACAGGAACATATCCTGGTCAGGGTGCCAACCCACCACAGGACACACACAAACACACACTAGGGCCAATTTAGAATCGCCAATCCACCTAACCTGCATGTGTTTGGACTGTGGGAGGAAACCCACGCAGACACGGCGAGAACATGCAAACTCCACGCAGGGAGGACCAGGGAAGCGAACCCAGGTCTCCTAACTGTGAGGCAGCAGCGCTACCACTGTGCCACCGTGCCACCCCCATATAACATCATGTGAAACAAATTTATTTTTAACAAAATGTAAATTTCAGTATAAGGAAAGCTTTTTTGACCAAAAATGGCCACCGAAGATAATACTGCAATGCAAAAAATACTTAATGCTGCACCTACACTTTCTGCACCAAGTCTTGGGAACCCTGCCAGGCTGTCTCAAAGAAAGAGACAGTCTGTTGCAAAATTTCCGGTCTGGGGAAGGCTCAGTAAGAGTGTAGGCGTGACATCATACACATAGCCGAATTCTGAGTCAGTGCTCCACCTAGTGTCCACGTGGGTAGGTATGTCATGGGCAGATACTGTACTGTTTGAGTTTCATAGTGGTTCTGAAAGTTTTCTTTAAAATGAACAAAAAAAGTGAGAAACAGTATCAGTTTACACTGAAAGTAAAATTAACAATCCTAGCAAAAGTTGTTTCTGCAATGGAGAAAAATGAAGTGGCGAAAGCATTTGAAATCACACTTTCACCTTCATATAATGTGTCATTTTCATTCTGTATTTTCGCATTCTGTATATCTATAAAAAAAAAGTTACTTATAACATCTTGTTTTTATTCTGCATTTTCATACAGAAGGTACGTCCAGATGTTCAAGGAAAATATGGGTACTTTATTACTCTATAGAGAAGGCAGTTTCAAGACTTCATTTAAAACAGAAGCTGTTACTTCAGCACTCAAGCACAAGTTCTGCTTTAGCTCCCATCTTCGTATTAGAAAAACACCAGTGACTCGGAATCACTGCCTTGGCAGACATGGTCTGGAGAAGAGAGATCAGGAAAGTGCTAGGAAGAGAAGGTCAAAGCCCGGTGTTAAATGTTCTAAACACGGTGTGACAAACACGTTACGTGGTAAGCTTGATCCTGCAGAGGACTACTTTGACTTTGGTTTACTGAGCAGCAATTAGAGATGGCAAATCGCTGGTGACTCTGGTCACAATAGTATACTTATGTTCCCCATATTTGTTATGACAAAATTTCCATTGTAACAAAATATTTTTGTGGTCCCATGAGTTTTGTTACAATGAGATTCCACCTGTATTTAGTTGGCTATTTTCCCCAGAGTGGACATTTTCACATATATGCAAAACGTTCTTTCAACTTTGCTAAACGATTTCTGAGCACATTTGAGTAACCAGACATTTGGCACAATTGATATTGGGACCAGAACAGCATTGCACAGTGACAAGCTTTAGAACCTGTTTCCTGTATCATATAATTGATTCCTTATTATTATTATTTTTTTAATTCTGCAAGAGAAGGGCAAGAACAACATAATAACAGAGCAACAGACACCAATGAACTCTGAAGATCATTACTTAACTATGCAGTTTTCTCGTGTGTTGCGACATCACATTTGACAGCTCCTTTGTATTGCTAGCTGATCTGAAGCAGGCATACAGTATGTGATTATACAGGTTCATGAATGGTTGCAGGCCTTTTGAACAATCCCCAATGATTGTGTGGCAAGACCATTGAGCACGACTTTATAGAACCCATGCAATTTGACACTATGAGCAATTGACTCATTGGAGGTAAGTAGTGGTTTTCCATCCAGCAATTTTAAGCAGATAAAAAAAAAGTGAAAAGAAAAAGACAGTCTGTTAAAAGTACAATCATGCAGTGCTTCCAGGAATTTGAAGCTGCTGGTCAGCTTTAATATTTCTCCTTTGAAGACCTAATCATGACATTTCTCAGACTGCTTATCCAGTGCAGGGTTATGGGAGGAGGCTTGTGTCTATCAGCACAGTACTGGGCACCAGGGAGTGACAATCCATACCAGTGTACCCATACAGTCATGGCCAAAGGTTTTGAGAATGACGGAGGTATTGGTTTTCACAAAGTTTGCTGCTTCAGGGTTTTTAGATGTTTTTGTCAGATGTTTCTATGGAATACTGAAGCATAATTACAAGCATTTTATAAGTTTCAAAGACTTTTATTGACAATTACATTAAGTTTATGCAAGGAGACAATATTTGCAGTGATGGCCCTTCTTTCTTAATTCATCCTGGCATACTGTCTATAAAGTTCTGGGCCAAATCCTGACTGATAGCAGCCCATTCTTACATAATCAATACTTGGAGTTTGTCAGAATTTGTGGGTTTTTGTTTGTCCACCTGCCTCATGAGGATTGAGCACAAGTTCTCAATGGGATTAAGGTCTGGGGAGTTTCCAGGCCATGGACCCAAAACACACCCAAAACGCCACGTAATTATCACTGTTGCCTTATGGCCCGGTGCTCCATCATGCTGGAATAGACACCAAACTGTTCTTGGATGGTTGGGAGAAGCTGTTCTCGGAGGATGTTTTGGTGCCATTCTTTATTCATGGCTGTGTTCTTAGGCAAAATTGTGAGTGAGCCCGCTCCCTTGGCTAAGAAGCAACCCCACACATGAATGGTCTCAGGATGCTTTACTGTTGGCATGACACAGGACTGATGGTAGCGCTTTCCTTTTTCTTCTCCCGACAATCTTTTTTCCAGATGCCCCAAACAAACAGAAAGGAGATTAATCAAAGAAAATGACTTCACCCCAGTCCTCAGCAGTCCAATCCCTGTACCTTTTGCAGAATATCAGTCTGTCCCTGATGTTTTTATTGGAGAGACGTGGCTTGTTTGCTGCCCTTCTCGACACCAGGCCATCCTCCAAAAGTCTTCGCCTCACTGTGCGTGTAGAAGCTCTGCACAGGGGGTGCCCCGATCCCGCAGATGAATCAACTTTAGGAGACAGTCCTGGTGCTTGTTGGGCTTTCTTGGGCACCCTGAAGCCTTCTTCACAACACCAGTGGAAATGGGTTTTTCAGGATTAAGAGGGACTTTGCAATTCATTGCAGTTCATCTCATCACTCTTCATGACATTCTGGAGTATATGCAAATTGCCATCCTAAAAACGGAGGCAGCAAACTTTGTGAAAATTAATATTTGTGTCATTCTCAAAACTTTTGGCCATGACTGTACACTATATGGTCCTTTATGCCTGCCACCATGGCATGAGTACATATTACTTCAACTTGATGTTGATTCAGACAACAATGTAACACTTTAATAATGTAATATTGTTTTACTTTTTTCACAACAATCAGATGCTCATTCGTGTCTGAGCACACTTCATTTTAGTTCATGACAGTATTTTCCAAAAGTAAGTTATTTAACAATATTTTAGTAAAAATACAAGTGCATGTGTTTGAAATGTTGTGAGCATACGTCTGAATGACTTCACGTGTGGATTATGTGACACTAGTGACACAGATTTTTATTATAGATGTTTTGATATTGTTTGCTGCTGTTCAACATTGCTCCTCCTTGAACCGTCACCTTATCGTGGTGGAAGGGGAAGGAGCCTGAGCTAGTGCGCGAGGTCGAGAGGTTCCGCTAGATATAGTCGGACTCACCTCGGCGCACAGCTTGGACTCTGGAACCAATCTCCTTGAGAGGGCTGGACTCTCTACCACTCTGGAGTTGCCCCAGTGAGAGGCCGAGCAGGTGTGGGCATACTTATTGCCCCCCGACTCGGAGCCTGTGCATTTGGGTTTACCCCGGTGGACGAGAGGGTGGCCTCCCTCCGCCGGGTGGGGAAGGGTCCTGACTGTTGTTTGTGCGTATGCGCCGAACAGCAGTTTGGAATATCCACCCTTTTGGAGTCTCTGGAGGGGTTGCTAGAGGGCATACCTTCTGGGGATTCCCTCGTTTTGCTGGGAGACTTCAATGCTCACGTGGGCAATGACAGTGAGACCTGGAAGGGCGTGATTGGGAGGAACCCCGATCTGAACCCGAGCGGTGTTTTGTTATTGGACTTCTGTGCTCGTCATGGATTGTCCATAATGAACACCATGTTCAAGCATAAGGGTGTTCATATGTGCACTTGGCACCAGGACACCCTAGGCCTCAGGTGATGATCGACTTTGTGGTCGTGTCGTCGGACTTGCGGCCATATGTCTTGGACACTCGGGTGAAGAGAGGGGCGGAGCTGTCAACTGATCACCACCTGGTGGTAAGTTGGCTTCGATGGTGGGGGAAGATGCCGGTCAGACCTGGTAGGCCCAAGCGTGTTGTGAGGGTCTGCTGGGAGCGGCTGGCAGAGTCCCCTGTCAGAAGTAGCTTCAACTCCCACCTCCGGCAGAACTTCAACCACGTCCCGAGGGAGGTTGGGGGACATTGAGTCGAATGGGCCATGTTCCGTGCCTCTATTGTTGAGGCGGCTGACCGGAGCTGTGGCCGCAAGGTGGTCGGTGCCTGTCGTGGCGGCAATCCCCGAACCCGTTGGTGGACACCGCGTGAGGGATGCCGTCAAGCTGAAGAAGGAGTCCTATAGGACGTTTTTGTCCTGTGGGTCTCTGGAGGCAGCTGATAGGTACCGCAGGCCAAGCGAACGCGGCTTCGTTGTTGCTGAGGCAAAACTTCGGGCTTGGGAGGAGTTTGGAGAGGCCATGGAGAACGACTTTGGACGGCTTCGAGGAGATTCTGGTCCACCGTCCGGCGTCTCAGGAGGGGGAAGCAGTGCAGTGTCAACACCGTATATGGTGGGGATGGTGCGCTGCTGACCTCGACTCGGGACGTTGTGGGTCAGTGGGAGGAGTACTTCGAAGACCTCCTCAATCCCACTAACATGCCTTCCAATGAGGAAGCAGAGCCTGGGGACTCTGAGGTGGGCTCTCCCATCTCTGGGACTGAAGTCACCGAGGTGGTCAAAAACTCCTTGGTGGCAGGGCCCCGGGTGGATGAGATCGCCCGAGTTCCTTAAGGCTCTGGATGTTGTAGGACTGTCTTGGTTGACACGCCTCTGCAACATGGACATCGGGACAGTGCCTCTGGATTGGCAGACCGGGGTGGTGGTCCCCCTCTTTAAAAAGGGGGACCGGAGGGTGTGTTCCAACTATAGAGGGATCACACTCCTCAGCCTCCCTGGAAAAGTCTATTCGGGGGTTCTGGAGAGGAGGGTCCATCGGATAGTCGAACCTCGGATTCAGGAGGAACAGTGTGGTTTTCGTCCTGGTCGCGGAACAGTGGACCAGCTCTTCACCCTTAGCAGAGTCCTGGAGGGTGCATGGGAGTTTGCCCGACCGGTCTACATGTGTTTTGTGGACTTGGAAAAGGCATTCGACCGTGTCCCTCGGGAATCCTGTGGGGGTGCTCGGGAGTATGGGGTACGGACCCCTGATAAGAGCTGTTCGGTCTCTGTACAACCGTGTCAGAGCTTGGTCCGCATTGCCGCAGTAAGTCGAGCCCGTTTCCAGTGAGAGTTGGACTCCGCCAGGGCTGCCCTTTGTCACCGATTCTGTTCATAACTTTTATGGACAGAATTTCTAGGCGCAACCAGGGTGTTGAAGGGGTCCGTTTGGTGGACTCAGGATTGGGTCACTGCTTTTTGCAGATGATGTTGTCCTGTTTGCTTCATCAGTCCGTGATCTTCAGCTCTCTCTGGATCGGTTCGCAGCTGAGTGTGAAGTGGCTGGGATGAGAATCAGCACCTCCCAAATCCGAGCATGGTCCTCAGCGGAAAAGGGTGGAGTGCCCTCTCAGGGTTGGGGAGAGATCCTGCCCCAAGTGGAGGAGTTCAAGTATCTCGGGGTCTTGTTCACGAGTGAGGGAAGAATGGAGCGTGAGATCGACAGGCGGATCGGTGCGGCATCCGCAGTGATGCGGGCTCTGCATCGGTCTGTCGTGGTGAAAAAGGAGCTGAGCCGTAAGGCAAAGCTCTCAATTTACTAGTCGATCTACGCTCCTACCCTCACCTATGGTCATGAACTATGGGTAGTGACCGAAAGAACGAGATTGCGAATACAAGCGGCTGAAATGAGTTTCCTCCGCAGGGTGTCTGGGCTTTCCCTTAAAGATAGGGTGAGAAGCTCAGTCATCCGGGAGGGGCTCAGAGTAGAGCAGCTGCTCCTCCGCATCGAGAGGAGTCAGATGAGGTGGCTCGGGCATCTGATCAGGATGCCTCCTGGACGCCTCCCTGGTGAGGTGTTCCGGGCACGTCGAGTGGCCGGGGAGAGGGAAGTATGGGCCTCTCTGCTTAAGCTGCAACCCCCGCGACCCGACCTCGGATAAGCGGAAGAGGATGGATGGATGGATGGATGGATGGATGTTCAACATTGGTCACCATTGACTTATATCAGAAACTTTTTTATTTTGATTCTTTATGAAAAAAATATATTACATTTTCTTCTTGGCCATCACTACAAAGTACACGGAGTAAGTAGCAGATAAAAAAATGCCATTTTTGGGTGGAGTATAACTTAAAATTCATCAATTTATTTGATTCATCAACAATACTGATGGTGTTGGTGAGAGATGATCAATCACAGATATATAATCTATCATTGGTCCAGTGAAAGACATGATACCAATTGAATGTTGGGGGCCACATGGTTTACTTGAAATGAGAGAAAAAAAACCAACTGAAAATGGTGATAGTGCAAGGTCAACAAATGGTAAAGTTTTAGCCATTGGCTATATATGTATACATAAGTGATAAGTTCTGGAAAGGGGTCTTCTCACATGATCACAGCTCCATAAGGCGGTGCACTTATCTCCTGAATGAGATACCATTTCTTGGGAGAATCTTGCTTTTATACAAGCGTGCGGCAGAAATAACTCCCACATTTCAAAGGGGATTGAAAAAAAATGCTACGAGGTATTACCAAAAACCTTTTTATTTCCCAAATGTAGATATAAAAAAGTTTTTTTACTTTAAGTTTTAAAAATTATATTGTCCAAATGGTGGCCTTGATAACTTATACACATTTGGAGCCGTTCTTGGAGGTTTTCCATCACTCTCACTAGCATGTCGGGCGAAATTCCTTCAATTTCTTCTTGAATACCGTTCCTTTAGTTGGCCCAGGGACCGAGGACGATGTTTGAAAACCTCGGCCTTGAGGTACCCCCACAGAAAAAAGTCACAGGGACTTAAATCAGGCGAGCGCGGTGGTCACGGAACTGCCTCTCGTAAGGAGACCACTCAACCCAGGAACATCTCCTGCAAAATTTTGCGTGGATGACGTGCTGTATGGGCCGTAGCTCCATCCTGTTGGAACCAGAAGTCTTCTAGGTTGTGTTCTTTCCCATACTCTTCAATTTTCGGGTGCAGAAAATTCTCTAACATGTCACAGTATCGATTGGAATTCACAGTAACTGTGACTGCACCCTCTTCAAAAAAGTAAGGCCCAATGACGCCTATAAACAACACGGCATACCAAACGGTCACTTTTGGGCTGTGAACATGTCGTACATGGAATTCTCGAGGGTTTTCAGCAGCCCAGTAGCGAGAATTTTGTTTGTTCACTGTGCCAGAAAGGTGGAAATGGGCTTCATCGCTACTCCATAGAATGCCAGTGGGAGGCACAGCTGCGAGGATCCCATTACAGCAATCCATATGTCCTCCCCAGTCTGCTGGAGACAATTCCTGACCAATCATAATCTTGTATGGGTGTAAATGAAGGTCAGTATGCAAAATTCGCCTCACAGTTCTTTCCGAAATCCGAAGAGCTGAGGCATGTTTCTGTGCTGAACGCGTTGGAGACAGTTCAATCGAAGCCCTCACTGCAGCAATGTTTTCAGGTGTTCACACATTTTTGGGACATCCGGGTGGTTTTCTCTTCAGTGCAGATCCTGTTGCCCTTACTCTTTGAACCCACAGCAAAATCATTTTCCGGTCTGGAACACTTTCATTAGCACGTAAACCGAACCGCGTGCGAAACACCCTCTGGTTTGCAGCTACAGATTCTCCATTTTTGAAAAAAGCATCCACTACAAAGCCTCGATGCTCATCCGACCACGGCATGGTGACGACTGAAAACTTTATTATGGACCGTAACTAACAGAATGGACCACGCCCCTCTACCTGCTTTGGGGACCCCACAGTGATTTTTCGAAATGTGGGAGTTATTTCTGCTGCACCCTGGTAGCTCTTGGACAGAAAGGAGCATAATCAGTTACCTTCAATAGGTGTCTTCTCTGGGCTGTGGGTAATAAGAGAGATACAAGAGTTAGCAATTGCACCCTCTGATTGTTCTCAAGTGGTAGCACTTACCTCAGATGAGTGTGAAAGGTGACCCTCAGATGCACATGCGTGTGACAAATCAAATAATTCATATACAGTACATTCAGTGGTGTATGTTAAATTATATAATAAACAGTGGGCACAAAAATATGCTGAAAAATACATAATTAAAATAAGAAAATTAATCAACTTTGCAATTCTTCTTACTGATGATGCATTCATCTCTTGACTGCTAACAACACTTTGGTTTTGGGATTTGTTGTGTAGATTGCAAACTATCAGAGAGTAATGGGTTTGATTCAGTTTGAGAATTATGGGAATGAGAATCGTGTAACACAGTATACAACTTGAAAGAATCAGTGAACAATATCTGCCAGGGGTAGTCAATGAGCCATAAAAAGTCTGCACTAGAATGTATATGAACAATGTAAAGCTGAAAACAAAAAAATGTTAGAAATTAGAACAGTATTTTTCAGGTTCAGCTTTATGTAGCTTTCATTTGTTGAATGCACAAAAGAACAGGAATGTATTAGTTTAATACTATGTTTACATGTTAGGAGGCACTTGGGGCTCCAGTCCTTGAAAAAAGATGGTTCATGCGCTTCTTGCAAAACCGAAAATATCAGGTCCCTCTGCCGAGGGTGCCACCACCTTTTCATGCCCTAACCCTAATGACTTTTGCACTCGTAGTGTATGACTTGCGAAGCACCCAAAACCCAGTTAAGTGGCGGAGGTTGCCGCACCTCCAATTCTTTGGTCGCTTATGTGATCATTAAAAGCCCAAAGTACTGCTTTTTTCTTGGCATGTATGTCTGTTATTCTCATTCTTGTGTTCTGCATCCTGAATTAAACATCTTCTGTTAGGACCTGCTCACAGCTGTTGATACCACATATGCCTTGTAAATAGTTTGTTGTTTTTAACACAGAATAAGTATCTGGTTTGCATAAGGTGTGTGAATATGTCCAGGCAAATTTATAACTGTGAATAAATAGTTAATTTCACTTTCCCCAGTGATATTTTTATAATGAAAACAAGAACTAGAACTTAAAATATTGTTTTTTGTTTTACAAGATCGTCAACTGAAATTAAGGCAAATAGAGAAACTAAAACTAAATGAAAATAACAATTAGTAATATGTGGACGAACTAAAATGAGAACAAAAATTGAGTAAAAACGAAAAAAAACAGCAATAGCATTTTCGTTCAGTCTGGTTCAGTTGCACAGAGGTGTTGTTTGTAGGTCGTCCTCTTCACTATGCGGTGAACTCGTATCTTGGGCTTACTATAGTCACGTGGCGCAACTTCTGTAAAGGACCGTTGTTTGTTTGTTGAGCGCATTTGGCTCGTCGGATTGAAGCAGTGAGCACTTGTGGTTGATGATGGTGAGTTTTGCACAGATGTTTTCGGACAGAATGCGAGAAAATAACGTGTGGAAATACTTTAATTACAGCACAGATGATAATAAAAGCAAACGTAGCATTCGAGAATAAGAAAAGAGTCTCTGAGTTTCAGTGCAGGATCAGCTGGATCAGTAATTAGTGGAAGACCAGCACTTCTCTAGCACCTTGACTTAGGGTTGCCAGATGTCCCTTATATACAGGACATGTCCCATATTTGATAATTTTGTCCCCTGTCCCACACTGATCTTTCAGGGACACCCAAATGTCCCGTATTTAATCCATCCATCCATTATCCAACACACTATAATCCTAACACAGGGTCACGGGGGTCTGCTGGAGCCAATCCCAGCCAAAACAGGGTGCAAGGCAGAAACAAATCCCCGGGCAGGGTGCCAGCTCACCCATACACCAAGCACACACTAGGGATCATTTAGGATACCCAATGCACCTAACCTGCATGTCTTTGGACTGTGGGAGGAAAATGGAGCACCCTGGGAAAACCTACGCAGACACAGGGAGAACATGCAAACTCCATGCAGGGAGGACCTGGGAAGTGAACCCAGGTCTCCTTACTATGAGGCAGCAGTGCTACCACTGTGCCACTGTTCATTTTCAAATTTCATAATAAAATATATTTTTACTACCTTCTTATGGTACTTAGTTGTAACTTTATAAGTAATTATACTTTCTTTTCTCAGGTTCTCTTGATAACCCAAATGTAATGAGGAAATTAGTGTTTGCTGCCTGTTTGCAACTTGTTCAGTTGATATGGCTGGCTGCGGACAGTGACACTGTTACCATTTTGCTCTCCAGCCACGCTGCTGTGCAGTTCTGTATAAGCATTGCAACATACAGTGTCAACAAAACGTGTTGTTACTGTGTGTTGTAATAGTAATATATAAAGAGATTTTAAGAGTGTCCCATATTCCTAATTTTCTAATCTGGCAACCCTACCTTGACTGCACTCATGAAAAGTAAAAAAAAATAATAATGATAACATAAATTTGTCCACTGGTCTGTGCTATACATTTGTTTTCTGTATGATAATTTTGATCATTTTCATAGTCAAAATCGCTGAATTTGTGCACTTCCTGATCAAATAACGGGGAGAAACGTGAAGTGCGACGAGACGAGCTGAGCCTCACCTCAGACTGCACAGTCTCTCACACACAGGGTTGATGCATGCAATTGGTGCGTGCCTGTTGCTGTCTCTCTGTATGTCACCAATATAATGTTTGCACACGCGTTTATTATACATCCTGACTTTCCACAGTCTGGTTAATATCTTTAATTGAATGTGTGTGACATATCTAGTCTTGCTGATTGGACATAAAACCGCAGTAAAAAGGCACAAGGCGAGGCAGACGGTACCGTGCTGCACTGAAGGAGACGGATGTGAGCTCAACAGGTGCTTGTTGCTGCTGTTCTTCTACACAGAGGTGCGAATAAGTTAGCGGTCTGTTTATTTTATTTTTTGTTCCGACTGACTGACAAAATGGAAGATTAAGAATTTTAAAACTAAAGGAAAATAACGGGGACTTTTACAAGAAAGCAAAGGAGATTTTCGTGGAGAAGGATAGGTGCATGGGCTTCATTTACAAATAAAGTAAGACCATAAACAGTTTTCAATTATTTAAAAAATAGGATCAGACTAAGAAAAAAATCCAATATTTAAAAACTAAATTTTGACCTTAAATAAAATATTATTTTGTTTTTCTTGTTATCATTGTGTTGAACGGTCTGTAATAAAATTGATTAAAGCATCAGAATTAAAAGCTTTTAAAAACAACTAAATATTTTATTCAAGGTCAAAGTTGAAATCCGTTTTTTTTACACCACTCTATATTTTCATTTGTATTGAATGAGTATGAATTGTAAATTGCAGCGGCAAATTTAGAATACATGGAGGGTGCAGAGCAAATGCGCTTTCTCTCGCCGCTATAAACGTAACGTTCTTTCTCAGCCAAACGTGTGCCTTACCGATGCGTGTGTAAAGAATGCTGATGAGATATGAAACAGTGTAATGACCCCCTTCTTTTTGACACCCACTGCACACCCAACCTACCTGGAAAGGGGTCTCTTCCATTTTTTTCCCTACAAGGGTTTTTTTGAGAGTTTTTCCTTGTCTTTGTAGAGAGTCAAGGCTGGGGGGGCTGTCAAGAGGCAGGGCCTGTTAAAGCCCATTGCAGCACTTCTTGCATGATTTTGGGCTATACAAAAATAAACTGTATTGCATTGTATTGTATAACCAGTAGTCAATATGCATGCTGCCAGTTGAATAGTGAATAAGCTACTCTTTGGGGTTCATATATTTGTAAATCTCACTCTGAAGGAGCCTGTGCCTCACCAGCAATGAACCTCACCACACGTCACTGCTTCAGTACTGCCAGCAGAAATCGTCAACATGCAGTCTTGCAGGTGTCCCTCATAGTGCCAAGGACCTTGTTTGTACACCTGCATTACAGGCACTCGTCAAGCAAATACTTTTCACTGTGTGGCTATCTGTTCAGTGGATGTCTTTGTAACAAGAACAAATCTCTCGAAATGCGCGCTCATTTAAAGCTTAACAGCAATGTGCTTCCACAAACTGGTTTCTTGGGTTGAAACATTTGATCTTGCTGACTATACTCATTAGGCCTCTTAATCTGTTTGGTCATTGATAGTCAAGCTGTGTTTAACGGCATTATGAACTGTAAGTGTATTTTGTTGACTGAAACATAACTTGTATTGAAATATGTGTAGGCCAGCATTTGTGGTCTTGCAACAGAAAAAAAAAACTAAAATTGTACTAATATTATGTAAAAAAGCCAGAACTAAATAAAGATAAAAATAGTTGACTCCACTGAAAACTAGAACGAAATAAAAGCAAAAATTAATTTTATTAAATAAAAACGAAAACTACAATTAATATCAGAACTGAAATATCACAGTTAACATGGGCCCTGGATATCTCACATGGCAAGTTGAACTGTTTTTGTTTGTTTTTATATTTCTTTTGACAGATAGATAGATAGATAGATAGATAGATAGATAGATAGATAGATAGATAGATAGATAGATAGATAGATAGATAGATAGAGTACGTACATGGGTGATCCTAAACCTCTAACAGTATTTACGTTTTTGCACATTACAAATGTGTTGTTTGTTGACTTCCGTCACCGCTTGCATTGTGTATGTCGCAATTGAAGCTGAGCGGATGGTGCTGCTGTTTTCCTTGCCCTGCGGTCAGTACAGTGGATCAGTCCCTCAATATTCAATCTGACCTCTCAATTCAGCGTGTGTGGGACTGTCCCACCGCCACAGCACATCTCATTCATAGTCAGTGAGGTCGCAGTTCATGTTGTTTTTCATTGTGTAACAATTCGCAGTTGCTCAACTGATTGGCTTGTGCCTCACTGTCAGCAGGTGTCGCCGATGTTCTTTTCCTGCGTTACATACAAGGCTGTTTTTTGATGGTAGCTCATACATCCAGTTGATGGGTAGCGTTACACGTATCACGGCATAATCTCCTAATTAAGTCCAAGATCAAGTTTCAAGGCCCAGTGGTGGGCTAGTTTTTGTGACCGACGGAAAAACTTTAGGTTTTTATATACCGTTTATTGATCGCTAGCCGTATCTGAAGCTGACTTCTCCCATTTTCACAAGAATTTGAAGTTAGCACGTTGTTCGAACTGCGACATTGTGCCGAATCACTATGCACACTTCTAACTCAAACGGTAGCGAAAACAATACTACACGCCGAAACCGACCTGTTGTAACTGGGCTACAGATGTGCCGCACTCTCCTCCACAACAATGTGTGCTATCTCTCACTCTCCCGCTGTATAACAATTCCGGGAACTGCCCGGAATGCCCCTAGAATGTAAATCAATGCTCACTGAGAAAAGCACATAAACAATACATTTTTACTTTTTTCCCATGGACGTTTTTCATATTGTTGGCCTTTGTCCAGTGATGTTCACCAATGGATACCATACACTATGAATCTTCGTTATGTCTTTTCTCCTCAAAATCGTGAGAATACTTTTTTTGGACACTGCTACAAAATGCGTGGGTTAAGTGATATAAAAAATGTATTTTTTGGATGGAGTATTCTTTTAACTTCTGATTCGGTGTCTACCGATTTTAATAAAATATTGTTACTAAGCCTTGGAAAACGTTAGCACGGGTTTCTTCAGGCACAAAAGTGAAGTATAGCGTTTTTAGTTTTGTTACTTCTTTTCCAAATGTAAACGCTCCAGTAGCTTCCTGCAGCAATGCCAACGTGGACCGAAAGCTGCGCTGATTCTAACAAAAATGTTAGAACGGTCAACTTGTAACAGGATGGGAGCCGAAAAGCATTATGGAACACGTAGTCCACTTACATAGCAGAGTCGATATTTCGATAATTGACTCCCGATTAAAAACTACAACGCCCAAAATACAACGCTGCTCCGCAGAGATACTATCACTCGGGTTTTGAAATAACTCAGTCCAGTGTTGGAAGTGGATTTGTCTTTGCAGAATGGAAGTTCTATAAAGTTTTTTTAAGAGTTTCGCAAGGAGTTTTTTTTAACATAGCGGACAACAGCCGCAAGTGATAACGTCGTTTCCGCGACATGAGGTTAAAAGAGGGCAGTAAATCTACGGGGAGGTACCGATTACACTCCACCGGTCCCGTTTATCCGCAGAGGCAGCTGGCCCTGCTGGTGCTTACGTTCGCGGTGATCGTGGCGTCCGGTGGCTTGCTGGTTATGATCGAGAAGGGCATTCTGAATGATCTGCAGACACCCCCACCGCGAAGCACCGGGTATAGCAGTCGCAGCTACACGACGGTCCAGCGGGTGGGAGAGACGACCACTCTGGAGCCCGACTATCAGGTGAGTGGTGCTATCGTGCGGTCGGTGCATGGTGTTAAGAGGTTCACCCACCCATCCATCTATCTATCTATCTATCTATCTATCTATCTATCTATCTATCTATCTATCTATCTATCTATCACAGACAAACAAGCAACAGATAAACTTGACGTGAAATATCCTGGCCTGAGTGGGAAAGTGAAGTTAGCTACTTATTTAGTTATTAATTCGTCTGGACATATTCAGACAGTTCTTGCAAGCCAGGTGCTTATATTGTGTTAACAACAAGTCACTGTATTCTCCGGTGTTAAACAGTTAAACAATCCTTTAATGTAGAGATACTGTACTACTGGACTCCCTTTTTAAATGACTCTTTTTACTCGTTTGTTAACAGTAAACAAATCAGTGTCTTTATGTGTACACATTATGTGATTACTAATTTAGAAAGGTAATATTTGCGCTGTACCCGAGAACATGTCACAACAATCAGTGAAGAGTGCTATACAAAAATAACCTAAATTGAATCGAAATAAATACATTACATTTACATCACTGAAATTGATCAATAATTAAAAAGAGTGTGAATTAGCATATACAGTATGCCACCCTAATAAGGGGAGTTCATAACAAATGGAAATTGAGGTAGAATTACATAATAAATATGAATGAATGTGTGAAGTATTTGAAGTGTTAAAAATGTCTGTTTCAGTTTAAATGTTTAAAAGTCGAAGTATTATCAATTGTAAAGGAAATTTGTCATTTTTCACCTTCCAATAGATGTCCATTGAGGGTCACAGATCTTGAAATAGTCTAAAATGATAACCCCACATGCTTCTGTTTGCAAGTGCAATTTAACAAAGGAAAATGGCTCATCTCAAAACTGTAAAAATTGAGGTGGCCCAACATGAGAAGTAACTATTTGTGCCCATGCAGAGCTGAAATATATATATATATATATATATATATATATATAGTAAAATAATTTTATATCTTGTAGAAATACAGTGTCTTGTTAATGCAGAACAAGTGACTGCTTTGCATAAGCTGTGTGAATCAATCCAGGCAATTATAAGCAGGCTGGGGGGCCTAATGGAGCCTCATGGTCTGCATTTTCATGTCCTGCGCAGGCTGGCCATTGGGTCTCCATGCCACCCCAAATATCATTTGAATAATTAAAATGATGTAGCTTTTGAGCTAGTAGAAACTTTTGGTTTCAGGCTAGATGTAACAATGAGGAGTTCATTGGAGGAAGACATGAGGAGTTGATTGTATCAGCATTTTTTTTTTTGTTTTGTTTTGCATATTTCTGAGAAAGAATAGAGGAAGTGCAACACCAAGTTTAGTTTCGATGATTCATATTTACATTCTTTATCATTTTTAGGACTCAAAACTATTATGTTGTGAAAGTGAAAAAACTGGCAGAAAACATTCAATTGGTTTAACCATGCCAGGTTTTCACTCATGCCAGACATGCCATTGCTGCTCAGCCGCTCTCTGTGCACTGTATGATTTTTGAGGTTCAGAATATTTTGGGCTTGTCCAGTAGGTGAAACGCTCCAATCTGAGAGAACACTGGCCTGTCACAACGAATCTGTGCTATAGTAGTGACTTTTATGTTAGATCATGGAAGTCCCTCTGTTGTTCTGGCCCAGTCCAGGTCAGCGTTCCTATCTTATTCAAAGTGAAAATTTAAGGAAATACAGGATGGATGGGTGGGAAACCAGCAAGACAATAGGGGGCAGAGAGATAAAGCCATGTGCTAGCAATGGTGACAGGCACTCCTAGAGAAAGTTTTTTGAAAGCTGTCAAAAAAAGGACAAAACACTCCAACATCGCCGAACATTGAAGTTAGCCTGACTTTGTAATGCTGATTTAATGTCTAACAGGACAGCACTCCGATGTTAAGCCACTGTAAAAATAGACAACCTGCAAGCAAGTGTGTCGCCCTGTGTATTGTGGGCTCGCTTTTTCATCATCTTATTCAATTTTATTTATAAAATATCGAAAAAATATATTGATACAGTTCTATTTACTTTTTTTCTCCCATTGTTACAAAAATATTCTGGAAACATTTTTGCCATTTTTAAGATTTTGTTCATGATCTTTAGCTCTGTCCTGTTAGTAGTTTGTCTCTGGACTTGTGTCATGGTAAATTAGAGTGTAAAATATATTAATATAACAAAAAAAAAATCAAATACAGTGCTGTGAAAAAGTATTTGCCCTCTTCCTGTTTTTGCATATTTTACGCAATGAATGGCATCGGATTCTAGACAAAGCGCAGTATTAGAGGAAGGGAACCTCAGTGAACACACCATCCATCCATCCATCCATTATCCAGCCCGCTATATCCTAACTACAGGGTCGCGGGGTTCTGCTGGAGCCAATCCCAGCCAACACGGGGTGCAAGGCAGGAAACAAACCCCCAGACAGGGCGCCAGTCCACCACAGGGCACACACATACCATGTACACACTAGGGACAATTTAGGATCGCCAATGCACCTTATCTGCATGTATTTGGACTGTCGGAGGAAACCCACGCAGGGAGGACCTGGGAAGCGAACCCGGGTCTCCTTACTGCGAGGCAGCAGCGCTAACACTGCGGTACCGTGCCACCCTTGTGTTATTTAAAATGAAATCACCATATATACTCATGTATAAGTTGGGTCTTGAAACCCGAAAAATCGATCATAAAATCAAACCCCAACTTATATGCCTGTTCAAAAATGCGACACTTAATTTTTCTTGCCTCCTCCAGTCTTGCATCTGTTTCTCAGACGCATCGAATTTTGTTGCAGCAGTGCAGTTGCCAATTTCTTTCGCTACTTCAACGACGGTTCATTTAAAATCAGCTTCATATTTTCTTCTGATCGAATGCTCCATCGTAGAGGACCTGGGAAGCAAACTCAGGTCTCCTAACTGCAAGGCAGCAGCGCTACCCCCTGCGCCACCATGCCGCTTGAACACACAATACAGTTTTTAAATCATTATTCTTTATCTATTCAAGGAATGAAGTTATTTAACACCCCAAATGAAATAATCACAACTAAACTCTTACCCTATAGTTTGATTTTAGTCTTTCACATCATTAAGACATTTTAGCCCACTCTTCTTTGCAGAGCTGCTTTAATTCCGAGTACACTGCATTTGCTTATATTCGTAACTATATTTCTGGAAAAATATATACTTGACCCTTTCATTTTTCTGTGCTAAAAAGTAAGTATTTAGTCCTGTACTATACCTTCATGTTCAATATAGTTTTTCCTAATATTATAACATTTTTAATGTTATATTGCTAATGTCACTCGGTTTGTGATTTTTCTTTTTGGCATCACCATTTTTATAACAAGGGTGGCACGATGGCAGTAAGGAGTCCAAAGTTCCTATGTTCTCCCTGTGTCTGCGTGGGTTTCCTCTGGTTGCTCCTGATTCCTCCCACAGGCCACAGCCATACATCTTAGATGGACTGGTGACACTCAACTGGCTCTAGTGTGTGTTTGGTGTGTGTGTGTGTGTTCACCCTGCGATGGACTGATCCGTCCTCGCACCCTTCGCTAGCTGGGACAGGCTCCAACACCCCCCACTTGTGACCCTGGTCTGGATTAAGCCAGTTAGGAAATGACATGACTTTGTTATAAATATCGTATATACTCACGTATAAGTCGGGTCTTGAAACCTGAAAAATCGATCATAAAATCAGACCCGACTTATAAAGTCATTCAAAAATGAGATACTTAAATTTTTTTTTTTTACATCTCTTGCGTCCTCCAATCTCGCATCAGTTTCTCAGATGCATCGAATTTTGTTGCAGCAGCGTAGTTACCAATTTCTTTCACCACTTCAATGACTTTTAATTTAAAAGCAGCTTCATGTTTTCTTCTGATCGAATGCTCTATTTTTGATAAGGGATGCTCTTACGATAAAGGTGTATGAGGGTGTGAGATACAAAAAACACAAAACAGTGCAAACGTTGCTTCGGAACAGTTCGGGTATCACTGTGTGGTCACGTAGGCTCAACGGAGAAAGAGAGAGAGGGGTTAGGAGTACATGCTGATACAGCGCATTGCCGCACCCACGTATGTGCTCCGTGGTTACTCTCTCGGGTGATTAGCATATCATAATCTCTTAGACCAATAGCATGAGTTTTCTGCATTCGATTTATATGATCGACATTATAAAATACCAGAAATTATACAATAAAATCAAGTCCCAACTTATCCACGGGAGAACTTATCTGTGCGTATATACGGTAGTTTCAGGGCAGCAGCCATAGTGTAGTTTAGTAGATACCTTCCATTACTGATCACATGACATCTGATGCTGCAGCGTCATCCCATTGTCGTTATAAAAGGTGGCCGTCTGGTAATCCTGGGGCCCAAGCTTTTGAATTTTCTACATAAAGACACTTTTGAGACTTTGAGTTCAGTTATGGAAAAGACATTAGAACAGGACTTTGGCTTCAGATGTTGGTTCTGATGATCATTTGTTTTTGTGCTAATCTTCCTAGTTCTTGACTTACACCGTTGACTGACTAATTGTTTTGCTTGTGGTCATCACAACAGACCATTTTTTCAATGCTAGTCATAATAGTATGCTACATTTACTGAATGTCAGCCATAACCTTATTTTTAGGTAGTTAGCAGCTTGTCTTAGTTGAGCGTATCGTGCATTGACAATATTTAAGAAAACTCAACCAAAGTCATATTCTTGTGTAAACAGAATGACTGAAACAGGGACTGCTGTAACTTATAAATATCTTTCCTTAGGTCTGTTCTGTGTTTTGTTCACATGTACGCTCAGGATAAAAGTAAACTGGAATGCTTTGTTTAAAGAACAGCAACCAGGGCCCACAGTGATTAACTAAGCATCTGTGGCATAGCTAAATGCAGACATTTTCCTGATCAGATTCTTCAGTTTTTTTCACTTAACAAGCAACAGAATCTTCTAATATGTGAAGTAAACCTGAATGTGTACCTTTTCGAAATGTCCATAGGCATGTGTCATTCACGTTTGTTCCCCTTTAGTGACTGCACAAGTACTTTATTTACTGACGTGTCCCTAGGAGGCATTTCTGGGACTTTCAACAGACATGCAAAGTTACTGTTTCTGACATCTCAAACTTCATTTTTACTCCTTAACAGTTCCATCCAATAGTTACATGTGAGGCATATTATGTGTACTGGCTGATAGGACAGATCCAAATAACTATCATCCTTTTTATAAAACAGAATAATGCCTTTAGAAATTTTCCTCTTAAGAAATTTTCAGTTTTGGCATGTTGCGATTCATTTTGTTCCCTTCAGACTACAAAATTATGCTTGTTAATTATTTTTAATAGCTGTCACCATTTTGTGTTCTCCCACGTTGCTGTGGGCGGTTTGTTTCTTGAAAATGATGTCCTGTTACTATCCACGTGACGTTATTGTGCAGGTAACGGGACAGAACCAGAAGCAAAATGATCATTTCAGGACACTTGAAGAGTGTTTAGAAAATCTGCTCCAAGTAAATTTGTAGGATCGAGAAAAAGAAAAAAGACAAAAACTATCTTGTGAAGGAGTCAAGCTGTAAGGTTTACTAAGAAAGATGAGAAAAGCCAAGCAAAATGACATAGCTTTTCTCTACATTCATAATGACTGACACGGTACTACACTCTAGTACTAAGAAAGATAACAGACTAATCATTCAAAAATCACAAAATGGCTGAGTGTGGAAGTGAAGTGCAAAAAGAGTTCTGCAGAATACTGCAGCTTTATACAATGCATCTGGAGAATTAGTGTGAGTAAAACAGATAACCGTACATTTACACTCAAATGTCAGCTTTTGACTTCGAATAAGATATTTTTAAAATAAATTCGACCTACGAATTTATTTGAATAGAAATATTCAATCTGACAGCCCTATTCAACAATAGCCAGCACCACGAATGTTTTATTTTTCTTTTTCAGACCTAAAATCTTAGATGCACGAAGTAGAGTGCCACCATCTTTCATGACCTTCAGGTGATGACATCACGATATTCCACTTCTGGTAGAAATAGGAATGGATGTGAATAAATAAAATATAAACAAATATTAAACCAAGAAGAAAATAATCAGACAGGCACAAAAGTAGCAACTAAAATCTAAAAATAAGAATTCTAGCTTTAGCTTTAGCATAGTGTCGCGCGTCAGTTAAGATTTGGGTTTGTCTGTTATGTTACTAGTTTAGTATGTTTGACATGAGTTTCAGTTTAGTTTTGAATTAGATGCAGATCTTTTTGTCTTAATACTTTTCCGAACCCTCCTTCTTTGCAGTCCACAATTAAGCCTGTTCCATTTGCTTGTGGTTTATCACCACCTCAGCTTCTTTGAATCATACTGTAGCAGTGCTACCGTGGGGAGAACTTCACTTCCCAGCAGCCCAAGGGGGTTACCCGCATAGGATGACTGGAATGGAAGCAGAGACTGTGACGATGGGGGTTCCCTCCATACTCCCATCTTCCTTCTGGGAGCTCTTGAACCCGACACCGTTGGTAATGTCACCGATGAGCTAGGCAGTGAGGCACAACAAAGCAAGGGGATGGTGCAAAAGTGTAAAGTGCTTTTATTCAAACAACAAAACTCAAAGCAGTGTTCAAATTAAAGTGCAGTGCATCAAAATAAGTCATTAAATAAATAATCCATTAAAATGAGTGAATTAGTGGAGGATAAAAACACAATAGAAAAAATCTTTTAAAAACAACAAGGTTAAAACAATGGCTGGAAGCAGTCTCTTTAAAACCACAATGCACGGTTCTTTCCTTTACTGGTGACTCCCCTGCCTCTCCCCTCCAAGCTATGCACCAGGGGAGTCACCCCACAGGCAGCTGACCTTCTTCTGCTCGACTGGTATGGTGGCCTCCCCTACCCCTGGCTTCATTCAGCCCCTCCCAGACCGAGACTTGGCTTCCCCCAACAGCCAGGACGCTCACGCTGGGGATTGTACTCCAAAACCCTGACTCCCGCTGCCTTCGCTGCGGCGAGCCAACCTTCTCCCGGACGCTCCTGCTCCCAACAAACGCTCAGCAGAAGTGATCACTAGTGTCAGCCCTCAAGGGCCGGCCAAACACCCCACTCTGGCTCGCCTTTCCCAGCTGCTTGCATACAGTGTGAGCCTGCGCTTTCTCGCTCTCCTCCTCTTCTTCACACACCTGCTTTCTCTCCTCGCTGCTTCCTGCCTTCCACACTCATAACCTCTGTCCGTTTTTTCTTCTTTTCTCTCTTTTCCCTCCTAGCCGCCTCGCGCTTCTATTTATTACGGGGACATGGATCAGATGTAGCGATCAGTGACTCCCTGCAACATTTATAAATGTGGATGACTCCTCACCCGTGCACTTAAGCGAGGAACATCCGCATCACGAATCACCCCGGAAACCACTTTGGCCACACATACCACGCCCCCTCTCAAAGCCGCGAGTGCGCCGATTATTTAAAAAGTGGCCGTTTAGACTTGCTACACCACAGGGACTGCTGGGGACAAAAGAAGCCAATGAGAAAGTTGAAAAGGGAGGCCTGACGGAGCAAAAGGAGATCGGTGTTTTTGTGTATCCTGTCCAACATGTCGTCAAAAAAGTCAATTGTGCCCTGGATCGTTTGCCATTATGATGAATGGATTGTCTCATGCCTGCCTGTCATGTGTATAGTGGATTTATCGTCATGCGTCTTCTAAAGGAGCGCTCCTTGAAATTTCACCCCTCCCCGCTCAGGACTACCGGTAGGACTGTTTCATTTATTTTCTACGGAAGCTGTTTTCAGGGTTCTCTTCTTTACACCATATCCTTTCACCTGCTTTAGTTGTATTGGACTGTGTAAGGACATTGTCTTGAGTGTTTATTGGTGTGGTTTGTTTGTGTTTATTGTACATCGCCGTAAGGAGACTGGGGTGGGATTATTTATCTTGTAGTTATATTTTGTTTATTAGTGTTTAATACAATCTTTAATTGTTTTATTACCTGTTGTTTTTTGTCTGTGCTTGTGAGTGTATGGAGGTCGGGCCAAGGCTGGGTCTCCACCAAAAAATTAAAAAAATCAGCGTCTCTTCGATGGTGTGAATCTTAGCGGCATCGGACCGCTATAATACTGCAGCCTCATTTAGGTCATATTTTAAAGCATATCTTATCTTAAAGCTTATAAATGTCTACATTTCTGTCCGCCCGGAAGTGAGAAGCAGATTCAGGGTAAGGGCTTCACCTCCGAGGAAACAGTAAACTAATCGTCTACGTGCGGAAGTGTGTGTTGTCTGTCTGTCCAGCCCGGAAGTGAGAAGTAGATTCGGGGTAAGGGCTCCACCTCCGAGGAAACAGAAAACTAATCGTTTATGTATGGAAGCGTTTGTTGTATGTTTGTCTGGCCTGGAAGTGCAAGGCTACTACAGCATGAAGCTCAGAGAGCTGGCAAGGCGGCCCCAAGTTAACGAGTCAGAAGAAGAAAGCGACTCTGTTGCCAAAGTAAAACCGCTGAGAAAAGAGAGAAACTCTTACACAAACGAGACAAGCACATCGGCAAAACAGTATCCCTTTTACTTTTCCTCCCACTGCTAATGCACATGCGATGCGAGCACGTCTGCAAAACGAAACCTCCTAGGAGAGAGATGCACAGAGTAGTTCCTTTCAATTACCTGACATGTCTGCATTTCAATTTTTCTTTCTGACGATTTCAATAGTTTCTAGAACCCCAGGCTTTTTACAGCAGGGGCTTACACAGCTAGTTGTTTAGTAACGTCCTATCAAGTTGTTAACATAGCCCCCATGTAATCATTTGTTTGGCTTATTTTTCTTCTCAGATTGTTCAAGAAATCCGAAATCACACCCTTCAAAGTGTCTGCAGTCAGAAGAACATGCCTGTTGATGTATGGGACCTCACTCCAATACAACGGAGGACTCTTCTGCAGCATATTTTAGTCAACGATGAGTACAAGTTCCTCTACTGCTACGTGCCAAAAGTCGCTTGCTCCAACTGGAAACGAATCATGAAAGTTCTAAGCAGAGTCCTGGAGAATGTGGATGTGAAAAGTAAAATGGATCACAAAAATGGTTTGGTGTTTCTAGCAGACCTGCCACCAAAAGAAATCAATTACAGACTAAAGAATTATTTCAAGTTTTTATTTGTCAGGGACCCCATGGAGCGCCTTCTTTCGGCCTATAGAAACAAGTTTGGAGAGATTCCAGCCTACCAAAAAAGGTACGGGGTTGAAATCATCAAAAGATACAGGAAAAATTTTGGAAGGACCAACGGCGATGATGTCACATTTCATGAATTTCTCCAGTACTTGGTAGACGAGGATGTGGAGAGGATGAACGAACACTGGATGCCGATTTACAATTTATGTCAGCCGTGTGCTGTAACATATAACTTTATCGGCTCTTACGAAAGACTGCATGCTGATGCTGAGTACGTGCTGCATCGGGTTAAGGCACCGGCATATGTTCGTTTTCCTGAAAGACAGACGTGGTACAAACCAGTTACCAATGAAACTCTGCAATATTACCTGTGTAGCGTCCCTGAAATGCTTCTTGAAGAACTGTTCCCAAAATACATGTTTGACTTTTCTCTCTTCATGTATCCTCTTCCTAATACAACCAGGGCAGTTTGCAGACGTTGAAAAGCGTTGCTTCCCTCTTTGCTGTCTGAAAGGCAGATATTTCTTGTCAAGCACAACGTTCCTTTGGATAAATAAATAAATATCACGTTCAAAATAAGAGCTGCTGCTGCAACACAGCAGGAAATCAGTGGAGAAGATGAGTTGAGATGACGTATTATGACTGATTACAAAAGCAGTTGGTTTACCTGTAAATGATGTATGCCAAAAAGTGCCATAAGTAATTGTTGCTTTTATTGCAGTTTTTTGCACTTTATGAAATACATACACATTTTTAGTAGTATATTTTTTTAGCAGAAATAATTATTTGGCATCCAAAGGTCATATGGAAAAAGGTTTTTTCCTGCATTCCTGTCTTTACTTCAAAATATTATGGTGGACTTGTTTTTTTTTGATTAACTTGGAATAATTGGAAACAAAATCCCATACATTTATTTTATAAAATTTTAAAGATATGCTTGGTTGTAAATAATGATTTTGTATACATTGTTTCCATAATCAATTCTTTAACACCAACTTAATAAAGGGGTTTAAATTCAATGTAATCTTCTAACAGTGTATGGTCGCGAAATGCACCTTTATTAACAAAAGTGGACAATTGTTCAAATTCAACTAAGACCACAAAGTGTCTTATAATGAAGTCTTTCTGAAGATCGCGGTCCAGTCTTCTGTCCAAAGCTCAGATGTCCTTCTTGCATATCCTTATCCAGTTTAGGTTTTTGGGGACATGAAGATGAACCTAATCTAATTCACACACGTAGCCCCGCTCACATGGGACCAGTTCAGAATTGCCAGTTAGTGGTCTCATAGTGGTACATTCTTTTCTTTTCTTTATTTATTGTCCTACATAGGAACTGAATGGGGTTGAAACTTGTGCAATATGAAAGGGGTGTCCTCATGGCATCTCACCACACTTGGGATGACGCTGAGAGTACCAGGAGTTATTTAAAATGGTATGTCGATCTTATTAGAACACTCTTGACGAGAACAGGCCATTCAGCCCATCAAAGCTCGCCAGTCCTATCCACTTGTTTCCTCCAAGAAAACATCAAGTCGAGTTTTGAAAATCAATAACGTCTTACTGTCTACCACACTACTTGGTAGCTTATTCCAAGTGACTATCATTCTTTGTGTAAAGAAAAACTTCCTGTTTGTGCGAAATTTACCCTTAACAAGTTTCCAACTGTGTCCCCGTTTTCTTGATGAACTCATTTTAAAATACAAGTCTCGATCCACTGTACTAATTCCCTTCATATTTTAAACACTTCAGTCATGTCACTTCTTAATCTTCTTTTGCTTAAACTGTATAGGCTCAGCTCTTTTCCCTCATAATTCAACCCCTGTAGCCCTGGAACCAGCCTAGTCGCTCTTCTCTGGACCTTTTCTAGCACTGCTATGTCCTTTTTGTAGCCTGGAGACCAAAACTGCACACAGTACTCCAGATGAGGCCTCACCAGCGTGTTATAAAGGTTCAGCATAACCTCCTTGGACTTGTACTCCACACATCGTGCTATATAACCTAACATTCTGTTAGCCTTCTTAATGGCTTCTGAACACTGTCGGGAAGTTGATAGCTTAGAGTCTACTATGACTCCTAAAACCTTCTCATAAGGTGTACTCTCGATTTTCCGCCCGCCCATTGTGTATTCAAACCTAACATTTTTAATTCCTATGTTTAATACTTTACATTTACTGACATTAAATTTCATCTGCCGCAAATCTGCCCAAGCCAGTATTCTATCCAAGTCCTTCTGTAATGATATAACGGATTCCAAATTATTTGCTAATCCACCAATCTTGGTATCATCTGCAAACTTAACCAGCTTGTTACTTATATTCCTATCTAAATCCTTTATATATATTAAAAATAGCAGCAGCCATAGCACTGACCCTTGTGGAACACCACTCTTAACATCGGCCAGTTCTGATGAGGTCCCTAGCACCATCACCCTCTGCTTCCAGTGTCAGAGCCAATTCTGCACCCATCTAAAAACATCACCCTGATGTCCCACTTCTTTTATTTCTTGTAAAATATAATAGGGAAGGTTAAACAAATGAGGAAGAAATGGCGACAGCACGGTGGCGCAGTGGTAGCGCTGCTGCCTTGCAGTAGACCTGGGTTCGCTTCCCAGGTCCTCCCTGCGTGGAGTTTGCATGTTCTCCCGGTGTCTGTGTGGGTTTCCTCTCAGTCCAAAGACATGCAGGTTAGGTGCATTTCTTCAAGTACGCTTTCTCTTCTTCAATCTTGTTATTTCTTCATAAACCCTGACATTTTTTCCATCCATTATCCAACCCGCTATATCCAAACTGGTCTGCTGGAGCCAATCCCAGCCAACACAGGGCACAAGGCAGGAAACAAAGCCCGGGCAGGGTACACACTAGGGACAATTTCAGATCGCCAATGCACCTAACCTGCATGTGAAACCCACACAGACACGGGGAGAACATGCAGCCTCCACGTAGGGAGGACCCAGGAAGTGAACACGGGTCTCCTAACTGCGAGGCAGCAGCGCTACCCACTGCTCCACCATGCCGCCCTCAGTAGATATTAACACGTGTATATACTTTGCACACTGAAATGCATCTCTTTATCTCACAAAAAAGCTTGTTAATCTTCTGCTACTCGACTGGTTTCAGCGGCAGGTCATGTCATCACCAGGCAAACACAGGACAAAATGCGGCTTTTCCTAGCCTGTCTCCTTGTATCAAACTTCCGGCTTTAAAGGAACATTCATACTTTATCAAACTTGCTTGACTGAATGCAGAGCCACAATCAGGTTGGACTCCATGTCAGTCTGGGCGTCAGTCTGGGCAGCATTCTTAAAGAGTTAGGCTTACTTATTACTACAGTAACATCACCACCAACAGTGTATTCCTGTGTAGCCCAAAATCACATAAGGAATGTCTCGATGGGCTTTAAGAGAGATTGACTCCTTAAGGAGAATGCAGCTGCTAGAATCCTAACTAGGAAAAGAAAATCCAAACACATTTCTCCAGTTTTGAGGTCACTACACTGGCTACCTGTGTCTTTCAGAAACGACTTTAAAATTCTGCTTATGGTTTATAAAGCCTTAAATAATCTCGCTCCATCTTATATATCGGAATGTCTGACACCTTATATTCCAAATCGTAACCTTACATCCTCAAATGAGTGTCTGCTTAGAATTACAAGAGCAAAACTTAAAAGAAGTGGTGAGGCGGCCGGTTCACCGACAAAAGCACAATAGACATATGAGGCCCGACAAAACCACGACAGACAAATGAGCACCGACAAACCCGCTAACTGGTTTTCGACAAATGCGCGCCGACAAAATCGCCATGACAAAATCGCGAGAGAGGCCAAGAGAGTGGGATGCGTACATGCGCATTATGTACACATTATGTGCTAGGTTATAACTGATATAACTGCTGATGGCATGCCGCGAACAAATAACTCAGTCGAGGGTTGGCATAACATGGCGTATACAAAGCGGAATTACCAGCAGTCAGGCAGCCAGCAAGTCTAAATACGCTCAACTATCAAGACGTCTTGCTGCAATTCTTCCTACCTATGCAGGGCGTGATCTTAAGGACTATCTGCGTGCCGTGCTGATGGCATGCCACATCTCATAATATTGACTTCTAAAACAAACATTATTATATATGCTTTAAACTAGTAATTCATATTTAATAGAAACTTTTGTGAATTTGTCGGCGCGATTTTGACGCCGCATTTTAATTGGCTCTATTTTTTGCCGCTCATATGTCTATCGCGCAAATGTCAGGTCACAGAGGCGGCCTTCTGCTGTTATGCACCTAAAATCTGGAATAGCCTGCCAATAGGAATTCACCAGGCTGATACGGTAAAACACTGCTGAAAACACATTACTTTAACATGGCCTTTTCATAACTTCACTTAATCCTGATACTCTGCATGTTCAATTCATCATAATAACTGTTCATGGTGGCTCTAAAATCCGTACTGACCCCTACTCTCTCTTCTGTTTCTTTTTCCGGTTTCTTTGTGGTGGCGGCCTGCACCACCACCACCTACTCAAAGCATCATGATGCTCCAACATTGATGGACTAAAAGCCAGAAGTCTACGTGACCATCTTCATCAAGTCCTTCCGTGAGAACCCTAAATCCAAAGGGGACTGTTTCATTTATGTGAGGTAGAGAGCCTATAGGGAACTACTGGGTGGTCTCATGGTCTGGAATCCCTACAGATTTTACTTTTTTCTCCAGCCATCTGGAGGTTTTTTTTTTTTTTCTCTTTTTGGCCTCCGTGGCCATCGGACCTTACATATTATTCTGTTAATTAATGTTATTAATAATGTTATTTTATTTTCTTACTATGTCTTTTATTTTTCTACTCTTCATTATGTAAAGCACTTTGAGCTACATTTTTGTATGAAAATGTGCTATATAAATAAATGTTGTTGTTGTAAGGAGACAATAAATATAAAAAAAATTTCTAGGTGAAAAAATGGAAGAAATCTTGGTAAAGGCAATTCAGAGAGAGAAGACCTTCCAGGTAGGTTGAGCGTACATTGGATGTCAAAAAAATGGGGTTAAATTCAGTACACAAAATAGAACACAAGTACAGTGGAACCTCGGTTCACGAATCCACCAAAAAGTTCGCCAAACTTTTGCCTCGGTTCACGATCACAAACTCAGTATACGAACAAGCCAGCTTCCCTTTCGGTTTGTACATGTTCAGTCTCTCCCTGTGCATTTCCTGTGCAGTGAGCAAGAGAGCGAGAGAGCGTGACACACACACACACACACACACACACAGGAGTGCGCTAGAAAGAGACACACACAGGCGCTCCAGGCTCGCAAAAGAGTGAGTGAATGACGGAGGGAGGGCTGGACGTATAAGGTAGAAAAGGCTTGTTTTTATTTTCAGCTCTATTTACAGCGATCGGTTCGTAGCGTGCATTGTTGCAATGTTACTTTTCTTGGTGGTTTATTAAATTATGGATTTTTCAAATGTTAATTTTTTTCCCTGTGCTTAAAACTCATTAAAAAAAAGTGTTTTTAGCAAGTGTTTCCTAGCACTATAGTACGAACTATTGCAGTGTTAGTTTTCTCTGTTGTTCAAGGTTTTCTCAGTGTTAATGTTTTTACGTTTAGTTTACTATTACGCTGTGCATTATATGGTATAATTAACTATATTTGTGCTTAAAAACTAAAAAAATATATATTTACCTGCAGTTCGTACGGTCTGGAATGGATTAATTGTATTTAAATACAATCCTATGGGGGAAATTACTTCTGTTCACGACCAAATCGGTTTACGACCAGAGTTTTGGAACGAATTATGGTCGTGAACCGAGGTTCCACTGTAATCCTCTTTATACAGTGTGGAGCATGGCCCGGACACTGACAGTTCACCCAACACATGTTTCATCTGCATATTTACTATTTACAAGTGCCACACAACCCCAAAGTCCAGGCCTCACAATGCCTATTTCGCTTTTCAGGCCGCCTCCTTTCCTCCTACAAGATCTTGTCTTACTTCGCTCCCAACTCCAGTCCTCGAATGGAGGAAGGCGGCCCCTTTTATAATTACCTTCATGTGCTCTTGGTGCCTCCCGACACTCTTCCACCAGCACTCCCCAGTGTGGCGGAAGTGCCAGCTGCGCAACTGGAAGCACTCCAGGTGTCCCCGATCCTCTTCCTCCCAGCACTTCTGGGTGTGGCAGAAGTGCAGAGGTCCAGGGCTCCATAGGTATTGGGGTGCCCCCTGGCGCTGACCACAGGCCCCTATAGGGTTGAGCTTCAAAGCTCTGTACCCGTGGTCCCCATAGTCACCAGGGCGGTCGCCCCCACATGGTTTGGGGGAGGCATAAGCCCTCCTCCGGTCCTCCGGAGTGTCCCTGCTGGGTCGCTCCCCCAGCCACCTGTGACAAGAGCTAGATAGCCAATCTCTCATTGCCACTTCAGAAATACAATAAAATAGTACACACAGCGTTCTCCACCAAGTGCAGGCAAACAACATTGCAATAATTCTCAAGGTAAAATCACATACAAGTCCATATTAGTATAGGATCGGTAGTAAAAGTTTAACTTTGGTATCGATGCCTGCCTTCAAACCTTAGTACTGGCTAAAAAAAAAAGAAAAAACACATTTGGAACATCTAGCGTGCGTGAAAGCAACAAAGGGGGAGATGGGTCCTCCAAATAGTCTGGATTGCATCAAATCAAAGGGTGTCCCCCATGAAGCTTCAATTGTGTCGAAAAAACAAAGGATTCCTCATGAAGTTTTGATCACGTGATAACCCATGACAGCTCAATTGCTTCACAGTAGATGTTGTGGAGTAGAAAATAACATTTATGTCAAAATGATTTATGACCCTTAAGCCCCACCCCTATGACGTTATACTGGAAGCCCCGCCCTATGATTTATGACTGGAATCCCGCCCGTATGACACAAGACCGGAAGTCCCCGCCCCTGCTGACGTCATGCCTTCCCCCACGTGACCTAGCCCCCGCCCTCTGGCACGTGATTGGTTCAGGAAACTGTCAAGGGCAGTTTGATGGATGTCTGACCCCTGTTTGAACTCATCCCACAGCCACCTGCTTAATTAAACAAACTGTCAAGAGCAGCCCCCCTCCTTGAACGGGCATGTCCTGACAAATCCAGGCCAGTTACAGACCTGTTGGTGCCCCGCTTCTCTCGAAGACACACAAGCGTTTCAAGGAGCAGAGCTGCCTGCCTCTACGGTTTGGGTAAGAACTCCTGTATCTATCTATTATTTAAAATAATCTATGACTTTAAAGATCTCAACCTTAGTTTAGCACTTGTAAACCGTTTTTTATTTTATCTAAGTCCAGCCCCCAGACATTCTCTGCACTGACAAGCTGTCCCTTCACTCACTCTACACAGTTGACGCGTCAGAGCTGAGACAGCCTCTGTGTGCACCCCCGAGATGCCACTGGGTCGAAGCTCCAAGTGTACATGTAGTCAAGTTCGAAAGACGAGTTGCCGGCTCTGTGTCTACACAGCCGAGACCTCCCCACACTTCCCAGTCCCCCACACTTCCCTGCCAGTTCTGAAAGGCCGGTATAAAAAGCGAAGCATTTTGTTCTATCTACGATTTTAAGAAGAACACGCAATTAAAACATCTCATCTTTGCTTCAAACTAAGTCGAGCTGCATTTTTGACCCCAGGACAACATCTAAAGAACTGCAGGCCTCACTTGCCTCAATTAAGGTCAGTGTTCACGACTCCACCATAAGAAAGAGACTGGGCAAAAACGGCCTGCATAGTAGATTTCCAAGACGCAAACCACTATTAAGTAAAAAGAACATTAGGGCTCGTCTCAATTTTGCTAAGAAACATCTCAATGATTGCCAAGACTTTTGGGAAAATACCTTGTGGACTGATGAGACAAAAGTTGAACTTTTTGGAAGGCAAATGTCCGTTACATCTGGCGAAAAGGAACACAGCATTTCAGAAAAAGAACATCATACCAACAGTAAAATATGGTGGTGGTAGTGTGATGGTCTGGGGTTGTTTTGCTGCTTCAAGACCTGGAAGGCTTGCTGTGATAGATGGAACCATGAATTCTACTGTCTACCAAAAAATCCTGAAGGAGAATGTCCGGCCATCTGTTCGTCAACTCAAGCTGAAGCGATCTTGGGTGCTGCAACAGGACAATGACCCAAAACACACCAGCAAATCCACCTCTGAATGGCTGAAGAAAAACAAAATGAAGACTTTGGAGTGGCCTAGTCAAAGTCCTGACCTGAATCCAATTGAGATGCTATGGCATGACCTTAAAAAGGCGGTTCATGCTAGAAAACCCTCAAATAAAGCTGAATTACAACAATTCTGCAAAGATGAGTAGGCCAAAATTCCTCCAGAGTGCTGTAAAAGACTCATTGCAAGTTATCGCAAACGCTTGATTGCAGTTATTGCTGCTAAGGGTGGCCCGACCAGTTATTAGGTTCAGGGGGCAATTACTTTTTCACACAGGGCCATGTAGGTTTGGATTTTTTTTTTCTCCCTAAATAATAAAAACCATCATTTAAAAACTGCATTTTGTGTTTAATTGTGTTATATTTGACTAATGGTTAAATGTGTTTGATGATCAGAAACATTTTGTGTGACAAACATGCAAAAGAATAAGAAATCAGGAAGGGGGCAAATAGTTTTTCACATCACTGTACATGTACGACGATTAATGTACAAATTCATAGGACTGAAGCAAACCATAGTAGTTTTTCATACACAAACGGGTAATCCAAGTAGTTTTTGTCTCGGCGTCTGAAAATTCAAACAGCGGCCTCTACTCTGAGAATATTCAGGAGTGACTTTAAAGTGCAGGCCGATGGTGCATTAACTCTGACATAATAAAAATATTCTGAACTACCTGCAGAAAGGACCTGCTTGTGAAATGCTTACTGTTTCGAAACGGCCTCTCTCTGCACGGAGCCGCCTGTTTTTTAAAGGCTGAGATAACGAAACATTTTTGCTTTATAAACTCTCATTTGAACAACCGGTTAGAGACAAACTCCAGGAGCTTACTGTAACGGCGTTTTCATTCATTTCATTAACTGTAATTATTTTAATACAGAATAGTAGCCCAAATTCCGGGTGATTTTAGACATGTGAGTAATATAATGAAGTTATTTTTAAAAGTAACCCCATACCGCACAAGAGAGACTGATTTCACGTGTGTTTTAGGATTTGCTGCGGTCAGTGATTTTTAATTTTTTGCTTAGCTCAATTCTATCAACTAGGAGCCTTTTGACAAAGGAAAACTCTAAGTATACTTGTGCATTTAAACGGAGATTTATAAGAAAGCAGGTTGCACACCTTATCCCAGTTTTGTATGTGCATTTAAAAGCACTCACTGTTACACTAGCACAAAATGTTGATATTTTCTGTCTACTCAAAACTAAAATTATTTCTATTAACACAGGGGATAATTAGAAATCATTTTACTTTTTAATTAAACAGTTAAAAACAGAAAAGCCCAATTATGATTTTTGTTTCTGCGGTGGGTTGGCGCCCTGCCTGGGACTGGTTCCCTGCCTTGCGCCCTGTGTTGGCAGGGTTCGGCTCCAGCAGACACCCGCGACCCCGTGTTCGGATTCAGCGGGGCGCTCTGTTGCACATCCGAAGTTCATTGTACTAAAATATCAGAGCTAATTACTCTTTCTGCTTAAACTAATGATCAAATATTTAGGTAATTCTTAATTAAACACTAAAGCATTAGTGAACAAAATACATTTTCAGTAGCCAAGTAAAACGAACAGTTGCTTTAACATGAAAATAAAGCATTATAAGAAAAGTCCCTTTTTCCAACAGTTTTCTTGACCGGTCTTTGGAATCATCAGTGCCTTTCTCATCACATCCACCCCAAACATAGCATAGAACTTAATTTCTGCACTCATTTTAAATGATAATAGCTAGTATAAAGTCCCTAAAGGAACTGGAGACATCAAATATCTTCTATCATATATCTTTTCTTGCCAGCCTAAGTCATTCAGATTCTGCTTACAACACACATGTACGATTATTTTTTCTCAAATGGCCAAATCTTTGGCCTGCTAATCATGAAATAATCAGATTTTATTCTCATGACACTTTTATTATACCTACTTAACTTTTATCAACGTTTATCTCTCTCTATATTTATTTTTCTGTATCAGAATGTAGTTTAAGTTAATTTGTTATGGGTTCAATAGATGTATTTTTCATATTTTCGATTCTTATTTTCTTTTTTTCACATCTTCGTGTCCCCTTTTTGTTACTTCGCGCCCCCTAGTGGGGTCCGCCCCGAGTTTGAGAACCACTGTGTAGGGTTTTATGTGTAAAGCACTCTTCGGCATTTCAAGCTAAATTAGATTCCCTTGTTTATTCAGCCGTCCATCGGTGTTCCATTTTTATTATAAATTGTATTTAGTCTCTCTTTATTTACTAAGCATTTTATACGATGATTCGAAAACAGTTATCTTGTTCAGGCTTTAATTTAAAACAGCATTTTCATCAACAGGTTATAAACACTTTGGTACTCAGGGGGCTTTGTATAATACAACGTTTTAGAAATTCTGTGAACGCTTGGTAAGAGCCTTCCATTTTACATCAGTTATGAACCCCTGAAAATAAGAACGGTTATAGGAGGTTATAGGAGCCTGTACACTACAGGGCTGATGAGGATTAGGCTTTGGACATGTTAGGTCAATCAGGATGGAAAATGTTTTAGTGAATAGTTACATCACATCTATTATATATGTTACCACAAGGATTAAAATTTTACTAAAATTGTGAGGTTTTATTCTTTCTTTTAGGTAGTCCAGGTAACATAGGACAGCTGTCATTGAAAACTGCTTTTCCCTCTGTTTGTGAAAAAGCACCCTTGGTTTTAGTAGCATTCAGGGTGAAGGGATGTAAGTTTAAACTGTGATTCCAAGAGTCAACAAGTGTCTGCAAACATCTTGAATACGAGTCAAAGGACCAGGGTTTGTGCAGGGATCATAGTCAGGGGCTGAGTTAAGCTAGACATTATTATTCCAAAATAAAACATTGACTCGCCCCTATCACAAAGATAAGGCAGTAAAAACTAAAATGTACAAATACTAAGTCACAGAGGAGATTATAAAACATCTTAAGACCGGATCAACAAGGGATCACTCCAAGCTCACCGCACACTACAACGGAACCTACGTGTTCTGCGATATATTATCAGCTAAACTGTCATGTAGGCAGTTCCATGAGATTGCAAAGAGTTGGGGAAAAACATTAATTAACATCGGCTAGTATGAGGCTAATTAACATTAGCCGGTTATTGTTAGAATCTTATTTGGCAGTAAAAGTGAGGCTTGTGTTCCTCCTGATTCAGGAAGAATATTAAATATTGGAGTTTAGAATATGAACTAGACTGATAGTCATGATGGTAAGGACATTTGTGCCAAAATAAATAAAGTTACTTATGAAGTAAATAACCACATGAAAAAGTGGAGTGATTACAATTTGAAAAACTGCCATGATGTATAAAAACATTTGAAATAAATTAGAAGCTTTTTTTGACATGCGCAGTCTGGAATAGTCTGAATGTGTCCTAAAGAGTTCATTTTTAAATAAAGCTTAAAAAGGCAAATTAGAAATATTAAATCTGAATAAAACACAGATATATCATTTAATATCATCAATTAGGGTTAAGTATTATCAAGCACCGGGATCTATTTATAAGGTTTATTTAATTTAGTTATAAACAAAATGATTGGTGGCATTTTGATTTGAAATGAACAATAGTTTGACAGAGCTTTAAGAATCAGAATGCAAGGGCTGACAAAGAGTATCTCGGATCTCTGCTTTATTTTAACCTTTTGACAAGAAGTCCCTCATCAGGGAAATATACCACCTGGAGTTTGTCTCTAACCGGTTGTTCAAATGAGAGTTTATAAAGCAAAAATGTTTCGTTATCTCAGCCTTTAAAAAACAGGCGGCTCCGTACAGAGAGAGGCCGTTTCGAAACAGTAAGCATTTCACAAGCAGGTCCTTTCTGCAGGTAGTTCAGAATATTTTTATTATGTCTGAGTTAATGCACCATCGGCCTGCACTTTAAAGTCACTCCTGAATATTCTCAGAGTACGCACGCACTTGAGAATCAACTTGGAAATATTAAGGATTCAGCCATCCGTTTTTGTAAAACATACTCGATTGGCGCCTATAATAATCATGAATAGTCTGCATGAAGAATAGTTATATTTCATTTCATCCTATACAAAGATAAAAGAAATATTTTTTCTAAGAAGTTCATATAGATGCTGGGGGCTATGTGCTTTGGAAACAGCTGAAAAAATGACTGACGTATTCGTGGCTTGCCAAAGGGTGTTTTAAAGGCCTCTAGTTACACCAGCACACTCCAGTAGAGCCTCGTGTGCTTTCTTATAAATCTCCGTTTAAATGCACAAGTGCATTTTCAGAGTTTTCCTTTGTCAAAAGGCTCCTAGGTGATAGAAACGAGCTAAGCAAAAAATTTTAAAAAACACACGTGGAATCAGTCTCTCTTGAGCGGTGTGGGGTTACTTTTAAAAATAACTTCATTATATTATACTTACTTTAGTGTAGCCGCCGTTGAACGTACTGTATATGACTTTTACTTTGAATGTAAACCTGTGAGACACTATCTTCTGGAGAGACGTCAGGAAAGTCATTCGTCGTTCTGTAATCCTTGAATTGGTTAGCCGAAAAGTCGGGCTGCAGATTGAAGCTTATATTTTGACGTACTTCAAAACCCCAATTCATTGTACATCCCGTAAAATTATTACACATTTCCATTTTAGCATCAAACTCCTTTTGTAGCATTTTCCGTGTATCTTCATTACTCTGGAGGGATAAGAGTTTGTCATTTAACCTTTTATATTCCACTCTCAGGTTAAAGAACGAGTTCTCGATGATCGATTCTATAGATTCACAATTAAATTCATTTTTTTTTAGATCCTTTACCTACGGAAGCGTATTAGGGCCACGGGTGAAAAAAAATACGGACACAGTGAAGAAAAAAAAATCTAAATGTCGAGATTAAAGTCGACATGTTGACTTTATTCTCGACATTTCCACTTTATTCTCGCCATTTATGTCGAGATTAAAGTCGACATTTATACTTTATTCTATTGTTTATTTTGTCAGTAGAATGTCGCAAACTCAACATCTTAAAATGAATGTTTAATTTACTAGATTTTCTCAAACCCCTTCATTAATTAATGTAGCACATTAAATGCTTTATATTAAGTGTTCCCCGATCCAGTTTTTAATCTCTATGCGCTTCTTCAACTGACTTCCTCTTGCACTGTGAGGCGCAGACAGCGATCGCCGCACATTGACTTCATGATGTTCCTGCTCTAAGAACATTCAGAATACTAAGAGAAATACTTCTTCACGATGAAATGCATTAAAGCATGGGTGGCGGGGGGCACGGTGGCGTGGCTATAGAGCTGCTCCCTTGCATTAAGGGGTCCCCAGTTGTATGTTCAGTGTAGTGCAAAGTCCCAAAAACTGGATATATGAATGGGTATCGCACAGGTTTAACTTAAATATTGTGTAAATATTGGGCTTGGTGGGTCAGAGACACGAACACAGGATTAAATGGATGTTCTTCTGAGCGGGCTTTCTTTATTGCATGCGTGCTGTCTCTATCTGACGTACTAAACCTCCAGTTTCTATCCTTGCTTTTTCTTTCTGCACATAATCAATCACCACAAGATAAACGTCTTTGTGAAATTAAAACAAGTTATAAACTTAGACCTCGGAGTTTTCAGAACTTTAAATTATTAAAGCATGTGGTGGCACGGTGCTTGCTGGGATGGAGTTTTCAGAAATTAAAAAAAATCTTCATTAAACATGTTTAAATATGCCATCCATTCAGGGTTGCGCCCATCCCAGCAAGCATCTTGTGCGAGGCAGGAGTAAATCCTGAATGAGACGCCAACACATCGCAGGGTGAATACGTGCAACATATAAAGTAGCAGGGTCAATAATACATAACAAAACCCCACATCCTACATGTCTTTGAAAGGAAACTGAAACACGCCAAGTAGACCCACCAGAAAAACATGCAAACTCAAGGCAGGGAACACCCGGGACCCCTTGCTGCGAAGCAGCAGTGCAACCACCACGCCACCGTGCCCCCATATGCTTTAATACATTTTAAGTTCTGTACATTTTAAGTTTTGAAAACTCTGGGGTCTAGGTTTATAACTTGTTTTAATTTCACAAAGACGTTTATCGTGGTGATTGGTTATGTGCAGAAAGAAAAACAAGGATTGGAACTGGAGGTTTAGTACGTCAGATAGAGACAGCGCGCATGTAATAAAGAAAGCCCGCTCAGAAGAACATCCATTGAATTCTGCGTTCGTGTCTCCGACCACCACATCACGAACCCAACATTTACACGATATTCCAGTTAAACCTGTGTGATACCCATTCATAAATCCAGTTTTTTGGAGCCTCGTCACACTTGCCATAAAGTTCACTACACAGAAGATACAACTGGGAACCCTTTAATGCAAGGGAGCAGCTCTATAGCCACGCCACCGTGCCCCCCGCCACCCATGTTTAATACATGCTTTATTGCATTTCATCGTGAAGAAGATATCAAGTATTTCTCTTAGTATTCTGAATGTTCTTAGAGCAGGAACATCATGAAGTCAATGTGCGGCGATCGCTGTGTGCGCCTCACAGTGCAAGAGGAAGTCAGTTGAAGAAGCGCAAAGAGATTAAAAACTGGATCGGGGAACACTTAATATAAAGCATTTAATGTGCTACATTAATTAATGAAGGGGTTTGAGAAAATCGAGTAAATTGAACATTCATTTAAAGATGAAGTTTAGTTTGCGACATTCTACTGACAAAATAAACAATAGAATAAAGTGTAAATGTCGATTTTAATCTCGACATAAATGGCGAGAATAAAGTGGAAATGTCGAGAATAAAGTCAGCATGTCGATTTTAATCTCGACATTTAGACTTTTTTTTTCTTCACCGTGGCCCTAATACGCTTCCGTACTTTACAGTCTTCATCGTATTAGATAATTGTTTGTATTTGTAGTCCATTTCGGATTGAAGTTTAGTTGTTAATGAATTGGACGGCTTTATGTCATCATCAAGATGATCCTCCATTGAAACATCATGATCGTCGTGACTTCCACTCACACCACTGTTACTTTCAATGGGGTTTCGAAATGTTCTCTGGCTCCCGGACCCAGATGCCATGGCGTTGAAAATGCAGGCTTGCCTTCTTTTATAATCCAAGGCAACTTTAAATTTTCAGTCCTAGGCAGGTTCGGATCTTAAGCAGGTTTCAAAACTTCAGGCAGGTTTTTTAACTTTAGTGTAGCCGCCGTTGCATAAGGTGAAGTCAGGCACGGGTAAGACGCGTGTCAAAGAAATCTCTCAGTCCAAAAGTTACACACATAGAAATAAGGCAAAAAAAAGAAACTTAGCTTTTCTTGAGAAGCTTTGGTTATTTCTGTACTTAAAAGGTTATTTATTTCTTCTTCTGTATGTCTTAAACATACGGTTCAACATTCTTTTATTTTACGAGTTACTTCACACTCAAAAGGACATGCGCCCAGGCACGATCACGTGCATAAGCACGAACGTGAGCACAAACAAGGACACGGTTAAAAAACCGTATGCCTCTGTACCTTACACAAGGTGAGGCTAGACACTAACTGGAAACATTGTTAACTCAAAGCTGTTAGGAAATGACAGGAAAATACCAACTTAATTCTATTCACGGGGTTATAGGAACCTCCCATATTTTATGCATTATCATCTAGTAAATATTCATACATACTATAGAACTAGGAAAATGGCTCTTACACATCCGGCCCCTAATTGTTTATGCTAGGGCAGAAATCAATTACTTAACTTTACTTAATAAGAGCCATCATTACTTTACTAAACTTAAAACAAACCTTAAGAAACTTTACTTAGTTTCTACTATAAAAACACAAATACTAAACTTAAGAAACTTTATAGCTTAAACTCTAATGTATAAACACACGCTCTAAATTTAAAATGCTTTAAAATAAGGCATGCAAAAAGAGAATGGATCATTTTAATTATTTGATGCCTCCTGGAGCAGGCGCAGTTTGTTCACAAGTCTGTCTAGTGTGCTGGGATCTGCACACAAACTCTTCTGACTGCCCCTTTTGCAATTGGCATTGTCCTTACCCAGGAGTTTCAGGTTGTAGCATCTTGTAATTACACCCACAATGTCCAATTTCTTTATGAACTTGTTGCATAATGAGAGTAGCAATATGTGAATTCTTCTGAATGATTGCAGGGTGGTTTGCTTCTTCTTGCTGATTTGCTGAGCCTTCTTTTAACTCCCAATATTCCGTCTTGCAGAACTGGGTCCAGTTTAATGATTTTACTGCTTTTCTTTATAGGCCGATTTTTACTTAGTGCTTTAACTTCTTCTGGGTATGCTTGTACTTGACTGAGGCGAATAAGCTCATTTTCTGCTTTAGACAAGTCATCTAGAGACAGTGGCTTTAGTCTCATTCTTGATTTGTATTCCTTCATATGTTTCGTGATCAGGATCTTTTGTCTTTCTGGGCTATGTCCAGATTGGCTAACTGTATATTGAATTGCCTTTCTCTCTTCTTTCAAACGCATTAGCACTTCTTTAAACTTAAGGAACCAAGCTACTATTTTCTTTAATTTGTACCATTCTGAGTAGTACTCTATAAGTCTTTTTACCGGTTCAGTTTTTTCTTCTACACATGCAAAATTTACTACGCACCTTTTGATTTCCGGATCGTCGCTAGTAGACAAGTCCACCTTATCCGGTCTTTTAGGCCATTCGTGTTCTGGCTGTAGTAGGAAATTCGGGCTTTGTATCCAAGTCTTACTTTTGATGAAGCTTTCTATTGTCGAACCTCTTGATGCCTGATCCGCAGGATTTTGCGCAGATGCGACGTATCTCCATTGCGAGGGTTGCGTGTGCTCTCTTATCACTGCGATTCTGTTGGCAAGAAAGGTTTTGTAGCGTGCACTTTCATTTGCGATGTACCTTAGTACTGTGGTGCTGTCAGTCCAAAAGATTGACTCTTGCAGGGGAATCTGCAGTTCACGTTTTAACATTTTGTCCATTTTGACTGCTGCTGTAAGTTCCAAACTTGGTATAGTGACAGATTTTAGTGGTGCCACTCTTGATTTCCCCATTAGAAGTGAACAATGTCTCTCATTTTCTTTGTTAGTCAATAGGAGGTAGGAAACAGTGTCATACCCGTTTTCTGAAGCATCTCCAAAATGGTGCATTTGTGCGGTCATTATTTGACCAAATCCAGGCGGTTTACAGCACCTTGACTATATTAAAATGCACAAGTAGCTGCAAATCGTTCATCCATTTTTTCCATTGCCGAACGTACTTAGCTTCCACTTCTTGATCCCAAGCATATTTTTCTTTACACAGTTCTCTTAGAATAAGCTTGGCAGGCAATATGACTGGCGCTAGAAATCCAAGTGGGTCATATATTGAACTGACCACTGACAGAATGCCGCGTCTTGTAGCAGGCTTATCTAACCTGGAACTTGAAACTGTCAGTCTGTTTGCACCATTGAACACCCAAAGCTCTTTCAACTGGTAGCAGATCATGGCTTAAGTCCAAGTCTTTTTGATCCATTGCCCCGTCTTCTTCAGGGATTGACAGCAAAACTGCTCTGCTATTACTTATCCATTTTTTAAGATAAAATCCTCCTTTTAAGCAAAGGGCTTTAAGATCGTTGGCCAGTTTTATGGCTTGTTCTTCTGTAGCAACTGACTTTAAACAGTCGTCGACGTAGAAATTATTTAACAGTACAGTGTTAACTGCTTCCTCTGGAGCTGTGCCTCTTGCATCCTCTGCTGTTCTTCTTAAGGCATAAGAGGCACAACTGGGCGACGAAGTAGCACCAAAAAGATGCAATGTCATTTTGTATTCCTCAAGTTCATTGTTTAGATCGCCTTCAGGCCACCCTCTGAATGTTTTCACAACATAAAGTCTTTCGTCTTCACTATGTGTGATTTGCCATGGTTTCATGACTTTGCGAGCATTTGTACTTAACAACAACAATATTAATAATAGGATCGTAATTACAATATTATTGCTTTGGTCAGCATTATTTCTGGGGTTGATACACGTCTTTTTGATTAGACAATTTCTTGACATCTTTTTCTTTAGGGATGTCCTCCCTTTTCACTGGTACACTTCTGGCGTATCAAAAAATGTATTTTCTTCTATCCCACAGACTTGTAACTTCGTTAGGGCTGTACACTTTACTAATTTCGGACTATTTACTGTGTCTCTTTCTACAGCACTGATGTAGATGTGAGACTTTCCTCCAGAAAGATTTAACTGCTTTTGCAGACTTTCAGTGCAAAATGAAGCTGAGCTGTTAGAGTCTTTTAGAGCAGATGTTTCTACACATTTTTCACTCGTTTCGGACTTAACTTGAACTGGAGTCACAGCTGAGTCACACTCTTTACCGGCCCCGGTATCAGAACAAGTCTCTAACGGTTCAACAGAAATATGGGCAGAAGAAATGTTTTTCTCTTCCGACATAACGTTCTCCTCTTTAGGAGGTGTGACTTTACCGTCGGTGCCTTTTTCCTTATTCATATGCAGAATTACTGGATTTAACTGAGAACATATTTGGCATTTAATCTTTTCTTCACAATCTTTACTAAAATGTCCTTGTTTAAGACACTTGAAGCATAAGTCTTTAGATTTCAAAAAGTCAATTTTACTTTCATAAGTTAATGTCTGAATTGCACTGCATTCGTTAAGATCGTTATTTTCATTGCAAAAAAGACAGTGCTTACCGCTTGTACATCCAGCCGTTTTGACTGAGGTGTTTGTATCCATTTTTTCGTCCGCTGCAGAAAAGTTTGTAACAAAGCTGCTTTCTCTCAGGACGCCTTTCAAGGGATTCTTCTCTTAGTCAGTTTTGTCCTTCTCCTTCTTGAAGGTATGGCTTTGTGGAGCTGAGCTGTACGCGGGATCTAAAGCTGATGTTGGCTGTTCGTTATGAAAGTTCACAGGATCGGCGAGAGGTGTTTGCCTGCTCGCCGTACTTTCAATACTCTGTACTTTGCATTGCCACGGTGCTAGTAGGTCTTGAGGAAGTTTGGAGACTTTAGTAGGAAGGTTAACCTTACTTTCAAATCGTTGTCCGCTTTGTAAGTTGGGCATAATATTTATACATTGGCCAAGAAAGTTCGCATAATCGTTCTGTTCTTCTCCATCGTTTGGCTTTATTTGTGGCCGCCCTTCATCTTTTCTCATATAGACATCGGCTTTCCGAAGCTGGTTTCCATAAAGACTTTCGAGTTTCTTTCTCTTCTAACGGTGACAAATGTTTACAGTTTTTAACAATCTCGTGAGGTGAACCTTTAGTAAACTGTGCCAATAGGTCCAATTTATCTTACGGATTCTCTATCGCCTCATCGATAGCTCGGTCAAATGCTCTTATAAAGTCCACATATTTCAAGGGATCGCCGTCAAATATTGGGATCTTTTTGTGTGGCACATAAGGCGCTTGTGTCTTATACTGTTGTTCTTTCTGTCGATCGTAGCGCTTATCATAAAGCGATTGCTGGGGATTATTGCTTTCATTCGTATTTGTAAAGTTGTAACTGTTCGCATCTGGCGACTTTTCAAATTTCACATCTGGTTTCTGACTCAGTCTATTTGGACTGCGATTGCGCCCTTTAAGTGCTTTTAATTTTGCGTCGGATTCTGCAATAGCTGCCTCTAAAGCCAATTGATCTCTTTTAAATTTTCAATTGAGCTTCTTCAGCTTCTCTTTTAGCTTTTAACTGCATTTCCTCCATATCTAGAGCCTGTTGCTTTCTTTGATTCTCTGCTTTAGCCAACAGCACGCCGTGTGCTGCCTCTTGAGATCTGATGGCGCTCATAGAAGTCCCGGCTGAACTTGTACTACGTTTAGATTTTGCGGAGATTTGCGATGCTTTGGCTGAATTTGCCGCCAAACTTATATGACTTTTACTTTTAATGTAAACCTGTGAGACACTATCTTCTGGAGAGACGTCAGGAAAGTCATTCGTCGTTCTGTAATCCTTGAATTGGTTAGCCGAAAAGTCGGGCTGCTGATTGAAGCTTATATTTTGACGTACTTCAAAACCCCAATTCATTGTACATCCTGTAAAATTATTACAAATTTCCATTTTAGCATCAAACTCCTTTTGTAGCATTTTCCGTGTATCTTCATTACTCTGGAGGGATAAGAGTTTGTAATTTAACCTTTTATATTCCATTCTCAGGTTAAAGAACGAGTTCTCGATGATCGATTTTATAGATTCACAATTAAATTCATTTTTTTTAGATCCTTTACAGTCTTCATCGTATTAGATAATTGTTTGTATTTGTAGTCCATTTCGGATCGAAGTTTAGTTGTTAACGAATTGGACGGCTTTATGTCATCATCAAGATGATCCTCCATTGAAACATCCTGATCGTCGTGACTTCCACTCACACCACTGTTACTTTCAATGGGGTTTCGAAATGTTCTCTGGCTCCCGGACTCAGATGCCATGGCGTTGAAAATGCAGGCTTGCTTTCTTTTATAATCCAAGGCAACTTTAAACTTTCAGTCCTAGGCAGGTTTCAAAACTTCAGGCAGGTTTTTTAACTTTAGTGCAGCCGCCGTTGCATAAGGCGATATCAGCCACGGGTAAGACGCGTGTCAAAGAAATCTCTCAGTCCAAAAGTTCGTTTTCAAAATATTTAGTGAAAGTTAAAGGCAAATAATCCATACAAGAATAAAAGGAAAAATAGTTACACACATAGAAATAAGATGTATCTTCTATAAACTTAGCTTTTCTTGAGAAGCTTTGGTTATTTCTGTACTTAAAAGGTTATTTATTTCTTCTTCTGTATGTCTTAAACATACGGTTCAACATTCTTTTATTTTACGAGTTACTTCACACTCAAAAGGACATGCGCCCAGGCACGATCACGTGCATAAGCACGAACGTGAGCACAAACAAGGACACCGTTAAAAAACCGTATGCCTCTGTACCTTACACAAGGTGAGGCTAGACACTAACTGGAAACATTGTTAACTCAAAGCTGTTAGGAAATGACAGGAAAATACCAACTTAATTCTATTCACGGGGGTTATCATCTAGTAAATATTCATACATTCTATAGAACTAGGAAAATGGCTCTTACACTATATAACGTTTTTAGGTTACTCATTTTGTAAGGGACGGCAGACCTGGGCTGGCATCTCGACATGTACAGGACATGGTTCATTACTCAACCAGGAGGACAATGTAATTAAGGAAATTAGGGTTTTGCTCTTTTTTAGTAACTGTCTTTTGTCTGATTTTAGACAACCGCCAGGAAAATAAACCCTAAAATTAAGCTCTGTATAAATGTGAACATTTTTGGTATCCGCCACCAATCAGCCCAGGCTAGATATTTTAGACGTCTGAAACATACGTCTGTGTGATTTTTACAAGGCTTATATATCAAAATATATTTAAAAGGAGATGAAAAAAATGTTTAGATCAATTTTAAAGCATCTCTCTTTATAAAGCGGTATTTTGGAAGTGCTTTATGTTTGCCAATCATTTGAACCAGACAAGCCACGCTCGTTGCACCGCGTCTTTGGAATGTCTCCTAAAAACATCCGTTGTTTTACAAGCTGCATTCCACAAAGTAAGGCAATTTTTCACATCGGACGCAGACTGTTGCCTAGGTGCTGTGAATCGCTCCCCTCCTTTCCCCTAACGGTCACACAAACACCTGCCATCTCTGGGCTGTGAAGCGCATTTCTGTATCCCCGGAGGTCCGATCTGTTTAAGGCTATGGCTCTAAGATTCAAGGGACAAATGCCAGCGTGGTTTCGAATCCCGCTTCTGGTAAATATTTGTGCTCCGTTCACTCTGGGATTATCTGAATACAATTCTAACTTTTAGAAAACTATTCGCCGTGCTTTCGCGATCGGTTTCCTTAGGGGCAGCTGATTATTTAAAATGGGAGATGATGGATGGAACAGGGCGTTTTTAAAGATATACAAAATATACATCCGAGGCTAGCGTCTCTCTGTTGCCTATTATTTAACTGTGCGGGTGATTTTTAAATCCTTTAACTTTAAAAGTTACACACGTAACTTGTTCTCCCGGACTGAGCAGCTGCGCGAACGTGCAAGCTTGATGCGCTCCCGTTCCGGGTTAGGGTGGGGGATTGACAAGCATGCGCTCGCAGAACACAGCAAGGGGTGGGAGGTGTTTCTGTCAGCAGAGCTCCGGCCTCATACAGTTTGCCGCTATAGACCTCGCAGGGCCGTGCAGGGGGGGCTGTCCGGCTCTCTCTGTCTACACAGAGCCTGTCAGTTTTGAGAGAGAGCAGGGGCTGCTAAAAAGCCGGGCTGCTTGATTTCTGTGAGGTGGGAAGCTTGAATCACCGCTAAGGCTGCTTTTTACTGCAGAATCTGTCTGTGAGATGGAAAAATGCAGCTCGACTTAGTTTGAAGCAAAGATGAGCTGTTTTAATTGCGTGTTCATCTTAAAATCGTAGATAGAACAAAATGCTTCGCTTTTTATACCGGCCTTTCAGAACTGGCAGGGACGTGTGGGGGACTGGGAAGTATGGGGAGGTCTCGGCTGTGTAGACACAGAGCCGGCAACTCGTCTTTCGAACTTGACTGCATGTACGCTTGGAGCTTCGACCCAGGGGCATCTCGAGGGTGCACACAGAGGCTGTCTCAGCTCTCAGCTCTGACGCGTCAACTGTGTAGAGTGAGTGAAGGGACAGCTTGTCAATGCAGAGAATGTCTGGGGGCTTGACTTAGATAAAATAAATAAAAAAACGGTTTACAAGTGCTAAACTAAGGCTTAGATCTTTAAAGTCGTAGATTATTTTAAATAATAGATAGATACAGGAGTTCTTACCCAAACCATAGAGGCAGGCAGCTCTGCCCCTTCAAACGCTTGTGCGTGTGTCTTCGAGAGAAGCGGGGCACCAACAGGTCTGTAACTGGCCTGGATTTGTCAGGACATGCCTGTTCAAGGAGGGGGGCTGCTCTTGACAGTTTGTTTAATTAAGCAGGTGGCTGTGGGATGAGTTCAAACAGGGGTCAGATATCCATCAAACTACCCTTGACAGTTTCCTGAACCAATCATGTGCCGGGGCGGGTTCAAGGAGGCTCAGACATCCATCAAAAGGCCCTTGACAGTTTCCTGAACCAATCACGTGCCAGAGGGCGGGGGCTAGGTCACGTGGGGGAAGGCGTGACGTCAGCTGGGGCGGGATTTCCAGTCTTGCGTCATACGGGTGGGACTTCTGGTCATAAATCATAGGGCGGAGCTTAAGGGTCATAAATCATAGGGGCGGGACTTCCGGTATGACGTCATGGGGGGGCGGGGCTTAGGGGTCACAAATCTTTTTGACATAAACCCCATGCATATAACTACTGACCACTTAGCAGCATTTAGCATGGTGATGGCTGAAGGATAGAAACTGTTTCTCAGTCTATTTATCTTAGTCTTTAGGGATCTGAAACGTCTGCCTGAAGGCAGGCATTCAAACAATGCATGGCCTGGGTGTGATGGGTCCTGAAGAATTTTCATGACGTTCCTGAGACAACAGGAACTATGCAGTTCTTTTAGTGAGGGGAGTGGACAGCCAACTATCTGCTAATGACCCTGTGGAGCTATTTCCTCTGTGCAGCTGGAGAACCACGCACAGAGACAGTAGACCAGGATGCTCTCTACTGTGCAGCGGTAAAAGGACACCAGCAGTTCCTCAGGGATGTTGTTCTTCCTGAGCACCCTGAAGAAGCAGAGTCTCTTTTGGCCCTTCTTCACTACCTCAGCAGTGTGTGTTCCCCAGGTCAAGTCCTCCCTAGTGGTGACTCCCAACAAGCGAAAGTCTGAGACCCTCTCCACACTGTCCCCGTTGATGATGAGTGGCTGGATGTTGTCTGCCTTCTTCCTGAAGTCCACGATGAGCTCCTTGGTCTTGGTCTAATGAAAACATAACAGACTTTGGCCAAAGAATGCATAGCTCTCTATTATAATAAAAAAAATTCAGGGATGAAACGGGGACTGTATCAAAGAAGTGACACTACATAGAAGTGACATAAATACCGTATTAAAGGAGTGACATAACGATGGAGTTATGAAAGTACGCTCGCCAAAAAAATCGTTGCAGCCTCACCTACCACTTGGATGGTTGGTTGGATGGTTGTTACTGCTTTGAAATTTATATCCTCGCCGATGTGATGAGACTTTTTAGCCTGGGACGAGATGTGACTTTTTCAGGGAGATACTTTCACGTCCTGCGAGATGAGACTTTGTGCCAAGAGATTTAACCATGCCCGGAGCCGGGAATAAAAGACAAAGAGTAGATGACAAAGTAAAATGTCGTATAGAACTCAAAAACGTTGGCGCAATACACATACAGATAATGAAAACACTAAAATTCGAAAGTCTCAAAAAAGTGATAGTAAAGATCACAGCACAAACAAATGGAAATTATTACTTGGTGAAATAACGGAACAGCAAAAATGGATTGAATATATTGTTTGGATTTAAACTTTAAACTGTAGATCGTCTAATTCGTGTTGCCTTCAGGGAAAAATGGTAGTACTAAATGCTCTGCTCCCCATAGTGGTAAGACGGACGAAGGGGACAGTCAAGTGGATGGAGGAAGAGGATCTAAGGGTACGGGAGGGAATGGCAACATGGAGGAGGTTGGACAGATATGGAGGGGAAAGGTTGTGGATAGCCTTAAAAGTTAACAGAAGAATTTTGAATTGAATGTGGAACTTTACTGGAAGCCAATGAAGCTGCTGCAAAATGGGAGTGATACGGTGAATAGAGGGGGTTCTAGTAATGATGCGGGCAGCTGAATTCTGGATCAGTTGAAGATTATAAAGAGATTTGCGAGAAAGACCAAAGAAAAGGGAATTGCAATAATCCAGACGAGAAGTGACAAGGCTATGAACAAGGATAGCAGTGGTGTGGGGAGTGAGGGAGGGGCGAATGAGATTAATGTTGTGCATAGTGTTATATATAGTGTTTATTTAGTATATAGTGTTCATAGATTTGTATCCCACCACACAGACAAAGAAATAAAGCAATCAGGTGCGGAATCAGTTAATAATTTGTGCAGCTAATTCGGGGGTACAAAAGGCCAGAGCCCACCCCAGCAGTGTGCATAATCAGTGCTGTATATTTGTTCTACTTCGCCTGTTAAAACATATAATCACAGTAATTAAAAGCTTTATGCTACATAGAAAAACAAACAAACAAAAAAAGATCAAAGTGGGAAGACTTTTGTAACAAAAGGGATACACTTACGAGCAGATAAATCCTGCATGTTAGTTTGTTATTATTTAATAATTTACATTTGCCTAGTTTACAATTTTTATGCCCATTGCCGGAGGTCACATGACACAATGAGTCATTTTGATCTGCCTAAGAAAAAAAGAAGGAAGAGCAGAGATCCTGGCATCCATGTATTGAATCTCTTTCTTAAATCTCTTAACCTTCTCTCTTTACTCCTAACTGAAGCCAAAAGGAGCTTCTAAGTGTTAGGGGCACCATTCCGGTTTTGGGTTGTAATGAACACATATTCAATTGCTTTTGGTATTCTTACCTTTGCCTGTTCATTAACTACACCTCTAGCTTCTCCTTTTGACTTTTCATTTCAGGGTTGCTGCATTATGCTAGCTGTACCAAAATCGTAATGCTATTATTGGTGTTCACGATGCCCACTGCAAGTAGTGACCATCACTGTTATTTAAGGTTGCAACATAACACTTCGAAAATCCTAGTCTTGCTGAAGCCAGATGTCTGAAGACAACCATACATGAATTTTGCTTAAGACTGAGTGGGAACGATTAGACGGATCACCGAGTGTCACATTTCTAAACCAATCCAACATCATGTGAAGGCGGCACCCAAAGAAAGGAGGTGATTTTGAACTGCAAAGATCAGAGCTGCTCTCGTTAACCTGGTCCAACAGCTTCTGTTTACAATCAAAAAATCTAAAATAACCCGATCAGACACATAAATGTGTGCCACGTGTGCAGCGAGCACATTGCCTGTTTAAAAAATAAAAATAACCTGTTTAAAAAATGATCATAACCTGATGCATGGTAAAAAAAAAATTCTGTAGAATCAGATTATCCATTGGCATTCAATGGCATTATTGGATGAACAGTAAACATGAATGACACACTACTGTATATTGTCGAAGGTGCTGTGTGCTCTCTGTTATTCAGCGTTACAACAGTGTAGGAGTCGATGGCAGCTTGAAAGAACTGGCAGCTCTGTTCGTGAAAATATGAACTGCAAAACATGCATTTCAAGTAAATGTTGTGCCACACTCCTTCAAAATGACTGCCGTTAAGAGAGCTGATAATGAAGAGCCACAGCAGATGCAGATTTCAGTGCTCAAAACACCAGAATCAACAAATCTGCCTAACAACAGCAGTAGATGCATAGATGAGGCTGCATAACATCCACCTTCTGACTGCACGTCTGAACAAATAACTAAAGGAAGTTAACTTCACTTTCTAATGGGAATGCAAACACACCATGGCAAAATAGCCTCAGCGTTTTAACACGTTGTACATCCATAGACCACAATGCTTATCTAAACTCTGTTTGCTGCTGTTATCTCATACAGTGATGCAACAGTTAAAATGACAGAAAGACATTATAGCAGACACAGGCACTTCTCAAATGTGTGAAGGCCAGTGGATGCGGAGGCCCATTTTTGTGTGTGCACGTCTGTCTCCACTGTCGCAACGCTCACTACAATGTGCAAATTAGTTAATTAATTCAGGTACCAGGATCCAAGCTTCTATTGACTTAAAATTGAAAATCCCAAGACAACTGGTGGACCCAAAACACCATTGACTCTTACGGAAGCCAAGTTGAGGGGGAAGAGAAGGCTCTGAACAATATACCGAACAGGGTTACGGATTTGGAGTCCACGTGCAAGAACTTCTCTGAAGAAAACATGGCACTTAAACACACTTCTGAAGACTTGGATACAAAGGGTCGAAGGAACAATCTTACACATTATTGGCAGAGGTAGCAGAGGGAAGTGAGCCGACTGTATTTCTATCTCAGCTTTGGTTAACCTTTTAGAGATGGGTCTGGTTGTAGATATCCACTGTGAGGCCCAGAGGTGATGTTTCATTATACTGTAGTTACTTTTCACTGTTTATGGAAATCTAGCTACACATCAGGTAGGAAGACCATTGCTGGGATGTTGTTTCTTCACAAAAGGCATTCTTCACTCCTTTCTCGTTCAATTGGCTGCGTGGTTTACATTGCAGAAGTAGTTGCATGTTTTGTATTAACTATTGTTGAATAAACCTCGGATCTGCCTGCTTCATCTTGCTGTATTTTGCCTGGTGTGTGGAAGTCAAACGAGACGGTGGGTAGGGCTTCGGGTTAAAAATTTAAGCTGTTTTCTTACTTTAATTGATGTTAAGTAAAGCTAAGAACGGTGTGGTTCATGTCCTTCTCATAACAGACTCCATTTATACTTGTGCTGTGATTGCTACTGGTTTGTTTACCAGCTCAATAAAGTGAAATAAGAGCTGTGACAAACTACCAGACTACACAGTCACCCAAGAGGAGTAGAGGCCCATCGGCATGTCTGATGCCTTTCGTCAGACAACACCTCTGCACTTAAGATATTTTTCAATCAATAACCGTTAAATTAGATCACTTTTTACAACCTTAGGATGTCACTGGAAGACAAACTTCCTCGGTGGGACTAGAGAGATGATTTGCAGGAAGTACATTCTTGACGCCAGTCTGCATTGAAGATGATGAACAAAGTTGACGACTTGTATCAGTACCTCAAATTGGTCTTGGATGGTGTACACCTAATGTTTTAAGGAGTGTGATGGACAGCCGGGTCCCATGCCCGGCAGGGACGCCCCTGCTGCTTCTGTTCCGGGGGAGTCGCCATGGGCAGTCCAATACCTCCCGGGCGCTTGGTGGCAGCCTCCTGGCCGACGGTGATTCCCCAACCGCCCGCAGGGCTCCATGGGAGATGGAGTCCTCCACAGCTTGGATTGGGGCCCAGCATGGCCGCTAGGGGGAGCTGCCTGCTTCCCACAGCCTGGCTGGACGAGTTTTCAGCCCCACCCGGAAGTTCAATTAGGACCAGGTGGTTAATCACCTGGAATGCTTCCGGGTGGGCTATAAAAGGCCCCAGCCACCACCACTCAACGAGCCAGGGTTGGGAGGAGGAGGACTACGCTTGCGGAGGAGTGGTGGAAGAGAAGGTGGAGAAGTGAGTTTTGTGTGCTTTGTGCTTTTGGAGACTGTGTTTGGGCTGTGTGGCACGGGGAAGGCGTGTCACACAGCTGAAGAAAATAAAAGCCTGTGTGTTTTGTACACGTTGCCTCTGCGTGGTCTGTGCCGGGTCGGGCGCTATATAGCGCCTTTTACATCTGGCGTAGTCGGCAGGATTCCGGGCCGTCCATTTGGACCGGGACCTGCATAAAAATTGTGTGTAACGGCCCGGCACAACACCTGGGGGCACGTGTAGCCCAGCGCAGGAGCGCACACCGCACCGCAGTGCCGAGCGCGCTCCCGAGGCAGAGAGCTTGCTCTATTGTGAGTACAGCGCTGAGAGCGGCCTTTGGACTGCAGCAGGGCACGCCCCGGCGAGCGCGCCACCGAGGCCGAAGCGCGAGGCACGCGCCTGCACGACTTGCCGGCGGACACGCGCAGCACATCGCTGAGAGAACGCTCCGCAGCTGCAAGCAAGCCAGCCAGCGCAGCACAGCACAGCACAGCGCAACTGAGGCCGCAAAACCACCTACAGGCACCGCGCCATGGGGAAAAAAAGCGGGCGGACACAGAAGCCAGCCTCCAGACGCCGGCATGCCGCCCGCTCCACGGGTCACAACCGGAGGTAGGTGACGGGCTCAAGAGGGAAGGGCCACAGGAAGGGTTTTCGCGTTTGCGTCAGCCTACCTCCTGGACCCCGAGGGACGAACCACCTGTTGGTGGGCAGATGGCCTCTGTTCGTGGCGTGACGGCGCAGAGAGCGGCGGGAGAGCGAGGCTGGGCTGTGTCTTCCCGCGGGCCGGCCAGTCAGCCGGAGGAGGAGAACCGGAGGAGTTTCCCGATCGCGGTGACTCAGCTAGAGGAGCAGGAGCTCCTCTCGAAACAGGTAAAGGGGAGTGTGTCAGCCGCCCTCCGAGGACAGTTCGCAGGCGGGGGTGACGGACCTTCTCCCCGAGCCTCTCGGACTCCCAAACGGACCTGCGGAGGGTCCGCAGGGTCTTGTTGGCTCGCGGTCGGTGGGAGGAAACAAGGGGACTTCAAGTCCAGCGCCGACCGAACGCATTAACTTTTCTTGGGCTGTAGAGGAGTTGAAACATGTTCTCCTTCCTCTGCAGTCCTTAGTTAAGGTTTTCAGGTCCTGCAGGAGACGAAGGAGGACTTGGACTGGAAGATCGGCGCCGATGGCGGCCGTTGTTAAATGGCTGGAGAGCGGGGCGCCAGCCTCCTGCCTGCAGGACACAGCGGTTCAGGTAGGTGAAGCCTGGGCCGTGAGGAAAGGGGCGGAGCGCAACGGCGCGGATATGATCAGTGCTGCTTGCCAGGTCGCCCGCCAACTACACAAGACGCCGCCGTGTGGACCGATCACGGTGGCAGAGGAACGTGTGGAGAGGCAGCTGGTGGATGTTGGCTGCCAAACAACCCCGTCCCCTCTGCCTGCACTGGTCTCGCGGTCGTCTAAAGGGGTGCAGGCGGCACAGGGTCTCCCTTCTTCCCATAAGGGGACCCAGACCGTCACTGCACCCCAGAGGAAGAGGAGGACCCGGACAAAGAGGTCGGGGACTCCTGACAAGGTGCAGCGTAAGCCCGACAGTGCGACAGTATGGGAGGGCTACACTGCGGAGGGGCGAACACCTCACAAGCCCTCCCCGGAGTGGGCAAAGGGGCAGGAGTTTCCTGCCTGCTTCCGTTCCCGCAAGGGTCGAGCTGGAGGGGGTCGGTTGTGTTATTCCTGTGGTCACGCTGGTCATGTCTGGAGGGGTTGTCCAAGGAGGACGTCCGAGTGGCAGGGACGTCGGGGCAGCACCCCCAGACCTGTTCATTATGTTTTTACAGGGCGCAGCCATGAAGCCAAGGATGCCGACTCCCTGTCCTGGAGAGGACCGGCCCTCGCGGGGCAGGCCGATGAGCCCCACAAGCCTCATCTGAGGGTGGGGAAGTGTGATGGACAGCCGGGTCCCATGCCCGGCAGGGACGCCCCTGCTGCTTCTGTTCCGGGGGAGTCGCCATGGGCAGTCCAATACCTCCCCCGGGACGCTTGGTGGCAGCCTCCCTGGCCGACGGTGATTCCCCAACCGCCCGCAGGGCTCCATGGGAGATGGAGTCCTCCACAGCTTGGTTGGGGCCCAGCATGGCCGCTAGGGGGAGCTGCCTGCTTCCCACAGCCTGGCTGGACGAGTTTTCAGCCCCACCCGGAAGTTCAATTAGGACCAGGTGGTTAATCACCTGGAATGCTTCCGGGTGGGCTATAAAAGGCCCCAGCCACCACCACTCAACGAGCCAGGGTTGGGAGGAGGAGGACTACGCTTGCGGAGGAGTGGTGGAAGAGAAGGTGGAGAAGTGAGTTTTGTGTGCTTTGTGCTTTTGGAGACTGTGTTTGGGCTGTGTGGCACGGGGAAGACGTGTCACACAGCTGAAGAAAAATAAAAGCCTGTGTGTTTTGTACACGTTGCCTCTGCGTGGTCTGTGCCGGGTCGGGCGCTATATAGCGCCTTTACAGGAGATAACGTTCATCTTAGATGTTCTATTCCCTGGACCAAATAATGAATGCCAGTTGTCTTCAGGATTTATATAACAACAACAACAACATGTATTTCTAAAGTACATTTGCATACAAACAATGTGTCTCAAAGTGCTTTACAAGAGCAATGACAAATGGAGTCCTCCTGTCCTGGATCAGGCACGTTACTTGTCACTACTATGGGCTAAAGAAGTGGATCCAGGTTAAAGAAAAACTACAAGAGAAAAGAGGCGACTTGTTTTCCATGGGAGGTGAAATCATACATTTTTCTGATTTTGGTTCTGATGTGGCCCAGTGAAAGCACAGCTTCGTGCCTCTGGAGTGAAATACAGCCTTCTATACCCTGCCTGGCTGCTGGTAGCTCAAGAAAAAAACACAGTCCACTGTTATTTACTTCTCCTGGGGAGCCTGCAGCATTGTGCAAGAATGAAATGATAACATGAATACCATTTTCACTTTGTTCTTCATCTCAGGATAACAACTCTCAGTCGCACTGTACTGGTATGGACGGATCACTCCGATTTTTTTTGTTATAAAACTAACTAGGTGTGTTATCAGCTTCACCCAAGAAATCAACAAAGACAATTATCAGAGGAGAACATTTTGAACAAAGGGTGATATTTTTTTTTTTCTCTTATGCGCATTTTCAGAAGAATGCTGTTATGTAACATTCTTTTTTTTCTTTTTTTTTTACCGTGTCCTGTTCGGCTGTGAAGCAATCAGAATTGATGTCTGAATGCTGGCGACTAGCCTTACAGTTTTTCTCTCAGGTGGAGTGTTACAGCTTCTGCTGACGTCACACCTGATACCAAAACTTTATTAAAAATATTTTCAGATGTTTTTAAGATTCGAACCAGACACGGAGACAAAAGGGAAAGAAAAAGAAGAGAGAGAAGGAAGAGATGGAGGTAAAGGGGGAAGGGGGGGGTTTCGTATAGAAATTATGTAACATTCTTGATGTGTATTCTGCAAACAAGTCACCTGCTTTGAAGATCAGACTGCAAAAGTGAAAAGGCCAACGTCTTACTGGTTATTGTGATGGCTGTCTACAGGACATAGATATTTGCCCGATTGCCATAAAGTCACCTACTATGAAATTTTTAACTGAAATTTGAACATTGGTTACTACTCAGCAATATGTGTACCCCTTCTTGATAGCTGGCAGCAATACTTTTTGTTTAGCTTGTGTTTACTGACCTGTACTATTGTTTGATCCCTCGTCATGTTGATCTAAGCAGAGACTGAAGTGGATATATACTTCTGGGCAGTGGGTGGTGATCGCTTGGCCTAAAAAATGAGGGAGGGACCACTAAGAGCAATGCCAGGACCACTTGCTCAGAGGACAGGGGCTCACTGGCAGACAAGGGTACACGGCTGGCAAGACGTAACGTACACAGATGGCGACACCTACCTCCAGGGAGGAAGAGACAACAGTTCAATCAGAGAGACGCTGGTTGTGGGTCCAGCAGGAGAGGGAAGACTCAAGAAAGAACTAAGTGAAACCGGTGGACAAGAAGCGAGGTGTGCCTAAGGTGTTATAACAACACGAGGAGCCTAGAAGCAAAAAAAAGAAAACTCACTCCACGAGAGAGGGACACTGACAGGGATTGGACAATTCGGCAAAACCTCTGTTGGGAAACAAGCGTCTAGCGACGGTGGACATATAGTACGCAGTGCGCAAACTGGACTTCGCATCACTTCACCACGGTTATGTTTTTTAACAGACTTTTAGAGCGTGGACTGTGTGTATTTTTCTAAAAGGTTTTCATTCCTGATATTTTTAGATTCTTATGTTCCTTTATCTTTATCTTTTACACATGATATCCGATATGGTGTTCCACAAGGCTCTATCCTGGGTCCGCTGCTCTTCTCAATCTACATGCTTCCGTTAGGTCAGATTATCTCAGCTTACAACGTGAGTTACCACAGCTATGCTGATGACACACAGCTGTACTTATCAATAGCACCTGATGACTCCGACTCTCCCGATTCACTAACACAATGTCTTACTGGTATTTCTGAATGGATGAATAGTAATTTTCTCAAACTAAATAAAGAGAAAACTGAAATTTTAGTAATTGGCAATAATGGATTCAATGAGGTTATCAGAAATAAACTTGATGCACTGGGATTAAAAGTTAAGACGGAAGTAAAAAACTTAGGGGTAACCGTTGACTGTAATCTGAATTTTAAATCGCATATTCATCAGACCACTAGGACAGCATTTTTTCACTTAAGAAACATAGCAAAAGTTAGACCTCTTATATCATTGAAAGATGCTGAGAAATTAATTCACGCTTTTGTTTTCAGTAGACTAGATTACTGTAACGCACTCCTCTCAGGACTTCCCAAAAAAGACATAAATCACTTGCAACCAGTGCAGAATGCAGCTGCTAGAATCCTAACTGGGAAAAGAAAAACCGAACACATTTCTCCAGTTTTGATGTCACTACACTGGTTACCTGTGTCATTCAGGATTGACTTTAAAATACTGCTTATGGTTTATAAAGCCTTAAATAATCTTGCTTCATCTTATATATCGGAATGCCTGACGCGTTATATTCCAAATCGTAACCTTAGATCTTCAAATGAGTGTCTCCTTATAATTCCAAAAGCTAAACTTAAAAGAAGTGGTGAGGCAGCCTTCTTCTGTTATGCACCTAAAATCTGGAATAGCCTGCCGATAGGAATTGCCAGGCTAATACAGTAGAGCACTTTAAAACACTGCTGAAAACATATTACTTTAACACGGCCTTCTCCTAACTTCACTTTAACTTAATACTGATACTCTGTATGTTCAATTCATCACAATAACTATTCAGTGGCTCTAAAATCCGTACTGACCCCTACTCTCTCTTCTGTTTCTTTTTCCGGTTTCTTTGTGGTGGCGGCCTGCGCCACCACCACCTACTCAAAGCATCCTGATGCACCAACATTGATGGACTGAAAGCCAGAAGTCTACGTGACCATCATCATCAGGTCCTTCCATGAAAACCCTAAATACAAAGAGGACTGTTTGACTTATGTTAGGTAGATTGCCCAGAGGGGACTGGGCGGTCTCGTGGTCTGGAACCCCTACAGATTTTATTTTTTTCTCCAGCTTTTGGAGTTTTTTTTTGTTTTTTCTGCCCACCCTGGCCATCGGACCTTACTCTTATTCTATGTTAATTAATGTTGACTTATGTTTATTTTTTATTGTGTCTTTTATTTTTCTATTCATTTTGTAAAGCACTTTGAGCTACATTTTTATTGTATGAATATGTGCTATGTAAATAAATGTTGATTGATTGATTGATTGATCTTCTTGGTGTATTTTTATATTGTCATATGTAATACAAGTTACTGTTGCTTTTCCTGAAATAGCTGCTGTGTCTTTCATTGTGTGTTTACTCATCGCTCAATTTAAAGAGTCCTGTGTGCTACCAGCTGTAAATCTCAGGAATTTCCAGTCTCTTAATAAAGCTGGGTGGCCTAGTCAGATGTTTGAAGTTAGATCACTTGTAAGTGTGACCAGACTTCACTGATCGTGCCATTGCTTAACTGATTGTATCACAAGTACTACAGTGGGATGCAAAAGTTTGGGCAACCTTGTTAATAGTGATTATTTTCCTGTATAAATCGTTGGTTGTTATGATAAAAAATGTCACTTAAATATATCATCTAGGAGACACACACAGTGATATTTGAGAAGTGAAATGAAGTTTATTGGATTTACAGAAAGTGTGCAATAATTGTTCAAACAAAATCAGGCAGGTGCATAAATTTGGGCACCGTTGTCATTTTATTGATTCCAAAACTTTTAGAACTAATTATTGGAACTCAAATTGGCTTGGTAAGCTCAGTGACCCCTGACCTACATAAACAGGTGACTCCTATAAGAGAAAGAGTATTTAAGGGGGTCAATTGTAAGTTTCCCTCCTCCTTTAATTTTCTCTGAAGAGTAGCAACATGGGGGTCACAAAACAACTCTCAAATGACCTGAAGACAAAGATTGTTCACCATCATGGTTTAGGGAAGGATACAGAAAGCTGTCCCAGAGATTTAAGCTGTCTGTTTCCACAGTTAGGAACATATTGAGGAAATGGAAGACCACAGGCTCAGTTCAAGTTATGGCTCGAAGTGGCAGACCAAGAAAGATTTCGGATAGACAGAAGCGACGAATGGTGAGAACAGTCAGAGTCAACCCACAGACCAGCACCAAAGACCTACAACATCATCTTGCAGCAGATGGAGTCACTGTGCATCGTTCAACCATTGGCACTTTACACAAGGAGATGCTGTATGCGAGTGATGCAGAGGAAGCCTTTTCTCCGTCCACTGCACAAACAGAGCCGCTTGAGGTATGCTCAAGCACATTTGAACAAGCCAGCTTCATTTTGGAATAAGGTGCTGTGGACTGATGAAACTAAAATTGAGTTATTTGGGCATAACAAGGGCGTTATGCATGGAGGAAAAAGAACACAGCATTCCAAGAAAAACACCTGCTACCTACAGTAAAATATGGTGGTGGTTCCATCATGCCGTGGGGCTGTGTGGCCAGTGCAGGGACTGGGAATCTTGTCAAAGCTGCGGCACGCATGGATTCCACTCAGTATCAGCAGATTCTGGAGACCAATGTCCAGGAATCAGTGACAAAGCTGAAGCTGCGCCGGGCTGGATCTTTCAACAAGACAACGACCCGAAACACTGCTCAAAATCCACTAAGGCATTCATGCAGAGGAACAAGTACAACGTTCTGGAATGGCCATCTCAGTCCCCGACCTGAATATAATTGAAAATCTGTGGTGCGAGTTAAAGAGAGATGTCCATGCTCGGAAGCCATCAAACCTTAATGAACTAGAGATGTTTTGTAAAGAGGAATGGTCCAAAATACCTTCAACCACAATCCAGACTCTCATTGGAACCTACAGGAAGCGTTTAGAGGCTGTAATTTCTGCAAAAGGCGGATCTACTAAATATTGATTTCATTTCTTTTTTGTGGTGCCCAAATTTATGCACCTGCCTGATTTTGTTTGAACAATTATTGCACACTTTCTGTAAATCCAATAAACTTCATTTCACTTCTCAAATATCACTGTGTGTGTCTCCTATATGATATATTTAACTGACATTTTTTATCGTAACAAGCAACGATTTATACAGGAAAATAATGACTATTAACAAGGTTGCCCAAACTTTTGCATCCCACTGTATGTAACTAACTTGGCAACTTTTTTATTAACAAAATGTTTAGTTTTCACCCCCTCCCCACAAGTGTCTAATATTATTAGTTCATTGGAGCCAGTGTGGAATGGAAGTTAAAGTCTATTGCTAGCTTCTGTATGAAAATCTGCATGTTCTCTGTGTGGCTAGGTATTATTATAACAGATAAATACGTGTGCTTACATAGAGTAGGGCTGCCAGTATGGAATGCAGTTTTTGGCTTCTTCCCGGCTTGCCTTAGCAGTGTCTAGATTATCGTCCAATTAAGATGCCAAACGTATGACAAGCTTTCTGATAAGCTTGATTAAAAATATAAGAAAAGACTAGAATTTCTGCTTTCCGTTGTAATCAAAAATTGTGTAAGAATGTTCTGTGACCTTTGGATGAAACTGAGCTTATTTTTTCTAACTGTTTCTTTGAAGATTTCTGTTATAAAAATGCAACTGACTCCCCTTGAGGGGGCTTTTGCACTTAGAGCTCTGTAAGGCAAAGACCCTCTACTCACCAAGTGTAAGAAATAAAAGAATTCTGTTTGTTTGAATTGGTGCCTGCCTGCTGTTGTCTTGAACCTTCTTCCACACCAGTTACTCTTGAAAATGCAACATACAAGTGCACACAACTAAAACATTCCTGCTGCTAATTAATTCTTGCTTTTTCTAATGAAAGGTCTTGGCTTTTGTTGACAGTCACTACAAAACAAAATTTTTCAGGAAACTATTCTGTGGAATTGAAATGGGTAATCAGTAGGAATTTTTACTATTTCATTATGTTCACATTTTTCATTTGTTTATGTCGGTCACGAAAGTATTGCTTTTTGATATCTGCAAGCCCCAGAAGTCTGCGAGATCTCTTCTGTACTGTGCCCTGAATAGGACAAGGTACGCTAGAATAGCCCAGACACTGCAACGGTATTATTGATAAATATGGCAGGAAAAAAACCCAAAAAATCATTTTTTTTCCTACATCATCAATAACTATTAATCATTTTTGAGATTTTGGAGTATTTCATTTTTCTATTGTGGGGAGGTTTTACCCCTAAATATCGATATATCAAAATATCCTTTCTTAGTGGATAATTACTGGCCTAGATGTACAATCCTACAAATATCAGTCTTTTAATGAAAAAGGAAAGAGTGTTTATGTTGATGAGTTAGTGAGCGAGTCAGTCAGTCAACTGTGCATTGAACAATATAAATTACAGTGATCTGGTCATGTCATCCATCTCTAGAATACTGTAATCTATGTTTTAAGTGACTCGAGTTTTACAACATTTTAATTATTTTTAAACTGATTAACCAGATATGTTATCGTGCTATTTCCCTCTACTTACCCTTTACCTACTTTCTTTAAGGGTAAGTGTATTCTTCAAGTTTGTTACCGGGTTGGTCTTCTTGTGTCACACTATTAGTCAGACAGATACTTTATTAATCGAGGGAAATTCACATACTCCAGCAGCAGCATAGTGATAAAAAACAATATTAAAATTAAAGAGTGATAAAAATGCAGGTATAGCAGACAATAACTTTATATAATGTTAACGTTTACCCCCTCCGGGTGGAACTGAAGAGTCGCATAGTGTGGGGAAAGAACGATCTCCTCAGTCTGTCACTGAAGCTGCTCCTATGTCTGGAGATGATCCTGTTCAGTGGATGCAGTGGATTCTCCATGATTAACTAGAACCTGCTCAGCGCCCGTCGCTCTGCCACAGATGTCAAACTGTCCAGCTCCGTGCCTACAATAGAGCCTGCCATCCTCAACAGTTTGTCCAGGTGTGAGGCGTCCTTCATCTTTATGCTCCCGCCCCAGCACACCACTGTGTAGAAGAGGGCACTCGCAACAACCGTCTAATAGAACATCTGCAGCATCTTATTGCAGATGTTGAAGCACACCAGTCTTCTAAGGAAGTATAGTCAGCTCTGTCCTTTCTTACACATAGCATCAGTATTGGCAGTCCAGTCCAATGTATCATCCAGCTGCACTCCCAGGTATTTATAGGTCTGCACCCTCAGCACAGTCTCCTCTGATGATCACAGGGTCCATGAAGGGCCTGGTCCTCCTAAAATCCACCATCAGCTCCTTGGTTTTGCTGGTGTTCAGGTGTAGGTGGTTTGAGTCGCACCATTTAACAAAGTCCTTGATTAGGTTCCTATACTCCTCCTCCTGCCCATTCCTGATGCAGCCCATGATAATAGTGTCATCAGCGAACTTTTGCACATGGCAGGACTCTGAGTTGTATTGGAAGTCCGATGTATATAAACTGAACAGGACCGGAGGAAGTACAATCCCATGCAGTGCTCCTGTGTCGCGACCACAATGTCAGACCTGCAGTCCCGAGACGCACATACTGAGGTCTGTCTGCAAGATAGTCCACGATCCATGCCACCAGGTTAACACACACATATAGATATACGCATACACACAGACCTTAACTACAAAAGTACTGGGTGAAAGACGTACTGTATACACATACACGTTTCCCTAGCACTTTAACCCACACAAGTACCAAATAAATAATACATGCACAGTCCACTTTCCCTAGTACTCCAAGGACTTACTTATCATAGGCACGAACAACATGGAATGTCTTAGTTACGAGGAATATTCAAAAAGTTTCTGCACTTTCATATTTTCGTTGGAAACGGTGAAGGCAGGAGGAGTAGTAATTGGGCATTAAAAAGATGGTATGACGCTGGGAAAATTTCATCACAAAGGAAGGTAACTATGTAGAAAAGTGAGGCAATTTGTTTTTGAAATTCTTAATAAAGAAGAGTTAAAAAAAAAAGTGTGGAAACCTTTTGAACGTCCCTCGTATATCTCAGACCTAAATATTACACCTTTGGTCATCGTGGATATATTCAAACATATAAAGGCTCAACATCAACTGGTGAATGTTTTACTTTAACACACTGTTCAGTTTTGGACAGCTCAATAAACCTTGCAGATCAGACTGTATGGCAAACGTCTAGCTGCTCTTAATAAAATTATCTTATTACCTGAATCACTCCAAATATGAAGATAAAAGTATAGAAAGTTAAAAGCAGTGTGGAATTTATTACATGAATAATAATACCACATACAGCAGAACAAGGAATAATAGAAAATAAGATTCATAGTAAAGTCTTTTGGAAAAGCTTACACATAAGTAAAGATGTCAAGGATGAATGTCCTAGGCGGGTGGTGATCTAGCACTCGAAGTTGTTCAGGAGATGCTTTGCGGACGATCAGATGAAAATGGCCGCGTGTTTCAGTCGCTGTTCTGTCGTTGCTCTTTCCTCTTCAGCACGCACACTGTTCTCTTCTTTTTCCTGTGTTGCTCTCAGATGAGGCATATTTATTATAACATTTCCATTGGAGTTTCTCAACACATGATTATTACATACTCCGACTGGCTGGCTATCAATATGATGAATGCATTCACTCCGTCTCTTTAATCTATTTGAATACGTCCATTTTCCAAGCAATGACGTTTCTAATGTCTTAACAATCTCCTGTCTCAAGCTGTAATGTCCAGTCCCACGGCATCACCTTCTGTTCACAGGTTGTAAAGTATTCAGATACAGCTTGAACCATAGCATGTCTTCCTTTCTCAAGCTGTAAACCAATTTAGTCCTGGTGCCCTTCTCTTCACAGGTGATAAAATCGTCGATACAGCTTGAGGCATCTCCTGAATTCCTGCTCCGTTCAAACAGATGGTATTGTGACTGATATTGGTACAATTCAGGAAAACAGGCCACCCTTAAAGTTAACAGTCCTTCCAAATGTCCTGTATTTAAGCTCATCTGTTATTTTGTCTTGAGCAAAATATAATGAAAATATAGACCAACATTTACAGATTTTGCACACCAGAACAACAGGAATAGTTAGGAAAGATCTGGAGTCACACATTGCCCACTTCACTTTATTTAAATGGCTATCCCTGGACAGGGTAATGATTTTACTTTATTTTTCTTTCTCCTCTAATCCTTATTACATTGACCTCATATTAACATTTCCAATTGTGGAAAAGTTGAGCTTTAAGTAATTAGGAGCTTTATGACAGAAGTTATTTTTAAATATATTTTTCTTTATATAATATTTTGTAAACAAATGAATGTAGTGGATTTTGTCATCTTGACAGGAAATGTTCCTAAACTCTTCAAATTTTTAATAACTTCCATCTAAGGTTCTTTTTGCGATTATCCTCGATGATGGGTGAAATTCATCAGCAATTTTTTTCTGATTGAATTCTTTTATTGTAATTGAATCAAGCGTTAGTGAATTTGTCTGCACTTTATTCCCACAACTGGCTTTTGTATTTTGCAATGCTCTGTCTCCAGTAAGGACTGTAGATTGTTTTCTTAAACTGACTCAAAATGTTAAGAATGTAAGGATTATTCAAATATATTCTCTCTAAATAATGCTGTGCTGGCCACTGTGAAATCTCAATGGGAACAAGATCTGTGCTCCAGACTTTATTCACTTTTCCATGCTTCAATTGCATAAAATCTTTCCAGACATTGATACAAAATGTGTGCAAGCCCACCCCAGCTACCCTCCTTCACATGTATTGGTCGTGTCCAACAATAGATCAATTTTGGGATATTTTTCAAAAGTCTTAGATATGTCCATTGTCCCCTTATAGCTATCTTTGGAGTTCCTGAAACTTCCATTTTATCTTATACTCAGTTAAAGACCCTGCCGTCCGTCACTTTGTTGGTACGATGCCTGATTTTGCTGCACTGGAAGCAATCTGTGGCTCAGTGAGAGATTTGATGTAATTTTACCACCTGGAAAAAATAAAGTTTTCCTTCAGTGGTTCAACAGGAAAGATTCACTCTGTCTGGCAGACCTTCCTAAACTGTTTTAATTTTGAACCTTGGGTCTTTCAAAATGATCTCATCTTCTCAGTGATCACATTTATTGTTGCACTTTATCACCTATGAAAGTTCAGAGTTCCAAACCCTACCACTAGATAAGTTGTACTTTGCAAGGAGTTTATTACTTCTATTTAATGTCATTTTTTAATGTAATGTTTTTCTTGTGTGAAGGCTGAATGGGTTACAAGTGTAGAACACTCTAGATCAGGGGTGTTGAACTCCAGTCCTGGAGGGCCGCAGTGGCTGCAGGTTTTCATTCTAACCATCTTCTTCATTAGTGACCTCTTTTTGCTGCTAATTAACTTCTTTTGCCTTTGTTTTATTTAACTTGACTCAGACCCCTTAGTTCTTTCTTTTTCCTTAATGAGGAGCCAAACAATAATGAGACACAAAACAAGCTGCCACATCACCAGCTCACCAGGTTATCTGAACATAAAGCCTCAGTAAGGTTGATCTCTCAGGTCACCAAAACATCTTGACGGTGTTCTTAGAAAGAGAAAAAAAAAAAAGGAAATCAGTTTTGGAAATGTCTGCTGTGGCAGAATGAGAGCAGCAACAAGCTGTGGAATTAAGTAATTGGTTTAATTAACAGCAAGAATTGGCTTCTCGTTCAGGAACTGGTTGAAGTGAAATTGGCAGGAGTTTGAAGCCCCAGTTCAGCTGGTCATCTGTTGGCTCATTTCACATCTCATTTCTGTTTGGCTGCCATTTAATGAAGAAAGGAATCAATTCAGAGCACTGAATCCTTTAAAACAGGGCTATTAAAATGAAGGGAAAACAAGTTAATTAGCAGTAAAAACTGGTCACTGATTAGGGAAAGGGTTAGAATGAAAACCTGCACCCACTGCGGCCCTCCAGGCCTGGAGTGGACACCCGTGCTCTAGATCATGAACACATAACCCCTTGGCGTCTTCATATGCAGGATGTTTGTCGCAGATGCATACATCACATGAACTTATAAGTCCGTCTTACTGTGTCAGACAATACTTTGTCACATTGTCTTTTGTACAACTCACCTTATCTTTGTTCTGCAATATACCTAACTTCATAGTTTTTTTTTTTTAAATTGCAAGGCCTTTGTTGGATGATGATTGCCGTCACATTTATTATAATCCATGCTGGTATCTGAAATTGCTAAATTTCTCACCCACTCAGGTCTAGCAGTAAGCAGTGTATAGCGATGTCAAACCTGCATGGCATCAAATCTTAGTCCAGACTCTTTCATATGAAGCTCCTATCTGGTGGAATGAGCTGTTCACCTCCACCCAAACTAGTCTTGTGATGCTCTATTTGATTTAGACCTCTTTACTTGTTAAAGGACAAGATTACAGTTGATCATCACATTTGTTTTAAAACAGTCCATGTAGAAGGAAATTTTTTTATTAGCATAAGAGAATAGCAAATTAGCATATAGAGCCATAGAAAGTAATTAAAAGCTTCTAAAACATTAGATTAAGCATAAATTAGAATATAAAAGCAAATTACGATAGGTCTAGCAAATGGTTAACTAAAAAATCAGTTATATTGCATTATTTTATAGGCTTACAGCAAATTTTCCAAAGTAATGAAAAGAATAGCTAAAAGATGCAGCGAAATCAGTTTTGAACAGGATAAGAGTGGAAGACACCTGTGAGTCAAGGCTAGGAAGAGATAACATGGAAAAGAGGCCTCTAAGAGCAGCTGGATTGATGAATCAACAAAAGGCCTTTTACTACAAACAAGGTCACACTGTAATGCATCTTAGCAAATGCAGGCATTAGTAAAAATATTATAAGAATATATTAGCAATTAACTTTAGTGTAGAAATTAAGACAAATCAAGCATGGCAAGCAATGATCAAATGAAAGCACATACTATACTTCTTTTTAATTAAAGCTTAAGCTTCAGGTCACTATAGTAAAAAGTTTGGAAAGCCTAAGAGAGGAAAACCCATCTATGGATTAAGTAGCCTTGGCCAGTTAGAAGACAAATGGGAACAGAATAGAAAGAAAACACATTCCACTAGTAGACCAGTCTAATGAGATAAAGGCTCCCATAGAAACTCAAGATTTGGTCGGATGGGAGTAAAAAGGGAGTCAGTGAAGGTAAGCAAATTAGAGCAAGGTCAGAAAAGATAGGAAATTACATCAGGAAAGCCCAAAGATGGAAAGAGGAAGCCATCCACCCAGTCTAAGACCAATCAGAATAAGCCAACCAGACACCAAGAGGAACAATAGGCAGTAAGACCAGGTGTAGAATTAATTAAATAAATGAGCTAAAATGATAAGAAATTGTTATAAAAACTCCAATGGCTGTAATGATCTTTGCTCAATCGAATTTGGCTGTATTGGGTTGAGTCCTTGTTATTTTTTGTGTTGATTTATTGCAATAAATCCTTAAAACTCTGTCTGTCTATCTTGAGTTCTAATAGCCTTTATTTTTAGGTAAAAGCCTTCTGATGATAAATTTGTCGCCACGACATCCACAGGCTGATGTTACTCGATTTTGTTTGACCTCCTTTGTAAGTTGTTTTGGATAAAAGCATCTGCTAAGCTAATAAATTGTTTTTTCCCCCACTGTTATTTTCTATTTCACCCATTGGTCTGAGGTAGGGCTGTTTGGAATTGGCTTGTCTCAGAGGCCTTCAAGTACCATGATATCCTATTCGCTGTAGGGAGTTGGACAGAAAGCCTATAAATCTGCTTGCTCAACCACATTCTCTCTCTGACTGACCCACATATGATGAAGAAGCATCTCTCTCTCTAACCAACATATGATGATAGAAGCATCTCTCTTGCTAACCTGTGATGATGAAGACAACACAATGAAGAGCACAGCTCAGCAGCCATATTGAACAGACATGTGGCTGAAAGCTGAGCACCAACGATGCCTTAACTAGAGACATTTTAAGTAACTGCAAGTCTGTGTGCCACCTGAATTACACATCACCATTTAATCAGGTTGTATGGTTGCCAATATTCAAATGTACTTTGCATTTTGTTATTATTTATGAATATTATCAGTAATACATTATTTTATGTGTAACTTAACTCCTGCTTGTCTTTTACTACATCTAATTGCCTGAGGTTATAGATATAGAAGGGAAGGTGGGGATAAGTATATATACAGTGGTAAGTCTGTGAGATTAGGTATTCTAAGGCTACATATTAATAATACAATAGGGAAAGTAGAGCAATACATATATTACTCTACCAAGATAAAACAATTGGCGTAGTCGGCAGGATTTTGGGGTAACCAAGTTTTGCACCCTGTTTGCAAATACTGTTTTGATGTATGTGTTTGTTTATGTATGTGAATTTTAGGGCACCCAGTGTACAAATGCGTGGAAGTAAAACATTGTTTGGTTGCTGAATGGAATATAACCAACAAAGTGTAGAGACTTCATGTGTGTCACAAGGACACCCGCATGTTTGTTAGTACTGGTGGTAGTGAGTCCCTAATTAAAGTGCTAGGGAGTGGTGAAAGATGCATGCGTCATTCATACGGCATTTAAGTGGTTAAAGTGCTAGGGAGTGATGGGACATGCATTCGTCATTCATACGGTACTTATTTAGGATCTTTGTGTATGTATGTGTATGTTTGCTTACAGGGGCAAAAGTAGGCCAACCCATAACGAATTTGGCAAATTGTATTAGAGTAAATTGTAGACTTAGAAATGCCTAAGTTCATTTTAAAGTCAGCCATCTTCCAGTGGAGTGGCAGAGGAAGCAGGCTAAAGCTAGGAAACCTGTAGTTCAGGTAGAGAAAGCAGAAGCTGAGCTGAGTGTGCCACAAAATGGAAGGGGCTGGAAGGATTAAAAGCAAGAAAACAGAGATCAGGTTTAAAGAAGACAGCTGCTGTTATAAGAGGCTTAGTAGCTTGTATTGTTGGTAATAAGGAAGAAAATAGCAAAGTGAATGAAAGTGAAAGTTATGGAATGTTGAGTGAGAGTTTTGAAAGATGTAACAGTTGGTGTGATAATTGTGAAGTGTTAGCATGTAGAACACCCGCTGCTAAAGTAGAAAGCAGTGAAAGAAGTGGAAAAAAGAAATGTAAACCCCCATGGTGAAAGTTAGGGCAATAGTAACCAGATCGGACTGGAACCCTAAAACATGGGTGGGTGACTTACATGAGACAGATGTGTGCTCAGATAAAGAGTGGGAATGTGAGTGTGAGGAAAAGGAGAGAGATGAAAGGATGGAAAACAGCAAGGGTGTTTTCTTCCTTTATTCTCCACTGCACCACAATCTCCAAGTAATTCTGAAGTCTGTCCAGTATTTAAAGAACATGCTACACTGATAGATATTTCACCACTGTTAGGAAAGGTAACCAGTGCTGCACTGAAATTTGATTTAGGACAAAGAGATCAGATAGAAGGCAGAGGAGCTGGTGAGTGTGAATGGCAATTGTTGACTAGAGGGCATGAACTGGATATTGGCTTAAGATACTGAGTAAAGAAAGTGTGGAATTAAAACAAAGAACAATGGAAATGAAAGGAATTCAAGTGCTTGTGTGTGAAAGGTCTGAATGTGCTAGTGCAAGAATGGCTGAGTTGGAAAGAAAGTGCACCAGTTTAGGAGTTGGTTTGAATGAAACAGGACAAGCCAAAGAACAAAGGATGGGGGATGGTGCAGCAGGAAGCTCAGCTAGCAAGCCAGGAATGCACAGGGGTGTGAGGTCCTAACAGCTGTGCTAGGGCCAGCAGTAATTAAAAGCACACACACTTAGGTTCAGTAATTCGAAACCTGACTGACCAGTTGTTCAAAAAGACAGCCTATGACTCTCCATGCAATAAAATGGAGAAAAGTGAGCTGGTCTTTAGTAAAGAACACAGGTCAGTTTTAGCAGAAATGCTGGATTTAGAACTTGGGTTCTGGAGAGGTTTCAGCCCTCACTTTCAGGTAGCAGTTACCATACAATAAAAAAGGACACACAGGCAATGAAAAAAAATAGAAGGGTAGCACAGGAAGACAGGAAAGGAAAATTAGTTATTTCTGTTTCCATTTTCTGGCCTTTGCAATAGTGCTACTTCTATTGTAAGGTTTTATGGACTTTGGTTTGGTGCAGGTAATAAATAGTGAAGGCAATTAGCAGAGTAAAATCCATGCAGGAGATCGGGTTACCATTGGCACATTGGAGTGGCATGGCACTAGTGCCAAGCTGTTCCAATGAATGCCTGGAAGCAAAGTTTGAGTGTTGGCACCAGGTCGACAGCCAAGAAAATGAGATGGACAGAAACTGCTTTGTCACCTTCCATTTTGCAGACCTGCCTACATAGCAGAATGAAGAAAAGACAACACGTAAAGACTAAAGACAAAGACAAAGACATGAAGAAGAACTGAAGAGACAGCAAGGAAAAGACAGTTACTGGGGTTTAAGTGAGTAACAAGTCCACAAGTCATGCAATAATAATAGGACTAGTCACAATAGCTATAGTTTAAAAGGAAAGGTTTGTTCATTACTGCAGCAAATTTATATTCCAAGGGGTGGAAACTGAACAAACCAGTTAGGAATGCCAAAATAAGGGGATTATTTTGGCTCATAAAGTATACATTCTGGGTATTAATTAATTAAGTGGGATAATTAATAAATTAATACTATTAAGGAAAATGTATACTAAGAAAATTGGTGAACTTTTCAGGAAAGCAGGTGCAGCTGTACATTTGCAAGACATATGGGCTCCGATGTTTAGGTATAGTCTAATTGGGAAAATATGGAAGCCCTGCTGAGATTGTCGGCTGTGGTACAGGCACAGGACCAGTGGGCCAATTCTGAACCGAGGTGTTTAGCACAACAGTATGCATATGGTGAGCAAACAACTCTAGGGGTGGCCTACGGGGAATGATGAGAGTTGCATAGCTTTGATGTCTCATGGTGGTGATGCCAGCCTATACTGGTAAAGGCTGATGGCAGTCAAGAGTTGCACCATGGGTAGGAAAGCACAAGAGGCAACTAAGTCAACCCCAAATGTGTGCAGAGGGCCACAAATGTTGGTTTGTGAACAGTTTATGCAGTGGCACATGTGCTGTCACTTGGGCAGAAGTGGTTGTACTGGCACCTGTGGCATGTTACCTTTCAAATTTTGATGTTAATTGTACAGCTGCATATGCTTAAACAGATAGTTTGGGACAGGGGTCTAATTAGCAGTTAGACACAAAACAGATTAAAAATTCACACAATAGACTAAATTGTAGTGGGCTAGTTTAGTGGAAGGTGTGGACTTGTCTCATTTTGAACCACCAGATCTGATGACATATGAAGACTGCAGAAAGAGTTGACGCAAGCTGGAGCAGATACAAGTCATCAGGAGGCTTCCAAGTTCTTCAGATTGTCTTTGAAATAAAGAAGATATGTAATGGACAAATGGTCACGGACAACTTTTAACACTGGGAGAGCAAATACTGCCAATCAATGCACAAGTTATGCATCAGACTCTTTAAACAATTTAAAGACATTGTTTATAAAGACATTGTACAAAACATTCATCGGGGTGGAGTGTTGTGATGTAGATTTTGCATATAACTTGATAAATGTTTTGTATGTCTTTATTTATAATTTAGGCAAACCAATGTAATTTAGTGGTACCTTGGTGAGAGGCATTCTTGTTTATCCCCCCCATGTTTACGACTTTTCTTTGTAATTTTATGACAGGATTTGGGGATGTGTCTTAAACCAGTTTGATGAGCATTTCTTTGCTAAAGTCTTTTCCCCCATCCCCCACACAAAGCCAGGTTAGTGTAATATATGGTCTTGGGGGCAGGAGATAAGATGTTCTATTTCACCCATTGGTCTGAGGTATGGCTGTTTGGAATTGGCTTGTCTCAGAGGCCTTCAAGTACCATGATGTCCTATTGGTTCTAGGAATTGGACAGAACATCCTATAAATGTGCTTGCTCAACCACATTCTCTCTCTCTAACCAACATATGATGAAGAAGCATCTCTCTTGCTAACCTGTGATGATGAAGACAACACAATGAAGAGCACAGCTCAGCAGCCATATTGAACAGACATGTGGCTGAAAGCTGAGCACCAACGATGCCTTAACTAGAGACATTTTAAGTAACTGCAAGTCTGTGTGCCACCTGAATTACACATCACCATTTTATCAGGTTGTATGGTTGCCAATATTCAAATGTACTTTGCATTTTGTTATTATTTATGAATATTATCAGTAATACATTATTTTATGTGTAACTTAACTCCTGCTTGTCTTTTTACTACATCTAATTGCCTGAGGTTATAGATATAGAAGGGAAGGTGGGGATAAGTTATATAAAATAATATCTTATATACAGTGGTAAGTCTGTGAGATTAGGCATTCTAAGGCTGCATATTATTAATACAATAGGGGAAAGTAGAGCAATACATATATTACTCTACCAAGATAAAACATGGGGAAACAAAAGTTTACCAGTTGCAAACCTCTGTTTTAAATGAAGATTAAAACACACAGTGCATCTATATTTTCAAATTAGGTTTTTAAAGAGCACCTGCTCCGGTATACCAATAGGCCTTCTTCAGATTTTCCCATTCACTTCTTTACAGTTCAGTGCTAAACAGAGATACCAGTGAGTTAAATCATTAGGTGCAAATAGTTTTACAATTTTTGAGCCTTTCAACCTAATATTAATGATAATCTAAATTTGTAATATCCAAATACTAACATGAATAGATTATAAATGTACACCTTTAACTTATAATAGGTATTGTTGGCATACTTCATCATGAAAGGGTGTTCATAAAGCTTTAAAATGCAATTTATGTTACATCAAAAAAAAAAAAAAACTTTACAAGCAATGAAAATTGTTATAAATATATCACAAAATAATTTATTCAAATTAATTTACAGCACAGCATACATTTATACAATTTATATCTTGTTTTGAAAATCTTAGATTCATCTTAAACGATGGGTTAAGCAGTGCTTTTCCTTCTCTGACCCATTTAAAGATTATCAGGTACTAAAGGTTCAGCAGATAAACAAGACGACTGGGGTTTTAGACAATAACTTTTAAAATGTTCCGGAGTATTGGAATTCTTGGTTTAATGCAGACACAAACTTTCTTTTGTTTTGACACATGGGAACTTTGTAGCAAATGGTTTTCATTCTTTTGATAGTGTTTGTTAAAAAGTGGTCTTAACAATACACAAACAATACAAAAATGTTTCTATACAGTAATTACACGGTTAAATAAATGTTACAAATATCTTCATTAAAGACATGATAAATGACAATACTTGTTCCAGAATATTAGATACATCTCCCTGTATTAAATACAACTTTCATTAAATGTATTTTCCCTCCACAGTACAGGCAATTTTCATCTGATATGGAAGATAATACTGAGCAGGAGTGCATGATTGTTGAAAAATCCCTGGGACTTGTGTTAAAAGTCTTTAATGGCTCTTATTCCTTGAAACTCACACTTCTGAAAATATAGAGAGGAAAATATTAGCAAAATATGACACTGTCCATTTACTCTACTTTGAAAGGAGTAACACAAAAATACATTCATTCTTACAAGTATATACATTTTCATTTACAATCTGTTTGTACAGACTGGTTACTCATGAAGTTAAACACGCAGTGCCATAAAGTAATAATGCTTACACTAAAAAAAACGTGGAATTGTGAAAATATTTACTTTTTCATTGCTGCTATTTAAAAATTTTACTGAATCGTGTTTAATATAAATGACATTATAAGAAATAAATATTGTTTCCATATAAATATTAGCAAAAGAAAAAAAGTTTTACAAGGTAAGCAAAACATGCACTGCAATTTATTGTAACAGGTACAAACTTAAAATATATATAATAACTATACTGATCTGCAGATATGAACCAGTAGTGACTCAGAATTAAATAAAATCTTACTTTTCTCCAGATTTTTCAGATGAGTAATCTGGTGTTTTCAAGATGGATCGATCAGGTGAATGGATATTTGGACTAAAAGAGGAACTGAGGGGAGAAGAACTTCTAAAAGATGAAAGAGAAAGTCCTTGCCTCTTCATTTCCTGTATGGCACGCTCACTATCAAAAATAAAAAGAAATAATGGGTTTATGCAGAAGCTACAATAACAAATATTGTAACAAATACATGTCCAACTACTTATTTAAATATGAATCTTTTAATAGGTATAAATAAGATGTTTTTCTTGTACCTATTAATACCCATGCCTATCAGAATAGTAAAAGTCGTTATTCTAGTTATATAACATGCATGAAAATTGCCATGGTAACTGCAAGATTAGTTTAATTTGCAATAGTATTGCTGTTATAGACTCAGAGTAAAATTCTTACATTATATCATTTAACGATAATACTGCAATTTATAAAATATTTTACAATATATTGAACTTTATAATTTAATTCTATATTGCATTTTACTTGCCTACAATTATAATACCAGAAGGAATAAATTTTTACTGTGAAAATAAATTTCAGGTATGTTAGTCTTCATAGTAAGAGCAAAAATATATAGATATGGTACTTAAGCAACTAACATGGGTATCAACCCATTATAAGCATACATGTAATAATAATAATGCTGATGATGATGATAGCTGGTGTAGTATATGAGCTGCAGATGCTGGAAAAGTAAAATAAACCATCAACATGGCAGCAGGAATGGAGCTGCTGGCTTTGAATGCAATGCTAAAGGTGGATTTAGTTCAAACTATAACCATTTCTCAAATAAGCTTACACTAAAACTTGCATTACAACTATATAAATTTCATCCTGTTATTCACCATCCACAACTTGCCATTCACTTCTAGCATTCCTAAAAAGTTATCCACAGTCAGTCTTTCAAAGGGAAAAACTCTCCGACATAATGCATTAACACCACCGAAAAAAAACATCATTTACATGCATAAGCACGAATAGGGTAAATAGGAATTAAGGGTAAATATTTAAAGATAATCAAAATTCTTTGATTTCATCTAATGCTGTGATTAGAGTAGGCTAGTTAGTTTATTTTAAGGACCTACAGTAAATTAAATTTATATGTTAATGGAACTTTATGTTAAAAGTTTAAGCAGTCTTCATCGCCATACAATAAGTTACCCATTAGGCTGGCGGATTAAAAACAAAACTACAAGAACTACTGTAGTTCTACAATGGGTTTTCAGAAATGTCACACTTCAAGCACATTGCAAAAAAAAAACCCAAAAAAAACATTGCCATAAGTAATCATATTCTGGATTTATCAAAACCGCTATTGTGCATCAAACATCCGTTTCCCCTACCAGTACTGGAATTTTTTGTGTCCATAGGCATTTACATATATAATCTAGAAATGATGATTTCACTGAAAGCATATTTGAGTGGTTGCCAAAGTAAGCTGACAAATTCAAAGACATCCTGCACTGTACATTTAAAGTCTGCATGCAAATAATCAAAACATAGCTGGTATTTATGGATGCTTATTATGTCCTTCATGTTTCTACTCTTAGCAGCCCACAGCAACATTCAGACTTCAGTCTTTATTTAGCAACAATTTATGTATGTTAAATGGGTAACTCTTAATTTTTTCTTTTTTAACAGGGATTTTCATTCTGCGTTTTCATGTGGTCTGGTAATATAGCCATTACTTACACACTGCTTATTTAGTATGAAATTGAGTGTAATTTGCTCTGGAGCCTGTTCCGCTGATCATTAACTGTCTTTATTAGGATACAACAAAGTTAGTGAAATCTGCAGAAACACTAGGTGAATTAATATGAAAATGAAGAAAAAATTTCTGGTGTTCCTCCGAATTAAAATGTAATTAAAAAGGAAAACTAAACCAGATACTATGTTCAAAATGACTAGAAAAAACATGAAATTAAATAAAATATTCGAATACATCTTTTATAAAAAAAATGAATATTCAATTAAATCAACTATGTTTCTTAAGTATATCTAATAAAATCAAATGCGTTTTACCGCTCAAACTTCTCTGTAGTAAGTTGTCTTTTGAGAACATCCACTTCTGTCTGAAGTTGAGTAACCTTACTTCTAAGCTGCCCGGTTTCTCTTGTTTGGCTTACACTGTGAAAGGGTGGCAGAACACAGTAAATTTTATTGTGCTGTAGATACATGGAAACTTTGTAAATCCTACATTGAAGGCAAAACACTGGAAAGTAAACTCACGTTTTACTGTCTGCTAAAGTAAGTCTATTCCTGAGAAGAGTAATTTCAGACTCCTTCTCGTGTGTGCTGAGATGACTTTGAAATTCTTTCTCACGATTTCTCAACAGAAGTGTCTCAAGATTTTTCACGGTTAACTCCTCACTGAATAGTTTATTCTTTAAATGTTCAGCCTCTGATTTGACACCTTCCAGTTCTTCAAGCAGCTAGATTAATAAACAAAAATAAACAAATGACTTAAATTTGCATTTTAAGTAAAACACGTTTAGAGACAATATAACATTAACCCTTACCCTTTCCAGTTCCATATTCTTTGAATTTAGCTGCCGAGACAACATGTCCTTGTTGGAATCAAGCTTAACACAAAGCTCCCTGACAGAAGCTAGGTCTAATATGATAGATGATTTGTCAGCATCTGCCTTTTTTAGTTCTTCCTCCAACTTGGCCATGTTTCTAGTGAGTAATGAGATTTGTGTCTCATATGCTTGTTGTGCATTCATGTGCTAGAAAACAAGTAACAAAACCTTTTTTTAAATTAACTTGAATAATACAAATAGACATTTTTAAGAGAATAATAATAATAATGAGGATAAGACTAACACATTAGAAAATTTACTTTCTCTTCTAAAAGGAGGTGATATAAAGACAGGTCACCTTAATACTGATTTGCATTTACAAGTAATTACAAAACTTAACTATGCAGAAAATTGTCAGTAGTCAAGAGTTTTTTTTACATTACGTCAGATGATAAAGGACATCTACGGACAAAAAATGTTTTCAAAGATCAAGTATAGTTTGTTACCACCAAAGCAGTAAACATGGAAACCAAGTTCCTCATCACATACTACATCCCAGCTGTCAGCCACCAAGAGACAATAATCCTCACATGTATATTATGCTTGGGTACACTTAACACTTCAAGATTTGAAGCAGAAGGGCAGCTGTAATGGTTAGATTTGGGATTAAGTCTTAATGGAATATGAGCAGGCAGGCTGAATAGTTTGTTCTACTATATATAGATGTGTATAGTTTTGAAAAGTTATCTATGTGAAAGTAATGAAGGCATTTTAATTGAAAACATTGAAAATATTGTTGGCATTTGGACTAAACTCTCAATATCCCAGAGGATATTTCATTTGATCTAGTACCTGGCTGTAACTGTGGGGCAGTATAATAGCAAGTAAAACAGGAAACCAGTCCAACTCCACAATATCCCTTCCAAGTAAATCTAAAGAAAGAGAAATATTACCCAGGTGGGCTACTGGCTTGGTAAGAGTCCTGACAAATTCAGGGCAATAGGCATTAACCGGCAAACCACTTCCCATCCCCATTCAACCTTGAGACAACATAGTGTATGCAATATTTATCTGAAATCAAGAATTTCTAAAATTCCTGTGTTGCACCAAATGCCTTAAAAATCAATACTATCCTGATAAAGGATACTAATGGAGAATTTGTTTACATGGTTTGCACATGAATTTATGAATATCACACACAATAAAAACCTGGCGTTAATTTTTTTTTATGTTAAATAAAGTTGAATAAATTAACTTATTAGCAACACTACATAATCTGGATGACAAACTAGTGTATATGTAAGAAAAAGGGTTAATTCATACACAAATAATCTACCAGGATGAATTATACAAGTGAGTAAATATCCTATTTTACAATTGCTTCATGTAATCCTCAGCAGCAGGACACAAGATGCATCACACAGATATGCTGATAATTAAAACTGATTACATAAATTTAATGTCGCACTGAACGTCATACCATGTCTTCATCCCACGAAGCTGTTTACTGTCTGCTGTTTGCAATTAACAAAGAGCCACTCTCTTTGTCTTTAAAGAAAACATTAACCAGTCTCTTTCATAAAAATGTGTGATATTTACTTGCTTAATATGCATTCCACAGGGAAAGGAACAGAGGCATTGCTTAAATTTACTTAAATTAATTAAAATTACATTTTGAAGCTGTGGCTGTGAAGCAAATCTTACAGACAGACCTCAATATGTGCATCTTGGGAACTGCAGGTCTGACATTGTGGTCAGCAACAGAGGGGTGCTGTACTTTCTCCGGTCCTGTTCAATCTATATACAGACTTCCAATATGACTCAGAGTCCTGCCATGTGCAAAAGTTCGCTGATGACACTGCTATTGTGGGCTGCATCAGGAGTGGGCAGGAGGAGTAGTACAGGAAGCTAATCAAAGACTTTGTTAAATGGTGCGACTCAAACCACTAACACCTTAACACCAGCAAGACCAAGGAGCTGGTGGTGGATTTTAGGAGGCCCAGGCCCCCCATGGACCCTGTGATCATCAGAGGTGACTGTGTGCAGAGGGTGCAGACCTATAAATTTCTGGGAGTGCAGCTAGACGACAAATTGGACTGGACTGCCAACACTGATGCTCTATGTAAGAAGGGTCAGAGCTGACTATACTTTCTTAGAAGGTTGGCGTCCTTCAACATATGCAATAAGATGCTGCAGATGTTCTACCAGACGGTTGTTGCAAGTGCCCTCTTCTACGCGGTAGTGTGCTGGGGATGCAGCATAAAGATGAAAGTCGCCTCACGTCTGGACAAACTTGTTAAGAAGGCAGGCTCTATAGTAGGAGTAAAGTTGGACAGTTTAACATCTGTGGCAGAGAGATGGGCATTTAGCAAACTCCTGTCAATCATGAAGAATCCACTGCATCCACTGAACAGTGTCATTTCCAAGCAGAGGAGTAGCTTCAGTGACAGACTTTTGTCACTGTCTTGCTCCACTGACAGACTGAGGAGATTGTTCCTCCACCACACTATGCGACTCTTCAATTCCATCCGGGGGAGTAAATGCTAACATTACTCAAAGTTATTGTCTGCTTTTACATGCATTTTTATTACTATTTAATTTAATATTGTTTTTTGTATCAGTATACTGCTGCTGGATTATGTGAATTTCCCCTTGGGATTAATAAAGTATCTATCTATCTATCTAAATGTACAAAAAAGAGGTGCGTTATTGGCTTAAAAAGAATCACTGTGCTTAACATATATTTGCAGATTTAACATACAACTAGCATGTTACTTTTACCTCATTGATTTCCTTTTCGAGGTTGTTGACTCTTTCTCTTAAATGTCTTCTTTCTGTATCTGTAGAAAGTAATTCCAGTTTAATGGAGCTATTTTGCCCTTCTATCTGCTGAAGCTTAACCTCCCAGTCTTCAACTTGACTATGTGCCATTCTGAATTGCTCCAAAAGGTCAAGATTTTCTTTCTCCTAAAAGAAATTAAGCATTTAAAAAAAAACATGAAATAAAGTAATATCATAAAAGAGAAACATATAGTGCCTCCCATGATGTTTGAGATAGACACATTTTTCCTTTAAAAACCAAACCCCTTTGCTCCACAGTTTAAAACTTCAAGTCAAACAATTCAGACAGAATTAAAGTGAACGTTACAGATTTTGATTTAAGTGTACTATATTTAGATCACACCGTGTAGAAATTAAACTTTTTCTATATGGTCCTGCTGTAAGAGAACAATTTTAGGGTAACACAGCATTCATCAAAGAAATAGCTTAAATGTTTAATAAATGTCGGAAACCTGTACAGGAAAATCAGGAAACCAGATAAATGTCAAGTGAAGATTAAATAAACAATGATATAATACACAAAATGTGCTAAAGGATGACCAAGATCAGCAGATGTCCTACAGCAATAAGACAGTTGTCACATAACTAGAAATTGCATGGATAATAGCTAAACCTAAAGGAAGAACAGAAGTATAATAAAATAGGCTTTTATTTATATGTCATTTCTGTGTAAACCAAAAAACCAACCAGAATAAATGCTTGCATTAATTAACCCTATATATAAATTCAATAGTTTATAAAAATGACCCTCCATCCTCTGTTTCTTTGACCATTCTAACCATGCTGTAACACAAGCTGTGATGAATACTTCCTCTTCAGCACGTTGCTGAAAGAGTAATAAAGGACACAGATGGACAAGGTTTTCTGCTGCATGATTACGGACTCAAAAAAGGTTTTATCAGACTTGTACTGGTAGAGGATACGTTTCTTTATTTAATATGTTTAATTTCTGCCACACCCCAATTTCAAGCACCCATTTAGGGACATAGCAATAGCAGGTTGCATATCCCTTGCATGCAATGACTACTAGAGGTCTGCGATTCAGAGACATCATGTGCTCTGCCATGTCTCTGATGCAGCTATCTTCAAATCCTGCTTCTTTCAGGGGGCTTGCCCCCTTAGGTTTTATCTTAAATCATATAGAGGGCATGCCCAATTGGATTTAAATCAGGTGATTGGCTTGGCCATTCAATAATTTTTAGCTCTGAAAAGCTCATGCGTTTCCTTAGCAGTATGTTTAGGTTCCTTATCTTGTTGCAGAATAAAGCACAATCCAATGAGATTGGAGGCATTTAGTGAAACTTGAGCAGAAATGTTTCTATACACCTCAGAATTCAATGTGCAACTGCCATTAGCCGTTACATCATCAGTTAAGATAAGTGTGCCAGTACCTGTGGCAGCCATACATGCCCAAGCCATAACAACCACACCATTAAGCTTAACAGATGAGGCAGCATGCTTTGGATCTTGGGCAGTTCCTTTTCATTTCCACACTTTGCTCTTGCCATCACTCTGATATAGGTTCATCTTTGTCTCGTCTGTCCACAAGACCTTTTTCCAAAATTCTGCAGGCTTCTTTAAGTATTTTTTCACAAATTGTAAATTGGCCATCCTGTCTTTGTGACTAACTAGTGGTTTGCATCTTGCAGTATGGTCTCTGTATGTCTGTTCATAAAGTCTTCTGCAGATAGTAGTCTCTGACACATGCACATCTGCCTCCTGAGGACTATTTCTAATCTGTTGGACAGGGCCTTAGGACTTTCTTTACCATCTTGTGGATTCTTCTGACATCAGCAGGGGGTGGTCTTCTTGGGCCTAACAGTTGCTTTGTGATTACTGAGCTCAACAATGCATTTTTTCTTCTTAAAGTTATTCCAGTCACTTGATTTGGGTATTTCTAAGGTTTTATCAATGTCTCTGGTGGTTTTATAATTGTTTTTCAGCCTCATAATGTCTTGAATTGCATTGGCACATCGTTGTTCTCATGTTAAACAATGGCAACTAAAGACTCCAACGGTAGTCTATAGGTAGACTATCAGTAAACTGAATATATGGAGAATTGTGAAAGTCAATCTCCTGTTGTAATTTCAATATATGTATTAGATTTTTATGTTAAATCACCTACTACGGTAGGTCATGTTTAATACTGAGCTTTACTCCAGACACAATCATGGCTTCGTTTTAAAGTATTTGATTCATCAGTATCAGTAGTTATATGCATGCGGCTTCTGTCACAATGATTTATGACCCTTAAGCCCCGACTCTATGACGTCATACCAGAAGTCCCGCCCTATGATTTATGACCCTTAAGCCCCGCCTCTATAACGCAAGACCGGAAGTCCCGCCCTGCTGATGCAACACTGGAAAGTCCCGCGCCTGCTGACGTCACGTGACCTAGCCCCCGCCCTCTGGCACCTGATTGGTTCAGGAAACTGTCAAGGGCCTTTTGATGGATGTCTGACCCCTGTTTGAACTCATCCCACAGCCACCCGCTTAACTGTCAAGAGCAGCCCCCCTCCATGAATGGGCATGCCCTGGGCATGTCCTGACAAATCCAGGCCATTTACAGACCTGTTGGTGCCCCACTTCTCTCAGAGACACACAAGCGTTTCAAGGGGCAGAGCTGCCTGCCTCTACGGTTTGGGTAAGAACTCCTGTATCTATCTATTATTTAAAAAAAATCTACGACTTTAAAGATCTAAACCTTAGTTCAGAACTTGTAAACCGTTTTTTTTTTTATTTATTTTATCTAAGTCAAGCCCCCAGACATTCTCTGCACTGACAAGCTGTCCCTTCACTCACTCTACACAGTTGACGCGTGAGAGCTGAGACAGCCTCTGCTGTGTCGAAGCTCCAAGCGCACATGCAGTCAAGGTCGAAAGACACTTCCCAGTCCCCCACAAGTCCGTGCCAGTTCTGAAAGGCCGGCAAACAAAGCGAAGCATTTTGTTCTATCTACGTTTTTAAGATGAACACGCAATTAAAACATCTCATCTTTGCTTCAAACTAAGTCAAGCTGCTTTTTTCCATCTCACAGACAGATTCTGCAGTAAAAAAACAGCCTTAGCGGTAATTCGAGCATCCCACCTCACAGAAACCCACACCGACTTTTTAGCAGCCCCTGCTCTCTCTCAAAACTGACAGGCTCTGTGTAGACAGAGAGAGCCGGACAACCCCCCCTGCACGGCCCTGCGAGGTCTATAGCGGCAAACTGTATGAGGCCAGAGCTCTGCTGAGAGAAACACCCCCCACCCCTTGCTGTGTTCTGCGAGCGCATGCTTGTCAACGTCCCACCCTAACCCGGAACGGGAGCGCGCATCAACCTCGCACGTTTGCGCAGCTATTCAGTCCGGGAGAACAAGTTACGTGTGTAACTTTTAAAGTTAAAGGATTTAAAAATCACCCGCACAGTTAAATAATAGGCAACAGAGACCTTTTAAAGAACGTTTGAAACGCTAGCCTCGGATGTATATTTTGTATATCTTTAAAAAAAAGCCCTGTTCCATCCATTACCTCGCATTTTAAATAATCAGCTGCCCCTAAGGAAACAGATCGCGAAAGCACGGCGAATAGTTTTCTAAAAGTTAGAATTGTATTCAGATAATCCCAGAGTGAACGGAGCACAAATATTTACCAGAAGCGGGAATCGAAACCACGCTGGCATTTGTCCCTTGAGTCTTAAGGCCATACCCTTAAACAGATCAGACCTCCGGGAATATAGAAATACGCTTCACAGGCCAGAGATGGCAGGTGTTTGTGTGACCGGTTAGGGGGGAAAGGAGGGGAGCGATTCACAGCACCTAGGCAACAGTCTGCGTCCGATGTGAAAAATTGCCTTACCTTGTGGAATGCAGCTTGTAAAACAACGGATGTTTTTAGGAGACATTCCAAAGACGCGGTGCAACAAGCGTGGCTTGTGTCCGGTTCAAATGACTGGCAAACATAAAGCACTTCCAAAATACCGCTTTATAAAGAGAGATGCTTTAAAATTGTTCTAAAACCTTATAGTGTAAGTATAATATAATGAAGTTATTTTTAAAAGTAACACCACACCGCTCAAGAGAGACTGATTCCACATGTGTTTTTGGATTTGCTGTGGTCAGTGATTTTTTAATTTTTTGCTTAGCTCATTTCTATCACCTAGGAGCCTTTTGACAAAGGAAAACTCTGAAAATGCACTTGTGCATTTAAACGGAGCTTTATAAGGAAGCACACGAGGCTCTACTGGAGTGTGCTGGTGTAACTAGAGGCCTTTAAAACACCCTTTGGCAAGCCACGAATACGTCAGTCATTTTTTCAACTGTTTCCAAAGCACATAGCCCCCAGCATCTATATGAACTTCTTAGAAAAATTATTTCTTTTATCTTTGTATAGGATGAAATGAAATATAACTATTCTTCATGCAGACTATTCATAATTATTATAGGCGCCAATCGAGTATGTTTTAAAAAAACGGATGGCTGAATCCTTAATATTTCCAAGTTGATTCTCAAGTGTGTGCGTGAGCGTGCTCATGCGTGCATATAATATAAGATGCAGCATTTTTTTCTCTCTACGTGTACAACGATTAATGTACAAATTCATAGGACTGAAGCAAACCATAGTAGTTTTTCATACACAAACGGGTAATTCAATCAAATAGTTTTTGTCTCGGCGTCTGAAAATTCAAACAGGGGCCTCTACTCTGAGAATATTCAGGAGTGGCTTTAAAGCGCAGGCCGATGGTGCATTAACTCTGACATAATAAAAGTATTCTGAACTACCAGCAGAAAGGACCCGCTTGTGAAATGCCTACTGTTTCGAAATGGCCTCTCTCTGTACGGAGCGCCTGTTTTTAAAGGCGGAGATAACGAAACATTTTTGCTTTATAAACTCTCATTTGAACAACCAGTTAGAGACAAACTCCAGGAGCTTACTGTAACGGTGTTTTCATTCATTTCATTAAATGTAATTATTTTTAATACAGAATAGTAGCCCAAATTCCGGGTGATTTTAGACATGTGAGTAATATAATGAAGTTATTTTTAAAAGTAACCCCATACCGCACAAGAGAGACCGATTCCACGTGTGTTTTAGGATTTGCTGCGGTCAGTAATTTTTAAAAATTTTTTGCTTTGCTCGTTTCTATCACCTAGGTGCCTTTTGACAAAGGAAAACTCTAAGTACACTTGTGCATTTAAACGGAGATTTATAAGAAAGCAGGTTGCACACCTTATCCCAGTTACACTAGCACAAAATGTTGATATTTTCTGTCTACTCAAAACTAAAATTATTTCTATTAACACAGGGGATAATTAGAAATCATTTTACTATTTTTAATTAAACAGTTAAAAACAGAAAAGCCCAATTATGATTTTGTATGCTCTGTTGCACATCCGAAGTTTATTGTACTAAAATAGCAGAGCTAATTACTCTTTCTGCTTAAACTAATGATCAAATATTTAGGTAACTCTTAATTAAACACTAAAGCATTAGTGAACAAAATACATTTTCAGTAGCCAAGTAAAACGAACAGTTGCTTTAACATGAAAATAAAGCATTATAAGAAAAATCCCTTTTTCCAACAGTTTTCTTGACCGGTCTTTGGAATCATCAGTGCCTTTCTCATCACATCCACCCCAAACATAGCATAGAACTTAATTTCTGCATTCATTTTAAATGATAATAGCTAGTATAAAGTCCCTAAAGGAACTGGAGACATCAAATATCTTCTATCATATATCTTTTCTTGCCAGCCCAAGTCATTCAGATTCTGCTTACAACACACATGTACGATTATTTTTTCTCAAATGGCCAAATCTTTGGCCTGCTAATCATGAAATAATCTGATTTTATTCTCATGACACTTTTATTATACCTACTTAGCTTTTATCGACATTTATCTATCTCTATATCTCTGTATCAGAATGTAGTTTAAGTTCATTTGTTTTGGGTTCAATAGATGTATTTTTCATATTTTCGATTCTTATTTTCTTTTTTTCACATCTTCGCGTCCCCTTTTTGTAACTTCGCGCCCCCTAGCGGGGTCCGACCCGAGTTTGAGAACCACTGTGTAGGGTTTTATGTGTAAAGCACTCTTCGGCATTTCAAGCTAAATTAGATTCCCTTGTTTATTCAGCCGTCCATCGGTGTTCCATTTTTATTATAAATTGTATTTAGTCTCTCTTTATTTACCAAGCATTTTATACGATGATTCGAAAACAGTTATCTTGTTCAGGCTTTAATTTAAAACAGCATTTTCATCAACAGGTTATAAACACTTTGGTACTCAGGGGGCTTTGTATAATACAACGTTTTAGAAATTCTGTGAACGCTTGGTAAGAGCCTTCCATTTTACGTCAGTTATGAACCCCTGAAAATAAGAACGGTTACAGGAGGTTATAGGAGCCTGTACACTAGAGGGCTGATGAGGATTAGGCTTTGGACATGTTAGGCCAATCAGCATAGAAAATGCTTTAGTGAATAGTTACATCACATCTATTATATGTGTTACCACAAGGATTAAAATTTTACTAAAACTGTGAGGTTTTATTCTTTCTTTTAGGTAGTCCAGGTAACATAGGACAGCTGTCATTGAAAACTGCTTTTCCCTCTGTTTGTGAAAAAGCACCCTTGGTTTTAGTAGCATTCAGGGTGAAGGGGATGTAAGTTTAAACTGTGATTCCAAGAGTCAACAAGTGTCTGCAAACATCTTGAATACGAGTCAAAGGACCAGGGTTTGTGCAGGGATCATAGTCAGGGGCTGAGTTAAGCTAGACATTATTATTCCAAAATAAAACATTGACTCGCCCCTATCACAAAGATAAGGCAGTAAAAACTAAAATGTACAAATACTAAGTCACAGAGGAGATTATAAAACATCTTAAGACCGGATCAACAAGGGATCACTCCAAGCTCACCGCACACTACAACGGAACCTACAGTACGTGTTCTGCGATATATTATCAGCTAAACTGTCATGTAGGCAGTTCCATGGGATTGCAAAGAGTTGGGGAAAAACATTAATTAACATCGGCTAGTATGAGGCTAATTAACATTAGCCGGTTATTGTTAGAATCTTATCTGGCAGTAAAAGTGAGGCTTGTGTTCCTCCTGATTCAGGAAGAACATTAAATATTGGAGTTTAGAATATGAACTAGACTGATAGTCATGATGGTAAGGACATTTGTGCCAAAATAAATAGTTATTTATTAAGTAAATAACCACATGAAAAAGTGGAGTGATTACAATTTGAAAAACTGCCATGATGTATAAAAACATTTGAAATAAATAAGCTTTTTTTGACATGCGCAGTCTGAATGTGTCCTAAAGAGTTCATTTTTAAATAAAGCTTAAAAAGGCAAATTAAAAATATTAAATCTGAATAAAACACAGATATATCATTTAATGATATCAATTAGGGTTAAGTATTATCAAGCACCGGGATCTATTTATAAGGTTTATTTAATTTAGTTATAAACAAAATGATTGGTGGCATTTTGATTTGAAATGAACAATAGTTTGACAGAGCTTTAAGAATCAGAATGCAAGGGCTGACAAAGAGTATCTCGGATCTCTGTTTTATTTTAACCTTTTGACAAGAAGCCCCTGTTCAGGGAAATATACCACCTATATTGAAAATGAACAGTGCCAACATGCTAACTAAATAGATATAATCTAAGATATTTTAGAATATGACCTAAATAAATACTAAAGGGTCTGCACTTTATTGTCCAACTTCCTGCGGGTGCTATGGATCTTGTAATGGACACTGAAAAAGATTCTCTATTTACTCTATAATGGTCCATATGACGGAGATGTAGCGCCTGTGTCCGCAGTGTTAACCGGTCAAAATTCACCTAGGGTTTTTCAAAAGAGATGGGACGAGTGCGGCGTGTGTTCTGTATTCTCTTTTCTGTATTCACTATTCACAGCGACCATACCCCCCCGAAACCTTCGTTTTTTTATGTCGAAGTACCTTTCACTGAACCGAATAAGTGACATCCGTCAAAAAGCCCTTGACAGTTTCCCTAACCAATCAGGGCAGGAGACTCTTTTCAAAGAGTATTAAAAACTATTTCCACAACCCACCATCCTCGACAATGAAAGAAATTAGGGTTTAAAAATCAAATGGTCCTTTATTGGTCATTTTCAAAAAACTATATTAAAATTCAGAGAGTTTTTACTAACCACTTAACATTACAACTAAACAGCGTGATTAAAAGCCGACAAAAAACATATGATCTCATCGGGACATTCAGTTCAGAAGCTTCATCTGATTTTCCAGGTCGTATACCCATAAAACCTTAAAGGTCCATCAAACCTATTAGGTCCAGAAAATGGAGTTTACAGAAAGCCTCGGCTATTTCACGTATTTTTGAGTAAGAGTCAGCGTCCGTGTGATGAAAGGCTTGGACGATCGACTCCTGAATAGAATGTTAATTTTTTCTGGTCGTCAACAGCATATTGTACAAAAGTGATGAAAAGGCAGAAAGATGTGGAAGCAGCCCAGAGTCTTGATGACCGGGTTCCTGAGCCACGGTTTGTGGAAAACAGACAGTCGCTGCTGAGCCGATCTCAACCGTCTCAAACAGACCCGTAGGCGGTGTCTGGCTGGGTCGTTCTGTTCAACATCCCTGCCGGTACTTTTTAGGTACCAATCCGTTATTCTATCCGGCAGAGCCGCCATCCAACACTTGCCCAGCTTCTGAGCCTTTCGAAATGTTTCACCCAGGGTCTGTCCGTTTGTTCAAAATAATAATAATACTGTACACAGTAAAAATAATAATAAAAGTAAGAAAATAAAAAGCAGGCAAAAGAGCAGGTAATTTACAAGATCATAAAACATAAAACAGTTCCAAGATAGGAAAATGGAGAAAGTTATGTGGGATAAGCTATTTTGAATAGGTGAGTTTTTAGTCTAGACTTAAAAAGAGAGAAAGAGGTGATGTTTCTTATTTCAGGAGGTAGGGAATTCCAAAGTCGAGGAGCAGAGCAACTGAAAGCCCTGCTCCCCATAGTGGCAAGACGGGGGACAGGGACAGAGAGAGAAAGAGAAGAAGAGGATCTGAGACACCGAGATGGGATGATGATCTGTACCAAATCAGAGATATGGAGGAGAGAGATGATGAATAGCCTTAAAAGTATACAGAAGTATTTTAAAATTAATGCGATATTTGACCGGAAGCCAATGGAGCTGCTGGAGAACAGGGGTGATGTGGTGAATAGAAGGGGTCCTGGTGATAATACGGGCAGCAGAGTTCTGAACACGTTGAAGCTTATGAATTGATTTTTGAGAAAGACCAAAAAGAAGTGAATTACAATAATCAAGCCGAGAAGTAACAAGGCTGTGAACAAGAATGGCAGTGGCCTGTGGAGTAAGAAAGGAACGGAGACGATTGATGTTACGCAACTGGAAATAAGCAGACCGAGTGACATTATTGATGTGTGAATTAAAAGACAGAGTACTGTCAAGGATGACACCCAAACTTTTCACACATGGGGAAACAGAGACCGGCAAGTTATTGAAAGCAATAGAAAAACTATTAGTTCTGGATAATGTTGATTTAGAGCCTACCAGGAGAAGCTCTGATTTATTGCTGTCGAGTTTCAGAAAGTTAAAAGAACCATGTATTTAGTTCAACTAAACAGAGAGTGAGGGAGGATGGGGGAGAGCAGAATCAGGTTTAGTGGACAGATAAAGCTGGGTGTCATCAGCATAACAGTGAAACTGAACATTATATTTACGAAAAATATATCCAAGCGGGAGAAGGTAGATAATGAAAAGAAGAGGCCCCAGGACAGATCCCTGGGGGACGCCAGTGACCAGAGGAAAGGACTGAGAAGTGAATGATTTCAATCGAATAAACTGAGTACGATCAGACAAGTATGATTTGAACCAGGCTAGAGGAGTATGAGAGAGACCGATTGAGACTAACCTACTAAGTAGAATGGGGTGAGAAATAGTGTCAAAAGCTGCACTCAGATCCAAAAGAATAAGAATGGAAAGTAATCCGGAGTCAGCTTGTTCAAGGGCCATCCCCCAAATAATCCATCTTTGGGTGATATGTTCCAAACGGCCAGAGCCTCTACCGGGTCGTCCGCCTCTTCTTGTTGCACGGCCTGAATGGCTCTCTCCTCAGACCCTGCTAGGAATCCCGGAACATCATGAGCAGGTACAAAAATGTCAGGTACTGTGCGGTTCTCCAGGAAACTATCCGACCAATATAGTAGATCACCCGGGGCAGATACCCAAGGCTCAGGCCCCTAGATCTGGGCAGTTGAAGGCATAAGAAGGTCCGGCCGAGAAGGCCGGTCTGCAGGCTAGCTGTTAGGCGCAGAGTACTCCGAGTCGGGCACGATAGCCTCAGGTCAAAACAGGCCAACGTAGGGGACCGTCTGGCCCGTAGACCATCGTGGCTGATCAGGAACATAGCCGGAGAGCTGCAGATTATTAACCGTTCAAAACGCGTTGTTGAAAAAGTTTTTAACGCTCTTTGAAAACAGACTCCCGCCCCACCGGCCTGATTGGTTAGGGAAACTGTCAAGGGCCTTTTGACGGATGTCACTTATTCGGGTCTGTGAAAGGTACTTCGGCATAAAAAACCTAAGGTCTCGGGGGGGTATGGTCGCTGTGAATAGTGAATACAGAAAAGAGAATACAGAACACACGCCACACTCGTCCCATCTCTTTTGAAAAACCCTAGGTGAATTTTGAACATCATGTCCTATGACCGGTTAACACTGCGGACACAGGCGCTAGATCTCCGTCATATGGACCATTACAGAGTAAAGATTAGAGAATCTTTTTCAGTGTCCATTACAAGATCCATAGCACCCGCAGGAAGTTGGACAATAAAGTGCAGACCCTTTAGTATTTATTTAGGTCATATTCTAAAATATCTTAGATTATATCTATTTAGTTAGCATGTCGGCACTGTTCATTTTCAATATAGGTGGTATATTTCCCTGAACAGGGGCTTCTTGTCAAAAGGTTAAAATAAAACAGAGATCCGAGATACTCTTTGTCAGCCCTTGCATTCTGATTCTTAAAGCTCTGTCAAACTATTGTTCATTTCAAATCAAAATGCCACCAATCATTTTGTTTATAACTAAATTAAATAAACCTTATAAATAGATCCCGGTGCTTGATAATACTTAACCCTAATTGATATCATTAAATGATATATCTGTGTTTTATTCAGATTTAATATTTCTAATTTGCCTTTTTAAGCTTTATTTAAAAATGAACTCTTTAGGACACATTCAGACTAATCCAGACTGTGCATGTCAAAAAAAGCTTCTTATTTATTTCAAATGTTTTTATACATCATGGCAGTTTTTCAAATTGTAATCACTCCACTTTTTCATGTGGTTATTTACTTCATAAATAACTATTTATTTTGGCACAAATGTCCTTACCATCATGACTATCAGTCTAGTTCATATTCTAAACTCCAATATTTAATGTTCTTCCTGAATAAGGAGAAACACAAGCCTCACTTTTACTGCCAGATAAGATTCTAACAATAACCGGCTAATGTTAATTAGCCTCATACTAGCCGATGTTAATTAATGTTTTTCCCCAACTCTTTGCAATCCCATGGAACTGCCTACATGACAGTTTAGCTGATAATATATCGCAGAACACGTAGGTTCCGTTGTAGTGTGCGGTGAGCTTGGAGTGATCCCTTGTTGATCCGGTCTTAAGATGTTTTATAATCTCCCCTGTGACTTAGTATTTGTACATTTTAGTTTTTACTGCCTTATCTTTGTGATAGGGGCGAGTCAATGTTTTATTTTGGAATAATAATGTCTAGCTTAACTCTGCCCCTGACTATGATCCCTGCACAAACCCTGGTCCTTTGACTCGTATTCAAGATGTTTGCAGACACTTGTTGACTCTTGGAATCACAGTTTAAACTTACATCCCCTTCACCCTGAATGCTACTAAAACCAAGGGTGCTTTTTCACAAACAGAGGGAAAAGCAGTTTTCAATGACAGCTGTCCTATGTTACCTGGACTACCTAAAAGAAAGAATAAAACCTCACAGTTTTAGTAAAATTTTAATCCTTGTGGTAACACATAATAGATATGATGTAACTATTCACTAAAACATTTTCCATCCTGATTGACCTAACATGTCCAAAGCCTAATCCTCATCAGCCCTGTAGTGTACAGGCTCCTATAACCTCCTATAACCTTTCTTATTTTCAGGGGTTCATAACTGATGTAAAATGGAAGGCTCTTATCAAGCGTTCACAGAATTTCTGAAACATTGTATTATACAAAGCCCCCTGAGTACCAAAGTGTTTATAACCTGTTGATGAAAATGCTGTTGTAAATTAAAGCCTGAACAAGATAACTGTTTTCGAAACATCGTATAAAATGCTTAGTAAATAGAGAGACTAAATACAATTTATAATAAAAATGGAACACCGATGGATGGCTGAATAAACAAGGGAATCTAATTTAGCTTGAAATGCCGAAGAGTGCTTTACACATAAAACCCTACACAGTGGTTCTCAAACTCGGGGCAGACCCCACTAGGGGGCGTGAAGTTACAAAAAGGGGACACGAAGATGTGAAAAAAAGAAAACAAGAATCGAAAATATGAAAAATACATCTATTGAACCCAAAACAAATTAACTTAAACTACATTCTGATACAGAAAAATAAATATAGAGATAGATAAATGTCGATAAAAGTTAAGTAGGTATAATAAAAGTGTCATGAGAATAAAATCTGATATTTCATGATTAGCAGGCCAAAGATTTGGCCGTTTGAGAAAAAATAATCGTACATGTGTGTTGTAAGCAGAATCTGAATGACTTAGGCTGGCAAGAAAAGATATATGATAGAAGATATTTGATGTCTCCAGTTCCTTTAGGGACTTTATACTAGCTATTATCATTTAAAATGAGTGCAGAAATTAAGTTCTATGCTATGTTTGGGGTGGATGTGATGAGAAAGGCACTGATGATTCCAAAGACCGGTCAAGAAAACTGTTGGAAAAAGGGATTTTTCTTATAATGCTTTATTTTCATGTTAAAGCAACTGTTCGTTTAACTTGGCTACTGAAAATGTATTTTGTTCACTAATGCTTTAGTGTTTAATTAAGAATTACCTAAATATTTGATCATTAGTTTAAGCAGAAAGAGTAATTAGCTCTGATATTTTAGTACAATGAACTTCGGATGTGCAACAGAGCGCCCCGCTGAATCCGAACACGGGGTCGCGGGTGTCTGCTGGAGCCGAACCCTGCCAACACAGGGCGCAAGGCAGGGAACCAGTCCCAGGCAGGGCGCCAACCCACCGCAGAAACAAAAATCATAATTGGGCTTTTCTGTTTTTAACTGTTTAATTAAAAATAGTAAAATGATTTCTAATTATCCCCTGTGTTAATAGAAATAATTTTAGTTTTGAGTAGACAGAAAATATCAACATTTTGTGCTAGTGTAACAGTGAGTGCTTTTAAATGCACATACAAAACTGGGATAAGGTGTGCAACCTGCTTTCTTATAAATCTCCGTTTAAATGCACAAGTGTACTTAGAGTTTTCCTTTGTCAAAAGGCTCCTAGTTGATAGAAATGAGCTAAGCAAAAAATTAAAAATCTCTGACCGCAGCAAATCCTAAAACACACGTGAAATCAGTCTCTCTTGTGCGGTATGGGGTTACTTTTAAAAATAACTTCATTATATTACTCACATGTCTAAAATCACCCGGAATTTGGGCTACTATTCTGTATTAAAATAATTACAGTTAATGAAATGAATGAAAACGCCGTTACAGTAAGCTCCTGGAGTTAGTCTCTAACCGGTTGTTCAAATGAGAGTTTATAAAGCAAAAATGTTTAGTTATCTCAGCCTTTAAAAAACAGGCGGCTCCGTACAGAGAGAGGCCGTTTCGAAACAGTAGGCATTTCACAAGTAGGTCCTTTCTGCAGGTAGTTCAGAATATACTTATTATGTCAGAGTTAATGCACCATCGGCCTGCACTTTAAAGTCACTCCTGAATATTCTCAGAGTAGAGGCCGCTGTTTGAATTTTCAGACGCCGAGACAAAAACTACTTGATTGGAATACCCGTTTCGGTATGAAAAACTACCCTCGTGTGCTTCCTTATAAAGCTCCGTTTAAATGCACAAGTGCATTTACAGAGTTTTCCTTTGTAAAAAGGCTCCTAGGTGATAGAAATGAGCTAAGCAAAAAATTAAAAAATCACTGACCACAGCAAATCCAAAAACACACGTGGAATCAGTCTCTCTTGAGCGGTGTGGTGTTACTTTTAAAAATAACTTCATTATATTATACTTACACTATAACACGTTTTTAGGTTACTCATTTTGTAAGGGACGGCAGACATGGGCTGGCATCTCGACATGTACAGGACATGGTTCATTACTCAACCAGGAGGACAGTGTAATTAAGGAAATTAGGGATTTGCTCTTTTTTAGTAACTGTTTTGTCTGATTTTAGACAACCGCCAGGAAAATAAACCCTAAAATTAAGCTCTGTATAAATGTGAACATGTTTGGTATCAGCCACCAATCACCCCCAGGCTAGATATTTTAGACGTCTCAAACATGATTTAAAAGGGAACTGCGGCATACGTCTGTGTGATTTTTACAAGGCTTATATATCAAAATATATTTAAAAGGGGATGAAAAAAGGTTTTAGACCAATTTTAAAGCATCTCTCTAGGTGCTGTGAATCGCGCCCCATCCTTTCCTCCCTACTCTACCGTCTCCGGGTTGTGAAGCGCACCCCCCATCACCACTTTAGCTTCAGGCGAGCACCGCATGTATTTGGAAAATGTCCTCCGTATTCGTGGCTTGCCAATGTGTCTTTACCTTTTCCCAGAATGACGGCACGTTGAAGGCAATCTAACTGTTAGACCTATAAATGTCTAAAAAATAAAATCTAAGTTTGGGGAAATACTTTTTATACACAGAGGATAGCTTTTTTTAAAAAAAGCCATTTAAAAAGGGTGCTGTTGCCTATTTAACTGTGTGATTTTTACAAGGCTTATATCAAAATATATTTAAATGGGGATGGAAAAAAGGTTTTAGACCAATTTTAAAGCATCACTCTTTATAGAGTTAAATATTGGAAGTGCTTTATGTTAATGTTTACCAATCATTTGAACCAGAATATATTTAAATGGGGATGAAAAAAGGTTTTAGAACAATTTTAAAGCATCTCTCTTTATAAAGCGGTATTTTGGAAGTGCTTTATGTTTGCCAATCATTTGAACCAGACAAGCCACGCTCGTTGCACCGCGTCTTTGGAATGTCTCCTAAAAACATCCGTTGTTTTACAAGCTGCATTCCACAAGGTAAGGCAATTTTTCACATCGGACGCAGACTGTTGCCTAGGTGCTGTGAATCGCTCCCCTCCTTTCCCCCCTAACCGGTCACACAAACACCTGCCATCTCTGGGCTGTGAAGCGCATTTCTGTATCCCCGGAAGTCTGATCTGTTTAAGGCTATGGCTCTAAGATTCAAGGGACAAATGCCAGCGTGGTTTCGAATCCCACTTCTGGTAAATATTTGTGCTCCGTTCACTCTGGGATTATCTGAATACAATTCTAACTTTTAGAAAACTATTCGCCGTGCTTTCGCGATCTGTTTCCTTAGGGGCAGCTGATTATTTAAAATGGGAGATGATGGATGGAACAGGGCGTTTTTAAAGATATACAAAATATACATCCGAGGCTAGCGTCTCTCTGTTGCCTATTATTTAACTGTGCGGGTGATTTTTAAATCCCTTAACTTTAAAAGTTACACACATAACTTGTTCTCCCGGACTGAGCAGCTGCGCAAACGTGCGAGCTTCATGCGCGCTCCCGTTCCGGGTTAGGGTGGGGGATTGACAAGCATGCGCTCGCATGCAAGGGGGTGGGGGTTGTTTCTGTCAGCAGATCTCCGGCCTCATACAGTTTGCAGCTATAGACGCGTGCCTGTGCGCAGGGCCGTGCAGGGGCGGCTGTCCGGCTCTCTCTGTCTACACAAAGCCTGTCATTTTTGAGAGAGAGCAGGGGCTGCTTGATTTCTGTGAGGTGGGAAGCTTGAATCACCGCTAAGGCTGCTTTTTACTGCAGAATCTGTCTGTGAGATGGAAAAAAAGCAGCTTGACTTAGTTTGAAGCAAAGATGAGATGTTTTAACTGCGTGTTCATCTTAAAATCGTAGAAAGAACAAAATGCTTTGCTTTTTATACCGGCCTTTCAGAACTGGCAGGGACGTGTGGGAGACTGGGAAGTGTAGACACAGAGCCGGCAAATCGTCTTTCGAACCTTGACTGCAGGTGTGCTTGGAGCTTCAGCCTGAGAATCTCATGCAGAGGCTGTCTCAGCTCTCACGCATCAACTGTGTAGAGTGAGTGAAGGGACAGCTTGTCAGTGCAGAGAATGTCTGGGGGCTTGACTTAGATAAAAAAAAAAAAACGGTTTACAAGTGCTAAACTAAGGTTTAGATCTTTAAAGTCGTAGATTATTTTAAATAGATAGATACAGGAGTTCTTACCCAAACCATAGAGGCAGGCAGCTCTGCCCCTTCAAACGCTTGTGCGTGTGTCTTCGAGAGAAGCGGGGCACCAACAGGTCTGTAACTGGCCTGGATTTGTCAGGACATACCCGTTCAAGGAGGGGGGCTGCTCTTGACAGTTAAGCGGGTGGCTGTGGGATGAGTTCAAACAGGGGTCAGACATCCATCAAATTCCCCTTGACAGTTTCCTGAGCCAATCAGGTGCCAGAGGGGGGGTGCTAGGTCACGTGGGGGGAGATGTGACGTCAGCAGGGGGTGGGACTTCCGGTATTGCTTCAATGGGGGCGGGACTTCTGGTACGACGTCATAAGGGGGCGGGGCTTAAGGGTCATAAATCATTGTGACAGAAGCCGCATGCATATTACTACTAGTATCTTTAACCATTTAATGTTAAACAGACGTCATGCATTTATAATATACTAGCAAAATACCAGCGCTTCGCAGCGGAGAAGTAGTGTGTTAAAGCAGCAATGAAAAAGAAAAGGAAACATTTTGAAAATAACGTAACATGATTGTCAATGTAATTGTTTTGTCACTGTTGTGAGTGATGAGTGTTGCTGTCATATATATATATATATTTACACACACACATATATATATATATATATATATATATATATATATGTATATATATATATATATATATATATATATATATATATATATATATATATATATGTATGATTAACATAATAATAATACTGCCATTTTATTATACAAACAATAGTGAAGAATTTGATAAACATCTTGTTTGATAATTTTAAAATGGGCAAAAAAGAATCTGCAAAAAATCTTCAAAATGTAAACATATAAAAGAGGTGAAGACTTTATCCTTATTTGAACTTTAATAATTGTTTAGTGTACAGTACAAGCAAGCATCTGGCAATGTTTATGTTTTTTGTTCAATCAAATAATTTAAAGGATTTTGACAGTGTAAAATATCACAATATAAAGTGAAAAAATACAAAGCTATCCTAAGTGGCTATTTTTAGAAAGAAAAAAAAATTAGATTACCTTCAATGCCATTAAATTTTGTATTCTGGCAACTTCAGTAATGTAGGTCTGAACTCTTAATTTCAGCTCATCTTTTTCATGCATAGCTTCTTCCATCTCTGTACGAATTCTCTGCAATTTCACAAAATAAATAAAAATCAATAAATAAAAAGATCTGTTATCCTTCTATGGGCTCTAGACAGACAAGTTTGGGAATAGACTCTGAAAATTTACAAAAACTTTACATCACTTCAAAGCTCGGAATGGAATTAGAATCATATGAATGCAAGAACCATGAGTTGTCACTTTGTAGCTTAATATACATGCAAGTTTATAGGTCTTAATTTTTAACTTATAAAGTCATCTTTGATACAGGGCTACTCATGAACTGCTTAGTCTGTACTTGCTAGGGCTGGGTAGTGGCACTAATGCCCCAGTTCAATTAGATTTCATTTTCACAGTATCCCGATTTGATCTGATATCAATTTCATCTTGATTGAATTGGCATGCATTGATATATTTGTAGTGTTGGCTTTTTAAAGAGATCACTTACCCAAGCACAGAGAACATTAATATAATGTGACAAATCTAACAGGTTTCTACATGACATTTAAGAAGAAATACTTGATTAGTAATGAACAATTAACATCAGTATTTGGAAGATGTGGAACAAAATATCACTGCTCCAAATAAAAAAAAAAAAACCCACTCATTTAAAATTCATCATAATTAAACTAACTGTGGACCACCAGGTGGCGCTCTTGCCACCCAAACCAAACACTTTATTTTTATTTCCCCTGTTTCCCACCTGTACAGCATTGTCACAGGCACAGTCCAGCACTAAAAACTCTTCTTTCTCTTGCTTTGCCTCCACTCCTCCTATTTGTGTTCTCCCACCTGACTCTGGCTCTTGCAGTAGTGGATGCTGGCTCCTTTTATAAGGCACCCGGAAGTGCTCCGGGTGCTCATTGACCTATTCTGGCAGGACTTCTGGGTGTGCCGGAAGTGTTGCAACCAAGGGCTTAGCAGCAGCTGCAGCACCCCCTGGTGGTGCCCATGAAACACCAACAGGGCTGCTCAGGATAAGTTTCCTCCCCCAGTGCTACCAGCGTGGAGGCGTCCTGGCCAGAAAAGGGCTCCAGCCGTACGCCACATAACATATGTATCACCACATCAGAGTCCATACATATTAGGGTGACTCCTTGTTTTAATACAATGCAATGGCATCTACTTTATAAAACATCTATATCACCTTGCAAATATTATTCTAATAAAATACATTACTTCAATAACCTATTCATGTGCTATTAATCTCCATGTAGACATCCTTAAACTAAACTGTTAACCAAATTTATCCCCCTATTGGACATTTAGAATAATCTTAAATTAGTCAAAATTAAAGATACAGCGGGAAGACTTGTCTTTGTATAGTTCAACAAGTTACACATATCTTCAGTTGCTTGTTGCAACAGTCTCAATTAGTTTTCGAAAATTTGTCTTTACACTTCCTCCTCAAATAAAAAGGAAACATTTTAAAATGAGGATCTAGAACTGATGCTTGTTGACAGTGACATTGGATGAATGGAACATAAAAGAAAAAGAAGCAGCCATCGTGACTGACAATGCCAGTAATATGATTCGTACAGTGCAGGTTATAGAGATATTGGTGTCGGCTACTTTGTGCACAAGCTCCCTTTGGTATCACAGGATGCTCTGAAAATTCCAAAAACAGCTTTTTTTTAACGTATTAATATGTGATTGTGAAGTAGAAATCTGATGTCCTTAAAGTTCAGCTGTCGCAGGTTAGGGCTGCTGTCTCCAGTGACCTGAGAGACGTGGTAATGCTTTGCTCTTCATAAAGCCTTGTTTGCTTTCTGGTTGGAAAAGCACCCAGCAGTTCAAAAACCTGGATGATTTGTGGAAAACCCTAATTTTCAACAATACTGTAGGTTTCATATTTTTAGATAAAAACTGCTATGTAAAGGATGAAAGCTGCTGGGTTTAAAAGGTAACACAGTTTTATTGTGCTTCATCATACACATTGATCTCATACAATGTAAATTAAAGTAACGTGACTTTCCACATATAAAGATGTGAATTTAGCATTAAAATAATGCAGGTTTAAATTTTATGATGTGGATGAAATTAAAGTATAATATCTTGTTGAAAAAGTAACACCCAAACTGTGCTGCAGTTGGGCGCAATAAAATTAACATTTGCAATCAATACACAGTTACTAGCATTTTAAATGGACATCAAGAAATAAGTGTCAAGTTTCATTGAGATTTATTGACCCATTATATTTAAAGCTTAACAGCCTGGTATACAGACAAATATCCATTCCAAATGTGGTCCATGCTGACTCAACATCATCCGCTCCTAAAAATGTGACTTGTTACACATTCAGGCTTTGAATCTTCTGTTCCACCTTATCCCAAAGGTGCTCAGCTTTCCTGAGATTTGGGAATAGTGCTGTTCATTAGAGTAAACCGTTATCAATGAAACTTTCATAAAACCATATTGTGGCATGACATGTCACCCAGCTGCAATAATTCATTTGAAAAGTGTTGACTGTGTCTATATGGTGATGACCATGGTTAGTAAAAATACTTACCTATGTTGTGGCATTAAATTAGTTAATTAAGGAATTAATAGGGCAAATGCATATCAAGAAGCCAGTCCCACAGAATAAGGTTACCACCAATAATCTGAACTATTGACTCACTGTAGGACACATTCATGTTGTATATAATAAATGATCATACCATTTGCAAGCTGCAGCAGAAACTGAGCTTTGTCAGAAGCAGTAACATTTTGTCAATCCTTAACAGGTTAGGTGATCACGTGACTACTTTCAATTCTTACCTTACAGGATTGTAAGCGACCATGGGACTCTGCCCCAGTAACCCATTTGCTCCAAAACATTTTCAGAGATGTCTTGCTCCATGCCAATTTTAAAATAGCTGTGGTCTTTCTGTTAGTCTGGTCATTCACAACTGACCTGTCAAATTAGCATGATCTATAGACAGATCACTTGTTAAATCTTTTTTGCTTATTATACCAATCTCAGTAACTGTAGAGAATGTACTGGATGACATACCTAGGAAGGCAGATGTTTTTGAAATTCTAGAACTACCACATTTGGCATGAACAGTTACAACATGGCCAAAGTAGACTGCATTATGTCACTTTGCCTATTTTAATGTGCAAATACACATCATGGGTCAGGACTATGTGCGCTCTCTCTCTCTATATTATATATATATATATATATATATATATATATATATATATATATCTATATATATATATCTCTATATATATCTCTATATATATATATCTCTATATATATCTATATCTCTATCTATATCTATATCTACACACATACACACACATATATACACTAGGCAAAAAAAGAAACGTCCTCTGACTTTCAACTGTTTTTACTTTCAGTAAACTTAATGTGTAAATATTTGTATGAACACTATAAGAGTCAACACCATAAGACATAAACTAAAAATGTTTCACAATGTGTCCCTGAATGAAGAGAGGCTCAAATTCAAAAGTACCAGTCAGTATCTGGTGTGGCCACCAGCTGCTTGAAGTACTGCAGTGCATCTCCTCCTCATGGACTGGACCAGATTTGTCAGTGAGATGTCTCACAGTGCGGACATGGCAATTTATTGCCCTAGCCACATCAGCAGACCTCATGCCTCCCTGCAGCATGCCTAATGCACGTTCACGCAGATGAGCAGGGACCCTGGGCATCTTTCTTTGGGTGTTTTTCACAGTCGGTAGACAAGTCTCTTTAGTGTCCTGCGTTTTTAGAACTGTGACCTTAAATACCTACTTTCTGTAAGCTGTTAAGGTCTTAACGACCATTCCACAGGTGCATGTTAATTAATTTATTATGGTTAATTGAACATGCATGGAAAACATTGTTTAAACCCTTTACAATGAAGATCTGTAAAGTTATTTGGATTTTTAAAACATTATTGTTGAAATACACAGTCCTGAAAAAGGGACGTTTCTTTTTTTGCTGAGTATATGAGTGTATATATATAGTTAGTTGTGATCAAACGACTGGCTGTTTGGAGGAGCACATGCACTTAATAGAGCAGACAATAAATGTAAATACCTATGGTATATTGTATTTCGTGCCAGTAATTCATTTATGATTGATTTATGAGATATAGCCTCAAAGTAAAATATTTCTGAACTTTAAATGTAATCATTGCTAACTAAAGATACAAAGTATACACATTATACACCTTACAGCTGTGTATTATTGGTGACCAATTACTGATAGAACATCTAACCTTATATTGTTGTTTGGATTATTCTTCAAATGTCATATGTATAGGTGTGGAACTCTCAATACCTCATTACATTTAAGAACAACTAACCTGATTTTCCATGCTCATTGTAGCCAAATCATCCTGCAACCTCCGATTTTCCCTGAGTGTTATTTCTCGGAAACTACCAACATCTGAAAGTTCCTTATGTACTGCATCAAGCTGGCGCCTCAAACTGGCAATCTCTCTGAGACGGTCATTTAGTGAATCTTTGAATTGACTAGAAGCAAATAGAAAAATGATTTTTCATTAGTTTATTTTAAAATGCCAGAATTGCTTCAAATAGGTTATAAGGCTGCAAGGCTGGACAGTTGGCATAAAAAAACATTTTTAATAATGAGGTATGTATGTATGTATGTATGTATGTATGTATGTATGTATGTATGTATGTATGTATGTGGCAATGACTTTTCATGTCCATCTCCTCATTGTTGAGTTCACTACTTCTACTGGCATCTTTCTAATTAGAATGGAAACAAAACAATATATTCTGTACACATGACAATGACTCTATAAACCTATAATGGCCCTATGTCACTCTAAATACAATAACACGCAACACTGATATTGATACTTACTCAATTAAGGATTCCAACTCAGAAACCTTGTGTTGATTATCAGAAAGCATTTTCTCCTAAATAACAAAAACATTAAAATTAAGAGGATTATTTGAAACAGGTCCCCCCCCTAATTTATATTAGAACCACTTAATCCTGTTAAGTCTGACAGAGAATTAAGCCTTTTCCTGGCAGCACTGGGTACAAAACATGAACCAAACCTGGATGGGGTAGCAGTCACAGTGCAACCCCATGCTCCAGTTCAAGTTGAGATTTGATTTAAATAAATAAATACAATTTTATATATAGAGCATACTCTGCAAAAACAGTACTTTATCTATTCACATAGCCAATAATAAACTTAGGGGTCTAAAATACATTAACAAAATATCAGTTCCGGAAATTGTACTTTCAGACGAAGACCTTTATTTTAAACTGAGGTGTCGTAAAGTTACCCAAGAATATTGTTAAAAATAACTGAGTGCTAACTTTGGTAGCAATGGTTTCCTCCAGAAATGCTATTTTCTCAGTCTTCTTATCAACTGTTTCTTGAAGATGGTCTTTTTCCTTGTCAAGGACTTCAATAGTCTTCCTCAGCAGGTTAATATTCTCGTTTTGTGATGACTCATGTCTAGCTAGATTATCTTAACGAGAAATAAACAAATTATTCATTATCAGATCATATAAAAGTACAAAAAGAAATGGCCAATGCTAATTTATATACAGGTGCAATGTAAGCAACTACTATATAATTAACAATCACGAATGCGGATGGTCTGTCACCTGTGCACTTAGGTGAGAAACGCCCACATCGCAAATCGCCCTAAGAACCGCTTCAGCCACAAAACCACCACGCCCCCTCACCAAGCCGTGAGCACAATTATTTTAAAACTGGGCTTTGACAGGAGCTGTGGACCCACTATACCATACACGTGAAAATTCACAGAGAGTTATAGCGCGGGTTATTAACCGAATGCTAGCAACTGGCACCCTGACGCTCGTGGGCAGTCGTGGCTTTGTCTCGAGAGAGGTAAACAAAGTGTGGTGTTCTAGCACGTGAGCCGTATTCCAAGCAAAATTTTTCGTGTCCAAACAGGACTTATACCAAGTTGGACTTATTCCAAAGCAGACGTATACCGAGGTACCACTGTATTAGCAATAATGGTATCAAATACTAGAAATTAGAACCAATAAGATAAACAGAGGTTTTTAAGACCTTGAGCATTCTTTTTGCTTTGATTGCATAACCAACATTCAGTTCTCAGCTCTAACAAAGCTTCGAACTGGCAGTCTAAATGAATTAAATATACAGAACAATTCTTTATACAAAAACAGACTAGTCTTCCAGAGATATTTTTCCTTCCACATTAGTGCAAGTACGGAGAGGTGGCTCTGAGGCTAAGGATCTGCGCTGGCATCCCAAATGTTGCTGGTTCGAATCCCCCGTCACTGCCAAAAGAGATGCTACTCTGCTGGGCCCTTGAGCAAGGCTCTTAACCTTCAATTGCTCCAGGGGCGTTGTACAATGGCAGACCCTGCGCTCTGACCCCAAGGAGTATGCGAAAAGATGCATTTCACTGCGTGTTGTCCTGTATAACTATGTACGTGACAAATAAATAAAGAATCCTCTTTAATAAAACCCCTGTGAGCATCCAGGTGTCCGTGTGTGTGTGTCTTCTGGTAAAGTGCGCATGGCACCGTGGAAGCACACACACACTGGAAGCTGGGCACACAGTGAATGGCATAAACGCGGCCGTGCATGATAAGAAAATAAAGGACATCATTGCTAGGGAGAGAGCTGATTGGGTTGTCGTGGCCTCGCACATAAAATCTGTTGCAGGGGAGACGCCACACATACTGCCCCGCGCATGTTTACTAACAACATGCCACCCAAAAAAAAAAGGACACGTCAAGTAGGACAAAAGACAGACACTCAAATCGTATATAAGCAACATCTCCTGGAAGAACGGTCAGCTCAGCAAGTAAACATCAACAAAAGAAAGGCTGAAAGACAAAGAAAAATACGAGCAAATAGATCGATTGAAGAAAAAGAAAATGAGCGTCAGAATATTCCCCTTATTGATTTAGCTCCATCCTCTATTAATTTACCCTTTACCTTAAGAAGGTGACAATTTCCAATTACATTAGCCTTTGCCATAACAATTAATAAAGCTCAAGGGCAAACATTAGAAAAAGTTGGCATTTACTTGCCAAAACCAGTTCAGCCATGGTCAGATATATGTTTCATTATCAAGACTTAGAAGTTTTATAGATGTTGTTGTCAACGTTGTAGCTGGTCCTGAACAAAGCAAACTGTTGCCAAACTCAAAGAGTATTTACAAAAAATGTTGTCTATAATGAAATTTTATAGAAAAATTTCATGAGGTAAAAAAATAAAAACTCTTTCCTAAATATCTTCTTCAGATATTGTGTATTACAGATTGTTACAAAGTTTTACACTAAGGCAATATTAATTATACTTACTGTATTGTCATATACATTTCTATTTTATTTTTATTATTATTTTACTTTAGGCTTCCTGCAAAAATATTTTTAACAAAAAAAAAAAAAATAAGAAAACAAACAGAATGAGGTCAAGGTCCCTTACCATTTAATATAGACTGTTCCTAATAATGTTTATGCAATACTGTTCTGGCACCCGTTATTGTAACGGGCTTAGTGTCTAGTTATTATTATAAAGAATTATCTTTATAGTGTCCGAAGACATCTTTCAGTATTTCAGACTAGATGTGCCGTAAACAAGGAGGACATACTAAAAGGCATAGCAATCTTAAATTTATGGGTAATGAAAACAGTTTTCAATAATCAACTGAACAAATACATATTAATTTATTAATTACACATTTTACACATTTCTGTGATTCATGTTTTTTTTTATTTTGTTTTTTTTACCTATCTGAACTTTAAGTTCACTTATTTGATCTTCAGCATTCTGAAGTTCAATGACTTTTCCAGAGAGACGGTGCTGGACATCAGAAAGAGACTGCTCAGTTTGCTCTTTTAATAACCTGAGGCATAAAAATCAAAAACAACATTTCATCCAATAATCATAAAAATTTCAAAATAAGTAAGGTATTCATTTTAAATTAGAAATTAAGTCTTTAAATGACAAATGAATCATTATAAACAGACAAATGAGTATGCATGAAAGACTAGGTGTACAAAAAAAATAGTTGAACATGTTACATGAGACAAAACAAAGAATCCTTGCATTTATTTGTGACACGTATGAGAAATGTAAACAATGATTATAATGCTAAATGGAAAAGGCAAGAAAATTATATAAAAACTGACAAATGACAGAAACACAGTAATCAAACTAACTTCAACAACTTATTTAATAAATCAATTTAATCTTGGGTTTGTTTCATGTTTACACTTACCAGTCTAACTTTGCTGTAAAATATGAGAAAAATCTATGACAGGCTCATTAATTAAAATGGAGAGAATGGATACTAATCCTGGAAGGCAAGGAGGACTATTAGTAAAGCGAGGCTACAATCTTACTCCGCCGTATTACAAAGTTGTTTGTGTATGTTGCAAAAAACCCACAACTATATCAAAAGCAATGTTAAAAAAAAAAATACCCCACACAACCATACCCAGGTGTGTCCTTTTTCAAATAAATCACATATTTCCATGTTGTCTGCTTTCATTTATTAAAGAGCGAAATATTTGTTAAATATGCAATTTTAAACGAGCAGGGCATTACAGCAGAGCAAATCTGCTTTTATCCAAGATCTTATGCCACATTGCATATAGTGAGAGTTCCAGACATTTTTAAATGATGTATAGTTGTCTATGATTGGTTACTTTTACTAAACTTCATAGCCATGCATAAAAGACAGGAAGTCCATTGCTTATGCACTAGTTAGCCTATATGCTTTTTAACGTATTGTTATGCACATGATTCTGTAACAGCGCATGTGGATTGCTTTGGTTGATGTGCAATAAGACTTGAACTTTGTACTATGGAAATGTCTACTACAGAAAAGACATACAGTTGAGGTCGTCCTAGAAAACTTAAAGAATGCCAATGATACACAATATGAAAACCTTGAATCATGATTTTGACTTGATTGAGAAAGATACAATTGCTGATGAACTCAATGCTATGCTTGAGTTGTAAATACTGTTTAGTAGGACTTTGAAGCATTGTGACATGTAATTTTACAGTTCAAAAGTTATGGGATCAATTACAATATATGGACACAGTATGCTGTTTGTTCTTCCTATGTTAGTTTTCTGAGCAGTGCTCTGCCAGTTTCTACATCTTTGTATACCCACTCACAAAGTTTCCCCACTGAATGTCACTGAATCATACCATGCAATCTTTCACAGGGGACTGCTTATGCTACGCCACTCTACTCCTCAGTATTCAGTGTTTTCTAATAATAATTACTTTTCAACTAAATCATTGACATGTGTTTGAAGCTCCTAAATAAAACAATCTATTTGCAATGTATCGATAACAGGTAAAATCCTAAATATTCACACTAACCTGAGCGAACTTAATTCCATTTTGTAATGAGTAGCTTCATCTGCTGTTTGAGCCAGTTTACTTGATTGAGACCTAATTTCATCTTGAAATGCGGATTTGTTGAGCTTCAGTGTTGTCAATTCACAATTGAGATGATATTTTGCTTTTTCCAGCTGAAAATACATTACATACAAAGACACATTCAAAAATAAAATAATTTCGTCTCTAGGAATAAGAAAAAAAATCCTATATTAAACACAGAATAAAATTTGCAAATTCTGGAAAATGCACATTGGGGAAAAAAAACATGTTCTGCTGTTTTCCTAAATAATACATAACATAATAGACATATTGTTTAAAATAATTTTTTTGTCGTGGTACTTAAGTCAGAATCTTGTTGTTAAACATATCAATTACTTAATTAAATGACAGTAAAAGTCTAAAATTAGTGTTTAGTTAGTATTCATTTATAAGGTGTGATGGTCTGAAATACACAAGCTGCATTGAAACTAAGCCATTCTGTCTGAAAAACTGCTTTAGTCTAAAGTCCTCAACTAGTCTGCAGCTGAAGACAAAATAAACTTCAATTAAAAGTTAAAATGAATTGCCATTTTAAACTTCTTTTAAAGTAGCAGTTCACACAAAGTGACTTTTATATAAATTATGTATATATTACTTGCCTCACGTATTGTGTTTTCCATCTCGGACAATCTTTTTTCATATTGTGATCTGTCAGTGGTGGCCAGTTCTTGAACAGCCTGTTCAAACACAGGTAATGTTGAAAAGGTACAAAAACAATTAAGAAAGATGTGCACAGTTTTATGCACAAATACTTGGTTAAAAAAAAAACCACAACAACTCTGTAAGTACAAGTTCTACTTGCAGGGTAAAGGAACAATGACAGGTTTTACAATAATGCAACATTTTTATCCTCGGTCAGGTCAGACACAGTGGATTTGAATATTATGTTATAAAAAGTTTGGCTATATGCAAGACGTCTTGAATGCAAATGCTAAGGAGACCACATTGGGAGAATTGGGTGATATTCCCATCATGATGATATATAAAATACATAGTACTACTAGTGAGAAGTTAAACAAAATTATACCATTTATAGGCTAACTAAAGAGATTACAATATGCAAGCTTTCAAGGCAACTCAGGCCCCTTCTTCAGGCAAGATATAAATTTACATCTTGCCTGAAGAAGGAGCCTGAGTTGTCTTGAAAGCTTACATATTGTAATCTCTTTAAGTTAGCCAATAAATGGTGTCATTTTGCTTGACTTCTCACTACATTCACAATGGTTAATATAGTACAACACCCTAGTACTATAATACTATTAGAAAGAGAAGAGATACAAAGCCCATAACATGACTAAAGGGCATTTACCTCTCTGACATTCTAAGGGAATGGAAATTCTTCAGTCTGGAAAAGACATGGCCACAGAGAAATAATACTTGTTTTCAAAATTATTATGAGGCTGGAATACAGACAGTGAATAATGAACTAAAGAACATATCCTGAAATTTACTGAAAAGTGCGTTCAAAACAAAACAAGGAAGCACGTAATAATCTGGGCATACTAACAAGACATGTTCAATGAACAAATGGATGAATCAAGTTATCTAGTTATCAGCCAAATAAGGGGTATACTGAATCCTTCTGTGTATAAAATTATGCTGTCATATCAAAAAGTTACATTGATATACATTAACCATAATTTGGATAATATGCACAATATTAAATATTGAACAATAAAAGATGTCAACAGCAAAAAAGTTAGCCAAAGTGGTAAGTGTATAATTAGTAAAAATGATATCCATAATTTAACTTAATTTTGAATAAAGGAGATATGAAATACAGTTGACTATTTCAAGTTTTCAATTTTCTGCTATTTAACCTGTTTAATGCTCAGCTTTATCTAAACACATATTATGGAAAATGTTGCAAAAAACAGCAATAATGTTACCACTGATTTAGAAATTTAGGCTACATAATATTTCACATATATTGAGTGTATATACATTTATATACTCATACGCACGCACGCACGCATACACACATCTATTACCCCTAATCCAAAATTTTAAAACCTGAAGCTTTGAGCACCAAGATGATTTTTTTTTTCCATGCTGAGCAGATTTCAAAACTCTCTTGATTGACTACCACTGTGTGTGGGTCTGGTTACAGGATGGGGGTTGTGAGAGTCTCCCATGAAGCTCCAAAACACTGGATAGATGCTGCGTAGTCTAACAAGGCCAGACATACAATATTGTAAATATACCTGGAGACATCCATGAGTGAATGTTGCTAAAAAGCTTATGGAAACAGTAGAGTTCATTAAGTGTCACTTTTCAAAAAAGCCTCATGAAGGCACTCAAAGTAGGAATGGTGATTTTGAACAGCAGAGCAGTGATGCTCTCGTTAATATGACCTGACAGAAAGCAAGTGTCCTATTACGATAAATTATGTACAGCAGAAAAGTCCCATAAAAAGACCCCGTTAAACAAATAAATGTGTGTCGCGTGTGCAGACAGCACATAGAACGTGCTAAAAATAGTTTTTTTTTGCTTGCAACAGATTCTTTCTGTAAAATCAGATCATGCATTGACATTCAAAGACAAAAGTGGCCTACTGTTAAAAGTGAATGATACCTAGTTATTTAGTGTTGACTGTGCTCTAAGTTGTTCACATTTAGAACGATAATGAAGGAGCTGATGTAAGGTTGAAAGAATTTCAAGCCCTATCAAAAGGACCTGCAATTAAGGAAACTTATAATGAAGCACCACCGAATATTCAGCTTTCAGTACTCAAAACATCCAAATCAACAAATCTGCCTAACTACATCAATAGAGACACAAGGCTGCACAACATTCACTGTCTGACTACACATCTAAACAGAAAACTAAAAGATCTTAACATTACTGTCTAATTAGAAATGCAAAAATGCCATGCCAGAATATAGATGTAGCCCTTTAACACATAGTAGATCAGCAGAGAACAATGCTTATCTAAACTTGACTTGCTGTTATTCCATAGAGTGATACAATTGTCAAAATGATAACGATATCGTGGAAGACAGAAGCACTTCTTAAAACATGGAGCTAAATAGCTGCAGTGGTCTTCTTATGTGTGCATGTGTCTACTCTGTTGAAGCGCACATCACAATGTATAAATTGTAAAGTTTCAATTACCATGTGCTACTGAGCTGCTAAATTGATATCACTTTTGCCTTTTTATTTTCAGTCCACATCAAGTCTTTTAAGGCGAGAGCAAATGAAACTGAACAAAACACCAGCAATTTAAAATAAAAAGGACTGGAGATATTGCTATTATTCATTACAGACTTTTTAATGAGTTGTCTGCAGATGTGTCTCCTCATTTAAGAACCATGTCTGAGCTAGCAATAGCAAGACTGCTAGCAAAATGATGCATGGCATTCTCAATATGCTGCATGGGGGTTTTGGGAGCAAAATGTTAACACCTGTGCAATGTGTTAATGGAATGTCACAGTTTAAAAAAAAAAGCAGTAAAATTCTCCAATTACATTTGGAAAACCAAACACTGCTGTAAATTGACATTTTATGTTACCAATTGTTTGTGTTGGTAAAAACATGTATGTACACCCAAACCATAAAAAAAACTGAATGTAGAGTCTAGTCAGTCAGTTAATGGCTTCAACACAGCAGGCACTGTACAGTGAAAGCTGACTGAAATATTCCTGAACCGTCTGCCAGTTCTCAGAGAAGTGACAACAGACAGAATGTATAAAATGATGAAAAACCAAAAAAGTTCTTCAGTTAAAACATTATTGCCCCACTTAAAAGGGAACCAAAATACAGTCTGTACCTCATATTAATCACCTTTGAGGTTTAATATGTTTATCATATCAAAGCACATTATAATAGCAGCTCGATGATGTAAATTATTATACAAGAGTCACCATTTAGCTGGTTTGGCTGCATTTCCCTACTTGATCAATGGTTTTCCTAAGATATCTCATTATGAATATGCAAATGTTCCAAAACCCAAAAGTATCTGAAATCTGAAATGCATCTCGTCCCAGCCATTTCAGATTAGGGAGACTCAACATTATAACAGAAACACACAAGTGACCAAAAGTTTTAGAACATATCAGTTTTTATTCAAATTTAATTAGTTGAAATGCAAAGAATGACCTAAAAAGGTGAAAAGGTAAACAGTAAACTGCCAGAGGTTTACATTTAAAGTTAAGGGCTAGCGAATAGTAAAAAAAGAAAATCAGAATATTAAAAATGGGCCTTCTTTAGAGAACAACTAATAGGTTACAACCTACTGATGTTCTGTAGCAATAAAAGTAAATTAAGTGTTGCAACTTGAAGTAAAATAGTGCAACAGTTTCAAGCAGAGCATAAAACAGTGGTTGAAAAAAAACAAGTCCCAGTTTCTGCTGTGAAAAGACTTTGTTCAGTCTGTAGTCGTCCACAATAAGTATTTCAACAATATATATAAAAATATATATATATATATATAAATAAAAAAAATATATATATATATATATATATATATATATATATAAATAAAAAATATATATATATATATATATATATATATATATATATATATATATATATATATATATATATATATATATATATATATATATATATATATATATAAAATATATATATATATATATATATTTTTTTTTTAAGGAATGGCTTTCTTACTGCAAATTACCCTGTCAAACCTGCAACACAAAGACTACCCTTCTCAGCAGAAATGAACACTTGATTTTTTTTATCCACTGTTAAGCTGTTCTTGAAGCTGTTTGCTGTGGGGCTCCTATCATGCAAACTGGTAGCCCTCAGAAACTTGTCTTATATTTGAGTTGTGACTTTGGGTCTGCCATATCTCTTCCTCTCAGAGTTCCTTCCAGTTATGAATTGCCTTTGGATTGTGTAGGACACCATACTCACTGATAGTTTGATTTTTGTTTGCAATTTCTCTAAAGGAAAGGCCTACACTTGTGAGGGTGATAATGCTCTGTGTCATTTCAATTGTTAATTGCCGTTTAATTGCCATTATCACCAGAACACTGTCCAAGTTGTATTTCAGAGGGTGTAGTAACAAAGTCTGTATACAACTCACCCCTTACGCCCTGAGGGCATTATTCAGCAATCTCCACCTTTGGGGGCATGGGGGTTGGGGAAATGGGGGTACCCCAAAATAAATTACACACATACATACATAACACACACACATATATACTGCTCAAAAGAATTAAAGGAACACTTTTAATCAGAGTATAGCTTAAAGTCAATGAAACTTATGGGATATTAATCTGGTCAGTTAAGTAGCAGAGGGGGTTGTTAATCAGTTTCAGCTGCTGTGGTGTTAATGAAATTAACAACAGATGCACTAGAGGGGTAACAATGAGATGACCCCCAAAATAGGAATGGTTCAACAGGTGAAGGCCACTGACATTTTTTCCACCTCATCTTTTCTGATCATTTCTTCACTAGTTTTGCATTTGGCTACAGTCAGTGTCACTACTGGTAGCACGAGGTGATACCTGGACCCTACATAGGTTGCACAGGTAGTCCAACTTCTCCAGCATGGCACATCAATACGTGTCATTGCCAGAAGGTTTGCTGTGTCCCCCTGCACAGTCTAAAGGGCATGGAGGAGATTCTAGGAGACAAGCAGTTACTCTAGGAGAGCAGGAGAGGGCCATAGAAGGTCCATAACCCATCAGCAGGACCAGTATCTGCTCCTCTGGGCAAGGAGGAACAGGATGAGCACTGCCAGAGCCCTACAAAATGACCTCCAGTAGGCCACTGGTGTGAATGTCTCTGACCAAACAATCAGAAACAGACTTCATGAGGGTTGCCTGAGGGCCCAAATGTCTACTGCGCCCTGTGCTCACTGCACAGCACCGGGGAGATCAATTGGCATTTGCCATAGAATACCAGAATTGGCAGGTCCACCACTGGCGTTCTGTGCTTTTCACAGATGAGAGCAGGTTCACCCTGAGTATATGTGAAAGATGTGAAAGGGTCAGGAGAAGCCGTGGAGAATATTATGCTGCCTGTAACATCGTTTAGCATGACTGGTTTGGTGGTGGGTCAGTGATGATCTTGGAGGCATATCCATGGAGCGACTCACAGACCTCTAAAGGCTAGACAACAGCATCTTGACTGCCATTAGGTATCAGGATGAAATCCTTGGACCCATTGTCAGACCCTACGCTGGTGCAGTAGGTCCTGGTTTCCTCCTAATGCACGACAATGCCCGGCCTCATGTGGCAAGAGTATGCAGGCAGTACCTGGAGGATGAAGGAATTGAAACAATTGAATGGCCTTCACGATCCCCTGACTTGAACCCAATAGAACATCTGTGGGACATTATGTTTCGGTCCATTAGGCGTCGCCAGGTTGCTCCTCAGACTGTACAACAGCTCAGCTTAGGAGCATGCCCCAACATTGTCAAGCATGCATACAAGCTTGTGGGGGCCACACAAGATACTGAAAAGCATTTTGAGTAGCAGAATTTAAGTTTTTGAAAAAATGGACTAGCCTGCCACATCTTTATTTCACTCTGATTTTAGGGTGTCTACACAATTGAGCCCTCTGTAGGCAGAAAACTTTTATTTCCATTAAAAGACTTGGCATCCTTTTGTTCCTAAGACATTGCCCTGTCGTTATTTGTATAGATATCCAACTTCATACTGAGATCTGATGTATCTAATGTGTTTCTTTAAAGTGTTCCTTTAATTTTTGTGAGCAGTGTATATATGCACCATTACATACACAAAAACACCGCTATGACATATGTACAGTTATAATTATTAGAAACTGTGTTACTCTCTAATAGGGTCATACTGCAATATTCTTTGATAAAATACCTTTAGTCGCTCTTTTAAACTATCACGCTCTGCTGCTATTCTCTGTAAACCTGCAACAGCTTCATCCCTTTCATCTTCTACTCGATGAAATATCACCTCAGTAGACACTGCTGACTTTTGGGATTTCGGAGATCTGATCGATTCCATTCGCAGTCTGGATAGTTCCTCTTGAGCCTTGTACAAAGAAAGTATGTGTGTTATTTGTAGATATATCAATACACACAAATACTTTTGTGAGTGTGAATTCAACGACCATTATGATTTAGACAAGAAGGCTTATTTCTTTAAGCTGTGGCTTCCTCAATTGTTACTGTATTGTTGTATTTTAGAACAGTTACACATTAAATCTTGCAATCACCAAGTATATTCTTTAAAATTATATTTAAATGCAAAAAAATATGTTGTAATTATGGAAGAATGTACAGTACCTGTTCATAAAGAATACTTAAATTTTCCTTTTCACCAGTTAGGATTTTTACTTTGCTTTGAATTTCCATCATGCGCTTCTCAATGTGGTCTAACATTGATTGAAGTTCATCACGTTCTCTGATAACTTGAATCAAGTCAACTTCATAATTAATCTGAAGAGACAAAAATCCAAAAAATGTCCTTAGAATGAGTGAGGAAACCAGAGTATCTGCTTGTACAGCGTCATCATGAATGAATATACTAAAAACATTTTAAACAATTTTTTTTTGGATTAATGGGAAAATGAGTATTTTGTTAATATACTGTAGTATACCAAAAACAATCCTTTTGAAGTACACCCTCCACTGCTTAAAGTAGTTTTTATTGCACTAATTTACAAACACTTTTTTTTTTTTTAGTTTGTTTATACTTTGTGTACCTTGAGTATATATCAAACTTGTCAATGCCATATATGTAAAGTATGCAGTTTTTTGTGCACATTTACTACAATTTACCATAAGGCTTGCATTACAGCGTTAAATTCTATAATCTGATTTTTAGCTCTTACAATACTGTACTTACTGTATAATCTAATATGATTTACATTCCATTAAATAAGAAAAAAAATGTCATTAATATATATAATTTGTAGACAACAATCATTAGACTTCAATTTCAACCACCTTTAAATTTTAAACTGATCACAATTGATCTAGAATATTTGGAAAGTATGATAAAGGAAAAAAATGTAAACTGCCACTGAAAATTTCTCACCAAGGACATAAGTCTGTCACAGTGGTAGATGTTAACATTTACATTAATTTTTGAACACAGGGCAATGATACACAATAATCATGTCTTCCTTGTAAATTCTCATATAGTAGAAAAAAATAGTTCACAGCAAAAGTTAGAAGCTTTACCTTAGCAGGTGAAACAGACGGACTCCTTCCAGCCTTCAAGCCTCGTAAAGGACTTCTTCCTGCTCTAACAGTTCTCTGTAGGTAGTCAACTTGTGACTTATAGAAATCTCGGTCTTCTTCCAAATTCTTCACAAAAGAATCCAGACGGGATGGGGATTTATCCCTTTTAGAGACACCAAACTGAAGCCTCATTTTTTCCATTTCTAAAACTAATTCTTTTTCTGCAGGGAAAAAAAAAAAAAATCCACTTATTAATGTAACCTTTACCATTGTGTAAATGATACACTGCTGAAAGCTTCATTTCATAAGTAACAAGCCAATTAGCAGAACCATAAATATTATCCATGCAAGATTATATCACAAGTAATAACTATTTGCATGAATACATATTTAGTGTTTTAATTACATCAACACTGTACTTTATATGAACATTTGCCCTCAGCTATATTATGACTTTCAAAGACTAATCAGTGTATAACATGCATTTTTGCAATCAGCCACAATAAACAAAGTGATCTGTGAAGCGCTCTGTTAAATGGCAAAGATGGCTAAAATAGCCATGGCATCATTCATTAACAAAGACATAGCCAATACTGGTATCTAAATTGATATTATGTCTGGACTTTGTGATATTTTATTGTTTGTGTGAAGGTTTTTTTAAGCATATTATCCCCTTTAAGGAGCTGCATTAGTTATTTTCTATAAGGCATGTAAAAAATGTAAGCATACTTAAATAATATGACACATTTTGACTCGATTCAATTATCTAATAACCCATATCGGATATTTTTTTTTTTTTGAATAGCTACTAATAGAGCAGGCCAGCAACTTAAAAGTACTGGTAATTATGTATGCAGAAAAATCTTAGATAGAGATAGATACTTTATTAATCCCAAGGGGAAATTCACATAATCCAGCAGTATTATACCGATACAAAAAACAATATTAAATTAAAGAGCAATAAAAATGCATGTAAAAACAGACAATAACTTTGAATAATGTTAGCGTTTACCCCCCTGGGTGGAATTGAAGAGTTGCATAGTGTGGAGGAGGAACGATCTCCTCAGTCTGTCAGTGGAGCAGGACAGTGACAGCAGTCTATCACTGAAGCTACTTCTCTGCCTGGAGATGACACTGTTCAGTGGATGCAGTGGATTCTCCATGATTGACAGGAGCTTGCTTAGCGCCTGTCGCTCTGCCACAGATGTTAAACTGTCCAGCTTCATTTCTACAATAGAGCCTTCCCTCCTAACAAGTTTGTCCAGCCGTGAGGCGTCCTTCATCTTTATGCAACATGTTAACATTTACATTCATTTTTGAACACAAGGCAATGATACACAATATTATATAAATTAATGCATATAACAAAATAAAAGTATATATTCATTTTATAACCAATTTTTATCGCATATGTCACATATTAGCTCACTTCCAGATTTAAATTTAGGACCTTTCCTCCACCTTCTCAGTCAACAAGCTAATTAAAAGGGCAGGCTCAATTATGAGAACTAATGAAAAATTGGTTAAATAATGGAATATTAATTAAGACACATTATTTCTTGCAGCCTGGAATTTTCACATTTTACACTCAACGGATTTAATTTTTTTTTTTCGTTAGAATTATGGTGAGAAGTCATAAATTCTAATTCATAAATAAACTTTCTCTAATGACACTTACAGTAAGTTTAAAGTGTAAAGCAGGTGCTCTGTGCCCTAATGACATTAAGATTCCTGCTGAGTGTTAAGGATTTTTTTATATGCGCTTCAAACAGTTCACTCAAGCAAAATGCATTTTGTAACCTTTTATGGCTCCTCCTTTAACAGCTACCCTACCACTCCTAGATGGGAAAGGAATCTCTACTCCTCTAATTCACACAGAATAGGTGGTCAAATAGAGATGCTGGAGGGCCACAGTGTCTTTAGGTTTTGGTTCAGTCCACATTCTTTGTTAGCAAAAAATTCTTAATGCTATTGGAACATCTGGTATTGCCTTGATTTGTATTGATTGAATTTTAACTATTTAAATTTTCTTTAACCAGCAGTCAAAGACATTCTAAGTGAATCAACAGACAAACACTTGTGCAATATTTGCTTCAATAAAACAGTACAAATATTAAAACAAATATTAAAAAAGAAAAAGGTAAAGGTCTGAGAAACACTGATTTGTTCTAGCACATAAAAAACTTGGATAATGTACACACAAAAAAAATTAACAGTTGCAGAGATGTCTTGTGTGTTAGAATAAGAGTACTAACAATCCATTAACTGTACTACAAAGGATTAGCTAAATAAGCAGCTAAATAAGAAATTGGTTGGAGTCAAAACAGTAGTGTTCCAAGATGCCCAAGTCAGTTGGCCATTTATTGGCTTGCTTTATTTCTCATTACTAGTGATAGGTGAACCCCTCAGAATTTGCTTTGTCTAGAGTTGGTGAAATCACAGAAATCGTTGCAAACTTTTTTGAACTCCATGAAATGCATTGAAGTCAATGAGCAAGGAGGAACTGAACTAGTTTTGAGTAGATTATAATGGTGCAAATAGCCTTTTTTAATGACCCTGAGGTCTAGAAAAAAAATCTGCCAACTATGCTAGACCGATTATTGTGCCTGAATGTGTTATCTGAGCTATGAGGCAGTAGTGTTAATCACTGTGCTACCATGCCTTAAACAAAAAAATCTGTGTAGATGCTTTGCACTTCTTCCATTAAAAAGAAACTCCTTGTAAACTGTAATAAATCTTTTATTTTATTTCAAAGCATATCCTGCGTTTTATGATAAAGGCAGGGGAGGGGCCCTTTAAGGCTTGTTTTGAGATGTTGCCAAGAACATGGCTAATCAACATGCATAATTAGCCATGTAGTGCTTCTGCCAGCACAGGGGTCAGTTTTATATAGTATATTCAGTAAAAGTAGCCATAATACTTTAAGTTATTTATTTACTTTTGTTTTTTTAAAAAAAGCAAGCGCTATTGCAATGTCAGTTTTTCAACCATTACGGCTTTGGGGCACTTTACCTTTTCAAATTTGTTGATGACCCACATAAATTGAAGAGCGCTGGGGGCTGAAATGGCCACAAATGGAAGAAAAGAGTGCAGTAGGGTCAGAAAAATATCACACAGCATTGTCAAGTGATATGGTGGATGGGGACTAAAAAGAGGGTTGTTTCAGTGCATCTCAGCAGCTAAAACAATATTTTTTCCCTTTGTGTATTTGTGACCTTTAAAAAAAATAAATAAATAAAAATCACAACTGGGCTTGTGAAACTAGAAACAGGCATGCATGAAAGATCTGTGATGTCACACTGGCCATGTAAACCAAGGAACACAGCATATTGCCTTCAAACTCTTTGCCAAATTTTGCTGATACTACTCAATACTGTTTGGTTGCTAGTTAAGGGGGGAAAAAAAAAAAAAAAAAAGTTAGATTATGAAGGTTGAAAAGTCAATTAAAATTAAAAGCCAAAGTAGTATGTTCCATTATAAGCAGTAATTGGTTGCTAATTAGGGAACTGGCTAGAAGGAAAACCTGAAGCCACTGCAGACTTCCAGTATCTGAGCCTGAGGATACCCTTGAATGATCAGTATATCCAATTTCTGTAAATGAAGCAACTTAAATGTGAAAATCCTGCTGTAATTGAACATTTTGGCTTGTAAAAATATCTGAAAAGTCTACTAATTTGTAAACTCCCAAATTGCGAATGATTATCAGGAAATGTTCAGGTTTGTGAAGCACATTGTTTTCATAACTGAATGCAGTTACATGTACTAGCTGACTGCATGACTGACCTATAAGCTCCCCTGGCATTTACTAATCCACAAAACATGAATAGTAAATTAGAGAGTACATGTGTTGTGTTTAAGCACATTCAAAGCTGCTTCACAATTGTCTGGGCCTGAATTCACACTCATGTCACTACCGCACTTTGTTTCTGTTCAGCTTCTTTATAATTATTACAGTATGATGGACACTTATTCCCTGCAATGCTTTCACCCATTATTCTCTAATACCAACTAATATGATAGCATAGCAAAATATGTATTAATTTAACATCATTCTCAGAAGACCCTAGTAGTAATTTGAGCTTTATAAATCCATCTCCATGGATGTGTGGGTATTTTTCAAAAAGGGAGAACAAACAACTTATGAATGTAAATATTTTATGAACAGAAAGGGGTATTTTCTTTTACCAGATACAGAAATATTTTCCACTTTGTCCATTAGTCTTTGCTTTTCCTGTTCAAATTGATTCAACAAACATTCAAGCTTCTGATTCTGTTCTTTGCTTTCAAGAAGATCATTCTGCAGTTTACTATTTTCTTGCTGGCACCCAGAAAGTTCCTACAAACAATACAAAAAAATCAGTACATAATTTCATTCTCCTATAGTTCATACTACCCTACAAAATACAGTATATCATTTCCCTCACAGTCTTCACCACTCTCTCCAGCCTCTTTCCGTTTTGCATAGTAATTTTACCATATCCTGTTGCAATACAGAGTATTAGCATATCACTATTATTGCTGTGTAAAAATGTACAAGCATCTACTGATGTAGGTTTTTTCAAGCTGGAAAAGAGCATTTTAAAGGTTTCCCCGTTTATGTAGGGTACACAGTAACATGTGCATGAGGGACTAAGACAAAGAAAATGTTTCTTGCTTTTAACTTACCAGGATGTTTTTTGAGCTTTTTTCCCTGGGTTCGCATGGAAGGGTGCTAGCATCTGCTGTGGCTAGATCCAGCATCCTATAGACTGGAATGTAATGATGGCTCATAAATCACAGTTCAAAGGGCCCTCAAACTGGGATTGATATCAGACACACTGCAACCTTGACACAGGGTAAATCAAACAGCTATGGTGGGTTGTATGTGTCTACTACACTGTGGCAGATGACCTGGAAATCCACATGACAAGGGAGTGCAGTGGGACAGCATACTGGGTGGTTCTACCCTGTGCAGCGTGTGGTGTGCACCTGGTTGGATATGGGTGTGCATGTGACGTTGCAGTTGTGCAGGAGCCTTACTTTAATATTGTAAGACACACAGGTAAATGAGACATTGTTAATTTGTTTACTTTTAATGAAAAGGAGTTGTACTCCGAGTGTGGAAGTGAAAAGAATGCTTTTTCTCCATGAACATTCTGGAGATAAACAGTGGAAAAAAACATTTGAAATGTTGACAATTTTTTGCTCTCTAGTTTTGTTTTTGTCCCTGGTATGTATATATTTTTTCCAAGCTGTTTTAAGTATGTTTTGGGCTATTTTTTTATTGTGGTACACTAAAAAAAAAAATCACTTTTTGTACAAACTCATTGGTGTTTTTGGACTCCTATAAGGATTCACCGGTACTTGGTCCAGACTACTAGACGTTCTGGTCCTGCTAGTCCCAAGTAAAGGGATTTGGATCATCACAGTGCTATCAACATGAATCCCTAAAATTCTTAAAGAATCCACCAATTTGATTGTTTGACCTTAAAGCCATACAGCAAATTGCGAACTGGCGTTTTGCTCTCTAGTATGAACATCCTTATGTTTGCTTTGGATTGAGACTGAGGTCCAGTCCCCCCCAGAGCCCCAAAATGATTTATTTTTCAAGGAATGACTCATTTTAAAAGTAGGAACAGTTGCTTTGCAGATACAGTACTCTTTCCCAATATCCTCTACCTAAAACCAAAATACAAACATATTAAGTTCTTTCGTGAACCATGGTTTTCTTTTTCCCCCACTCATTTACTTTCTTCAGAGTCTCAGTATTGATTAACATTAGCTTTGAGTGCATAACACATGTCCTCAGCCACAAATTTCATTACTTACTCATTTCTTCCTCACTTGTCTTAAAATAACTGTTTGTCACAGAGCAAACTAAAAATTAAGTTAGCTTAATGTTTACTTATATAATTTATTGCTCACGAAGGACCAATATCAACTTACCATTTTAATCTTTGAAACAATATCTTCATAATCTTCCAATTCTCTGTGCTGTCTCTGAATTTCTTTCTGTAAATAGATATGTTTCAGAATTTTTGTGAGTCATTTTCATTCACCATGTCAACTACAATGTAGAATTCTGACAAATACTTCCACATGGCTGTCTATCTTACTAAAGCGATTTGAAAAATTTGTAGACGTGTAATTTAAATTTTAGTTTTGTCAAAAAATGTAAGTACCTTATTAAAGCAAAGAAAACAAAAGGGTTATTGTGAAAAAGAAAGAAAATGGCAAACACATATTTTATATTAATAATAATATAATCATAATTATACTACTAATATAATAAAAATAATAATGTAATATCACACCATGCAAGCTGCTATCTATTACAGACAATGAATATCACCCACTATGGACCACAATAATTAAACAGAGGAGTTTGATTAGTTGTAGGCTGCTATCATAGAACTGCAGTACAGACAGATACATGGCTTTGTCGCCATAGCCATTACACTCCTTAATTCTTCCCGATAGGGGTGGAGGGTGGTTGAGTTCTGGGCCTGATGCTCCTTCTCTGTTCATAAGCTATATCAGCTATGCACTACATCTGATATCTCACTAATTGGTCACTACTATACAACCTTATTACATAATGCATCACTTCAAACATGCTGCCCTATCAGCATATGCCATGTCACTTTATTTTACTTTAATATTATGTGGCACGGGCAGCATGGTGGCGCAGTGGGTAGCGCTGCTGCCTTGCAGTTAGGAGACCCGAGTTCGCTTCCTGGGTCCTCCCTGTGTAGAGTTTGCATGTTCTCCCAATGTCTGCGTGGGTTTCCTTCGGGTACTCCGGTTTCCTCCCACAGTCTAAAGACATGCAGGTTAGGTGTATTGGTGATCCTAAATTGTCCCTAGTGTGTGCTTGGCGTGTGTGCGTTGCCGCGGTGGGCTGGTACCTTGCCCATGGTTTGTTTCCTGCCTTGCGCCCTGTGTTGGCTTCAGCAGAACCCAGTGACCCTATAGTTAAGCCAAAACATGGCTGGATAATGGATGGATGAATTATGTGGCACCGGTCACTTTAAATGTTTGTATCTAACTTGGTATAATATTTGGCTACTAGTACTTGAATTTCCATTGGTATTAATGATCTATCAATGTTTCACTTGGAGTTTTGGATTGCAGCCCTCTGTAACATTCTATGCTACAAATGCCTACTACACAATATGACAGAATCCAGAATACATACAAGTGCATCCGGAAAGTATTCACAGCGTATCACTTTTTCCACATTTTGTTATGTTACAGCCTTATTCCAAAATGGATTAAATTCATTTTTTTCCTCAGAATTCTACACACAACACCCCATAAGGACAACGTGAAAAAAGTTTGAGATTTTTGCAAATTTATTAAAAATTTATAATAAATAAATATATTAAAGGCTGGAGCATCAAGAATACTTAAATTATTATTGTATCATAATAATTTTTTTAATACAAGTATAAATTTATCATGTGTTGTTGTGTCGGTTATTTTGTCATCATTTTGGCTTTCAGGTGACATGCTAAAATGGGGCGAACTTTCCATGGTAGGATTACGAGTACTGAACCTGGACATCATCCATGGAGCTGCTCCACACACCAAACGCAAGCAAGCATGAATAACAAAAAAAAAAAAAAAAAAGCCCATTTTTGAAAGCATAATAAAAACAGAAATTTGTCTTGAAGCTTCTTTTAACAACACATTATATTTTTATCCATGTAAAATGCACAAAACCTTTTCAAAAATGTCCAGATAAATCCTTATTGACATTCTGAAAGGGAAAAGTCACACAAATGAGTTATAGGTTTAAAAAATTATCTAAGAGAGTCACATGTCCACAATAACTGGGTCTGTCAGTGTTTAGACAGACTACCATATTATACCTTTGCTTCTTCAAGCTCCTGATCAGCTGCTTCCAGAACAATGTTTTTGTCTCTTTCTAATTGTTGTGCAAGCTGATCTATCTCAGTAAGTTCTTGGCATAATTCTTCATTTTTTGCACTTAAATTTGCAATTTCACTGGTGGAATTATGCTTTTTCTCTTGGAGCTCCTGAATACGTTTTTCTAGCTCATGGTTAGATTTTTGAAGGAATTCAATCTGGAGGGAAAACATACACATATGCAATTTAAAATTTATAATATTGTAGAAAGGCGCAGCATATATCTAAGATGTTTCAAGTTATGCATGTTGAAAAACTGAGCAAGAATGAATATGTGAAATAAAAAAAATAAATAAATAAAAATTATATATGTTGTATTATGGCAGTATAAAGTCAGAGGAGTTGTGTGCTGGCATTGAACTGCTGAATCAGGGATTACGATTCAGATGCATAATTTTGCAATAAGATATTGGAATACATTTTTGATTGAAGATTGCTGAAATGAAATATATATTGTAATTTTACACAAAATGTTATCTGTTTATTAAAGATTGTTTTTGTTCTTGCTACTAGTGCCCAGGCCTATTGCAACGGTTAAACCAGACTCAGATGTTAAAAAAAAGTTTTTTTTTCCTCTAATACAATGGAAAGTATGAAATGTCAAACTTAATGTAAGCAGTACATGAAGTCTAATAATGATAAATAATGCTGTAAAACATTAAAAACATAAAACTACTCATCAAACATTGGACACATCCCTTGCTCAGATTAGCTACCATTTTGCAACATTTTTTATGACTTAAATTTGACTGAAATTAATTTTATATCTATTTGTTTAAAGCATAAACAAAAATAAAACAAATTGATACTGTGAAAGTTTAGAAACGAGTTACAAAACGAAGAAGGAAAGAGAAATGTGTTCAGGATCACAAAACAAATAGAATAAGAAAGACTAGATGGAGTATATGTAAATAACTTGAAGTGTTGAAGAGAACATCGTGATTTTTAGTAATGGAATTAAGGATACCTGAAAGAAGTACTTGAAAAAAACTGCAGAATAAGGAGAATGAGTGGGTGAATGAATGACACTTGCGGTGAAAAAAACAACCTAGCTGTATATCAGGTTAACAAAAATTGGCCCAAATGGAATGTTGCCCAAAATATTAAAGACTGAGAAAGGGTTCTCAAGGAGATTCTTGAAAATTGGAAATTTTTTTTTGTTTCAGTCCACAAAAGAAAGGGTGATCCACTAAAGTGCTGGTCATGTCAAGGGATCAGGTTTTTGGAGTAGGCAATGAAGGTGATTGAAAGAGTACTAGGGAAAAATATAAAGGATTATGTGAAGTTTATTGAAAAGTGCTATGTTTTCATGTCTTTGAAGGTAACAACTGAGTCACTGTTGCCAGAAAAATGCAGGAAAAGCATCAAATGGTGGGAAAAAATACATTGCTCATGTGTAGATTTGAAAGAAGTTTTTGATTTTATGTTGCTAGAGAAGGCAGCGAGTGTGACAATTGTTTGTAAAAAGAGTGCGACACTGAAGTAGTAAATGTAGAATTAGATATCAGAAATTAAGTTGCTGTGGAGAAAGTAGGGAAGTTCTGATACTCGGGTGACATAAGTGAAGAATAAGGTGCAGTAACAACAGTAACATGGGTGAGAGGCACATAGACGAAATTCCAGGAAATGTCCTTCATTTTGACTTGGAAAGGAGCCTTTTTGGCAAGTTTATGAAACCTATGGGTGGACTAGTATGAAGTATGGGATTGAAATGTGGTCAAAGTAGGCAGAAAAGGAAAAAAGAATAAATCAGGTGTGTCAGAGAAAGACAAGTACAGAGCTGAGAGAAAAAGCCAATGTGGAGGCTACAGGCGCTCAAAAGAGAAGAAATGGACAAAGGTGTTTTGAGTAAGTGGAGAATGAACTAATAGATAGGTGCACTGTGATGGAGGTAGAGGGAATATGGTGCAAAAGGAGGACAATGGAAATGTAGTTGGAAGATTCACATGACATAAGAAGAATGGTTCTCACCCTAAAGATACATAAGACTGCAAAAACTGTAGGAGAAAGATGTATGGGCTAAATTGCCAACCTGTGTAAATTAAGACAAAGACCTTCGCAACATTGATGACCATCATGTTGATGATACATATGAGATAAACTAGAAACATTTGAATTTATATAATTTTTTTTTTGTTCTGTATGTTTTTCCTCTGTGAACTCTGTTTTTCTATCCATACCATTAAAGATGTACAGATTAACTGGCAATTCAAAACTGCTCCTAGAGAGTGTGAGTTAGCCGTGCAGACAGTTGTTTCCTAATTTGCACCCAATGCTAATTGGATTAGCATGAATCCTCCATTACTGTTGCTGGAATTAAGCAGGTCTAAGAGTGCTATATTACCTGTACATTCAGATGTGCTATCATTTTTTCATTGCTTTTATTACGTGCTTCCAATGATATAACATCATGAGGTCGACCACCATGTAGTGCGCGTCCAAGTCTTTCTATTTCTTTATCTCTTTCCTGTACCTAAAACAAAAAGATTGTATGTATTTTAGAAAGGAAAAGAGCAATATAAAGGACTGCAAAAATCCATACAATAAATGACACATGCATATAATGATTGCACAATTATAATATTGTTGCAATTTTATTTGACCAATCGTGGACTTATGACTACATTTCAGATCTATAATTATAATTAAAAAAATGCATAATTAAAGGATAATAATCATTGGATGCCTCAATGTTTTAACTTTCAGTCATAACAGCTAATCAGGATTAAAGATGTGTAAAATAAAACTGTACATTTTCGGGTAAACCTAGAATATTAATGTTTACTTAAAATACTGTAAAGAGGAAAAAAAACAAAGTGGCCGATTTTTTTTTACCTTTTTTTGTCTACATCTAGCCCAAGGGCTGTATATCAAATGTCACAACAAACATAAGGCATCACTTTCATTTCCTGTACCTTTCTATTTGGTGAGATTTAAGGTGGTACTACAAGTAGTTTATGTAGGACAGAAAAGAATTCAATAATCCTTGAAATTTTCAGGGAAATGAATTAATTTAATTTTAATTGGATAACTTTGCCATTTCACCAATCTCCTGGCTGGGGCAGTGAGATGGTAATTTCAGTAGGGTCGGAGGGTGGGACTGGACTGCATGTCTGCCATTTGCCAACCAGGATCTCGAGCGGTTTTGTCATGTGGTGGGTGTAGAACGTGCTGTATCAGTGCGTTCTACCCAATCTGATCTGCAACTAGTTGACCATACCCATCCTCTTATCTCCAATAACTTCCAGTGTGTCCAGGGTTCTCAGTAATTCATAATGGCAAAGCAAAAATTTGCAAAATAATTGAAAACCAAAAACTGATGTAATCATTCAAACCCTTTGCTGTGGCACTCCAGACTGTGGTCAAATGTGCTCTAATTGCTTTAGTTATTCTTGATGTGTTTCTAGAACTCAAGTGAAATCCTCCTGCAGAAAACTGAACTGATAGGACATACTTTAGAAAGGCACACACCTGTCTATACAAGACCCCACAATTTACACTGCATGACAGGACAAAAAAAAAGTCATGTAGTCCAAGCAACCTAAACTCATGGTGGGGCACAAATCAAGGCATGGGTATAAATCCATTTTGAAAGCTTTGAGTGTTCCTATGTGCAAAGTGGCCTCAATAATTAGAAAAATTCCCAGAGTTGGTTGTCTAGTCAAAATAAGCAACGAGTAAAGAATGACCTTAGTCAGTCCAAAAGAATTCCTCTGCTGAGAATTATAGAGAGGACCATCTCAGCAGCACCCTATCAATCAAGAATTTATGGTAGAGTGGTTAGATGAAAGCAACTCTTTAGAAAATGGCATATGTCAGGGATTCTCTGGTCTGAAAAATCAAGAAATGACCATCTCTGAGGCAGAATTCCAAGCACAATATCTGGCAAAGACCTGGAACTGTTCATCAGTTGCTTAATACTACTCCTTTGGTGCTGGATGTTTCATGTTAAGGGGGTGTTTATCAGCAGCAGGAACAGGGACACTGGTCATAATTGAGAGAAATATGAATGCCACCAAATATAGAGAAGTCCTTGAAGAAAACCTGCTCCAGTGTACATGCAACCTGAGACTAGAGTGATGTTCACATTTCAGCACGACAATTAACTCAAGCATCTAGCCAAGACAATGCTGGAGTGTTTTTTGGGGGAAAAAAGTCCAAACTTAAACCACAATGAAAATTTGTGGGAAGACCTTAAGATGGCAGTTTACAGAAGCTTTCCATCCAGTCTAACAGAGGTTGAGAGGATCTGCCTGTAAGAACTAGAAAAACTGCCCAAATCCAGATGCACAAAGCTTGCAGAGACTTGCCCAGGAAGACTCAAATCTACATTTGCTGTCAAAAGGGGTTCTACCATGCATTTCACCAAAGGTCTGAATACTTACATGAATGACAGATTAAGTTTTGATTTTGAATACATTTTCAAACCTTTCTGAAAACACTTTCCCGATAGGGAGTCTGAATGTATATTAAAGGGCAAAAATTGTAAATCTATCAATTTAAAATTACATCTACAACACAATAAGGTGTACAGAAAGTGAAGGGGGTAAATACTTTCTGAATCCTCTGTACATATCCATAATGATCTAATATTACACTTGTACTAGGTATCAAGCACCTCTAATTCAGGTAGTAACTAACACCTCACCTAAAGACAGGAAGCAAAACATTCCTGGAATTGAATTTTGATCTCACATTTGCAGAGATAATTTTTATTGTAATCACTTCACAATCAGTAAAGATCTTAATCAATAGTAACTGGTTATTTAGTCTCTGAGGCTTGGTTGACTATTTGAGTCTCCTTTCTGGCACATCCATCAGGAGGCCCAGGCAAAGGATGACCTCCGTAATTGATACACAGCCTCCCTTGCTACAAAAAAAATAATCAAAAATAATAAGAATATATAAAAAGAAACCCCTAATAATATGTAGAACCTTTAGCATTTTCATCCATATGCAATTCACCCCTGCTGTCTTAGCACGGTGGAACTTCTTACCAGCCAAACGCAGTCACAGAAACAAGATTCTTTACTCCTCATAAATTTAGGTCCTGTAACTTGAAATCCTTTACAAAATCCTTCAATTTTTTTAAATGTCCAACAAAATGTTTAGCATCTAATGCTTAAAGATTCCTAACCACTGCTTAGAACAGCTTGTCCTGCACCCTATCTGCTCACATCCAGGTGTCTACTAGCATACAATAAGCTGCTGGAAGATTCCTAAACATTAATCTCCATTGTCTAAATTCCTTCCTCAGACAGGCCAGCACTATATGGAAGCCTTCTTCATTAACATAACTTCAATGCTTCCTTCACCAAAGTTATTCATAAATGACTATGGTAACTAAAATATCCAACAAAATAGGCACCCACCACCATTTATTACTGGTCTTTGTTTAATGCCTCCATAAGTGAGGTGACTGGTGACTACAGTGTCCCTTTAGAGATCATGTTCATGACATGTTACAAAATACGAGAGGCAAAACCTTAAATCACCATGGAAGAAGACACCCCTTGGAGAGTCCTGGATACCCTTACAACTCATTTTGGTCTTCAGGGTCTTTAAAGCTGATGCATTAGTTGCCTGACAGCTGGAATAATAGAGACCCCAAGCTAGTTATGTTATCCCAGATACTCTCTTAAACCAGTGCTTTGTAGTGTAGTGTGACTCCGTTCTATATATATATATATATATATATAGGCATCATACTGTAGGACCAGCCCAGGCTTGTTCATGTATAAGTATAACTAAGCTTTTCACTTTAGCTACAGGCTAGATCAGATTTTACAACTTGTCTTACCTTTTATCTTCCACAAACATGCTGAATTTTATCTGAAACCAAAATTTGCCATAAGCAGGGCCTGGTTTATCCAGCTTCCTTACTGCAAGGTTAAACATTACTTCTTTAATTAAAATTCAAAAGCCTGGTTCAGACGGATTCGATAAAGGCAATCGATAAATTATTGCAATATATGCTAGATATTACCAAGTTTTACTCTACAGTGCAGCTTCCATTACCAGAAGAGCAACCCAAGCTGTGTGCTATAGGATGAAGTATCCACTGTGCCATTTTGCAAGGCTTTCAATGGCACATAAAGTCTGTTAAGACAGAAGACAGAAGCAGGGAGGAAGCTGTATTCACCACAATATGCAGATTATTTCTAGTAGAACACTACTCCGTCTGATAAAATGAGTGTAACATAAGGATAACTGGACATGTCTGCAGAGATTACTTTAGTCAAAAATGTGCTCAAAATTACATTCATTTTAAGCTTATAAATTAAGGGTGGCTATGACGGACAAAATAAGATTCCGAATATGTAAGTGGAAGAAACTTAGATTCAATCACTTTAGGCTACACCTTTTCTCTGTCTCTTTGGAGCCGAGAGTGGACACCCAATCTTTCTGGATTGACCTAGGAACATTTTAAATAACCTGAATTAAAATAAATGTGTGAAGTGGGGACTGTGCCCTGTCAATATACATGTTTCATTCTTTATCCCAAAATTATTACTGAAAGGTTCTGGTTGGAAAAACCCACAAGTTAAGTACAGCCTAAATTATAATGCTGAAAACTAGAGAGTGTAGGTAGAAAGCAAAAAAAAAAAAAAGTTACAGGTCTTTTGACCGGTTTAACAAAAAGGGGGCCAGCCTGACTATTATACTAAAGTAATAGGTGAAAAATAATGCTTCTTGACCACTGAGGATAGTGTTTAACTTTAACTTGACAAATGCAAATTTTGAACTGATTTTATTAACTTTATGATAATTGATTATATAAGATTTGTGATTTTGCCATAATCCCCTAAAAGACATACTACATTTGCAAACATCACCTCCCCATATGCACACTTACTAATTCTAACTTAACAGAAAATGAAATCATGACTTTAATTTTTGAAATAAATAAAAGCTTAATTGCTGTTCTGTAACTTGTAAAAGTACTTGTAACAGTAGTCTCAAGTTGGCTTCAGTTTCATCTTAAACATTACTATTCCAAATCTGGCACTACTCATAGTGTGGGAATGGAACTACCTCATGTTGTAAATGACATTTTAAAATATCCTGAAGGGAGTGCTACAGCAACCATAGTGTTAGATTTAAACACAATCTGGAATACTATTGACTGTTCTATTTTGTTACATATTTTAGGCTGGAAATTACATTGGGCTCTCAGGCAATGTTATTGTGTGGTTTAGTTCATATTTTAGAACAATGTTGGATGTTTTAAAATATGTTGAAAGTATTTCATCATTATCTTCAAAAATTAGATTAGAACGGAGGAAGATGTGGAAAAGAGCTACTTGTGGTTTCCAGAGACAGGGCATTGGGTCTTACAAGAGGAAAACATTGAGATTGGAAACACTAAAGAGAGCAGAGAACATGAGGAAAAAATAGGAAGGAGGAGGAAAGTGCAAGGGCGGCATTTTTAGTGACCTGTTTAAATTTACAAAGTCTTTGTTCGTACCCTAAAAGAAAGGGGGACTTAAAAAGGGCCCAAAGAGGAATTAGAGGAGCACTTGTACAATATGTATCCTGAAAAGGAAAGACTGGGAAAATTAGATTGCTGCTGGACATGCACAGCTGGAAAGGAGGGGGGTGCGTGCAAGACGTCATATGCACTGTTGAAACCTTCTCGGTGTCATGGGACTTAAATCCATAGAAACATCATTTGTGAGCCATCTATATGGTGCAATGCACTATGTGCTTAAATGTCAACCCACAACGCTTAATATTCTCAGACATTTACCGTTTCCATTTTACGTGCTTCCACTGGGAAAAATCTTTAGAATATGTAACACTCACATTTACTCATATGCAGATGATATTCAGCTGTACCTTTTGTTCAAACCAAATGATGTTTCTACTACAGTATCCTTAATTGTATCAATGAATTGAAAGAGTGGACAGATAACTCTCAGAGGCTGAATATAGAAAAACAAATGCTATTTAGCAAAAATGATACAGAATTTAACAAGACTCAGTTACTTTAAGTCACTACATCTAAATTAGTTTTACTAAATGGGCACAAAACTCAGGATCTATCTTTGATTGCAGTCTTTCTTTTACAACACACATTATAATACCATATAAAACTTACTATATAAAAATTTAGACAGCTTCTAAATATGGGGGATACCATGAAATTAACTGATACATTCTGGAGGTACTGAGAGCTACAGTGCATTAGCAAAATGTTCAAAATGCAGCTTGCATTTAATTCTAAATGCTGTTGCAGGAATCATTACAAGAACTAGTAACTATAGCCTGAAAATATAAATGCATAACTTTAATTAATATTTTTAAATTTACACATTTAAGCCAGATACTAGTTAATTTGGGTCAACCATAGCTACCAGTTATAACTGCAAAAAACAGTATTCTCAGTCATAAGCATGTTAGAATTAAAATTACCCTTACTTGAACATTTAGATGTCTTATTCCTGCATCAGATCTTTCAAGTTCCTGTTTCACTCTAGAGAGTTCTTGCTGAAGTTCTTGAATTCTAAATATTATATACCAGGAATACAATATTTTAAAAATTGAGCTTTAATTAAAAAATTACCTTTTAACATGGCAAGTTTTTTTTTTAATACTACAAAAATAATAAAATGTGTTAAATTATACATTTCAAAAGGAAAAGCAAATACATTCTTCAAATCTATTAATGAAAACATCTAAACCTTTCAACAAGTCTTAAAATTTGTAAAATAACTGGTAAAAAATGAGATTCTATAAATTCAGCGTGAACAGATGTACCTGCAAAAGCTTTTATTTGCATAAATTAAAAACAAAAAGCATTTTCAATGCTTATTGCAAGTTCTGAAGTTAAAATAGTGCTCACAATTTTAGAAAATGCTATGTTTACTTTAAAGATTTGAAATACCTGTTATCTGCAACTTGCAGGAGGTCTGCAACATATGGATCCTCAGGCTGAGGTACTGGCATAAAAGAACCAGAAAAAGGAGGAACTACTTGATCAATCTGCATACGCTGACGTCTGAAAGGAATTGTTCTTTTTTTACCACCTAAAACAAAAATATACATATAAATTTGTTACTGCCAATAGGATCTTTGCTGAATGTGGACTGGGCAATACGCTACCATTAAAAGTCTGACCTGGATGGAAAACAAATCAGTTCAGGTGGCATAGGTTTACAAAGAATCTGTGAGCATCTTAAAATCTGTTCTATTTAATCTGGTTTACAATTTAGAGTGATTATACACCTTCTTCTTAAATGAATTCAACTAAATATCTTATGCAGGAATGAGGTGTTGGATAAACATTTACGGTTCCCTAATTATTACTTTTTATTTTTTATACATTATCACAAATTAAACAAACACAAGCAACTCTTTCTTGTTCACCTATACCACTATTTTTCAAATTCGGTTTATATTTATATAAAAAAAAAAAAATCCAACAATTCTTCTGATCTCATCTATTTGTCATTAAAATGAGCACTGTGCCCTGGATAAATTTCATAAGTTCCATGGTCTCAGATACCAAATTTGCTGTTTTCATTTTTTATGGAATTGTAAGTAACCCTATATCCAGCTCTCCATAATTTGTGTATCTCTACTGGATAATGTTTTCACACTATGGACATTATGGAAATACATTAGTCTTCCTCGAAAATATACATCATGCTTTTCCTATTAACTGAACCTCGTCACATCTACTTATCACTTACTATAAGTTTTTGAAATTTAGGCCTCTATAATTTAAACCTAGGCCAATCTTATTCTCAATGCTTTAGGGATATCGGATCAATGGTCACTATTTCAATATAATTTAAACATATTTTAAAGAAATAGAGAGCTAGAGATAGATACATTACTTAAAGGCAATAAATGATGTATAAATGAAGAATGGTTGTTCTCTTTACCATGCAAATAATTTCACCATTGTCTTAATACTCTAGACAAAGTATACAGTACTGGAATTTTTCAGAAATCTTTTTGTACATCACTTCCACAATCAGCATTCTTCCTTCCTAAACTCCACAACACATCTTAGAAATGTTTTTTGTACCTTACAGCTTTGCTCTTTGATCTATATTTATATTAATCTGACACTATAAAAGTATCTTTTTTCTGATTCTATCATCCTAGAGTTGCTACTGTTTTACAATAGCACTCTTAAGTATCCATGGCACCAAGTAAAAGCTAGTTTCATTTATCATTAAAGATAATGGAAAAGATCACTGTTGTACTTCCGATTTTCTTTTCATCTTCCTAAAGGCTTTACAATCACCATCTTAAAGAATTTTCAGTGTCAGCATGCTCATTTACAGTGGTGTGAAAAACTATTTGCCCCCTTCCCGATTTCTTATTCTTTTGCATGTTTGTCACACAAAATGTTTCTGATCATCAAACACATTTAACCATTAGTCAAATATAACACAAGTAAACACAAAATGCAGTTTTTAAATGATGGTTTTTATTATTTAGGGAGAAAAAAAAAATCCAACCCTACATGGCCCTGTGTGAAAAAGTAATTGCCCCCTTGTTAAAAAATAACCTAACTTAAATAGGAGCTGCCTGACACAGAGAAGTAGACCAAAAGCACCTCAAAAGCTAGACATCATGCCAAGATCCAAAGAAATTCAGGAACAAATGAGAACAGAAGTAAGTGAGATCTATCAGTCTGGTAAAGGTTATAAAGCCATTACTAAAGCTTTGTGACTCCAGCGAACCACAGCGAGAGCCATTATCCACAAATGGCAAAAACATGGAACAGTGGTGAACCTTCCCAGGAGTGGCCGGCCGACCAAAAATTACCCCAAGAGCGCAGAGATGACTCATCCGAGAGGTCACAAAAGACCCTAGGACAACGTCTAAAGAACTGCAGGCCTCACTTGCCTCAATTAAGGTCAGTGTTCACGACTCCACCATAAGAAAGAGACTGGGCAAAAACGGCCTGCATGGCAGATTTCCAAGACGCAAACCACTGTTAAGCAAAAAGAACATTAGGGCTCGTCTCAATTTTGCTAAGAAACATCTCAATGATTGCCAAGACTTTTGGGAAAATACCTTGTGGACTGATGAGACAAAAGTTGAACTTTTTGGAAGGCAAATGTCCCGTTACATCTGGCGTAAAAGGAACACAGCATTTCAGAAAAAGAACATCATACCAACAGTAAAATATGGTGGTGGTAGTGTGATGGTCTGGGGTTGTTTTGCTGCTTCAGGACCTGGAAGGCTTGCTGTGATAGATGGAACCATGAATTCTACTGTCTACCAAAAAATCCTGAAGGAGAATGTCTGGCCATCTGTTCGTCAACTCAAGCTGAAGCGATCTTGGGTGCTGCAACAGGACAATGACCCAAAACACACCAGTAAATCCACCTCTGAATGGCTGAAGAAATACAAAATGAAGGCTTTGGAGTGGCCTAGTCAAAGTCCTGACCTGAATCCAATTGAGATGCTATGGCATGACCTTAAAAAGGCGGTTCATGCTAGAAAACCCTCAAATAAAGCTGAATTACAACAATTCTGCAAAGATGAGTGGGCCAAAATTCCTCCAGAGTGCTGTAAAAGACTCATTGCAAGTTATCGCAAACGCTTGATTGCTGTTATTGCTGCTAAGGGTGGCCCAACCAGTGATTAGGTTCAGGGGGCAATTACTTTTTCACACAGGGCCATGTAGGTTTGGATTATTTTTCTCCCTAAATAATAAAAACCATCATTTAAAAACTGAATTTTGTGTTTACTTGTGTTATATTTGACTAATGGTTAAATGTGTTTGATGATCAGAAACATTTTGTGTGACAAACATGCAAAAGAATAAGAAATCAGGAAGGGGGCAAATAGTTTTTCACACCACTGTATCTATATCAGCTGATGCACTGCATTCTGAGCAGTTTTATGATTAAACTTCTTCAGTAAATATAAAGCTCAAAACAGAGGAACTGTGTTCAAATTAGTTCTATACGTTATTCCTTGACTGATCGCTCCTATCTGTAGCACCTGAAGTGTCGTCCAGTGCTGCAAAGTATCAAGCCTTGTCCAGAAAACATGATCTAAACCCCAAGTGTCTTGTGTCTTGCTTTAAAATGTTCTCTGCACAGTTTGCATGCATACATACACATACATATATATAGATATTTTTTTAAATAAATACCCCACCTTACTTTTTTTTTGAACATATGCTTGCTACATATGAAGTCACCCGCCAAATTTATAATTATAATGTGGAAGAATCACTTTAAGACCATTATAATGCACAATTTAAATTATATTCAGTTGGAAAATAACTGACTGTTTCATTTGTGAAACATGTACATATTTACAGTAATTTAACTTACTAAAAGGCACATGGTTAGTCACAATTCTTCTTCTGACCTCCACTGGCAAAAACAATATTAACATGTTTGCACAAATACAAGTGATTTTGTTTTTGTTTCTATTATAGGTTAACAGTGTCCCTGGCTCTTCTTTCCCTCCAATTTCATTAACTTGTGCACACTGTGAAGCCCATTTTTGCAAAAGCCTATTTTCAAGTGTCACTGTCAACTGTTGTAAAACCAATGTATTTTTTGTTTTTTTCATTGCAGTTACAAGTCTTTTCCGCATTTACAAATTATTTTATAAGCATAATTGTGTGTGAACTGTGCTTTCTCTTATCTTGTCACTTGGTGTCAACTGAAAATTACATTTTAATGAAGGGCTATGGTTTGTGCCACGTTCTTTCGAAGGTTGCCATTTTACCCTGCTTATTTTAACCAGAGGAGTCCTAATGATGTTGACACACCAAAAAAAAAAAAAATCACTGTTTTCCAAATCAACAGGGGCCTTTTTAACCTGCACCGAGGATGTCCCTTAGGAAAGAAACAATGTTAGACATATTACACACTGAACAGATCATATATTTCAGTTTGCCTGAAAGTGCCCAACTCACTCACTCCATGCCAGACAAGGGAGTCTCGTGCAGCCAGTCACGACAAATCACACAGAGGTCACTACCCATGTCCAACAAGACTGGGATCTGTTTTCCAGCCAATGCAACAGACAACACAACGCAATTCCTGTAACTTCTTCAAAGCAGATAAAATAATAAGATGAAACTTTACCTGGTGTTTGAACAATGGCCTGCAAGTTTTTTTCCTGTAGCAGCTGAATCTTTTCAGCCTTGGCCTTACTGTCTTTCTCAAGAGATTTTACTTTATGAACATACTGATTGTTCAAAAATTTAAGATCTGCCGTCTCATGTTCCAGTTTTCTGATGGTAGCTTTTAAATCTGTAGCATAAACATTAATACAGTGTTTGTTATTGAAAAATATGCAAGATCATTAAATTCTATCAAAGTAAATCTTAAAAAAAAATCTAAAAAAAGTGAAAATAAAATTAATGCAAATATAGATTTTTTTTGTAAATTATGTATTAACAATATATTAACCAATCTTTAGAATCATTACGCATTCTTAGGAACACACGCCAGCTAAACAAGTCTAAGAAAAAGGTATAATTCACCAATAATATTTTGTATCCTCTAACTAAAAGGATTAAATACAATAGTATAAATTTGATTCACAACATGTAGAATTTAGTTTGTTGTGACTTTTTATGAATACAGCAATCCCTCCTCGATCGCGGGGGTTGCATTCCAGAACCCCCCGCGACACATGAAAATCTGCGAAGTAGAAACCATATGTTTGTATGGTTATTTTTATATATTTTAAGCCCTTATATACTCTCCCACACTGTTAACATTATTAGAGCCCTCTAGACATGAAATAATACCCTTTAGTCAAAAGTAAACTGTGCTCTATGACAAGACAGAGATGACAGTTCTTTCTCACAATTAAAAGAATGCAAACATATCTTCCTCTTCAAAGAATGCATGTCAGGAGCAGAGAATGTCAGAGAGAGAGAGAGAGAGAGAGAGAGAGAGAGAGAGAGAGAGAGAGAGAGAGAAAAGCAAACAATCAAAAAATCAATACGTGCCTTGGGGTTTTTAAGTATGCCGAAGCACTGCAATAAAGCAGCATTTTGTAGAGGAGCGTCTGTATCCTTTAGGCAAACAGCCCCTCTCTCTCTCCGTCAGGCAGAGAGAGTGAAAGAGACAGAGAAAAGCAAACAATCAACCACCATGCGGGAAGCATATCGTATATCACGGAGGAGTTTTATTTAAAATGTAATACATGCTCCGATTGGGTAGCTTCTAAGCCATCCGCCAATAGCGTCCCTTGTATGAAATCAACTGGGCAAACAAACTGAGGAAGCAAGTACCATTAATTAAAAGACCCATTGTCGGCAGAAATCCGCGAACCAGCAAAAAATCCGTGATATATATTTAGATATGCTTACATTTAAAATCCGCGATGGAGTGAAGCCGCGAAAGTCGAAGCGCGATATAGCGAGGGATCACTGTAATTCATTAACACTTTCAATAAAAACATTCAGCAGCGGCAGATTTTAAAGGCAAGAGACTTTAAGAGGTGGAGTCAGATACCCTCACTGGGCATCTTCTTGGTGCTGCGGAGTTAAAAGAAGAGGAGAAGGTTAGTGTCCCTTCTCAGCCCAAGGTGGTAATACCAGCTTCAGATGAGCCCAGAGTGTGATCCACAGACGCACTTGCGTGACAAAATATTATATACATTACACACACCTACGTCTATCTATAGAATATAATAATCTCTATATATAATCTTCATTTGGGTCTTGATCTTTGTTTGTCCGCGAATGAATTAGAAGAAGCACTAGATGGCAGTAGAGAGACAGCTAAAACATAGGCATTGCATGAAGAATCTCCTCCAGGCTTATACTACTGAAGACTGTAGTACTCCAGTCACATCTCAAAACGCAGACATTCCAACTAAACAAATTGTTGTGCTTTAAATTAACTAGAGATCTTCATTTAGATATTGATCTTTGTCCACGAATTCCATGCATGCGTTGACCACCTTCCAGTTTAGTATGTTGTTACCAACGGATGTCAACAATGTGTCGGAATAACGAAAGGGGTGGTGCACAGTGTTACGCTGATTAGCTCCGGAGGCCTGGTTAGAGAATGATATTGCCGAAGATAAAAGGTACGTGCCTACGTAACATATGAATGAAAGAAAGACAGTGGGTAAAATGAATGAACGGAACAGCACGTTCCGGAAATTATTATTGTTACGTTGTAGCCGGCGAGTGCTGCGCATTTCACAGTTGTACATGCTCACATGTCAGTGAAGTGATCTCTATTTATGCTTTAAAAAGCCTGGATACCTATGTGTCCCCCTTTAATAACCATTGCTCCACATATATTGCCTTACTCTTTGGATTGCCACAAAGCAACCTGCGAGATTGGAGAAAGGTTGAGAAGACATCGTGAGAGGAAACGACAGCGTCCTGAAAAAAAGATGGACTGTGAACGGACAGAAACAGAAATGCTCCAACACCACCACATAATTACGATTCGGATAGTGATTCCGAGTGGGCCGTTCCTATCGAATCAATATCCAAGGGTTTTCTTTTTTAATCTTGTTTCCCTTATAAAAAAATCATAAAGCTATGTGACGAAGGGCCCAGTTCACGACTGGCAGTAACGTTTTAACTGGTAGCCCTTCACAGACAACTTTAACACGCGCAACGTAGTTGGGCGCACATGGCTAGTATAATATATAGTGCATCCGGAAAGTATTCACAGCGCATCACTTTTTTCACATTTTGTTATGTTACAGTCTTATTCCAAAATGGATTAAATTCATTTTTTCCTCAGAATTCTACACACAACACCCCATAATGACAACGTGAAAAAAGTTTGAGATTTTTGCAAATTTACTAAAAATAAGAAAATTGCAAAAACACATGTACATAAGTATTCAAAGCCTTTGCCATGAAGCTCAAAATTGAGCTCAAGTGTACTGTATCCTGTTTCCCCTGATCATCCTTGAGATGTTTCTGCAGCTTAATTGGAGTCCACCTGTGGTAAATTCAGTTGATTGGACATGATTTGGAAAGGCACACACCTGTCTATATAAGGTCCCATAGTTGACAGTTCATGTCAGAGCACAAACCAAGCATGAAGTCAAAGGAATTGTCTGTAGATTTCCGAGACAGGATTATCTCGAGGCACAAATCTGGGGAAGGTTACAGAAATATTTCTGCTGCTATGAAGGTCCCAATGAGCACAGTGGCCTCCATCATCCGTAAGTGGAAGAAGTTCGAAACCAACAGGACTCTTCCTAGAGATGGCCGGCCATCTAAACTGAGCGATAGGGGGAGAAGGGCCTTAGTCAGGGAGGTGACCAAGAACCCGATGGTCACTCTGTCAGAGCTCCAGAGGTCCTCTGTGGAGAGAGGAGAACCTTCCAGAAGGACAACCATCTCTGCAGCAATCCACCAATCAGGCCTGTATGGTAGAGTGGCCAGACGGAAGCCACTCCTTAGTAAAAGGCACATGGCAGCCCGCCTGGAGTTTGCCAAAAGGCACCTGAAGGACTCTTAGACCATGAGAAACAAAATTCTCTGGTCTGATGAGACAAAGATTGAACTCTTTGGTGTGAATGCCAGGCGTCACATTTGGAGGAAACCAGGCACCGCTCATCACCAGGCCAATACCATCCCTACAGTGAAGCATGGTGGTGGCAGCATCATGCTGTGGGGATGTTTTTCAGTGGCAGAAACTGGGAGACTGGTTAGGATAAAGGGAAAGATGACTGCAGCAATGTACAGAGAAATCTGGGATGAAAACCTGCTCCAGAGCTATCTTGACCTCAGACTAGGGCGACGGTTCATCTTTCAGCAGGACAACGACATTAAGCACACAGCCAAGATATCAAAGGAGTGGCTTCAGGACAACTCTGTGAATGTCCTTGAGTGGCCCAGCCAGAGCCCAGACTTGAATCCGATTGAACATCTCTGGAGAGATCTTAAAATAGCTGTGCACCAACGCTTTCCATCCAACCTGATGGAGCTTGAGAGGTGCTGCAAAGAGGAATGGGCGAAACTGGCCAAGGATAGGTGTGCCAAGCTTGTGGCATCATATTCAAAAAGACATACTGCCACTGTTAAATCGGTTATATCAGAAGTACTATGTAATTAACTTTTCTATATACAATATTGGTAGTTTTTTTTTTGTTTTTTTAAATCAGAAAAAAAAAAAGGGGCTAATATTGCTGACACGTGAATGTTTCCCTGATGTATTAGCCAATATCTAAAGGCTGATTTATACTTCCGAGTTGAGCCACCCTACACAATAGATATGCAATTGGCTGCACAACTCTCTATAGCACCCGTTAATCAAAGTTAATCTTAGTCATTAAAAATTGAAATGTGACAAATTTGCCAATCAATCTGAGTCAGGTACTCAGATTGGTCTGTACAAACCTCAACTGCAACTTAACAAAGGCATCTACATTTTCTCAAAACTGTGACAACTAGTGTAGGTTCAATGCCATTTAGCCTTTTACAGTGACCATTAAACATCAGTTAATTTCCTTCATTGCCAAGTTTGCCAGTCAGTCTGACCCATGCAGGTGCACTGGGACAGAAAAACTCAACTACACTTTAATAAAGGTATTCACTTTTCTCTGAAAATGAATGCGGGTCAATGGCATACAACTCTGTATAATGCCAGTCAAATATCACATTGAAATCTGTTCATTACATATATGGGAATATGACAAATTTGCCTGTCCATTTGACCCATGTACCTAAAGTTCAATTGCAACTTAACAAAGGCATCTTTCTTTTCTCAAAACTAGTGTAGCCCAATGCCATCCAACTCCCTGCAGTGCCCATTAAACATCCAATTCCATTCATCGGATATGGGAATGTGTCAACTTTGCCTGTCATTTTGACCCATGTACCCAACTCATATGTAACAAAGGCATCTGTCTTGACATAAAGCTGTGATAATGATGGATACCCAACATCACCCAACACTTTACTGTGCCAATTTAAAGGCACCCGTCTTGTTGCAAAACTTTGAAAATTAAGTTGGTCTAACTTGACGCAACTCCTTTGTATCCAATCAGGAAGAAAATGTGGAAAACTGCTTACTTTTTTCAAAAATAAAAGGCCAATTTTACTTGTAGTAATGCATGTTAATATCTTTTTATGCTGCAGAATATTTTGACTAATTCTTAACGTTGAATAAGTAACTATTTTGCCCAAGTTGTGTGAATAAGAAACTTGCTTAATGCAAATAAATTCAGGCTCACATGAAACTGTCACGTTCTCCCCATACCTCCATGGGCTTTACACCAGACTTCATTTATTTCACATGTGAGTCTTCAGGGAGGGTCCACAAACATTTACTAAATGTTGCTAGGAAAAAGTCTAATCCGAGAGACCTTCACGGAGGCGGAAATTGAACCGATGATGTAAATAGAGGAGGGGCTGTTACACAGTGGTAAACGTGGCCCTGTTCCAACTTTCTGAGATGTGTTGCTACCATCAAATTCAAAATAACCTTTTTTTCTTAAAATGGTACATTTTCTTAATTTAAACATATGAAGTTTTCTATATTCTTTTGTTAATAAAATATGGATGTTTGAGATTTGCAAATCATTGCATTCTGTTATATTGATATTTTACACAGCATCCCATCTTTTTTGGAATTGGAGTTGTACGCAAAATGCAGTTTCAACGGCAATTAACTACTCCTCTATGGCTAATTGCACATTCACTATAGTAGCATACATTATATCCAGATACTGTATGCAGCAGAAGTGCAAAGAACATTTTGCATTAAGTTTAACATGACTCGGCCAGGAGAAATTCCTTCTCGTCATACTGCATGAACACCTTGAAATATAAAAAGGTTAAGATAAGCAGTCAATACTGCTGATAGTGCTTACTTTTTAGGAATAATTTAGCCTTTTTTTTGTTTTTTAAATGTACTTGTTTAATTGAATTAAAGGAAACCAGGAGAATATTAAACTGTTTGCAAACTTTAGAAAATTGTATTTTTAATGGTAAAACATATTTTAAAAAAAGTTATATAAAAAAAATAGTTATTTAATACATGGTTAAAAAAAGCTGCATTGATTAGTTAATTTGTGAACTACTTCATTCATTATTTAGCACCATATTTTGAATGACTAAGTTAAGAGACCCTGTATACTATCCTTTCAAAAATCCTTATATCCTCATGCTACAAGAAGTTCTTTGATAAATCAGACTACATGTAAACTTTCCTGTGTGTGTCTTGTTCAAATTAAAGAATGAATCTGAATACTGTATATATTTGTGAAAGAAATTGAATATTGAATTAAATGAGAGAATATCAAAACAAAATGTAAATAGAGGACCAGAAGGCAGCAATTAGTTAGCACTGCAAAAAATGTACACAAAGGGGCCAAAGACATTAGGCAGCACTTCAGTGACAGGAATGTCCAGATTCCAGGTCCATAGCAAAAAATTTACAAGGAGTATATTAAATTAAACATTTTTTTTTTTATTTTATTTTTATTTATTTATTTTTTTGTTAAACAGGTTGGGTTTTGTAGTTGAAAATGACACATTTTCTAGAATAGATTTCTAAGAGTCTGATGCAGGATGGGGAGAGGACTTTTTCCAGACTGACTGGATTGCTAAAATGCAAGATGCTAAACAACGGATAGGGGAAAGGGGCGTCACTGCTTCATGCCTCTAAGAACCTGGAACAGGTCAGATGTGAATTAGTGGCTGAAGTGGGGGATATAGGGATTTAATCACATTGATGAAGTTGTCACTAAAACCCCTAAAGCTCATTATATGGTACAGGAAAAATTAGGACAATCTTTTTCATAGTCAAGCATCTTAAATGCAGTTGGCAGATATATAAAAGACAGCACATATAAGTTTGATGGGAACCAACGAAACCTATGCAGTTCACATGGACACATGTATTTATCTTATAAATCTTGAATTATTGACAAAACGGTAGTCTTATGAATACCATTGTAAGTTCTTCGACTATTAATAATTTGTAGTGGCACTATGGTTGAATGATTATTGATTGTTCACATTTATTAAAATATCAATTTTCTTCAAAATTCATGTTACCTTTCTGTTTTCACATTAAATTTATTCAGAACTATTTTATTAAATGTCATTCAACCAGAACAATTATATAGATTTGAGTTCAAACAAACATACAAATGAAACATTTGAAATGAATGCCAACACAATGCTTTGAGAATGCAATAAAATGTCCTTAAAAAAAGTTTACATGCTATACCATATCCAAATATTTACATAACAGATTCTCATATCAATATTAACAGTTATATATTGATTATGGTGATGTAATCTTAAAAACAGAAATACTGTAATTTACAAATAATTGCTCAGTCTATATCAAAAACATCAGAGCAGAAATGCTCATTACCAAGGTGAAAAAATGATTGAAATCAATAAAGTACATGTTAACATCACAGAACATTGTAAAAGGCCCTTATTTGGGTAAAACAAAAATTCTGGATGTTTTGGTGCAAACTACACAAATGACCTGTAACACAACAGAAACAAAAAATAGAAACAGCATCCAGATACCTATGCTGTTGATGGCTATGGGTCTGGAATTAGATACAAGTAAATAGCAAAGGAATGTAAAAGTTTTTTATACATATATAAAGGCTACATGACAGATTACCTACAAATAAAGAAAATTCAAGATTACAGGCAATATTCCAAGAGTTTACTGGAAGATGACTGAAAGAGCTACAAAGATCTAGGTTTAAAATGAAATGAATCTAAAGGCAGTTCTTGCCATAATCAATGTTATAATGCATGATTCAAGTGCCATTAAGAGACTGATCAAATTTGATCAACATGCACAGTTCAGGAAATAAGTCTATTTTCTCTTCGACAAAGCACAAAATGGATGACTGATGTTTAGTACAGACCACGTGTTAGTAGAACAAGACTTCTGGATAAACAAAACAAAATTTAGAGTAGTTGTGCTTCAATACCAGAGATTATATTTGATTCAAACGAATAATAATGTCATACAAGCTGTAAAGTACAAAATGCTTGGGTTTGAGGTTGTTCTGCTACTTTAAAGCATAGGTAGCTTGCTATCACTGAACATGAATTCCATCATAGATCTGAGACTACCTAAATAGAACCTGGTATTACTTCTGGAAAAGTAGTCTTGTAAAAGGAACAATGATCCAAAACCTGAACAAATTTACAAAAGTAGCTTAAAAAGTAATATAGAGAATTATGTCTGTGTAAAAGGTTAGATGCAAATGTAAAGAAAATGATTTAGCTGCAACTGAAATAGGCTGTAAATGCAAGAGTGTCCTCTAGTATCACAATTGTATAATGGAAAAAGTACTATGTAAGTAACTGTCAGAAACATCCAAGTAACACTCACTTACAAGCTGTGCATACGCCAGGTACTGAAGCATAGAGAGGACTTCCGATTTCTGCACAATCAATAACTGCCATATTATCAAATGCAATTGTAAGATTTGGTCACCTTCATTTATTAAGTGAACAATTTTATACAATTTATAGTATATTTATTTCTACTATCATCCATAACACAGAAGGTCTAAGCCCACTGTCTTATATTTTTGTTATTGTACTTACATGGTCATCAAACCAAACACCATTCTGAAAGATGGAGTTTGGACAATTTGCTGAAGACACGGGGCCATAATAGATGGAGTAAAAATATTTTAACGATATTAGAGTATAATGAGCTTCACTTGCACAAACTAACCTTTACTAAATTTTTCTTTCTCCTCCTTCGCTTTCAGTAAAGATAGATGAAGTACATTGTTTTCCTCTACTAGTCGAGCATTTTCTGCCTGAAAAGGCTCAAGATAAGCATCCACATTTTTGTTCTCTTTTTCATTTTTTCCGACTGAAAGCTTGGCATTGCGTAAGCTCTCTGTAGTGTGCAACAGGTCACTGTAGGCCAAAAATAAGTTATTGTGAAGATTCATTATGCATTGAAGATGGCAAAAACTGTTAAAATGATAAAGAAACAAAATTATGCAAGTTTAAAAAAAACAAAAAAAACAAAAAGTACAGACATTATTGTATGTATTATATTAATTTTTTTTAAATTTCACTTTAAAACGGAGACCTGCCAGCACATTGCCACCAGTTTTCATTGAAACTGTTTATCAAATTTTAACAATGAAATAAGCAGTTTCTTTTTGGCAGGTCTTTCACTATTAATACCCGTGGCTCTGCTTAACTTTTAAGCACAATCGTGTCTGTATTTTGTTTCCATTTTGCCACTTTTAAACTGGAGGTAAAAAGAATCCGACAAAAAACAGAGAGCAAGAAAAAGTAGCAAACGGCTCTAGTTTTAGCAGCAGCAAATGTAGCCACTAGGGCTCCTGTGTAAAACACAAGTCAGCAAGTACAACAACAACATTTATTTATATAGCACATTTTCATACAAACAGTAGCTCAAAGTGCTTCACATAATAAAGAATAGAAAAATAAGACAATAAGAAAAGAAAATAAGTCAACATTAATTAACATAGAATAAGAGTAAGGTCCAATGGCCAGGGTGGACAGAAAAAACAAAAAAACTCCAGACGGCTGGAGAAAAAAAATAAAATCTGTAGGGATTCCAGACCATTAGACTGCCCAGTCCCCTCTGGTAGTGAAAAAGCATGCTACTAGTTATGCAAGCAGTGCAACAAAACTAACACACTCTTCTATCCATACCCCAGAGACTGTCACTGACTGTAGCCAATGGTTTTAAGTGTGCCTCTGTGATCTGTAAAAACATTTTATTAAAAAAAGGTATTTGCTGAAGCCACACAAACCAGATGACAGGGTGAACCTGACAGGGAAATGACACAAACCTCAGATAACACAGGCAGGCTATTTAAAAGTACTTATGTGCTCTGATCAATATATGGCCAGGGCCACTAAGTGTAAAAGTGATTAGGGAAGGTGCACATGGTGCTATGTGGGTCTGAAAAGAGCACAGATCAGATGTCAGTTGCCCATATCTGGCAAGGTTTAAAAAAAACACACACACACACACACACTTGACTATATAAAATATGGAGAAACCATAAGAACATTAGAAGCCATTCCAGTGCTGGCTACATTCTACAGGGACCAGACTAACATTCATCAGCATTCCCCACTGAAGAAATGGATGATGATTGTTCTGCTCCAATGGCTTCTCTTTGGCCTGAATATTTATGTATAAATGATTATACTACATTGTATGTTGGAAAAACACTGAAGGAAGGACAAACTCAAGCCTTATACAAATCCTTTCAGTAACCATAGCGGAAATAATCAGATGAGAGAATTATAGTAGAAAAGATACACATACTGTATTTAACTTGCTTTAAAATGTAGCTTCCACTCCCAACAGGTTCACCCTATAAACTGGCTTGCGTGCCTTTGGCAAATACCTATTTTATTAATAAAATTATGTATATACACTTGACAGTGGCACACGTAAAACCACTGGCTGCAAACAAAATGACAATATCTTAAGTAATAATTATTTACATCATCTTAGGTTATATTTTAAATATCAAAAAATAATGATTTTTAAGATGATTTTAAAGACAGTAAGTTTATGCTAAAACAATGCATTTCATTGTGCCAAAAAGATGAAAAATGATTAAAATGATATGAATCAAACAACTCTTAAATTTTCATTATCACTTTTATAATCATATACATGAAACAAAGGAATGAGTTAGAACTGACTAATCTAATAATAGTGATAATTTATAATAACACACTTTATTTATATAGCACCTTTCCTATGCTCAAAGTACTTCACAAAAATACAGAAAGAACAGGGCATATTCAACAAATAATATCCACACGTTACCACATCACAGATGTAGTCTGGTGCAAGACCATTTAAAGATTTTGTAGGTTAGTAATAGAATTTTATATCCAATCCTATATATAAAAAAAGGAAGCAGTTAACGCAGAGGAAGACAGGTGTGGGTCTGTGTAACAACTGTTGTAGTAGAGTTTTGAACCAACTGGAGCAGTGAAAAAAGATAAAAAATGAGCTCCTCAAGGCAGGGATTTACAATAGTCAACATGTGATGTAATACAAGCATGGACACTTCTCAGCATTAGAAAAGCAGAGTTATGGAATGGAAGCAAGAAAGTATCCTAATGGAATATAGGAGGGTTCAATATTAAAGAGAGGGATCCTCCTTTCAGAAGGAGATGGTCTGATGACATTATCACCTAGAGTGTTCGAAGAGGAGTTCATTTCCTAGCTTTGTTGAGCTTTATTGCCAATTAGCATAACTTCTGTTTTGTTGCAGTTTTATTTTAAAGAGTTATATTCCAATCAGTTTTAATTTCACGGAGGTGATTTGCGAGATGAAAAAGCTCTAATGAACTTTCAGTTTAACACTGAAATAGATCTGTGTATCATCAACAAAAAAATGATATCCTAGTCCAAAGCTAAGAATAATATGGTCAAGGGGAGGCATGCAGATGTAGAACAGGGTAAAGGACAAAACCTTGAGGGACTGTTACCAAGACTAATAAACTCTTGGTTAACAATTAAATAGGACTTAAACCACTGCAAGGCAGCTCCAGAGATACCCAGTATATTTTCCATTCTTGACAGTATGAAATGCTACACTAAGAACTAAAAAAATTTGTATACTGGTTTACCCAGAGTCTGCTGCCATAAGAATATTATTAGTTACTCAAAACAGAATAGTTTCACAGCTATACAGTGTTCTCAAACCAGACTAAGAGGGTTTTACCAGCTTATTACAAGTTAAGCAACTACTACGGAGTGGGGAAGGCCACACTCCAGTGTTTAGGATCAATTAACTTATTAAATCAAGGGCTTGCCCCTCCACAGCTTTAAAAATGAAGGATGAATTCCACACCTGAAAAGCCTTTCAACTAAAGGCAAGGACTCGATCCCCAAAGGCTGTCTGTAACCCAGCTGATCCAGGCGTTTTCTTATGTTTATAAATTTCCTTTCTCCTGCGGTGCTCATTGCAGATCCTTTTAGCTTCAAATTTAGAGCAAAAGCTGCAAACAGAGAAACAAAAGTTGCAAACATGAAAGCTTCGTGATTCTCCCCCCCTGTCAGCAGTGCATTTAGTAAAACGCATTGAAGTTTGTGCTCATAATTTGATCTCGACTTCCACCACATGACAAATATATTTGGAAATGTATAATGTATAGCTTCGAGGTGGAAACATATTCCTGCAAGCAAAAAGACAGTAAAAGAGCACAAAAACAACAAGTAAAAGTGAGATGTCGTCAATAAACTAACCATTTATTCGTTATAAAACTGTTGAAAGCATGTAAGCGGAGGTGCTATGTAAATCACTACTTGGTTGTTTTCTACACCGTAAGAGGCAATTGTCTAATTAAAAATTATCGCCCGTATGTGCCTCTGTTGGAAACATGTTATATATGAATAATAATACTTACAAGTTGACCGAAAGCTTTTTTTTCTTTAATGTTCCCTTCAGAGTAATGTCATAACAACAAACCCATTAAACATTTAACTATAGCAGGCCAAAGGCGGGTGGATCTCTTCTTGACAGTTTCATCTTGCTTTGTCTTTGATGTCCACGCTACATCTGTTACTGGTTGATTTCAGCGGTTACAGGTTGCTGGGAGTCGTTTATCCAAACTCCCTTCCCTCTATTTCCTGTTCCTCTGGCGACTCTGTGCAGCCTTGACGGCGGTAAAGCTTTTTGAAAATGGCGCGTACGGATACCAGCGGATGCATAGAGATGGACAGTTTTCTTTTCCATAGAAACGGAGAAGTAAAGTGGCAGGGAACCGGAAGTAAAATGAGTTTCCCATCCGGGTTATGTCTAAAGGACGGGGGTGGGGTTCGCTAGTTTTGGGCGGGGAGAGAAGGCGGTGGCTTCAAAAAAAATAAAGCTTACGTCAAGAAAGGTGGGTAGAGACTAGCAAGAACTAAGCGACTTCTTGTTAATGTTACAAGCGGTTCCTTTTGACACGGCTAGCATTCTTTAACTTTTTATACTAATAACGTATATTTGCCCATACAGGAAAGCTGTGCATTTAATTATACTAACTTTCTCATACATAAACGTGTTTGATTGCCGGTTTTTGCTACTATATCGGAAATTTCAGGTAATAAAATATAAAATGTTAGGTCATAATGATTGTATCGTTGCGCATATACCAATGCAAACAAAATCATTTGTATTCAATTAATGTAAACATACATGTGTGCTACATACTATGTGACGACCGAATGAATATGAATGCGTACATTTCAGAGAAGAGAGAACACCAGATTACCATTACGATCGTAGCCATTCCAGTTGATGCACAACAAACAGTTAAAACAGTGGGCATAACCTAGGACGTTTTCTATGGTCACGTCATCATCTCAAAATATCATGTTAAGTCGTTTCCTTTAAATACATTCTCCAGTTCTCAAGACGGTCCCCGAAATAATCATTCTGCGGTTAAATCCACAGCCCGTGTTGTCCTTCCTCATAAACTTATCAAAACTGCACCGGGGTGTACGGCAGCCTTTTGGGCGGAGCTTGCTAACATCACGCAAATCTGTGCAGCAAGAACGTGATCACAGAAGTGATGTCACACGGAATACAATTCTTATTGGAAGAGGGGATAAGCAGACTGAGAAAATTAATGAATGGGCTGTTGTTTGTAAGCAGGTTCAATAAATTGGATGCATAATTTATCATAATACTTTTCTCTTATTCAGTGTTCCTTCCTATGAAGATTCAAAATGGCATATTGCTGTTTTTTAATAGAAATTTGAAAATATTTTTTATGGAAAATAATACCGTGGTTTTTAAACAAATTTCTTGATAGTGACACAATTCAATAATAGTGAAGAAATAGTTGGCACAGTATCACAACAGATAGACAGACAGACAGATAGATAGATAGATAGATAGATAGATAGATAGATAGATAGATAGATAGATAGATATTTTTATTTTAAAAAGTAGACTTTGATGAAGAAAATCAGCCAACTGTACAAAAATCTACATAACTTTTTTATCAGTATGCTGCTGCTGGAGTATGTGAATTTCCCCTTGGGATTAATAAAGTATCTATCTATCTATCTATCTATCTATCTATCTATCTATCTATCTATCTATCTATCTATCTATCTATCTATCTATCTGATAGAAGTATATATTCATGCTATACTAAAACAGAAAAACTCTCCTATAAAACAAACTGTAGTTCTTCATTAATAAAATCACATGATATATAATTCACACATCATATACTTTTACATTTTTCCAAATTATTTGTATATTTGCAAAAGTTAAAATCTGATATTTTACTAATATACTGTATTTTAAATAACACAGTTGGGTCCTGTAGGCCACCATCTTCAAATTTACGCTTCTCATTTTTCCGTTTAGCTAATTTACTTTCATAATAAAATTTGCAAGTTTTAGATTGCTTTCTTTTCCTTTTGTTTTAAACCCAAACAGAAAACTCACACTTGCGTACAAAATTCTCAGTCTCTTAATAAGCTTCTCTATTAAATCATACAAAGGCTCCAACATTTTCTAAAACATAAACAAAGAAACACCATCTGAAACCTCCAGAGTAATAATTCACAAGAAAGAGTTCACAGCTAAGATTCCATGTAAAACCTTCCACTGTAAATCACACGCTCTACTGGTCAATGGTGACTTATACAGCAACTTCCAGGCTGCCACCATTCCTTCTGTACATTCTGTCTCCTTCCTCCATGGAGTGTCTGGTAATGTCTTCAGTGAAACTTGATGTTTAACTTTCACACATATCTAGCACATTTGTTTCCATTTAGCAGTTGGTAAAGGCTGTTCCATCAGCCTGTCTACTGAACATAATTTTGTTCAGCCACTGTCGAGCGTCCTACAGGAGACACCTGAAGTGTAGGAAACTTAGGATTTGCGGGTGGATAAGTCAGTTTCTCTAAGCTTATTTCACAGGAGTGTTGAGCTCTCAGCTGACAGTGATGCCTTTACTTGCAGCAAACATTTCTTTACCACTCTTAATGATCAGGGATTAAGGTGGAGCCAGGCATGTTGAGTGGACAAAGAGAAAAAGCATCTGGGAGCATGTGTAACTGTTTAAGACCTGAGTGGCATGGCAAAAGCAGAGCTGAAGATGACAATGTTTCTTTTTAGGCCCACTCACAAGGTATTGGCATAAAGGAGTTAATTCCAGTCCTCCACCTCTTTCACCTCAAGGGCCGTTACACTGGTGGCAGCGGTTGGGAAAAGACCAGACTAACAACCCCCGAGATGGAGGACTGGTTTAGTACTGACATTGGTTTACCCATCAATCACACTCAGGATAGCTTGCTTGAGGTAGGGCAGATCAACTCATGTTACAAGCCTTGAATGTCCCGGCAGATGGAGTTCTTGCTAACCTTGGGATGAGGGCTTAAAAAAAGGGGCAGTGTAGCAACCCCTGGCTCTGGATCTGAGAAGAACACGTTCCACAGGTGACTAATGACTGCTCAAAGAGGCAGGAATACTGGAGAAGCTGGCAATAATGTAACTCTGTGAGCAGTGGGTGGGGTGAGGGGGGTACAGACTCAGAACTTAGAGAGCAATTTGATCATGCCTTCTGGCTGCTATAGCCGATTGCCTAGATGCATGACCACTTGTGAGGGTCAGATGTGGATTCACAGAGTTGGGGGATAGTGTGGCATACAGGTTGCCTCTGACCCCAAGTGATTGGAGAGAAGTGGGGATGGGTGGGGTAAATTAGTGAACAAAGGGAGAAAGAAACTGGGAGAGTGTTTTGCCACTGGAGGCTGGAGTGACTCGGCAGAAGCAGAGCTAAAGTTGCCACCTGTTTATTTTAGGGCTATTCATCAGAAATCAATGTAATGAGGCTAATTCCATTCCTCTATCTCCTGCACCACTCCCCAGGCTGTTACAATATTATTATATTATTACAAACAAACAGTCTCTTTCAAATATATACCAGAATGACTAAAAAGAAAGAAAAATGACTAACTTGGCAGTTTCAGTCACAGTGAAACATTATACAAGTATATTGCCATTGGTATAAAGGAGCCCTAGTAATTCTTCTTAAAACGCTTCTGCTGAATAATTTCTTAACTTAATTTTCTTAACTGTCAATGTGTCAGAGAGGGGATGTGCAGCATTGTTCATAACTGCACTCAGTTTTGTTTTTATTCTCTCCATGTCTACCAGCTCCAGGGGGTCAAGAATGTGCCCCATAACTGAGCCTGCCTTTTAAATTAGCTTGTTGAATCAGTGGGCCTTTCTTAAAATGATGTTACTGGCCCACTACATAGAGAATTACACCACAACATAGAGAATCACATTGGCCACCACAGTTTTACAGAATATGTAAAGGATGTCACTTCCTACATTAAAGGAATGCACCCACTTAATAAAAAAAAGAGTCTGGTCCATCCTTTTTTATATAGTTCCTCTGAGTTACAGGACCAGTCCATCCTTTCTTTGTAGAGTTGCACATTCTTCCAATGGAAACATTTCCATTAGAAATTGACCCTTCAGACATCTGGGTCAGTGTGGCTTTTCCTCAGGGTCCTTCAATTTTCCTCCAATATCAAAAAGATGTTTATGTGTTTGTGTGTGTGTGTGTGTGTGTGTGCATGTGTTAAGTAATTTGGTACCACTCAATATGATTGAGTCTGGATTTGTGCACAAGTGTAACATCCAGCAGACTGGCAACTAGGGCTGGTTTCTACTTTGCAACCAAGTCGTATTTTTACTGGTGGGGAAAGCTTTTCTGCTAATTTCATACATAGTCCTTTATCTTGGGCTATTGATCTCCAGAAAAGGTCTACAATGTGATGGAAGGTACATTAGCAAAGTTTGCGACTGGCCAACTCCCTAAATAATTACAGAGGTAAGAGCATTAATAGGTTTGTGCTCATACTATAGGAGAATTGTCAGAAATGTTTGGTTATTGCCTCATCACTTATTATAACTCTATCTCAGGAAGATGCTGACTTTGAATGGATATATTAATGTATGAGCACAATTTAATCTTTGCAGTTTTCCCTTATTACTCCTCCCAACCTTTCTGCACAAATGCTTCCCACAACTGCATAGGGTATGTGCTTGCTTAAATTAAAAACGAGAGAGAATGAATTAATGCATATACAAGATATGCTCTCATCATATATGAAAGGAAATGGTCCACTTTTAATTGAGTGGTTAGTGCATTTGTTTAGCCAGAGACATTCACACCAGTAGTCTGTTGGATGTCATTCTGTAGGGCTCTGACAGTGCTCATTCAGTTCCTCCTTGCCCAAAGGAGCAGATACCGGTCTTGCTGATGGGTTATGGACCTTCTACGGTCCTGTCCAGCTCTCCTGACGTAACTGCCTGTCTCCTGGAATCTCCTCCATGCCCTTGAGAATATGCTGGGAGACACAGGAAACCTTCTGGAAATAGAACGTATTGATGTGCCATACTGGAGAAGCTAGACTATCTGTGTAACCTCTGTTGGGTACAGGTATCGCTTCATGCTATCAGTAGTGACACTGACCATAGCCAAATGCAAAACTAGTGAAAAAACAGTCTGAAAAGATGAGGAGGGAAAAATGTCAGTGGTCTCCACCTGTTAAACTATTCCTGTTTGGGGGTTTCAGTGTTGCTCCTGAAGCTGAAACTGATTAATAACCCCCTCTGCTATTTAACTTTCCAGATCAACATTCCAGAAGTTTCATTGACTTGATGCTATACTCTGATTAAAAAGTGTTCCTTAAATTTTTTGAGCAGTATATACATATATATATATATATATATATATATATATATATATATATATATATATATATATATATATATATATATATATATATACAGTGGTGTGAAAAACTATTTGTCCCTTTCCTGATTTCTTAGTCTTTTGCATGTTTGTCACACAAAATGTTTCTGATCATCAAACACATTTAACCATTAGTCAAATATAACACAAGTAAACACAAAATGCAGTTTTTAAATGATGGTTTTATTATTTAGGGAGAAAAAATCCAAACCTACATGGCCATGTGTGAAAAAGTAATTGCCCCTTGTTAAAAATAACCTAACTGTGGTGTATCACACCTGAGTTCAATTTCCGTAGCCACCCCAGGCCTGATTACTGCCAAACCTGTTTCAATCAAGAAATCACTTAAATAGGAGCTGCCTGACACAGAGAAGTAGACCAAAAGCACATCAAAAGCTAGACATCATGCCAAGATCCAAAGAAATTCAGGAACAAATGAGAACAGAAGTAATTGAGATCTATCAGTCTGGTAAAGGTTATAAAACCATTTCTAAAGCTTTGGGACTCCAGCGAACCACAGTGAGAGCCATTATCCACAAATGGCAAAAACATGGAACAGTGGTGAACCTTCCCAGGAGTGGCCGGCCGACCAAAATTACCCCAAGAGCGCAGAGCGACTCATCCGAGAGGTCACAAAGACCCCAGGACAACGTCTAAAGAACTGCAGGCCTCACTTGCCTCAATTAAGGTCAGTGTTCACGACTCCACCATAAGAAAGAGACTGGGCAAAAACAGCCTGCATGGCAGATTTCCAAGATGCAAACCACTGTTAAGCAAAAAGAACATTAGGGCTCGTCTCAATTTTGCTAAGACACATCTCAATGATTGCCAAGACTTTTGGGAAAATACCTTGTGGACTGATGAGACAAAAGTTGAACTTTTTGGAAGGCAAATGTCCCGTTACATCTGGCGTAAAAGGAACACAGCATTTCAGAAAAAGAACATCATACCAACAGTAAAATATGGTGGTGGTAGTGTGATGGTCTGGGGTTGTTTTGCTGCTTCAGGACCTGGAAGGCTTGCTGTGATAGATGGAACCATGAATTCTACTGTCTACCAAAAAATCCTGAAGGAGAATGTCCGGCCATCTGTTCGTCAACTCAAGCTGAAGCGATCTTGGGTGCTGCAACAGGACAATGACCCAAAACACACCAGCAAATCCACCTCTGAATGGCTGAAGAAAAACAAAATGAAGACTTTGGAGTGGCCTAGTCAAAGTCCTGACCTGAATTCAATTGAGATGCTATGGCATGACCTTAAAAAGGCGGTTCATGCTAGAAAACCCTCAAATAAACCTGAATTACAACAATTCTGCAAAGATGAGTAGGCCAACATTCTTCCAGAGCGCTGTAAAAGACTCATTGCAAGTTATCGCAAATGCTTGATTGCAGTTATTGCTGCTAAGGGTGGCCCAACCAGTTATTAGGTTCAGGGGCAATTACTTTTCACACAGGGCTATGTAGGTTTGGATTTTTTCTCCCTAAATAATAAAAACCATCATTTAAAAACTGCATTTTGTGTTTACTTGTGTTATATTTGACTAATAGTTAAATGTGTTTGATGATCAGAAACATTTTGTGTGACAAACATGCAAAAGAATAAGAAATCAGGAAGGGGGCAAATAGTTTTTCACACCACTGTATATATATATATATAGCGAGGGATTGACGGCCGTATATCCCGGCCAACAACCCCAAACCGCCAGATGGAGCCATCCCTGCAACATGGAAGGGCCCCGAATTACATTAGGGCATCATGGAACTTGGAGTTTTTCACCACAGCCTTACTGGATACCATGGGGGCCACCGGAGGACGCTGCAGGGAGGCCCAGGGACTTATACTTTCCTTATAGCCCGGAAGTAAATCACAGTTTTCTTCCGGGCTGAAGAAAAGAGAAGATTACCTGACCCGGAAGTGCTGGATAATCACATGGACTGAGGGCTCAGAAACACTTCCGGGTCAAGGAGTATAAAGGACTGTGGGAGATCACAGACAGACGAGCTGAGTTGGGAGGCAGGGTGGCTAAGCGTCTGGGAGAGGAGGATTGTGATTTTGAATTATTGTATTGTTTATTGAAGAATTGTGGAAAGGAGCATGCTTTGTGCACATTATTATTATAATAAATAATAATTGGACTTTTTATCTGGTGTCTGACGAGTGGTCTGAGGGTACAAGGGTGCGAGAAAGCCCTAATCTGTCACTATATATATATATATATATATATATATATATATATATATATATAGTATACTATATATATATATATATATAGTATACTATATATATATATATATATATATATATATATATATATATATATATATATATATATATTATATATATATAGGGTGGGCCATTTATATGGATACACCTTAATAAAATGGGAATGGTTGGTGATATTAACTTCCTGTTTGTGGCACATTAGTATATGTGAGGGGAAAAACTTTTCAAGATGGGTGGTGACCATGGTGGCCATTTTGAAGTCGGCCATTTTGGATCCAACTTTTGTTTTTCAATAGGAAGAGGGTCATGTGACACATTAAACTTATTGGGAATTTCACAAGGAAAACAATGGTGTGCTTGGTTTTAACGTGACTTTATTCTTTCATGAGTTATTTACAAGTTTCTGACCACTTATAAAATGTGTTCAATGTGCTGCCCATTGTGTTGGATTGTCAATGCAACCCTCTTCTCTCACTCTTCACACACTGATAGCAACACCGCAGGAGAAATGCTAGCACAGGCTTCCAGTATCCATAGTTTCAGATGCTGCACATCTCGTATCTTCACAGCATAGACAATTGCCTTCAGATGACCCCAAAGATAAAAGTCTAAGGGGGTCAGATCGGGAGACCTTGGGGGCCATTCAACTGGCCCACGACAACCAATCCACTTTCCAGGAAACTGTTCATCTAGGAATGCTCGGACCTGACACCCATATTGTGGTGGTGCACCATCTTGCTGGAAAAACTCAGGGAACGTGCCAGCTTCAGTGCATAAAGAGGGAAACACATCATCATGTAGCAATTTCACATATCCAGTGGCCTTGAGGTTTCCATTGATGAAGAATGGCCCCACTATCTTTGTACCCATATACCACACCATACCATCAGTTTTTTTGTTCCAACAGTCTTGGAGGGATCTATCCAATGTGGGTTAGTGTCAGACCAATAGCGGTGGTTTTGTTTGTTAACTTCACCATTCACATAAAAGTTTGCCTCATCACTGAACAAAATCTTCTGTAAACTGAGGGTCCTGTTCCAATTTTGTTTTGCCCATTCTGCAAATTCAGTGCGCCGATCTGGGTCATCCTCGTTGAGATGCTGCAGTAGCTGGAGTTTGTAAGGGTGCCATTTGTGAGTAGCTAATATCCGCCGAAGGGATGTTCGACTAATGCCACTCTCCAGTGACATGCGGCGAGTGCTACACTGTGGGCTCTTGCTGAATGAAGCTAGGGACAGCCACTGATGTTTCTTCATTAGTGACAGTTTTCATGCTTCCACATTTTGGCAAATCCAACACTGAACCAGTTTCATGAAACTTAGCAAGCAGTTTGCTAACTGTAGCATGGGAGATGGGTGGTCTCGTAGGGTGTCTTGCATTGAAATTTGCTGCAATGACCCGGTTACTGCGTTCACCAGACATCAACACAAATTTCTATCTGCTCCTCACGTGTTAACCTCTGCGACATGTCAATGGCTGTAAACAAAGAGAAACTTGTAAATAACTCATGAAAGAATAAAGTTACGTTAAAACCAAGCACACCATTGTTTTTCTTGTGAAATTCCCAATAAGTTTGATGTGTCACATAACCCTCTTCCTATTGAACAAACAAAAGTTGGATCCAAAATGGCCGACTTCAAAATGGCCACCATGGTCACCACCCATCTTGAAAAGTTTCCCCCCCTCACATATACTAATGTGCCACAAACAGGAAGCTAATATCACCAACCATTCCCATTTTATTAAGGTGTATCCATATAAATGGCCCACCCTGGTATATCAAAAGTAGCTGCTGTTGGGTCTGGTCATAGTTGTGAACACAGATGAATGTGAAAGTGAAATGTGAAATTTTCTCTCCTAAAATTAATGAAAACCTGTTTGAAGAATCCCATGTGACAGAGCATGTTAAATAATAAAATATATGGTAAAATATAATATATAATTTCTTTTGTAGGGACCAGATTCATGTGCTTTTTGATGATGATGAGGCAGCAGACATCAGGGCATCTGAGAAAAATTAATATGTAAAATTTTAAACCTGGCAATTATTATGAATATTAAAAGTTTTTCATTAAGTGATGTCATCCTAGTCTTTTTTTGGTTTAATGAGTTAGCTACTCCTTCATCCCGACGACCTAAAAATATTTCTGGTGAGAACACTGTACACATTTTCAAGGATAATTTACGATCAAGATTGTTTCTGCAATATTCTCAGATGTGAGGCCCTTTGTCACCGTCAAGTCATTTGTAGAGTTGTACTTACCAGCCCAGTTTTCTCCTGTATTTTGTCAATGTGTTCCCTTTTAGAGGTAATGTTAATTATTCCTGGTATAGAATCCAGTTCCTTAAAAAAAACACATTTTATGGTTGGCACATGACACACTATTGTCTAGCACTTGAAAGCTACTGTATGTTTTTCTAGTTTTGCACAGTGACTATAGTATTGAAACCTCAAACCAATGGGGTGGTGTGTGTGGGATCTCTGGATCACCAGATTACCTTCCAGCAGGGATATCACAACTATGAAGATATCTGTACAGTTTATGTACACATTAAATAACTTGTAACGCTCGTGTTTGTGGTTCACAGGCGATCATAGATTATTTTTCAAAAAATAACCCGAACGCACTTTCTTTAATAAACCCACAAATACAATTTATCTTCTATACTAATAAAAGGCAAAGCCCTCACTGACTGACTCACTGACTCATCACTAATTCTCCAACTTCCCATGTAGGTGGAAGGCTGAAATTTGGCAGGCTCATTCCTTACAGCTTACTTACAAAAGTTAGGCAGGTTTTATTTTGAAATTCTACGCACAATGGTCATAACTGGAACCTACTTTCAACCATATATATGGCCATAGCCTGCAGCTAGGTCGGCGTGTGAGGCAGAGTTGTGTCCCGCATCATCACGCCTCCCATGTAATTGAGTGCCTGCCCATATAAGGTAAATATTTGCGGGTGAAGGACTGTGCTTATGCAAACGAAGATGAGATGGTCTAGTGTTTGGCACAAACTCAGCGAAAGTGCGAGAGAAACGTTTAAGTGCCGGGTCTTAGCTAACATTAAATAAAGCCGTGGACATTGCAAGATCACACATGAGAGTGACTCACATGAACTGACTGTGAACGCAGTACGAAGAGAACAAGGAAGAGCTCCAAAGAGCGCTGAACAAAAACCGCATTACACAATAGAGAAGGCAGAAAAAGAATATGAAGCGAGTGACGCATACAAGCATACTCATAAGTGCAGCTACTGCGGAAACAAAGCGCGGTGTAAACCGTAAGTTTAAATTAAGTTTATAGACACGCTACTGCTGGCGTTTGTCATGCCTACGACGAATATGATATTCGCGAGATAAAAGTTTAATGAGAAGACATGACATATAAACAAGACTTTGGATCACTTTGTATCGGAGTTAAACTTGCGGGTGAAGTACTGTGCTTATGCAAACGAATAGAAAAGCAAGGTGTAAAGCTTAACTTTAAATTAAGTTCATAGACACGTTGACGTTTGCATTTGTCATGCCTAAGATGAATACGATATTCACGAGATACAAGTTTACTGAGAGGACCCAGGGTATAAACGAGAATTTTGATCACTTTGTAACGGAGTTAAAATTGCTGGTGAAGGACTGTGCTTATGCAAACGAAGATGAGATGGTCAGGGTGGTGTTTGGCACAAACTCAGCAAAACTGCGAGAGAAACTTTTAAGTGCCTGGTCTGAGCTAACATTAAATAATTGCTGGTGAAGGACTGTGCTTATGCAAACGAATAGAAAGCAAATGTTATTTTAACATTAATTATTTTTAAAATGTTTCCTTTTCTTTTCATAACTTCTTTAACACACTTCTTCTCTGCTGCAAAGTGTGGGTATTTTGCTAGTTCATAATAATAATAATAATAATAATAGTAATTTATACATAAGGATAATGAAAAAGGAATATATGTACATGCACATACAGATAAAGGTCAATAACAACACAAAAACAAAACATAAATCTACGCTAGCTCCCCCCTTAATTTTTTGCAATAAAAAGAGTACAGTGACGTTTCATTTTAATGACTGATCACACCAAAGCAACTGTCGTAATTGAAAAGTGTGTGCGCTGTGTGTGTGGACCCGGTCACTTCAACTGAACACCCAGAAGCAGGAGTGACCAACTACTTCATATGGGCTCCATTTGAAGGCCAAAGGATGGCAGCAAGTGGCCCGAGCCAAATATAAGGGTTGACTGCGCTTGTCTGCAGGCTGAGCAGACTGTCATGTGAGCAGTAAGATGTGTTTGAAAAGGAAGCAACGTGGCTTGTGATTTTTACTTTCTCATATATGAAGTATAGGGAAAGTATTGTAATTGTCCAAATGATTGATGTTGAGATTTTGATGAATCTCGACATTTTAGACCTCCCTGACTTTCTCGTATATGAAGTATAGGGAAAGCACTGGACTCCTCCAAAAATTCCATTTTGAGATTTTGATGAATCTTGATGTTTTAAACCTCACTTAGTCCAAAAAAATACAATTTCTAATTATGTCTGTGTGCCTGTCTGTGTGTGTGCATGCAAACTTGAGTACGCTTTCACTTAGGTCAACCAAATTTTGCATACTGGTATTAGCTACAAACGTAGATTTCTATCAACTTTTGGAGTATTTCCGTTAACCAGAAGTGGTACTTTACCTTTTATTCATGCAGCTGCAGAGTCCGATTTATTCAACATTACTTTAATAATAATTGTTGAATATATTATTAATTTGGTTTGATTTGTTGTTGATGGTTCTTTAATGTACATAATATAAAAATATAATCATTGTCTTGTGGTTTACTCCTCAAATATTCATCCCCATATCTGAGTATACGAGAAAGTCTAGGGGAGACCACTCCCGATTAGTCATCAGTCAGTCAGTCATTTTCCCACCCGCTATATCCTAACAGAGGGTCATGGGGGTCTACTGGAGCCAATCCCAGCCAACACAGGGCGCAAGGCAGAAACAAACCCTGGGCAGGGCGCCACCCCACCGCAGGGTACACACACACACCCACACACCAAGCACACACTAGGAACAATTTAGGATCGCCAATGCACCTAAACTGCATGTCTTTGGACTGTGGGAGGTAACCGGAGCACCCAAATTATGTTTTTGGAATTTCACTTTTTATTTGGAATTATTTATTTGAAGACTGCACCATTTGCACTTTTGTTTGAATAAAAAGTACTTTTGCACATTTGGGCCACTTCTGCTGTTAGTTATGTATGTATCTTCATGGCCCAGTCCATCCTCAGTCTATGATTATCGATGTCCCGGGTTCAAAGGAGCTGCAGCCAACCTGGATATCACACGTCAAGGCCAATTCATTTGTTTTGAAGCTTTTAAGGACTTCCACAGCTGCACTTTTTCTATGGCAGAAACATTGTACAACATACAAAAAAAGAATTACAAACCCACAAATTTAGCACAAGAGGTTGTGATTTATTGTAGATTTTCTGAAACCATCACTGGGTCAAAACTATTTAAACACCTACTTAGAAGATTAAGTAAGCAAAGCTGAAAATTCCAAAACTCAGTGCCTCTGTACTGCGGGCTAGTGATCGTGAGGGTCTACAGTTGGTAGCTTCTCTGTGGTGCTTGTTTGGCAGCAACACTCATTGGACTGGCCAGCACACCTTAGAATGGGAAAGTCAGAAGAGCTCAGTGCAGATGTGACAAAGACGATCGAAGATTTACACAGGTCAGGAATGTTTTCTGTGGGCTATTTCTCAAGAACTTCAGATTCCAAGATCAAACAATTGTTCATAAATATAAGTTATTTGGAGCTGTAGTCACTTTTGTCAATGTCTGGAAGAAGATCCATACTGTCACATTCAGCTGGTCAGAAGCAATCCAAGACTCACCAAGGCAAAGGGTCTGTTATGAACTGGAAGCTGATGGAACACCAGGATCACTGCCCACAATCAAGCAGGTTTGATGGTGCCATGGGTTGAGAGGCTGTTGTCCAAAGAAAAAGCCCCCGCTCCAAAATCAACAGCTTCAAGCATCACCAAAGTTTCATATTGGACAAAGATTGAGTTGTTTGGACACAATGACTAGAAGTATGTTTGGGGAAAGTGAGGCATTCAACCCCAAGAGCACAGTGTTAACTTCTAAGCATGATGGTGGTGGCAGCTTCATGCTCTGCGGCTGTTTGGATTCTAGTGGAACTGGTGCATTGTACACTGTAGATGAAATAATGAATCAGGATTACCTCAGAATTATTTAGCATAACCTCAAACCATCAGCTAGAATGTTGAAACGTGGGTGTTCCAGTGGGACAATGACCTTAAACATACATCAAAGCCAGTTTTGGAATGGCTAAATCAGATTAACAATAAGTGTTTGGAAAGTCCTGACTGCAAAAGACTGTGCTTAAAAGACAAGTCTGTGTCAGGAAATCAACAAATTTGATTGAACTCCACCAAATTGTATAAGAAGAGTGGTGAAGTATCCAACCAAAATTCTGCCAAGGTTGTTGATAGCTACAAGAAGCATCAGATTGAGGTGAAACTTTCTCACCAAGTGTTAGGTAAGTTGTGCAGTATGCTTAATTTTGACCCCCTGATGGTTTCAGGAAACCCATAATAAACCTAGTGCTAAACTTGATTTTTTTGTAATAAAGATGCATGATGTACAGTCATTGTGTCACAGAAAGACAACCATTGTAGAAATCATCGAAAGCCCCCTACTGCCCTGACATACATGTCCATTAGATTAATGGATGGAGACTTTTCACCACACCTGTACCAGCAAGCACTGCCCCATGTTAATGCTTTAACAGAGGGTCTCCCGCCAGGTGGAGGTCCATTTAGATTTATTCAGAACCATCATAGATTCTTCATAATGAAGATGTTTCAGATGTCAAAACCTCATTAACATCTTTGTCAACCTGCTTAACCCAGATGAGGACCAAGAGGGACTGGATTCTATTCCAGAAACACTGACAGCAAGGCAGGAACCAGGACGGAGTGGGGTGAAGGTTTTGGCAGTGCCCAGTCCAACACCACCACTCAAACTGGTTCAGCTTAGAATTTTTACTCAACTTCACCTGCACTTCCTTAGGATATAAAAGTGGGAAAAGTGCAGCAGCCAGAGAACAACCCATGCAGACTTCATCAGTGGTCTTCTCATATCCCCAAGTTGTCCTGCTGCACTAAGGTCTGGCAACACTAGTTTGTGGTGTCAAACTTCTAACCCTCTTAACAATGAAGTTCCTTAAGCCTAGTGTATACTTAGGTACCTGTGTGGCCAAAATGGCATCAGACTTGGAGATGAATGATGACTTTCGAGGACAGGCTGGTCACATCGGTGTAAACAAAGGGCTGAATACGATGCAACTGGACATCAAAATGCATGGAATACATACACAAATATTTGAAATTCATCAGCTCATCATGCAGTACCCCCACTCATGAGAATATTACACTCACCCTTCCTTCAGTGCTTTTGGTCAATAGGTCTGACACTCTACTTTTCTTCTTCTTAAAGTCAGTAATGGCAGGCACACAGTACTTCTTCCATCAGCCGAGTCTCACGTTCTCTGTTGTGACATTGTTAACTATGCAACTCTGACCACACACTGTCACTTTGACTAGAGGAGAGTATCAATGTGGCAATTGAATGGGCCATAACAAGTATGAATGCGTTTTGGTCGCTCACCACATGCACGCTTTGTTGTGCGGTCTGCATGCCACTTTCACGTGGCAAGTATACACCAGGTTTTGGGCTCCAACACTCAACTGAAAACTATCACTGAAATTTTTACCTTATTAAACCAAACATTTACATTTAGTTTCAGGCAGTTTTCATTAAATAATTATAAGATATGAAGAGTTTACTTTGCAAAACAGATCTTTTGAGTTTGAGAGGTAGTATAAATAGATGCTGGCAAAGTCAAACAGAAGAGACACTTTCATTTTCATATTTAGTTAGATGTTTCACCCACAAGTATCCAATTTATTTATAAATAAGTCAATATCAGCCTGACAACAAAATGTCTACTTTTGGTTTATTTTCAGTTTTTTTTTTTTCAATACAAAGACTCACACAGACTGGTATAGTTATCTTTAATAAATATTTAGCAAAATGACAAAGAAAAAACTTGCTTACATGAACAGATATTGGCACCAAATAAACTGGCATCACACAGAATGCCTATTTATGCGTTAGTGAAGATGTACTTTATTTTAGTGTTCAGGGCACAATTTTATAACTCTTTCTTTGCGACACAATCCTAATGACCAGACGTGTAGCCTCAATGGAAATAATCTCCAGGTTGAAGAAAAGGCTGGGAGGACGCTAATATGTCTACCGGGCTAACAACAGTATTTAATATCACCCGGTGTGGCTTTCAACATGAAGCAGATGAGCAGAGAATCATAGAATCAGCTAAGGTTTTAGAATACAGTTGTACAAGTAAAAAATGTATTGAACCATAAAATAGAAAAACAAGACTGAGGACAATTACTAAATATTCTTGTTATTCAGCATTGTTTATCATTATGTAAATATACTAAATAAGATACTGTGGGTGGCTGTCACACACTCTATGGTGCTGTGCATTTGGGATATGTTCAAGTACGCAAGTTTTTTATAAAACCAGTCAATCTGGGCTCCGCAGGTGTAGGAGTGTGTAGCAGTAAAGCTGTGTGGCCCTGGAGTGAGTAAATTGCATTTGCATGTGAAAGCATGATCAGTTGAGCCAACTTCCTCATTAACAACCCACAGGGTGTACTTAAGGCACCTTTACCCACAATCGTATAAAAGGAGCTTGAGATGGTGAGAGGGTGAGGCAGTACGGAGGAGAGAGGCAAGAGGAATGGCACTCCTGCTGAGCACCAAGGAGGAGCAGGGTGTGATCGAGTACTGCAGGGGTCCTGCAAGAATCCGTATTGGTGGAAGGATGATGGAGGTCCAACTCAGACCATCCCAGGATATGGTGGTTGGGAGACAGATAAAGGGACCGCAGCTGTTAGTGTCCGAGCTCGAGCTCAAGCACTGAATGACTCAAAGGTTGATCTGGGGAGAAGAAGGGAGACAGAAGCATTCGGCTGGCAAGAGATTGTGGTGGTTAGATAGTGGGGGGAATGATGCATAGTTTTATCCTTGGATTTTCATGTATGGAAGGACCCTCTTTTCCTGGTTTTTATCACCACAAAGATTTTATTGTAGATTTATTGACTTTCCTAAATTGATAAATTAAAGCACTAAGCACTCTGTGATGTTCCGTGTCTTCACTCAGCCCAGTCCTATCGATGTTCCACGTTGAAGAGGAGCATGCTAGCTGTGGGCAAACTGGGCATCACACATTCCTACAAATTCAATTCATTCACGCAATACATTTTTTGTCCTCTAAAACTATTTTAAAAAGACATCTTCAAGATTGCAGTCATCCAGAACAAGAAGACACTTTCAGCTCTTCTGTCTCATGCCAGCTGGCAAGGCTCCATAATTCACACCGTTAACATCCCTTACGGCTTAGTCCGAATTACAGTTTTAAGAAAAGACAATTAAAGGGTTGTTTAAAAGGCATGAATTAATAAAATATTAAAGTGCAAACAAAAAAAAGGGATGTCACAGAGATAAAACACGAAACAGTGCTACAGGATTTATAATTAAAAATGCAGATGATGATAGTGTCTTAAAAAAAAAAAAGTTATCATTGTGATATTCCTGAATTCAAGGTATTTCATGAAACTTGTACTTACAACTATAAGCTTAGATTAAAAAAAAAAAAACTTTTACAACTCAGTGGCACTTTTTTTTTATTTTACAAGGATTCACATTTTAATGCTATTAGTTATAAAATTCTCACACACACTTAATCCAATTTAGGGTCACAGGAGGGTCGTTAGTAATAAATTAATTAAAATATGCTGAATGAAAATTGGCATACTGTATCTGAGCTGTACATAATTTTTAACTAGTGTTCTATTTTAATTGTAGTCTTAAAACATATAAATGCCATCTAAATACCAAGTATAATGTTAACTAAAGAAAATAATTGTAATCACTTTAAGTAATTTCTTAGGGTAACCTGATAGTGTTCTATGTACATATGCATAACACAAAACAACAAAATATAAAATTAATGCATTTAACAGGTGTCTAGTAGTAAAGCAAGAAATCTGCTACTTGACATCTTCCCTAATAATGTATAAACAATAAGCAAAAATAAAGTAGAAAGGTAGCGTGAATAAGTAGATTGCACAGTCTTCCCATTCCAAGCTGTGTCTGAATCAAGCAGTTTATTAACAACCAGCACGACACCTTCTGCATGCTTTACATCTTCTGATACAGAATCAATGAGACTGGGCGATGCTTGAAAAATACTCAAGAATATCCTGAATTGTGAAATCCATTGTAATGCCAGATCCGGGATAGCAGCGACCAATTAATCCAACAAAGTGTTTATACTGCCGAATGAACTCATCCTGCATAGAATGCCACACAACCTGTTAGAAAAATGGACAAAAAAGAATAAAGCAGTGCTACTGTTTCTGTGTTGTTTACCTTTCTTTTTCATATTCCAATCCATGACGGAGGATTAGACTATTCCAACTACCATAGCAGCTTTAGCATTGCAAGAAGATATTGCAAATAAAGAATTAGAAAAGAGCACATATTTATAGATGATGATGAGGATGACTGGCTTCTAAGTTGATTTCGATTCCAAGAGCTGTCCTCTTGGAGCTGTGTGCTGAACTGGCACCGGCTTTAAAAAGGCAGACTTTGAGTAATTGTGCTTTACCTGCTCCTTTACAATTTCTGCCCATACTTGGGTATTTAGCTACAGGAGCTTTTCAATGTAAACTTATTGACTGAACGGGTATTTCACAATGATCACTGAGTCTCGCCATGCCAGCTGTATGGGATCGTATTAAAGCAAAAGGAACTACCGCAATGCTTTGTACTCTCATATCCTGTCCTGTAATTCAAGTTGTGTTTCACACAATGTGCTGGTGTTTGCAGCACTTTGCATTATGACAGATGGTATAGAAATTAAAGGGGAACTCAAAAATATAAAAATGTAATTTAAAAACAAAAAAAAACTAATATATTTTACTAGCAGGCACTGATCTGTGATGTTGATGCTCTAATACAATGTTTCAAACCTTCTCCTGGAAAGTGTCTCTTCTCCACCTTTGAGTCACTGCCCACCAAAAAATCTCTGCATGTCAATGAATGTTTCTTCTGAGCTAACTACTGCATTAAAACACTGTGTTTTAGAGAATGTGCAATTACAATGAGTATCACACCTTTGCGCACACTTTCATATATGAAATAGGTCTGATTAAACACATTCATGTTACCTGGACACCAACTGTTGGTCAAAGCGGTGCAATTCTATTTAAACAGAAAATCACCATTTCTGGGAAACAACGACCCATGGTTGAAATGCCAAATCGTTATTAAATAACCAGCACTGTACAAGTTTCTTAAAACAAAGTAAAATCATGAAACATATTTATTTAATTAACTGAGGTATTAACAACTGTACTTGCTTAACAGGATGCATTAATGTTCACATTGATGGTGCACTACTGTGAAGATTCTGATACCAAATGTTCTGTCCACCTTTAAGCCAAACAACTGCTTAGCTCACACAATGCTACAGAAAAGAATCACGAAACATGTGATTTGCATGTACTTTTGTGTTTAAATGGAGTACTCCTGTAAACTACAACTAGACCCATCTCTTTAACTCCAAAGGACAGGAGCTTTGAGCTCTCCCTGCTCACAAAATGATGTAACCAAAGAGAAAGCAGGGAAGCAAGAAAAGGGCATGTGAAACATCACAGCATGTCACCACTAAATGGTTCACGAACATATAAACTTTATCAGTATTTGCAAAATGGTGAGTATTCAACACATTTTGCTTGCATAAGAAAGTTTTGTAAATATGTTAATGTCATTTTAAAAATAACATTTTTATGTGTTCGAACTATCTGTGAAACTTTTGTAACTCACTTACTGATTGACACCTCTAATACAAATATAAGATCATATCTTGAAAGGAATGACCCAGAACTAAATGTATCCAATTTGTGTGTTATGCACAGTAACCGAGTAGTCACAGTTTTACTGTGGAATCTGCTGACATGTGCAAAATCTATTTTCTCAGTTGAAAAAAAGTTGTAGTAGTTGTAATAGACTGACTCATTTCACCAAAAAAGGGAAGTTTAAATTAAATCAAATAAAAGGAAAATACATTTTATTACAACAAGGAATTGTATGACAATAATGAACACTTAAAAACATTACAAAGCAATATCATATTGTGATCTATACATTATAAAATCATATTATGAGGTCCCTGACAATCTGCACTCCTAGTATATACCCATAGCTACTGATGACAATTCAGCTGTATCGTTTATTACATTATAATCATTCTACTCTCATGTACTAACAGTCTAATTTTTCTATAAGCCCTATTTATTGTTTACCATGTACGTCAATTGTGTTGTATTGCATGTTACAAACTCGTTGATTTGGGGTTAATGAAATGCACCATATAAAAAGAGTTAGCATTTAGTGCTTTCTTTTGCTTGAATTACAGTAGATTCATTAGGCTATTTTAATATGATTATACCAAATTTCCACAAATATATTTAACGATGTACTGTATGCCCATAATCTTGTTTAAGCACAGTGTAATTACAAGGAGTCCTCTGACAAACTGTACTTTTGAAATCATGATACAGCAGTGGACTGGTGACAATAATTGGAGCTACCTGGATTTAGGCTTATCTCCTGTCTTGACTACTAAAGAATGTTTTATTAAGTATTCTGTAGTTCCAACATATCTTCTCAACCTCCACAATTCTACTTTCTGCTATCCACACATTAACTGGGCATAATCCATCCCCACAGCACTAGATGCAAGACAGGAACTTAGTTTACAGAGTGTCTGTCCACCCCAGAGCATACCACCCTCACTGTTCCACAGTTAATCACCAATGAATCTAACACAGACGCATCTCCATGACATGCAGACACAGAGGAGTATGTTTAGACTTCTCACAGCCAGTTGCTGAAGACAATACCTGATCTGCTAAAAATGTGAGGCAGCACTATACACAGTGCTGTCTACAATTATTTTTTCTATCTCATGTAAGGTTCACTGTTTGCTTGTTTAAATACCAGCTTTCTACTTGCTAGTCTCAAATAGCCCAGAATAATGAAGAGACGGGTACTTACTATTAAAAATGCAGAAGTTAGAAATTAGGCAGATATGAGCACATTTGAAGTTATCAGATTAAATAACTAAATATCTTAAATGCAAAACAAATTCTAAATACTTTTGTTTTGCAGTAGTCAAAAGCATTAAAGATGCTAATCAGTAACCTGCAAAATAAAATAAACCTATCTAAAACTACAGGTATAAGAATGGCTCTTTAAGGGATGTGTATAATTAGCTACTTATTTTTATGTCACTTGTCAGATCTAAATGCATGTATTTTAATGATGCATAAGATAGTAAAACTAAAGCTGTATAGTAGACAAGCTGGTACAAAAGTCAAAGTTACCTGTAACAGATTCTCCTCCTCACAGAGATGTTTATCAACTTTTTTGTAAAGGTTGTCTAGTCCCTTTTTCACCTCCTTTCCAGGATACTCCTTGATAACTTTGCGTAATTCTTGTTTATTAAAGGCCAGTTGATAACTCACTTCATCCTCCCGAATTCCCTGAGCCACACGAGCCTCCACACCCTCAAAGAAATGCTAAAAATGACAGCAAATTTTTAAACTTTTGGGAAATATATTTGACAATACAACTTTAAACGCTTTATAAACAGAAGAAACAACAACAACAAAAGCACTTTCTAAATAGCCAATATAAAAATATAAAACTTAAAAAATACCAATACTTGGATATCAGAAATAAAAAACATTTAATCCTGGGACATAAATATCTGAATCTCTACAATATCATGAGGAATCAGCTAAAAGCTGTAGGAGTTAATTAATTACATGTCGGAATTAGACACTTATGCACAAATCTGCTCAGAGAAAGAGAAACAGGCAGTGTGGTAACATAAAAAGCAGTTTAACTGGTTTCTCTCAAACGAAAGCACTGAAAGTATACAGTATGTATTTTATAAGATACAAGCAAGGCACAGTAATGTTTCTTTTTCTCTGAATATACAGAGTCCTTCATTTTACATACTGAGTTATTTGTTAGTTATTGTGGTTAGGAATATTAGTACTGCCAATATGGATTTGCAATTCCAACAGTTTTCACTCCTTTACTCCGAAACAGCAGTCTTGACAATAAAAAACATATTTAAAAAGCTTTTTAAATCTACAGGATTACAGAAAAAAAAGAAATAAACTAAATATACTGCTATGTACTGTTTGGATTTATAATTAAAAAATCCTAACCAATTCTGCAATAGTAACCATGTCCTGATTTTAGTAAATTAAGCATATTTTTAAAATTAAGAAATGCACTCACATTCAGTTTTTCTAAAGGCTGGCCCAAAGAGTAGATTACATAACTTTGCAGATGATCAGTATATTTCTGCTTAGCTTCCTTTCTTTCTGCTTCAAGACATGAAATCTTCAGACGAGACAGTGTGGAAAAAATGTGATGGAAGTTTTCCATCATGACAACATCTCTAGGGGTCTTCTGACTTTCAGTGGCAACCTTTTCAACTGAAAACATGAAAAAGTGTATTGATACTGTAATACAATTCACAGCTTTACCATTAAAAGTTCGATTTTACTTTAAAAATGAAGCATAAAATGACAAAATTCTTGACCAATGAATGAAGGGAAGAGGCTGATCTTCAAAAGCATTGCATTATGGGAATGTGCCTTTCCTGTTTTATATTGTAAGCTAAGTTTTCCAGAAGTAGGTATCAATAATATTTTATCAAAAAAAGGCATGTATCTTAAATATTCTACACATACAAATGGATAATGGACATATGGATTATGCAACATGAGTTACACAATAATTTTTTCTTTCTTTTTTACATGGACATTTTGCACATCATTTGCCATTGTCCAGCATTAGGCACCAATGGGTCCCATTCAATTAGATCTTTGTTGTGTACTTTCTCCAGAAAAACATGAGACTAAAATTTTTTTTATGGTCACCACACAAACTAAACAGGGTAAGCAACGTATTTTTTATGTATTATTTTTGGATGGACTGTTTCTTTAAGTTTGGAAAATGTTTTCAAAGCTCACGACCTCAGCAGAATTTTAAAGCTGACCATATACAAAACACTAATGAGACTGGTAGTGACTACAGTTGATCAGTGAAATTTGGCAGTGTTTGCTGGTGTTCATATTTTCCAGCAAATTCATTGTGCAGCTGTTTAGGCGAACATTTTTTCCCCAAGTGCCTCATGATGCTTTGTGAGGTCAGCATGACATCACAGGGCTGTATTGCACTTGACAGTGCTGCACAACATTTTCCCCAGTCTTTAACCACACTATTTTCACCAATGGTTCCAATGCCACAAAGGGTGGAAAACTCTGCTAGATTTCTACCTCTGGTGCATTTAAAAAAGTAACCAAAAAACTTGTGGTATTTTGACTTGACATGTACATTAGCTTACCATAATAAAAATATTACAAGTACTGCCACTGGATGTATAACACTGATCCCTGTATGCTAAAAGCATAGCACCACATGACTAATTGTGCATGCAAAATAGGCACGTGCCTAGCTACATACGAAAACAAGCGTTAAAGAAGCCCTTCTCCTCCACTTATCACAAAACACAGGACAATAACAAAAAAAGGTTTATTACTATTTTCAAGGGGTATGTCTCTTTTTGATTAAATTATCTGTACAGATAAATTAGAAATAAAACAGACATTCTAGCTGTGTCTGGAGCTGCGACAAACAATGGATCGAGCCTGTCCCATTACATCACTTTGTGGTATAACTTCCATCTGTGTCTTTTATTGTTTGAGGCCTGGCATAAAGATTAGTAGTACTGCTGCCTCACAGCTCAGATTACATATTTGGCCATAATAATTGGTGCAGTATACTTGGCAGATCCATTCCTAACCCCCAGGACATTTAAAAACCACTGCACCATTATAACCCACGCAAAACTTGTTCAGTTCCTCATTCCCTATTGACTTCACAAACATTTTGTGAAGCGAACTCCATGGGCTTCGCTCATCATTAGTAGAGACATATGGTACAGAAGCATGAATAATATCCATCACCAATGAGGAATTCCAAAAGCAGATGAGAAATGAACATCCTTAGAATTTTTTGCCTTATAAATAATGGAGGATCCCAAACAGCCAGAAAGAATAAGGAGCTACAGGACCTAGACAATAAAACATATATAGTGAGTGAAACAAAGGGTAATTAACGAACAAGCCTCAATGCTAGAATGGCTGAAGGTAGGTGCATAAAATAAAATATTTATTTCGAATAACCATACGGATGCCACCAGAGGACAGACTCGGGAAAAGATGAATAAATGATATGGAAGCTGACCAAACAAAATTGGGAGTTAAAAACTGGGCTAGAATTGTTTGGGTGTAGCACAGAGGAGTAAGCAAATAAGTAAGTTATCAATATTTCCAAAATTGTATCTACTAGGCAAATTCTCTTTTCAATTCTTAAATAGTGGCTAATTTTGATGAACGGACACAAGTGCAAAAAAGTTTTGAAATTGATATCAATACCTCTTTACTGCATATTCCCAGATTTAAAAGCAGGTTTTTACTGCAAACAACTAACGATTTGCCATTTTTCTTCATACAGATTTGCAACATGGATTAACAATATGTCTAGCCATGTTGCCAGCTTAAAGAAATAGTATGGTACACTTATTTCTTACCATTCAAATATACAGCTCGGATGAGTTTCACATAAGCCTTGTCAAGATCTCCTCTCCTCTCTGAATTTCTAAAGATAGTCTCTGCAAGCTCAGCAAACTCTTCAAATCCAGTCACAAATGGAAGAATTCCAACTTTGCTTTTCTTTGAGATCTTTACTTCCTCCATTTGCCTTATCTGAGCTGACTGAAAAATACAAGAAAATTACATGTAAAATGCACAATATGTAAAAGAAGGCTGACAAAGTATTTTTGAAACATTAATACAAATACAGAAAATGTTAAAACTGAAATAGGAGAATATTTTAAAGCTGCTGCTAAAAGGTCTATCCAGCACAGTACAAATACAATGGCAAAACATTAATAAGATCAGACTAATATAAAACAGATCTCTAATGATGTAATATGCAAATATTATAAAAAAAGAGTCAGCAATATGAGGTAAGCAGCAGTTTTAAATAGGACAGCAGTCAAAAAGATTTATACAAACACAGAAACATTAGTCTAAACCAGGACAATTCACAGAACAATTAAACCTAATGGAATGTTTTAGACACTGTAATAATAAAAAAAAACTGGAAACTTGGAAAAACATTTAAATTATATTAGAACTGACACAAGGTTTCCAGAAAGATCTATCTCACAATGCTAATACTCCACTTTGAATTTTAAAGGAACCTTTTAAGATTATTCATTTTGTGAATGTACAAAGTATCCAAAAAAAGCTATAGATTACTTAAGGAATGTGGTAGCATGCTGCAATCATGATGTGGTGATAATCTTCTCAGGGTCCACGTTGGCTGGTAACACAATGTAAACTACTTTTACCACACCTACATTTGTATTCATTTGCAGAGAGTGAATCTGTTGCTTTTTTCTTTAGGCGTCACTATGGAAACTTTGTAGAAGTGTGCAAATTTTTCACACTAAATGATCCACTTTCAAATTTTAAATTCACTAAATCTGTATTTCAGTAAAGTATTATGTTCCTCAAAACACAACAACAACAGATGTACATGTATAAAATTTCCAATAACACAGAGGAACTTCCACTAAATGTAATATAACTAAAGGGACCACACATTTACACTGCACAAATGGTAATTGTGCTGCCAGTTTCAACCACACAAGTTTTGTTTTTCTTTATACAGGCTCTTTGACTTAATTATTTGTTTATTTCTTTATTTGCTTACATCATATACAGCATCAAAACAAGCTTGAGCCTGTACAGGTACAGCAACAGATGTCAGGCAGAACCATAGCCAATCAGGCCTCGTTCAGATCTGCCCTTACATATTCATCTACACAGGGCCTTTTTGGTTTTGTTTGGTTTTGTTGATGTGGACACAAATGCAAATAAAGATATAGGGTTCCTCAAACCCCAAAGTCTGCAAGAAGATTGAAATGGTACTCTTTAAAATGTAAATAAGCTTCATAATCAATTAATAAAAGGTTAAGCAATAAAGCAGTGCCCATTCTTTCACTGTCTAAAACTGAAGAATTACATGTAATCAAACCATACCATGTGAGCAAGGTAGGCATAAATTTTAATAAGAATGATTAAATTTAACACAGAATGGGCATGTTAACCCAACTGTATGTCTTTATTATTTAAGAGGAACTTAGAAAATCATTTGTCAGAGATTGAATGCTTTCTAATGAGCCTCTATGCACTCTAAAGAAGTACCTTAACTTAAACTTACTGTCAGAACTATAAGTTGTTTTAAAAGAGAACTGTGAATTTTCTTCATAGTTTGTCTTGCTTTTGCACAATAAGGTGAATGATAGTTCAAAATGTAGAGGGCAGATGGCACCACAAATAACCTATTCCTTCAACATTTATAAATATAAATGTGTTATTAGAAGGTATTGTGAAGCTAATATATGTGTAATTAATTGCAACAATCGTGTTGGGGATAATGTTGTAAACTATAATGTGCATCTATTACCATAAGGTATTTTTAAACATTAAATGCATTTCTACATAGGCTACAATACTTTACTAAAAATGATATTCTAAAAATGAAGAAAAAGAATTACAATATAGCAGAAAAGGTTCCAAACTACATACAGTATGTTAGGCAAGTGGCACTGTACATGATTTTGGCTGGTAAGCATTTCAAACTTTGCAACGACGCTCTACGATTCTGTAAATGAAGGGTATGAATCAAAACAGCCAGAAACGTTGTGTAGTGTGAAGATGGCTTTATAGAAATGGCCACAAGCAATGATCCATTTTGTGGATAATTTGCAAAAAACATTTTATACCAAAAACTGAATCTGAATTTTTGTGTAAAATGCTATTAATAAAATGAATACGTAATTATTTTTTGGCACCTTCAAATGAACTTCACAGATTCTCTATGAAATCAAAATTCAATATTGAAATAAACTAGCATGCATTTTCCATGGACTTTAAGTTATCTTGGTAAGTAAAAACTTGTTTCCTAATTCTTGTAATAATGTTTGCTGCTGTATTTTGGATTTGCTGCATCCTTATGTTTTATGAATGAGTATAGCTGAAGTTCATCAACTCATGAGGAGAATGAAAATTGTGATTCACTTGTTTTTATAGTAGTGTTTACTTAACTAAATTGTTTGCCAGGATCAAAATCCATGCACCAATATACTATATTATATATGTACATTTCATATTCCTGTTTATATGATGAGAATCTGATACATATAAACTTACAGGCAGACTAATACAACCCTCTGAATTTTATGTAAGCTTATATAAAGTTCTTACAATGCATTTGTCGAAGTTCCTTTTAACTGTGACCAACACATTTCCAAGTGTTGTGCTTAGATAAGAAGCTGGATCAACATTTTCCGCTGTCCAAACATGATGGCTCATCTTTACAAGCATATATAAAGAATTAAAGCTGTCAATCTTATCACCAAGTGCAATGAGATTATTAAGCTCCACCTCTATACAATGAAAAATTTTATTCATCATCATTCTGACCATGTCCTTCCTGTGAAATTAAAAACAAAATGAATACAAATATATTATTAAAATCTTAAACTATTTTCTTAACCTGCTGACACTAACAGAAAGTTAGAGCTTATTCTGGCAACTTCTACTGAAAGGCAGGAATAGCACATAAATGACATGCCATTACCTCACCTGGCTCAGAGACATTAAAAAACTTAATGCACAATAAGAAAACCAAGAAATTCAAAAGAAGAAAATGCAATATTAACACAAACAGTTAATCAATTTAATCAAACATGACTTCCGGGAGCTTTGAGTGGAGAGTACAAAGCATCAACTGTTGCGTAATCAAACCATAATGATACATCCAGCTATTGATTTTTTTACTTTTAAATAAAAGTATAACAGTACTTCTGATCTACTGTATTTGTGACCCAGTAGTTAATCTGAACAGATGTTTGAAGCACCACACCTGGATACTTAGGAATAACTGACTGTACTCTTGAAAGAAAGATCTGCAGAGCTTGCACAGACTCAGGTTGTTATCAAACTAAAAACATAAAAATTTATAAACTAGCCTCCTTGTCATTCCCTATAGTCAGTTATGCCTGTTTTTAATTTTCCATGTTGTTTAAGGTTATATTCAGCATCATACATGGATCTGTAGATGTTTGAAAGCAAGTGATATTGAAACAGGAGTGAAAAAAAATAATTGTGAGATTAATTTAGTTACAGATTTAAATGCTGAAAACGTAGAATGTGTTTTGAAATCAGCACAATATTTAAGTTGCATCCAAAGCCGTTTACGAACAAATTAACTTCAAACTTTCACTTTAAAAATCTGCCGAAATGTTTTTCTCTAGGTTGATAACATTTCTGTTAAAAAAAGGTCAAAAATGTTAAAGCTTACTCCGATGTACCAGACTGTGTTCTTTCTCCTCCAATACCAGATTGTTTTGAAAGCATTATGCCATCAACATCTTCTCCTTCAACCTTTTAAGATAAAAAGTAAAATGCAATTTATGCTACACTATATATGGAATATTCATATTTTGTTTATGTTAAAGGCCATACTCAACCTCAATAAATGTAAGAACTGAAAATTACCATTGGAAACAACAAAATGTCCCTTGAAAAATAAAAAACAAATCAACATTTCACAATCCGGACATTCAGTGTGAATTTTGTAGCTTTTCAGTACAACCAGATAAAACATATTATAACCTGATAGTATGACTAGAAACTGTAATCATAATTCTACCCTAAACTGTGAATATTAGGTTAGTAAGCTGGTGTAGTATGTTGAAATAAACAGCTGGTGTAATTGACAACAAAACATCAATTAAGGATTAAAGTTAAAAAGGACTATTAACTCTTTTAAAATATTTTGATTTAATCAATTATGAAGGTATTGAAAAATGCATTTATTTATCAAGCACACATTTCAGTTCTGCAGAAATCTGTTAACTTTCTCTATGTGTAACATAACAATATCTCAATAACCCAAGGCCATCCACAATCCAGCAATTAAAAAGAGAGAGAATTAAATGAAAGTTTGCACAGCACATTATGTATTCTCAGTTGACAGTGCTTATGAAAACTTTTTACACTACTTGAATAGATTTTCTTCCACCACAGTGAATTTAATTAGACTGTTTTGACACTGATCATCAAAAAAAGAACAAGTTGATCCAAAAGTATTACCATTATTAAACACAAAATAACTGATTGCCCAATTATTCACCCTCTTTATTTTAACACACCTAAATCATTGGTGCAGCCAATAGGTTTTAAAAGTCACAATAAACAAAAAAGCACTATGATGTTGGTGGCATGGTGACACAATGGTTAGCAATGATTTTCTTATTTCTAGATTAAAATGGTTAGAATACAGGCACTGGCATGGTCTGTTTTTAGTTTGCAAATTCTCTCTCTGTGCATTTTGAGTTATACTACCACTTTCAAAAATTGTTTATTGTAACAAGTGCCCTAACTTGGTGAGAGGGTCTCCTGTATTGGAACAGTGCCCTTTCAGGTTTTGCTCCTGCTCTGTGCTGCTGAGACAGGAGCTGGATTTCCATGAATATACTAAATAACACACTCAAGATAAATGGAGAAGGCCGACATATTAGTACATGAAATTGGGAGACAGTCTTACTGTGGTTCCCGGCACAGTGGGATGCTGCTGAAGTTTAAAAAATTTGCTAATAAAATCTTGCTCTGCTAGACAAAGTGGCTCCAGCTCACTTAGTACTTGTTCAAATATCTAAAAGAAAAAAAAGTTATAAAATTCATTATAATTTAATTTCTACAATACTATATACACATTCTTTAAATATGATTGGCTATTATGTCCAGTCTTCTACTAAAAATAACTATCTTGTTTAAAAAATATATTGCTCAAATGAAAAGTACAAATACGACTCTACAATGAGACTGCCAGTAAAAAAAAGTTCCTGTGATCACTCAAATAAATACAAATTTTCTATGTGCAGTTATAAAGTACAGAGCAATATTATTAGCTTATTTCTGATTCATGAAACAAAAAAATGCAAAGATGTCATACAAAAAATCTGAACAGTCACACTAACCTTGTCAAACTTAGTTCTGTCTGCAACATCCAGATCTGAAGCAGACATATTGCCCATGTCTAAAAGGGATGAAGACTGGGATCTACGGCTTGCTGAACCTTGGATCGACAGTTTATTAAGACTGGAGGTTGAACCAGTGAGCTTTCCTGAACTTCCATGCAAACCTGGAAATAATTTAAAAATGCACTGTTAAAAGCTGAAGTTTTTAAATATCATTGTTCGTTTTGACAAGTGAGGAGAAACAGATTCATTAATCGATAGACATTAGGTGCATTAACACTACATCATGTGGTGCTAACCAAATGCTAATTATGTTGCAGATATTTTACAATCTGGTACGGTCAATATGTGAATCCATTTCCATATAAAAGAACTGAATGCAGTTTCAAGCTTAGAAATGTAATTTCACTCTGGGAGTTAATATATTTAAACAAATTTTGCATTTTTTGGTAAAATCAATTTACAATATGGGCACAGATGCTCCTTCACATATAGTACTGATATAGCAATTGTTTTCTATAGAATTATCATATTTTAAATAATAAAGGGGTAAACAAATAGAGTTGATGAGTATTTGACACAACTTTAACAATTTCATTGTTTCTTATATCAAAGGATATTTATACGGGAATTGGAATGATTTGAAATCCAAACATGCAGAAAGGGCATATTACTGATAGCACAGAAATACACAAAGAAACATCTGAAAGAAATTAAATGAGCATACTGATCAACATCAAGAAATGTGACTCCTACTTTTCACATATACACTATATGGACAAAAGTATTGGGACACACCTATTAATTATTGAATTCATGTGTTTCAATCAGACCCACTGCCACAGATGTACAAACCGGATTCCAAAAAAGTTGGGACACTATACAAATCGTGAATAAAAACTGAATGCAATGATGTGGAGGTGCCAACTTCTAATATTTTATTCAGAATAGAACATAAATCACCGAACAAAAGTTTAAACTGAGAAAATGTATCATTTTAAGAGAAAAATATGTTGATTCAGAATTTCATGGTGTCAACAAATCCCAAAAAAGTTGGGACAAGGCCATTTTCACCACTGTGTGGCATCTCCCCTTCTTCTTACAACGCTCAACAGACGTCTGGGGACCGAGGAGACCAGTTTCTCAAGTTTAGAAATAGGAATGCTCTCCCATTCTTGTCTAATACAGGCCTCTAACTGTTCAATCGTCTTGGGCCTTCTTTGTCGCACCTTCCTCTTTATGATGCGCCAAATGTTCTCTATAGGTGAAAGATCTGGACTGCAGATTGGCCATTTCAGTATCCGGATCCTTCTCCTATGCAGCCATGATGTTGTGATTGATGCAGAATGTGGTCTGGCATTATCTTGTTGAAAAATGCAGGGTCTTCCCTGAAAGAGATGACGTCTGGATGGGAGCATATGTTGTTCTAGAACCTATATATTTTTCTGCATTGATGGTGCCTTTCCAGACATGCAAGCTGCCCATGCCACACGCACTCATGCAACCCCATACCATCAGAGAATGGGTTTCCATGGCAGAGCTCCTGCATGCAAGCATCACATCACCAAATCCAATGCCAAGCAATGGATGGAGTGGTGTAAAGCTTACCTAGCGCCCCTGGACTGTGGAGCAGTGGAAACATGTTCTATAGAGTGACAAATCACGCTTCTCTATTTGGCAGTCAGATGGGGGAGTCTGGGTTTGGCAGATGCCGGGAGAACATTACCAGCCTGAGTGCATTGTGCCAACTGTGAAGTTTGGTGGAGGGGGTATAATGGTGTGGGGCTGTTGTTTTTCAGAGTTTGGGCTAAGCTCCTTACTTCCAGTGAAGGGCAATCCTAATGATTCAGCATACCGAGACATTTTGCACAACGTTATGCTTCCAGCTGTGTGAAACAGTTTGGGGAAGGTCCTTTTCTATTCCAGCATGATTGTGCCCCAGTACACAAAACAAGGTCCATAAAGACATGGTTGGATGAATTTGGTGTGTGAAGAACCTGATTGGCTCACACAGAGCCCTGACCTCAACCCCAACGAACACCTTTGGGATGAACTGGAATGGAGATTGCAAGCTAGGTCTTCTCGTCCAACATCAGTATCTGAACTCATAAATGCTCTACAGAATGAATGGGCATAAATTCCCACAGAGACACTCCACAATCTTGTGGAAAGACTTTCAAGAAGAGTGGAAGCTGCTATAGCTGCAAAGGGGGGACCACATTAAAGTCAATGTATTTGAATGCAATGTCATTAAAGTCCATGTCGATGTAATGGTCAGATGTCCCAATACTTTTGTCCATATCACGTAACTAGTACCATTTGGTTAGACTCAGATTGTACAGTTAATGCACCCTATGTTTCATGGCCAAAATAAAAAATGATTTAACATACCAAAAATTAAAGAGATTTAAAATGACCCAAAAGTATAACCCTTTACCATGATCTATTATTGCAATATTAGATATTTTAAAACAAATAAGAAAACATGCAAGTGAAATTTTACCATGCAAGCTTATAAACAATCCTTCTCCATGATACTATGCAATAGCCACAACCAGTAATCATATATTAATGAGCAAAAGTTATGTACAAATATAGATCTTTGAAGAACCACACATGTTTCCTGTGACTATTTAGTCTATGCTGTTTATATTACCCTTAAACCCTTGCATATTTAAGTAAAATAAATATAAATAATTCACAATACACCCACCAGCATGCCAGTTGTGTTTCAAAATAAAGTAGATTAAAGGAAGATGAATCATAAAAGGGGAGGGGTGCTGCAGATTACAGCGGCAGGACTACTTACTCTCAGTTTCTTGTTTGACAGCACTTTCTTTCCGAGGAAGTGTAGCTGTAGCAGTAAGATTAGATTGTAGGCACCAAAGACAAAGACAGGTTAGCAAAAACGTATCACACAAAAATCATGCAGCAAAAAAGTTAGAAGTTAGTTTTAGAAAAACAAATATATTAACAAATTAGCTTTGAAGGCAGAAACACAAGTATAAAATTCAAAAATGTTAACATAATTTGCTTTCTCAAAGCTGCAAAGAAATAAGCTTTTATAGCAAAGAGTTATTACAATGTATGCAAGCTATTAAATATTAGTGTTAAATGCATTTCTAAGCAGCATAGTACAGGTTTACTAAGATTTGTATAGTTCTGACAAATATGGAAGTTTATAAGTGAACTTGAACTATAAACACTGCTCAAAAAAATTAAGGGAACACTTAAACCATACATTGGCTCTCGATGAACGAAAGATTTAGGGAGTGAGTGGGCCAGTCCATGGCATCACTGCCTTTGCCATCCAAGAACTGCCTACATACCTCTGGACACATGAGGCCGGGCATTGTCCTGCCCCAGGACAAACCCAGAGCCCACTGCACCAGTATAAGGTCTTATAATGGATCAGAGTATTTCATCCTGGTACCTAACAGCAGTCAGGATATGGTTACCTACCACGTGGAGGTCTGTGTGACCCTTCAAGGATATGCCTCCCCAGACAATCACTAATCCACCACCAAACTGGTCATACAGGATGATGTTGCAGGCTGCATAACGTCCATCATGGTATCTGCAGACTCCTTCACATCTGTCACAGATGCTTAGTGAAAACCTGCTCTCACATGTGAAGAAAACAGTGTACCAATGGTGGAACTACCAATTGTGGTATTCTCTGGTGAATGTCAATCAAACTGCACAGTGATGGGCTATGAGAACATGCCACCCTCATGGAATCTGTTTTTGGTTGTCTTGCTGTTGCCTCTCCAGTGCACCTGTTGTCACTTTCATTTGCACCAAACCAGGTGAAATTGATTCACAATCACTTATGCTTCCTAACTGGACAGATTAATATCATGTATATTATATATATATATATATATATATATATACCTGATACATAAGGCAAAGAAATGCATCTTCCATTGCTCGAAAGGGAAACTGCATTTTAGAATTATAAAATAAAAAAAACACACACACAAATCAATAAAATAGACTACAATATTTAAAACCTTTTTAGCCAAAAAACAACATTGTATATACTGAAAATAAAAGTCTGCGTTACTCCACATCTCTTTTAAATGTCACTAAAGTTAGTACTTAATATTGTATATTACTGTATTACTTATGATTATCTGTTCTTAATTTTCTGTGGTGGGCTGGCGTCCTGCCCAGGATTTGTTCCTGCCTTGTACCCTGTGTTGGCTGGGATTGGCTCCAGCAGACCCCGTGATCCTGTGTTAGGATATAGCGGGTTGGATAATGGATGGATGGATGGATGTTCTTAATTTTAGCTCCCTCTCAATGGCTATTAAACCATTCTTTGAATATAAATATAAATCCTTAGAGTGATCAGCATGATCAGTCATGTTTGGGTTAAGTATTTTACACTACTCTTTGCTATCTGATTTCTATACTTAATACTTTGTTGTTAAAAGGCAATATTACTTTTGAATCTGCTGTAAACTGTTCTTGCATTAGTAATTTTGTGTATGAAGATTTAGTTACTAGATACTTAAGTACACTGCATTTGTCACTTTGAGCTTTTTCATTTACAACTTGCAAAACTATTTTTACTGTAAGCTTTGGTGCCCACTGGAATATTGTATTGTCATTTACTCAAAGAATAGTGTTTTAAAGTAATTATCTTTTTTTTAACCTACTGATCCAGTTCAGGGTCAGCTCTACAGGAGGTACCCGTCTATTACAGGACACAGTTAATTTAGAGTCACCTATTAACATGCACATCTTTGGGTGTGGGAACAAAACAGGAGCACCCAGAAAAATCCATCCATACATGGGCAGAACATGATCATTACATGTACACAATGCTAGGGACAAAATGTAAACTAAAAATCTAAACTCTCCATTCAGCATGAAATCCTACAATTAGTACTATCTCAGTATACAGTAAGTTTGAAAAATGTCTACCAACAAAAAGTTACTAACGGTAATTACTTTTTCTCACTCAAAAGTACTGTCCTGTTAGCTTATTACTTTTGAAAAGCAGACTCTCCATCAGCTATAGATTCACCTCAATTTCGGTTTGACTCTATCAGTTAATTGGCATTTTTTTCCCTTTTTATTTGCTTTTTGATATTTTTTTTTTCCTCAAAAAGCACCCAATTCTTTTTACAATATACAAAAATACACTGTATAAAATATATAAATACATACACACACATAAACATACATACATACAGTATATTAAAAATACTGCAGTGAGGGGCACATTGTAATACACAGCATCCCCTGTTTCGTCACAGCACTGACTGTGATCAGACAGAGAAATGAGGTGTGCTGGTTTATGCAAATGAAGGCCATCTGTAGATGTGAAGTGAAAAGAGAGAAGCAAAGTTGAAAGAAGATGTGTTTATCAAGTGCTTGCTAGGTGCTATGGCCGTGAGTATAGTCAATTTCATGCAACAGGTACCCTTGGTAAAAGTAGGACTCAAAATTCAAAAAAAGGGTACAGAATCAAGCCTGAATACAAGACAGGAGTCTTAGGACTGCCACTTACAAAAAGTATTTTGCTAGGAATCAGAACTTGCTTCTAGAAAGGCTGTTCTTTACATTCTTCCATGCAATGGCAGTTACGTGGGTGCATTGCTGCTCTGTTACAATGGAAAGGTCAAGGGAAGATGAACATATAAAATAAGTACTGACAGCCTCATTTTAGGTTCAGGAGTGTATCACAGTTTCAGACAAGAGCATATCACCACGTGGAATCTCAAACACCACAAATTGTTTACTTAGACAAATACAGCATATATGTTTAGTTAAATAAAGACAAGTGGACTTCAGGTAAGTACTAATTAGCAGCTGGAGATTTAACTAAAAATCTCTTACCAAATTTTTTTCCTTCTTTGGTTGTGCCAGTCATTTTAATTTTTGCAACCTCAAAGAAGTCTTTGATCTCTCTTTCATATAGTCTTGAAATGTAGTCAACATAATTCTGCATAATAAAAAGTAAAGAAACATCATTGCTGAAACAGAATGTTCTCTAAAGCATAAGCACAATCTCTAAAACATTGGTGAGAAAATATATTGCCTGAAAAAGTAATCATGAACTAGTTGCTTAATTAATCTAAATAATAATTATTTTCTATTGACATAAAAGTTTAAAATAATATCACTTTATCTGTCACTTCACACTTAGGAGACATAACTTTTTAATCTATAAAGGCAACTGCATCCTTTCATCTGACTGTTCTCTTACTAAAAATTCTGACTCCGCTTCCCTGTGGCAGTGATCTGGAAAAAGTGTTTAAGAAACAGTTGGATGTCTATTCTTAGATTAATTTAAAAAAAAATTATTATGACCTTATACAACAGTATTGTGAGGTGGTGGATGATGTCACTGCCACACCATAGATATGCCAACGGGACTCCTAAGTGGAATACAATGTGTATAGACTTCATATACTGTATTCATCCTTTGTTCACTTGGGTTTCTTCAAGTTACTTTGCTATCCTTTAAGAGTTAAAGGAAAAACTGTACAATCCAATAGGTTGGTTGGCAAATGCACCCTGCTTGTTTTAATATTTTTATGAGAGTTCAGTGCAATGGACTGACCCTTCTCTTTACTTCTCTTGCTGTTTGGATAAGCCCAGAATTTCCTTAGCCCTTTCCTGCATAAAGCGTCTGATAATGGATGATGGGTGGCAATTCCTTAATTATAATTATATTGTTTATGCTTTTTTAAATTTCAATTCAGTACTGTTAATTTTCTTCACTTATGTGCAAGAATATTATGTTAAATGATCCTGGAAATATTTATTTAGTACATCTTCACTTACCCCAGTTAATCCTTCATATTTTTCATGTTGTGTGATCTTCAGCCATTCCATCAGTTTTGCATAGCGTAGCAAATCTCTGTGTAAAGGGCTGTGCTTTGGTAATGTCAGCTCTGCAGAGTGCTGAGCTAAAGTAGAGCTCTGGTCATGACCCTGAAGAACACAATAAAAAATGTGGCAATTCTGAAATAAAATTTGCACAAGCAAATGAAAGCATGCATAATTACCCACAATCCCGCAGGCAGTAAAAGGTTTCATCAATATAAGAATATGAATAGGATGTAAAATTGATAAAACATAAGCAAACACAGTCATTTAAAAATGTCCACTGCAGCACATAGTAACTTTCACTTAGTCAGAAAGAGCAAATTTGAACTGTCAATAACTGTAAGCTGCATGATTTTCAATACAAGAAGAAACTGGATTAGTGGGAAAATTTATGCAGACATTGTGGAGTATGCACTGTGAGACAGTTGTACTATATTGTACCAAACACCAGCGCAGCCTTGGAGATATTACACAAACCACAAAGAAAGTATGTGAACTTCAGTGAATTATTTCTAAAGCTATGTATTGTACCAGCATTAAATGTATTACATTATCAATGGTTAATATGAACAAGTGTTAAGCATATCAACTTAAGGGTTGCACACAAGAAATTAAATTAAGAATTAATAATAGAATCAAGTATGTTATAGGATAAGTTTGGTATTTTTCAAGTCAAGGTTCTTCTTGAACATGGTATATATGCATTCGCTACATTGTGGTCAAAACTTCTATTTTTTTACAAAAAAAAAAAACATTTAGCCAATCCTGGCGTTTTACAATGAACCCAATCGGGCTCCATCGGAAAATAAAGGTATAAAAACTTACAAAATACATCCTTTTTGAGTTTCGATAAATGAAAACATGCCTTTCGTGTTACCGATGCATGTATATGACAACAAAAAGAATCTAGAAATAATCATTTTATTGCATTTTGCTGGTACTATTTTTATCAAGGTAAAGATACATTTTCAATTCACCTGTGTGAGTTCTCAAAAAATATGGAAATAAATCAAACAAAACCAGCCATGTGGCACAAACAGTTTACTGTAATTTGGTCTTTCAAGAGGCAATTTACACTCTTGGGTTTGGGGTGAAAGGTTATTACAAAGGTAGCAGCTGGTCTTCTTTTAAAATGGCTGAATCTCATAATACTTTTTTTTTTTTAATTTAAAATGACATGTAAAAGCTATTTTATAATCTATACTAATAAAAGGCAAAGCCCTCACTCACTCACTCACTGACTCACTCACTCACTGACTCATCACTAATTCTCCAACTTCCCGTGTGGGTGGAAGGCTGAAATTTGGCAGGTTCATACCTTACAGCTTCCTTACAAAAGTTGGGCAGGTTTAATATCGAAATTCTACGCGTAATGGTCATAACTGGAAGCAGTTTTTCTCCATTTACTGTAATGGAGATGAGCTTCAACGCCGTGGGGGCGGAGTTTCGTGTGACATCATCACGCCTCCCACGTAATCACGCAGTACATAGAAAACCAGGAAGACCTCAAAAAAGCGCTTAAGAAAACATGCATTATATAATTGAGAAGGCAGCGAAACAATAAGAAGCGGCGAGTGACATATACAACCATATTCATGAGTTCTGCTACTTCGGAAACAAAGCACGATGTAAACCTACACTTTAAATTAAGTTCATAGACAGGCTGCGCTGGCGTTTGTAATTTAGTGCCTGCCCATATAAGGCCGTCCGTCAGCGGCAATCCAATAGCAAACTGCCACTAAATATTCACGGGTGAAGGACTGTGCTTATGGAGAGGAAGATGAGATGGTCAGGGTGGTGTTTGACACAAACTCAGCGAAACTGCGAGAGAAAGTTTTAAGTGCCAGGACTAAGGTAACATTAAATACAGCCATGGACATAGCACGAGATGGCACCAGCACAGCTGGGAACCTTCGATGCATGTACACCGAGTGGCTCACGTGAACTGACGCAGTGCACAGATAAAAGCAACAGTTCCAAAGAGCGCTGAACAAAACCGAATTACACAATTGAAAAGGCAGCAAAAATATGAAGCGTTGATACATACAAGCATATTCATAAATCCAACTACTGCGGAAACAAAGCACACGTTGGAAAAAGTCAATGTCCCGCTAAAGGAAGACAGTGTAAAAAAAACCCGTGCATGCAGTGTGTCAGGTCTCAGATAAAGAAGAAGACGAGCTGTTTATTGATGCAGTAAGAAACGAATCGATGAATGAAACCTGTCATCTTTACAACGATTGACAAACACGGAATGTAACTTGAACACAACACATCCTACAAATACGAACCTGATTGAAAGAAATAATGATAATCAAATCCTTGATGACAGCAACACTCAGTAACACTCACAAAACAAATACTGTATAATTGACAGTCATGTTACGTTATTTTTAAAATGTTCCCTTTTCTTTTCATAGCTTTTTTAACACACTACTTCTCCGCTGCAATACGCGGGTATATATATATATGTATATATATATATATATCCCGATCTACATACTCGAATAATGGATACTTTATTCGCCATCAATGATTGTTTTGGTAAAGCCATACTCAGTGTATTCATTAGATGAACGGTAAAAAAGTAAGAGCGAGGGGAGGATGACTTATTGAGGCATGCAGGCTGTAGTGCGTCAACTCTATCTGAATTGCGATCACATTTGAAAAATATATCTTTTCAAGTTCTATTTAGTCCATATGTGTCAAACTCAAGGGCAGGGCCACATCCGCCCGCGTGTAATTATATCCGCCCGAGATCATTTTATATACTGTATTATTGTTATTAAAGCCGGGTATATGAAGCGCTGGTAACACAATAAACTACAGATCCCATAATGCAGCGCTTCAGCTGCCTTGCCGAACACTTACCGTTAATCAAGTCTAGCTTATGATGCTGCAAGTTATTGCGAAGCTAGCTCACACGATGCTGAAGAGAAAAGTTGATTCTGAAAATAGAGCCTTTAAAAACCGATGGGAGGCTGAGTATATGTTTACTGAACCCGTGTGTCTCATTTGTGGAGCTAATGTGGCTGTAATTACAGAATTTAATCTAAGACGGCACTATGAGACAAAACATCAGGGAGTTCTGTGTTGTGGAGATTCTCAGGATGGATTGCAGGTGCTCATCAGTGAGGCTGAAAGACCTGAATGCAATGCAGAAGATACAGAAAGCAGAAGAATTAAATAAGAATCTGACACTTCAGCGGACGTTTTTACCCGTGCACAATCACAAAGTGATTTCAAGTGAAGTTGCTTTTATGGGAGACACAAATGCACCAGTGCAACTTTCCCTGTTGCCAAGTAATGTTAAACCAAGTCGTCACTACGGTGTTCCCAAATCGCACTTTGCTGATAAACCGGCGCACTGAGTTTGCACGGCGCTTTGGTGACTTTGAAGAACAAAAAGTCCGTCTACATGCGGCTCGAACCTTGTGCATGTTTGGTAGCACATATCTGTGTGAGAAGCTCTTCTCAGTGATAAAGACTAACAAAACAGCACACAGGAGTCGCCTCACTGATGAGCACCTGCAATCCATCCTGAGAATCTCCACAACACAGAACCTCACACCAAACATAAACGAACCTGTTGCCAAAAATAGATGCCAGGCGTCCAGCTCTAAAATGACATATGAGCAAAGACAACTTAATGATTTGATTTGTTATTGCTGAAAGGAACACATTTTATTTATATTTCCAGGTTTTGTTATGCAGCATGTTCATATTTGAATTTGTATAATTTTGAAAGGATATATTTTTATGGAGAGCAAAATCTTTTGGGATATTTAAAATCTAAGTTTATTTTTATATAAATTTACATAAGAGTAAAGAAATTTGAATGTTTGTTCTTTTAAGTTATTTAAGGTTTGAGTTGATTTATTCACGAATAATATTCCTGTCTGTTTTTACCATTCCTACCAAAGATATTTCTGTCGACTAAATAAAAATTCCTTCTATTTAAAATTTAAATAGAACTTGAACAAATACGATAGTTCATAATATCCACGCAGACTTGCACGTAAGAGCGGGAGTTATCCGTTTTAACAAGCAGCGTATTGCACTGATACGAAATAGCTGTGTGTGTATATATGTAGATATGTATGTATATATATGTTTATATATGTGTGTGTGTATGTATATATATATATATATATATATATATATATATGTTTATGTGTGTGTGTGTGTAAATATATATATATATATATATATATATATATATATATATATATATATATATATATATATATGACAGCAACACTCATCACTCACAACAGTGACAAAACAATTACATTGACAATCATGTTACGTTATTTTCAAAATGTTTCCTTTTCTTTTTCATTGCTTCTTTAACACACTACTTCTCCGCTGCGAAGCGCGGGTATTTTGCTAGTATGTATATAATTGCAAAATGCAGGACAATACTTGACAACTATCTTGGCCTGAAAAATGGATGTATTTGTTAAGTTCTAAACACATTATTCCCTGTGCTCCATAGAATTCATTGTAAAACACCAGGGGCCTCATGTATAAATGGTGCGTACGCACAAAAATGTTGCGTAAGAACGTTTCCACATTAAAATCGCGATGTATAAAAGCTAAACTTGGCATAAAGTCATGCACATTTCCACGGTAGCTCATACCCTGTCGTATGCAAGTTCTTCGCTTGGTTTTGCAGACTGGTGGTACCCAGCGTCAAAGCAGTGCTACTGTTCCTGTATGGTTTATCTTTCTTTTTCAGATCCACATCCCTGACGCGGCTTTATAAATACACTAAAGTTAACCGCATATTGTTTATTAGTTTAATGCATCTGATTGTAATTAACCTGTAACAATATAATGGTCCACAGAATGGTCAAACAATTCCAAATACCATAACTGCTTTAGCATTGTTACTGTCTGTCAGAACTAAGATGGCTAATAATTTTCTTGATCTAAATCAAAATAAAATGGAGGTGCTTACAGTGTGTCCATCAGCTAAAGCCCAAATTGGTCTTGGACTTCTCGGCTCTTTCTCTGTCTTGTCAAAACCTGAAGCCCGCAATCTTGGTGTTATCTTTGATAGTAACCTCTCTTTTGAGAAACAAATTCTGTAGTCGAGTTGCTTTTTCCAACTTTGTCTATTAGGTAAGATAAAGCCTTTTTTTATCTTCTAGGGATCTTGAGAAAGCTACTGATGCTTTTATTTTTTCTCGCCTCGATTACTGCAACTCGCTGTATTCTGGGATTAACAAATCTCTGATACACAGGTTACAGCTGGTCCAAAATGCTGCTGCTCGCTTTCTGGTTGGGACAAGAAATTATGACTCTGTTTCTCCTATTTTAGCTTCTTTACACTGGCTACCTGTCAGTTTTCGAATTGATTTTAAAATCTTGCTGCTAGTTTATAAATCTTTACATGGCCTTGCTCCTGCCTATTTATCTGAATTGTGTGTTTTACACCAGCCATCCAGAGTGCTTAGATCTTCTGATCAGTTGTCTCTGGTTGTAGCTCGTATCAAGTGTAAAACCAAGGGGGACAGGGCTTTGCAGCTGCTGCGCCTCGCCTGTGGAACTCTTTACCTCATCATATAAAGGAGTTCGTCTACAATTGAACTGTTCAAAACAAGATTAAAATCTCATTCCTATTCACTTGCATTCCATGACCTTCAGTAATACTAATGGTTTCCTCTCTGTGATTATAAAACATTATTTCTATTTATTATGTATCTTATTTTATGTTCATATATTTTATTTCTATTCATGTTTTTATGTTATTTGTTTTGTTTTTCTTTTATTGTATTTTTGAAAAGCACTTTGGCCACAGAATTACTAAATGTTTTAAATATGCTATATAAATAAATTGACATGGTGGACAGGATTCTCACTACATCTTATTCTTCTTCTTTCAGCTGCTCCCGTTAGGGGTTGCCACATCGGATCATCTTTTTCCATATTACTCTCACTGCACCACTTGGAGTATTTCTATCACTGTATCTGAGTGTGAATCACAGCTGTAACGCAGCTGATCGGAAAGAGAATTATCAGTATACAGCATCAAGCACACGCTGCCTAGCCATTTGCTATTTGAACTGCTCTCATCCGACAAACGCTTCAGAGTCTTTCCTGTACTGACCTCGCGGTTCAGAAACAGTTTCATCACAAGAACTCTAAATGCACTCCATCAGTCCATCAAGTGCTCCTTGTAGAACTGTCTGTACTTATAAGTACAATCACCTCACTGTAAACTTGCGATAGAGTTATAATATTGCACATCCTGAACCACTTTATAAAGAGCGTATTTACATATGATGACAATATCATTTTTAAGATGAAATGCAGCAAAATATGTTTATTATATTATACAGGTAAAACTTTAACTACACTGTGCTGCAGCGCTAGCCAGGAGCTGGAACTTCGTTCACGGATTGTTCCTTCCTCGTGCTGTATTCTTGCTGTGGCTGGTGCAACACTGGAAGGATAGATGGATAGAATAATTAAGCATTACAAAGATATTTCAATGATCCTTAAAGGTTTTGAGGAATCGGCATTCTAAGCTTACATATAGCTTAACATCTATTACAGAGCTGATTGTGTGGCGATTGGGTATTTGGAGAAAAAGTAAGGACAGGAATTGGGGGTTAGTACGTTTGAAAGAGACAGTACTTCTGTAATAAAGTATTTCATCAAAGGTCGCGAATGCCGCAGCAAGCATCTTGTGTGAGACATGAACAATCAATGCGCCACAGTGTTCCCATGTTTAATAACATGCTTTAACTCCCATCATCATGAATTAGATATCATGTATACTTTTCAGTATTTTAATTATTCAGAGAGCTGTAATATTACGAATGTAATGCATTCTGTGTCCTGTCGGAGGAAGAGAAAGCCTGGAAGCATGTAGTGATTCACACACATAGAAGATCAAATACAAAACAAAGCATTTAACGTCCTATTTTAGTTACAATGGGATTTGAGAAACTAGTAAATTAAACGATTTTCAGATGAACTTTATGATGTTCTACTTTAATGACAAAATAAACTACGTGGTTATCGAGATTAAAGTTGACATTTTGTGCTTTTTCCCCACTGTGTGCCTTTTTTTTTTCTCTGTACCCTAATAAGCTTTCATATGACACTCAGACGGTGGGCTACGACTTGCCTTTTCATGGCAAATTTGATATGTCACAACTTCTTTTTTACTTCGGGCACTGTGCAACTTTGTGAACTTGAGCTTTCGAGTTTCTCTGACATCAGGTTGGATGGGAAGCGTCGGTGCACACCCATTTTTAGATCTCTCCAGAGATGTTCAATTGGATTCAAGTCTGGGCTCTGGCTGGGCCACTCAAGGACATTCACAGTTGTCCTGAAGCCACTCCTTTGATACCTTGGCTGTGTGCTTAGGGTCGTTGTCCTGCTGAAAGATGAACTGTCACCCCAGTCTGAGGTCAAGAGCGCTCTGGAGCAGGTTTTCATCCAGGATGTCTCTGTACATTGCTGCAGTCATCTTTCCCTTTATCCAGACTAGTCTCCCAGTTCCTGCTGCTGAAAAACATCCCCACAGCATGATGCTGCCACCACCATGCTTCACTGTAGGGATGGTATTGGCCTGGTGATGAGCGGTGCCTGGTTTCCTCCAAACGTGACTCCTGGCATTCACACCAAAGAGTTCAATCTTTGTCTCATCAGACCAGGGAATTTTGTTTCTCATGGTCTGAGAGTCCTTCAGGTGCCTTTTGGCAAACTCCAGGCGGGCTGCCATGTGCCTTCTACTAAGGAGTGGCTTCTTTCTGGCCACTCTACCTTACAGGCCTAATTGGTGGATTGCAGCAAAGATGGTTGTCCTTCTGGAAGGTTCTCCTCTCTCCACAGAGGACCTCTGGAACTCTGACAGAGTGAGCGTCGGGTTCTTGGTCACCTCCCTGACTAAGGCCCTTCTCCCCTGATCGCTCAGTTTAGATGGCCAGCCAGCTCTAGAAAGAGTCCTGGTGGTTTTGAACTTCTTCCACTTACGGATAATGGAAGCCATTGTGCTCATTGGGACCTTCAAAGCAGCAGAATTTTTTCTGTAACCTTCCCCAGATTTGTGCCTCGAGACAATCCTGTCTCGGAGGTCTACAGAGAATTCCTTTGACTTGATGCTTGGTTTGTGCTCTGACATGAACTGTCTACTGTGGGACCTTATATAGACAGGTGTGTGCCTTTCCAAATCATGTCCAATCAACTGAATTTACCACAGTTGGACTCCAATTAAGCTGCAGAAACGTCTCAAGGATGATCAGGGGAAACAGGATGCACCTGAGGTCAATTTTGAGCTTCATGGCAAAGGCTGTGAATACTTATGTGATTTCTCAGTTTTTTTATTTTTAACAAATTTGCAAGAACCTCAAGTGAACTTTTTTCACGTTGCCATTATGGGGTGTTGTGTGTAGAATTCGGAGGAAAAAAATGAATTTAATCCATTTTGGAATAAGGCTGTAACATAACAAAATGTGGAAAAAGTGATGCGCTGTGAATACTTTCCGGATGCACTGTATATATGATGTCTGTGAAGAAATAATGGCCTAGACGAAACTGAACTTTTTATTTAAGGAAAGAAACATTTGTTTAAGTAGATGATTTACATTTGTAAAAGAACAAATGCTGCCACTATCAGATCAGTTTGTTTTGAAATAAATGTACTGACTTTTGGATTACTGTATAATTGTGTTGCAAAATAAGTTTTTAATTTTAAGCCACTTGAGACTGCACATGGTGAGTTCACAAATAAAAGTAGACATGTTATCAGATTGAGCTGAAAACAGATAACTAAATACTCATTACAATATATAAGCAGAAACCTTTAACTTAAACATTTAACATAGAAGATTGTTGTTGTTATTATTAAAATAAGAAAACCATGCATAATGACAAACATATGCAAAAACTCTAATATTTAAGCAAAAGATATCAGTTCTTAGCTTTTGGTTCCTCTTTTTATTGTGCTGTTTTGACCAGAGCATTCTGGCTGTAAAACAGTGATGGATTCCAAAGTGGCATGGAAACCCTAAGCCACTAAAACTGATACGTTTTACTCTACCAGATCCCAATTTTCGCATCTTTAGAATTTTTAATACATAATAGCTGGATGCACAATGAAACTGTAAACTTCAATGTTATTATACTGTACAACAAACCGAAAAACCCATCTAATTAATTTGTATTTAAAAATAATTCTGACTTCATCAGCCGGAATGATAGTTTTTTTTACATGCAAATAAATTTATAAAATGCTTTAAACTAGAATAAACAAATAGTCAGGACTGGTCAGGCAAAATTAGTTTTGTTATATCATGTCTATTTAAAGCAGATAATCACAGCTACCTATGCATACACACACCTGTTTCTATTACTTCATAAACATATTCTTGAAGCAGTCACTATAACCACAAAATAATCTCTTACAAAATATTTCCATATTTTACATTTATTCAGTAGCATTGATGCTCTTCATTACTAATACAATATACTTATGAGTATACAGTAAGTAAAGGAAAATTAGTAAGTAAAAAGCAAAACATGGAGTTAATTCAGTGATGTAAAACCACTTGCACAGACAGTGACATGTACTCACAGAAAGTGAAAGGAGGGAGGCCCTAAAGAAGTGAGGGAGAGTCTGAGAGAAGTGATTGAACTGAGCAAAAACAAAAGGAAGGAAATTAAAAAGTTTAAATTCTCATTGCAATCTGACAGCGATCATTTCCCACAAATCATCAAAATCTAGAAATACTGGATACAAATCAGTCATTTTTCCTAACACACACACTACAACAGTAAGCAGTTTCTAGACATTCTGCATAACCAGTACAGCACAACATTTTACAAATAGCATAATCCTTAATTTTCCTTAAAGGATTTAAATGTTAAAATACTTTAAGTAAAAACCTTATCTAATTTTTTACGTAACAGGCACAAAATGTGTAATGTTAGAATATCCTTTGACTTGCCAATATAGATTTATTTCTATAACTAGCATTTAAAAAAAATCATATGAAATGATTAACAAAATATACACAAATACAACACTGAAATATTTAAGTGCCAAGGCTTTGAAGGAAAAAAAAATTACATAGTGAATTCAGAATGTATCCAGACCCCTTCAATTTCTGCATATTTTTGTGCTATAGATTTAATTTCAAAAATCGATAAATGGGCTGTTTTTATCTCAAGCTACACTCAATAACCCATAATGAGAAAGTGAAAACACGCTTTCAGAAAGGTTTCCATATTGATTAAAAATAAAAAAACTGAAATCTGTCTGCCATGGCCCTCCAAATTGTGGTCTGCTGCATCCTGTTTGCTTTAATTATCCTTGAATTGTGTCTAGAACATGAATGGAGTTCAGCCGTGGCAAATTGAACATGGTTTAGAAAGGCAACACACCTGGGTATATGCTGTAAGGTCCTACAATTCACACATGTCAAAGAAGAGTGTACAAAGTACTGAATTAAGGAGGGTCTGAGTATTTATATGAATGAGAGATTTCAGTTTTTGATTTTTAATACAATTGTAAACCTTTCTGAAAACGTTTACACTTTATCATGATAGATTATTGACTGTAGATTGATGTGGAATATGTATCCATTTTGGAATTAAATCTAGAGCACAAAAAATATGCAGAAAATGAGGGGGTCTGAATACTTTCGGAATCCACTGCACCACCAATAGTAGCCTACTTTTACGATTTAAATGTGGTACCTCAGCGTAAATGTTAATAACATGGAGGCTGAAGTGATTTTCATTAAAATGTATATCCTGTCCAGGTTAGTAACACTAGGCAAACTGGTGTCTTTCTTTGTTGGCAGCAAGCGCATTTTGGATCCAATCTCATCCTTAATTCACACACCCCTGCCCCCCAACCATTTTTTCTATTGGGCTTTGGCTAATTGGTTTACTGCAATTGTGGCTCTGATCAATGTCAACAGAGTATAACATAGGATTCATTCCACCAAACCCCATATAGTGACAACAAAGGTAACACATGTACATTTCAAACTTACAAAACCTCAACACTCTTATTTCCACAAACCATTTGACAGTATAAATGTGACAGAAAATCACAAGCAAATGCCCTGGCATACACAAATGACCTGCTTTCATTTCTGATATTCTATTGTATTATGCCACAATCACTGGAACTTGGAATTTTAAAATGGGATTTTAGTATAGACGTTTTAAAGTATATCAGCTTGTGAAAGGGTAAATACCTAAAATACCAAAAAAAAACAACAACACTTTCGTAAGCATCATTTATAACAATGCATATGAATATGAGAGACATCGCTAGTGGTACTGTAAAAAGAGATTGTAAACTAAAAGCAAATGATTGCAGTAAAATGTTTTACTCTGCATAAGGTGACAAAAGAAAAAAGTTTTCATTACGTGCATACTATGAAAGGCACTTTTATATAATTTATTGATGCAAGAATGGTCCTTCATTAGAATAAAACATTTTTGGTTGTCTTTGTTTTGCAAATTAATTAAAAATGTTTCAACATAAACTTCTATGTGCAATCAGTTCACTACTTTACTGTAGTTTTGCTTGATGCCACACTGTTAAGTCTACCAATTGAACACACCTAAGTCGCTTTTAATTCAACTGTTACCTGTCTGTCTTTAGATGGTGGAACTAAACAACTTGGTTTCTTCTGGTGTATAGAGCTGAGCAGTGAATTTGATCACCTCTTGTCTAAGCAGCTTGCAAAGCCTGCGGAAGGACGAATTACCTATACTTCATGACATGTGACAAATTTATATGTGCCATGTCTGACTTGGTTTTGATTTTTATTTTTTATAGAAATTAAAAGTGGTAAGTGTTTTTCCAGTTATTTTGGATTTAACATCAGATATCACTCACAATGACCAGCTTGCCCTGATCATTTGGTATGTGCAGTAGGATATATGGTAGCTGTTATGGTTCTATATGTAAACAAATAGGGTATGGGAAATCAACATTAAAAAAATCATATTATTAATAGCAATAATAATATTTTTAAAATTACTCTCTAAACAGGTTTTTTATTATTTAAAAAAATCTCGAAAAGAAAAATGTTTTAATGTGATACGACTTGGCAGTGGGTTATAGCAAGGTGAAGTTTTAGGGGCTCAGAAATTCTTCTTACCTGTGTCACAATATGAGGTAAATCTGACCCTAAATAACTATACAGTGTAATAAAACAGTAAAGTCCATTTTTGTGCCCAGTCTCACAGGGCAATCTGATGTTCAGTTTGGCTTTGTTGACGTGATCGAGAGAGGAAGGTGAAATAAACGATGAGGAGTAATGGCATCAGAAGCATGCTGATAGTCAACTTCAAATATAAGAAGTTTAACAGTGAACAGTCAAATATAAGAAGTTTAACAGTGAACAGGAAGCAAAGAACTTTGGGTCAGTTTATAAAGCTGGTGGTTTTAGTATTATTCTGTAACACATACCATATGCATATGTAAAAAATCCATATATTGGGTTTGGCTCATTTCTTAATTAAGCAAAAAAGGAACTACCAGACTGTCTTGTCCACTGAGATTTTTCATTACAAAAAATGAAATGCTTGCCGCAGCATTACCCTATCTCAGTCACTTTATCATCATAGCCAATACTTAAATAACATGCTATGATTTGTTTCTTTTTTTCATTAATTATACACTTAAAAGTGCTATTCATTTTACTTAAGTGTACTGTACAGTTAATCAGGCTATGTAAAAAATCATTTACAAATAAAAATAGGATCAGAATAAAAGGCAAATATGGTAAATCAAAATGTAAGTAGAAGAAGCTGCAAAAAAAATCTGCCTAAAAATGCAAGTTTTCATGTTTGACTAGTATATGTAGTAATGCTGAAAAATAAAGCGAAATAGATCACGAAACCAACACTACTGAATAGTCAGTCTTTAACCGAGTTAAGCATGGAGGAAAGATGAGAAAGACGCATAGTTAAAGTGAGGAGATATATATGTATGGATTAGGCTACAAATGAGTAGGAGAAGCTTGCAATATATATGTAATTTATATGGAAGCCACAACAGATGCTGAAGCATCAGAATGATTTGTTACTATAGTAAGAACTGTAACAGCTCAGTTGTGTACATACTTTTGCCTTTTACAATCCAGGGACCAAATGCAAAGCAAAAGGTAGACCAACTGGAATTTAACAAAGACAATGATGGGAATTTTTAGCATTGCATATATTTAAAAAGACTGGATCCTAATTTTTTTTTAAATGTAAGAAGTCTGTCTAAGAGATACTGAAACTATCAAAACACCAAAATTCCACCTTTTTATAAGGGGAGATATGAATAAACCAAATAAAGAGTAAAGATTTGTACTTTTTACCATAAACATTTTCCTAATCAAAGGATCAATAGTTTCATCATCAACTATACCCTGAATGCTATCTTATTGTAGCCATGAGCTTTTTAAATTTTTTTTTTCCTAAAAAATGTATAGCACTTTCCATAGAGTATTAACAGGAAACGTCCACAACTTTTCTTGCTACTGCAACTATTTCTTTCTTGTTGTTGTGAATAACTAAGTAACATATAGACACACTTAAAAAACACTAAGACAATTTTGTTGACAAAAACACTGTTAGATAGATAGATAGATAGATAGATAGATAGATAGATAGATAGATAGATAGATAGATAGATAGATAGATAGATACTTTATTAATAATCATTGGGTTGTATAAATTTTGAGGAAAGCCATGGGAAACAAATTACAAGAAGGGGATACAAGCTTTTGTTTCTCACTGGTGCAAGGTTTTTGAAGGAGATTATACCAAAAAATGAGTGAGAGAAATACAGGAGTTCAAATTATTTAACAAATCAATATTAATAAGTTACTTTTAAAAACAAAGAATCTGGACAGCTCACCTATTTGTTGCTCAAAAGCAATAATTCAGATTTACATGGAAAGTTATTTAAGTTTATTATACAACATTAAAGTAATTACCTGGTGTACAAACACATTGTTAAGGTGGTTTGTAAGTCTCCTTGCAAACTGCTCTCTTAATTCACGAAACATTTGTTGCTGTTGTCTCACGGCAGCGAGTTTGTCTTGTCCTGTTTGTAAAAAAAAAAACAAGTACAAAAAAAGAAAATGAATATTCATTTTAATTCATAACATAACATACATTCTATTCTGGACAGAATAATGTCCAAGGAAACTAACAGAAGGCAGAGAGTTCAAGACATCTGGGCCTACTGTTATTTTTAATCTGCACGCTCCCATTAGGTCACATTATCTTGTATGGAGTTGACACACAGCTTTACTTATCTATAGCACCCGAGGCCACTGACACTCTGGGCTCTCTGATCCAATGTCTTACTTATGTTTCTGAACGGATGACTAGTAATTTATTCAAGCTAAATAAGGAGAAAAAACTGAAATCTTAGTCATTGGTAAAAATGGAAATAATGAGAGCGAGTACAGTAATCCCTCGCTATATCGCGCTTCGACTTTCGCGGCTTCACACTATCACGGATTTTATATGAAAGCATAACTAAATATATAACGCAGATTTTTCGCTGCTTCGCGGGTTCTGCGAACAATGTGTCTTTTAACTTCCTGTACATGCTTCCTCAGTTGGTTTGCCCAGTTGATTTCATACAAGGGACGCTATTGGAGGATGACTGAGAAGCTAACCAATCAGAGCACGCAGTTAAGTTCTCCTGACTGAGAAGCTAACCAATCAGAGCACGCAGTTAAGTTCCTGCCTGCTGAATGCAGTGTTAACCAGGAAGTCTTGTCTCGCTCATTCAGCATCAACGTGTTTTGCTGTGTAAAGAGTTGTGCTCTTTTGTGTTTACCTTTGTGCATAGTCAAGCCCTTCATTATGGCTCCAAAACGATCTGCTACTGCTTCAGGGGCCGTGCCCAAACGCAAACGGAAGATGTTAACGATTGTCGAAAAGGTAAACGTTTTGGATTTGTTGAAGGCTACGATTCTTTTTATTTAAAAAGTAGGAAAGGAATATAAGATCTTCGGCCGCAGAGTTCATTTAACCAGGGTGCAAAACAAGTTGTAAGTGGATGTAATAAGGCAGTAGTCTGGATGGAATCTGCTTTAGGGATTTGGATTGAAGACTGCCAGAAGAAGAACAACGGCAGTGCTACACAATCGCCTGAAGTGGCTCCTTTGGAAGAACTGTAACGCTCTCCTTTGTTGTGCAGTAAAATTAAACTCATTGTCATCGGACAAGTCATCGTGTCATTGTTGGTGAGTAACCATAATTAATTTTCTACTTACAGTACTTAGTACATGTACGTACGTTTAGTGTCACTGTACACACATTTACTGTATACTTTTTTTCTTGCATGGCACGTATTTATTGCTGGTGGCCTGTCTTTTGTAATGGCTGTAACATATGTGATATCGGAGACACTCAATATCTTTAAAATAATATTTAGGTTTTACTGTATATAAACAGTGTGTTTATATACATAAATTCAATGAATCTTACCTAATATATAAGAGAATACAAAGGGATTATGCTGTATAACTCTGCGGGAATCTTTATAAACAGTGTGGGAGAGTTTATAAGGGCTTAAAATATATAAAAATAACCATATAAGCATATGGTTTCTACTTCGCGGATTTTAACCTATCGTGGGGGGGTCTGGAACGCAACCCCTGCGATCGAGGAGGGATTACTGGATTATAAATAAGTTTGATCCCTTGATATTGAAAGTCAAGCATAATTAAAGAATTTATAGTGTAATACATTCCAAGTCATAACCTTAGATCTTCTAACAAAAGTCTGCTCATTATTCCAAGAGCTGTTATGCACCACAAATCTGGAATAATTTACTGGTAGACATGAGCCTGGCTAGCACTATGGATTATTTATAATAAAAAAAAAAAAACAAAAAAAAAAAAACTCAATGAATTTACAAGCATTAGTAATCTCTACTTTGTTTTCTTTTTTGGTTTCACCTGATCAAAGCACTGTGCAGTCGCCTATGATATTTGAAAAGAAAGTAGATACCACAACTTTCCACAAGAATGACTGCATTGAGTTTAGATAAAAGTAAAGATACTTAAGAACATTTGTGTTAGGCAGAATGCCTGGTGGGAGTTGAGCATTCCTCTAGCCTTATAACTCCTTCAGATTTTGTTTATTTTTTTAACAGATTAACCGGCCATCTGACCTTATCATCGGACTCATCCTTAGAGACTAAAAAACTAATTCTACAAATAAGGACTCTACTTCTCTATTAATATTTCTTATTTGTGTATTATATTCCTGTATGTTACTTACAGTATATTCATTATTATTCTTATCCAAATTTAATTCTTTGTAATTTGTCTGACATCTTGTAAAGCACTTTGAGTTTACATACTGTGTATGAAAATGTGGTTTACAAATAAATGTTGTCGTTGACTGCTGCCTTTATCCAAGTCAACTTATAATATTTGAGATATGTTTTTATAATAATTGCAGCAGGTAGTGTGATGTGCTCATGGTCACACAATGTTTACAGCTGGATATCAACCCACAACCTCATGGTTTTAAGTTCTAGGTCCAAAAGCCATAACCACTACATCATCCTACCTGCCAATAATATTAGCTCTTGGTAAATAAAACTCACAAATATTGTGTGCAGAAAACCAATTTACTTAGTGCTATAGTACTTGTGATATACCCAATTAATGAATTTCGTCTTATGAAATTTAACACAGCCTATTGCCACTACTTGGACAATTGAAAACATTTGTTTCCAACCAACTCTGTTTTACCTAGAAAAGCCAAACAAAGGAAAATCAATCTTCTTCAGTTACAGCTGTAATTCAGATGGCAATGTGGTTATACTGTTCCATCTGGTAAAAGTTAACCTGATACAAGCTTATTTAACTTAAAATAAATGGATACGGGCACTACACTTACTGTATAAAGCTTCTGCAAATGAGGTAATAAGTGGTCAAGGATACTACTTAAGATATATATATTTTTTAAATACTATATTTTTCACATGTATGCATCTTGTACTTGTTTCAGAAAAGCCTTAATTTCCAGTAGTTCTTAGTGCCAACTGCATGGAGCTAATTATTATAGCATTACTTTAATTTATTAAAACAAATTCTATAAAATATACTTGTTAAGAGTAACAGAAGACCAATAAAGAACAAATAACATCTTAGTAATTTCTACTTTCACTGGTCAACTACTGACAGAAATTTCAAACAAAGCAGATAAAATAAGTAATATTCCATAAATACAATACCAGGTCTGAGTGCAACATTCATGCACTGCAAAAGAGCTTCTGCAGCATTAGTACATGCTTCAATCCCCTTTGATGAACAAAGATCCCCTTCCTGTAGAGCTTTAATATGCCCTTTTGACAGGTCCAAATGATTCTAAACAGAAATAAAATGTATATTACAATATTGTGCAGAAAAAATAACCAAAACTTCATTCCTTTACCTTAAAAATCATCTATGGCAGACAAAACTGTTTTCTTAAATATTTTAGAGATTCATGTTGTGAGTGTCAAAATTGCAGATAGTGCAAATACCACACCATGAATCTATGCTTCTGAATAACTGTGACGTTTTTGTTACAAAGAGAATAATGTACAAATTAGGTGTTTTACCATTCCAAATCTAACAGGAACAACCTTGCTGTTAGTGTCAGTCCGAAAAAAACTCTTAACCAGAAACCATCAATCTTTATTTAAATCCTTGGTTAATTAAACATCTTCTGTTCTCTTTCCACCTTCATTATTTTAATTCAGAAATAGGCAAGCATGTTTAACTTCAAGAAAGTTAGAATGTTATACACAAATTAGTTTTGTTTTCAGTTCCCAAGAGTGATGATGACAAACAGGGAGCAAAGCTGATCTTCTCTGAAATGATTTTGGTTTTACCTGTGCTAGAGCTAAGCAGATATGCAACTCAAACAGAGGTTTACAAGTTAGTAATACTACACACAGCCAGAGGTTAAATCCAAGGTAGACACTGTGCGTGTTCTCTGTATATTTTGGTTTCCTTTCCTATTTTAAAACCATCACATCACAATTACTGGAAAACATAAATTGGCCCTAATTAAGTAACAGTAAGTGCGAGTGTGTGTATGAGTGTGCACAGTGACTGGCATCACATTCAGTTTCAGTTAGTGTCTTGCACATAGGCTGCAGCACCGTTTGACAATATAGTGGAAAAAAATGATTTATAAACTGGGTGGATTAAAAGATACAGTTAGAAAATTGCTAAATTAGGAGATTAAATGTATAGCAATTGAAACTAGCTCTCTATAGTAAAAAAAAAAAAACCCGCAATGTAAAATAAATGGTTTTGAAATTGTTATAATTTAGTTTAGTGCGCTAAGTCTCACTCAAAAATTGCTTTTCATTGTTTGATATAGTCTGATGTAAACAGAAGGAAAATAGTGGTTTCCTCTGGTCTATGAAAGAAACTGAGCATCTAGAACAGTCCAATAAAACTAGTATTTACTTAAGAGAATCTATACTAATAAAAGGCAACCAGTTTTAAGTGCCAGGACTAAGGTAACATTAAATACAGCCATGGACATAGCACGAGATGGCACCAGCACAGCTGGGAACCTTCGATGCATGTACACCGAGTGGCTCACGTGAACTGACGCAGTGCACAGATAAAAGGCAACAGTTCCAAAGAGCTGAACAAAACCAATTACACAATTGAAAAGGCAGCAAAAATATGAAGCGTCTCATACATACAAGCATATTCATAAATCCAACTACTGCGGAAACAAAGCACACGTTGGAAAAAGTCAATGTCCCGCTAAAGGAAGACAGTGTAAAAAACCCGTGCATGCAGTGTGTCAGGTCTCAGATAAAGAAGAAGACGAGCTGTTTATTGATGCAGTAAGAAACGAATCAATGAATGAAACCTGTCATCTTTACAACGATTGACAAACACGGAATGTAACTTGAACACAACACATCCTACAAATACGAACCTGATTGAAAGAAATAATGATAATCAAATCCTTGATGACAGCAACACTCAGTAACACTCACAAAACAAATACTGTATATTGACAGTCATGTTACGTTATTTTTAAAATGTTCCCTTTTCTTTTTCTAGCTTTTTTAACACACTACTTCTCCTGCGATACGCGGGTATATATATATGTATATATATATATATATAACCCGATCTACATACTCGAATAATGGATACTTTATTCGCCATCAGTGATTGTTTTGGTAAAGCCATACTCAGTGTATTCATTAGATGAACGGTAAAAAAGTAAGAGCGAGGGGAGGATGACTTATTGAGGCATGCAGGCTGTAGTCGCGTCAACTCTATCTGAATTGCGCGATCACATTTGAAAAATATATCTTTTCAAGTTCTATTTAGTCCATATGTGTCAAACTCAAGGGCATGGGCCACATCCGCCCGGCGTAATTATATCCGCCCGAGATCATTTTATATACTGTATTATTGTTATTAAAGCCCGGTATATGAAGCGCTGGTAACACAATAAACTACAGATCCCATAATGCAGCGCTTCAGCTGCCTTGCCGAACACTTACCGCGTTAATCAAGTCTACCTTAAGATGCTGCAAGTTATTGCGAAGCTAGCTCACACGCAGCTAAAGAGAAAAGTTGATTCTGAAAATAGAGCCTTTAAAAACCGATGGGAGGCTGAGTATATGTTTACTGAACCCTTGTGTCTCATTTGTGGAGCTAATGTGGCTGTAATTACAGAATTTAATCTAAGACGGCACTATAAAACAAAACATCAGGGTAACCTGAAAGACCTGAATGCAATGCAGAAGATACAGAAAGCAGAAGAATTAAATAAGAATCTGACACTTCAGCGGACGTTTTTACCCGTGCACAATCACAAAGTGATTTCAATTGAGGCTGCTTTTATGGGAGACACAACCACTTACCCCACTTTCCCTATTACCAAGTAATGTTAAACCAAGTCGTCACTACGGTGTTCCCAAATCGCACTTTGCTGATAAACTGAGCGCACTGAGTTTGCACGGCGCTTTGGTGACTTTGAAGAACAAAAAGTCCGTCTACATGCGGCTCGAACCTTGTGCATGTTTGGTAGCACATATCTGTGTGAGAAGCTCTTCTCAGTGATAAAGACTAACAAAACAGCACACAGGAGTCGCCTCACTGATGAGCACCTGCAATCCATCCTGAGAATCTCCACAACACAGAACCTCACAGCAAACAGAAACGAACCTGTGGCCAAAAAAAGATGCCAGGCGTCCAGCTCTAAAATGACATATGAGCAAAGACAACTGAATGATTTGATTTGTTATTGCTGAAAGGAACACATTTTATTTATATTTCTAGGTTTTGTTATGCAGCATGTTCATATTTGAATTTGTATAATTTTGACAGGATATATTTTTATGGAGAGCAAAATCTTTTGGGATATTTAAAATCTAAGTTTATTTTTTACAAAATATAAAATTACATAAGAGTAAAGAAATTTGAATGTTTGTTCTTTTAACGCTTTACTTTATTTCTAACTTGTATAATTTAGACAGGATATATTTTTATGGAGAGCAAAATATTATAAGTTGTTTAAGGTTTGAGTTGATTTATTCAGGAATAATATTCCTGTCTGTTTTACCATTCCTACCAAAGATATTTCTGTCGACTAAATAAAAATTCCTTCTATTTAAAATTTAAATAGAACTTGAACAAATCGATAGTTCATAATATCCACGCAGACTTGCACGTAAGAGCGGGTGTCATCCGTTTTAACAAACAGCGTATTGCACTGATACTGAAATAGCTGTGTGTGTATATATGTAGATATGTATGTATATGTATATATATGTTTATATATGTGTGTGTGTATGTATATATATATATATATATGTATTTGTGTGTATATATGTGTGTGTATGTATGTATGTGTGTATGTATATGTATGTGTATATATGTAGATATATATATGTATGTATATATGTTTGTGTGTGTGTGTAAATATATATATATATATATATATATATATGACAACAACACTCATCACTCACAACAGTGACAAAACAATAACATTGACAATCATGTTACGTTATTTTCAAAATGTTTCCTTTTCTTATTCATTGCTTCTTTAACACACTACTTCTCCGCTGCGAAGCGCGGGTATTTTGCTAGTATAATAATAAAGATACAAAATAAGATTAGCTTCAGCTATTAAAAATTTAGTTTTCAGATTTTGACCATATATGGAAAAAAGATTCAAAGCAAATTTGACAAATTTAAACTTTTTCCTAAGCCAACTGAAAACTCTAACATTAGAGAAAAAGAATCACAGTCTTCTTTTTGCTCCATTTCCTTTATCAACAAATGTGATTTTAACAAATTTCATTAGTACAAATTAAAAATGTTGCTGTGCACTTTACTGGTAATAGGTTCTGAAATGTGGTAAACTAGGTGTGAAAAATCTTACATTTGTTGCTCTTAAGGTTGGCTTACTGTTCATAACATTCTGTATATATTTTATGCAAAATAAAATCTGTTATTAGAAGTTAGCTCTGTGTGTCATGTATCTATACTAATAAAAGGCAAAGCCCTCACTGACTGACTGACTCACTGACTCATCACTAATTCTCCAACTTCCCGTGTAGGTAGAAGGCTGAAATTTGGCAGGCTCATTCCTTACAGCTTACTTACAAAAGTTGGGCAGGTTTCATTTTGAAATTCTACGCGTAACGGTCATAACTGGAAGATATTTTTCTCCATATACTGTAATGGAGTTGAGCTGGATGACCGTGGGGGGCGGAGTTTCGTGTGACATCATCACGCTTCCCACATAATCACGTGAACTGACTATCAACGCAGTACGTAGAAAACCAGGAAGAGCTCAAAAAAGCGCTGAAGAAAACATGCATTATATAACTGAGAAGGCAGCGAAACAATAAGCAGCGAGCGACTGACATATACAACCATATTCATGAGTGCTGCTACTTCGGAAACAAAGCACAGTGTAAACCTAAAGTTTAAATTAAGTTCATAGACAGGCTGCTGCTGGCGTTTGTAATTTAGTGCCTGCCCATATAAGGCCATCTGTCAGCGGCAATCCAATAGAAACACTGCCGCTGAATATTCACGGGTGAAGGACTGTGCTTATGCAGAGGAAGATGAGATGGTCAGGGTGGTGTTTGGCACAAACTCAGCGAAACTGCGAGAGAAACTTTTAAGTGCCGGGTCTTAGCTAACATTACATACAGCCGTGGACATCACATGAGATGGCACCAGCACAGCTGGGAACCTTCGATGCATGAACACCAAGCGGCTCACATGAAGTGACGCAGTGCACAGACAAAAAGCAACAGTTCCAAAGAGTGCTGAACAAAAAACGAATTACACAATTGAGAAGGCAGCAAAAAAATATGAAGCGTCTGATACATACAAGCATATTCATAAGTGCAGCTGCTGCGGAAAGAAAGCACACAGTGGAAAAATTCAATGTCCTGCTAAAGGAAGACAGTGTAAAAAAAAAACCTGTGCATGCAGTTTGTCACGTCTCAGATAAAGAGTAAGACGAGCTGTTTATTGATGCAGTAAGAAACAAATCGATGAATGAAACCTCTTATCTTGACAACGATTGACAAACACGGAATGTAACTTGAACACAACACATCCTACAAATACGAACCTGATTGAAAGAAATAATAATAATCAAATCCTTGATGACAGCAACACTCAATAACACTCACAAAACAATTACTGTATACTGACAATCATGTTACGTTATTTTTAAAATGTTCCCTTTTCTTTTTTATAACTTCTTTAACAACTACTTTTCCGCTGCGAATATATATATATATATATATATATATATATATACCCGATCTACATACTCTCAAATAGACAAGCCACGCCGTGCAAATTGTAGAGGCTTAGCCTCTAGTGCCGCCATCCGAGGTTCGATTCCCGAGAATGGATGCACTGAGTATGTACGCGTGCTTCCCGATTCATTTTACCCTTGAATCTCCTTGGTTTGGGACGTATGAAAAAATATGCGGTTAACGCAGAATCATGTTACGTTATTTTTAAAATGTTTCCTTTTCTTAGCACAAGCACAGCTGAGAAGCTTCGATGCATGTACTCCATAACGCATTTAATCACACTTTCAATTCCAAGCAAAGGGGAACTTTTGTCAATGCATGATTTCCTGGTACATCGATTACATTGATGATACACATCACATCTACAAAAATGTTAAGAGTCGGAATAAAGCGTGTTCCTACGACTGATCGGAGGAAAATTTCATTTCAAAAGACTACCCGACGAAAGCCTTGATAAAATCATGGTTTTGTGCACACTGAAAAGCAAGCAAAATTAGATGCATTACAGAAAGCGGACTTTGTGGATCTTACTGGGGATCATTGGACTTCCGTGACCGTTAGTAATTCTAATTACATCCATTTACAAAATGTTCAATGATCACACTGTTTTAGCCTAATATACAAAATAATTTTGGCTAAGGTTACTCAGAGTTTAAAGATTAAGTTGGTCAAATTACCTTTTATGTTTTTGACTTATATTTTTAAGAAGAAAAATTTTGGTTATTATTATTTAAAGACAATACCATTCTGAAAATGTACTTAAAGTACTTAAACTACCACTTTATTTTTAAGTCTGCCCAATTTTAACCAGGGATGAAGCATTTTTTTTCAGAAATTAAAAGAGCTTGAGTTTACAATATTCATGTCCATGTCTATTATTTGATTCTGTCGCCCACTAAAACCCTTTTAAATTAAAAAAAAAATATTTGCGATTTGGGGCAAATTTACATGATTTTACGATTTGATTAATCAAGATTAATTATTACACAGCCTCTAATTAAATGGATTAATTGTTTTAATCGAGTCCCCCCTCTAATATATATATATGTAGATTTGTATATATATGTGTATATACAGTATATATGTAGATATGTATATGTATATATGTGTGTGTGTGTATATATATATATATATATATATATATATATGATGTATATATATGTTTATATGTGTGTGTGTCTATATATATATATACATATATATATATATATATATATATATATATATATATATATATATTGTTATATTATTATTAGAATGTTTCCTTTTCTTTTTACTTCTCCGCTGCCAAGTGCGGGTATTTTGCTATATATTTTGCTATATTTCTGCCTCCTCCAGACCGTGAGGGGCGTCTGCCCTGGTTATGTTGGCGGCCTCGGGTAAAGGGCTTGGAAGCCCAGCCCTGTAGGGTCCCGTAGCCACCGCCAGGCGGTGCCCCGGTGCCTGTAGAAGTCTGGAGCCCAGCACTTCCGCCACACCAGGAAGTGCTGGGGGGGAAGAGGACAGGTGGAAACCCGGAGGGCTTCCGGGTGCGCAGCCGGCATTTCTGCCACACTATATATATATATATATATATATATATATATATATATAGATAGATAGATAGATATATATATATATATATATCTGAATACAGAATTAAAACTAAATATTTTAATTTAATTAAGTCATTGATTTCATATGTTGAACATTTACGGACAAGTTTAGATATATTGGTATATTAGCTATATTGCTAGTGTTCCTCTCTTTAAAAAGGTATTACATAAATCTTTATATCTGAGTTTCATCAGATCATCATAAACAAATCCCAAAAAAGAAAATACATGTTCTGCTAAACTTGGACATTTGCTTCTTCAAGGTAAAAAAAACCTTAATAGGTTTAATTGGTTATTGTTTATTATCACTAGAGAAAGTGGGTCCAGATGATGAGTTAAATGAAGAAAAGACTCTGAATTATTCAAGCTTTACTGTAGAATATGTGGTAAAAAATGAAATTCTTACTAGCTTACCATTGACTGTTACTCACCACTATAAATTCAATTTCATCCAGGAGCTTTACATTATTAGTATTGCTCAACTGTATCATGTGGTTACTCTGGGAGATTTGGTCCATCTGGTCCTTTACACTCTGAAGCATTTCTTCATAGCTGCTCAACTTCAGCTCAATCTCATCCACATCATTCAGAGCCTCATCTAATAACTGCATCAGAATGTTCACTTGCTTTTCAGAAGCCATGATTGACTGAATATTGGCCTAAGTTGGAAGGAAATTCAGATTTAGCAAAGAAAAATATAGTGTATACTTTGTCCCAACACATTTTCACAATCTTTTATAAAGGTGGCACATTTTGTTAAGAGCTGGGAGGAAAACAAAACACTTGCAGTATTACAGGTAATGGTAATGAAACATTTCAGAAAAGGAGCAATACTGAAGTAGAATAAAACATGGAATGCACTAATAAAATTACTAATAACAAGGCTATATTGATAATATAGGAGGAATGATCAAAATGTTCTCAGCCTGACTTTTTATTAAAAATACAATTAAAATCAAAGAGTGTTATTTTTCCAAATAATCTCTGTGAATACTCAACCTTATAATATTGACAAAGCTTGTCTGTGCTACACAAATATAATTATCATGCAACTACTCTCTCTGTAGCTGACATGACATCTTCATCATCGGCAAAATGCCATGCTATCCTATGGAGGTAGTCCTTCAGATTGGGAAACAGGTGGTAGTCATACCGGGCTGGAGTGGGTGTGGCATCTCTTCAAATCTTTATTGCTGCAAAGCAGCCTTTCAACTCAAGCAGCTTCAGCAGGATGTTGCTGTTACGCATGAGGAGATATGAGTGGCAAAACCACAGCACCACCCTTTCCAGTTTGCTACAGAAAATGCCACATCAAATCAACTTTTACACTGAATAGTTATGTGAACCATTTGATCCTCAACCTCAATAAAAATTGTGCGTGATTCTAATGGCACTCTTTTAGATGTTTGTTTTTGGACCATCATCATTTCTACATCATAATGATGTATCCAAATTTCATCTTCAGTTGTAAAATGCTTCCTAAATGTTTCAGTTTGAATTCAATAGCGTGAGGCTGTCCATGAAACACTGAATGGGATGCACTGATGCTTCAATGGAAGAATCAAAAATCTAGGCATCCTAAGCACACACACTCCTTCTTTAATGATAATCTCAATCTCAGTAACCCACAGGTGCCAACTGTGATACGGAGGAGGCAAATAGGATATAAATGAATTGTGGTATTTTATTTCTTTGCTGTGAATTTTCAAAGGGAATTTGACTGTAATTGATAATCTTTATATTTATTTATTATTAAAATGACTCTAAAAATGCAATAAATGACTTTGGATCAGTGTGAAAACTGAAAAAACAATCATGTAATAGGTTATGCACTGTGATTCAATTAAGGTGACTTCAGGAAATAGCTGGGATGGAGTGTTGGGAATGAGGGGGATATTTTGAAGATGGTAACAGAATATCAATAAATAGACCTCTATGCAAAAGGTTTCCATAAAATGAAGCAATGGAGAGGTTTTTTATCCATTCCAAGGAGGAAGAAATGTTCAAATGAGAAATTCACAATGTACAGGGTCACACAGGGATATGGGAAAATTTGGAACTAGGTGTTGGCGACCCTGGGGTGTCGGCAGTTGTTTGGGACCAATGCGACCTCGTTTAGATTATATTGGAGCAGTGGAATGACGCGCAATGAGTGTTTGCTGTGAAAACCTTTTATAAGAATGGTGATAGTGTGACTGCTGCGCAAAAGGAATTTTGGCATCATTACCAGTTAGTACGTCATGATTGTGTCCCGTCTGCTAACGCAATTACAACATGGGTGCGTAATTTCAAAGAAACGGGTTCAGCCTTAAAACAGAAGTCCCCAGGTGGAGCCACTTCACATACTGCCTGACAAACGATGGTAGCTATTTGACAATTGTTTGGAAGGCATGTCATTTCACGCAATCGTGACATTCCTGGGCCTCCAAGATCCCCAGATCCCACAGTTTTTGATTTGTTTTCAGTGGGGACATCTTAAAATCCAAATGAACCATACATGTCCTGCAACCATTACTGAACTAAAAAGGAGCATTGAAGAGGAAATTGCTGACATTCCTCTTGACATGTTACATCAAGCAATGCAGAATTTCCACAACAGACTGTCAGAATGTGTATAGAGAAATGGACAACACCTTCATGATGTTTTCCTCATATCCAGTACAATGCATTTCATCATTAAATGTATTTTGTAATGTGTTTATTCGTGCACTGAACATCAATTGAAAATTTCCCGTTTCCCTGCACCACCCTGTACAAGTAGTTAACAATTGTTTGACACCCTGCAAGTCTCCAGATAAATGCAACTCAATTGTTTCTATTCAAAAAATGGTATGCATGTCTTTTTTGTGGATATGTCTATTTTGATTATGATTCAATTAAAAATATGTAGCCCTTTTTTACAGTCATACCTTTTGTAAATGACATTTATTTAAAAATTGTATGCATTTCTTTTTGTTTAAAAAGATACTTATTGCTATGATTATATAGTTATTTATTGGTGCTACATTTCTAACAGATTCACACTACCATTTCTGCCAAGTGTGAGCATCCAACTAAAAAGACAGAAAGGTGATTACTTTGGAGGAGAAATATTGCCACTTCTGGATATGATAAATGCAGGACATTCTTTACATTTGTTGACTCTAGATATGGCACAAACAAGCCCACGGTTAGCTGCATTTATAGAAAAGAAAAAGAAATGTGTGAAAGCTTTGTTGCAAGAGCCCCAATAACTGCAAAAATGGTGACTTCTGTACATGATAAAGCTGTAGTGAGACTGAAAGATCTCTTATCAGGGTTAGCTTTACACTGGTGCAAGTGGTTCCCTTGCAATGGGGCACACAAAGGTTTTTTTTTTCCTATCTATTAAAAAGCAGTCATCCATGAAATTTTACTTAGCAAAGAGACCCTATGTAAGTCTTGCTTTCTCTCCCAAACTGTACTAGACTTCATTAAATGGTAGTATCTTTGTTGACATGAAAAAAGGGGGAGGAAGTCAAAGAACAAGAGAGAGAAAGAGAGAGATTCATGACCAGAAGATGCCGGGGGCATTTGTTTCTCCAGATTACTGGGAATCACACTCCAGCATTAAATGAAGCTGCATTGGTTAAGACTGCACTGAGAACATGGTTATTTGGCTCCAGCGACGACTTGGGTGACAGGATCTTGGATAAGCTGCACTTTCTTTTACAAAATTGCTATCTTTTACATTTATACAGTAAAACATTACCTTTCTTACTCAGATTTATACCAATGCATTTAATTTCCAAACAAGCTGCTTTTATGAAAATCTAAGTTATTGATTTCTCTGTTGCATAGTTGCCCAGATAAAGGGAAGGCGAGTAATGCTTATTTAAGGCATAACTGTGCTGCATAAAATAAAGAAATGAACACTTACTTATATATCACAACCACACGTACATTTATAAGTATACAGGTGCATACAAAAGTACTCAATCCCCTTTAAGGTTGGAGTGACTTTAAGTTAAAAAAATTTTAGAAATTTGCTTGTACTTTCATTTTATAGTTTGAGGTAGAGTTAACAGTTAACACGTCTTTCAAGTACCATCAGACACCAGGCATACATATGAACTGCAGTATGTAAAAAATATGCATTTTTTTCTTTACATCACAACAAAAGACATTTACAAATTTTTGTACTTTAACAGAGGAGTAGTAGATTAAAGGCTCAACCTTTATATATTTGAAATAGCAGAAAATGTGATTGTGTCTAATCAGCCTCTGTGCAGCACAGGCCTGTTTTACTAAATTGGAGTAAACTTTTTTGCATATTAAATTTATGAAAGTTGCATAAGATCCCATTAAATGTTAACACAGTATACTTGTTCAGTTAATGGGAGCAATATCACATTTTCCCCTTATATGAATAATACTACTACTTCTTAAACCTTTTCCCCCACTGTTTACAGTATTAAATGAGTTATCATTTAATTTTTCTTCAAGACTAATAGGCCCTGCTTAAATTTAGTGGGAGACTTTTTACGTTTTTTTTTTCGTTAAACACACAACCCCATATCATGTCCAAAAACAAAACAGCACAAAGTATAGATCATATATGCTTTACTTACACCATCTAGTACTTGAAGTTCTCTTGATAACTTTTCTGCAAAGGCTTCTGCATTTGAGATGGCATATTCACAAGCATCCATCATTATTTCAATATCTTGTTCTTCTCTTGTACTAAGCTCTTGGTAATCATCCAAAGTTTCTTCATCTCCTCCTGCAACACTAGGATTTTCTCCACTAGGAACGGATTCTTTTGTTGGAAACAAGAAAACCAAAAGCTATAATTCAGTTTTTCCTGATCAAGACACATTTATTTCAGACATTCAAGCTTTTGGACGAATAAAAACACAACTGTTTATGAAATGTTTGACTGAAAAGGAAGATGTTATTGTCACACTATAATCAAGATTAAAAAAGGAAATCTCTGTGGGTGAGTAGTTCAGCTGAATGTAGCATTGCTAAATAGATTCATTATTTAAATATGCTCATTGCTCGTCAAAATTGCACTCTTTCAAATTGGGTGAAAATCAACTGCCATTCCATGTCACAACCACTGAAATGTACAGCATTGTACAGCAACAACTTGCTTGTGAGAAGAAAGTAAATAACTCTTAATATTAAGAGCAAACAACACAGATGCAATGTTCTCAGTCTGAACATTTGGAATCTTGGATGCACCATGTTATTTTATTAATGAAAAATCTCTTTGAACAGCTCTTTGTAGACTTCAACTTTTTCAGCTCTGCATTTCATACCATCCTCCCTCATAAACTGTTGACCAAACTGACAAATCTGGAATTGTCCTCACTTCATCTGCCTCTGGATTATGGATTTCCTCTCTGATTGCTCCCAGAGGGTAAAAATGGGCCCCCACATCTCCTCAGCCTCAACACAGGGCTGTGTTCTAAGCCCCCCTTTACTTCACCCACTGCAAATATGTGGATGACACTGCTGTAGAGCGGCCCATCACTGGGGGGAATGGGTCTGCTTATTGGGGTGAAGTGGAACGGTTGTCTGTGTGGTGCAGAGACAACAATCTGGTTCTTAACACCACCAAAACCAAGGAACTGATCTTCGATGAATATTTAGCCCCTTTTCAGTGATGAAGATTGTGTGGAGAGGATCTCAAACTTCTGGTTCTGGGGTGTGCACATAGCGGAGGACCTAAATTGGAGCACTAACACCACAGAGCTCGTATAGAAGACACAGTAGAGACTTTACTTCCTGAAGATCCTCAGGAAGAATCATTCCACCAAAAAACTGCTCATGTCCTTCAACTGTCGCTCCATAGTTAGCATATTGACTTATTGCATTTGTATGTGGTTTGCCAGCTGCACTGCATCAAAGAGCAAAGCGCTCCAGAGGGTCATCACCACTGCCCAGAAGATCATCAGATGTCCTCTCCTATCCTGAAAAATGCCAGGATCATAAACACCCATCCCAGCCCAGTCACTCTCTGTTTGAACTGCTGCCTTCGGGCAGATGCTTCAAGAAAATAAAAAAACGGACAAATAGACTAAAAAATAGCTTTTACCGAACGGCTGTGACTGCACTAAATGATGCTCACACAGTGAAACTTTAAAGGCAACAAATGGTAAAATAAATACTAGCAGACTGTTAGCAAAACAGGGTGCTAGCTTGGTATGACACAAAGTGCACAATCTAAATTAAACTACAGATAAAAAGAAGACTTTTTGTGGACAAATACTCTGCATCTAGACTGATTATTAAAAAGAAAATTTTAATGCATATGCATAGAATTGTTAAAAATGCTTCACCAAATGTGCACAATATATTATAAACATAAACAGGCACAAGTGTCACATTGATAACTTGATCAAGAGCTGGAAGTGATTGATTTTTGCTCTTAACACAAAAATCAACTGATCAGCTGGCTAGTTTTAGAAAGCAAAAAAATGGTACTCAATTACATGTATAGGCTGACATTGTCAGAAAAATATATAATTTCTACCTAGTTTATTATGAGATACATCTTTTTTTTTTTTTGCTTTTTTGTTCAATGCTCCTCAGCATCTCTATTCCAGTGAGTACCTTCATTTCAAACAAAGCATTTTTTCTCTATACCATTCACTTATGCTATCATGTTATTTAATTAAATCCACAGAGGTATTTAACATCTCCTGATCAATAGTTATGAAGTAAGCAGGTTCCAAAAAAAAAACCTGTTGGCTGGATGCATGGAATTACACCTTTGCAGACAAGACTTTTAACCAATAAATGAATGAAAAAGGTAGGTCTTCAATTTAAAAGCTCAGTCCAGAGTGAACACGTTTCCTCTGCATGCAATGCTCAGATTTTACGTGTTTATTTCACTATTTTTAGCACATAATACATCTGATTGGACGACTTGATGCATGGATTATGCAACAAGAAAAATGTAGGAATTTTACATTGAATTTTTTTTTTCCTGTGGAACAGAATTGGTCTCCATGAATAGCCATTTTATCAGAAAGTTTCTTATTTACCTTCTTCATGAATACATAAAGGTTTTTCTTGCCAATTTACTACAAACCACATGGAGTAAACAACATATAAAACATAATTTGTTAATATTACATTAAGTTTCCAAGTACAAAACTGCAGGTTATTTTCTATTGCTACTTAAGGAATGCAACAAGCTTTTAAAAATCTGTCCCATTTTGAACAGCCAAGTCACCTATGTAGAGAGTGTATCCTAAAATTGGCCAATGTACTGAAATATTACTATTTCCTGTTAAAGAAATCAGTAGTGAGAATCAGTTATAAAAAAGTAAGATTCAAAGCAGTATGCATACTTGACCAGTAAATTAACTGTATGAATATCTGAGCCTGGCCTCAACGTTTCTTCCTGAAAACATTTCATGTACAGAATTAAAACAAACACTAATAAAGACAGAGATCTACTGGACTAACTCATTCTGCTACAATAGTTAGCACAGCCTTTTGCATACTAGGCAAGGGACTTTAAACTGGAAGGTTGCTAGCTAAATTCCTGCTTATACCTTGCCATGTGACCCTAAGCAAGTTACTTAATTCTCCAGTGCATCATCTGTAAACAAAAAAATAAATAAATAAAAAAAAAACAACTGTACTCAATTGCAAGCCGCTTAGTGTAATGGCAGCAGGCAATTCACAATTAACATAATGTCAATTTTAGCAGATCTGGGGAGTATGAAGGGTAAACTTTAAAAAAGACCTTGAATTTAATTAATAAAGATGCCCTGGAAAGTTAAATGTGTACATTTCAGTAAAAGTTTATAATTAAACTGGTTTGTAGTTGGATGTTATAAATAAAAAGGAAAACATTTTATGAAGCACCTTCAAAACAAAGTTATGTACACTGAAAATTACAATGCAGGTAGCTTTATTTTTCTTCATATTTAAGAAAAGATTTCCAGATGATGCCACTTACAATTTACAGTGGCTTGCAAAAGTATTCGGCCCCCTTGAACTTTTCCACATTTTGTCACATTACAGCCACAAACATGAATCAATTTTATTGGAATTTCATGTGAAAGACCAATACAAAGTGGTGTACACGTGAGAAGTGGAACGAAAATCATACATGATTCCAAAAATTTTTTACAAATAAATAACTGAAAAGTGGGGTGTGCATAATTATTCAGCCCCCTGAGTCAATACTTTGTAGAACCACCTTTTGCTGCAATTACAGCTGCCAGTGTTTTAGGGTATGCCTCTACCAGCTTTGCACATCTAGAGACTGAATTCCTTGCCCATTCTTCTTTGCAAAAGAGCTCCAGCTCAGTCAGATTAGATGGACAGCGTTTGTCAATAGCAGTTTTCAGATCTTGCCACAGATTCTCGATTGGATTTAGATCTGGACTTTTGAGTGGGCCATTCTAACACATGGATATGTTTTGTTTTAAACCATTCCATTGTTGCACTTGCTTTATGTTTAGGGTCATTGTCCTGCTGGAAGGTGAACCTCCGCCCCAGTCTCAAGTCTTTTGCAGACTCCAAGAGGTTTTCTTCCAAGATTGCCCTGTATTTGGCTCCATCCATCTTCCCATCAACTCTGACCAGCTTCCTGTCCCTGCTGAAGAGAAGCACCCCCAGAGCATGATGCTGCCACCACCATATTTGACAGTGGGGATGGTGTGTTCAGAGTGATGTGCAGTGTTAGTTTTCAGCCACACATAGCGTTTTTCATTTTGGCCAAAAAGTTCCATTTTGGTCTCATCTGACCAGAGCACCTTCTTCCACATGTTTGCTGTGTCCCCCACATGGCTTGTGGCAAACTGCAAACAGGACTTCTTATGGTTTTCTGTTAACAATGGCTTTCTTCTTGCCACTCTTCCATAAAGGCAAACTTTGTGCAGTGCACGACTAGTAGTTGTCCTATGGACAGATTCCCCCACCTGAGCTGTAGATCTCTGCAGCTTGTCCAGAGTCACCATGGGCCTCTTGGCTGCATTTCTGATCAGTGCTCTCCTTGTTCGGCCTGTGAGTTTAGGTGGGCGGCCTTGTCTTGGTAGGTTTACAGTTGTGCCATACTCCTTCCATTTCTGAATGATCGCTTGAACAGTGCTCCGTGGGATGTTCAAGGCTTTGGAAATCTTTTTGTAGCCTAAGCCTCCTTTAAATTTCTCAATAACTTTATCCCTGACCTGTCTGGTGTGTTCTTTGGACTTCATGGTGTTGTTGCTCCCAATATTCTCTTAGACAACCTCTGAGGCCGTCACAGAGCAGCTGTATTTGTACTGACATTAGATTACACACAGGTGCACTCTATTTAGTCATTAGCACTCATCAGGCAATGTCTATGGGCAACTGACTGCACTCAGACCAAAGGGGGCTGAATAATTATGCACACCCCACTTTGCAGTTATTTATTTGTAAAAAATGTTTGGAATCATTTATGATTTTCGTTCCACTTCTCACGTGTACACCACTTTGTATTGGTCTTTCACGTGGAATTCCAATGAAATTGATTCATGTTTGTGGCTGTAATGTGACAAAATGTGGAAAAGTTCAAGGGGGCCGAATACTTTTGCAAACTACTGTAGGTCCCTCTGAATGCTGCAGTTTTTACTTCACTGAACATCCATCTGATCATGATAGGTATTGCTTTGAAGTGTTCAATGAACTTGGCACCAAACAAGTCAATGTGATTATGATGGGTGAAAGGTTGTTTTTTTTTTTTTGTCAAGCAGAGCCATTTTCATTTGTTCCAAGGTAAACCAAGAACAAACAAATACAGTCACAAAATCTCACTAAAGGCACTAAACCTTTAAGATAAACATCAGTGTATATGGTCTTGGGCTACCAGAACATTTTCAATATGCTTGATATACAGTAGATTAAGTAAGTGTCTGGAAAGATGGAGCATAATTTTGTTTGACATTTTGAGAATGGCTGTGGTAAACAATGCATCTGGTTATTCCCATGGAATCTCACAGAACTAGTTAATTTTTATTTATAATTAATTTATATTGACAACTCAGATTGAACCAGCCATCGCAAATTGATTAACATTATCACCACGCTCTTCAAACCATTAATTGATCACTTCTTCCCTGTGAATAGGACCAAGAAAAGGTACCTCACATTATAACAGGGCAACCAAAACCATTATTATTTTTGTAAAGCAAGCCTTTAGGGCTGTAGAAAAGTAATTTACCAAAACACAACAATAATATTCTTCTCTCTATTGTTCTGAAATTATTCTGATAACCCAAACCAATGCAATGAGATGCCTAGTCCATTGCAAGATGCCCTTGTTTACACCAAGCCAATCAAGACTATATGACCGAACGAAAATGGCTTTGGAGTATAAGAAGACGTGTAAAAACAGGGCCCTGACTAGTAACCAAATCCAGATCTACATGTATGAGATATTGCTGCACAAAATAGAAACCAAAAAAAGTAATTTATTTTTCCGATAATTGACTTGCTTTGAGCAAGTATAGTATAGTAAGTATCAACTCAGTGAAGTATACTTAAACTTGTTTAAACATCATCACTATACACTACCGGTCAAAAGTTTCAGAACTCCTCAGTTTTTCCAGTTTTTATTCAGATTTAATCAGTTGAAATGCAATGAATTACCTAAAATAGTGAAAAGGTAAGCAGTAAACTGGTAGAGGTTTACATTTAAAGTTTACATTAGCAAAAATGGAAAAAAAAGGAAATTTCAGAATATTACAAAGGAGCCTACTTCAGGGTATACCAAATAGAGTTAGTGACTTGCACAGAGTGACTGTCATTCTGAATCACAAGGGTTACCACAGTTTGGCTGTTATATTAGCAAAAGATGGCTACTTTGATGAATCAAAAATTAGAATACAATTTTGCAAACTTAATGATTCCTCAACTTACTTTTTATGTGCCATTGTTTATTTGTTCTAGGTGTTCTATAGCTTTTGACCAGTAATGTATTTCCTTTTTCTGATCTTTAACAAGTATCTCTACCTCTGCATACAATAAAAGCTGTGACTATTATGTAAGGAACAGAAAATAACATTTTAATTAATTAAATAATCTACTAAAGTGTTTACACCTCTGAATGAGGTGGCTTGGAAGTCACTGCGTGACCATTTACAATTCTATTGACTTATCTATGGACCAATAAATTTCAAAACTATGCAGTAATTTTAATGACATTCATCTCTCCCATAGATATTTCTCATGGTAAGAAGACAACTATTCAATTTGTAATTATGAGTAAATTGTGGGGGGCAGGGGCAAAGCAGCGCAATGCTATTTAGTTGTTGTAAATTGGACTGATGTATGAGTGGGTGTGTGCGCAAATGTCTCCTGTGATTAATTTCAACTCAAAGACTTTGTTTTTCATGCCCTGTGATCTTCAATCAATAACAGATTCCTGTCCTTTTCCATTTTACCTAACTTTTTCTTTTTTCCTCAAAAAATTCAAGTGCACAACAAAGTAGATGGACAGCATATTTAGTCATAAAAACTTCTCTTTAAAACAAATAAAATATACACAATTTCTACAACTAAGATAAATGTTGACAACAACAAAGAACACATCATAAAGTTTTTTTTCTATGAATCATTTTCAAATAAACAGTATGATTCATACTATTGAAAATATTTCCTACAAAAGTCTAGAAATAAGAAAACACATGAAACAGACACAAGCAGAAGACAAAACAGTGAATTATTACCAACCTTCAGCTTTGGGAAGTTCTGGCCAGTGAAAGTTTAGAAAGAAGAGTAAACAGAAAAGAAATATTATAGAAAGACAAGTAGCAATAGATGGACCTATAAAGTTTTATTGCGTCCAAATAAAAAATATGTATTTTGAAATTGGCAATTACTTGGATTTTGTTACCAGGTATAAGTCTTTCTTATAGGAAAATTAAAACCACTCACTCAACTACGACAATCATGAAAGACTAGGGGCCTCATGCATAATGGCGTTTGTAGAACTCACACTAAAACATGGTGTACGGACAAAAGTAGAAATGTGCAAACACACAAAAAAATTCAGTTCCATTCAGTTCAGCTCCATAAATCCCGGTCAGCGTGAAAAGTAACGCACGCGCACATGCTTGCCGTCTCACACCGACTCCTCCCAGAATTTTGCATATTTTAATATGCAAATCAATATAAATATCACCTCCCCCATTCACTGTTTGGTTAAAAGACAATGGCAAAAGCACGTGAAAAAAAGAATTTCAGCAAATGCAAAGTGGAGGCAAGGAAAACTGTACTATTTGTTGTCTTAAGCAGTGGTATAAACAACAACCAAGTTAATCGAGTGATATTGAGTGGCGGAGACACTCAAAATTTCAAGTTCAGAAAGTCGCACAGTGCCCAAAAAAAAAAAAAAAAAGTGGTCAGATATCAAATATTTTATTCTTATAGGTTATTTTGTTATTAAAGTAGAAGAGCGTAAACTTAATTTTAAAATCAATGTTAAATTTATTAGAGTTTTCAGATCTTATCTTAACTAAAGTAGCACGTTAAATGCTTCGTATTGTATGTGTTCTTCTATGTGCTCTATGTGTGTGACTCGCTACGCGTTTCTTAATCGTGCTTTCTCTTAAGCCAACAGGACACAGAATACATTACATTTATGATATTATAGCTCTCTGAACAATTTAAATACTAAGATGTATACCTGATATCATTTTCATGATCAAACGAATTAAAGCATGTATTAAATATGGGTACACTGTGTAGCAGTGGTTGCGATGAGCTGGCACCCTGTCCAGAGATTGTTCCTGCCACGACCCTTGATGAAATAATTTAATGCAGCAGTACTGTCTCTTTCAAACGTACAAATCCCCCAATTCCTGTCCTTCCTTTTCTTTCTCCATGTAACTAATCGCCACACAATAAGCTCTGAAATGTCAAACCATATGTAAGCATAGAATGCTGATTCTTCACAACTTTTAAGGCAAACTGAAATATCTTTGTAGTATATGTTTAATTACTCCATCCATCTATCCAGCCAGGGTTGCGCCAGTCCCAACAAGCATACAGTGTAAGGTAAGACCAATCCCAATACGGGGCGCCAGATCATCGCTACTGCTGCGTCACTGTGCCTACACATTTAATTATTAACAGTACTCATTATTTAGTTAAAAATGTATCTGTATAATGTAATATACATACTTTAATGCATTTCATCTTAAAAATGACATCAAGAGCTCCAAGAAAACTTGGAGCCAGTCATCATCATCTGTAAATATGTGCTCTCTTCTATTGAATTTCTTTGTTGTTATTGATTGGTACAATGAGATTCAATATGCAAATCCTCCATAAACTTATCTATACTAATAAAAGGCAAAGCCCTCACTGACTGACTCTCTCACTCATCACTAATTCTCCAACTTCCAGTGTAGGTAGAAGGCTGAAATTTGGCAGGCTTATTCCTTACAGCTTACTTACAAAAGTTAAGCAGGTTTAATTCCGAAATTCTACGCATAACGGTCAACAACGTCCGCCATGCTGAACTTTCTTATTTATGGCCACATCTTCACGAAATTTGGTAGACGGCTTCCCTGCGCTAACTGAAACCAATGTACATACTTATTTCGGTGGTATGATGCCACTGTCAGCCATATTGAACTTTTCAACAGTCTTTGTTACTTATGGGCCCATCTTTAAGAAATTTGGTACGTGGGTTCCCAACGCTAACTGAACCCTACTTACGTACATATATATGTCCATAGCCTGCAGCTCAGTCACCGTGTGAGGCGCCGTTGGGTCCCCCCATCCCAACGCCTGCCACGTTGTTGGCTGCCTGCTTATATAAGGCCGTCCGTCGCTCCAGTCTCTTCATTCCCTTCCTTGCTTGCTTCGCCACGGGATTCACGTCTCTCTGCTGATAACTACAGCCTTTTTATTTAATCCACGGCTTCTCCGCAGTTTTATTGTTCGTTTATTACGATTATAGTTATTGTGTAGGTATTTTAGACTTACTTTACATTGTTCAGGTACCCATTTCCTTTATCATTCCAACCGTACCCGCATTAACATGTCTATCGAGGTGATCACCATCGATCAAAGAACTGTCACTTTCTGAGTGGTTTCCATGCCTGGAGATAGCACCTATCCTTTCCATTCTCTGTGTTACATATTGCACGGCCATATCAGGCTCACTCTTGATATCTGGAGAAACATTGTGTCTTATGTATTGAATGACTGGGACAGGTTCAAAGTGTGGACTGATGACGGATGGGAGATAATTATACTACACAGGAGCACTATAAGAGTGAAATGCTTAACCCCTTCACCTATGGTTCTGCATGCGAGTTGATGGCTGCCGCCGAGTTGTTCGGTTGTCGCTTTAAAGTGTACCGAAATAGCCAAATATTTTACACCTTTGGACAATCGCCAATGCCTCTTAAACATCTTAGATTCACAGATGACGATTTCAGTAGTGGACACTTTGATGTTTATGAATGTTTAAACTCTCAAAAGCTGGATGTGCAGTTATCAATGAAACCGGTTGTATACTTACAACGCTTGACAGATGGCGAATGTCTCTTCAACACAAGTCCTACAAATACTGTCGTATTTGAAGCAAACCATGAAACTCAAACCGATTATGACAGCAGCAATCCAAGCTGTGAGAGTTGAAACAAGATTACTGTTCACATGGCCAACTGTACATTGCATGCTCAAGAGTAAGCTCAGCGCACAGCTTGGTCATATTACAACCGGAGGGCCGAACTCACAATGTGGTATACAAAGAGATCCTTAACAAATAATTATTGGTATATTTTCCCTCAGTTTAAAAAGGTTTAATTTTCTTCTTAATAAAAATCTTAAGGCAGTACTTTGCCGCTGCGAAGCACAGGTATTTTGCTAGTTTTCCTATAAAATAATAAGAAGAAGTAGATAAAAAACAATGAAAAATACACAATATGGAAGCATAAATACAATATACATGTACATAAAGTGCAGGTAGTTCAAACAGTTCATACAGTGGCTCAGGTTGTGTAATATTACAACTGTAATGCAAGTTTACATTGAGGTAATTAAAATTGTAAGTACAAACAGTTCTACTGGGAGCACTTGATGGACTGATTGAGTGTGTTTATAATTCTTGGGATGAGGGTATTTCTGAACATGGAGGTTCGTGCAGGAAAGGCTCTAAAGCATTTGTCGAATGGGTGAAGTTCAAATAGACTGTGCGCATGGCTGAGGCATTGTGTGCTATAGATTTTCTCCAGTGTAGAAGCTGTATTCCGATAATCCTATGCGCTCTTGATACTGTACAGGTGCGATTCCACACTCAGATATAGTGGGTTAAAATACTCTGAGTGGTGCACTGAAAGTGTTAAAATACTCTGAGTGGTGCACTGAAAGTAACAACTTTAAAGCAGCTAAGGTATTCAGAAAAATTTGGCTATTCTGTGGACTATTATATTGTTAAAGGCTGATTACAATCAGATGCCTTAAATTTATAAACGATATGCGGTTAATTTCAGTGTATTTGATAAAGTCACCTTAGGGATGTAAATCTAAAAAGGAACGGGAAACCACGCAGAAAGTAGCACTGCTTTGATGCTGGGTGCTGCTAGTTTGTATAACCGACTTGAAACTTGCGTACGCACAGGGTAAGGCTGGCATGAGAAGATGCGCGGCTTTATGCCAAGTTTAGTTTTTATATATCTCGAAGTGAGCATGGAAATGGGTATATGCAACATTTTTATGTGTACGCACCCTTTATACATGAGGCCCCAGGTATTAGAAATAACTGAAATTTATTAAAAGAGAAGAGAATCACTGATTTTCAACTAGAATACAGATGCAAACTACATGAAGTGATGTCAGCACCATGTCTGTCACAAAAAATCTAACCTACTTAATACTCTTTATTAAGCAATTTTTACAATAATCACATGCAGAATCAAATTAACTACTTTAAATTGCTTTGGAAATGTTTCATTCAAACAAATTGCTATAAACCAAACTGTAAGTTGAATCAACAAAACCACAAGGATCCAATAGGCACATAGATTAACCACTTCACAAACAACAAATGCTGAAAGTGTAATGATTCCTTTAAAAGCATACTCATATATTACATTCAGAATTCCAGTTTGTAACATTAGGCATTGAGGTTCAAGTTACCAATGAAAAAGGTGATCTTTTCAAATATTTAATTTCAATAATAAGCCATACTCTTATAAATAGCTGCAGATGTAACTTATCTTTATAGGGAATATCACTGGTAGGCATTTAACGTTACATGCTTAAGATGGATTAACTTTGTTTTTATATAGCATATGTGTCTGTGTTAAGTATTAAGTATTACATATAAAAATAAATGTGTTTTTCATATAATGTAATGTCCTGCTCTAATGATAACAGTCCTATAGCCCAATCAGATTATCTTCTTGGGATTATGAAAACTTTAATTAAATTGACAATATGTACAAAATATCAACAGATCCAAGGATGAAATTTCATCATACAAAAGCACCAAGCACTGCAAATTTTTAAGGTACAAAAACAAATACTCATAGGTGAAAGCACAAAAACATAGTGTATCTCACCTTCCAGTAGCTGAGAGCTAACATTGGCAAATTCAATTTTCTTCCGCAGGTATCTCTGGCTGAGCTTCCATATGCATGAAATAAAGGAATTTTTCTCAGCAGTGCTGCTAGCAACCCACTTATAAACTTTGTCAAAATGAAGATCAAATTCTGGATTTTCCTGGCCAAAAGAAGAAATAATGTTTTATACAAAATATAACTATTTATGCTACGATTGATACTACAAATAAATCTGTAATACAATTTAAACTTTGTGTCTGAAAACTCTTAATTTTTGAAAAATGGATTTTTGCATTTTAACATACAAGACAAAAAAAAAAACAAACAAACAATCCAGAGCCTATTGTATTACCTTAATACTGAACACAAGACAAGAAACAGGCTTGAACAGGGCGCATTCGCATTCACACACACCCACACCCACACCCACATAATTAAGGTAGAAATGGGAATAAAATTAACCCACATGCTTTAGAAGTGGGATGGAAAGCCAGAATACTTATTAAAAAAAATGCCTGTTTTTTGTCTCTGAAAGTTTTGTATTCATGAAAAAGTAAATTAAATTAAAACAAAGAATACTAAAAAAAATAACAGCAAAACAACTTATGAAAGCCTTGCATTTTTGTAAACATCCATCAATTTTCATTTTTAATATTAATCCTGGAGAGCTTTAATTTTAGTTTCTACACTTGTATTGCTACTAATGGTTTATCTCTACATTTTCTTACAGAACTTATTTATGCCTTTACACCAGCAAACAACAATTTAATTCTTGTATAGCCCAGAACCACACAGGAGTGCCACAAAGGGCTTTAACATGCCCTTTCTTTGACAGGACCCAGCTTTGTCTCCCTAAGAAAACAAAAAACTCCCAAACACATAGTCTTGTAGGGAGAGTTCCCAAGACACAAGTTTAAAATAATTACTGAAAAAAATGAGACTTCAGGTGTAGTAACCATAAACATCTGAATATTCATACAACAAATTCAAATATTCATTCATATATTTATGACACTCCCTCCAACCTAAAAGATCAAGTTAAATACGCCAAAGGTACTTAAATAAATAGATTTTTCCACAAAACCATAATAAAATGATTAATCTCAAGAACAACTGAAGGAATGCAATTCCCTCAAGAGGACTACGTCAAATAATTCCACCACTGTTTACAAAAGATTTTTATTGTTATACATAAAAGTTAACCTTAATTTTATTCTACCAGTTGCATAATATCATCAGAGTCCACCATTAATTCTTCTTCTCAGACCAGTGGTCGGCAAACTGGGGTAATTTACCCCAAATGGGGTAAAAACAAAACTCTCGGGGCTAACGGAGACTCAATTAACCTAAATAAAAATTATATACACTATAAAAAATTAAATGAAATGTGAAAACATTATTTTAGTAATTTAAACTTCTACATGACCACTGAAACTAGCTTAGTACAGTCATCCCTCACAGCGCAGCACTGGCATACATGTATGCTACATTTGTGTATTCTGGTGTCCGATTTTGTAACTGCATGAACAGCGTACGGGAGCATAGCAAGGTGTTTGAATACTGATATGATCACATGTGTTGCTGATATATGTACACCATTCTAATCTAGTCGTTTTGCACACCTAAATAATATTTCTGGTTAAAATTTTGAAAAGCAAGGTAACAATGTTTTATTAACAAAAGTTAAACTATTAATAAATGAAAAGGCCTTAATTTAACCGAAGTACGCTCAACAGATAACCACGGATGATTTTTAACTTTTCAGATGGCTTCAAATAGGAAGAGAGTATACCATGAAGAGTACCTCAATTATGGATTCACGCAAATAGAAGAAAAGAGAATAAAGAAACCACAGTTTGTTGTATGTTTGAAAGTACTCACTGCAGAATCTTTCAAAAACAGTCAGTTAAAGATGCACTTGGATAATATACATTTAGATCTATCTTCCAAGCCACGGGAATATTTTGTAAATTTAGAAAAGTCTGCCAAAAGACAAAGACTGGACAGATGAAACTGTTTCTGAACCGCGAGGTCCGTTTCAGGAATGGCTTTGAAACGTTTGCTGTGTGAAAGCAGTTCAATAGACAGCATGGCTAAGGCAGAGTGTGCTTGATGCTGTATACCGATAATTCTCTTTCTCAGCTTCTTTAGATCTTCTTTAGACATACAGTGATATAAATACTCTGAGTGGTGCAGTGAGAGTAATATGGAAAAAGATGATCCGCTGTGGCAACCCCTAACAGGAGCAGCTGAAAGAAAAAGAAGAAGGTGCAGTGAGAGTAACAACGCTAAAGCAACTATTGTATTTAGAATAGTTTGACCATTCCATGGACCATTATACATATTGTTACAGGTTAATTACAATCAGATGCATTAAACTAATAAACAATATACGGTTAATTTCAGTGTATTTATAAAGCCGCATCAGGGATGTGGATATGAAAAAGAAAGGATAACCACACAAGAACAGCAGCACTACTTTGACGCTGGGTGCCGCCAGTCTGCAAAACCGAGCGGAGAACTTGTGTACGCCAGGGTATGAGGTACCGTGGAAATGTGCGTGGTTTTACGCCAAGTTTAGGTTTTATACATTGCGATTTGAATGCGGAAACATTCTTACACAACAAGTGTAACAACAAGTGGGGCGACGGTTCATCTTTCAGCAGGACAACGACCCTAAGCACACAGCCAAGATATCGAAGGAGTGGCTTCAGGACAACTCTGTGAATGTCCTTGAGTGGCCCACCCAGAGCCCAGACTTGAATCCAATTGAACATCTCTGGAGAGATCTAAAAATGGGTGTGCACCGACGCTTCCCATCCAACCTGATAGAGCTTGAAAGGTGCTGCAAAGAGGAATGGGCGAAACTGGCCAAGGATAGGTGTGTCAAGCTTGTGGCATCATATTCAAAAAGACTTGAGACTGTAATTGCTGCCAAAGGCGCATCGACAAAGTATTGAGCAAAGGCTGTGGATACTTATGTACATGTGATTTCTCAGTTTTTTTATTTTTAATAAACTTGCAAAAACCTCAAGTAAACTTTTTTCACGTTGTCATTATGGGGTGTTGTGTGTAGAATTCTGAGGGAAAAAATTAATTTAATCCATTTTGGGATAAGGCTGTAACATAACAAAATGTGGAAAAAGTGATGCGCTGTGAATACTTTCCAGATGCACTGTACCTTAACTTGTCATCTACCTTCTTGTGCAGTGCTGACCTACAAATTGCTACTATTTTTTAACAGAAAATCATTTAAATATACATTTATCTGTATTTATTTATCAGACACTTTTATCCAAAGGGATCTACAAAACAGGTCAGCATAACTAAATTAACATCAAAGGTCTGTTTTGAAACAACTATATTTGTAAACAGGCACAGTTTTACAAATCAGGATTTACTAGTTTGTTTTTTTTTTATTTACAGATCAATGCTGTGCCTCATAATTTACATATGCAGGGCAAACTAGCCTATTCCATTTAACACAACATTGCTTCATGGAGAATTTGTGAAGAAAGAACTTGCTTAATAAGTATACAGAAAAGTGATGATAAAGTGTCAGGAATAATACATTTTGAAATAGGACATTAGCCAAAAAATCTGTAAGAACGCAATATACACTCCTAAAGGGTATATTAAATTAATCTAGAAAACCATTAAAAGATATGTGCTTATTGCAGGAGACTATAGATTCTACTTTGTATTTCAGTTTTTCATTTTTGCAAGTGTATACATTTTTATAGCACCTTACTGAAAACTGACTGAAACAATGTTGTTTCCACAGTTTGAACTTAGAACAAAAACAAAGAGTAAATCAATGCTTCATTCTGCTCCAGGTATGGTACTGGATTATGTTGAGAACTTTCCTTTTGGTATACAAAAGTGTGAATTTCAATACCTCAGATCATCTGTCCAAGTTTCTTGCACCTTAACAAGTCTACCAGATAACCAGAGACTCATTTTGCACCTCTTGTTAAATGTTCATTCAACTCAATATCTCTTATAATATGGACATTTCCTCCCAGGTCTCTCTGTAAAGCTCCAATGATTGCTTTTTAAAGATTTACTTTGGCTATATGTATATTATCACCCCATTCCTCTGTAGCAACTTTACTAATCCTAATTCTACTATACTGTAATCTTAGGGTACACAATATGTCTACTCCTTCATACTGTTTTATTGTTCTTTGTTTAGGTACAGTTTGTCCTGCAACTTGAAAGTTTTTGCATGTACTGTTTATTTAGAAAAGTATCCTGGTTTACTCAGTAAAGGGTGACAGTGAATTCTATGGATTATTATTAAACATTGATAGATTGATCAACTTTGAAAAATCTCTGTATGATATTGAACACTATTCCAAAGCGATGTAAGGCAAAGGGAATGGGTACAGCTAAAGTCATAAAGAAATTTTTTAACCTTAAACTACCTTCTATGAAACATGAAACTTTTGCTAATTTTTCATTTATTATACTCTTCACATAAAAAGTATTTACAGATTACCTTGTTAGCATCCTTAGCATCTACAATGGCCAGATCTCTCAGCTCCCATGCTGTCTGCCTTTTGTAGAAATCTCCTTTATCAGACTTCTTAACTTTGACCACTCTGACTTGAACTGGCCGCTCTGTGGTTACTAAACAGGGAAAAACAACAAAAACATAGGATAGCAACTTTTTTGAAGATTACAAGGATTTAAAAAAAAAAACCCAAAAAAAAAACCCACACAAACTCAAGTAGATACATGCAATAACACAAAAACCTTTATTTTCTCCATGATACTTTTATCCACCCCAACTTACAATCAACAATGCAACTGTTTACAATGACAGGCAAAGTTTAGTCAACCCCATCCTTTACGGTTGAAGAACTTAATGGTCACATGACACAAATTAACGAATGAATAATGGTTAGAACACTTAAAACATTCTCTGATCCCTACTGGTAATGCTGAAGATAACATAAAAATGTACAAGGACTTCTCCAGAGACCTTGGTGTTTCCGTTTTCACAGTTCACCATATTATTAAGAATTTTACTGATCATGAAACTGACAAAAACACTCAAAAGGCATGGCATGAAGAAGAAAACTAATGAAGGAAGTTTTCAAGTTTGGTGTGAACTGTTGTGTTTCATAGTGGGCAGCACAGTGGCGCAGTGGTAGCACTGCTGCCTCGCAGTAAGGACACCTGGGTTCGCTTCCTGGTTCCTCCCTGCATGGAGTTTGCATGTTCCCCCCCCCGTGTCTGCGTGGGTTTCCTCCGGGTGCTCCGGTTTTCTCCCACAGTCCAAAGACATGCAGGTTAGGTGCATTGGCGATCCTAAATTGTCCCTAGTGCGTGCTTGTTGTGTGTGCGTGTGTGTGCCCTGTGGTGGGCTGGTGCCCTGCCCGGGATTTGTTCCTGTCTTGTGCCCTGTGTTGGTTGGGATTGGCTCCAGCAAACTCCCTGTGACCCTGTGTTAGGATACAGCGGGTTGGAAAATGAATGGCTAACAATATGATAAGGAATCCAAGGACGACTGTACTGTTGAAAGTCACTTGGACATAGCTAAAAAGCAAAGAACTGAGCACCAGACACAATACATGCCCAAATTCTTGTAGTACCCTTGTTTTGAAGATGAAGACATGCTCCTTTTATCTAGGTTTGCTTATATGTCTGAATTTAAACCAGCATTAAAAGTGCATTTTTCTCTATTATGTTTTAGAGATTTGTCCTTCACTTTCTCCTTTGAGTTGTGTCTGAGAGCATGCAGTTCAATGCAAAATAAACGAAAGTAATTTTAAGGAAGCATGTGCAGAATGCAAATACAGTGTGGGTTTTAAGAGGAACTTGTAATTTTTTTTGGGTATTACAATCTTCACAAATGTCTTTCAAATGGCAGTGTACATTCTATAAACATATAAATTACTTTCTGGGGCTTAAAAAGGAAATAAAAATGCCATGAGTCACACAAAACACTATTAACAAACAGGCAAAAAAGTTAGTATTAATGGATCTTTAATTTATTATTAATTTAAACATTTGTAGGTAGTTAAATACCTCTTATTTATATGAAAGCCAAAGAGTATTCACTCTATAAAATAATTTCAGGAGACACACTATTGTAAGTGTTGCAAGCCTCATACTTGAACATGTATATTCCCCAAAGGTTGAATCCATATTTAAATATATTTGAACAAAGAAATCTCTCCAATATGAAACAATCTCAATTACAGGTTGATATTGTAGTGATCCCCAGTAAGAAAATTAGGATTCAGTTAAATATGCCAGTAAAAAGATGTCTTACAAATATAAATGCCATACTATCAATAAATAAAATACTTATACATGTCATCCAACTGTAAAGGTGTTCAAGAACAATTGCTAAAGCCAGAGATTGTGTCATTATTATTTGAGGAAAAGAAAAAAATAAAAATTGTTACCACTGCATAATACAAAAAGATACTAGCCTACATGAAAGGGTAGCTACAAATCATGCAGAAGTGGGGTTGGTTTTGGGACAGGAAAACCTTGAGGCACCAAACTATTATAATATTAAACAAATTTTTAAATTAATTTGTTAAGTGACCTCTTTACAACACCATGAAGGTGGACTGCCCATCTAATGATCTCTGAGACTAAAGATCTGGCTAAAGATACAAAATAATAAATAATAAACCTAAAATTCCAGGAGAGGCCATGTCTCCCCACTTTCAAAGATATTAAATAAATAGTCACTCAAGAACTGAAGAGCACGTTGGAGTCTTTTTAGAAAATCTTAATTTTTTATAACTTTTAAGCTGAAGGAATTTAAAAGAAATACAGATTACCATTGGACTGAGCATCTCTAATGTGAATATGTTATTATTAGGAACCAAGTCTATTAGAGAGTCTGTAGTATTTGCATTAGTATGAATGGTTTCTCATGCAAGGTTATGAAGCATTTTCTCTTAAAGTTTGTTGAGTAAGCTTTCACCACTTAACTGTGTTTTCTTCAGTATCAATTCATTTTGAACTAAAAGTAAAAACACTGCATGAAATTTGTATAGTTTAGCAATAACTGCCTACCGTTTTAAACGAGTGTGGTATATGGCCGGCCATTTATCCCGGCCAATACCCCCAAGCCGCCAGGTGGAGCCCTCCCTGCAGTATTACACCAAACATTGCAATCAAGTACATTCTCATTTATTTTTGCTTTGTTTTTAGTCGACTAGATTACAGTAATGCATTACTAACAGGACTAGCTAAGAAAGACAATCAGCTGCAATTAGTGTAGAATGCAGCAGCCAGAATCTTAACTAGAGAAAGAAAATCTGAGCAAATGTCACTAGTTATAGCGTCATTACATTGGTTACCTGTGTCATTCAGAATTGGACTTTAAAATGCTACTAACGATCTACAAATCCTTAAATAATCTTGTGCTGTCCTCTATTTTGCAGTGCCTGTCTCCCTACACCCCAAGTCGTAAGCTTGCCTCTTAATATGATGGTTTGCTAGCAATTCCAAGAGCCAAACCTAAAAGAGGTGGTGAGATGGCCTTTTGCTGTTATGTATCCAAAACTGAAATGTACCAGGCTAGTACTGTGGATCATTTATTTAAAAAAAAAAAAAAAACACATTATTTTAATATGACTTTTTCACAGCTACATTTTAGTTGTATTCTTGATAGACTATATGGGCATTGAATTATATTCTTCAAGGTTCCGCAATCTGTACTAACCTGTACTATTCTCTGCTGTCTTTTTCAGTTCTTCTGTGTTGGCGATTTGTACCGCCCCCACCCGATCAAAGCGTTATGCAGCCCTCTGTGTTGATGGATTGAATGCGGCTATTTCAACTATCCACAAGATGAATATCATCAAATACTATCATGTTAAACCTGAAAACAAAGAGGTCTGATTTAAGACCATTTATTTTAACTAGAATGCCCAGTGGCCATGGAACCCCTGCAGATTTTATATTTTTGTCCAGCCTAACTGGATTTTTTTTTCTTTTTTTTCTACGCTCTCAGCCCTCTGACCTTACAATATCCCTTTGTTTCTTTTTCATTAATATCTTTGCCTAATCTTTTTTGTTGTTCATTTCATATAACTATTGCTTTGTTATCTTGTACAGCACTTTGAGCTACACTGCATGTATGAAAATGTGAAATAAAAATGTTGCTGTTGTTTATTTGATTTGACTTAATTATCTCAAAACCACATTAATTAAACATAAAAACAAAAGCACCATACTAGATATACAGACAATACTAAACAAAATCAATTTTAAAAAAAATCTGTCACTAGATATGTATAAAACATTCCGAAAGCAACAGACTTGTGATTGCAACATATACACAAAAAATTCAAGTGAACACACATGCAGTTACTAAATATGAAAAAAAATGTGGACGTCATCAGAAATTCACAAAGCTGTTGTTACTAAAATATACCTCTGAACACATTGATATGAACACAGAAACTTCTTTTCAACATGCAAATCAAGAAAGACTTTTGCCTTGACTCAAAAATTGGAATTATGGATTTAACCAAATGAATAATGAGTAATGAATCTAATAAAGAAATTCTTATAGGGTGCATGAACGTTAAATATCCATATTGTTGTGCACTGAAATTGACTGATAAACCAAATGGAATGCATTGCAAAAGTGGAATATCAAACTATAACCTTTTGAAGACATACCAGAGCCTATTAACAGTTTAATAAGTATTTAGTTTATACCTGGACTCTGTTCATTTTCTCAATATTATAAAAAAAATAATAATAATAGTGTACTTCAGATGACATCATTTGCTGCAAAAAGAATAACCAAAGACAATTTCATGGCCAACTTTAAAGAACAAGGATAGGTGTATTATTATTGTTTTAGTACATTTTCTGGGTAAAATTGGGTAATACATCTAGTACTGAATTAAAAACAAATTTCAACTGGGAGAATTAAACAGAAAATATTTTATAATTCCATGTAAATGGAAGATTCGTGATGCTATGAAAAATTCCCTAACAAGTTTGGATTCTGATACTATGCTATACTATATTGTTTTTGGTCTAGTACTTATCTCAATATCCTTGAACAACTCCCTGACCAATATTCAAAGATAACTACTGCAGAAATTGTTTAACTAGAACTTTTTCATTCTATTTAGTCATGGGATGAGGCCTATAGATTTGCAACATTTTTGAGATACATAATTTATTTAAATATACTGTACATGTATGGAACCATGGAGGTATGAAAAAGTGGGTGCATGTGCACATACATGCACACTCTCAAAGAAATGTGTAAGTTATAATTTATAAAATGGATGACAGCTTGTTTGCCCAATCTGAGAACATACTAAACGATGAAGAGAAAGAAACAAACACACAAACCACAAGTCTTTTAGCCACCCTTTACCAATCTAGCCGTCTATAAAACTTGCTCACTTCATTAGATGCAACATGTTTAATTTTGAAATGAATTATTAAAGTTGTGCACTTTATTCTCTTTCTGTTCATTTAACATTGTGTACATCATAACTGTATGGCTTAATGTACATGATTTTATATTATTGTACAGTAGAATCGGTTTGACTGTATTGTAAAATATTCATGGAGCTACTATATGGACTGTTCCATGCTGACCTTTTGACTAATTAGTCAAGTCACTTTGTCAATAAGGTGCCAGGCTCACATAATCCTCACTTAAAAATAAAACTAGCCATAGAAAGTCATGAAAAAGAAAAGTCAGCCAGAATAATTAACTTTAGTTATCCAGGCTTTTAGCTTACTACAATGCATGCAAAAAAGGGCATCATTATCAGACTATTTTGTCCACAAATCAACATACATTTTTTGGGTGTGGCAGTGTGAATATACAAGGCTAATTATCATGGCAGTGTGTTTTTATTTAACTGTGAAAACCCTGCATAACCTTTCAATAAATATGAATAAACATTGATAGTGTACAGTATAAAAAACATTATCATACATGCTTGTGTTTCAGTGGCCTAGTGAGAGAAATATTGAGCATGTGCATAGCATGCAATCAAGTGACAAAAACTGAACAGATGATATATGTATACTTTTTTTGATCACATTAAAGTCACAAAGGTTAGTACATATGTTTTGGCATAGCCAGAGAGATAACAAAGAACTGTCATTCTTGCCTCACAGCACTAGGATCTGCATGTAGTCTGCATGTTCTCCCATGTCTTTTTAAATTGATTGGTATTAGTGTCAGTGAGTTTACTTAGTCAAAAATTGTGTCTTCTGTTATAACCAAATCCGCAGCTAGCTTGACTCGGCATGCTGTATAAAATTTGATAAATGGTTTGTGGAGCTTCCATCAGTTTCATCGTGGTTTGACTCTATTACGCTCTCAGCATGTTTTTCATCAGGCATGCACCATGGAAAGTGCATAATGGCGAATGTTAATTGGCCCTATGAACTTACTTTAAAAAAAAAAAAAAAATTATTTATATATTAATTAAAATATATTTATTAAAAAATTATATATATATATAATTCAGTGTAATCAGTTCACTTCAGACTTATTGTTATGTGTACAAAGTAAAATAAAACTCTTGTGTGTGCTCTCCACCACCACACCGTAACTTGGTATGAATCTCCTTTCACAAGCGAAGTAAACAAACAACCCAGAATGCAATAGATGAAAAGTATGCGATTTAAGCATGCATCTGTTCGTTTTCACAGGCCATATAACTGCTGATGAAACAGAATTGCAGAGTCAAAGCTTTGTAAATTTGTGGGGTTTGGGGAGTAGTGTGTTGCAGACGAGCAAAGAGGAGATATATCCTTACCTAAAGAAAATACAACCAAAAAACTGTGATCAAAAGTAAACTGGAAACTATATGTTTTTTGTCACAAGCACACCTCAGAAACATGAATGCAGATTTTCTTAAATCAAACCCTTTGCTGCCTCACAGTAGATGTATAAAATAACTTGTAAGGCAGTGATTTGGATGTTGGGGCCTTGGTACCGTTCACGTCTATTGTAAAAGGCAAGAGCAAGCTAAGTATTTTAATCAGAATGTGCAGAAAGACACCAGCATTTTAGAACAGTTGGGAAGAGGCAATTTGATGTCTGTCTGCAGCCTTCTATAAAGCATCACAGCAGCTCTGTCATGGTCTGAGAGTGCATTTCAATCAATTGTGTAGAGGATTTAGGGGAGGAAAAAAAACACAAAGGAATGATGGCCAAGTGAGAAACATAAACAGATGTTTATTCATCTATATACCATATATTTGGGAAAATGTTTAATTGGCAAAAAACAAACTTTGAGCAAAATATGTACACTAAACAACTTGCAAATATGGTTAGGCCCTACTCAGAGCAGGACTGAACATTAACTTTTGTAGACTGGCTACCCTTATTGCTTCAGCCTCAACATAACTGAAGCTTTATGGATCACTTGTATGGAGAAAACAATAAAAAAACAGCCACAGTCAAAAGAATAGTTATTATAAAACCTGCAAGAGGCTAGGAAGAATTTACCATTCGACCACTTAGACATTAACCAACAGTGTTCCAAAGCCAATGGGCTCCACAAAATACTGACTTGTTCCAAAAACAGAAGATGTTGTAAACCTTCATTGTAAAACATATTTTTTTATATTTCAATGTTATATAGGATTTTCATAAGCAAATAGACCAGGGATGGCACACTCTGATCCTGAAGAGACGTAGTGGCCGAAGGTTTTTGTTTCAACACAGTTGCTAAATTAGAAGCCAACTCTCACCAGTAGATCTCAGTTAATTTCATGGCTTGTTAGTGTTTTAACTTTACCATGTCAGTTTGTTATAAAATCATAAGATTTTTTTTCCTTTCTAATGATAAATGTATCATCTAAGTGATCTGAAGCCTAAAACGGATGAGTAATTTTTCATTTCATCACTTTCTGTTCAGTTTTCTTCTGAGTACTTATACGTACGTACCAAATAGTGAATGATGAATACTCACAGGTGGAAATTGAGACAAGCTGGATGTAGAACTACAGGTTCCTTTGTCATTTGCATCTTATTGCTAATACTGAGCAGCTAAAACGATGAACACTGCTGTTTAAGACTGTTTAAAATAAGCATACGTTCAAAATCTTAACGAGTGAGACAACTAAAATGAAGCCGAAAAATGTCACTTGAGCAATAAGTGCTTCCTCAGAAATGAATGACTTCTCATGAAGCAATTGGGTTCGAACAAAAACCTGAAGCCTCAGCGGCCCACCAGTACCGACGTTGCTCAACCCTGATTTAAAGGGTGCGAGTCTAAAATAGCAAATAAATTAAATGAAGTTGATTAGTAGCAAAAACTAGTCACTAATTAAGAAAATAGTTTGAATGAAAACCTGTCTTCCGCCACTGTTTTTCTCCAGGATCAGAATTGGCCACCCCTGAAACAGACACTCAATCCACAGATAACTAGCTTTAAAAATAATTTACTTAGATAACCTAAGAATTAATCCTATATCTAAAATTAGAAAGTAATCGTATCAGCGGACTGTATTAAAGCAAAGCAACAATTTATACCTGTCACTTATTAAATTGAACACCTTTTAACAGCTGTGTATTTTACAACGTCCAGGATGCAGACTAGAAAAAAGAGAATAAAACAAACTATACATTGACAACCAAAACACCGATCAGTATCTTTTTCATCTTACATATATTTGACATAAATGAATAATACTTCAAAAACAATTATTGATAATTTATATCAATGGATTATGCAATGAAAAGCAGTGCAGGAAATGATGGCTAGAGTGGTGGAACTGATATTAACTTAGAGAATGGTATTTCAAAAACAGCTTCTTAAGTTAAGATCAATTGAGACAAATTCATTTTATGAAATTAAATCACCTGTGGCGCACAGGAAACAGTTTTTTTTCTTCTTCCCTGCTTTGCACACATTTACAATGCTCAGGAGTCGCTCATCGTTGGGGGTGAAAATGTCTCTTTGTAATGCGTGCTTAATTGCAGTCATTTCTCCTAAAAAAGAATAGACAGTATTTCAGAATAAATCAAGGATTAGAAAAAAGGTTTATAAACGGTCTCCCTTGGTGGTTGCAAAAGAGTAGCGATTTCTAGTAATTGAAAAGAACTACCGAATTCTCAAAGGAGTAACATTTTAGTGAGAAAAACCTTGTCAATAAAACAGTTTTCAGCTTGAATGATTATAAAATTATAATGCATGTACTGATCGTTAGTCTAAATCACCATGCACTGAAAAGCAAATTTAAACAGGCGTAAAACTGTTATATACATGTCAAACAAGCAACGCTTTATTATCTAAAATAAAAGAAAAACGTAACATTTACATATTTGACTGCTGACAGCTCAGCTATGAAACCGGCAGCTTCCCCACATAAGGAAAGCATGAACCTCCTGGACAGTAAAATACATCAAGGTGTACTATTTTACCTCCTTAATGTGATCCTCGTCCCTATGAAACGTTTATATATTTTTATTTTCTTCGCCCGTGAATGCCAACATCGTTAACGTTCAAAGAATCCCACAAAAAGGCGAACCCTCTCCTAAGGCAGGAAGTAGAGAGTGATAGGTGAGGCGTGACGCGAACGTCCTGTGGAAGGAAGAACCAATAAAAACGGCGCAAAACTGCTTCCTGTTGTCAAGAAGCGATTGTGTATCAAAATAAAAGCATTTATCAAACCCTGCTCCTCAATAAAGGTCCCGAGCTTTCCGGTCATTATAACAAAAATAACAACAAAAACACGTGACTCCATTACACCGCCCAACCCCAGACTGACCTCTGAAGTATTTTAAGTTAATGTAAAAATAGCAATATACTGCATAAGCGCTTATCTACATAAATTAGAAATATTAACACAGATGCATAGTTTCCCATCCTTATATGCATACTTATGGTTTCAGTTAGCTTTTATAATAATTAATTCTTTGAATTGACCGCATTAATAAGAAACTGATAATGACCTTTACATTTTGTGTAAAATGTTTCTCCCGCAGCGGTTGCCAAGTTCAATCATGTTTTATCCCCGTTGCTGCGGGTTTTCATTGCACTAATTGTTTAGTCTTACTTGTAAATGTTCTAATTGTTTATTTTTTCTTTTTCTTCCCTAATTCTGCATTCAGAAATATGTGTTAGAATTTTTGCATGTAAACAAAATTCAGAAATTTGCATTTTTGTCATATCTTTAAATGTAAACTTTTCTTTTTAACCTTTTTTAAAATTCACTTTTTCCTGCACATTTTAGTCCTTTAATTGTATCCAACTAATAATTAGTGAAGAAGTGTAGACACGGGTGCAAAAATGCATATTTCTGATTTTTCCAAATATCCTAACATATATTTTTGAATGTAGAATAAGAGACGAAAAAGACTAATTGAACAATTTTATAATTTAGAAGCGAGGTTGAAATATGTATTCTTTTTTACTCTGCTCTACCAAATATTAATTTCATTAGTTACTCCTTTCTAACATGTTGCAAGTCAGCCCAAGCATACAGGGAACCTCCATTGTGCTTCACTTTTGGCTGTAGACATTTATCCATCTACCATTCTCCAGTCCTTTAGTGGACAAACTACATTCTGTTAGAGCCAAACATTTTGTACTGTGACTCATCAGTTTACAGCACCTGCTGACGTTTTTCCACAGTGCAATTCTTTTTTTGGAATTTATTTCCACCTCAGATTAAAGGCTTTTTGGTTGTAACTCTTCCATAAAGACCACTTCTGATAAGACTAATAAGAATTTCTTACACTGTAGATCGGTGTTCCAGGCAGTCATGTTCAAAGAAGTGACAACCATCCAACCAACCATCCAAGTGGTAGGTGAGGCGACAATGATTTTTTTGGCAAGTGTACTTTCAGTTGTGTGTGGTAGGTGACTTGTTATGTCACTCCAATAAAATGTCACTCCTTTAATACAGTATTTATGTCACTCCTTTGTTATGTCACTCCTATGAAGTGTCACTGCTTCGATACAGACCCGTTCCAGGATATCAGTAATTTCTTCCTATTCTCAGCTGATAGTGTTGCTGGACAATGTGTGATTTCAAGAGGAAGGAAGGCTGATATAATTCTTATTTGCTGCACTCAGTTTCCATGGTTAAACACCACATGCATAGTCCTCAATCTTGTCCATTTGTTTGTGCCTTTGTGAAAAAGCTTGGCAAGCATGTCTGGAAATACTGTCTGCTATGAAATTTCTACTCAGGAGAGATCTTGATGATGCAGGATGGCCACCTTGTGTCTTTTTGAAGGGCTGGGAAAGCCAATTTGGAAACACCAGACTGATGATGCAGAATTGCCACCTCCTGTCTTGTTGAAGGGCTTGGACAGCATATCCAGAAACATCATTCTGCCATTTCTACTTATGGGAGACTTTGATGATGCAGGATGACCACCTTGTGTGTCATTGATTTGCTCATTTGTACCAAGGTGTAATATTTGTAGGTTAAACCACCACATCTACTGCAACCTCACCTTCTTTGTATGCTGTTCCTTTTTTTACACAGCAGCTTCCGCTTCAGTTAACCACTCTGTTTCAACTTACATTTTATGTCATTGATCATTAGCACTCTTTTGTAATATTTGCTTAATCAAGCACTGAGTTATATGTCTGCAGAGATCTTGATTTTTAATTGAAGAGTGTTTTCTTATTGTGCTTGTTTCTTTCTTCAACATTTTGACAAATATCTTATTGTATTACTTCACATTTTGGAAATGGGATGTCTGGAATTCTAAAATAATCTCTTTTCTATTGATATACTAATCCAGAAGACATAAAATAGCCATCTAAAATAAATATTTTTGTGAGCTATCTAAAGTGCCTAGGACCTCAGAAAAGTACTATAGCATCTTTCACTTCGTGTACACTTATAGCGCTACTGCAGATTTACACATATAATAAAGCAATACTAAAATGCATAACTATATACAATGTTTACACATATAAACAAACAAAGCTAGTAAAATGAAAAAATACAGAGCCTTGGTTTAAAGTTTAGTTGAACTTTTTCTAACAGATGTTAATTGAATTAGTAAATGTTTTAAGGGGTTCTCTGTGAGAACACAGGAGACTAGAGGAAGGAAAACCTCATTGTCTGTAACAGTGCGGTCTCAAAGAAGTGATGATGTCACTTCTGCTGCTGCTGCCCAACTCCACGTCTTCTGGATTTAACAGTATATAACCATGGCATCAATCAGAAGAGGTCATCATTTGATTGACCGCCTTAACAGAGGCAACAACCATCTAGTCAAATCACCAGTTAAAAATGGTGCAGTGGAAATTTAAACATACATCTTTACTTTTGGCCCTGTGGCAAATAAATGGGGTCTCTACGTGAAAGTCCAGCTCTTTAATGTTGTTGTTTATATTCTTTTACAATGGATAGTTAACAACAAAAGAGAAGAGAGCAAAACTGCACTTGGCTCATTCTTGGAGAAAATAAAGCTCTGGGTATTTTAGAATAAGCAAAGTCATAATTGTGCTGACATGACATTAATATTGATGTAAATTGATGACCTGTTGTTGTGTCAGTAGCCATTAACGCCCAGTACCTTCAGTCATTGTTATGATCTCATTTCATGTCCAAAAATAGTAACTTGATCCGAGTATCTCAGCAGGATAGCTGGAATTAAGATAGAATAAAAAAAGATCATTAAACTTTTTTTTTCTATATTTTAGAATAAACAACAAATGTGATCAGTGTGTGCTAGACCAGTGTTTCTCAACTCAGCCTGTGAGTCACAATCCAAATATGGGTTGCTGGACATCCTGGATGGATCCCAGGGAGGCAGGGCCTCCCAGTTTTGCGGCTGAGGAACTGTTCCTGCTGTATAAAAGCAGTAGCTCGAGACTGAACTGAATCTTTAGCATTGTGTCTTTGTGTTGACTCCTCTGTTTGATTTTTGTTTCTGTTTGTTATTTACTGGCTTTGACCCAGGATTTGGATTTAAGTTACTTGGAGGTGTTTGCTTTAGCCTTTACCTTTTAGGCAAAACCTATTCTTTGTTAATTTTTCCAGCCTTGCTATTTTGTGCTTCCTTTTTGAATCTCCCTTAATAAATTTTTAAATATTAAATTAATTTTGATTAGTGTTCTTGGGCCAGAGGTTTTTAACAGTTTCTCACTTTTTAAGTTAGAGACTTAAAAGACTTTGCCACATTGTTGGGCTTAAGTTTGGTGTTAGGCTGTTTGGAAGTGGTGAAGCAAACTATTTTGGTGCAGACGTGTGGAGAAGCAATCTAATAAACTCAGTAACCAATCGTTTTAAGGTACAACAAACATGAATTTTAAAATCAACTAAAATCAGTATTTTATCAGACTTAGTCATCATCAATGAGAAAAAAATCTGAAAAATTCCTCAATAAAAGTTTTACATAATTTAAGAGGTCTGTATACGAGAGTGATGAATAGTGGGCTTCTGAATTTGATTTTTAACAATTGTACCTCAAAAGTAGAATATATTTAAGTAGGAAGTGCACAACATTTAAAACCACTTTTACAAGCAACCCTCCCTCTCTGTAATTTTTGACATGCTAACAAAGCTAAAGGCAGCAGGAGAAAGTGCTTAAAGTGGACTTGACTCACCAACTTCCAACCAGGTCCAATCCACGAGACATTCTTTATATTAAAGGTCACTTAAAAATAAAAGCCTTGTTTTTAAGTGATCTCACATTAAATAAAGCAATGAAAGGATGGCATCCCAGCCAGTATGATTGCTTGCTCCATTTCCAGGTTGAGAAACTGGTATAACAGAATGACAGAAGAAGAATGCATCCTGGCATCCTGTGTTCCAGCATCCCTAAAGAAACTGTTGTTTGGACACCAACATTAGTACATGGGAGTTAAAGTACTGGAGGGAAGCCCTTTTGGAGTGCTGGGGGCTGCTATGGGGAGCTTCTGGGAGAAATCTTCCCTTCAGTGGGAGGTTCCACCTGTCTAAAAGGAGTTTCCAGTCTATGGCACTGACGTGGGCCCTCTGCCACACCCAGGAGACGAGAGAAGGTGGATGAAACATGCCAGGAAAAGGAGGAGATAAAAATGGAAGAAACAAATGCATATTGGTGTTGGTTGTATTAACAGAATTGTTCTGGACTATAGGGACTTATGTAAAGGTACTATACTATATTTGAGAGCAGGATCATGCTGAGCACATGTAACAGATATGAAAGAGTCAGGAGACGACATAGTTAATGTTATGCATCCTGCAACATAGAATAACTGATTTGGTAGTGGGTCAGTGTTGGTCTGGGGAGGCATACCTTGGAGGGTCGCACAGACTTCCACATGCTAGACAACTGTACCTTGACTGCTGTTAAGTACTGGGATGAAATCCACAGAGCCATTGTCAGACCTCACACTAGTCAGTGAGTCTTGGGTTCTTCCTAGTGCAGGACAATAAGTATCCATAGCATACATATCCATTATTGAATACTCAGAAGTTTTGTATCGTTGTGTGTGATTTTGAAGGGCAGATCCTACTTTGTCAGAATATATATAGTTGGTAAAGAAATTATACTGTGTATCCATATTACAACATCAAAAGTTGCAAAACTCAAAATCAAGCTTACAAATAAAATCTGAAATATAGAAAGTGTTAAACATAGTAAATGGAATGTGGAATCATTTGAAAGCTGAAACACCTGTCTCATTTAGCAGATAACAGTCTATCCATGTAATTGTATTTAATTGAACTGGCACATTCAGAAAAGCTATGGTGTTGTCAGGGTGGGCGTGAGGAGGTGTTGCTGTGATGTCCTGTCCTGATGATGCAGTTTGGTCATCATTCAGAGAAGAAAGAGAAACGTTGCAACATGGTATTGGGGTATGCAGTGCAGAATTTTAATACAAAGCAATGTACTTTAAGGGGCAGCATGGTGGTGCAGTGGGTAGCGCTGCTGCCTCGCAGTTAGGAGACCTGGGTTCGCTTCCCAGGTCCTCCCTGTGAGGAGTTTGCATGTTCTTCCCGTGTCTGCGTGGGTTTCCTCCCGGTACTCTGGTTTCTGTCCAAAGACATGCAGGTTAGGTACATTGGTGATTCTAAATTGTCCCTAATGTGTGCGCTGTGCGGTTGGTTGGTGCCCTGTCTGGGATTTGTTTCCTGTGTTGGCTGGGATTGGGTCCAGCAGACCCCTGTGACCTTGTAGTTAGGATATAGCAGGTTGGATAATGGATGGATGGATGTACTTTAATCATAGTAGTGATTAAATGAATCATTTTATGCAGCTTTTTAAAATTTTCATTATTATTTGGTTCCTTCAGAGGGTCTTAAACAAAGGAGCTGAGTTTAAGGGGTTAAGAACAAAACATTTTTCAGCCTTGGCTTTATTTTCACCTGTTCAGGCCAGATTCTCAAACCTGGGGCCAGACAGATTTTAGTTTTAGGCCTGGGAAATCAAAGAAGGAAGCAAGCATGTCCTGTGAAGAAGAGGTACCCACCTATTAAGGATTACTTCATACTTTACAGTCAGCACTGACAAGGTGGACTCTAACCTTGGCTGACACAGTATTAGAATAAGTGGCCTAGAGAAATGAATTAACTTTTAGTATTACTGTTATCAAATACTTGAACAACCAGAGCTGTGTATACAGTATACAAAAAATATATTTTTATTGTGTATAAAGACATATGAAATCACAATAGTAAGTTGTTTATTGTTAAAGGCTGTAGTGACTACAGCTTTTAATAGAGAATGTTTGTTTTGTGATACTACACTCATCCATATGAAAACAGCAATGATCAGCAGCCAAAGAAAATTATCTTGAATTTCTTTATTGTCCTGGAGGTCAAAAAAAAAAGTAATCAATAAAAGGTGTTGTGTCATGCTAAAATTAGTGTCCACTTAGAGAGAAACTCAAGATACATCAGGCATTTCCCAATCTGTGTGGAGCTGTATATTCCTGAATATCCTAAGTGGCATTTCAAGATTAATATCTGAATAATTATATGGCAGATAAACAGACAGAAATCAGGCAAGGTACTGTATCAGTGATAACGCTGGGCTCCCAAGCAGCAAAAGGTGCAACTGATTAGAAACAAGTTTGATTCAAAATCACTTCATGTACTGTGTTTGCACGTAACAGCTGTGATAACTTTATACATTGAAAGCTTACTTTGATACCATTTTCAGCATCTGAATATCGTTTCCCTTATCCAGATTATACACATAATTTGCTTAATATTAGATAGAAGTTTATTTGTCCATTAGTTACAGACATTTGACTATATTGTAAACTATTTCATTAACATAAGAAAATATTTTTTCCTTCCTCAGAGGGTTCAGAATTCAAGAAATAGATCATCAGATAGTGTAGCTGAAGCAGCTAATTTTTTGGAAACTTAAAAAAAGGAAATGACAAGCTATGTTTAGTCTCTTATTAAAACTGTTCATTCTGGTTGAAGTGTTTTCTCTTGAAACCACATAGGGGTGCCACCGAGCACCAAACCACAGGCACAATATTTATTACTTAATACAACTTTGGGTTCAAATAAAAGGCTTTTATTTACCACTACCAGTTTTCTAATTAAATGAAAGCTAAATACACAAGTATACACAGATTCTTTTCCTCCTTTTCATCCTCCTGATGAGTGTTGCCCAATACCTCCTAACTGACTCCCCGTGGTGAGGGATTAGTCATCCAGAGCACTTCAGTTAGTCCCTCTCCATCTCCCAGCGACAACACCTTCTGGCAGCACGCAAAGATCCTGTAAGGGTTGTACTTCATGTCTGCTGCGGGTGTCTCAACTAGGTTCAGCCTGGAGGAGCATTGACACCTGCCACGTGGGGGAATGAACTGTGCCTGGCATGCCCTCATTTATTGCACCAGGATGAACAATGTAAGGTGTTTCCATATGGGCAAAAAATTATCCTCCATCTCAGCTGGGATGTCTGTCCTTCCTCTCTGGCACTTACACCATATGATTTATTTTCTTCTTTGCATTCAATTTTAAATCATATGACTTATCCATGGCAGCATAATACACAGCTGTTAACATTTTATTACAGGCAGAGTTGTGTTCTCTGTGAAGTTTCCATGTTCTCACCATGCTGTTACATGATCAGCAAATCTAATTTTCAACTGCTATGAGTCAGGGTGTCTATGTGAGTAGCCCTTACTCACTGGATGAATGTGCTAGTGTATTATCCTTTTCTCAAATTAAATTTAATTGAAGCCTGACACATGGTGACTAACACTCCTGAAAAGAACATGCCTATTTTTCCTACTACTGTTTTTAGTGCTTCAGATTCAGTCTCTGCGGTATAATTTTCTTTTCTGTTTATTTTTCCTATGGTTATTTTTGAACATGTACAATTATTTTCTTTAGTGTCACCTACACAATATGTTTGAATTTCAATTACCCCTGACTTTACATAATCTAAGGTCAGATGTTTTTGGTTGGGTATTTAAAGAGTTAAAAGACATATACGTATGAGCATTTTATAAATAAGGACCAGTGTGCTTTTAACATTAGAACTGGTATTATATTTTTACATTTTTTAATATTTCCTCTCTGTGCATGTCATTTGCCTGTTCCTCATTGATGTTTCCTAATTTGCAGCACTGCAAATGGCCATGTTATTGTAACTCTGAAATTCTGTTCAGAAAATGTGATTGATTGACATTTTTTTCTTTGTTTTTTACATGAAAGACTCCCTGTTATTGCCACAATTGACACCATTGAATGCTGGCACCCTGGTGTGAATTGCTGACTATCTCCGACATGCACTTGACAACATTTGGATATTCCTTTCACTTTGAAAAATTCTATCAAGCTATCTTTATTGAGGTTATTGTATATTGTATCCAAAAGTGACTTTACAATAATGACCCAAAATGACTATACAATAATTACAAAAACAATATGTTTATGTATAATATGCTACCGTGGCTGTTTGTTTGTCTGTCCAGGATTTTAAATCACCTGTAGCTCCAAGGTTATTCCTCTTTTTATTTTTATTTCATTTTATTGTAGAATAAACTCTCGGCAGCGGCCTGCAGGGCGGCTGTGTGGCACATGCGTACGAGTGCTGTTCTCATCCCTACCAGCTTTACTGTCACTTCCCCTAACTCTTCAAATCTTAAATCATTCTTGAGGCAGATTGAAGACTTAAGTGCCAGCTTAAATAAAAAGTTAAAGAAAACATACTAAATAAATGCAACACAAACAATGACTTAATTAGTTTTAATGCGAAAAGATGCTGACGAAAGAAGAGAAGAAGCGGGCCACTAGGGTGGAGAAAAGAAGAGCTGCTCAAGAAGCAGCAAGTGCATCAACCTCTGAGAAAACGAATAGTAAATGTACAGAGAAAGAGGATGAAAACTAGGAATGCTCAAGTCAAGTGTATTCACTGCACGTTATCATGCAGTATGTCGTTACTGGTCACTTATAATCATTCACATTTTTCAGTACATGCAATACAAAAAGATTAGGCTAATCTAAAAACTGACAGTACTCTAGTTATTTCAGTTATCTACAAAAAAGTATATGCACTCACCTGAAACTGAATAGCAATGCTTTCACAGAACTTGAAATACAAAATACAGTACATCACCAACATCAATGTGAGACGTGGAAAGGAGAACACATGAGATAGCCCATTGTGGACCTGCAGTCAGCAAGTGAATATAGCTAACTCACCATGTTTTCACATACATGGCAAACCTGACAATGCATGCAAATGCAAAAATGAACACTGGGCTATCTTTGTGAAAATAAATGAGGTGTCTTTTAGAAATAAAAAATATGGCGAGTACATTTATTGAAATACTGGTGCATGTACTGAATCACATACAAAAATAGTTTTATGGCACATATGTACAGAAGCAAAGAAATCCAACTGTTTATTCCTTCCATTTGCATACATTGTTGGATATTCAGTGTCTGTAGCAACATGAGACTGTCACTTTCCGGTGCTGTGCTTCTCATATGCCATTGTGCCATCCACAATGTGCCACCTCACATGTAATGTTTTCACACAACTTGAACTACAAAGGATTTAGACACTATCATAGTGTGCCAAGTGTCTGAGAGCAGCAAAGCAGTCAGGATACAAAGTAAATACTTTAGCCACCACCAATGTGATATGGGGGAAAGGTGAACATGCAAGATGGCATATTGTGGACAGAGCACGTCGCATGAAAGTAGCACAATACACATCAAATTGATGCTGGTTGCATACTTTTTATTCCAAGGTGTGTGAAAGCATTACAACGCATAGACACTAAAGACATTGCCAAGAATGCAGTGTCTGTAAAAATATTTTGAATGAGCTGCATTAACCCACGGATCACTCCATCCAAAATGTGCCACCTCACACATTAGATTGATGCTGGCCATGTACTTTACATTCCCAGTTCTTTAAAAGGATTACAGCTGTTTTTTAGCTAAATTAAATAAATGGAGTTTTCAGATTAGCATATGATCTTTTTTATTACATGTGCTGAAAAAATATGATGTGATTATAAGCAATATTTTTTCTGTGATTATCGTATAATTGTCTGGAGGAGATTGAGACAGTAATTCACATTTGTGTAGCAATATACAATATGTGCATGTGTGTTTATGTGACAGTATATGCACCAGTATTTCAGTACAGCTGTATTAGGGTTTTGGCTTCTGTATTCATATGTATGTGTTTTCGCATTGATTTCTAAAATTATAAATTCATTTTAGGGGTTTTGATGCTCCTTATTATGAATATGTTGTTTTGTTCCTTATTTTGCATTTCTTATAATTACCACTATGTTTTGTTCCCGTCAGCAAGACCATTTTACACATTGCTAGGGTGTGCCCTTTGAGATTTTGATCTTCGTGTCATGATGCAATGGGATAAAAAGTCATCTTGGCATTTAATTCCTTATCTGAGTTGTGAACACAAAACCCTTTTTCATATTACTTTTTATAAAAGAATTTCTGTATTCTTTTTCCTAGTTCTGTCTTTATTGCCCTATATTTTTCTCTTGATTTGGCCTTGGCACTTATGTCCTCGATCTTCCTGTTTTGACCCTTTTCTGTTACTCAGTAATTCTCCCAGTCATTTCTCAGATCTAGTCAGTTCATCAACATAACAGTAACTCAGATCTTAAAATGAGTGAAAACCCGAGAAGAGATACGTTTATAGAGAGATAAGGAAATTGCAGGGGCAAGTAAATGAATTAGAAGAACAAAAAACTTTTTAATTTTAATTGTGTCTGGGTAAGCTTTTTTAACTAATTGAAATAGCTGCAGCAATAGCTAGACAACTGACTGGACAGTTTTATAATCAGTTTTTCATGATACTTGCCCTTTACCTACATATTTCATTAAATAGCCTATGCATGTATGGCTGTAATTTTCATAATCTATTTATATGAGTTTGATTGTGTTTTTAATGACAACTGAGAAGGTAAGCATTGAATTACCTGAATTAAACATCTCCCTTATTCTAGCAACAATAATCATCTTATTCTTAATGTGAAGTGAAAGTTGCACCAAAGAATATGCAGGTAAGTATAAAAAGACTGAATAATAAAACACATGAAATTCTAAAATGAACTGATTTATTGCATTTTCACTAGACTCTTCATTATAAATTTGAAATTCCTTTTTGCCTTAAGTTTATAACACTTTACATGTAACACTCAGTTAACTTATGTTTAAGGGTAATTAATGTATTGATGCCCTTAGGCTTGTTTTTGTGTTTTTTATTCCCTCAGGCATTTCCATACAGATCCAGTAAGTATTTTCCTTGTAAGAAATACTTTTTGCTTTTCTTTTATGTGACAGAACAAAACATCAATGCTTATATGACTTGTGTGTTCTTCAAAATCACATCCAACAAAATAATTGAGATATGCAAATCAATCACTAATTAGGAGCTCTAAAGAATTGGTTTTCAAGTAGTGTTCTGCGACAGCAAAGACTATGCAATGGATGATGGTGTGGCATTCCAGGCAAGGCTGACATTCATTAAAAAAATCTAATTAAATATCCTAACATAATTTTTAAATAAACATAAAGGTAATTCAAATAGAGCAGTAGTCCTTAACTCATGCAGTATGCAAGCAGCTGTCAGGTGGTACAGTAGGGAATACAAAAAATGGAATTGGGGAGTAAGGGTGAAAAGTGGAACCATTGGTTACACAGCGGCCAGTCCCATGTCCCCATGTGTCTCAGGCAAGTGCTCACCATCTCATCCCCTCCACTCTATGCACTGCACTAGCGTTCCCCCTTATGTCTGGTTAACTACATTTACAAGATTTACAAAACTTGTTTTGTTTACCATTATTTTCAAAACAGTTTTAGAATTTGGCAGACTAAGGCAGAAGGATATACAATGAGGAATAGCTTTAGTGTTGAAATTTTCATTTAAGTGTTAGTATTATTAATCAGCAGTGGAAAGTAGAGTTCCAATGTTCATTAAAATCCATCCTTTCATAAAAAAATAAATAAAGGAATAGGCCGCAAGTAAAAGAAGAACTGTGCTTGCTTAAAGTTATCAAAACTGGGACCCTACATTGAAAACAATGACCCTATTAAGCATAAAGACACTTGAAGCCATGAAGGAGGCTCAGCCTCCACCATTGACCTTGAACTATTTTTCTATCTTTTTTTGACCTGAAGTCATATGGAACTTGAGCGATACTTCCGAAAAGTTGACAAAACACAAATATGAATTGTCTGTGTTTCCATTGAGTGATTTCATGCAAAAAAGTTTGTTTTATCACCTGAAATGAAAAACGTCAACTGATATGATGAATGTTGGTTCTGTTATTTCAACTTTGTCTATAATCGCCATATTCATTTTTAATCGTAGGCGACGAGAGTGAGTGAATACAAAAAAGGGAAGGTGAACTCCCATACTTGGCAGAAGCCAATTTCGTATTAGGGATTTCTTTGAGAATTGCCTGCAGTGATTTTACCGAGGAGCTGTGGGTACAAAATTTTAGGATGAGCAACTCAACATTCTTGGAATTATGCAGAGACATGAGATAATTTCTCTTGCTGTAGCATACATGAGGGAGCGAGTCCCGACTGAGAAGTGCATAGCCATCACGCTTTATAAACTGGCTATCTATGTGGAGGATTGTCGCTGAGATATTTGGTGTGAGTAAAACAATCGTTCATAGATGTGTATATGGGGTGTGTCAGGCCATATGTTCCAAACTAATGAGGCAATACATCACTTTACCTGATGTGGAAGAGGCACAGCATTTTTTGTAGCTCAATTCTGATGCACACAAAATACCTCATGTGTATGGTGCAATCGATGGCTCACATATTATTATTCATGCACCAAGTGATGGGTATTGGGATTATGTTAACAGTAAAGGCTGGACATCTATTGTTCTGCAGGTGGTTGTTGACAAAAGATTAATTATTTAGGGACATTTGTGTTGGGTTACCTGGTAATGCTCCATTCAATGCTTACATGGACTGGGTGTTGGGCAAGGTTGTGGGGTCCAGCGACTGTGGGCCATCTGTTGGTGAAGAAAGATTCATTGATCTTGACTTTGCTGACGATGCTGTGATCTTCACAGAGTCAATGGATGCTCTGATTGGCGCCGTTGAGAGACTGAGCGAGGAATCTGAGTGTCTAAGCTAAAAACCAAGATCCAGGCCTTTAATGACCTCTTAGACACAGCCACCAGCAGTGTGTCTGTCTACGGAGAGAGTGTCGAGCTTGTTGAGAGCTTTACTTACCTTGGCAGTGACATTCACATCTCTGGTGACTCTTCCTATGAAGTCAGTAGATGGATTGGGAGAGCATGAGGAGTTATGAGGTCGCTGGAAAGGGGTGTTTGGAGCTCACAATATCTATGCAAAAGGACAAAGGTTTTTAGAGTCCTGGTGCTTCCTGTTTTGCTAAGTAGTTGTGAGACATGGACCCTATCCAGTGAGCTGAGACAAAAGACTGCACTCCTCCAGTAATGTGTTTCTTTGGAGAATCCTTGGATACCGCTGGTTTGACTTTGTGTCGAAAGAGCGGCTGTTCATGGAGTCCCAAATGAGGCACATTACCCGCATTGTGAAGGAGCATCAGTTATGGCACTTAGGCCATGTGGCGCGATTCCCCAAGGGTGATCTGGCTCGCAGGATCCTCATTGTCGAGGACCCGAGTGGCTGAACCACGGCCAAGGGGACACCCATGTAACACTTGGCTGTGGCAGATAGAGAGTCATTACCAGAGGGTGGGACTGGACTGTGTGTCTGCCTGGGGGGTTGCCAAATCCCGAGCTGTTTTGTCATGTGGTGGGTGCTGCAACACATTGTACCAGTGCATGCTCCCTGGTAGTGCTCATTTTGCACAGGGATTTGAAAATGTATGTCCTGAAAAAAGGGTTTCAATTGCAGTTTTGCAAATTATTGTAAATTATTGTCTGAAAAAGCATATAAATATATATTAGTAACATTTAACCTTAAATTTTGTTGATAAAGGCAAACTCTATGATTTATACCTTACATAAGCACCAGGGTCAGATTTGGACAGGGTGATTGTGGTGCTGGACTATAAAATAAAATCAGTGCTACTCAGTCTTATGGGTGCAGGCGTGTGCTTCTGGAAAGCCGTGCAGCTGTGGGGTGTTCAATGGTAAAACACTTGCTAGCCTGAAGGCACGATCAACTTGGCTTATTGACACTCCACAGTTCGTTAAGCAAAGCACCTATGCCCATAAAATATAAAAGGGTCTTGAGTAGAGAGACAGAATAATTGCAAATGGAAAAGATAGAAAGAAGGGAGTAAAAATCAGGAGAACGGTTGGGAAAAGAGCAGAGAATGGATAGGGACTGCAAGCCAGTGCATTGGCTTGAAGGCAAGTCAGTTGGCAGCATGGGGAACAGCGTTCCAGGGGTGGGTCACTTCTGCTCAGCAATCCGTAGGAGCAGGAGCAATCGATTGCTCCAGGGCCTCTGCTGTACCAAAGGCAGGTGGCAGAACAGTGGCTCAGAGTGACCAACTGAGTGGGAATCATGCTTGCCAGTGCTTCCTCCCCACTGTGAAGATCTGATGGGTGAGTGGAGAGAAAGAGAGAAAGAGAGAAAGAGGGAGAGAGAGAGAAAGGCACTGGGACTCAGAACAGGAGAAGAAGAGAAACTGATTTTAATCTATGGGATTTTTAAACTTGATTTTAACTTTTGTTTGTATTATGTCTTTATTTATTTATGGATTGTTTTTAACTCTGGCTGACAGCGCTTATTTTTGTCATGGATTTTTTTTCTTGGTTATTTATTCAAAGTGGTGGAACTGCACTGTCTTTATTTGGACACTGCATAAATAAAATGCACAAAGCACTTTGATGCACCAATCTTGCTTGCTTCTTTGTCCCCATTGCCATAGTTTATCCCAGCCATGATTATTGATGATCCGGGTTCAAGAAGGTGTCAAGGCTGTGGGCAACTAGGCATCACAGTGACCTTAAATGATAAGTATGGTATTTTTAAAGTTGAAGTTATATCTTCACAATCATGGTATATATTAAGTTGCCAATAAATTGCATTCTACAGTGAAGCATTTTTATAAATAAAAAAAAAAAACCTTGTCTGTTCTTGCAGCTTATAATGGGGATAAAGTGAGCACTGGTCCATGGATAAAGGCAAATACCTTAAAAAGGTATATACTGTATGTTCACTTTGAAACAGCAAAGTTTTCAGTTTAAGAAAACATATCTTTTGCATTTATGAAGCATCCTTGTAGTAATGAAAAGGAAACTAGAAATAATTATTTTAAAGCTTTGAGGGAACAGCAGTTCAGTTTCTAAATGCAACAGTGCTCACTTTGTTGATTGTATGTGCAAAGTTCTCTTCATTTTTCTGTTTAAGGAAATATAAAACATTATATTTTATTGTTATGAATTGTTGCACAAGTGGTTCATTGTCTAGTGCCTATGAGAGTCTACTGTCTTCATTTTATTGTCAGGTGTGCACATCAGAGGGTCACCTTCTGGGCTCATCAGAGGTAAGCACTACCACCCTGGGACACCACAGTGTGTGATCACTGACACTGACACTCCCATCTCTTGGAGAAGACATCCATTGAGGGAAACTGACCCCGTCCCTTCCGGTTCAAGAGCTATAAAAACAAGGCGCTCCCAAAAGAAGCAACATTTGGATTTTGTCTCTTTATCACACCATTGAGTGCCTGTTATTTTCAGTTACTTTATTATTTGAGTAAATGGGGTGGGCTGGTTAGCATTCCTCTTGACTCCTGTCATACACTTGACCAACAACTCTATGTAAATAATTATTTAAACTGTAGAACCTAATAATTTATGTTTTTAATGAAAATATTTTTGAGCTGATATCCTTATTATTTATCATATATTGTTTTATTTAGTGTCAAATTTTATTCTGTCCCATTTCTATAATACAGATTACTGATAGTACACAAAATAATAAAATATGTTTTATATAAATATATTCAAATTTAGTTTGGGAATTTAGCCATTTAATTAAGAAAAACAGACAAATCATGAAGAATAGGGACACATGCAGTTGGTGATAAATTAACTTCTCCAATATGGCTCCACTGATAGCTACCCTATGTATTTCTATTAAAGGCTAATTTTTTATACAAAATTAATAGCTTTATTTTGGCAAACACTTTGGAGAAGCTCAGCATTGTCATTGATGCTAAACTGAATGACATCTCCACAAGACATCATCAAAATCCCAAGCACTTGGAGATCTTCAGAGAGGAGGGCAGAGAAAAGGCATCAAGAAGCATATTTCAATTGAATGAGAAAAGCCTTCACCTTTCTTTAAAACCTGGGCTGGAAAAAAAGATCATTCTTTGCAGATCCATCTTCTGTGAGCACAAATCCAAACTTGTTAGAATTAGTAAAAGAGGAGTGAAAAACTGTGAAATGTTTTCAAGTGTTTGTAAAGGTGCAACATTGTAATGCTTTCTAGGGTACAGGGCAGAGAGACAAACACACAAGATTGAAAGCATAGAAGCAAATCTGCATCAAGAACATACAGTCACCTCTGTTTGAGGAGATGGATGTGGGTTTAATGTACGTAATGTCAAAGTTTGCAATTTTAAGGTCCTTCTTCTGAACCTTTCCACTCAGCTGTACCAAACACCGAGCAAAGGCATACTTTGAAGCACAGCTCATGGCCTCCAGTGTATACACTTTCTCAAAATGCATGTCAAAGAATGAGTTATCCTGCAAGAACAGAAGAAGAGACATGGTTAGGAAAAAACATCTTAATATATACTCTGTTTTAACCCACTAAGAAGATTTAAGTGGTCAAATGCATTAGCGTGCAATTATAAAAGAAGAGATTACAAGAAGCAGACATGGCAGACTTTCTGATTTCTTGGGAAATGCTGGACATCTACTCCATCCATAAAGGGTGATATTACTTTAGTCTGACCACAAAAAGGCTTTCTTCTTCATAAATTCTGCATTAGAAGTAAATGGATAAGCATCCCTTCATGTCTTTAAAGTTGGTTACTTTCTTACTTCTTCACAAGGCACTGTTTAAAAATATATACAGGGCATGCTGAAATAGAGACAGAGAAGAAAGGTATAGTAGCAAAGAATTTTTATTGATAAAAATTCATATAAAGGTAAGTGAAATAAAGTACCATCCATGGCGTATGTTTTAATAATGCGGCACTAACTACTTGTCTCATCCGGAAAAAAAGTAGAGATTCTGGAGCACTACTGAACCCTGACCTACATCCATCTTGTACGTGCTTATTTTTAAAAGACGGAAAGCCATAGTCAGCTAGTGTGAAGGCACCATTCATCAAGGACCTGCAATCTCTTGTCCTCCTCTGCTTCAGAGAAACACACGAAAACGACAGCATAGTGTCTACAGCATGTTCAGCCAATTGAGTCATAACTACTCACATAAAGTATTAAAGTTTTTCTACGGGTATGGGTTAATCAAGCTTCACTCTGGAACAAAGATTGCAGCAATTTGACAAAAAAGAAGGTTAAGTAGGGAAGTTTAAATTGAATTCAAATGCAGGATAATTGGCCAGCTACTTGTAATCGTGCAGTGCCTTTTTGGTAAGGTCCATACATGGCAGTTATAATGTATAGTTTTTGTACTGATGATTGTGCTGTAGTCTTCTTTCATCCTCCTATGACTCAATAAATAAATAAAAGAGATTTGCACAGAGTACTAAGATATTTACAAAATCCTTAGTGATAATATTGTACATTAAAACAGATTTGTTCTAATCACAATCCAATGTGCTTCAAGTTTCATTGCTCATGACAACATTATACCTGTGTAAAGACTCTATTTCAAGACATGTCTTCCTTTTACCCCTCAAAAATGTACAAGATAGGCTGATTGATGACTTGGATTAAGCTAGCACAAGACATTAATGGGTTTTTGGATATTGTGATGGGGTGCCTGGTTGACAAAGGGTTGCCAGATTAGGGGGAACCACTGGAATTACAGGGCTGGGCATTGTCCCACACAAAATATTTTGTTGTTTTACCATTTTATTTTTAGAATATGAGAAAAGCAGACAGGGAACCACAGTAATAATAAAATGGCACAGCATACCAGTCCAAAGCAAACATGGTGTCACGCGTTAACCTAAGATTCTGGTCTTTGGTTTGAAAACTGGAGTAAAAGCATACACAGGCATATGAAAATTTTGGAATCTCCTCATAGTTTAAAATTTCTTGAATTTCAATCTCTTGAAGTTGTGCAACATCAGAACTAGCTATTGAACCACAATGTCACTGACATAAAGTAAATAAAGAAAGAGGAAATATCTTTATTTATTATTAGAATTATGTTAATTTTAGGTAACGTCAGACTGTCGTGGACTAGGAGTCCCAGGCACTAAAACAGTTCCAAAAGCACTTACAAAAGTGCCCACTAGAGGGGAGTATACCCCCAAAAGCCAGTTAGAATAAGGGAAAGAATCTACATAAATAAAAAAAAAAGATTCAGGTGACAAAATCCTCTGCTCAGTAACAAAAAGCCAGCTCTGAAGACCACAAAAGTCATAAAGGAATTGCCTGAAGCAAAGGCAATCCAAGCAAAACAAAGTCACAATACAGCATCCAGAGACATAATCAAAAGAAAGAGAGCAAAAAGTCAAATAATCTATAAATTACAAAACAACACAAGTAAACTAACCACACTTGGACACATTTGAAATGGCCCCTCAGGAACTGTGTGAGACCCTCCAGATTTATAGAGTGAAGGGTAGTCAGTGGTGGTGATTGGCAGGGTGGCCCCCGCCTCTTGTGGGACCACCCACATAAACACATGGAACATAACAAAAGCAGCTTACATGTATAAACAGAATCAAAAACAAAGAATAATGTACATAAACAGCATAATTCAAATAATAAAAAATGTACAAGAGGCGTAAACATGAATCTCAATCCCAGCTAGGGGAGGAACCCTGGCTGAGATATGACACAGACATTCAAAATTACATATGCAAAAATTAAAAAGTAAATGAAGCCATGCATTTCTAATCTAGAGCTATTTTCTTAGCTGCGTTACCCAATTTTGAAACACAGTAAGTTACAGCCTTGTCCAGCAGCACCTGCACAAAGAAGAGCCAAGCAGGAACTGACTGCCAATTCATTACTGAGCTCACTCAGGTTGAATATCCTGATTCACTTTACAGTGGCATTGTGCATTGTACTGCAAATTGTCTTCCCATAATGCAAACCACAAGAAGAAATCCACCCAAAAGCAGAAATAATGTGTAAAAGCCTTTCCAAAGTGACAGAATGGTATTTAATTTCAATCCCTGCATAACAAAGAATAGCAATTAACTCAGATGTCAAAATTTGTTGGAATAGAATGGCATTTGTCAATCTTTTCTTATAGTCTTTCCTTAGCATATCCAGCAGGGGGCACATGTTTCCTGGAAATAGGTTTGTTAGAGATTGCTGCTTTACTAAACCAATCTTGCTCTCTCACTCTCTCTTTCTCTACATACAGTATATATATATATATATACTACGGGGCTCTGCCCCCTACTTGCTTTGCTCGCCAACCCTCGAGTGGGTACTTTGCGCCAGCCACTTTGCGTTTCTGCTCTTCGCGTGCAAATATGCCTCTTCATTGGGAAGAAACACTACTTTTTCCTGATGGCAACATGAATTAGATGATCTACAAGTCTCCAACTTAAACTTTAAAGCAGAATAATATCTACATACTTCTGTCATATCACCTATGTCCATAAATTCAATCTCTTTTCGCTGTTCCGTTATTTCACCGAGTAATAATTTCGATTTGTTAGTGCTAATGCGATCTTTACTATCAGTGTTTTGAGACTTTCGAATTTTGGTACTTTCGTAATCTCTAACCTTCTCTGCATGTGTTACGGTGCCAATGATTTTGAACCTCTTTACGACATTCTACTTGTCTTCTTCTCTTTGTCTTTTATTTCCGACCACGCTTGGAGCCAAGAACGCAGGAACTGTGGCTGACAATAGCCTTCACACGAATGAGAAATGAGTGGACCATGGGTATGGTTGTAAATGTTTAAAAGGAGGGCAGGACTTGTCAAAATCTCTTGGCAAAAAGTCTTCGCTCATGGGACCTGAAATTATCTCTCACAGGAGTAGAAATTATCTCAGAGAAAGTCTCGTCTCAGGATTTCCTTTTATAATAGAGAGATATATATTTTGTATGGATTTCTTCATGTGATTTACATTGTGGGAAGACAACGCATTTGCATTGATTTGCACAGTGGGCAGTACAATGCACAACATCACTGTAAACTTTGTAATTTCTTTTATAAACACTGTAATATATATTATAAAACACTGAAATATTTATATTATATGAAATAAAATATTATATCCTTCCCTAATAATAATAATAATACATTTTATTTATATAGCGCCTTTCCCATGCTCAAGGCACTAGTGGTACAGTGGTAATTATAGGATAACACTACATAAAGGATACACTTATTGCAGGTTCTTTTAATATTAGCTGATGCCCCAGTAAATAATTTGTTAAAGGAAGCTACTGGCAAAGCACGATGGAGTTCCTGGAAGTTGGCTATGTCCACTTCGAGAGAGTGGGTGTCACGTTTTAGCCAGTGTTTCTCTGCAGGATGGGGGTTCAGTCATTTTTCTTGTTTGTTTTGTTCATTATTTTGCCATTTATTTATGTTAATGATTCATTTGTTAATTATGTGCATTAATCAATTGTTTTTGCCTGTGACTCTAAAATGTCTTGAGCATGTCCCATGTGTTTTGTGAATGGTCCCCCAAGAGGAAAGGCCACCTGCCAATTACCATCAGGAACTACCCTCCAGCCAATAAATCTGGAGGGTCTCCCATAGTTCCTGACGGTTAATTTCAAATGTGCTAGGGAGTGGAGTGTTTACTTGTGTTTCTTTTGTGTTGATTAGTGATTTTCTGGATTTTTGATTCTGTGCCCTGATTTTGGCTTCTCCTTGATGTTTTGTTTTGAGTGTATGTATGCCATGGATTGCCTTGTCTTAACAGAAAATTACTTTTGTGCTCTAAGGCGCTTTGTGTACTACAGAACATTTTTGTTAAAAATAAATTTTATTTTATAAAGATTCTTAAAGGCCCTTTTGTTTCTGGGTTTTCCTGGTAATCCCTCTCATTGGGCAACTTTGGAAGTATTTTTGGGACTCCTTGTTCATGACAGTGGGAGGCACGGTCCTAGACACATCTAGTGATGTCTTCCATCTGTCTGTGGGTGAGTTTAAGCATTCATGGCAGTTGCCAGAGCTTTTGTAGTTTTCTTACATTTACACTTTTCCAACATAAGAACACAAAATTACCTTGGCTAACACAGTTCAATTTTAAATAGCACAGAGTTACTTCTGACCATGAGCTGACCATCACCTAACAAGGAGCACATCAGCACTCTTTTAACAGCCTTCTTGTGCTGCTCCATTTTCCTCTCCTTATCTCTGTTTCACTCTTTTTCTATCAGCTTGCTTATATTGCTTAAATGCTTCAGTTTTGTCTATCCATGGTCTCATTTACAAATCTTAATGTAAAATAATCTTATGTGGAATTAAACTTGCAGATCACAGTGGCACACTCAAGACCTTTGGCTACACTTAGAACCACAATCGTGAAGCACTGCTGTACAATGTTATATTAAATATGTATAACATTAGTTCATACAAATACTTAAAACATTATTTCTTCATAATGCTACATGAAGGCAAGATGACTCACCTTTAGCATCATTAAAATGCAGGAGCACATCTTGAACATTTCAAATGATGAAAATGTTACATTTGTTCTCTTGCTTATTATGAGCCTGTAAAAAATTTTCAGAATCATACCAATGTGTATATGGATGGACAGAGTGGCATTTAAAAGTGTCAAATACTGTACAGATTGCACTAATGAGTTGTCTACAAAAGGAACAGAGCAAAAACACATAATAAACTGCAGAATAGAAGAACAAACCATTGGTGAACTTGGTAAGTGCATTTAATAGGTTTTGGGAAAGGACCATAAATTATTAACCATTGAAAAATGCATGAGAGCGGTGCATTGTAGGTTAAGTACATAATGGATAAATGCTACATGAGAAAAGTGGAAAAGGTAACAGAAAATTAACAACTTTGAACATGAAAGTAGGAGTAATTACTGCACATCATCATCGTCCACTACATTTACTGCAAAGAAATGCAATCAGACCCCATTAGAGGTGTTTAAAAGAAGAAAAAAATATGAGTCAACAAAGGGATGCATTGGAAAATGACATATTTTTCAGAGCGTGAAGAAGGCTAAACATGATGACAAAACCATGGCTACCCCCTCCTCGATTTTGAGTTTTCGGCCAACTTGATTAAAATCAGACAATCTGTGAAATTGACAGAACAAAAATGATCCCAGACTCTCTTTTGCCAAAAGGATGGATATGGCTGTAGTGAATACGTATTTTAAGAAGAGGGAGGAACATAGGGTGACGTACAAGAGTGGAGGAAAATGCACACAGGTAGATTACATAATGTGCAGAAGACTCAAAGTGAAGGAGATTGAAGACTGCAAAGTAGTGGGAGGGGAAAGTGTAGTTAAGCAGCATAGGATGGTGGTTTGTAGGATGATGTTGGAGATCAAGAAGAGGAAAAGAGTGAGGGCAGAGCCAAGGATCAAATGGTGGAAGTTGAAAAAGGAAGACTGCAAGGTTGAGTTTAGGGAGACGGTGAGACAGGAACTGGGTGGTGACTCTCTCTGCAGGCCTTCCAAATGTGCCATCGATGTCAGAGTTTCCTTTAAAGCCCCAGATAACTGAAATATGGTGACGTGTGATGAGTTGGCAAAGTTATCTCTGTATCTGAAAGGAGTATTGAATGGAAAGTATTTTCCTTTCTTTCTTCTCCTTTTCTGATTCTCGCTTGTTCAGATATGTCCTTGCTCCATTTTGATGGCCTATTCTGCTCTGCTGACTTCTCTTCTTTATCTTTATTTACTGCTTTCTACATATTTTTGCTTATAGTATGTACTAGTGGTTAGGACTTTGGGCTACAGTTCATAAGGACGTCTGCTCCGCCACCACCACTGGGGCACTGTTACTGTCTCTGTTCCACTTGTATTATCATTATCACTTATGGAAATTGGCATTGTGGCTTGGTAGTATTATGTACTTTGTTAAATTCCTTGTACACGATTCCCTGTGAAAGTACATTGTGTGCATCTGCTGGTCGTTTCTTACTGGTGCAAACCGTGTTTTTGTTACTTCTCTGTTGTTTTTCAATTCTCCATTCAATATACCCCTGGGTTATTGTTGTAACTTTGTTTGGACACTTGGAAACTTGGAAATCTTGGTGCTACTCTGCCACACCACTCCATTCTACACTTTTCCTGCCCTCCGTGAGCTCTGCCTCATTGTGTCTTGCACTTTTGGTGTGGTAAGAGAGTGAGTCTCCACTTTCGTACTTATCTGTGTCTGAATGTTCTTTGTCTGGCGGGCTTGCCACTGTCCTCTCAATGGACCGGTAGGTGTTATGCTTGTTGGAGCCTGACTAATGTAGTGTTGGTAGTACTTTAGTGATGTAGCAAGGTGGTTGTTTCTTCATGGAAACTTTCCCCTGACAAATGCCCTTTGCATTTGCTTGTCAGAGAACAACTGGGTATTTTACGGTGGAATAAATCTCTGGTCCTGTGTTTTTTCAGTGTATTTGCTCTTGGAATATTTGACAGTCATATCACTGCCATGCTGAAGAGATATTAATCATCACAACTGTGAGGTTTGAACTTTCTCCCTCAGTTAAACTTTGCAACACATGACCTCTTTATGGCACGTAGAATTATTTGTCCCTCTCATTATGTTCATCGATGTGCCAGATATTACTGGAATGCATATTGTTCTTCTGCTACTGTGATTCCCTGTACTTGGCCTTACAGTTGTTATGAGATATAAGGTGTCTGATGATTTCTGTTTGATGAAAATGAAACGACTAGGAAACGATAACATAAGCCAAAATTTGCAGTTAGTAAAGGCAAGGTCAAAACACCAAAACAGAAGGTAAACAAACCTTGAGAGCAAAATGGTTTTAAAATTAACGAGAAACAAAACCCAGTTCTAAGGCCTATTTGGAATAGAAGTGAAGATTTTGATTTCGAGGCATGAATCCACTGAGAGATAATATAAACAAGAAACACAGTCGTTTTTATACCATCACCTCCCATGATGTCAAAATGCAACAAATGCAGTCACATGATGCATCCTACTGCATCGCATAAAGAAAGGATAAAAATGGGACAAGAACAAAATTAACTTGATTAACATGGTTCTGAACTTCTGAATGATCAATAAACCCCAAAAATATAATCTACATAATAAATGAAGCACCCAATACATTTGTAAAACATGTTAATGTTGGAGCAGTTATTTACAGGTGATATGTGTTGTCTATTTTCATGATTTATTGATGAACAACATTTTTAATGGACTCAGATAAGATCAGCCCTTCCCATATTATTATTTTTTATTTTCTATTTAAATTTTCTTTTAGTGAGTTGTAGCATCAGTCTATCTGTTGCCTCAGTTACACAGCATTTGATACATGATTCTCGACAGTAGTGTTAACATTTGTCTGTTGGATGCCATTCAGAATCCATGGGGTTTTGTTTAAATGGCTTGAGGATGAAGTAGCTGTGCACTGAGATGGTTCGTGTCCTACCTGAAAGGAAGATCTATGTCTGTTAACACAGATGGGAATTTTTCTCAGTCAATACCTTTCACACAAGACATCCCACAAGGTTCTATCCTGACTCCCCTTCTGTTTACCCTTTATCTGCTCCCCTAGAGGGCCATCTTTTATAAACACGATGTTGTGTATCACTGTCATACTGATGTTATGCAGCTTACCTCAAAGTTAGTGGTGACGTCACTTCATCTGTAAAAAAGTTGTTGAAATGCTGTGATGACATTGAATATTGGATGTCACAACATTTCTTACAATTAAACGAAAATAAAATGGAGGTCGTTATTTTTTGTCTTACCACATCTGCAATTGAAATCGGCACTCAGTTATGTCTCTTGGCAGCAATGACTCATAATGATGTCAGAAACCTAGGTATCATCTTTGAGTCATCAGTAGGTTTTGAAAAACAAACTTCAACAGTAGTAGAGTCAAGGTAAATTTCTGTACTAAAATGCTTTCTTTCACAGAAGCATTTTGAAACAGTAATTCATGCCTTTATTACATCTCAGGCAGATTATTGTAATTCCTTATATGTGGGGCTGTCAAAACCTACTTTGTCAGGCCTTTAGGTGGTTCAAAACACAGCACCTAATTTTTTTATTGGGTCTAGAAAAAAGGATCATATCTCCCCCATTTTAGCCTTTCGCCACTGGCTACCAGTGAGGTGTCGCATTGATGTTAAAATCTTGCTGTTTAATTAAAAAGCCTTGCGTCATCTTACTCCAAAATACATCTGTATGCGGCACAGAGAGCACTGAGGACATCTGGACAACTGCACCTTGTAGTACCAAGGTGTCGGCTGAAGTCAAGGGGAGATGGAGCTTTCTCAGTTGTTGCTCTTAGGCTTTGGAATGACCTGCTTTTTTACATCAGGTCTTCATCTTCATTCAAGGTTTTTAAAAGGAGGCTTAAGACCTACTTGTTCTCTTCTGCCTTTCACTCTGTATAATAGGATTGTGGGGTATGTTTTAATTGGTTGTTTTATTAATCTGCTTCTGTATGATTGTTTGTATTGTGTTTATTTTAATGCTTCTTTGAACAGCACTTTGGTGCAACTTCTGTTGTTTTAAATGTGCTTTTATAAATAAATAATTTTAAAAAATAATCCATTGGAATGAAAAATGACAGACATTTTATAACTAAATGTATTACAAAATACATTTAAATAGATGATGTATCACTATGCTGAATATGCCCAACATATTTTAACTGACAGGTGGTTTATATGATATAGATACTGGAGAGTTTTCAGTTTTTTTTTTCTTTTTTTACAAAGATAAGGAATTGGGAGCATGAAGGGGAATATCACGTAAGCTGTTTTGTGCTTTCTAATAAAAATCAGCCATTACGGAATAGTGGTTAAGGCTTCAGACTTCAAACCCTGAGACAGTTGATTCATATCCTCCTACTGACACTGTGACCATGCACACGTGACCTTGTACTCCTTGTACTTCAATTGAAAAAGAAATGTAGCCAGTTGTATCTCCAATGTTGTAAGTCAGCTTTGATAAAAGCTTCAAACAAATAAAAAAATGTAATTGAAGTTATGTATTTTTACACATTCTTTTTTATTAAGGCGCTAGTGAGTGGCGTCTTGTTGCATGTCTGTTTTACATGCAAACAGTGCTTGAAGTCGATTATTTCTCACTGGTACTTTGGATCAGCACTTCAATATTTTCCTCTTTGAAGTACCAGAGGCATTTAAAATCAGCCAGTATTCATCGGTAAGTAGTACCAGCACTTTTCAAAACCTCTCTGTACTATAATGCCACACATCTTAACCAGCTGCTATGTATGACTGGAAAATCTATTCATTTTGAACTATTTATATTTGCAGTGGGAAGTTAGCTAAAGAAGCTGAAAAACTTGGAGTACCATTGATTCTTTTTTCCACCTAAACCACTATATGAAATAAAGAATTTAATTGTACTCCATTCAATGTGACTACTACTACTACTACTGCTACTACTACTACTATACAGTACCTGTATGAAGGCCTATTTATAAAGTGTCTAAGTATGACTGATTTCATTTGTTCATTTTTGGATCTCACTTAGGCAGAGCTCTAACCCAGCCACAGGGGATGCACAAATCAGTGTGTTTCTTCGTGCCGGTCCCAAGCCCGGATAAATGGGGAGGGTTACGTCAGGAAGGGCATCCGGTGTAAAACAACGACCACCACCAGTACTGTTAGCCAACAGGGTGCTGGCAGAAATTGGGCTACTGTTGGCCGAAGAAGAAGAAGGAGAAGAAGAGGGGGGAGACATGTCCGAAGGCAGGACAAGAGAAGGAAAGTAAAGAGAGTGGAACTGAGGGTAGGAACTTTGAATGTTGACGGTATGACTGGTAAGGGGAGAGAGTTTGCAAATATGATGGCGAGAAGGAAATTTGATATATTGTGCGTGCAAGAGACTAAATGGAAAGGGAGTAAGGCCAGATGGATTGGAGGTGGATTCAAATTGTTCTATCATGGTGTGGATAGGAGGAGAAATGGGGTAGGGGTTATTCTTTAGGGACAGTATGTCAAGAGTGTTTAGGAAGTGAAAAGAGTGTCAGGCAGAGTAATGATTATGAAGCTGGAAATTGGAGGTGTAATGATGAATGTTGTTAGTGCATATGCCATGCAAGTTGGGTGTGCAATGGATGAGAAAGAAGATTTTTGGAGTGAGTTGGATGAAGTGATGAACAGTGTAACCAAGGGACAGAGAGTGGTAATTGGAGAGGATTTCAATGGACATGTTGGTGAAGGGAACAGAGGAGACGAGGAGGTGATGGGTAGGTATGGTGTCAAGGAGAGGAATGAAGACGGTCAGAGGATAGTAGATTTTGCCAAAAGGATGGACATGGCTGTAGTGAATACGTATTTTAAGAAGAGGGAGGAACATAGGGTGACGTACAAGAGTGGAGGAAAATGCACACAGGTAGATTACATACTGTGCAGAAGACTCAATGTGAAGGAGATTGAAGACTGCAAAGTAGTGGGAGGGGAAAGTGTAGTTAAGCAGCATAGGATGGTGGTTTGTAGGATGATGTTGGAGATCGAGAAGAGGAAAAGAGTGAGGGCAGAGCCAAGGATCAAATGATGGAAGTTGAAAAAGGAAGACTGCAAGGTTGAGTTTAGGGAGATGGTGAGACAGGCACTGGGTGGTAGTGAAGAATTACCATTCAGCTGGGAAACTACAGCAGATGTAGTAAGGGTGACATCAAGAAGGGTGCATGGCATGACATCTGGACAGAGGAAGGAGGAAAAGGAAACCTGGTGGTGGAATGAGGAAATACGGGAGAGTATACAGAGGAAGAGGATGGCAAAGAAGAAGTGGGATAGTCAGAGAAATGCAGAAAGTAGACAAGAGTACAACGAGATAAGGCACAAGGTGAAGAGAGAGGTGGCAAAGGCTAAAGAAAAAGCGTATGATGAGTTGTATGAGAGGTTGGACACTAAAGAGGGAGAAAAGGACCTGTACAGATTGGCTAGACAGAGGGACTGAGCTGGGAAAGATGTGCAGCAGGTTAGGGTAATAAAGGATAAATAAGGAAATGTACTCACAAGTGAGGAGAGTATGTTGAGCAGATGGAAAGAGTACTTTGAAAGGCTTATGAATGAAGAGAACGAGAGAGAGAAGAAGTTGGATGATGTGGAGAATCAGGAAGTGCAACGGATTAGCAAGGAGGAAGTAAGGACAGCTATGAAGAGGATGAAGAATGGAAAAGCCGTTGGTCCAGATGACATACCTGTGGAAGCATGGAGGTGTTTAGGAGAGATGGCAATGTTTGCTCGAGGATGTTGATGGAGAAGTATATAGAAGGCCAGAAGGAGTTGCATTGCATCTTTGTGGACCTGGGGAAAGCATATGACAGGGTACCTGGAGAGGAGCTGTGGTATTGTATGAGGAAGTCGGGAGTGGCAGAGAAGTATGTAAGAGTTGTACAGGATATGTACGAGGGAAGTGTGACTGTGGTGAGGTCTGTGGTAGGAATGACGGATGCATTCAAGGTGGAAGTGGGATTACATCAGGGATTGGCTCTGAGCCCATTCTTATTTGCAATGGTAATGGACAGGTTGACAGACGAGATTAGACAGGATTTCTCGTGGACTATGATGTTTGCTGATGACATTGTGATCTGTAGCGATAGTAGTGAGCAGGTTGAGGAGACCCTGCAGAGGTGGAGATATGCTCTAGAGAGGAGAGGAATGAAGGTCAGTAGGAACAAGACAGAATACATGTGTGTAAATGAGAGGGAGGTCAGTAGAATGGTGAGGATGCAAGGAGTTGATAAAGGTGGATGAATTTAAATACTTTGGATCAACAGTACAGAGTAATGGGGATTGTGGAAGAGAGGTGAAAAAGAGAGTGCAGGCAGGGTGGAATGGATGGAGAAGAGTGTCAGGAGTGATTTGTGACAGAGGACAGACAGCAAGAGAGAAAGGGAAGGTTACAGGACGGTAGTGAGACCGGCTATGTTATATGGGTTGGAGACGGTGGCACTGACCAGAAAGCAGGAGACAGAGCTGGAGGTAGCAGAGTTAAAGATGCTAAGATTTGCTCTGGGGGTGATGAAGATGGGCAGGTGATGGGTGTAACAGAACAAGATGCAGAGGACAGAAAGATAAGGAAGAAGAAGATCTGCTGTGGCAACCCCTAACAGGAGCAGCCGAAAGAGGAGGAAGAAGAAGAAGACCTAGGCAGAGCTCTAGGAGCTAAAGCCTATGCTGGTAGCACTGGTTTCAAGGCAGAAACCAGCAATGTAGAGGGCATAGATAGATAGATAGATAGATAGATAGATAGATAGATAGATAGATAGATAGATAGATAGATAGATAGATAGATAGATAGATAGATAGATGATACTTTATTAATCCCAAGGGGTAATTCACATACATCACAGGACACATGCCAATACTTGTAGTAACAGGGATATTTTAGAGTTACCCATTAACCTGACACACATATATTTTGATTTGAAAATAAAACAAGATTTCTTTAAGCTTTTGTTTCATTTTACGTTAATTTAGTTACTCTTAAATTCAGTTTAAAGTGTTTAGCAATGGGTCTGACACTAAAATGTACTGTATAACATTGATTAACATGTTTCAGGATGGTTGCTGTAAGCATACATGCAGGAACTGACAAGAAGTGAAATAGGAGAGCAAGTAAATATACAGCATGTCTGCCTCACATCTTCAGGTTAGTGCTCAGCAGATCAGCCATATAACAACAAATGAGGTGGACATTTGGCATCACTTTATATTAAGTAACATTATTACATTGTAGTTACTCTGTAATCACTCAGTAACTACCTGCCAAACCAGAGTGTAATTAGAAATTATTAACCTCGGAATTCTATGTAAAAATTGTTGATTCCGATTAAGGGCTAATTGATTTTATTAATAATAATAATAAGTTTTATTTATGTAGTGCCTTTCATACACTCAAGAACACTTTGCAATTCAATAAAAACACATTAACAAGACAGTAGAAGTTACATACAAGAAAATAAATAATACTCATTGAAATGAATAATAGATTTTTCCTCATGAAGACTGAGAGGAAGAGCATCCCAAATTTTAGGGGCCATCACACTGAAAGCTCTGCCACCCATAGTTACTAATCTGTATTTAGGTACAGTGAGTAAGTTAGCATCCGATGATCTTAATGCACGGGCAGGAGTGTAAGGAAGCAGCAGCTCAGACAGATAATGAGGGGCTAAACCATGAAGGGCTTTAAAGCTGATGAGAATAATTTTATATTTGATTCTTTAAGAACCTGGTAACCAATGCAAATAATAGAGGACAGGAGTGATGTGAGCAGATTTTTTAGTTTGTGTAAGTAAACGAGCAGCAAAATTCTGAACATACTGTAATTTATTGATATATTTAGTTTGGAGGTCATTAAACAATGCATTGCAATAATCCAGATGGGTAGTGATGGAAGCATTAATGAGTGTTTCAGTATCTTTTACACTGAGGAAAGAAAGAAGATGATCAATATTTAGGAGATGGAAAAAAGCTGTCTGTACTATTGACCAAATGGCACCCAAATTACAGACTGATGCTGAGGGTTCAAACAAGATCCCATCGAAATCAATTTTTAGCCCATGAAGGGTAGAGAGGACAGATTTGGTACCACCTAATAAGATTTCTACTTTACCAGGATTAAGTCATAAAAAAATTATCTGTCATCCAATGATTGATTTCCCAAGCAAAAACACACAATGTGTGTAAACGAGAAGCTGTAAAGCCAATTTTAAGAACAAACTAAAACTGAATGTTGAATCAAGCAATAGTGATGACAATGTGAATTGGTCATCAGATGTTGACATGGATAATGAAACTGATGCATAAGGTACTGTACAACCAAACTTATATAATATAGTGCAAGAAGGTTCATAGTAAAAAAATCGGGAGTGGTCTCCCCTAGACTTTCTTATATACTCAGATATAGGGATGGATATTTGAGGAGTAAATTGCAAGACAATGATTATATTTCTATATTATGTACATTAAAGAACACTCAACAACAAATCAAATCAAATTAATAATATATTGAACAATTATTATAAAAGTAAAGTTGAATATATCGGAGTCTGCTGCTGCATACATTAAAAAGTACCACTTGTTTGTAGCAGAAATAGCTCAAAAGTTGAACGAAATCTATGTTTTGTACCTAATACTTGTATGCAAAATTTGGTTGACCTAAGTGAAAGCATACTCAAGTTATTGTGTTTACATACACACATGCATACACACGCACACAGACACATAGACATAATTCAAAAAATGGTATTTTCAGACTCGGGGAGGTCTAAAACGTCGAGAAAATCTCAAAATCAAATTTTTGGACGATTCCAATACATTTCCTATACTTTGTATATGAGAAAGTAAAAAGACAGGTAACAGACTTTAGTTCAGGTATTGCAAACATGAACTCATTACTCATTTACTCTTACGTGCAAAATTGTTCAGTCCTTTTGTTAAATTCTAAAAGTGTTCAAAAATTGCAGTTTAAAAACTGATCTTCAATAAATAAATAGTCCAATAAATAGATCCCATAAAACAAGGTTAAAATCAAAGGCAGGTTCTTCCTTTATCCTATCAGGACTTTGCAGCATGAGGAGTTGCCTGTCGACAGGTGCAGTCTTCCATTAAACATGGGTATGGAGCACACCGCCAGTCTGTTGGTGTCCGTATTACACTCCTCTGAAACCCAAGCATGTCTCCTGTTGCCAATCTGTAGGCATCTATCTGCTCCTACTCCTCCGAATTGCTCTAAGGAACGTCCCTCTCCAACCCCGCACTCGAGTACAGGCCTGCTGCTTGCTCCATTGAGACATATTCCCAAACACCTGCTTTATTTCCGGATGACACAGGCTCCTCACCATCTCGCCTTTTATCGTAACCTCAATTCTCTCTTGTTGACCTGAACTTTTTCTTCTTTTCCTCTCTTTTTTTTCTTTTTTTTTCTCTTTGTCTTTTTTTTGATCTGATCCTCATTTGTTCTGGTTGCTCTTTGTTATAGTTGTCCATGTCCTCCTCTGCCCTGCAGGCTCCCTTATATCCTGCCCAACTGGGTGCAGCCTATCCTCTGCCTACTCCGCGGTGTGAATTTGGCACCTGATTGATCCAATCGCATTTGCAAGTGACTGTGTGATCAACTAAGGACACACCCACACCTGTCTGGAGCCTATAAAAGACTGATATAAAATTTTAGGAAGCATTTAACTTATTGAACGTGCTGCATCCAAGTATGGGGGCAATTACTTTTTCACTTGGGTGACAAGGGTGTTGGATAACTGTGTTCCTTGAATAAAGAAAGTAATGATTTAAAAACTGTAATGTGTGTTCACGCACGTCCCACTTCTCTAATATTGAATTTTCTTGGAAGATCTTTTTGGTCTATATGTACAACACAAGATGGAAGATTTCAAAAATGAATACTCAGATCAAAGTGCATGATTTTTGGAGTGGCATTTTTATAAATGTGTTTGTGGTCTTGCTTTTGCATCTGCCTTATGCATGCAGCACACATTTACAAGCCTACTCATTGTACAATGATGAAAAGTGCACTTCAGCTCTTTTTAAAATCCTCATCTTCTTTTAGTTGTCAGATAGAAATCCATCAAGTAACAAAAATCCACTCTGCTGAATAAGCAAATTAATTTGGGAGTAAACATTTTTTAGGGGCCTAGTATAAACATTAGGGTATTAAGCATCATTATCAATTAGTACTAAATAACATGAAGGTAAAAGGCACAGAACTGTTTTCATCCTAATTTTAATGGAATTCATGTCAATGTTTTATACCAGTGCATATGGGGGAACAGCTCAAAGGTTCTGGTGCTGTTAATACTCTGCCACTCCAGGGGTTGGTGCTGTGTGCTAATATCCTTTGTCTTCTTCCCTCTTAAGACTGGAAGATTGACGGCTATACCACAAATGACGTCACTTCTGGTTTCCACCTACCTGAACCAGCCCCTTCCTGCCAGAAGTTTTCAAAACAGGAAGATAGGTAGTTCATTGTTGGACTTGCAACTGAGAAGAAGTTCTCACAACTGTATAACCTTGTATTTTGTTGTAGACCTGGGGTGCCCACACTTTTCTGGCTTGCGAGCTACTTTTAAAATGAACAGGTCGAAATGATCTACCTACATTAAAAATTATATATATCTATACTAATAAAAGGCAAAGCCCTCACTGACTGACTGACTGACTGACTGACTCATCACTAATTCTCCAACTTCCCGTGTAGGTAGAAGGCTGAAATTTGGCAGGCTCATTCCTTACAGCTTACTTACAAAAGTTGGGCAGGTTTCATTTCGAAATTCTACGCGTAATGGTCACAACTGGAACCTATTTTTTTGTCCATATACTATAATAGACATCTGCTCGATGGCCGTGGGAGGCGGAGTTACGCCTCCCACATAATTTAGTGCCTGCCCATATAAGGCCGTCCATCAGCAGCAATCCAATAGAAATACTGCCGCTGAATATTCACGGGTGAAGGACTGTGCTTATGCAGACGAAGATGAGATGGTCATGGTGGTGTTTGGCACAAACTCAGCGAAACTGCGAGAGAAACTTTTAAGTGCCGGGTCTTAGCTAACATTACATACAGCCGTGGACATCACATGAGATGGCACCAGCACAGCTGGGAACCTTCGATGCATGTACACCGAGCGGCTCACGTGAACTGACGCAGTGCACAGACAAAAAGCAACAGGTCCAAAGAGTGCTGAACAAAAACCGAATTACACAATTGAGAAGGCAGCAAAAAAATATGAAGCGTCTGACACATACAAGCATATTCATAAGTGCAGCTACTGCGGAAACAAAGCACACGGTGGAAAAAGTCAATGTCCCGCTAAAGGAAGACAGTGTAAAAAAAAATATATATATATATATGCGTGTGTATATGTATATATGTAGATATGTATGTATATGTATATATATGTTTATATATGTGTGTGTATGTATGTATGTGTGTATATGTAGATATGTATATATATATGTGTATATGTGTTTATGTATATATGTATGGATATGTAAATATATATGTTTATATGTGTGTGAGTATATTTATATATATATAGAGTATATATATATATATATATGACAGCAACACTCATCACTCACAACAGTGACTAAACAATTACATTGACAATCATGTTACGTTATTTTCAAAATGTTTCCTTTTCTTTTTCATTACTTCTTTAAAACACTACTTCACCGCTGCGAAGCGCTGGTATTTTGCTAATATATATATATATACTTATATATCTGAGTATACTTTATACATAAAATATATGTTGTCGTACCTTGCATAACTGAATAACCTTTATGGCACAATAACAATTCAATACATTTATGGTCACTACAGTATTTGGATTTAATAATCTTCATGTGGGAAAAGGCTCACTCGCATAAATAAGTAGAACCGAATAATGCAGACAAGGAGGTAACACATTTCCTCATGTTTGGGTACTTTTCCTCAGAGTAAGTTCCAAAACTGTCCAAGAGCCCCAGACTTCAGCTGAATGTCATCCTGTAGTGTCAAAATCTCATCCTCCACTGTAGAGGAGTTTTAGCTGAAACAGTGTTGCAATTTTGATGCGAGTGAATCACCCTCAACATCTTCCCTAAATGGATAGCACTTAAATGTAGCGATTGCTCAAGTAAAGCTGAGTCTTGAAACTGTCTGTCAAAGTCTGACAGGCAATTTTGAATCTGCTCTGTGTGGTGTATGCTGTCAAGTTCCGCACATGCCTTCCATTGCGTCTCCAGCTCTGACGCGAGGTTTTGGATGTTCCCCAAATCAAGGTACTGCAGCTTTGAGGACAGATGTTGAATTTTTCATTTGAACGCATTAACTGAGCTAATCATATTGACCATGGAGTTCTCTTTTCCTTGCAGCTGTAAATTAAGCTCATTCAACATGTTGGTCAGATCGGAAAAAAAATGTCAAGTCTAGCGACCATTGATCGTTATTAAGTTGCTTGTATTCTGCATGTTTAATAACAAGGAGAAACTCCTTTTTCTCCGGCCAGGGGTCTTGAAATCTCAGCAGTAATTTTTCCCTGGCCATCTGTCTCAATGAAGGCCTCTTTTTATCATTTCTCCATCTTGGAAGGACTTCTTATGCTTAATGATCGAGTGACTCGCCTGGAACGATGCTTTGGTGTGTCTACCTTTGCTTTTGAATTCAGCCGAGTGAAAAATGACAGCTGTCCGATTAACTGCGATTTTAGTTCCCTCTACTTTCTCTTTCTCAGATCGCTTTTTGGAAGGAAGTCAGTTTTGCAGTTTTTATGAACAGTTTGAAAGTGCCTTTCCACATTTTCCTTCTTTGGAATAGTAATGATACTGTAGATTGACAGATCAGACAAATGAACTTCGATTGTGACATTGTAAGAAAAAAAATCGTCTTCCAATTCCACATCCAGCCCATAAACAACATTTTTTTTTAAATCCCTTCTTTAGTCGATATAAATTGGAAGGCTAACTAGATTACTTAGATAGCCGGTGTTTTGCAGTAGCTTGCGCATTTGATCGTGCATGCGGGATGACCAGTGTGTTAGAAGAAAAGAGATCTTAGACTGGCCGTCCTGTATGTCAATCAAGTGGCAAATGCAATAGGGAGGCTATATGATAGACTAACGTTTAAAGGAGGATATATGATAGACTAAAGTTTAAAAAAAAATTTTTTTGAATGAAACGCGATCTACCTGCACTACCTTTGTGATCACATATATGCATTGGGCACCCCTGTTGTTGACATATTGTAGTCAATTCAACGAAACATTTCTGTAGAAATGAACACAAGTTCAGGTAAAAAAATAGTGAAAGGGAGTTTTAATGACAATATTTGGAAATACTTGACAACCAACACTGACACAAATGTTTATGTCAAGTACCAAAACAAAATTAGTCAAACTTTATGGTTCACATTGAAGTTGCTTACAATTTTTCTAGCTTTTGAAGGTGTTTTCACTGTAGCAGCCAGTGAATAAAATTTTAATGGTGAACTTTTAGAATTTATGGTGGAATCCCATTAGATATTTACTTTTTACATCTGTAGTTTAACATAAATAAGAATAATCTTATATCATCTTATAGTAATAAATCCCTGCATGCAGCAAACCATCACTACACAATAGACAACTTCCTTTCACTTCCTGATAATAAAATACTATTTCCAATAGATTCAGTATTTCAAATACCTTTACACTAACATTCAACTCATTTATTTTCCATGACAATAATTTCAATTTCATCATTTCACCTCATATGAAAATCCATTGCTTGACATTAATGTAAGAGAATCCTTACATGCCTCAAGCATCCCAGTTCATTTTTTACTGTTTAAACTGTTAAAATGATCCCCTTGATGAACATTAAACACATTTTCTTTTACTATAGAATGACAAATTGTTTCTGGACACATTCATCCAATTGTTGTAATGTATATGTATATGTGTATATACTACATATATAGTAAAACTACAATGCTGCTTCAGTCCCCACCAGCACAGTTCTGGAAACATATTCTCAGCAGACACATAACTATGATTGCCATAGTAGTGGGTAACAGTCATAATGTTTCACTGCACCACTTGGTCCTTGTTTTAATCGACCATCCATTCATCTTTTTCTATTTTGCGGCATGGTAACACATCACATGTACCATCTCATAAATGTGACCTTTAAGGCAAGTGCTCTAATCATGCCCTGAACACTTGTATTTTTCTTTTAAAATCTTTTAATTTTGGTTTTATTAGATAGGTTTAGAATTGTGAGGATCACAGAGGGGCTGGGGTCTGTGGGATAAGTAACAAATTGCTGTGATTGCTGTATTGCAGACAAAAGCATGGACTTTTCCTGTAGGTGGAGAACACTGTCAGGAGTGATTTGTGACAGACGGATATCAGCAAGAGTGAAAGGGAAGGTCTACAGGATGGTAGTGAGACCAGCTATGTTATATGGATTGGAGACGTTGAGAATGACCAGAAAGCAGGAGACAGAGCTGAAGGTAGCAGAGTTAAAGATGCTAAGATTTGCATTGGGTGTGTACAGGATGGACAGGATTAGAAATGAGTACATTAGAGGGTCAGCTCACATCGGTAAGTTGGGAGACAAAGTCAGAGAGGTGGGATTGTGTTGGTTTGGACATGTGCAGAGGAGAGATGCTGAGTATATTGGGAGAAGGATACTAGAGGATAGAGCTGCCAGGCAAGAGGAGAAGAGGAAGGCCTAATAGAAGGTTTATGGATGTGGTGAGAGAGGACATGCAGGTTATGGGTGTATCAGAACAAGATGCAAAGGACAGGAAGATATGGAACAAGATGATCCACTGTGGTGACCACTAATGGGAGCAGCCGAAAGAAGAAGAAATTTTTTTCTCATATATGCGGAGGACTTTTTGCGAGCAGGGGTGCGTACCCAAGTCACCCTATTGGTAGATCTGGCCACATTGCCAGCCCTTTCTGGACTTATGTTTGAAAAAGTAACCTTGCACTAACTGCCTTAGCTACATTAAGATCCCTGTGCTACCACCAACCAGAGAGAGAAGGTCTAGTAACCTCTTATCGGTTCCTACAGCTTCTACTGAATCACCTGCCCTCTAGTGCTGGGTGGGGGGCATTAAATTATTCTCTCCGTCATAGTTGAATGCACAACTGATTACATCAACTTCTGTATGGACATTGTATTTCCAGTAAGAACAGTATGCTGCTATGCTAACAACAAGCCATGGATTACAAGTGACATCAAAGGCCTTTTGAACCAGAAGAAAAGGGCTTTTAAAGACGGTGATCAGCATGAGCTCAAGTGCGTGCAGAAGGAACTCCAAGTCCAGCTCAGGGCAGTGAAAGAGCAGTACAGGAGAAAGCTGGAGCAGAAGTTGCAGAACAACAGCATGAAGGAAGTGTGGGATGGGATGAAGATTATCACTGGCTGCAGCTCGAAGTGTGGTGCCACCTTCGAGACAGACGTGGAGAGAGCAAACCAAATGAACAACTTCTTTAATAGGTTTGATCACCCTAACCCACTCTCACCTCGGAGTACTGCATCCTCCAACCATCCTTCTGCTGATACCAGCATAGGTGAGACATCTCCACCCACAATTATAGCAGCCCATTTGAGCAGAGAGCTGAGAAGACTTCGTGCCAGCAAAGCAGCAGGTCCAGATGGTATATCGCCATGACTGCTGAAGGCCTGTGCATTGGAACTGAAGAGTTCTCTACAGCGCATCTTCAACCTGAGCCTGGAACAGGGTAGAGTCCCAAGGCTTTGGAAAACATCTTGTATCACCCCAGTCCCAAAGATATCACGTCCCAGTGAGCTGAATGACTTCCGGCCTGTTGCTCTGATGTCACATCTGATGAAGACCATGGAGCGGCTGCTGCTTCACCACCTGAGGTCACAGGTCCGCCACGCCCTCGACCCTTTGCAGTTCGCATACCAGGAGAAGGTGGGAGCGGAGGATGCCATCATCTATATGCTACACCGATCCCTCTCCCACTTGGACAGAGGCAGTGGTGCTGTAAGAATTATGTTTTTGGACTTCTCTAGTGCCTCTTCTACGCGGTGGTGTGCTGGGTAGGCAGCATAAAGATGAAAGACGTCTCATGCCTGGACAAACTTGTTAAGAATGCAGGCTCTATTGTAGGAGTAAAGTTGGACAGTTTAACATCTGTGGCAGAGCGACGGGCATTAAGCAAACTCCTGTCAATCATGAATAATCCACTGCATCCACTGAACAGTATCATTTCCAGGCAGAGGAGTAGCTTCAGTGACAGAGTTTTGTCACTGTCTTGCTCCAGCGACAGACTGAGGAGATCGTTCCTCCACCACACTATGCGACTCTTCAATTCCACCCGGGGGAGTAAATGCTAACATTATTTAAAGTTATTGTCTGCTTTTACATGCATTTTTATTACTCTTTAATTTAATATTTTTTTTTGTATCAGTATACTGCTGCTGGATTATGTGAATTTCCCCTTGGGATTAATAAAGTATCTATCTATCTATCTATCTATCTATCTATCTATCTATCTATCTATCTATCTATCTATCTATCTATCTATCTATCTATCTATCTATCTATCTATCTATCTATCTATCTAGTTCTTGCCCAATGTACATGCGTCCCTTCCTGTTACCTTTCTTGGTCACTCTGCAAACATACAATACAAAATATCCTATAGTGGCATCTGCAATCCCATACTGGCCAATACAGGACCTCTACTACAGTGATACCATTTACTGGAGTCGGTGGTAACACAATACTAAGCAACATGATATTGTAATCTAATTACAGTTCCCAGTTATAAATTACTTTATTGTGTTAAAGTTTAAATACTCGTAACCACATTACAGTTACTTAACTAGAATTTTGTTACTTGCATTGCAAATGCTTCTAAGAAAATAATAGGCAAATATCATAAATGTCTTGAAAGACTGGCATAACATTTGAAGAGGTGAGTATGGCTGCTCTTTTTGAGTCCTTTGCACTGCACATGTGCACAATTTTCATGCAGTCTTGCAGTACATTGATTTTTTGACACTGTCAGATTTGTATGTGAGATATTTTTTTATTTAATTATATGATAGCTGCTTTTACTTATGGATTGTGTTGAGGTTAACTGTGTCTTTATCAATAAATAAAGATTATAAGTTTTACTTTGAAAGATACCTTTTCAGCTTTGAAGTGCTTTGAAAAGAATGTGATTCACACAGTGAATTAATTTGTAGTTTAAGGAAAATGGAACATGGTGTGTGCCTAGTAACTTAATAATTAAATATTGTCATTCCTTGTGATGTACAACCTCTTGATCAAAGAGCTCATAGGTAATAAGATTTACAGAATCACAGAGTCTTTGATTTCCAATCAAATAAAAATGCCTTGAGTATCACAGGCCATAAAAGACACTGCCCTATACCTTTCAAGTTTTCGTCTCCTTTTTGCTCCCACAAAATTGAGAAACCTTTTTTAAGGTTTACATAAGAGTAAATAGTAATTTTTGCACTACCTAAACTAAAGTATTACTGGCATTATTTTAGAGAACTAAAGGCATCTGCTGGATGGTTTATATATATGAAATGACACAGTGCTAATGCTAGTAATGTAGCGTACTTGTTTAAATGTTGAATTTAATTTCACTGTTATTGGTTATTAAAATATTGAAAGGATATCTGAGTGTCATCCCTGTACTTTTCAAATAGTGTGTAATTACCTGGGTTTACAGGGCAATGAATGTAAAAATAAACTAGTTAACAATGTAATACTGTTACAATTTGAGAGCATTAAGAAGTATTTTGTAATGAATTGCTTTCTTTGAGCAATTACTGCAAGTCTGTTCTTTGCAAAATAGTGAAGCCATCACATTATCCTTGCTATAGCATTTTTGGCAAATTTAGGTTATGTGTGAACACTGATTTTCTTTATTGTACTTCTAAACATGTTCATGGAGCGAAGCTGTTTTAATAAGAATACCATTTAAACAGAATGATGATCAGACATTGAAGTAATTGTTTAACAGAGAGAATAAAAAATATAATTATGAAGAATTGATATTAGGTATAAAGATAATTCATATTACTGGGAGAAGGTTATTGATAACAAAGCTTCAAAGTTCACTGAAGAAAGAACAAAAATAATAGAGGATAAATAATAGATAAGTCCAGTGTTTTGCAATGGCTGTTTAATAGACAGACTTACTTACAGTATATTTATCAGAATGTTGTGAATGCACTCTGCTTTTCATCATTTTATGATCTCATCTCTCATCTTGTTTTATATCTTATTCTCATTGTGAGAGTCACTCTGGAAAAAGGCTTAGTTGGCCAGATGACTTCAGCTTTTTTGGTAGAATGTTCAGGTATTCCTTTGACAACAGGGAGATGCAATTCCGCCAATTTCACCAGAGTGTCTTGGGTTGGCTATAAGTGAGCTGTGGAAAGAACCAGGATATCTTCTCATTAAATCTGCAGCTTACCCTAACTGAATGGAGTGGTGGCTCTCAGGCTAGGAATCTTTGCTGGAAAGGTTGCCATTTCGAATCCCATAAACACCAGAAGTGACTCTGCTTCATTGGGCCCTTAACCTGCAATTGCTTTGTCCTGGGTATGAGATTAATCTGCATCCAACCCTGCAAGCAGGTCCTCCAACTTACAGGAAAAGCTTGGGGATTGGTGGCAGGATTGGCACTCCAGCCACTGTAAAGAACCACACACTGTTCCAACGTGCTGCTGCGTTTTTGTTCACAATCCAGGTGGTTCATTTTGTGGTGAGTGCAGCAACACACTATCAGTGCATGCTTCCAACATATTCCTCTTTACACTAACTGGCTTCTCTTTAGCTGGAAGAGATCAACACTTCTATTCTGAGAAATTCCTGCACTGTTGAGCTCCTGACTCTATCACTGAGTATGAATCCAATATTTTGCATTAGAACCAAATATCTATAAGTACCTAGGACCAGCTAAAAGGAAAAATGTATATATACTGTAAATGTCAGGCAGAATTATCCAGAATCCAGATCATAAGAAAAGGGGTATCCTTGCCGAGAAGGGAAGCCAGAATAGAAGCAACCCTTACCTCAACAGAAGGACAAAACAAAGGATCAGTGGGGGAAGGCTCCTGTTTCGAAATATGTTTATCCCCCATCCACTAAATGGTAGCATCCCATGAACTTAGCAATCATGTGGACACCTGCAGGGCATGATGGGAGATGTAGTGCCATGAGTCATCTCTGCTGGGTCCTGTGGGTGCTGGCAGGGGTTACTGTGAGAATTCACGATTCCTGTTTTATGGGGCTTTCAAAATGTAATAGGAAGCAGGCCATCCTCCTCCAGCTGAGTCAGAGTCAGGAGGAAGAAAGAAAACAATCACTAGAAGGAGGTGGTCAGAGAGAAGAACAGGAGGAAGAAGAATTGTACTTATACTTGCTTGTGCAACCTTTAGGATTAACCTCTGAGGTATTTTTTATAATAAAAAACACGTGACTGTATTTGTATTGGTTGTACCAGGATTTGGGGCTTGGTTCTACCCTCTACCTCACAATACCTTTTTTGATCCTATCAATAACTAATATTAATTCTGAGTGCTGGAAATGCTAGAAATATTTCTGGTCAATTTTTTTTAGGAGAGAATTCAAAGTTAAAAATGCAAAACCAATAGTTTACAGTAAATGTCAGGGTGTCTTAATAAGGTGTTTTTATGAGCTCGACTTTGTTATTTTTGTTAATTTATTATTTTAACAGTCTTTTCCTTGGTCTCTTAAAATAATGGATGTAATGTTTGGGGAATTTAAAGATCACAAAATTTAATGCTTTGTCTATTTTTTAATTTAGGACATTTTTGAAAACATTCATTTTGAAACTATTCTTCACAAGGTGCCATTTTGTTTTTAGTATTGGCATTAGCATTGTTTGCTGTTTGTAATGCAGAGTTGTCCAGGCATGTGCTATGTAGGACATAATTACTGTCACACATAGCACATCTTGTCAATGAACAGGTTCATGACTAATTCAAGATTTAAAACTTGAATGTCATCATTATTAAAGATCTCTCTGGCTAATGATTATATTTTTGTTCTTCAGCTTTGATTTACATCTTGTGGTTTGGCTTAGGCTAATGTGAAACTAGCTAACGTATTTTTTTGATGTTCTCACTACGTCTCTCGATTTACGATTTTGTCCATGTTCTGATTTGTATCTTGTTCTCCTGATTTTGATTGTGGTTCATCACTACCATTACATTCCATCTCCTATTTCCATCTCAATTAAAATGGATACCACCCTGTACAGTCATTATACAGTATAGATATCTGAATCAGGAATAGTGCTAGGATCAAATTCAAGTATACAAAAGCTTGGCTAAGTGAACATAAGTCAAATGTCCTCTGGGTTGGCCATACCATAAAGACAGAACTGTTGTTACCAAAACTGAATTCCATAACAGAAACAAGGCATCTGCTCCTTAGTTTGAAGATTGCTGGCTGTTGACATAAGTTAACATTTTAACACCTTGGGATTATATGCGTGCTATTTCTGGAATTTTTATAAGCATTCTTACCATGATTTATTATTTTCATCATTAGGATGTTGAGGTGACTGCAACATCATTTTGGATGGATCTTTATAAGCAATATCTGGTCACTGCATTTGCAATGCAATGGCCATATTAATTGTAAACCTGAAAGCAAACTACATTTGGCGATTGGCATATTGGTGTGTTACCCATGCCAAATGTCAAGTTCTAGTTCTGCTTGTTAAAGAACTTGAGACTCAAATGCTACATTTGGTGGTGGTGGGGCATATACAGCACTTGCTGTGTAGCACAATTAAGTTGTGTCACCTCTGAAAACATTTTGTTTTACATTTTTTTACCTTAATTATTCTTATTATTTTATTAAAATCATTTATTTTTGTAGTGATGTAATTTTGTTTGTATTTTCATGTTTGAGACCATATTGCTGATAGCTGCTTGGCTGGTTGCTGACTCCAAGTGACTTCAGTCTTCCATGAGTGGAGAAGATGGTGGCTTGCAATTATTACTATTTTATTGTTAGATAAAAAATAAACAAAGGCATTAAAAGAATCCACTAAATACAAAAATTTGTTAGGGAAACTCTTGTTAGTTTTGTATACAATAATCCTACTGTTATGTTGACAATTTTTAACCAACACTCTTATTTTGATGTATGATTGTAGTTTTTTTCCGTTTTTGTCATTTGCCTATCTTTTTGATTACACATTGAACCTCTTCTTTTTCATTCAAGTTCTGTAATTGTCTTCTCATTACACTGTCATGTTCACAGCACAAAGGAAGGAAATGCATGCTTATCATGAACATGTAAGGGCACACATGGCAAAATAAATCAGTTGTCATATGTGAAACTAAAGCTCAGATTAAAAAATAAATAAATTTAACAATAGAAAAGTGCAAACCTGAAAGCAAACTACATTTGCAATTGGCCCTATTGGTGTGTGTTTTTATAAATGTGTTAGCCATGCCAGATGTCAAGTACCAAAAAATGCTAAACCTCTCCAAAATCCTGAGAACCTCATTCTCTGTGTCAAAAACTAAAGCTTAGAACTGAAGGTGAGGTTTTTGACGTAATAGTCAAACAGTTTACAAACATTATCCAGGACAAGGCTTACTGCTGAACTGGAATGTTGTGATATATCATCAGTCCTGCAGACCGTAAGTTACTTCTCTTCTTTGGGCCTTCTTCCCTTCTCCTATATGAGACATTCTTTTCTGGGATAGGATCATGACCTCAGATTTAAATGTGCCGTCTTATCCCGAATGCGTCACACTTAGAAGCAAGCCACTGTGGTTTCAGGATCAAACACCACTCACCTTGTAATGAATGGCTTACATGGACTGGCATCCTTCCCAGGATTGATCAAGGAACCTTATCTGGCTAGGAGGCCAATGGAAGGATTGGGAGCTGATGAGCACCACTAAATACTTTCTCCCCCAGAATGCTAGGTGGTAGCTTCCTTGAATTTAGATCCCAACACAGACATATGCAGGACTTGATGGAACCTGAAGTCCCATGAGGTAGCCCTGTTTGGCTCTGTGGGGGCTGCCAGGGAGAGTTGAAGGGACTGTCCCTACGTTTTGGGACTTATGATTGACCCAGAAGTATTTTCATCAGGCTATGCCCTAGCACCGGAAGGACACTCGGGTCTGGCATAAAAAAGCCGCTCAACCTCATCCAGACGAATTGGAGTTGGTGGAAGTAGGACAAAGCTGGCCTAGGAGGAGTGGAGAAGAGAAAGAAGGGGGAAGAAATTGTGTTGCAGTTGGTTGATGCCTTGTTTAATGCCTTTTTTATAGATATTTTGTAAAAATAAATCTTTTAGCATTACTTGTGTCTGGGAGGTTATGTCTGGGGTTGAGGGTGCTGCAATGCCCCCCAGGTGGTCACAACCTATATGAGCCATTGTTTTCTGGGATAGGAACATCACCTTAGATTTAGATAGGTAAGACAGTTTCATTTTTAAATGGCAAAGGTGCAACCTTTGTTGCATTCTGGCTGCATTTTGGTACATGTAGAGTTCTGGTTAGCCTGTCCATGCCAGTTCTAAATATATTAAATATGATGCTAAGGAAGCAAACATAGCATTGGCTATGCATTTTCAGAATATAAATGGCATACAACAGTGCTCCTTAATCTTGTCATTCCTTCCACAAGATACCATGACGTTACCATGAGGTTTATTAAGTTGGTGGAAGGTCCAGAAGCTTAGCAACTGCTTTATTATGGCAGATAAAAATTAATTAACAGGTAACTGGATCAAACTAATGTCTCCCTTTTTAAAAAGTGGACCAACACCCTATTCTGTTACTTTCGGAGCACTCATTCCTCTTATATACTGAAGGAGAAAAGTCACCAAAACATCCTTTATTTTTATTTTGTGATAAGAATATTATATAAATGAAATACTACAATAACTGTAACCTTTGTGTAGAAACAAGAAAAACAATAGTGACAGAATAAAGTCAATTTTAAAAATCAAAATAGATAAAAAAGTAAATAAATTTAAGGTGCACATGGTAATAAAAAATAAACACAAATTGCACGTCACATATTTCTAAAATAAATTAAAAGTGCACATAATAGAAATTTTATGCACAAGCAAGACTGCATCTGGAGTGTTCGGTTCTGGTCAAAATGGCACAATAAAGACATAGCAGCACTTGAAGCTGTGCAGGGGAGAGCAACCAAGGGCCTCACAGGACGTAAGGACATGTCCTACTCTGACAGACTCAGAAAATTAAACCTATTTAGTCTCAACCTAATCCAGGTTTTTAAAATCCTCAAAGACATTGATAAAGTAGATCCAGCAACACTCTTTCATCTTAAGGTTAAATCATGTACTCAAGGACATCAGTGAAAATTAAGGAGTAGTGCGTGTCAAACTGAAGCCAGAAAGCACTTACTTCTTTTACGCAAAGAGTTGTGAGACTGTGTAACAAAGACATATAGTTAAAGTAGAAACGCTGACAATCTTAAAGAAGTATCTGGGTGAGATATTGAGACAGCTTAGCTATTAGCTAAACAAACAGGCTTGATGGACTGATTGGCCTCCTCTTGTTTTTCAAATTTCTTATATTTTTAAAAACTGACAAATTAGAAAATGGGAAAATTGCCTTATCCAGGGTTTTCTAAACTTTTTTTTGTCACAACCCAGTCTTCCCTTTTAAGTGTCTGTATCAAATGCCCGGATGATCGTTAGTGTATTCCCCCATGGAGAATTATGCACGATTGGCCGTCGAGGGGAAATCAAGGACAATTGTTGAAGCAATGTCAATAGCTTAATCAATCCGCAGCAACCCACCACGACCTATTAACATTAACTACAATAGCAACTACTGAACCAAAGGTGGCAATCTGTGACCATAGTTTAAAAAACCCTGCGCTAAACAAACCCAGTCAATCCAGTTTTTGCTTCCAGACATGTAAATCCATATCCTGATTTATGAAATTGGCATTTATTACATTTAACATTACTAAAAAATTATAAAATTCATCACAGACACTCCTGCAACAGACATTGGGTTCCCCCTTAAAGGGACTTCCAACTATGATGCACTAGTGTTTCAATACATTTCTTCAAGGGGTGGGTCCTTGCAGATTTGTCATTGCAATGAGTACTTATGTAAACAGATGCCATTGGGGCCCCTCTCCTAGTTGCCTGTCTCGTTGTCCTGTCACTATACCTCTGCTTTTGTGTATATGTCCCATCAAATGTGCATCCATGCAATAACCTCTGTCATAGGTAAGCAACTTAGTCGGCAGCTGGCTGCTTAACTGAGTGGTAGAAATCACTGCTAATGATTCCTAGAGTCCTAAGTACGAATCATAGCTGTGTCTTCTGAAAGATTATCGCTGCTGGGAAGGGAAGCTGACATTAAGCAGTCCCTCAGCAAAGACATCACATCTCTCCTAAGAGATCAATCTTCAGGTAATGGTGGGTTTTTATGCTATCGTTATGCTCCTTCCGACTCTGTGTCGTACTGTGTCATTATTAGTGATGAGCAAATCAATTTGGGCAAAAATAAATTCACAACAAATCTCAAATTTTACTGTGCACAAAAAAAAGTGCAAAATAATTACATTCCGCTTCCAGCGAAATGTATGTCATTCACACCAGAGGAAAGATATTTACTTCCTGTCTGGAAGCATTTTCATGCATTAATTCCACTTTTGTTTACTTTTCAGCTGCTATTCAAATGAAGATCTATAGTAAAAAAAAATCCCTGGAAGTGTGCAAATCCCCAACTAGGATAAGGTGCTGGCTAGATAACGGTTGGAGCGGGTTGGGGGTTCTGTTATTGGACACTTTTCATGTAGTTAGTGTATCTGTTCAGAAAACAAGTAATGTGAATGATGATGTGTTTTGTCTTCCTGTAGAAAATATGCAACATGTCACATTATTTTTTAAAAGTACTGAACTCGTCTGGAATGATTTGAACGGGAGGCACTGAATAAAATTGATTTTACTGGCGTATTATGTATTACATGCTTTATGAAGTTGCGGAAAAGAACACAGATAAACATGAAAGTATAGACAAGGTTTTAGGAAATAATTTTCCTAGATTTCCACCACTACCATAAAAAAAAACTTTTGTAGTGATTTTCACATTTCGCAAGTTTGAATTCTCTTTCGGAGAAGATCTTACTGTCTGTTTTGTGAAACATATGTGAATTGATACTTTCCTATTTTTTCATAAGGTACGTACTAAAGCATTATGTGATTTGCAGATAGTTACATTGATGGCCCATTTTCAGTCCAGATTCTAAGGAGACACATATCCAATATCAATTCTCCACTTAGATTTTGACTATGCAGGTCGTTATCCCCAATTAAATCTCCTGACTTATTTCCCTATGTAAATGTTTAAGTCTTTTAGTATGGCAAAATAGTTACTAGACAAAAGACAAAATTCTCAGAATAACGCTTATCTCTTGTAAGATATGGCCGGCCATGTACCCGCCAATACCCCAAGCCGCCAGGTGGAGCCCTCCTTGCAGCATGGAGGTCCCCAGAAGACCAGCAGGGCATTATGGACCATGTAGTTTTTATGCACCGCCCTGCTGGATGCCATGGGGGCCACGAGAGGGAGCTGCAGGGAGGACCGAAGAGTTCTTCATGCCCTATGACCCGGAAGTTCGTCATAGGAAGAGCGACGGGCTTCCGGGGTGAGAAAAAACATCATTTACCCTGACCCGGAAGGAATAAGGACTTGTGGACTGTTGGGAAGGAACACCTCCGGGTCAGGGAATATAAAAGGACTATGGGAGCTCCCAGACGATGAGCTGAGTTGGGAGGCAGGGTGGCTAAGCGTCTGGGAGTGGAGGATTTGTTATTGTTCATTGTTTATTGGAGTATTTGGGAGTAGAGGGTGCTTTGTGCACTTTATTATAAAATAAATATAATTATTGGACTTTTACCTAGTGTCTGACGTGGTGTCTGAGGGTGCAAGGGTGCGAGAAGCATCTTAATTTGTTACAATTGGCGTAGCTCCGGCAGGATTCTCTGGCCGTCAGTTTGGCAGAGGACCTGTATTTAAAAAATTTTATTGTGGACAGAATACCCCGGGAAGACATCGTCGACACACACAGGAAAAAACACCACTATCCCTGTTTTCAAGTCCGTAATGGGGAAGAAGACAAAGCAGAGCGCCAGTCACAGCGGAGGTCTAAAGCTCGGCATTGCCTACGCCAAGGCGAGCCATGGAGCAGCTACGAGTTTGGAGAGATTTCGAGGAAGACGTCTCCGACGAGGTATGTGCTGGGAATGTACTTTACAATCTTTTTAATTTAACACATGATGTCCCATGTACATACCTCCCAGATGTCCATCCGAAGGCTCTGCGGGAGGCAGAAGACAAACCCGAAAGCGATGGCGCGCTCTCTTTCAGGCAAACGAGCAACCCGAAGGACTTCCGCATTACGGGTGCCGGCAAGGGACACGTGACCTACCACGAAGGATTCCAGGAAGGTGACGTTCCATGTTCAGCTGTTTGTGGCTTCACCCAAGAAAAGACGGACTTGGTTTTCGAAGGGAAAAGGGAGATGAGCGGCACCGCTCTCCCTACAAAAAGTAAGGAGGTCCGGAAATGACTGATCGGTCTGTCGACAAATTGATGCAGACTGATGCAGTCAGCCAAAAGCGGCACCGGGTCCTCCAAAAAGAACTCCAAATCCCAGGCTCCCTTGCGGGACCTGTCGAAGCACGTGCCAGGAGCGGCCGTGTTTATTGGCTCCCAGCCGGAGGGTAAGGCTAATGATGGCTTGAGCGTGCCTCCGGTTGCATTGAATAAATTTTGGGCGTGCACGAGCTGGAGAAGTTGCTTCAGCCCGTGCACAGTTTTACAGGTGGTGCAAACAATCCAGGCGATCGTTGCAGACTTGAGAGGAGCGGCTGAAAAGCCTATGAACAAATTAAATGAGTACCTGCGGCGATTGTCTCGGGAGCCACCTGTCTTAATTGATTTAGCGGTACAGGTAGGTAAAGCCGGTACCGTATATAATGAAATAGGGACGAGTGACATGGGCCCGCGTTTAATCCATAGCGGGTGCCAAGTGGATGCGTGCCCTACAAGAGAGGCCGGTACAATAACCGAGTGGCCAGCGGAAGGGCTAATCGATCCGGGCAGCTACACAGTGCTGACTCGGGCGAGACAGCCCTAAAGATGCCGCCACCGGTAATTTATAAAGTAAAAGGGGTGCAGACAGTAAAGGGTCTCTCTTCATCTAGTAGAGAGACTCAGACTGTGGACAAGCCTCAGATCAAGCAGGAGATCCCGAAAATAAAACGGGGGTCTCCTGACAAAGAAAGAGAGAAAGCACCATTAGAGGCGGCAGGGGTTTCACTCCCAGCAAAAAAAGGGGCGGACCTAACATTTCCTAATTGTTTTCAGTCCCGCAGGGGAGAATACCAGGAGGACGGAGGCAGTGCTACGGGTGCCGAAGGTTGGGCCACATTTGGCGATACTGTCCTTGGAGAGAGGGGACAAGATATCAAACTGGAATAATATTCCCCTAGGTTCTCCAGGGACCAAGATATTCAGATTAATCAAGGCTCAACGGAATGTCCTCTTGGAGGAAGACTTCCCTCTCGGGGCAGGCCGCTCCGAATCTTTATAATTCGCCGCTGGGGGAATACTGTAAGATATGGCCGCCATGTACCCGCCAATACCCCAAGCCGCCAGGTGGAGCCCTCCTTGCAGCATGGAGGTCCCCAGAAGACCAGCAGGGCATTATGGACCATGTAGTTTTTATGCACCGCCCTGCTGGATGCCATGGGGGCCACGAGAGGGAGCTGCAGGGAGGACCGAAGAGTTCTTCATGCCCTATGACCCGGAAGTTCGTCATAGGAAGAGCGACGGGCTTCCGGGGTGAGAAAAAACATCATTTACCCTGACCCGGAAGGAATAAGGACTTGTGGACTGTTGGGAAGGAACACCTCCGGGTCAGGGAATATAAAAGGACTATGGGAGCTCCCAGACGATGAGCTGAGTTGGGAGGCAGGGTGGCTAAGCGTCTGGGAGTGGAGGATTTGTTATTGTTCATTGTTTATTGGAGTATTTGGGAGTAGAGGGTGCTTTGTGCACTTTATTATAAAATAAATATAATTATTGGACTTTTACCTAGTGTCTGACGTGGTGTCTGAGGGTGCAAGGGTGCGAGAAGCATCTTAATTTGTTACACTCTCTACAATCTTCTTCATTATATAAAATCTTTAGTTCAGTTTAGAGGCAACGTTTTAGTCCTGTTCCTTCCTTACCAACAAATCTGTGTTCTCCACTCTTTGAAAATTACATTCTTTCAAATATTCTTTGCATTTATATAGTGATTTTCTCACTACTCAAAGCGCTCAGCAATTGCAAGTTAAGGGCCTTGCTCAAGGGCCCAAAAGAGCAGAGTCCCTGTTGGCATTTACGGGATTAAGGTGCCCGAGTGGTTTTCAGAGCAATGCCATAGTGGAACTATTTTTGGATGCTAAAAGATCCGTCGCTATGAACGTTTCAGAAAGAACCTTTATTGTTTTAGCTTTATAACAGGCTCCATATAGTGAATATCCATGAATTGATGTTGTAACAGATTTGTGAAATACCAATAAATCATAATTTTAAAAGAACTCTTAGTGCATACAATAACACAAGTCCAGACTTTCTTAATCTGTTAGAGTTCTGTAGCCTACCTTTTTTTTTTTTTTTTTAACATATTAGGAAGTTTTTTAAAGCACAAAAATCCAACTTCATATGCCAAGATCCCTTCCCAGAATGAAATGGTGCTTTCTCAAGATTAGGAACCATACAACCCAGTAAAAAACCATAAAATGCCATTAAAGAATAATTATTTTTAAGAGTGCGTTTGTAGTCTAGTATATCCACATCTGTGCCATGCATGCTTGGCCAGCATTTCACTTGAACCCCACTCTTAAATTGCTGGTGAACACAAATCATGGTTCAATACAGCTTTTTAACCAGTCTCATGCCTAGTAAGTATAAATCTCGGGTCATGCGTATGTGTTTATTGGGGTGGTTGTGGGGGAATGCAGGGGTTGACAGTTAATTGGCAGCGAGAAGGCACTTTGCCTCAGTCAGAATTACTTAATGAACAGGCTTTGCTCAGTCACTGACTCATTTACTCATACTTGTATGAGTGGCTAGCAAGTGAATGTGACCCTTAGAACTGGCTCAAGTAGTGGGTCTTGAAAACCCTGTTTTGAGCAAGACTCGATTAAGTGGGAGCCTAATTTTGTGTAGCTCCCTTGTTCGAACAATTTTCCAAGAGGAAATTTGTCAGGAATACAAGACCCTTGATAACATAGCCGTAAGGATCATTGAGGCACACATGTTCTAAGCTGCAGTTCTAGGAAGGGCCATTTTATGATACTATTTAAAACACGATATTAAAACAGCACTTTGCTAAATGTTGAATGTATTGCTACAGAAAGACTCATCCTTGGTACTGCACTGTAAGCTCAATAAGGGCATTGTGCTGTGTCGATTTCTTCTTTAGTAAGTTTGGAATAGAAAACTGCATTTTCTCAATATTCATCGCTTAACTGCTTCCATAGGAGCACAGTAAAGATACATTCACAAACAAACACATTTTAGTCAAGAAGCCAAGAACAATTCATGCTTACTGTATCTGATTCTCTTCCATCAAGCAGCACCAAATCTTTAAGTAACCAGGTTTGTAGTTTTTCATAGCTGTCCTCCACCTCTGATCGGATGTATTTCACCAAAGAAATTTCAACTTCCTGAGTTTTTGTCACTAAAAATAATAAAAACACATTACATTTATAGCCTATATTAAATTATTCTTAAAAGAAAATGTTAACTTCTGAGTGGTTTTCAAAAGCATTTATGAAGTGCACATTTACTGTCAAATATATATTTTTAGCTTGTGTCTATAGATGAGTATGAATATCATTAAAAGAACATCCATCCATCCATTTTCCAACCTGTTGAATCCGAACAAAGGGTCAAGGAGCCAATCCCAGCCAACACAATGCGCAAGGCAGGAACCAATCCCGGGCAGGGCACACACTCCCACACCCACACACCAAGCACAATTTAGAATCGCCAATCCACCTAACCTGCATGTCTTTGGGCTGTGGGAGGAAACCGGAGTACCTGGAGGAAACCCACACAGACATGGGGAGAACATGCAAACTCCACACAGGGAGGACCTGGGAAGCAAACCCAGCCACCATGCCGCCCTTAAGAGAACATAATTAATAACCGTCTACCAGATGGTTGTGGCGAGTGCCCTCTTCTACACGGTGGTGTGCTGGGGAGGCAGCATAAAGATGAAAGACGCCTCACGCCTGGACAAACTTGTTAAGAAGGCAGGCTCTATTGCAGGAGTAAAGTTGGACAGTTTATATCTGTGGCAAAGCGACGGGCATTAAGCAAACTCCTGTCAATCATGAAGAATCCACTGCATCCACTGAACAGTGTCATCTCCAGACAGAGGAGTAGCTTCAGTGACAGACTTTTGTCACTGTCCTGCTCCACTGACAGACTGAGGAGATCGTTCCTCCACCACACTATGCGACTCTTCAATTCCACCCGGGGGAGTAAATGCTAACATTACTCAAAGTTATTGTCTGCTTTTACATGCATTTTTATTACTCTTTAATTTAATATTGTTTTTTGTATCAGTATACTGCTGCTGGATTATGTGAATTTCCACTTGGGATTAATAAAGTATCTATCTATCTATCTATCTATCTATCTATCTATCTATCTATCTATCTATCTATCTATCTATCTATCTAATACAATTCTTTAATCATTGTATAGGTAAACTGACCTACAGTATATGCTAATTCTGCTCAATTGAAAAGTTTCTTCTTTTTGGATGGTTTCATTATAGAGTGCATGATAAAACAATTCCAGTTTTTAGATATTAGTGAGCATTTTCTTGGTTGCTGATGTGATTATAAAGCTTGCAGCGACTGTAATAAAAAATGAATGAATAACTAGATGCTCATATACAAGTTAATTGGCACTAAACCTGTACAGAAATCATGAAAAATATTTCTCAGTTTAATTTTTATTTAAATTTTTACCAGTTCAGAGGAGTTATCTGAATGAATGCAATGCCAATGAAAATCTTTTACTCCAAATATGTCCACACCAGACTAAAAAAATTAAAGTAATTATAAATCTTATATTTACAAATTATTTTTAGCTTCATCTATTGTTGAGCTGAAAGAATAAGCCATAAGAAAATAAACCATAAGAAGGAAGTCATTATTTCTATAATTTTGGGTATTTTGGCAAGTAAAGAGTACATAAAAAATGTTGAAATATAAAACTTTTCATTAAATCTACATTTTAAATGTATTGCCCCCAAGCTGCCTGCACTGCATTTAATGATATTCATAATCTTATTTTTCACTGAATAATTTACAGGGAAAAATACAGTGGATAAAAAAATATTATTTTTTAAAAAAGTTTAAAATTCAACAAGTGTAAATTTCTTACCTGCAACACACAGAAAATATCTCCCTTGTGTCGAATAAACAAGTTCAATAAACTCATCCAGTCGATGGCCATCAGGTCTAAACAACCGTTTTTGCATTTCCTCCTTAAGTAACGATGACATTAGTGTATGCACCAAAAAAATGTAACAAAAATAAAAAATGTTTTTTTTTTTTTAACAGAAATTTGTTTATAGTATTATTTTTTCTTCAGTATCCACTAGCTTTGAGTATTTATGTGAATGCTTCTTGAGATGTGATGTATACAAAAGCTCACTCTTGATTTATTAAGATTAATGTCTTTCCTTTTTGTAAATACTTCCCAGGAGGAACATATACCAGCCACATCTGAGGAATTTATCAAGATTTTTTTTGAACAAGACATTACTGAAGCCTCATTTAAATTCCATTATTATCACTGAAAGCATGGTGATGTATTGATTACTTTAGCCCTCCATTAAGGCCATAATGCAATCATAAACGAAGCCATGTCATTAATAGCCATTCTTTGTAGTACTTTGGATGCTTCAGTGGGGATAATCCAAGAGAATTATGCTTTCATTTTTATTCATGTCAACAGAAATTTAGTTTCAAATTAAGCCGTAAGAGACTTAAAACAACAGTTTTGAAATGAGATAAGCAGTATGACTTTATTAATATAGCTAGTAGTTTAATCCTTTCAAATGATATTACGCAAATCAAAAAATAACACCTTGGGGACTTTTAAACTCAACATTATTTTGAACATATTAGGTCAACATAATATAAAGGCAATACTGGATTGTACAATTTGTAGAAGATATGAAAACTTTTTTTACATTCTTTATTATGAGAAGATCAAAAAAAAAAAAAACATTGTGTGCATAATGATTTTTAGCTTTAGTTACTTTATAGGCAAATGCAGTGACGGTTGTTATGCAAATTGTGCTAATGAAAATGTTGCTGACTGACTTTATATGCTAAATATCTCTTGGGGAATGCTAGTATAACTTTTCAGAGCCAGGAAAGATCAGTCAGTAATGGATATGTGGAAATTGCAAAATGTATTTGACTGATTAGAAGTGGACAATCAGCATCTAATGTGCTAAAATGGCCTAAAAGCTGTTGCCTAGCAATATGGAATGCTGAAAGCTTACATGACAGTTCCTCCACTTACAGCAAATTCTTATCTGATTCTATGACAAGTATGGATTAAGGAGTTTTTGTTTGCCTCATAATACCTCTGTGGGGTCAAACAACCTATCAATTTTAGATCCGTCATTATGGTGATCATATAATTCCTTATGAGTTTCTTTAATGCTCATGCAATGATCAATTTTAAATTATGCCATGGCCTTATGTGGGAGGTGTTTTGACAAGGTAAAAAGTGGCAAGCCACACTAGCAACATGATTCAGAATCAAGAAATGAAAACGAACTGTAAAGCCAGTAGAAGCAATGATCAAAAAAAGGAAAGTCTCAAAAACATATTGCAAGAGTTATTATTCACACACACACACAAGAGCCAACAATCAGGTCAGATTCACCACTAATCTGCCCACAAAAGACTCACTTCCAGGCACCCTGACTGCCTACTTCAATGGCTGGCTGGCTGGCTTTGGGTCTGGACCATGGCCTCAAAAGTTCAAAAATATACAAATTTTCTTCTTCTTCCGAATCTTTTGGTTGCTCCCATTAGGGATCGCCACAGTGGATCATCTTCTTCCATACCTTTCTGTCCTTTGCATCTTGTTCTGTTACACCCATCACCTGCATGTCCTCTCTTACCACATCCATAAACTTTCTCTTAGGCCTTCCTCTTTTTCTCTTGCCTGGCAGCTCTATCCTTAGCATCCTTCTCCCAATATACTCAGCATCTCTCTTCTGTCCATGTCCAAACCAACGCAATCTCGCCTCTCTGACTTTGTCTCCCATCCGTCCAACTTGAGCTGACTCTCTAATGTACTTATTTCTAATCCTATCCATCTTTGTCACACCCAATGCAAATCTTAGCATCTTTAACTCTGCTACTTCCAGCTCTGCCTCCTGCTTTCTGGTCAGTGCCACCGTCTCCAACCCATATAACATAGCTGGTCTCACTACTGTCCTGTTGACCTTCCCTTTCACTCTTGCTGATACCCGTCTGTCACAAATTACTCCTGACACTCTTCTCCACCAATTCCACCCTGCCTGCACTCTCTTTTTCACTCCTCTTCCACAATCCCTATTACTCTGTACTGTTGATCCCAAGTATTTAAACTCATCCACCATTGCCAACTCTACTTCCTGCATCCTCACCATTCCACTGACCTCCATCTCATTTACACCCATGTATTCTGTCTTGTTCCTAAAGACCTTCATTACTCTCCTTCTAGATCATATCTCCACCTCTCCAAGGTCTCCTCAACCTGCTCCCTACTATCGCTACAGATCACAATGTCATTAGCAAACGTAATAGTCCACGGGGACTCCTGTCTAATCTCGTCTGTCAACCTGTCCATCACCATTACAAATAAGAAAGGGCTCAGAGCCGATCCCTGATGTAATCCCACCTCCATCTTGAATGCATCCGTCACTCCCACTGCAGACCTCACCACTGTCGCATGTCCCTCATACATATCCTGTACAACTCTTACATACTTCTCTGCCACTCCCAACTTCCTCATACAATACCACAACTCCTCACGAGGCACCCTGTCATATGCTTTCTCAAAAATATACATATAAAGTCACAAAATATTATCAGGTCACCCTCACAATGGAGAGGATTACTGTAAACCCCTGTTTTGTAGCAACATGGACGACAAAATAATCTTTATAAAAAAAACTTTATTAGCAAAAATAAGAAAAATATAATAAAATGCTCAAAAGAGCAAAAAAGAGGCAAACAGACTTGACAGCAAGGCAATCCAGAAAGAAGTAAGTCCCAATACAGAGAAACAAATTAAAATCCTTCCACAGAAGTAAAAAGAGTTGAAAATACAAAGACAATTGTAATACTTACGATAACACTAACACTCAAAGGGTATTCAATGAACTGTAGGGACTACACTTCCCAGCCTTTCTTTTATGAGGTTGGAAGAAGCCCAAGCAGTTATGCATTGATGTCCCACCTCATGGGAGTCCACCCATAAAATACAAGAAACATAACAAAACAAGGACATGAAGATTGAAGGTTATGTTGACTATTTTTATTTTTTTTTCTGGCTTTTTAAAATCCTTAGCCATGATCTACTGTATACATAGTTTTGGGGGGTTTCTAGATGAAGGATTCTCAATATTCCTGTAGTTTTCTAATGTAACTCTTCATCTGAGAGCTGATTATTTAGTTATTGTTTTCTGCAACGTCCTTTTGAATCCTGACTTGCACCATAATTTTGTGTTGTTCCTGTCTTCTCTATCCATGGGAACATTTCCACCATTCTGCAGGAAGTGTGTCAGTGAGGATGTCTGAATTGGTGACAGTTTAAAGGTCATCCCAGATTATGACGTGGCATCTCACTTCAGGGTCCCAAAACCCTTTCTGTGCTTTGTCTTTATGATTTAATTCTTTTTGATCTCTCAGTATTTGACTTAGGATAAGAAGTGGATAAGAAGTGTGTAATGACCTAAGACACTGTGTACCTTGCAATCTGGGATGGTAAAAACAGAAACATCGATAACTGCAATGACAGTGATGAGCACAGGGAAAACCAGGGTGTTCTTCATGTTCTTGTTCTTCTTCCTCCTCTTCAGTTTAAACTTCTTGTTCCTGTTCTTCCTCTTCATCTTTGCCCACCTCTATGTGGTGTTGATGTGCTTGATCAACCTTCTCCAAACAGCTCAGTCCTGCACCTACTTTCCAGTCAAGCCCTTTTTCTTCAGATGATCTTTTCCTTTATCCATCTAACTCCACTTTGGCCTCCCTCGCGTTCTCTTCCCCTGTATTTCCATTCCCAACACTCTTTTGTCCACATATTCATTATCTCTCTTCATCACATATCCATACCACTTCAGCCTAATTTCTAGTACTTTCTTAGCTATCTCTCCCATTTTTGTTGTACCCCTGATTGTCTAATTTCCTATTTTGTCCTTTTTTGTAAATCCATACATCTATCTCAACATTCTTCACATAAATTTTTTCATCACCCAATACTCCTGATGCCTTCTTCAAATTGTTCCTACTACACTGCACTCTGAAGGTTATCTCTGGATCTAGTTTTCCATTTCGGGCTACCACAGATCCTAGATATTTAAATTGATCCACTCTTTGAAGCTCTCCCTGCAGGCTAACCTCTGAAAATTGATCATCATTAAACTTCATATATTCTATCTTCTTCCTATTTATCTTCAACCCTCTGTCTAAAACCCGTCCACATTCTGGCATGATGGCCAGGGGGCAAACCAGCCCAACTTGGTTGTGATCCCAAGCCCGGATAAACAGAGAAGGTTAATGTCTGGAAGAGCATCAGGCTGTAAAACCTAGCCAAAACCTTAATGATGGAATCAGTCTAATCAGGGAGTACCAGGGTGATGCTGGAACTATATAAAGTCAGAATCAAAACATGTTATACAAACATATTTTAAATTAAAATGAATAGTGTCTTCAACATATTCAGTTCCCAAAACTATTTTTTAATTTTATTCTCTAGAAGTGAAAATCAAAATAACAAGATTTATAAAGCATTCATATGCTTTTGTAAACATACCTTTGCTCAGGTGCTGTGCATTACTTTAGCAATTTACCCAATTTTTCAATGGTCTCCACCCATCATCTAGGAAATAAGTGGATCATCTGTTCTCAAATAATTTATTTGGATACATACCTCTACTTTCACTGAGGTCCAACAATAAAGTAGAGATTTTCCAGAAGGGAAAACAAAATGAAGACAAAGGCGCATTCAAAACAAGTCAGGAATAAAATTATAAAGAACTGCAGATCTGGGGAAGGCTAAAAGACCATCTCAAACGTGTGGGATATACTTTGGAGCTCAATGAAATTCAAATGTGTCTATATCCAGTTATGAAACTACAGCCTCACTGCTTAGATCAAGTTATCCCATTAAACTTAGCCATCAAACAAAAATGGCACTTGTCAGCAAAGGTACTGTAACACAAGTGCCACAAATGCCACACTGACTGAGTTGTAGAAGACTGACTGAAATTGAAGAGGATGTTCATGGCTCAAAAATCTCTAAGGCATTGCAGGCATTTATAGAAGAGTGGGAAGGAAGAATCTTTGACTAAACATCATTTAGGAAATACCTGGAGAAAAGCATGCTCCTTTCTGCCAGAAAGCTTAAACTTGAATGTAAGATTATTTTTCAACAATAGCAGTGACCCAAGGCACCCTGCTGGAGCAACAATGGAGTGGTTTAAAATGAAGAAAGCCAATGTCCTTGTGTGGACAGTGCGGCCCAGTCAAAGTCCTGATATCTACTCTATTGAATGTCTGTGTTGACATCTAGAAATTGTTTGAGCAATTTTGTAATGACAGAATAGACAAACTTTGCTCTAGCATGTAAAATTAATAGATTTTAGGAACAGATCCAGTTTGCTATATATATTTTTAATCAATTTTTCATGTTGCTTTATTGTGGTTTTTGTAGTCTCTTAATATCAGTGTTACTATTTAGATATTTAAATGGAAGGAAAAATTTGTAATTTTGTTATACTGTAGTTATTTTTGAGATCTTCATCATGTAGTGACTGTGTTGCCAAGACATTCTACACTGTCACTAGGAGTGCTACCCCCAGAAGCGACAATGTGTTATGTCACTGATGCTATACTTTATGGCCCTGTGCTGCTTTCAATGTAGCATCTGAGATTAAAGATTCCTACATCAGACAACGTGAATTGTGAGTTATTAGTGTTAGCATCATTAGATCATCAATTCACTTTCTGATTTCTTTAATGTTTTAGTGTCTAGGTTTTGATATTAGTAAGTCTCTTGTTTATTGACAAAATGGATTAAATTCATTTTTTTCCTCAGAATTCTACAGACAACACCCCATAATGACAACACAAAAAAAGTTTACTTGAGGTTTTTGCAAATTTCACGTTGTCATTATGGGATGTTGTGTGTAGAATTCTGAGGAAAAAAATGAATTTAATCCATTTTGGAATAAGGCTGTAACATAAAATGTGCAAAAAGTGATGCGCTGTGAATACTTTCCGGATGCACTGTATGTGCATGGATCAAACTACTTTATACCAGATCAGAAGCTTCAGTTTATATTAACAACATTGTTTCAGACTACTTCAAACTAGAATGTGTTATTTGACAAGGATGTCCCCTGTCAGTGCCCCCTGTCACTACTGCTATTTGCAATTTCCTTTGAGCCATTGTCTAAATGCTTCTGAGATAAAGGGGTTATCAGAGAAGGTCTATAAATATCACAATATGCAGATGATATTGTACTATATACATCAGATCCACAAAATACTGTACCTACAGATTTAACAGCTCTAACAGAAGATATTTGGACTCAAAATTAATTTGAATAGAAGTGTGCTCTTTCCAGTGAAATTTCTAGCACACAATATTAAATTGGACACCTTCACTTTTATCATCGCAGATCAGCGTAAATACCTAGGTGTAAACATCACCAGTAAACATAAAGCTGTTTTTCAACAAAATTTTGCTGTGTGCGTGGAAAAATGTAAGCAATACTTGCATAGATGGTCTATATTCCATATGTGCAAAGCATACAATTATTCTACTTAAAATACTTTATCGAGCCCATCTATATTTTTTAAAATTGTCCGAAATGTTTCCAGGGCAAGATTCAACGTGAGAATGTTGCAATCGAGATTCAACATCATTGGGCCATATGTTTTGGGTGTGTACCAAATTAACATCATTCTGGAACAAAATCTTTAAATGCCTTTCAGACAGACTTGGTGTCCCAATCCCTCCTAATCCATTAACAGCTGTGTTTGGTGTACTCCCAGATGGGCATAAAGTGGAGAAGGACAAACAAACTGTGATTGCCTCTACTGCACTATTGGCACATAGACTTATTTTGCTGAACTGGAAGAGTCCTAACCCACCCAGTCAGTGGGTAACTGATGGCAGGATCTAATTAATAAATTTTGGAATAAGCATTCAAATTTAGGAAAAGGATTCTCCTTCCTCAAAAAAATTTTGGTAATTTTGGGACTGTAAATGTAAAATTGTAATTGGAAACTAATTGACAGAAAAAAATAACTTCTCACAATAAAACATTTAAGACAGCTTCAGGACTAAATCTCAATTCTCACAACCATTCTCTTAAATGGTCACCCCAGCGAACGAAGTGGTAGTCATACAAGCAGACAGTTACTAGGTGTGACACAGAGTCAGAGCATATTAACAGCTATATTCTATACTAGCTGTGTTTCACATGAGAAGTTTTGTAAGAAAATGGGTGCCAGTTATATTGCTGTTAATTCATCTGGGGCCTCATGTATAAATGGTACGTATGTACAAAAATGTTACGTGTGAAAACATTTCCACGCTCAAATTGCGATGTAGAAAACCTAAACTTGGCATAAAGCCACACACATTTCCACGGTAGCTCATACCCTGGCGTACGCAAGTTCTCCGCTCGGTTTTGCAGATTGGTAGCACCCAGCATCAAAGCAGTGCTACTGTTCCTGTGGGGTTTCCCTTTCTTAGATCCACATCCACGATGGCAGCTTTATCAAATACACTGAAATTAACTGCATATTGTTTATTAGTTTAATGCATTTGATTGTAATTAACCTGTAATAATATAATGATCCACAGAATGGTCAAACTATTCTAAATACAATAGCTGCTTTAGCGTAGTTACTCTCACTGCACCTTCTTCTTCTTCTTCTTCTTCTTTCAGCTGCTCCCGTCAGGGGTTGCCACAGTGTATCATCTTTTTCCATACTACTCTCACTGCACCACTCAGAGTATTTATATCACTGTATCTGAGTGGGGAATCACAGCTGTACAGCAGCTGATCAGAAAGAGAATTAATGTTATACAGCATCAAGCACACGGTGCCTCAGCCATACTGTCTATTGAACTGCTGTCATATGGCAAACGCTTCAAAGCCTTTCTTGTACGGACCTCGCGATTCAGAAACAGTTTCATCGCAAGAACTATAAATGCACTCAATCAGTCCATCAAGTGCTCCTTGTAGAACTGTTTGTACCTATAAGTACAATCACCTCACTATAAACTTGCGATACAGTTATAAATTGAGCCACTTTACAAAGCACGTATTTACATGTGATTACAATATCATTTTTAAGATGAAATGCAGCAAAGTATGTTTATTATATTATACAGACTAGCAGAATACCTGCGCTACGCAGCGGAGAAGTAGTGTGTTAAAGAAGGTACGAAAAAGAAAAGGAAAAATTTTAAAAATAACGTAACATGATTGTTAATGTAATTGTTTTGTTATTGATATGAGTGTTGTTCTCATATCTATCTATATATATATATCTCTATCTATCTATCTATCTATCTATCTATCTATCTATCTATCTATCTATATATATATGTTGTTCTCATATCTATCTATATGTATATATCTCTATCTATCTATATATATATATATATATACCCGCTTGGCAGCGGAGAAGTAGTGTGTTAAAGAAGGAAAGAGAAAGAAAAGGAAACATTTTGAAAATAACGTAACATGATTGTCAATGTAATTGTTTTGTCACTGTTATGAGTGTCGCTGTGATATATATATATAGCAAAATACCCGCGCTTCGTAGCGATGTCATGTGTTAAAGAAGTTATGAAAAAGAAAAGGAAACATTTTAAAAATAATGTAACATGATCATCAAAGTAATTGTTTTGTGTATTTGGCGGCAGCGTCACGAAGTTGTTTTGACACGCCTCCTTTTTACTGTTTTCTCACAGCTTGGATTGCTGCTGTCATATATATATACACACACACACACACACACATATATATATATATATATACATATCTTCATATCTACATACATATATACACACACACACACACATACATACATACATACATACATATATATACATATATATACACATACATATCTTCATATCTACATATCTATATACATATCTACATATACACACATATATATATATATATTTATATATATATATATATATACATACATACCTATCTACATCATATATACACACACATACATACATACACACACACAAATTATATATATGTGTGTATGTATGTATGTATGTATGTATGTGTGTGTGTGTGTGTGTGTGTGTGTGTGTGTATATATATACACATACATATACTTGTGTGTATGTTTGTATGTGTCTATATGTGTGTGTATAGCTTTGGTCACTGAGTGCAAGGGAAAAATAATAAATTATAGTCTATAAGTTATTAAACAGTAAAACATTAACGTTTTAAGAAGTACAGGTACATTGAAATTACATTTTCTATGTGAACGTTCAAATTTGTGCCTCTGGTAATGTGCCTTACCGGCATTTAAAGAAAATTAGTTTTGTGTACTCTGCAGTGTTAAGAGAAAAAGGCTTTGGTTTGGCATAAAAGGAAAAAAGGTGTAAAGAAAGGAAAGTTGCCTTTTTCTTTTATATAGTATAGAGACATGTGTTCGCTGACGTTATGATCGCCTTTTGGGGACAGTCGCGGTGGGTCTTGTGTAGACTGGTGAGACGTCCCCACCATTAATCGGCTGTGATGACACTGTCAGTCCTCCACTCCTGTGCGTGTCTTCATAATCCGAGCTGAGGACCTCATAATCGTATACGTGCAAAAGAAAGTGTGAATCGCCTTAATATTATTTTGCCATGGTGTAGAAAAGGGGTCCCGTGTTTGCACTTGTCTGGGCTATAGCGCAGGGGGAGGATGAAAAAAATTAAAAGTGCTCACTTTGACTTAAAGCAGAAGCGCAGTCAGCGTCTCAAAGGCCGGCACAGCTATGCACGCGCTGGCTGCTCGACTTTTGCTGGGCAGGAGACCCCAGTTTGTGCAGACACGTTCATGATATCAAAAGTCTCAGCGCTCTTTGGAGGTCATTCATATATATATATAGCAAAATACCCCCGCGGAGAAGTAGTGTGTTAAAGAAGTAATAAAAAAGAAATGGAAACATTTTAATAATAACGTAACATGATTGACATTGTCATGAGTGTTGCTGTCATATATATGCCTGCCTCAATAAGTCGCCCTCGCTTCGCTCTTACTTTTTACCGTTCATTTAATCATGGCTAGTGGCGGAAAAATTATAAAATGGAAGGAGGATGGCTTTACCAAAACAATTATTGATGGCGAATCGATTATTCATAAAGCTTGAATTGGTGATCTGTTTTTCTGTGTTAACCTCATATTTTTTCATACTTCTTCTCAAACTAAGGTGGTGCGAGGGTAAAATGAATCGGGATGCGCTGATCAATGTCATCGGTGTACCAGGAAATCATGCATTGACAAAAGCTCCCCTTTGCTTGTAATGCAAAGTGTGATTAAATGCATTATTTTTAACGCTTATGGAGCACATGCATCAAGCTTCTCAGCTGTGCTTGTGCTAAGAAAAGGAAAGATTTTAAAAATAACGTAACACGATTGTCAATGTGACCTTTTGTAAGTAGTGCCTGGAGGATTCAGTGTGGAGAAACTCTAGAGACAGCGTGTGTATTAACTTGTGGATTTTTCTGTGAGTATTTGGTGGCAGTGTGACGAAGTTGCTTCGGAAGACGGCGTTAGCCTCGGAGCTCAGCTCAGAGCGAAATGAGATGAATGGGAGGGGAGTTGATGACGTGACTCCCCCACCCGCCTTAACTGTCAATCCCCCACAAACACAGTCTCTCGGAATTTGCATAAGCACACCCCTTCACCTACAGTTTTAACTTAGTTACAAAGTGATCAAAACTCTCGTTTATATCCTGCGTCCTCTCATTAAACTTGTATCCCGCATTACCTGTGGGCATGTGAAACGCCAGCGGTAGCCTGTCTATGAACTTAATTTAAAGTTTAGGTTTACACCTTGCTTTCTTTCTGAGGTAGCAGCACTCATGAATATGGTAGTATATGTCACTCGCTCGCTTCTTATTGTTTCGCTGCCTTCTCAATTATATAACATATGTTTTCTTAAGCGCTTTTTGGAGGTCTTTCTGGTTTTCTACGCACTGCGTTGACAGTCTGTTCACGTGATTACGTGGGAGGCGTGATGATGTCACACGAAACTCCGCCCCCCCCACGTCTTTCCAGCCTAACTCTATTACAGTTAATGGAGAAAAATACCTTCCACTTATGACCATTAGGCGCAGAATTTCGAAATGAAACCTGCCCAACTTTTGTAAGTAAGCTGTAAGGAATGAGCCTGCCAAATTTCAGCCTTCTACCTACACGGGAAGTTGGAGAATTAGTGATGAGTGAGTGAGTGAGTGAGTGAGTGAGTGAATGAGTGAGTGAGTGAGTGAGTGAGTGAGTGAGTGAGGGCTTTGCCTTTTATTAGTATAGATAAAACTTTAACTTCATTTAACTATTCTAAATTATTCATAATTAAACATGTGAGGACACGGTAATATTACGAATGTAATGGATTCTGTGTCCTGTCGGAGGAAGAGAAAGCCCGAAAGCATGTAGTGATTCACAAACATAGAGCACATAGAAGATCAAATACAAAACAAAGCATTTAATATGATACTTTAGTTACATTGTGATTTGAGAAACTAGTAAATTAAATGATTTTAAGATGAAGTTTATGATGTTCTACTTTAATGATAAAATAAACTACGTGATTAAAGTGGAAATTTAGAGATTAACGTTGACTGTTCATGCTTTTTTCCCACTGTGTGCCTTTTTTTTTTCTCTGTACCCTAATAAGCTTTCATATGACACTCAGATGGTGGGCTACGACTTGCCTTTTCATGGAGACTTTGATATGTGACAACTTCTTTTTTATTTTGGCACTGTGCGACTTTATGAACTTGAGCTTTCGAGTTTCTCCAACACGCTATGTCACTCGATTAACTTGCTTTTGTTGTTTATACCACTGTTTAAACCAACAAAGTATGTTTTTCCTTTCCTCAACTTGGTATTCTCTGCAATTCTTCTATTTCCCCCGTGTGTTTTCCCTTTTCACAGAACACTGAGCTTAAGGGCTATTTATATTGATTTGCATATTCAAAGAGGCGTAATTCTGTGAGGAAACGGGATGGGACAGCAGGCGCGTGCACGTGCATTCATTTTTACGCTGACCGGGATTTATGTAGCAGAAGATTGCGGAAGCTTTTATTTATACATCTGGATTTTTTGTGCATAAGCACATTTCTGCTTTTGTGCTTACGTCATGTTATTGTGCGAATTCTCCGCATGGCATTATGCATGAGGCCCCTGGTGTATCATAGCTAGTATGTACCTAAGTAGTTTTCTGTTTGTAATATTTTGTAGTTTTTCTTTTATTTACTAAGGGCTAATATTATTGGCAGGCATTGTGTTGTAACAGTTGGACTTGGGACTTTAAACCCAGAGGTTGTGGGCTCAGTTCCTGCTATTGACACTGTGAAGCCATGAGAATGTTACCTGACCTGCCTGTACTCCAATTGGAAAAACAAAAGAAATGTAACCAGTTGCACCTCAAATGTTGTAAGTCACCTTGGATAAAGTGTCAGTCAAGTAATAATACAGCCCCAACTCCAAAAAATTTGTGATCCTGAGTAAAATGTAAATAAAAACAGAATGCAATGATTTGTAATTCTCATAAAACCATACTTTATTCACAACAGAACATAGAAAACGTATCAAATTTTTAAACTGAGAAAATGTACCATTTTAAGAAAAGAATAAGGTTATTTAGAATTTAGTGGCTGCAAAACGTCTCAAAAAAGATAGGACAGAATGAGTCTGGGAATTGAGGAGACCATTTGCTGGACTTTTGGGAGATGAGTGTTGTCCCATTCTTGTCTGATATAGGATTCCAGCTGCTGAACAGTCCTGGGTCTTCTTTGTCATATGTTTTGTTTCATGATGTGCCAAATGTTTTAATTTGGTGAAAGGTCTGGACTGCAGGCAGGCCCTTTCAGCACAGGGACTCATCTACTATGAATTCATGCTGTTGTAATAGATGGAGTAGGAGGTTTAGCATTGTCTTGCTGGAATATGCAAGGCCTTCCCTGAAAAAGACATTGTCTGAATGGGAGCATATATTGCTATAAAACCTGTATATACCTTTCAGCATTGATGGTGTCTAATCAGATGTGTAAGGTGCAAATTATAGGCACTAATGCACCCACATAGCATCAGAGATACAGTCTTTTGAATTGAGTGCTGATAACAAGCTGGATGGTCCTTCTCCTCATTAGTCTGGAGGACACAGTGTCCATGTTTTCCAAAAACAATTTCAAATTCCAATTCGTCTGACCACAGAACAGTTTTCAACTTTGCATCAGTCCAGTTTAAATGAGCTTTGGCCCAGAGAAGATGGAGGTGTTTCATTATGTTCACATATGGCTTCTTCTTTGCATGATAAAACTTTAACCTGCATTTGTGGATGGTATGGTCAACTGTGTTCATGGAAAATTATTTCTGGAAGTGTTCCTGTTCCCATGCAATGATTTCAATGACAGAATCAGGCCTGTTTTAATGCAGTGCCGCCTGAGGGCTCAAAGATCACCAGCATCCAATACTGATATTCGGTCTTGTCCCTTGCACACAGAGATTTCTCCAGATTCTTGGAATATTTTGATGATATTATGTACTGTAGATATTAAGATATTCAAAATCTTTGAGGAACATTATTCTGAAATTGTTCCACAATTTGTAGATGAATTTTTTTTTTGCAGATTGGTGAACCTTTGCCCATCTTTACTTCTGAGAGACTCTGCCCCTGTAAGATGCTCTTTTTATACCCAATCATTTTACTGACCTGTTGCCAAGTTACCTAATTATTTGCAAAATGCTCCTCCAGCTGTTTCTTTTTAGTTCCACTTACTTTTCCAGCCTTTTGTTTCCCCCATCCCAACTTTTTTGAGACATGTTATTGCCATCAAATTCAAAATGAGCTAAAAAATTTGACAAAATAGTAAAATATCTCACTTTCTACATTTGATATGTTTTCTACGTTCTATTGAGAATAATATATGGGTTTATTAGATTTGCAAATCATTGCATTCTGTTTTTATTTACATTTTACACAGCGTCCCAACTTTTATTGAATTGGGGCTGTTATGATATCATTAGGTCACTTGAGCTGCTTACTCTTGAATGTATGCGAATGTCCATAAGTAAAACATTTGTTCTTTAGATCCCTGCTTTTGATTTGGTCTTTGTTGATGGTTATTGCAAAACACAATTTTTCAGGAAAGTGTTATTTGTTTGAATTGAAATGGGTAATCAGCTATGCTCCCTCTAAGCTGCAGCTATGTACCCTTTTACAGAGTGCCTTGCAGGACTTAATGACTGCTGTACATCTGATTTCTCACTTTCCTCCCTTTGGTGATGCACCCGCTCCTCACAAAACTCTAAAGGTTAACCAGGTCTTTGTTTATATGTTGGTGCTTTGCAGGACTTGATACCCATACGAAATACCCCCCAAGTGTCATTTATGTGTTGGTGATTCACAGAGCTTGATACCCATACAAAATACCTGCCCACGTATCATTAATATGTTGGTGATTTGAGGCACTTGATTAACCACCACCCCTTCTGTGTTAGAGTACTTCATGGCACTGGACATTTCAAGGGGATCCACTTGTTTGTATTGTTTGTGTGAAGGAGTGCTTTGCGGCACTCCTCAAAGGAGTTAAACGGATACCAACGATGAGAGCTGGTACTCATTTAAGAGTACAGGTAGTCAACAGCAAAAAACAGTGCTTGCTAACCACTGAGCTTTGCATTTTCATTGAGTTTAAGAAGCTTCCTTTTTTCATTTCATAACATGAATTGCATCTCTTTTTTTCCTGTACAGGACACCAGCCCATCTTCAATCATTCATCCCATTGGTTAATGGGTGGTATTTGCAGGGCAGGTCAATCACTTCTGCTGGGTCCTTCATTCGCATAAATCACACTCTCAGTGCACCACCATGCATGTAAGCTAAGCATAATATTAATAAATATCGACAAATAAAAAATGTATCAAAAAAACAAAAAAAAAATTGAAAAGAACTTCAATCTAATCTGTTGAGGCATTTTTAAGATTTTGGGGTATTTATTTGTCTGTTGTGTGGGGTTTTACCCCTAAATTTTGATATATCAAAATGGCCCTTCTTAGAAGATACCTACTGGCCTAGATGTACCATCCTGTCAGATTTCAACTATTTAAATAAATCAGAAATAGTGTTTTTCTTGAAGAGTGAGTGAGTCAGCCAGTTGGTCAACTTTGCATTATATACAATCAGACAGTTGAGTACAGGGCATCCCTTGTGGGAACCAAGTGGGTACCGGGTGTTTAAAAATACATGAAAGAATTTCAGTGTAACACCTACTTTGCCCCACAGTGGACGAGGATTATTTGATGGACCCATCATCCTGCCTCTTCCTCCTCTGCCGCTATGAATACCACCTGACGTAAAAGGATGACATCATTTGTGATCTGAAGCTCAAGGACAGACATTTGCGAAAAGCTGCCTTATTTACGTCAGAAGCAACATCATTTAAGAGCGTCATTTTTTCTTTCTTTTATAACTAGGCATTACTTCAGCGCCTCAGTCTTTTTTCTTTGTTTCAGAACCTTACTTACATTATATGTTGATTAGGTAACAGAGTTTGAGTTCCTTATTTTACATAAACAAAACATGAAAAGGAAAAAAATCAAGTTGGTAAGTGAATTGCTACAAAAAAGCAAAGTTTTGAACTGACAACACAAGTAATGCTGGAGGAAAAGTTATTCAAGCTATTTTAACATTTTGTTTGTACACATACAGTATTTGTGACCAGTTCAAATATGTTATTTTCCACAAGGTTCACACATAAGCCAGACTACAACACAAGATAACATTCTCAGACCTCCAATTCAGGATTGCAGGGGATTAGAGCCTATTCTGATAGCCTTGGGCTCCAAGCAAATGCCAACTATGCACAGTGTGCCAGTCCATCTCATGGCCACTCATGTATACACCCATACTTACAAGGAGAAAACAGAATTAACAGTTGTGGAAGAACTATACTTCAAAGGACCAAAAAAAGAGCTGGGGACCATCCCCGTATAATGTCCAGTGGAGAAGGAATGCAAGAAGTCAAATAAATTGCGGTTCAATTTCTTTACAGTCATTCAACAACAACAGTATAGAATAATGGTGTTTATATACAGTAAAAATGGTGGACGGAAATGAATTGGCTGGATATGTCATCAGGAAGGTGCCAGAAGTAACGTCATGGTGAAGGTGCCGGAAATGACGTCATCGTGAAGGGTCTGGAAAATGACGTGCTCTTGAGGAATCAAAGGCAGAAGTGACGGTTGGATGCCATCTTTGGATCCCGGAAGTTAGAAAGGTATTTTTAATTTTTTTCTTTTGGTCTGATGAGAGAGAGCGAGAGAATCATTAGTACCATAAATCGACCCCTTGTTTCGTGATATTTCACTCACTTCCGGGCTTGTTGACTGCCTCCTAAGCGCGCGTGTGTGACTTGAAATGTACATTTTGGTGAAAAGAAAACTGAAACACTAACACAGACACAATGAAAATAGAAAAATTTTACTGCCTCAGATTTGGACCCAAGGCACTTAATCAGTGAGGTAGTGGTGCTAATCACTGCCAATATGTTATGCATGTGAAAGTATAACCATGTAATATCTTTTAACACTAAATCAGTACCAGTAAACAAGAACAATCTATGAATTCCACACAGACAACAACCAGGTATGAGAATCAAACATAAAACAATACATCCATGAGACAACAACTCTTTTAGTGTGCTGAACTTCAGGAAAAATACCTTTTCATACTGAAATGTATTGCTTCCTTATTACTTTAGCAATGTTTTAAGAAAAATTCAAACGTGGAGCACCTACAAGTAGAGTCATCATCAAAGTGAGGAGTAAATAGGATGGTTGCCAGTGCTGTCCAGCCCTTCCACACCCCAATCAACAACACCTCATCACACATACATGAAAATATAAATAGGTACATGTTGAAATATTCTAGTAAAGGGACACACAAAACAATTTTCCTCAAGATGCACTATTCTGTTCCACACTAACGTAGTCATCAGTTGCATGCTAACAAATTATTGAGGAATGCAGCAAAACTAAATTAGCTTGGAATAAAAAGTTTGCTAATCTTGTGGCACAGAGGAAGTATATAAGGGCAGAGCAGGCTCTTATTACTTAGGAGTCTGCGTTTCTTTAATGCAAGTAGTGACATCATTTACATCTTCTGTATAACTCTGTGATGGCCTGCGTGATTTTCTGGGCTGGGCTGGGACCCCCTAAAATTATTTGCAAAGGAGAGAATTAAAACTGAACTGAATGTCATTATGAGAAAAGCTGTGTGCTTTCAGCAAATGAATTATTCAGCAAAAGTGTGTCAAGAAACACTGCTGAGGCTCCTTTATACCAACAGCAATATGTCTGCATAATGCCTCACTGGGACTGGTCCTGCAAAGTCACAACTGTTCTTTATTTATGATTTTCTTCTCAGTGTGTGTATGTGACAGTGGGATTGTTGTTTGTCATGAAGTAAAAATATTTTTTTACTTATACAGTAATCCCTCCTCGATCGCGGGGGTTGGATTCCAGAACCCCCCGCGATAGACGAAAATCCGCGAAGTAGAAACCATATGTTTGTGTAGTTATTTTTATATATTTTAAGCCCTTATAAACTCTCCCACACTGTTAACATTATTAGAGCCCTCTAGACATGAAATAACACCCTTTAGTCAAAAGTTTAAACTGTGCTCCATGACAAGACAGAGATGACAGTTCTTTCTCACAATTAAAAGAAAGCAAATATATCTTCTCTTCAGGAGCAGAGAATTTCAGAGGGAGAGAGAGAGAGCGCTCGCAAAGAAAAGCAAACAATCAAAAAATCAATACTTGTGTTTTTAAGTTTGCCGCGGCATTTTTTAGAGGAGCGTCAGTATCTTCTAAGCAAACAGCCCCTCTGCTCACATCTCCTCCGTCAGGCGCAGAGAACGTCAGAGAGAGAGCGAGATTAAAGCAACAATCAAAAATCAATACGTGTGCTTTTGTGCTTTTAAATATGCCGAGCACCGCAATAAAGCGGCATTTTTTTAGAGGAGCGTCAGTATCTTTTAAGCAAACAGCCTCTGTGCAAACAGCCCCTCCATCAGGCGCAGAGAATGTCAGAGAGGGTGAGATAGAGGCAGAGACAAGCAAACAATCAAGCTCCGCGCGGGATGCATATCTTATAGCATTGAGGAGTTTTAGTTAATATGTAATACATGCTCTGATTGGGTAGCTTCTAAGCCATCCGCCAATAGCGTCCCTTGTATGAAATCAACAGGGCAAACAAACTGAGGAAGCGTGTAGCATAAATTAAAAGACCCATTGTCTGCAGAAATCCGCGAACCAGCGAAAAATCTGTGATATATATTTAAATGTGCTTACATTTAAAATCCGCGATAGAGTGAAACCGCAAAAGTCGAAGCGCGATATAGCGAGGGATTACTGTATATTTATTTATTGAGCTTCTTTAAAAGCCAGATTTTCCTCAAGGGACAAATAACGTACGGATATCACATATTTTTCTGTGGAACATATCTAACATCTGAACTGGAGGGCCACCAAAGTATTGGGGTCGAGGATTGTTTAAACTAGGGAATGGGGGTGCAGGGAGTTTAGGACAGGCCAGGTTTAGATCTACACATGGAAGAACAAACAATGGTGTAGAAATAAAAATGTATAGTAATGTAAATGCTAAGAAAACATTTAAATGTAGAAGGAGTAACACATTAAAAATAGCTTGCCTTAATGCTAAAAGTATCAAAAATAAGGTAAGTGAGTGTAGCAGAGCATAATTATGATATTATAACAATAACGGAAACCTGGCTAAATAACAAAGATGGGGATGAGTGTAACATAGAGGGATACACATTTTTTAGGAAGGACAGATAGAACAGAAAAGGAGGTGGGGTTGCTGTTTATGCCAAACAGGATTTAAATGTAGGACCTCTTCAGTTGGATGATTTTTAGTAATATCAAAAAGGCAAGTTTACAGGGAGATATTATAGCCATTGGAGACTTTAATTATCCAAATATTAACTGGGATAACCTTGCAGATGGAGGAGAACAAGGGCAGGAGTTTTTAGAAGTAATTAGTGACTGTTTTTAACACAGTATGTTAAAGCACCAACACGGGGTGAAGCCTGTCTGGATTTCGTATTGTGTAATAATCAGGATAGAATTGAGGGTGTAGAGGTGATTGAACCACTAGGGTCAAGTGACCATAATGTAATACAATTCTCAGTATTTTGTAAGAGTGCAGATGCAAAGACTAAAATTGTTAAGTTGAACTTTGGTAGGGCTAATTTTGAGCAGATGCGACAAAGTCTAAGTAGGATAGACTGGGATAAGCTTTTAAATGCGGAGACAGTCGAGGAGCAGTGGAATAGGTTTAAAAATGTTTTACATGTAATGCAGGACAGATACATACCTAAATTTGGAATTAATAGGAAACTAAAAAACTCCACAGTGGATTAATAAAGATTTAAAAAAGAAGTTCTAAAGGAAAAAACTGCTGTATAAGACTAATGACTGCAAAGTGAATGAGAGCGTATGAGAACATGAGGGCAACCATTAAGAAGGATATCAGGAGGCTAAAAGACAGTTGGAGAGGAATATAGCAGATAAGGAAAGAAGACCCCAAGAGATTCTTTCAGTATTTTAGTAGTAAAAGAACAGTTAAGGAGGAGGTCAAGTTCATCAGGAATAGTAAAGGGGAATTAAAAGATACAGACAATGAAATAGCAGATGCCCTAAACTTACATTTTTCTGAGGTGTTTACAAGTGAGCAAGTGGATAACCTGCCAGAGGTAAACACAACTACTAAGGAGGTACTGAGGGATTTGGAAATTGTAGAGGGAGAAGTGCTGCTCAGATTAAATAAGATGAAATCAAACAAATCACCAGGCCCAGATAATATTTATCCTCGTGTTCTTAAGGAGGCTAGTGAGTACATATATAAACCCTTGACACATATTTTTAGGAAGTCACTGTGCACTGGAGAGATTCCAAAGGACTGGAAAATGGCAAATATCATCCCATTATATAAAAAGGGTGACAGGGCAGATCCAAGCAACTATAGGCCAGTAAGCTTAACATGCATCACAGGAAAATTAATGGAAGGAATTATTAAGGATAAGATTGAGCAACACATGGCAAGGACAGGAGTTATTCTGAACAGTCAGCATGGGTTCAGAAGAGGGAGGTCGTGTTTTACTAACATGTTGGAATTCTATGAGGAGGCAACAAAAGGATACGATCAAAGTGGAGCTTATGATATTATTTATCTGGACTTTCAGAAAGCATTTGATAAGGTGCCACATGAGAGGTTGGGCATCAAGTTAAAAGAAGTGGGAGTTCAGGGTGATGTTTTTAGATGGGTGCAGAATTGGCTCAGACACAGGAAGCAAAGGATGATGATGTGAGGAACCTCATCAGAACTGGTCAATGTTAAGAGTGGTGTCCAGCAGGGGTCAGTGCTAGGGCCGCTGCTATTTTTAATATATATAAATGATTTAGATAGGAATATAAGTAACAAGCTGGTTAAGTTTGCAGATGATACCAAGATAGGTGGATTAGCAGATAATTTGGAATCCGTTATATCATTACAGAAGGACTTGGATAGCATACAGGCTTGGGCAGATTTGTGGCAGATGAAATTTAATGTCAGTAAATGTAAAGTATTACACATAGGAAGTAAAAATATTAGGTTTGAATACACAATGGGTGGTCGGAAAATCGAGAGTACACCTTATGAGAAGGATTTAGGAGTCATAGTGGACTCTAAGCTATTAACTTCCCAACAGTGTTCAGAAGCCATTAAGAAGGCTAACAGAATGTTAGGTTATATAGCACGATGTATGGAGTACAAGTCCAAGGAGGTTATGCTCAACCTTTATAATGCACTGGTGAAGCCTCATCTTGAGTACTGTGTGCAGTTTTGGTCTCCAGGCTACAAAAAGGACATAGCAGCGCTAGAAAAGGTCAGAGAAGAGCGACTAGGCTGATTCCAGGTCTACAGGGGTTGAATTATGAGGAAAGATTAAAAGAGCTGAGCCTTTACAGTTTAAGCAAAAGAAGATTAAGAGGTGACATGATTGAAGTGTTTAAAATTATGAAGGGAATTAGTACAGTGGATCGAGACTTGTATTTTAAAATGAGTTCATCAAGAACACAGGGACACAGTTGGAAACTTGTTAAGGGTAAATCTCGCACAAACATTAGGAAGTTTTTCTTTACACAAAGAACGATAGACACTTGGAATAAGCTACCAAGTAGTGTGGTAGACAGTAAGACGTTAGGGTCTTTCAAAACTCGACTTGATGTTTTCTTGGAGGAAATAAGTGGATAGGACTGGTGAACTTTGTTGGGCTGAATGTCCTGTTCTTGTCTAGTGTTCTAATGTTCTAATGTTCTAACATTTAAGCAATGCAGTAAATCATTAAATATACTTACATTGTACACTACGGTAGACAAAGAGTTTCGCAGTACTCAGATGATTTCTTACAAGGCCCGTTATTGGCTGAAAGAGGAGACTCAACCAGTCAGAGCGGGATTTTAATTTTCTTGGGTTCTGATTGGCTGCTGCTAACGTGGTGTAATCTCGTAAGAACAGCGAGCATAGGTCCTCGACGCATCTCATTTCTCTGTGTATCGCGTACCTTGCTTGTGGTCTGATTGTTGTGAGCAAACTTTTTGTGAACTTTTTGTTTTGTTTTAAGCCCTACGATGGCTCCCAAGCATCCTGCATCTTCTAAGCCTTCTGGTAGTAGTAAGCCTAAGCGCTAGAGGAAGACCTTGACCATTCAGGAGAAGGTAAAACTCCTGGATATGCTTCAGGAAAGAAAGTGTTACACGAACGTCGCTCGCCATTACAGTTTGAATGAATCGACAGTACACTACATTATTATTATTATGTTCCTATCATTATTATGTTACTCATATTCTTAGCCCGACATCCATATATCATATGTGTTTACAAAGTGTGTTTTAATAAGTTTACATGTGTTTAAAGAGTGTGGCAGGGGTATTTTAAGGCTCAAACTATAAAAAAAAAGGTTTATTTATATGATCTTTCTATATCGTGGATTTTCACCTATCTCTGATGGGTCTGGAACGTAACTTCCACGATAGGCAGGGCATCACTGTATTATTTATCTGTTGTGGCCTGCAGGAGGTGCACCAGCCACCCAAACCGAGACATCAGGCACACGTTTCAGCACAACACAGGTTTATTTTCAGCGGGAATGTTTCCCAAACTGTTTCCACAAGTAGCATAGTACACTAAAGCACAGCACTTTACAGCACACAGCACTTTCTTTCTCCCTCTTCTCTCTGTCTTCTCTCTCTCTTGTTCACTGTTGTGTCTACAAAGTACACCGTTTCTCACTTGCTAGAATGCTCTTTATTTTCAAGTCTAGAAAACACAACAACCGAAGGTGCACACTATTCTCACACATGCGCAAAAACATCTGCCCTCACTTTCCATGCGCGCATGCAATTAACATTACAAACATCCTGTTATCCAACATTTCCCCCCCCTTCCCAAAAGTCAAGTATTAAAGGATGTGACAAAATCCCGTAAATGACCTGGACGTTGATGTACCCGCTGAGGTCGTTGCTGTTGAGCAACTGATGGTTGGGAGATTTGGGGTGCCACTTCAGATGCATTGCTACAGCTGTCATCTGATGGACCTGCAGACCTAAAATGGGTACTATGCAACTCAGACCTTGGTATGGTAAGGTCAGGTGCTGACAGTTTATGCAGGCGACGGGCATGCCAGCGAGAGCCATCCTGTAACAGAAATGTGGCTGGCCCCAATTGCCTAGTAATTTGAAGAGGCGAAGAAAGAAAGGAGTGCAGCTTATTAGCACGATGTAACTTCCGTACTCTTACCCAGTCACCGGCACTGATATCAGGCAACTTCACTTTGTAGCGCTGATCAAATTTCTGTTTCATTTTCTTTTGCCCTTGTCTGACTTTGACAATTGCTGAGGGTGCAGAATGACTCAAAGCCATTGGGCAAAGACGATCTAGTGGAAGTGGGAGTTCCCGACCCATCATTAACTTGAGTTGCCCGGTAGTGAAGAAGGGTTTGGTTGAGGGCAGTATTAAAATTGCAACCTCCTTGAGCAAGATGTGCCCGGATACCATTCTTAAGTGACTGATTAAATCTCTCCACCCCTCCATTTGCCTGTGGGTTATAATAAGCTGTCTTGCGGTGTTCAATGACATGATTCTTTAGAAATGATGTGAATTCTGCTGAGATAAATCGAGGCCCATTGTCAGTTGTGATTATACGTGGAAGTCCAAAACGGGCTATCAGATCCTTCAGTACGTTGATCACAGTCTTTGACGTGACTGTACTCACCGGAACAACTTCAGGCCACTTAGAGTGCAGATCATATATGACCACAAGAAAACGATGATGGGGAGGAGCGCTGTGAAGTTCACCACAAATGTCTAGCTGCAGGTGCTCCCAAGGGTGTGCTGGCCACTGAAGGGGCTGGAGTGGTGGAGGAGTAGGTAACCCTGTCTTTCCACTAATCAGACAAGCAGAGCAATCCTTAACAAGGCCTTCTATATCGTTGTCAATACCTGGCCACCATACCCGATCTCGGCACCTCTGTTTCATTTTGACAATTCCTAGATGACCCTCATGAGCCATCGTCAAAATACGAGACCGCAAACTTTGTGGCACCACAGCACAATAACCCTGAGCAATGCAGGTATCATTCCAACATGATAGTTCCTCTTTTACACGTGCAAATGGGATCAGCTCATCGGATACATGTCTGGACCAGCCCTCTCTAATATAAGTGCGTAATAATTCAAAAACAGTATCCTCTTCTGAAGCTTGCTGAAGCTCTGTAAGTGATACAATATCCTGTAGCGGTCCATGCAGCAGGTGAATTAGGTCATTGTCTGTGTCAGCAGCTTGGTTGTGAAGTGGCTCCAGTGCTGGTGTAAAGCGTGACAGTAGGTCAGCTACTACATTTTCCCGTCCTGGCTTAAACTCCAGTTGGAAATTATATTGTTGTAAACGATCAGACCACCTATGTAACCGGAGGGGCTTGTGTCCTGTTCCAGATGTTGACAGCAAAGAAGTGAGAGCTTGATGTTCTGTCCTCAGAATGAATGGTCTTCCATACAAATAAATATGTCATCGCTCACAAGCCCAAATGCATGCTAAAGCTTCACGTTCCCCTACAGAGTATTTTTGTTCAATGAGGCTCAGTGCTCTGGAGGCAAATGCAACTGGCTTTTCCACCCCTTCTTCCATCTGTGACAAAACAGCACCCAAGGCCAAGGCAGAGGCATCACAAGTAACAATTGCCATACCCTCTGGGTTAAAATGAGAGAGAACTGGTGCAGTTGTGAGTTGTTGTTTCAGGAGATGGAATGCTTCAGTGCATGCAGAGGTCCAATCCCAGGGTGCATCCTTTTTAATGAGCTCACGTAGTGGGGTTGTGATAGCTGAGTATTGTGGCAGGAAGCGTAAGTAATAGGATGTCATGCCTAAAAATGAAGCAACTTGTGCAGCTGAAATGGGTTCAGGAAGACTGCAAACAGCATCCACATTGGACTGCAAGGGTTTAATACCTTCAGCTGATAAGTGGAACCCAACAAAATCAATTTCTGATGCTGAAAGATACACTTCTCGTCATTTAAGGTGAGGTTGTGTTTTGTAAGCTGCTGTAACACACGTTGTAGCCTTTCATTATGGACAGAGAGTGTTGGTCCGTGCACTACGATGTCATCCAGATACACACATACTCCTGACATCCCAGCCAAGAGTGATGACATTATTTTCTGAAAACAACTGGGCGCTGAACAAAGCCCAAATGGCATGCGAGTATAACGGAACACCCCAAGGTGTGTGACAAATGCAGTGAGATCCCTACTATCAGGATGTAGTGGTATCTGCAGGTAGCCTTATCGTAAGTCCAGTTTAGTAAAAACAGTGGAACCATGAAATTGAGATGTAATCTCCTCAGCTGTTGGTAGTGGGTATCTGTCTGGGACCACAGCCTTGTTAACTGCACGAAGGTCAATACAAAGACGCAACCCGCCTGACTTTTTACGAGCAATTACTAGATTGGAGATCCAGGGCGATGCACTAACTGGTTCTATAATCCCTTCCTCCAGAAGCTGTTTCAACTCTGCAGTAACATCATCTCTCAGTGCTAGTGGTGTTCGGCGCAGTGGCTGAATAACAGGAGGTATGGACGGATTAAGTCTGGGCTTGTGCACAAACTCCAATAGGCATCCTAGGCCATTAAACAGAGCAGGCCATTTCTGCACCCATGGAGAAGTAACTTGCAGGATTTCTGCACCATCGTAATCAAGAACAGTGAATCCGAGTCTGAGGAAAAGGTCAATACCCAGGATATTGGCTCCTTGCTTTGTAACATAAAAGCAAAATTCAGAAAGAGATCTTGTTCCATAACGAACATGTAACAGCAACGTTCCGAGAACATCAATCTTAGTGTGCCCATAACCAGCCAGAGCAATTGATGGCCTCTGCAAAGGTAAGTGAGAATAGAACTGCTTGTATGTAGCATAATTAAGAAGAGACACTTTAGCGCCCGTATCCAAAAGCAAAGGTATGCACACATCCTGTATATATACTGCACAAGTCTTGAAGTTAGAAGAAACAGACTGCACTGCATGAATAGATGCTGGTGCTGAATGTGAAGGTGAGGGCTGCCCCGATGCAGGCAGTTGGGATGAACGACAGCATCTTGCAAAATGGTTTAATTTGTTGCATTTTCTACATCGCTGACCTCTTGCTGGGCAACTTGAATCCCTGTACTGGTGATGGTTAGATCCACAATTCCCACAATATTGTCCTGAAATATTGGGGTTTCTCCGCGCTTGCAGGACTGGGGCAGCTGCCTCGGCATAGTTATCACTGAAAACGGGCCGCGCTCTGCACTGCTGATTCAACCTGGCACGCAATCTTGATCGCTTTCTCTAGTGTGAGTTCGTCAGATTCCATCAATAATCTCTCCCTCACAGGTGCACTATGCGTTTTCTCTATAAGCTGATCCCTTATCATCTTGTTCTGAAGCGGACCAAAATTGCAGTGCCCTGCTAATTCCTGTAGCACGGCTGTATATTGTCGGATTGACTCACCCGCCAACTGGCTACGCTGACGAAAGTGAAACCGCCGTAAAAGGACGCTCTGTGTTCCATAAAAGTGCTTCTTGAGGGCCTGAACTGCCGTGTCATAGGAGTCGGATGCCCCCAATGTATGAAAAACACGCTGCCCTTCTGCGCCCAGACAATGAAGCAAGATGGCACGCTTGCGAACATCAGGTACAGAGTCCAAGCCAAGCGCGATCAGATAAGTTTGAAAAGATTCAAACCAGCGAGTCCAAGGCACCGAAGGATCACCAGGTAAAGGTAAGAAAGGAGGTGGTGGTGGCAGCGAAAGTTCAGCCATTCTCGTTGCCAAATGTTGTGTCTACAAAGTACACCGTTTCTCACTTGCTAGAATGCTCTTTATTTTCAAGTCTAGAAAACACAACAACCGAAGGTGCACACTATTCTCACACATGCGTAAAAACATCTGCCCTCACTTTCCATGCGCGCATGCAATTAACATTACAAACATCCTGTTATCCAACATTCACCTCCATTCATCTGTCAGAGGGGGACATTTTTGTACACTGGGTCATTCAGTTTCTCTCTTAGGAAAAGAAACATGCAAATATTACATTTAAAGCCCAGGAGATGAACAGGCAATAGGCACCCATTGTTTGAACTGAGGCGAGAAGTTAAAGGCAAATTTCCTGGGTTAACCTGTAACTGATTATTGTGATGGCTGTCTACAGGATATCGGTATTTACTGTCTTGCAAAAGAGTCACCACTTTGAAGTTTTTTTGGCTGGTTGATATTACAAAGAATACAAAGTTGTGATAACAGAACTGCTCCTTCCTTTGAGGATTTCTGTATTTACCTGACTTGGCAATTAACATGTTTGACAATATTGGTTTCTAAACAGCAGATCTGTACTCATTAATGGTTGGTAACAATACATTTTGTTAACTTGTGTTTTCATTATTTGTTAAACCCAGGAAATGTAGATGTGCCATCGTTTGATCTAGTTGTCCAGAACTGATAATTGCAGGGACTGAAGGAGATTTAATCTCTAGCCAGGAGAAGGCAAAAGGACGGACGGTCCACTGAGAACACTGTCAAGACACTCTCGGACAGAGCACAGGGGATCGTAGGCAGACGAGGGTACCTGGCTGGCACGACGTGAGGCACAAGGATGGCAACACTTACTTCCAGGGAGGAAGAGACAGCTCCACAAGGAGACGCCAGTTGTGGGTCCAGCGAGAGAGGGAAGCCGCATGAAAGGACCAAGCAAAGCTGGCAGACAAGAAATAAGGCGTGCCTAGGTCACAGCAATACAAGGAGCCCAGAGCGGAAAAAAAGAAATGACGAAGAGATGCCGACAGGGATTTCATGATTTTGACAATTCTTCTGTTGGGAAACGAATGTCCAGTGAACAGAGTGCATCCGTGGACAGTTGAACAATTAAGTGTTGGGGTAACACCGAGAACAAACTGGACTCTGCATCACTAAAGGTTGTATCCTCCAATTCTTGTTTTTAACGGACTTTTAGAGTGTGGACTGTGTGCTTTCCTTTTTTTAAAAAAGGGAATTTCGAACCTGATATTGTTAGATTTTGTTTATGTTCATTTATCTTTTTAATGTACTTATTATTGTCTGGTGTAATAGAAGTTACTGTTGGATTTCCTAAAATTACTGTTGTGTCTTTCATTGTGTGTTTACTCACCGCCCAATTTAAAGAAACCTGTGTGCTATTATTGGTAAATTTCAGGAGTTCCCACTCTCTTAATAAAACCGTGTGGCGTAGTCGGATATTTAAATGGTGTCTAAGTTAGATTACTTGAAAGTGTGACCAGACGCCTGCCACACATCCTCTGGCAAGTGTCGTTGTCTCCCTCCCAACTCTGGCTCCCAGAGTAGTGGCAGCTATCTATCTATCTATCTATCTATCTATCTATCTATCTATCTATCTATCTATCTATCTATCTATCTATCTATCTATCTACAGGTACCGACAGCATTAGCTAGAACTGAGCAGGCCATTTAGCCAGCTATTTCATCGCTTCAGTGTTACTTCCTGTCACCTCCATTCCACGTAAGAACCTCACAGCACTTGTCCAGTGACAGACTAACTGCACCAAGACAGCAATCCCACCAAGGGCCATGCTCTCTCCTTGAGACAATTCTGCCTGCAAGCTCAGGTTGTAGAATTTATTAAAGCATCTAATAGTTTAAAGAATTAAAAAGACATTTAGTAGTCAAAAATGTATTACAGTTACTGAGTAACTCAGTATTTATCCCATTACATTTCAAACTTTCAAATACAGTTTTATTTTAATGGCATGTATGAATTCATAATAAAAAAAAATTCAACAATTACCAATATCTACCTCTAGGGGTCCCCAACAGTAAAATCATAGGTTTTTTGTCTATGGCTAAAAAAAAGAAATAAAAGAAAACCAACAACAGTGGATAATAACAAGTCTACACCACCATCTTTTTCAATGACTGTTCTTCCTTCATACGCTTTACTGGATTCGAGTATGCATATGTGTTTTAGTTCATTCTTGCCTTTTCATTTTTTTCTAGAAGCAATGAAAAAGGATGACCCCCTAAAATAAAGAGGCACCTGTCGCATAGAAAAAAAAATTGTGTCCGCTCCTTTGTCAAGATCAAACATTGACATGGTAATTTTTCATGGCAATTTATGAACACTTATTGTTTGTTTTATGTTTATTTGTTTATTATTAACACAATGGCAAACCACATATGAATCCCACCCCCTCTTTGTCTTTTCTGAAATCACCTTATCTTGATCATGTGCCATTTAGACTTGATTTTAATAAAGGGAACCTTACCTTCGACCAGACTACCAGGACATGATACGTAAAATCTTGTAGCTATCAGAGGACATGCTGACACTGTAGCCAGTAAACAGAACAGAAAAAGTCCAAACAATAAAATAAAATTCATAAAATGTTTAAAATGGAAAGAACAAAAAATCAGTTCAATTTGGTATATTATATAGCTCATTCCTCCATATTTACAAATATGAAACAAATAAAATAAAACACCAAATATCATTCAATAAAGACAATGCTATAAAGTAAACACAGAGAAATTATACATGTGTATTGACTTTTTAGTAATATTGTAACAAAATGGTAATGTGTAAATGTATTAAGCTTTATCTTAAGAATCAATAACAGTAATACATCTTGTTAGATTTCAATTGGTGTGTTTTTATTGTTTGTTTCCAGACTATAGCACAGATAATGCCATCATATGGTGCATTTCTTTTTCTGTGGCTCTCTGTATTATCTTGGCATATGAAACCCATCCTGTTAGGTCAAATTGCTCCAGGCTGCCCTGTTAACCTCATTCCTTTTAACATGCCCACAAGTATTTCTCTTACCAGACTGTCTCTTATTTAATTGTGCCCAAGACATTTCTTCTTCTTTTTCACTTTATTTTAGTCTTTAGTTGCCATACTTAGCATTTGAATGCAATACAAAGTGAGAAGTGCTTATAGTAAAATGTACTCAAAATCTGTAGTAACTGTAAATTAGAAGATATATAGAGTTTGACAAAAGGAATGTCACCTGGGAAAATGCTTACACTATTCCTCCCAAGCAGTAGAAGGCAGGCCACCCACTCAGGTTTTGAGGAGAGAAAAGAAGGGAGCACATGGGACAGTCCTCTTCCTAAAATGGTGCTGAACTGCTGCCTTTGAGACTTGTCCCTTTATGATTTAAAGAATGCCTTTGAGATTTGTCACTTTATGATTTGCAGAACTGTCACAGCTCCAAGGATGACAGGGTTCGGCTCCAAAAATTTCTAACTAGTGATGAGTAAAAGCATTTGTGCGAAACAGAAATTGCACAAAAATGTAATGTTTTACTTCACAAAAATCTGCAAACTAAAATAAGCTTCACTTCCAGTGAATTTTGTGCCATTCTTATAAAAAGAAAGACATTTAATTTCTATGTGAAAATGTTTTCATGCATTAATTCTGCGTGCAACTGCCTGTCATCTCTATATATATAAAATCCAACGTCTGTCTGTCTGTATATATGTCTGTCCACTTTTCACGGAGAACTACTTAATGGATTTAGATTGGGTTTGCTTGAACATTCTGGTTGATTTTGCGACTTCTTTCATTACGCCATGTATCATAGTTCGCTTGTGGCACTGATTTATTTGCGCGAATACAAGCTCTCTAGTGAAAACAAAAAAAAATGAGTTGTTCATATCTTCAGCTAGGTTAAGGTGGGGTGGATGGGGTGTTAACAGCAGCCACTTTCCTTTGAAACCACAAGTGGGCACCAGAGAGCCCCAAACCACAGATTCAGTAAACTACCACACATTGATTTGGTAACGTAAAGGACTTTTATTCTTTCACAAACACCTTTCCCCAGAACTCTTTCCAACAGTCAGCCAAAACACAAATATAAAAAGAATAAAGGTAAACATGGAAAGGTGAACAAGACTTTAGGGAATAATATCCCTTGTTTCCATCCCCAAAAAAACATTACAATCCAAAAAACTCTTCAGTGAGTTTTGTGTTTCGCAAATGTAATGTTAATTGAAGCTTGCCTGATTTGCTCATCATTATTTCTAAGCAGGAGTAAATGGGAGGCGACACGTTACCCTGCAAATTATCACAGAACTTGGCCAGGACTACCCCATGAGATAAACAAGAGTGTTAACCCTGTATAGACAAGGCCAGAGAAACAACACCTTTGTTATTTCACTTTATTTGTAATTTTGTATTCTAACAGAGATTATCCCTGCCTTGAGTTCCTATTGTTGTAGTGGTACGCACTACTGTGAAATTTTGCTATTAACTGAAACCACCACATTTCTGAAGCGTTTCAGTAAGTAATTGTGTCAATTTTACCATCGCAAATAAGGTGGAATGGCAAGATCCTAGAAAGTATATCCTTGTGCTGCTCAGAGTACTTGTATTACCTGCCCCTGATATTGCATATGAGGTTGGAATAAGTTGTAGGGGACTCCCTGAAAAAGGGTTGCTAGGGTTGCAATGAACAACGAAAAAAAAAGGTAGCAGGAATTTTAGGGAAAATACTCTCTAAATAAAGAAGTAGCATCTTGAGTCACCATTAGAAATACAATTCGTAATGGATACTCTTTATTGACACAAAGCAGCAGAACCTCACCATGTGAGCAGCTATGTTCTCCATGGAAAGACTGACCTATCCAAACAGAATATCTTCCTTTATCAGTTAGGTTCATTTATATATAATAACTAGAAATCATTTCAGTTATGCCAATCAGCACACAATTAAGTAATACATTCTGTCACAAACGCCACACAGAGCCATAGCAAGGTTTGGGGCAGCCACCTGTATAGTTGGTTTCCTGGCTGCAAATCACAAATAAATGATAGCACTGATGTGCACAAACAGGAGTCCAAAACAGAACTGAGGGAATAGGGGAAAGGTGGTGGCTTTTAAAGGGGAAGACAAGAAGTGACGTCAAAGGGGTTGGGATCATAAGGGTCTTCAGCCATAGGCTCAAGCCCTGACGTGACATCAAAGTGGCTAGAGCCGACAAGGCCTTCCTCCATAGGCTCGGACCCAGAAGTGACGTCAAGAGGGCCAGGTGGAATCTCCTGTGAATGTTTTGCAGGAAAGTGAGAATCAGTACACACTTCCACATCCCTGTCTGATTTGGAATTGCCCTCACTGAAGCCCTTTGGCTGCCTCCCATGTGCATGTGTGTGACAAGGCCCCCCCTCAGCCCAGACACATCGGGTCGGGTGACCTTGACCAAGAGGTCATGAACCCAAAAAAGAGCGTTAGCGCGAAGAGAGCCCTGATGATGAACGAGCAAAAACTTGTATGGCTAAAGGTCAAGGCACCACCGGGTGACCCGCGGATTTGACTCCTTGTGCAGGGCCATCCACTGAAAAGGTGCATATTCCGTGACAAGGGTGAATTTCCAGCCCAACAGGTAGTACCTCAGCTGTGTAATCGCCCATTTAATCGCCAAAGCTTCCCTCTCCACTGCCGCATACCTGGTCTCTTGTTCCAACAGTTTCCGGCTCAGGAACATGATGGGGTGTTCCACACCATCAACACTTTGGCTTAGCACAGACCCCAGGCCTGAGTCCGAAGCGTCCATCTGGAGGATGATAGGCAGAGAAAAGTTAGGTGCTTTCAAAACAGGTGCAGATGTAAGGGCCTGCTTCAAGTCACTAAATGCAGCACCTGTCTTGTCAGTCCATACCACTATGTTTGGGGTCCTCTTCTTTGTCAAATCAGTCAAGGGCGCCCTTCTCTCCGCACAGACCAGCGGTAGTAACCCGAGAAAGGCTTGGACCTGCCGCTTAGCAGGTGGACGGGGCCATTTCAAAATAGCATCTACTTTGGAGCACTGTGGCTTCTCGGTACTCTGACCCACCAGGTAGCCAAAATACTTGGCTTTGCTTAATCCAAAGAAACATTTCTTTGGCTTAATCCGAAGTCTGGCCTCGCCAAGTGTCCACAATACAGCTTTTACCTGCTGTAGGTGTTCTGTCCATGTGCTGGAATAGATTACCATGTCATCCAGGTAGGCAGCACTGTATGAGTTATGAGGCCTAAGCACTTTGTCCACCAGACGCTGGAAGTTTTGCTGGAGCCCCGTGTAACCCAAATGGAAAGAAACGATACTGCAACTGTCCACTAGGGGTGCTAAACGAAGTCTTAACCTTTGCGGAATCCGTTAAAGGAACCTGCCAGTACCCCTTTGATATGTCCAGCGTGGTCAAATAATAAGCTTGTCCAAGCCTCTCGAGGAGGTCGTCCACTCGTGGCATTGGATAAACATCAAATTGGGAGACTTGATTAAGTCAATGGAAGTCATTGCAAAACCTCCAACTCCCGTCAGGCTTATTGACCGAGACGATGGGACTGGACCAGGGACTATGACTTTCCTCTATTACTCCTAGTTCCAGCATGTGCTTGATCTCAAGCTCCACTTCAGCTCTTTTATCCTTCGGTAAGGTGATATGGACGTTCCCGGACTATAACTCTGGGCTCTGTCGTGATGTTGTGCTCAATCAGAGAAGTCTTTCTGGGGTTTTTACTCACTACCTCCAGGACAGACAGGAAAGCTGTTTCCAGCTCCCGTCGCTGTCTGGCACTTAGATCCGCCCCGAAGTTAAGGGTACTTGTGTGACCAAAGAGTGAGTGGGGCTGACGGGAGGAGGGATCGAGATCCCTGACCTTCCACGATTTCAACAGATTTACATGATAAACCCACTCCCTTGGTTGACGATTGGGTTGTTTCACCAAATAGTCAATGTTTCCTCTCCTTAACTTCGTATTGACCTTGCCAATGGGCTAGTAACTTAGAGTGGGAGGTAGGTACTAGGACCATGACCTGATCTCCCGGGCGGAACTCCCAGAGAGACGTGCCTCGGTCGTAATATTAGACCTGTGCTGCTTGTGCTTCTTCCATGTGACTTTTAAGAAGGGGCCAAATTTTACCAAATTTATCAAATAGTTGTGCGATATATATTCTAATATTTTTGTACAGGGAAGAGCTTCTTCTTCCCATCTTTCTTTTAAAATATCTAATATGTCCCAGGGTTGTCGTCCATGCAATAATTCAAAAGGGGAGAACCCCGTGGAGGGTTGTGGGACTTCCCAATAGGCCAAAAGGATGAGGGGGAGGAGCTGATCACAATTCCTTCCATCCTTATTGACCACCTTACGAAGCATTTGTTTGAGAGTTTGATAAAATTTCTCTACCAGACCGTTGGTTTGACGATGGTACACCGTGGATTTTAGATAAGTAAAAGGATTCGGGGTATTTGGTAGCATAATCTACGAGGACTAAAATATACTTGTGTCCTCGGGCTGAGGGTTCTAGGGGTCCGACTAAATCAACTCCAATTCTGTGAAATGGGACATCAATTAGGGGAATAGGAACGAGAGGAACATGGTCCTTCCTAGGAATTTGTTACAATTGACACTCCGGACAGGAAGTGCAAAAGCAACGACCCTCCTCATTGATTCCTGGCCAATAAAAGTGAAGCTTGATCCACTCCAGAGTTTTTACAGTGCCCAAATGGCCACCAAGGAGATGGGCATGCGTTAAGTCATAGACCTCCTGCCGGAAGGTCCACAGGATAAGCAGCAGCTTTCGCTCCTGCCCCTCATGCTCTGCTACATGATACAAAAGGTTATTCTCTAAAACAAAGTGAGGACCCTGTGGCATGGACTGATGAGTGCATTGGCCATTGACAAGGACCACTGCATTTTTTGCAAATTTAAGGGAATTGTAATTCCATTGCTCCTTTTTAAAAGAAGCTGGTGTCTCTCTAAATTGAAACTGTAAAATGGAGAGAGGGTCCCGGCCGACCTCAAGAGGTGTAGTTTTCTCCCTTTCCTTGGTGGATGGTCCGGGAGTTGCCACATCACTCAGGAAGGCCGCTTCGTCTTTCTCCTCCGGCTGGTTACATGGTGTGCAGGCAGCTTGAGACAGCTCATCCCCGTCTATAACTAGGCCAAAATTGGAGTCAGGAGTGGTATGTGTCTCACTGATTTTAATTTTAGACCAGTCCCGCTCCAGTATCACCGGGAGTGGTTGATTTTGGAGGACCACCATACTTAATTTCTGCACCGATCCTCCACAACTGATGACACACGTGGTGGACCTGTACCAGCGGATTTCTCCGTGGACACAGGCTATACTGGTCTTAATCTTCAACCACTGTTGCGGTAGCACAAACCGGCGGGCAACAATGGTAATGTTGCTGCTGGAATCAAATAAGGCTTTGGTCTTAAACTCATTCACAATCACCACTCCTGTGTGTGGGACTGTCAAGGGGTTAGTCAGAGCACAAAAACCCCTCCTCTCCCTCCACCTACATTCCTCCTTGTTTCCAAGAGGTTTGCATGCCTGCCACTCTGGGGATGTCAGCACAAGCTCCAGGTTGTAGAGGGGGGGCTAGGTTTTGGGACGAACTCCATCTGAGCTCGACCAAGGGACGGTTCTGTCAATGCATTTGTTGTGGAAAAGCCATGAACAGGTAAATTAAGGGTGTGTCTGGATCCATGTGATCTTAATAAGGCAATCAGGCATCCTCCCTACTCTATGCAAAAATTTGATAATATTGCAAGGGCATGATATTTTAGCATGATGAATGCTAGATCTGGATACTGGGCAATCAAGCTTATTGAAGAATCTTCAAAATCGACCACCTTCAACAAATACAAGTTCCTTCGTCTACCTTTTGGCTTCATCTTAGCTTCAAGAAGAAAGACAGATGAAACATTTGAAGGTCTCAGAGGTGTAGTGGCAGTTGTGGATGACATCCTCATATATGGCAAGACTAAAGAGGAACATGATTGCAACATTCATGCTATGCTACAAAGAATCAGAGAGAGAGGGGTTTGTCTTAACCCTGTAATAATGCATTTTATTTATAGGGCACTTTACAGTATAGTATATTAGTAATAAATCTCAAAGTGCTAAATAAAAAAGTTTAAACATAGGCAAAGCAAGGTAAAAACAGAGATAAAATGACAATAATTAGTAGCATTCTTGTTAATAAGCTTTCCTAAATAGAAAAGTCTTTAGCTGTTTTTTAAAACAGCCCACAATCTGCTGTGTTCCCAGGCTCTCTGGTAGGGCATTCCAGAGCTGTGGAGCAGTGGTTGCAAAGGTTCAGTCGACCCATTGTACGAAGTTTGGTCACAGGGTGGCGAAGGCAGTAGGTATTTGCAAAATGGAGGTTTCTTGCAGTGGATTGTAATAAAAGGAGTTCCTTAAGATATTGTGAAGCATTTACATGGATACACTGGCGAGTAAACAAACAGAGTTTGTATTCAATATGGAGGTGAATAGGGAACCAATGAAGTGACCGAAGGATTGGTGAAATGTGTTCATATTTTCGCACCCTCATCAGGATTCTTGCAGCACTATTTTGAATTTGTTGGAGCTTTTGAAGGCTCTTGCTGGGGATCACAATGAGGAGTGCATTACAATAATCCAGCCTGGATGAGACAAAGGCAGGAACCAGCTTTTCAGCATCACAGAGGGAGAGGTAGGGATGGAGTTTGACTATATTTCGGAGATGAAGGAATGCAATTTAACAAAGGTGATGGACATGTGTATCAAATGACAGATGGGAGTCTAACTTGACACCCAGATTTGTAACAGAAGGGGAGAGGGTAATGGTACGGTTAAAAAAGGAAATACAATTTACAGAGGAACGAAGTTGATGGGGGAGGCCAATTAAAAGAGCTTCAGTTTTAGTGCTGTTCAGCTTGAGGAAGTTCTTGGACATCCTGGCGTCAATCTCATCCAAGCAAGAGGAAAGAGTGAATGGAGAAAAGAGGAAAGTGTGTCACAAGAATGAGTCAAAGAAATCATGAAAGTTTGGGGCAGCCCGTATTTTGTTCCAAGGCTGCAAAATAGGTTTAATTTGTTTACAGATCCGAATCCAGAACAGAACTGAAGGTATGGTATCAAAGATGGCATCTTTATTAGGAAGTGCAGGAAATTGCGTCATTGTCACCGGAACCGGAAATGACGTCATTGGAGACCCCAGCACTGGAAGTGGCATCATCATCGTCACCACCGGGAAAAACGGAAGTGACGTCATCATTGGTGCCCCCACCCCCAGCAAACCCGCCCCCAGTGGGGGTATACCGAAAGTGGAGTTATCAGAGGTGCCGGGAAATAAACGGAAGTGTCATCATCAGAGGTACTGGAAACAGATGGGATTTCTGAGAATGGTCTGCAAGGAACTGAGAGACACAATCAGTGCACCCTGCTGCCCCCTGGTCAGGTGTGGAATTATTGTTACTTGGGCCCTTTAGCTGCCTCCTACTTGCACATATGTGACACCTGACAAGAGCGCTATTGGTGTCACGCTCTCCAGAAAGTCACTGGCAGACCCAGATACCAGTCTCAGTGAGAACATGGACCTTCAAAGTCCACATGGTATATAACAGTTTACCTGTGAGTGACTGTACTCTGGAAAAGATCCAGACTGAAGCTACCAAAGATATGCAGATGGTAAACTTTAAAAAACAATAACTCAGACATGAACGTCAGTAGACTTTGCGACCTAGGAACCAAGTTACCTGAACTATTCTATAACATCTCAGCAATTATTGACCACTGTGATGCTGATCTTTCTGATCATAAAATATTTCATTACTATATCAATTGATGCAATAATTCATTGCAGAGTTATGGTAGTTGAAGGTTCCTCTAGAGTGCCTCTTTCTCATGCACAATTTGGCTCAAAAACTAATCAGCACACCATCATCTCACAACAGGCTTAAGTTTCGAGTTTGGTATTTTTCTGTCCAGCTGTTTTAGCTCTAGACCATCCTCAAGACATGGTGACACACAGATATACACACACAAAGAGAGACACACAAACAAATCATTGAGATATCGGTGTTTTCGGTATCAGGGGACCCTAAAACGTCGAGATCCGTTGAAAACCAGACATTGAAATTTTTGACTAATCTAAACCTTTCACTCCTCCCTCATAAACAATAGGTTATGGTGGGGGAGGGTGCAAAGCAGTAATTCAGGAAGTATGGCCTGAAGAAAGACAAACATTCCCAGAAAACATTTCAGAATACTGGAATTACTGAGATGAGTTGTGCCAGATCAATGGCATTGTCTTTAAGGGGGAGAAGATTGTCATTCCAAAATCCTTAAGAGAAGACATGCTACTGCGCATTCATGCTAACCATTATGGGGATGGAGACAAGTAAACAGAGAGCTCGAGACATCTTATTCTGAGAAGGTATGTGTAAGCAGATTGAGGAGATGATTGGACAATGAAGCACTTGCCTTGAATAACATGTGTCCGATATTACAGAACCAATGATAGCACACCAGATCTCAGACAGACAATGGCAGATTGTAGCAACAGATCTATTCACATGGAATAGCCAAAATGTCATTGTCATAGTTGAGTATTACAGCAAATACATTGCACTAGATAAGCTCAGCACAACCACCATTTCAGCTGTGATCCAGAAACTGATGGCTAACTTTGCCAGACATGGAATTTCAGAGTGCAACATTTCAGATAATGGTCCACAATACTACTCAGAATAGTTCAGAGTATTTGCACACGCATGGGACTTCCAGCATGTACAGTAACAAGAAGTCCTCATTATCTACAGAGCAATGGCCTTGCCAAGAAAACTGTACAGATCATCAAATCTCTGCTTGACAAAGCAAATGCTAGTAAGAATGACCAATACATCAGTCTGTTAGGGTACTGAAACATATTTGTAGGCAATTTTAAATCACCAGAGCAACTTCTGATGATCAGAAGACTACGCTCTGTATTGCCATATAATGATAAACAGCTACAACAAGAAGCGATTAATCAGAAAGCTGTTCAGGCATGACGCACTCACCCCTTTGTTTTTCATTCTGGTAGGGTTAGGAGGTTAGGTTAGGAGCACATGCTGAAACAGTGCATTGCCGCACCCACCACATGACAAACCAACTCAGAATCCAGATTAGGACTCAAGTGCAGCAACGGGTGACACCTCAGCACCACACTAGTTCAGATGGAGTGGAAGAGTGTGAGGTTTTTTTATGGTGGCTGGAGTGCCAATTCTGCCACCAACCCCCAAGTTTTTCCCTGCAGGTTGGAGGGCCTACATGCAGGGATAGATGCAGATTAACGCCATGAACTAGCCTCAACTCATAATCACCACATTGGATACATGGCACCACGGTTAACAAAAATTCTGTGCCCAGTGCCAGGCAAAAACCCAGCATATGCAAGTTGTGCGACGGGGTGTGTTGCTGCATCTAATATCATTTTTGCCCTGCTGCCTTGGCAACCACTGTGGACAAATCAAGTATAAACTAGACTTTATATTGTGCCGTTGCCATCTGGCGACAGCTAGTGAGGAAGAGGTAGTGTACAATCAAGTGAAATGGCATATGTTTAATCCTGCATGTGTTAAAGGGTAAATATAATTTGCCCAGGAAGTTCACAGGAAGCCAGTAAACATTGCAGCAGCATGGGTGTAAGGCAAGAAGCCAATGTCTTTATCAGCCAGGAGATTCAAACAAAGAGCTCTGTAAGTGCTGTGTCTGTGCTACCCCTCCACTGCTCCAGGGGCTGTTTTTTTTAGAGCTCCAGGTATTCCCATCCTTTAAGAAAGGTTAGGTATGGATCCAGCGGTACTACTGTATTTATAACACAATCACATTTGGCAGTGTTTCTTGTCAGTTTAATGAAGGTTAAAGGGTTTACAAATTAATAAAAAAATGCTGGCCAGTGAAAGTGCAATGTTTCATACAAAAGAAGAAAAGGTAATGCAAAAGTAATGCATTGTGTGTAACGCATGACATTTTATGATAAGTAACTATGTAACTTATTTAGTTACTTTTTCTAAGTAATGAGTAATGTAACTAAGTTACTTCAAAAAGTAAGATTTTCCAACAGTGCTTATAGAAAGAAAAATGTCATACAGCTTTAAGAACTGACTTTAAAGCTGTATTTAAAATGTACACTCTATGCAAAGTATACCAGTCCAGGCCTTTAATTCAAAATGAGATTCCAGCTCTTGAGATTCTAGCTCTTGATAACGATTACTCTCTTAAATTATTTAATGGAACAAGCTTGACATTTGACATATATTGTCCATAATTTTAATAACAATTTTCTTGACAGCTGTGAAGTAAAAAGCTGTTCTCCTTAAACATGTCATGCATAATTCATTTTAATGTAACATGTTGTCATGGCAGAATTGGCATAATTACACATGGGTGTGACACCAGCTAATGTCTTTACAATTATTACAGTGACAGAATCAAATCGATGCCTTCAGAGCGCCAGGCTTGGAGAACATATGAATAATTAACCAAATTGGCTTGAAAGAACATTTATTTTTTATGAAGGAGTTATGAATTGTATAGCTTATTCTAAAAATAATATTATGTCTCAATGGCGAATGAAGCTATGATCTAATAGCTTTGATAGATATATTAAAAAAAGTTAAACTGAGAAGCCAAAAGAAATCTGTCTGTTGGCTCATACAGTATTTTTATTAAGTAAAATTTCGGTAAAATCATGAGACCATTTCTTGTTGAGTCTTCACATTTACTACAGATTTTAGTAAGATTTTATACAGTATTTTGCTTAATAATCAAATCTGTCCATCCATCAATCTAATCCAAATTAAATTTCAAATAGTTTTTTGTTTTCTTGTCTAAATATATATTAATAATGAATAGTTTGTTAAAGTCATTATTCTATGCTATTATTTGTTTTATTTGTTATGTACATTTAAACCTTGGGAGGCAGAGCCGCCTGATGCTACAGCTGGGGAATTGCCATAACACTGTTCAAGATCCAGCTCTCCATGAATGGGCAGCATCAGCATTGTTGTTGTTCTCTTGGGTTATGCTCTTTTTCTGGATTTTCTGATCATTTTGGATTTTTGGTTAATAAACATCTGCTCTCTTTTAAAGGTACTGATTTTAGGATTATGATTTGAATTTGTTTCCTTTTACTGCAAACCTTTTTATTTAGTTTTTTTGGCTCTTGTCTTTATTTCCTTTTAACTCTTTTGAATATTTTATAGAAGGGTGAATGATGAGGCAGGGCAAAAGCTAAATGCTTGGAGTGCCAACCGGGCAAAACCCCATTTTATTCCAACAAAAACAAGAAAAATGTAACAAAATTCCTTCTAATCAGTGCTCTCTCTAGGTTGCACTTTCTCTCTTTTCTCTCTCTTTTAGTGTTTGTTATTATGGTCAGGTCCGAAATGAGATGCCACCTTCTGGGAGTGACTCCCTTTTATACCAGGCAGATGAGAAAGGGTTGGGCTTTGTTGCCCTCAAAGGGCAGTTTCTCAAGGCTATGAAGGAAAAATGACACCAGACTGTTAGTAACAGTACTCCGTCTCGATCTGGGGAGGTACCACATACCTTAGGTAAGTCTGGCGGATGACTCTCTGGCACACATGAGTGACACCTTGTAATAAATAATAAGTGAAAATTAAAGGACGTTTGTTTGGTAACTGTGGACCGAAGGTTGTTATAGTTCTCTTTTCTGTGATAATTTTGTGTTTTTGAATGTAAAAACACAGGCCTTTTTATTGGGCCTGCGTAGGCTATGAAGCCTGCTTCTAGAGTACTGAGGTGAAACTCATTTTATTAGTAAATCTCTTTTGGATGATGGAGGCCTACTTTTGAAGGCAAAGGCCTCAGCCTTTGAGTTTTGTTTTTATTTGAGAACCCAGTTGACCATTACATACACTTTTCAATCTCAAAGGGTAATGTGATTCTGTAACTGCCATTCATAACAGTTGTGGGGTACAGCCCGGACACAGACAGGCAGACATGTTGGTTCACCACACATGTTTTATTTACAGTCTTATTTACAGTGCACAAACCCAGTGCCTCAGCACCAATCACCCCTTTAAGTCCTGACTGCACAACAATGCCTTTTCAGTCTTCAGACCGCCTCCACTCCTCTCCTCCGAGCTCCGTCCACTTCCACCCGACTCTCGCCATCGAATGGAGGGAGGCGGCCCCTTTTATTCACCCCTGGATGGGCTCCCGGTGCTTCCTGAGGAGCCTCCACCGACAAACCCCCGTGTGGCGGAAGCACCAGCTGTGTAGCCGGAAGCCCTTCGGGTGTCCCTGCTCCTCTTCTCCCCAGCTCTTCCTGGTGTGGTGGAAGTGCTGAGGTCCAGGGCTCCCAAGGCATTGGGGCGCCCCCTGGCGGTGACCATGGGCCCCAACAAGGTTGGGCTTCCAAGCCCTCTACCCGTGGCCCCCAACACAACCAGGACGGTGGCCCCCTCGTGGTCTGGAAGAGGCACAAGCCCTCCTCCGGTCCTCCTGGGTGTTCCAGCTGGGTACCACCCCCAGCCGCGTGCCACACAGTATATTAGACGAAGTGAATGGCAGTGAGTGACTGCATGCTCCACCCTATATTTTGATTTTGGTTAGAGCTAGGGTTGTTGTATTATCGTGGTATTTCCCTCTACTTAGCCTTTACCTATTTTCTTTAAGGGTAAGTGTATTTGTCAAGTTATTTACCGGGTTGGTCTACTGTTGCACTTTACGGTTAACACACACATCCATAGATATATGCATACACACAGACCCTAACCACAAAGTACCGTATGAAAGACGTATACACATGCATGTTATTCCCTAGCACTTTAACCCACACAAGTACTGTAAGAATAACACATGCACAGTCCAAGAGACTTACTTATCATAGGCTTGAGCAACATGTGATGTCTTAAGATATATCTCAGACCTAAATAATACCTTTAGTCTCCAAGAGTATATTCAAACACACAAAGACTCAACATCCCTAGCTATAGGCCATTTATCAACCGGTGTTTAACGCACTGTTCATTACTGGACAGAGCTCTTTGTCCGCAGCTTGATAAACCTTGCAGCTTCGATCATATGGCACTTCCGGACTACTCCAGGTGCTCAAAGAAATTTACCATATTTCTTCAATCATTCTATATATGCAGACAAAGTATAGAAAGTTAAAAGCAGCGTGGTATTTATTACATGAATAATAATAATACCAAATAGAACAAAATAGAAAATAGGATTAATAGTAAAGTCTGGATATATATAGTCTTACATATAAAGCTTACGAAAAAGTACAGAATGACAAGAATGAATGTCCTAGACGGCTTCTGATCTAGCACTCGTAGTTGTTCATGTGATGCTTTGCAGACGATCAGATGGAAACGGACGCACGTTGCTGGCATCCTCTTCTGACGTCTTTCTTGCCCTCTTCTGAAGTTGTTCTGTTCTCTTCTTCTTCAGACGAGGCATATTTATTATAGAAATTGACCCGGGGGGTTTTACAAGATGTGATTGTTAGATATTCCGATTGGCTGGCTATCAATATGATGAATGAATTTACTCGTCCATTTTCCCAAACAATAACACTTTTTAATGTTGCTTAGTACCTACTAACTTGTGTTCCTTTCCCAGGCTGTAAATCGATTTAGCAACTTGTTTGAACAACTGTTTTAAAAGTGAGGTATAATTCGGGAAGAGGATATGCCGGGGCCGGCTCTACACTGGGGCAAGAGGGGGCAATGCCCGCTTAAATAAACGTCCTGCCCCCTTAAATCAAACTTTTAGAGGTTTCGAAAGAAAATAATAGATTGGCCACAAACTTAATATGGACAATATTTACTACAGTAGCTGAAAAATCCACTGGAAAAGGCACAAATGAGATGATAGGTTTCACCTCTTGTTCGGTCTTTCCCTCCGTGCTTTTTTTGTCCACAGGCTCACACAGAACTCGGCACAGATCCCCCCACTCACCCTCCCCCCAGCTAAACATCCAATCACTGTTAGTATGCAAATGACCCGGTGTCAGGTTTCTCAGTAGGCAGGGCAGAGCAAAATGAGCCGACTGGAGGACCTGTGTCTGTCTGTTAGACCCCGACACAAAGCCCCGCCCCAGCTTTCAACTAGTCTGCACTCAACAGTTTTCTCGTTTCATATACTGATGTAATCACAGCGATTTTAGTAAAGCTTATTCACTTTCCACCCCAGCTTCCAGCAGCTCACAAAGGGAAAGTTAATGCTGTGAGATGCATCCTTTTTTCCAAGCTTTTAAAAAGTGTGGCGCTGCCCCTGCCTGCACCAATAGCAGTAGCAATGATGCTGCTGCTGGTACATCAGAGACATCAGCTGGCATGTCTACTCCTGTGGCATCAACAGGCACTGCTTCTCCTGTACCTCTGCCAACAATTGCTGCCCCAAAACAACCCGCTCAGCTACCCAGTGACTTAAATGGCAATACGCCATCCCAGCCAATACTGGGTAATTACCCCAAATGTGTATTTGGTGGTACAACATTAAGATCATTCAATCCTGCCTGGTACCGCACACGACCATGGCTGGAGTACACTGGAGTGTTGTGTGGGATGCATGTTTCTGTTTCCCCTGTCGAAAATATGGCAGCACTGTTAATGAGAGGGATGTAGTTTTTACCTTAACTGGTTTTAACAACTGGAAAGCAGCACTTGATCGAGACAAGGGGCTACAGAGATATATGTCCAGCCACATGTGTTCAGTGCATGCTTCAACCATCTGGACTGAGCATAAAAGCAGAGAGGCCACAGGGGAGACTGTGGATTCAATGTTGGCTGGTAAAGGCTGGTGCTTCAGGTATTTTTCTAAAACTGATGGAATATACCTTAAAGAAGGATGAGAAGCTAGCAAGCATTTCTAAGGGTATCCCAAAAAAATGCAAAATACACATCTAAGAATATCCAAAATGAAATTATCCAAACACTGGCTGACATGGTGCTTGTAGAGGTCAGGAAAAAATATGAAAGTGCTGATTCTGCAGGGTTTTGCCTCAAAAATGATGGGACCAGGGATAGGTGCAATGTGGAAAATCTGTCTGTGATAATATGGTTTGTCAGAAATTCCATGCCAGAGGAGCATCTTATTGGGTTGCTTGACTTGCAACAACTTGATGCAGAGTACATCACCTGTGAGATCCTGTTACACCTTTGTGATGCTGGCTACAGTGCTGACAGTATACTGAGCCAGTGTTATGATGGGGCTTCTGTGATGAGTGGGGTTAGAGGTGGGGTACAAGCTCTGCTCCAAAAGAGGCTTGACAGATATGTCCCATACATCCACTGCTACAACCACCAACTGCACTTAGTGGTTGTGCATGCCATGCAGAGTGAGTCGTGTGCAAAATCATTTTTTAGCCTATCTAGTTCACTCTACAACTTTTTTCACCACCACTATGTGCTCAATAAACATGATGCACCTTTTCTAAAAAGGCTGCTTGAGATCAGATGGACAAGCCACTATGAGGTGACAAGGTGCACTGTGGACAATCAAGAACAAATCCTTAGTATCCTATCAGAGATGACAGAGGATGATGATGCTGCAGTTGACCTGTGCACGAGGCATCAGGCTTGCTATGCCAAATTAAGAGGCATCACTTCTTTGAGATTGGAAAGTTCCCAGTGCGGGTGCTTGGTGTCTTGAAACCAGCAAATGCCATTCTACAGTCTCAGTCAGTGGATCTGTGCAGTGCTTCTGAGGTTGTTAGTTCAGCACTGGACTCCTTAAAAACCATCCGTGAGGATGACTGTTGAGGAGTGTCATCTCCTGCTGAGGATGAGTCACTTCCAACAAAGAGAAGGAGAACAATGAGCAAACACCTGGGTCAAAGTATTGCGCTCTCAGCTTTGGGCCATACAGACTCTGGTGACCCTACCATTTCCCACCATCAGTCTCTGAAAAGATCCCTGCTCAACATCCTTGACAGGGCCATTTCAGAAATGGAAACTAGATTTTCACACAAGAATATTGACCTGATGAGAGCTATATCTAGTCTTGCACCCAAATCTAGCACTTTTCTAGATCCCACCCTGTTGCACCCTCTGGCTGTGATGGATGGCACTGTAGCAGATGTTGTAAATCTGAAAAATGAAGTTCTTGTGGCAAAACAGATGCTGCTCAAAAAATGTTCAAAGGAAACAGACCTGTCCACTGTGAACTGTAAACTCCTGCAGGAGTACAAGGAAGCCTTTCCTGAGTTGCATAAATTGTGTGTAACAGCCCTGGTAATTGGTGTGTCTTCAGCATTGTGTGAGAGTTCCTTCTCCACTTTGTCACGGGTCCTAACCCCCTATCGTCACACCATTTTACATAAAAGAAAGAAATTTGTTGATCTTGGCCCATGAGAAGTCCATAACAAATAACTTGGATATGATGAATTTGGAAGAGTTTTTGCAAAGGGAAACAGGCGACTGTTGTTGTAGAGTGGATTGAGGAGAAAGGAGTGCGGAGCTGTTTAGTTACAAACAGAGAGTACAGTTGCTTACAAAACAAACAAGCTGAAAACAAGATAAAAAGTTCAAATGTTCTCTTCTAGATCTGTTGTGTTCTAAAAATTAGCTTGAGAATTGTAGGAAAAGACATGGTGATTTTTTTTTTTTAATTACTATGCCAACCCATTTTAGTTTTGTAAATATTGGTTATATTGAGAGGTCTTATTTTATTCTTACCTTATTTTGCAAATATATTTGATATAGGCCACCAAATTAAGGTAAATGTCATGTTTTTAGTTGTTATAATCTGATGAGGAATATTTTATTTTATTTTTTGTTGTTTTATTTTTCAGTTTTGCTCCTGAGGGATTGCCACCTTATCGTGGTCAGGGGGTTTGCGTGCCTCAGTGACCCTAAGAGCTACACCAGCAGAAGCTTAGATTTCAGGTGGGACACACAAGTTGGACAGGTCATAGGGTAGAGGCCTGACAAAGTGCAATCCAATGACATGACAAAAACAGTTATCCAGAGCACCCCCACCACCCCACCCCTTTCCCACCTCCGTCGCCACCATGTGCCCCCTTCACATTTCTGTCTGCCCCCTCATATATGCCTGTCTAGAACCGGCCCAGGGATATGCTTTTGATGTTAAAATGCATACACAAGTGTCCTGCATTTGAATTAATCTTTTTTGGCTTGAGCAAAATATAATGAAAATACAGAACACAATTTACAGATTTTATACCCACAACAGTTGTGCAAAGTCAAAGATTGGCAGTCCAAGCAAAAAATTCATGCAACACAAGAGAGCTCGCCACACCAAGAACCACAGTAGACCAGTGTGTCTCCTTCATTTTTTTTTTACAGCTGAGGGGATCAATATACATGGAGACAGACATGTGGCCCCACCTCTTGGAGAACCACCCAAAAAGCATAAGGAATGAAGAGAACATGAATACAGACTGTAAGAAACCAAAGGACAAGTGACAAAGAGTTGGGGATCCACCCCATATATTGTATCGAAAACGAGTAGTCAATTGTTGAAGTTCCAAACTGGGACTGACTGAAAGGGAAAATGGCAGGCTTTTAAGGAGAGAGGAAGGGCGTGTTTGTAGGAAAAGGAAGTGGCATGAGGTCATCCCTGGGTGCTGGTAGTGATGTCATCAAGGAGGGCCAGAAGTGAGGTCAGGAATGGGTGGAAATGACACGTTTAGTTTGTCTTTTCTTTGGAAGGTCTGTAGGAAGAGGAGAAGAAGCATTAATAAACACTCAACAGGATCATCTCCAGGCAGAGGAGTAGCTTCAGTGACAGACTTTTGTCACTGTCCTGTTCCACTGACAGACTGAGGAGATCGTTCCTACCCTACACTATGCGACTCTTCAATTCCACCCGGGGGAGTAAATGCGAACATTAATTTTATTTTAATTCTTTTCATTTTTATTACTATTTAATTTAATATTGTTTCTTTGTATCAGTATACTGCTGCTGGATTATGTGAATTTCCCCTTGGGATTAATAAAGTATCTATCTATCTATCTATCTATCAAAGCTAACCTCTGGTCTTGTATCTCAATACCCTGATTTGAACAGTGTGAGTGCCTCCCATGCGCACGTGTGTGACAAAACATGGAAACATAATTAAACAATGTAATGGGCTAGAAATTGGTGTTTTCAAGAAAAGGACATTGTTGTGTGTCACTTTTAGGAAAAAAAAACACACATGTAAATAATAAATGTGCGGTAAAAGCCAAGAGATATAGGGGCAATAGGCATCCTTTGTTTTAGACTTGGATGATAAGTGAAAAGGCAAACATCCTGAATAATTCTGTCACAAGTTATTGTTGATGGCTATCTACAGGATGTAGATATTTACCTGTCTTGCATAAGAGTCACCTGCTTTGAAGATCAGACTGCTTTGATCAATATCTAATCAATATACAATACTCTGTTACAGAATTGCCTGCCTCCTTTGAAAATTAACAAATTCTGGGGACATTGGTTTCTAATCAGCATGCAATGGTATTTGTACTTCCTTGTAGCTGACAACAATGCTATTGTTTAATCAAAGAAAATGTGTTTACACTATTGTTCAGAAAAGAAAATTGATATGTACCATCGTTTAACTGATCATAATGTTGATGTAGGCAGAGACTGAAGCAGATATATACCTCCAGGTAAATCAGAATAAAAAAAGAGAGTATGGTCAGAGACTCTGAACTGCAGCCTGCTTATTTTATGCTTTGACATCATATCGCTGTGGCTACCCTACTGCAGCAACAGTAGCTTGTACCAGGCCCAGGTTCCCATAGGCCTGAGGTTGGTAACAACAATAACTAAGAAAAATTAAAGACATTATATAAATAACTACACCAAGTATAATAAACATATAGAAAATACTTGAAACTCAACAAAGAAGACAATAAAAAAAGAATTTAAACAAAGAATATAGAACACAGATAAGCAGAAATATGACAAAAGTGACATGGTACAGACACTGACTTAGTTAAAGGACCGATTGTTTTCACTAGAGAATGCACACCAGATAATCATATTTATGTTGTAAAGTTCTATTAAAAGACTCTCCTGTAGTTTCCAACTGCTACAAGATACAACAGAAGTTGCTGATGAGTACTAAATACTATTACTAATACTATTGCATGCTGCACCACAACAAAAGCAGGAGTAAAACAATGTTGACATTTACTGGGCCCCTGGGGCTGTTTAAAGAGTCCAAAGAATTATGGGCCTCTCACACTGAATGTTTCAAAGTTTTTGTTCAAGCAAACAGAATACAGTAGAAGACGAAAGGCAGGTTGCTGCACTGTTGAGCATAATGAGAGTAAAAACGTTTGGCTTGCTATGAATTTTATTCTAACTGGACAAAGCTGGGTAAAAAGTATTTTTTTAAAATAGTATAAAGATTCTGTTTCACCTAAGCTTTTAAGAATAACCGAATATTTTCATTTCCTTAAGAGGAATCAGGAGAAGCATGAAAAAATAGTTTCACAGATTGCTGGCACTTGATAGGTGACACACCGCACAGTAGATTAGTTTGATGCTTATGAAGTTAGCACATAAAGAAGCGTCTGTTGATGGAAGTTAATTTAACTGGGCAGATGGCAACTGAAAATGTAATTTTTTATGGTTTTGACTGAGAAAGAATCTCAATAGGTAAGTGCATCTGCTCGAGTACATCAGGTATCCTCTAAACAACACCGTAACGCAGAGCGTGAGCATAAATGGCACAATTGTGGGATATTCTATCATTCTTCTTTGGAATGCTGGGCCAAATTTATTGTATATAGATAATGGGGTAAAAAAGGTCACATAAGAGAAACTGCAGAGTTGAGAAAGAGACAAAAAGAAAAGAAAGTTTGAGAAGGAAGCCATTATATGGCAAAGCAAATGGAAAACACTACTTGTTGTTCATACAGGTGAGAGAAGGTGGCGCTCACCAACAGGAGGAGACTTAATTACACTTTTTGTCAGAAAACAGAAGTCACAGGGATACTGGGTTATGCCAGCAATTACAGGTAAAACTATACTGATGGAGCTTGATGATGGTGCAAAACTTGTCGTACAATGTAAATTTGTATATAATGAAACATTTCAACACTTAATATCTGAGAAAAATTAACCTGGTTTTCTGAACTTACACAGACAAAGCCATACGAGTATTGGGAGCTCTGAATGTAGAAGTGGGGAAGAATAATCCCCGTGATAAGCCTATCAGGAAAGCAGTTGACCTTCTTTCTCAAGTGGAATTGTATATTATGTTATTCCTGGGGAAGATATGTTGTGTTTTGTATTGTTGTTAATAACTTGTTCTGGCTCGGATGCAAGGGCTGCTTGGAAGGATGTGTGGTTTTTCTTTTACAAAGGGTTTCATAACAAGGATGTGAGAGATATAGACACTGGCTGAGTAAGAATAAGGATTGTTATCACTAGAGAATATACAGCATATACTGTATGTGGATAATAATATTCATGTAATAAAATTCCAATAAAGGAAGCTCCTGCAGTATTCTTCAGGTTATCTTAGCCACATAACACAACAATGCAAAATGTGCTACTTGTCTGATTTTATGCATCTTATACGGCAAATAAAGTTGAACGTGGGTGTGTTGTTCTTTATACAATTTCACTTCCCGAATGAACGAATAACGTATTACTTGAAAATTTACAGGAAGCTCTAACTGTTGAATAAAGTAATTACCCCTTTATACACAGCAACTAGATATGCCACCATTATCAGCAACAACTGTGACCAGGATATTCCTGTAGTTACTAATTGGCTCTCACAGCACTGGGCAAAATGTTCTGGCCCATATCTCCATGTACAAAAATGTCTAATCTGTGACATTTGTGGATTTTTGATCATAACCTGATCGCTCTAGGTCTCACAACAGCATTCCAATGGGATGTTGGCTCAAAATTTTCAAAAAGCTAAATCTCCTTTTCCTCAGCACATCTGACTTGAACTTGATAATGTGTTTTGGATTATTGTTTTTCTGCATGACAGAGCTTCATTTCAGACTGATGTGTTGTGATAATAATACGCCAAAGACATCATAAAGGTTTGGGGCAGCCACCCATATATTGTTTTTCCCAGCTGCAAAAGTTTATGTTTTTGAAGCACGATGTGCATAGAACAGAGTCCACAATAGAACTGGCTATAGTAGCCCAAGATGGAGGCTTTAAAGGTCTGGAGAGGAACTGATGTCATCAAAGGGGCCGGAACCAGAAGCGATGTCATCAAAGGGGCTGGTTTTGGAAGTGACATCATCAAAGGGGCCAGCTTCTGAAGTGACGTCTTCTGAGGCACCGAAACCTTGCAGGATTTCCCAGGAAAGGTCTGAAGGGAACTGAGAAAGACAGTCAGCGCACTCCGCCGCCCCCTGGTCAGATGTTTTATTTCACTTACTCAGACTCTTTAGCTGCATCCTACTTGCACGTGAGTGACAGTGTTTAACAATGCTAAATAAACTTTGGCTTTAAGATACATGTTAGTAAGGTTCTATCACAAACCTAAGGCCTGTAGGATGGAGCCACCCCGGGACCCTTTTAATGTGACCCACATTATTAATATTCAAAACATGTTAAAAAACGGCCTGCGATGACTGTTAGTTTTCTAAAATATGTGTTTGATATACCATACAGTATAGACAACATACTTTATAGATTTTATCCATAATTGACCTGTACACTTTGCATTAAAATATATCTGTAGTGGTGAAACATTTTCACGACATTGGAGAAATCTGGTTTTGGCCCGAACATTTGTGCATGGGTCAAACTACTGTATACCAATCCAGAAGCTTCAGTTTATATTAGCAACATTAATTCAGACTACTTTAAACTAGAACGTGGTAGCAGACAAGGATGCCCCTTGTCACCACAGCTTTTTGCAATCGCCATTGAGCCACTGGCAATTCATTGTCAAAATGCTATTGAGATAAAGTGGATTATCAGAGAAAGACTGGAACAGAAAGTTTCTACTATATGCAGATGATATGGTACGGTCTATATCAGACCCACAAAATACTAGGCCTGCAGTCCTAACAGCACTCACAAAATTTCAAAAGATTTCTGGACTCAAAATTAACTGAAATAAAAGTGTGCTCTCAAGTGAATTATCAAGGACACAATATAAGATTGGTATGGCCAGCCGAATTAACATTTAGAGATATCTCAAAATGAATTTTAAGATATCTGGAAATGCATTTTAGATATCTCAAATTGAATTACAGATATCTAAAAGTGCATCTATTTTAAGATATCTAAAAACCATTTTATGATATCTCAAATAGATTTCAAGATATCTTGAAATGATGTGCTGTACATTTTGAAATATCTGAAATGCATTTCCAGATATCTTAAATACAATTTGAGATATCGCGAAATAGGTTCCTGTGCATTTTGAGATATCTCAAATACATTTTAAAATATCTCGAAATCACTTCCTGTAAAATTTCCTATTCTTTCAATGGGACTTCCTGTGTATTTTAAGATATCTCAAAATGTATCTTTATCAACAAAATTTTGCTGTCTGTATGGAAAAAATTAAGCAAGACTTGCATAGATGGTCTACCCTTCATCTCACTCTAGCTGGAAGAATTAATGTTGTTAAGATGAATATTCTTCCTAAGCTTCTCCTTTTATTTCAAAACATTCCAATATACATCAATAAATCCTATTTTAAGAAATTAGATTCAGCCATAACCTCATTTATTTAGAATTCAAAACATCCATGTATCCAAAGGGTGACCCAACAAAGAGCTAAGGCAGAAGGTGGCATGGCTCTACCTAACTTTCAATTTTATTATTGGGCAGCAAATATACAAGCTATAAAAACCTGGACAAAATAGATGAACATACATAGACTTGGTCTGCAATAGAAATAAAATCCTGCAGTACTTCTTTATATTCCTTGCTTTGCACCCCAATAAATACAAATTATTACCAATATACTAACAACCCAATTGTGCTTCACTCACTCAGAATATGGAATCAATGTAGGAAGCAATTTAAGATAAAGAAGCTTTTAACTGTGGTACCTCTGCACGAGAAACACATTTTTCAACCCTCTCAAACATATGCAGTTTTTAATATCTGGAAAACATTTGGGATGAAATCACTTAGAGAGCTGTACATCGGTAATGTCAAATTCATTCCAAATTTGACTTTCCAGCAACACATTTCTTTCAGTACCTTCACATTAGAAACTTTGCTAAACAGAACCTGCCAAATGTTCATCACCTCCCACCTGCCTCTATGCCAGAAAACATATTGCTCAGTCTCAAGGACTCAGACAGCATTTTTGTAATACAGTATATAAAACTATTTTACAGTCCCTCCCTTTCAAAAATCCAGGAGTACAGAGGGAAAAGGATCTTTCACTCAACATTTCAGAAAAGGAGTGGAAGGTAGCAATGCACAGAATTCCCTCGAGCTCCATATGCACAAAGCATACAATTATTCAACTCAAAATTATATATCGAGTGCATCTCTCTTGTTTAAAACTGTCCAAAATGTTTCCAGGGCAAGATCCAACCTGCGAACGTTGCAATCAAGTTCCAGCCTCATTGGCCATATGTTTTAGACCTGCACCAAATTAACATCATTTTAGACCAAAATCTTTAAATGCTTTTCAGATAGCCTTGGTGTCACACTCTCTCTTAATCCAATAACAGCTGTATTTGGTGTTCTTCCAGATGGGCTTAAAGTGGAGAAGGACAAACAAACTGTAATTGCCTTTACTACACTATTGGCACATAGACTTATCTTGCTCGACTGGAAGAATCCTAACTCTCCTATTCTAAATCAGTGGGTATCTGATTTAATATACTATTTGAAACTGGAAAAAATCAAATTCACAGTTTAGGATCTGTGCAGAACTTCTTCAAAACCTGGAAGGATCTAATCAATAACATTTTAGAATAAGCATTTAAATTGAATGAGCAGGTTCTCTCACCTCTTTTACTTCACTTATCTTTATTCATTTATTATTTTATCTATTCATTTGTCTTTACTAGCATAAAGTCTTACATTGCTGGGTTAGCTCTTTTTCTCAGGGGTGGCGTTTGATTTGTTTTGAACCTTTTTTTTGTTGTAAAACTTGAGTTATTTGTATGGAATGTTATTTGATTTTAATAAAATCAATACAATTTAAATATATATATATATATATATATATATATATTTAAACTACATATATATTTTAACTATATATATATAGTTCTTGTATATGCACAGCACATCGCACCACAAACACTAATATGTACAGTACAGGCCAAAAGTTTGGACACACCTCCTCATTCAATGTGTTTTCTTTATTTTCATTTACATTGGTAGATTCTCACTGAAGGCATCAAAACTATGAATGAACACATGTGGAGTTATGTACTTAAAAAAAGGTGAAATAACTGAAAACATGTTTTATATTCTATTTTCTTCAAAATAGCCACCCTTTGCTCTGATTACTGCTTTGCACACTCTTGGCATTCTCTCGATGAGCTTCAACAGGTAGTCACCTGAAATGGTTTTCACTTCACAGGTGTGCCTTATCAGGGTTATTTAGTGGAATTTCTTGCTTTATCAATGGGATTGGGACCAACAGTTGTGTTGTGCAGAGGTCAGGTTAGTTGGACGATCATTTATTTTCAACAGGACAATGACCCCAAACACACCTCCAGGCTGTGTAAGGGCTATTTGACCAAGAAGGAGAGTGATGGAGTGCTGTAAATGGTCATGAAAATAAAGAAAACACATTGAATGAGGAGGTGTGTCCAAACTTTTGGCCTATACTGTAGTTAGATTGAAAATGGGCTACTCTTAATGATTCAACAAGAAAAACTGAGAAGAAAATGACATGTTACACTTCCATAGCACACTTTAGTGGTTTAACAAGATGCCAAAGATGCATTAGTCACATGAAAGCAATGCTAGCTTGACTTTTCACACACTGCTTCATTCTCTTTTTAAAGCTGCACAGGAGTCAATCCTGGTCACAGGTATTCTTCCACATCTTTATCTGACTGCTGCTGCTGCCCTACATGATTCTTTTGTCTTTTCCTCTCACTTGATTGTTGCCTATCAATAGAAAATGCACTTGTATTCCCAATCATGTTAAACATGATTGCAATCAGTTTCTGGCTAACTTTGAATGTTGGCTGTGTGGCACAGCACAATATGGTGAGAAAACTCACATGAAAATGGGAAGAATGTGCCAGAGTAAAAGAGGCAAGACTATTATAGAGAATGCACATAACAGAGTTACTAAAAACCTTAGGATACATTACCGAGTGGTTTGGATGCCACACCTTTGATCCACAAACATATACAGCGCATGCAGGGCACGAGCCCTCAATGAACATGCTGTACATAAGATAGTAACACACAACGTTGATGACACCTACACAAGCCAAACATTGAGGAGCCAGCCTTGCCTGGTTTGAGACAGTATATAGCACCATCGAATATATGCCTTCTACCAGTACCACCTTGACGAGTCTAAGTTTGCCCCATATGAGTACGTGCACTTCAGTGTGCGCTGTCATGGACTGGCATAACTGTATCGGGTTGGGTCCCACCTTATGCACATTGCTTTGAGGATAGGCTCTTAATTTACAGTATCTAAGATAAAAAAACAAGGTAACTGAATTACCACAAAGAGTTACATATTGACTAGCTTGTGGTCAAGTGTTATCAATTGTGATGCACATAGTTATGTCGGTGTAAATGAATGTACAGTGATCCCTCGCTATATCACGCTTTGACTTTCGCGGCTTCACTCTATCACGATTTTTTTCTCATAGACGCTTACGTCACTACGCATGCGCTTTCTGAGAACTTTTATCTAAGCCCTACGATGACTCCTAAACGTGCTGCTTTTTCTAAGCCTTCTGACAATAAAACTAAGTGCTGGAGGAAGATGCTTACTATCCAGGAGAAGGTGAAACTCTTGGATATGATTAAAGATGGCAATACCCTACAAAAGCCTCCTCACGTATATGAAAAGACAGTGCCAGCAACTGCCTATCAAGATGTTCTTCAGCCGCGCACCCAGACACCCACTGCCTACTCCTAGTACTTCTTCACTGAAGACAACAACGCACCTGCTGAAGATACTGCACCACCTCTGAAGACTCTCCTACTGAGGTTGTGCTTTCATAGGTTAGTGGTTGTGTGCAATTAAATGCAGAGTACAAAAATCTACTATATAAAAGCGTTCGGGATTGTCCTTCCGTCCCGTGAGTGCAAAGCGTAGTATTCCGCTTATTACAGACTTACTACTTGTGGCTTGAGGTACGAAGCGACGCGATGTGAGCAGAGTTCTGGTGCTGTCATCGTTCCCTTGCTTTTGTGCGATGCGCTGGAAAAATAGACCAAATTATGTCTCTGGAAATAATTAATGTTGATGGAGTACAAATGCCTCACCGCGTAGTAAATATCAGGGGAGATGGTGCTTGCTTATTCTCATCTATAGCTTATTTAGTGCATGAAACTCCATGTTTAGCGGTACAGATTCGGGCTGACATTGTACGACTTTGGACAGGCACTTGAGGGGATAAAAAAACTTCGTTTTTGGGAGATGTTATGAATGGGCAGTTTGATATTCTCATTCCCTACACTTACATGCCTGATGTACACATGGAGCGCACAAAAATTGTGGATAAAAGTCGGTCGCCTTAAAAGGCGAGTGCGCCTAGTAATATGATATTTGTAATGTCTAATATGTCTTATTTTCTCTTATTTTGTCTAATGTATTGGGCAATACGAGTGTAATGGTGACTAAAGGGTGTTATTTCATGTCTAGAGGGCTCTAATAATGTTAAAAAACGTATTTAGAAGGTCGTAAACAGGTTTTCTATACTCTAACTGCGAAAATATTCGATTTATAAATAAAGAATCCTACTTCGCGAAAATTAATTTATCACGGTAGAGTCTGGAACGGATTAACCGTGATAAACGAGGGTTCACTGTACTTTAGTTTAGTAGCATAGTCTCCCTTGTGTTTGAACCATAGTTTAAAAAAACTGCTAAAACAAATTATTTTAATGCGGCTTTTCCATAGCTACAGTACATTTCAGTTGTATTCCTTATAGACTACATGGGTTCAGAATGATCATATACTTCATGGATCTGCAATTTGTACTAATCTCTACTATTCTCTGCTGTCTTTTCCGATTCTTCTGTGGTGGCGATCTGTGCCACCACCACCTGATCAAGGCACCATGAAGTCCCCTGAAATGAAGGTGGGTGTCTCAGCTGTCCACAAGACCATCTTGATCATGTGAAGCAATTAAACAAAGAGGACTGATTTAGAATCATTTATGTTAGGTATAATGACCAATGGGGGCTGGTGGACTTTTGGCCTTGGAACCCCTGCAGATTTTGTTTTTTTTTCAGCCTAACTGGAGTTTTGTTTTTGTTTTTTTCTGTCCTCCCGGCCATTTGACCTTACCTTGCTTTCTTGTTACTTACTCTTTAACATTCTTTAATATTTTACTCGTAACTTTCTCTTTATTATCTTGTAAGGCACTTTGAGCTACATTGTTGCATGAAAATGTGCAATTATAAATAAATGTTATTGTTGTTGGTGTTGTCTGATTCAGCTTTAAAGTAAAATGGGACAGCCAGTTTGGCACCCAAAAGCGCTACAGTTGTACCAGCCTGTTATTCTTTGGACAACCACAGTACATCTGTGTTATTATTATTATTATTATTATTATTATATCTTAGCATTAATGTGAACATTACAGAAAACCCCCTATCATTGTATAAAATGTTAATTTCCTCTTGAGGACATCCATCCAACCATCCATTTTCTAATCCGCTGAATCCGAATACAGGGTCACGGGAGCCAATCCCAGCCAACACAGGGCACAAGGCAGGAACCAATCCCGGGCAGGGTGCCAACCCACTGCAGGACACACACAAACACACCCACACACCAAGCACACACTAGGGCCAATTTTAGAATCGCCAATCCACCTAACCTGCATGTCTTTGGATTGTGGGAGGAAACCCACGCAGACAACATGCAAACTCCACACAGGGAGGACCCGGGAAGTGAACCCAGGTCTCCTAACTGCGAGGCAGCAGCGCTACCACTGCGCCACCGTGCCGCCCCTCTTGAGGACAAATAAAGTATAATCTCTGTTTGTATTATTTACTTTTTAAAACTGGTATTCTATTTGTAAAATTAAACTACCATCTGTGGCAGGGGGCTGGGGGCCAGACCAGGCTGGGACGCCTGGAAGGACCGGGAGGTGGTCTATACGTCCCCAGGGCCACGAGGGGACAACCACCCTAGATGATGAGGGGATGGGGCCCATGGCTACCATCAGGGCGCGCCCTGAGCATCGTGGAGCCTGGAAAATCGACACTTCCATCACACCTGGGAAGGTGGAAGAAGGACCTTCCAGGGACGCCCGTGAGGGTGTGTGGTGCGGGAAGCACTGTGAGTTTGCAGGACTTGTGTTTGGCGACACTTGCTTAATAAAGCGTGTGTTTTATGAACTGTGGGTGTCTGTTTGGTGTCCGGGCTGAACATCTCACACACCAATCAATTAACCACTTTATTACATTATATTGTTACATTTATTTCTCACTTGCATTTAGACATTTTGTAAATACAGTATGATCACCTCTAAATTGTTAAGTCTGATTTACATCCATTTACCTAATATATTTAGTATTAAATAGGACACAAACAAAAAAGTTGGGGTGCCACCTTGGTGATCCCATACAACTGAATGTGAAAAAACAAAGAAAACACGCAGTAAATGCTAAGTAGTCATTTCAGACTGGAGTTTTGAATAGGAACTGAAACAAGATGGGTGATTTCTTTGTTATGAGTTCAAGTGGCAGGAACGGGAGGGTCCAGGTGGATGGACATGAAAGTGACATCAGCAATGGACTGGCTGTCAATTCTCCTTTCTGCAGAGGGAACACAGTGTCAGTACACAGTGCCAACTTGACAAGTAAATATCATCACCAAAGCCCTTAAGCTGTCTTCCTTGTGTATGTATATGACATTCATAAATTGCTAAACCTGGAAGGCATTTACAGCTTTACCAAGGGCAGGAAAAATGACAGAGCTGGCCCTGGGTGGCTGACATCACTTTTTCCATTAAATGCCGACTTTGGTCCCGTGACTTCTGATATCTTTCCTGACACTGCAATATCCAAGAGAAGAAAAGGTGATAAAAAGAAAAGACAGACATGAGATAGAATAAATAATTGTGATTAACAAAAAGATACCCATGTGTCTTGAATTGGTTTGTTGATATCTTCTGGCCTTCATCAGGTAAATAACATGCTATTTTTGGCCCTCAGTAAAATGGAGTTTGACAGCCCTACTTTATCACCATACAAAAGGGGACAGAAAGAACAAGAAAGGTTGATATTGGGCTAGTGATTAGTTAAGAGCTATTGAGTATTTCATCTATGGAATGTTGGATGGCTTCTAAACACTTAAAATTGTTTCAGTAGCTTCTCACTGATGATCCATCCATCCATCCATTATCCAACCAATTATATCCTAACTAAAAAGTCACAGGGATCTACTGGAGCCAATCCCAGCCAACACAGGGCGCAAGGCAGGAAACAAACCCCGGGCAGGGCGCCAGCCCACCATAGCTCACTGATGATTTCTTTTCTAATTTAAATTAATAGAGCACCACTTTTTCTCATTGTAAAATAGTAGAAAGATTAGGATTTTTCCAGTTAAGCAAGATAGTGAACATCGAGTGTAACAAAATGTATCATAAAAATTTGTCCATGCTACAAGAATTCTGACACAGAGAAGAATTCACAGATGTTTTAGTCATAGCAAATTGTAATAATTCTGGTACAGCCAAGCATTGGGCCCTGAACTAATTGAGACTTAAAAATGAATCTAACCTGAATGTTTTAAGGATGTGGGAGAACACTACAAAGGTTGGAGAAAACAACACACTCATTGAGAAAGGGTGCAAACCGTCACATACAGTATGCAGCAACTTGACTGGACCTTAAACCAACATAACCCTGGGTTCTGTGAGGCAGCAGTGTGCCACCTTCCCACCAGTTTACAATTCATCTATAACAGGCTTGGGCAAATTCAGTCCTGGAGGGCCGCAGTGGCTGCGAGTTTTTGCTTCAACCCAATTGCTTAATAAGAAGCACTTATTGCTCAAGTAACACTTGTGCTTCACTTTAGTTGTCTCGCTCGTTACGATTCTGAACCCTTATTGCTTGTTTTAGTCTTAAAGAGCTGTTCTCTTGGTTTTTAATGGCTTTTTATTAGCAATAAGATTCAAATGACAAAAGAAAGCAGCTTTTCTCCATTTAGCTTGTTACCATTTACACCTTTGTGTTTTTATCATGGACTATTTATTGGCTTTAATTAAATACTTGCAAGGAAAGTGAAGAGAAAAAAGTGAAAGATTGAATATTACTCCATTTTAGCCTTGAAATCATTTAGATGATATCCTTACAAAGGGGAAGAACATTTAGGATATGAGAATGGCCTGATATGGCGGAGTTAAAGCACTAACAAGCCATTAAATTAAATTATTGGCACAGATTGTTTTCTAATTAAGCAACTGGGTTGGAGCAGAAACCTGCAGCCTCTGCGGCCCTCCAGGACTGAATTTGCCCATCCCTGATCTATAAGATTTTCATTTTATTATGATGTCAGCTAATGTAGGCAGTAAAAAAAAATCAAGTAGCACTAATATATTGGAAATTTCAGTAACACTTTTATCTTATCAAAATGTTTATAAATTTGTTCACATAGAGTGAATGTTTAGACAGAATTTATTAACCTTGTTTTGTTATCTTAGATACTGTAAATTAAGAGCCTGTCCTCACAGCAATGTGCACAAGGTGGGACCCAACCCGATACAGTTATGCCAGTCCGTCACAGAGCACACTGAAGTGCACGCACTCATACGGGACAAACTTAGACTTGTCAAGGTGGTGCTGGTAGAAGGCATATATTCGATGGTGCTATATACTGTCTCAAACCAGGCAAGGCTGGCTCCTCAATATTTGGCTCGTGTAGGTGTCATCAACGTTGTGTGTTACTATCTTATGTACAGCATGTTCATTGAGGGCTCGTGCCCTGCATGCGCTGTATATGTTTGTGGATCAAAGGTGTGGTATCCAAACCACTCGGTAATGTATCCTAAGGTTTTGAGTAACTCTGTTACTGTATATCTTCTAGTAGTGGCCGGCTTCTTATTGACGCCCATTTCCAATAAACGCCGGGTTTGAAGAGATGTTGCGACAAATAGACGGCGGTCTCTAATAGTAGCCGGTCTCCTTTAAGCACCAGTCTGTAGTAAACGCCGATCTCCAATGACCCACCGCCTTTTTCGTACGCTAATCCTCTTTTCGTACCACCTGGGCTACCGCCCTCCTGCAGTGAATCATAGGGTAAGTACCTTTTCGTGTCAAAAATGTTTTGTCGTCGGATGCTATCGAGGAAGCGAGAAAGTCAAAAGAAATTTCTTTGTGTACATTTTGCCCTTTCGTCTCCACGTCAATCATAACCCCACAGGGAGGGCAGAGGTGGCGGGAAGAACATGAAAATGCCATCTTCGACACATTAATCCTGATAAAACTGATTACTGTGCGACAACAAGCAATGGGAGTACCTGTATTGCCATCACAAGAAGAGGAAGATGAAGAAGAACTCGCAAATAACGAAGCAATCATTACCTATTCAGACGACGAGTAGATGGTAAGTACTGTACTTTATTGTATCTTATCCAGTCTCATGTCGTAATGTATACGTATATGCGTAAGTTTGGAGCTTATTGCATTTCCTTATGTTCCGCAGGGGACTTGTCGGGCTGATGAGCGCTTTCGTGCGAAATTTGGACTGGTGCAGGCCAGTGCTGGTGGCATCATTGGCAAGAAAGTTGACGTCTACCGTACCTGTTTTTCATGCTTACGGTAATACCGTACTGTATACTGCTTTAATAAGACCGTACTGCTGTACTGATAATTTCGTCAAATCCTGAAATGTTCATCCGGTGTTGTTGCCTACATTTTGTGACCGTAAATACGGTACCATACCGTATTTTACTGCCAAATGAATCCCGTTTACCCATCACCATTCCGTCTGCGAGGCGAATAAACAAAAACCGCCGGTCTCTTTTAAACGCCGGGCCGTCTGAATAATTTTTTGAATAAACGCCGGGGCTACTATTGGAAGATATACGATATATGCGCATTCTCTATAATAGTCTTGCCTCTTTAACTCTGGCACATTCTTCCCATTTTCATGTGAGTTTTCTCACCATATTGTGTTGTGCCATGACAACAATAAAAACAGCTTTCTGTTAATTAGACACTGTGCTATGAAAACAAGTGCAACACTGACATTGTTAAGCAAGCAATATACAATGGTGTGTTATATCTTATTTTTTTAATCTGAACATTCAGTTGTAAAAACTTCCAATGTTATGTAAATCGAATGCTGCGTTTTTTTCTTAACTTTCCAGCTGATTCACTATATGAATGTTTCTTTGATAGCATGAGTAAGCAGTAATTATGAAACCAACAACTGTGTTCAGAAGAGTTTAAAGATAAGATCCTAAAGAGTTAATGTTTGAAACTGAAGGGAATATTATCTGGAAAACATGCTAATTAGGGGTTTTCAGTTGCAAACCGGTTATACACAGAAGACTGAGATTTGTTTGGCATGAGCAAATAAAGGTCATCAGAGTGTTTATTCATCAAATCCATTGAACAATCAGTAAAACACAGTCATAAAATGAGGAAATATTATAATCACCGTCTATAAATCTTCAAGCAAAGACATTTTAATGAGTATACTTTCCAGAGCCTATCTACTGTATATAAAATTAACAGTATCCAGGACTAATACTGAAATAATTTGCTAAATATGAAACACTATTCAGAAATTTGTTAACTGTGTTCAGTGGTGTGTTTTGTTTTGTATGTCTTTAATGTTTTTTAAGTTTTTACCATGGATCATTAGATTTGGGCTCATCTGGGGTATGTAGTACCATTCCGGGATGAGAGGGGGCTCTGGTGCTAATTGGGTCTTCTTCCTTTCTCTCCACAGTGCAGAGAAGATGCCCAGTGAAGGCAGCTAACTCCACCCCTTCAGGTCTCCCACCTATAAAGCGATGTCTGGAAGGAGGTGTCACTCCAAGAGCAGAGCACACCTGGGGAAGAAAGAATTCACTAACCCTAAAACCAGCTCTATCTTTTGTTCTGTTTGTTTCACTCCTGCACCATAGTGCACTTGTTTGGATTTTCTATTGCTTTGATTAAATATGGATTGCTGGGTTGGCGCTTCAAAATGTACCAGTTGGACTAAGTTGTTCCACACATAGTAAGTTGTGTTTGCATGCAGTAAACTGTCATACTTGCCCTGGGTTGGTTCCTTGACTTGAGCTCAACACTCTCAGGATAATTTCAGTCTTCCTCAACCCAGCTTATACATTGGGTGGACAGAGGTTGGACATGTAAATGCGAGTGTGTTATGAGAATAAATTAAAATGCACTGCAATAAGCCAAGAGTTTCTTTGGTACATGCAAACTAATTTTCCATAAATTGCTCAAACATGTCACTTTATCAGTAGAAAACAGTGGCACAGTGGTTAGTGTTGCTGCCTAACGGCTCAGCAGACCTGGATTCTTATTTGATTCTTGTCTCATGCACTGCATGTCTGGAATTGACATGTTCTCCCTAGGTGGGTGTTTCTCTAAGTACTCCAGTTCTCCTCTCACATCACAAAATGGTGTATATGTGACTAGAAATTTAAACTGGATGTGTGCCATCCCATCTGGAGATGGTTACTGCCTTGTGCAGAGTGCCCCTGGGTAGTCTCCAGCTTCTTGGGACTCTGTAACAGAATAAATAGGGGTAAACCTTTTTTACAATTTATTACTCAGTTTTTAGTACTAGGGTGTTGTACCGTGTTAGCCATTACGAATGTAGAGAAACGCCAAGCAAAGTGACACCTTTTATTGGCTAACTAAAAAGATTACAAGATCTTGCCTGAAGAAGGGGCCTGAGTTGCCTTGAAAGCTTGCATATTGTAATCCTTTTAGTTAGCCAATAAAAGGTGGCATTTTGCTTGGCTTTTCTTTACCATGTTTTTTTAAATATGCTTTGTCAGGTTTACAGAGATTTGGAAGACTAAATCAGCCGAAATAGACACATTACTGGTACAGCTTTGATATGATTGCCAGCCTGTTAGAAGACACATTCACAATTACTGGGTCAATTTAGAAGTGCTCTATATCTCTAGATTGGGAAAAAGTATGATTCCTGGAGAAAACCCAAGAGAACTTGATGAGCACCCACATAAAAGATACCCTTAGATGGGAATTTAATGACGAATCTAAAGATTGTGAGATGGCCTTAACACTTAATTCACTGCAGTGTTCCACTGAAATTACATTTTAAAACACCATCAGTTGTCTAAATATTTATTAAGTACACTGTATTTAAAAACTAGCTGTGGTACTTAGTTTAACCTGGGAAATTTCGTAAGACAATGGTGATACACCTGTCCTTGTACTTTAAAATTTGGTGTGAAATTGTCTTCGATTGTTCTTTTTGTACCAAATGATTTCATTTAAAAAATTCTATTAGTTTTTCTTATACCACAAAGAAAATGTAACAAAATCCTAAACTTTTAATAGGTCCTTGTAAGTCTTCCAACGGTTATACAGTGTCATACACGTATGAATAGGAGGCAGGGCTTGAAAAGGGCTTGAGTAAATGTAATACTACATCAGACCAGGGGGTGGCAGAGTGTGCTTTCTGTCTCTCTCAGTTTCTTGCAGACCATTACTGGGAAATCCCGCTGGGCTCCGGCGTCTCTGATGATGTCACTTCCAGCCCCGGCGCCTCTGATAATGTCAATTTTGGTTCTGGGACCTCTGATGATGTCAGTTCCGGTCCCCGAAGATGTCACCTTGAGTAATATTAGAGATACAAAAGAAATCCAGCAAAACATTATGCACAAAATAAAAATTGATGACTTAGTCCAGTTCAGATGCAGATGATGGTAGTGTAGTTATGAAATGAAACCCCTGTGAACAACCTCCTGAAAGTTGCGTAAAGTTTTGTCTTATCATGATGCAGATGTGAGTGGCCTCAAGATTTGCAGAAGTTAGGAACTTTCCCCAGATGATGATACTTTCCAACCCAGAGGAAGTTGCACAAACAAACAGACACAGGACAAGAACATAAATCCAGAGAAAACTGTAATCCAATGGGTGTAGATGAAATCTAACTGTGCAGTGAAGCATTGAAACAAAAAGACTCCTGATGAGCTTGTATCTCCATTTTATAATTTTTACTTTTTTATTTCACCCAGCAGCCCTTGCAGCAACTGCTGAAGCTGCCCAATGGTGCTTTACTCCCAGGGCTGCTGGGATTTGTAGTTCATTAAAAATAACATTGCAACAGTGTTGCCTGCTGTTTTCTTCAATAGGTTACAAAAATCATTTCAGTTTCATTATTAATAACAGACCCGTGAATAGGCAGATCCATCAATTGTAATCCTACAAATTACAAGGGCCGACATGTAATTTGATTTTCCCACATTTACAACATATTCTAGGTAGCTCATCAGTTCATTTAACATATAACATTCATAGACCCCTTTAAGAATTTCTTTATTAGATTCTTAATTAATATGTATGGATTATAATTAAACCCATCATTGCAATTTTGAGCCAAGGCAAATATCTTTCTTGATTTGCATGCCAAACAGAAGTTTCCCTGTTAATATCAATACATCTTGAGGTATATTTAGTAACATTTCTGAATGTTTATGTGTGTATTCAACAACTGCATTTCTGTTCACTTCGAGATTTTTTAATGTATATATAACAACCACAAATCTGTTCACTTTGAGATGTTTTTACTACATATATATTTAGCAATCACATGTCTGTTCAGTTCAGGATTTTTTGTGTATATGTAGCAACCTCAACTCTGTGGCTTTTAGGATTTTTTTTGTGCATTTTTAACCGCATATCTGTAAAACTGATTTTGTCTGATATACTTATGTTTTCCTGTTTAATTAGAATAGTTTTGAGATGATCTGGTCACATTAGATAAACAAGAGAATGTACTTGCAATGTCTGGTGTAACCAGTTTTGAGTTTGATCAATTGTAGTAATAGGTTCGTAAATATCAAAATGACCTCCGCATAACGCACAATACTTTTAATTGCCCGTCCGTTTATCCAAAATTTAGCAAATAATACACATTTCTGGAAAGTTCAAATTTCTGATGCAGCCAACTATTTGCAAATGGTAGCGTAGTAGGTTGAGGGATTTTACATATCATTCACATATGTGATGACATCATTGTAATTGTTGACATTTTTGTTATATAAGAAAACTGTATCGTGTACACCGTGTCACTACAAACTGGTCAATTTGATCCTGAATTTCCACACCCAATACATCTTTATCATGTTTACACAATGATAAAAACTAAAATAATCAATTTCCGTCTCCCTCTACACATATTATACAGTGTGGAACTGGTACGTTAGCAATCCAAAGGGATTGCCTTTTACTTGATAAAAACCAACACACAACTTGAAACAAGCATTGTGTATGGAAACAGCAGGTTTTTTTAGCAAACTTTTCCTCCTTCTTTCCACTTCACAGCTGTCTTCATGGCACATTTCTGCCTTTTTCCTGTCTAGGACACCTCCACTCACTCGCCAGTCCACCCTAGTGCTTGGTGGTGCTGTTCGTCTTTTTGTCTTCACTGCTCATCTGCTAAAGTCCTTCATTTGCATACACGGGCACACCATAAACAGGCTGCAGAGTGGCTGCTACCCTTTTTCTTCTGGCTTCTGTTAGTGCTTCACGGTACATTAGAATAGCATACTTGGTACAGTATTATTATAGACAAATTATGGACAAGTTAAAAAACCATGGGGTGGCTAATTTTTTTTTACTCGCACCAAATTTCAATCAAATACATTGAAGCGTTTTTGAGATTTTGGAGTAATTTTTTTTTTATTATCGGGTTACCCTTAAATAATGATACAGTATATAAAAACGTCATTCCTTAGTGGATATCTAAAAAACTAGATTTAGCATCATGCCAAATGTCAGCTTTTTAACTAAACGGGAAATAGTGTTTTTGTTGATGAGTGAATGAGTTGGCCAACTTTGTATTATCTACTCTATATATATATATACCGTATAAAATCCTAAGCCTAAAAGTGCAATGATTTTGTACAACGGTTTAATGTGATGTTTTTATGTCTCTTTTTTGTCATGCTTTGAATCGGGCTTATTTTAAAACCTACATATATATTTTTAGTATCATTCTTTTTAGAATTTATCGAACTTTAATGTGATGTTGTTAGATTTTCAGATTCTTATTCCGTTTTTAAATAATAAACAAAAAAATATCAAGAACTTGCATCCCGCGAGACAAGACTTTGTGCCAAGAGATTTAACTACTCCCGTGGCCTGAAATAAAAGACAAAGAGTAGGACAGCAGCTGTACAGGCTTTAAATGTTCGAAGCACCGTGCGAGATGCAGATAACGCAGCATAGCAGCAGCAGCAGCAAGCCAGCAGCTGATTGAGCACAGAGAAGGTAAAAATAAACTGTATTTGTTTCCCATTATATCACCATTTAAGAGGGGGTTTCGGAGGAGTGACAGTGTCTCCTTGGGTTCGTTCAGCCCCCCTCTGCACAATGTGAGTGGCAGAGATGCGAAGTGGCTCGCACCTATTACAGACCTTTGGGGGTTAAGCGAAGTGAGCATAGGGGAACCCCCTAGTATATACATATATACATTTATAGTGTATTTATATAGATTTGTTTTTAGTGTGGTCTGAAGTTTAAAGTAAAACCTCAGATATTATCAACCAAAATCCACCACAGACATTTTGGGGAAACGTACTGCAGCCACCATAAGAATAAAACAATAAATGAAGCTGTGATATTTGTACAGCTAATCTTCTGAGGGTCTGTGATGTAATCCTCCCTTTCAATCAGCATCCTCAATTTTTATCTTTTAGTTTTAAAAATCCAGTGACATGGATTACACATGTATTTGTTTGGACATCACAAAATGTGTAGACTATTAATGAAAGTACTGGGAAATGAAACATAGACAAAAAGAAGTATGGGTCAAAACCAAATTAACCACGCCATTCTTACTGTATATCTTGTCAAAAAAGGGAAATTCAAGTTGAAGAACAAATCTGAAAGTTGTTAGTTAGAAAAGCAAAGGGTAGTCACAATGTCCACAAACTTGGACAAATGGGAAGTGTCCAGTGCTGACCTTTATACCAAACAACTACAACACTTACATTTGACCTTCCCTAGCAACTATTTGTCAATCAAGACAACAAAAATCACAAAATGGCAACATCCATTTCTTTAACTTTTTTTTAGTTTTCTTTTAGTTTTTGTAGTCATTTTGGTGTGTACTCCAGGATTTATAGACCCAAGAACTCCAATTTTGGAACTTTGTATTTGTTTTGAAACATCCCTAAAGTGTTTTTACCAAAGGCATTTTATTTTTCTCATGGGTGCCACCATTTTCTGTTTTTGATGTAGTGATTTCTATGGCTTTGCTATGGGCAATGTCCAGGGAAATTTTGTGCATGTTATTAAGGGTCCAGATTATAAAGGTTAGCGCCAAGCACTTCCTGGTATTCAAGATTGGATAAAAACTAAACTTTGCAACAGATTTTCTTTTGGTGTATTCCTGCTTCAAGATTTTTACTTCTGTCCTTTTTGCCTTACATTTTTTGTTTATCCTTTGGTTTTAACAAAAGATAGGCTTCACTCTTGGTTAGCAATGCTGGCATGGCTTTGCTAACTTCTTCTTCTCTGTTCTTGTCTTTAAAAATCCTTACAGTCTCTTTGAGGCAGAACAATAACAAAAACAAAATAGTGTCATGGGAAAAGTCATTTGCCTTCATCTTAGTGAAAAACAGTTTAGATCCAAAAATATATGCAATGATTATTTTCCTCGACATCTATATCATAAAATTGCACTAAAGGAAACAAACATAAAAATGTATAAAGTAGAGAAAAAATTTAAATCATAAGAAAATAATAATAATAATAAAAGCTAATTATATAGTTTACGGTGCCCTGAATCTTCCCATAAGTTCTTTCATCATTACTAGTGAGGCTTTAAGATGCCTAAAAATAAAATATCACGAAGTTGATTCCAATTGCCTTCTTAACTTCACCTCATGTTCTTCCTTTTTGTGAGCTGTATCAATACATGAACATTACATGAGCATTTACAGTCTATTGATTAACAAAGAGCAGAGGAAACATATTTAGACTTGCACAACCCAGTAACAGTGGAAAGCATTGTTGTCTCACCACTTAAGGACGACTTACATTCAAATCCTACCCTGGTAACACCATATCTGGCATGTGTCCATTCTCTCTTTGTGGTTTTCAATGGGTAGTTTGGTGTTTCTATCTCAATCCAAAGTTTTTCAGGTTAGGTTGACTGGTGATAATAAACTCAATTCAATTGGGTTAATTTTTGTATACTGCTCTTTACTGAACCCATAAAGAATGAGTTGAACAGGCAGTGAATAACATATAACAATAGTCAAACCTACTAGAGATAGACATAGCAGCATCTGAAGCAGTGTGGTGTAAAGTAACAAGGTGCATCCAAGGACTTAAAGACATGTCATAATCTGACAGACTCAGAGAATTAAACCCGTTTAGTCTCGAGCTGAGGAGACTATGTGGGGACCTAATCCCAGTTTTCAAAACAGCATTGATAAAATAGATCCAACAAAATTCACTGAAACTAACAGTGATCCATGTACTCGAGGACACCAGTGGAAATTAAAGGGAAGGGTATTTGGGATTGAAGCCAAGAAGCACTTCTTTATGCAAAGAGTTATGGGAATCTGGAACAAAACCCAGATGTGGGTAATTGAAACAGAAACCTTGACAACCTTTAGGAAGTATCTGGATGAGAAATTAGGTGTGGAAGAAATCTCAGAGAAAGACAGGAGTCGTTAATCAAATAGGTTTTTATTCAGGCACCGGTGAGTACATGGATTCATGTGTTACAAGGCAGAAGAGCAAAGTTCCCCTTTTTTGGCGGCTTTTTAATATTTTTCTCCCCCACCCTTCCCCTTTCTTATCAAGTGAGGAAAAATTGTTTATCTGAGTATTTCCATCTTTATTGCATAATTCAGTCATCTGTTTTTTTTTTGTTTTTTTTTACGAATGTATCAGATAGACCCTTAATACAAGAAGTTAGCTTTGTCTTATTTTTGGCATTTGTGACACAGGTGCACCTCTTAAGAAGAAGTCATCCTAGGTCAGAGCTTCCCGATTCATTTTACCCTTGCACCCCCTGTGACAGATGGGGCCGATTTTGCACCCCCTTGGTTTGAGAAGAAGTATGAAAAAATATGAGGTTAACGCAGAAAAACAGGTCACCAATTGAAGCTTTATGAATAATGGATACTTTATTCTCCATCAATAATTGTTTTGGTAAAGCCATACTTAGTGTAATACTCCTTCCATTTTCTAATTTTTTCGCGACTAGCCATGATTGAATGAATGGTAAAAAAGTAAGAGCAAAGCGAGGGTCACTTATTGAGGCAGGCAGGCGAGAGCACAATAGCACGCGGGCTCGATGTAGTGCGCATCAAGTAGATCTAAAATGCGCGGTTAGTTTCAAAAAATATATCTTTTCAAGTTCTATTTGGATATACGTAGGTTCTATTTAGTTGACAGAAAAATCTTTGGTAGGAATGTAAGTTGAATTTAGTCTTAAAATTTCTATGGTGAAGAAAAATTTATGCAATGATGACTTTTAACTTACATTCCTACCAAAGATATTTCTGTCAACTAAATAAAACTTACTTATATTTAAAATTTAAATAGAACTTGAACAGATACGATAGTTCATAATACCCACGCAGCACTAAGTGCACGTTAGAGCAGGAGTCATCCGTTTTAACAAGCAGCATATTGCACTGATACGAAATAGCCTGCCCATTTAATTATTTAGGAATGGATAAATAAATTAAGATTTTGTACAAATAATGTTTTTCATTTTTCTTCCTTGATGGATTCTGGCACCCCCAGCAACAGTTGCCAGCACCCCCAATCGGGAAGCGCTGTCCTAGGTCAACTCACTGCACCCCGTCTTATGACAGACAAGCAGATAAGAAAAGCAGAAGGTGCCCCATGTCAGCTTACCTCACTCTGTCTTATGACAGATGCCTGTATGAGTAACTTTCTACTGCAGCAAACAGCTTTTAATCCTAGTAGACTGTAAGCAGTTAATTTTCTTTCACATAGGACAGCTTAGCTATTGGCTAAACAAATGAGCCTAATGGACTAAATTGTCTCCTCTTGTTTGTCGAAATTCTTATGCTCTTATATACTGGAAATAAATAGATGAATTCTCTGTATTTCGAAACTCTCTTAATTTTCCAATCTTTTTAGCTGGAATAAACAGGTTTTATATAGTTTTGTAATGTGTTTTTAAAAGTTGTACTCATGTCATTAATGCTTAAGCTGAACATTGATTTAATAAAACTAATAATTAGACCAATTTATTTAAAAACTGACAGAATATTGTTATGATATGCAACACCCTAACCACCACACAATTATTAATGTTTCTGTGTTTCTTTTAATTAGACAAAGTAGTTGGGAGCAAAGAAGAATAGGACCAAAGCTGGTTTGTTAAATAATGTGCCCCATCTACCTGTAATAGGTTTGAATTGATATACTCAACTCACATGTTATACGTATTGCTATACAGGCTTCATGATACCATGCATTCTTTGAACATTGGACAATAAAAAGTATTGTAGTGAAAAACACAGACAAGTGTAAAGTTTTGGGGCAGCCACAGGCAAACCCCTGTGAAAGATCAGCCCAGCAACAGACAGACATGGACTCCAGATGTCCCAAAACACACACTGTTTAATACACAACACAATAACACTGAGCACAAATCTCAAGGCTCAGCCTTTTTTACTTCTCAGCTGCTTCCACTCCTCTCTCGCAAGCTCCGTCTTCTCCCTCCTGACTACGGCTCCTTGAATGGAGTGAGGCAGACCCTTTTATCCCGCCCCAGATGTGTTCCAGGTGCTTTCTGATCTTCTTCCGGCAGCACTTCTGCCACACCAGTGGTCCATAATTGTCCAGGCGACCCCTGGCGGTGTCCACGGGCCCCAACAGGGATGAGCTTCCAAGCTCTGTTCCCTCGGCCCCCATGCAGACCAGGGCAGCTGCCCTCTCATGACTCAGCGGAGGTATTGTTCCTCTCCCGGTCCTTTCAGGCATCCCGGCTAGACATGACTCCCAGCGGTCTGCCACACCCCACATAGCTGAAAATAAACCATAAACATGTTGAAAAAAGGCAAAAGACATCTTGACACAAGTCTCAAAGTGACTGCTCCAAGCTGCCAACACTTTTGGTTAAGTACAGGCCAGGCAGGACGAGGCGGGTCCAGGGGGACGAACACAAGAAATGGTTTGGCAACTTCAGTATTAAGAATATAAACCATCTTAACAACATTGTAAATATCAGCAATAAAATGATGTTTGCAGCAGATGTCTGTCACTGAGCTGTATCAGAAACAGGATAGAAAGAAAGCCAACACAGTTCAGTCAGTTACTATCCTCATTTTCCTATAATTTCAGTTGTTGCTATCAGACTGTAGGTTTAGGTTACCAAGGATATAGAGCAACAGATTTATTTATTTTTTTTATTGATGAAGTTAAGCATTTTGAATTCTTCTAAATGTCCAGCTGCTGCTAAACAGTTGTTATTTTGTGTAATTATTCTTCTTTGTACTAATCTTTAGTGCGTATACTTATAAGGATCTGTATTGGTATCTGGGAGATTGTAAGTTAAAATCCTGTTACTGCCATAAGGTATTCTACTCTGTTGGGCCCTTGAGTAAGGCCCTTAACCTGAAAATTGCTCCAAGGGTGCTATTCAATGGCTGGACCCCATGCTCTGATATCCAAAGGTCATGCAAAAAGACAATTTCCCCTCGGGAGTTAACAAAGAATATCAAAATCAAAATGATAACACCGTTTGACTTTCCTGATGCAAACTAATTTTCCCCTGGGATAATAAAGTCTACCTAACCCAGCCTAATCAAGAAGGGCACAGGCATTCTGTGCCTTGGAATTCTTGCTGTCTGGGACGAGGATTTAGTACCATGGAGCCAAATGGAGCCATTCCTCTACTGCACTCCTTTCAGGCTTGTCATCCACCGGAACTCAGTTCTGCAATCAAAAATATTCAAAATGATTGCAATGTTCCTTGGGCCTAATTAGTCAAGGCAGGTACCAGTACTTATTTATGCCTTGACCTGATTGAATATAAGGACAATGAATTCCTGATGATGCCACTTATCTAAGCCAAATTAGAAATGTTCTTTGCCTGTTTACAATACATACATAAGAAACATTTATATGTTGGCCTGAATTGGGCTTTTCCCATTTTTTAGAAGGAACTGCAAGTAAAACCTTAATTAGTTTTCTCATACTGAATAGACATTATTCCATCTGTGTTTTGTATTGTATTGTAAAGCTTTCACAGTTAAGTAAATAAGGTGTGATTTGTTTGCAGTTCTGTGCTGAATGACTTAAATACTAAAGTGCTTCAGCTAATGAGTCACATAGCAGATTGAATTACTACCCAAAGAAAGGAAGCATGGTTTCTAGTTTCTGCTAAAGAAGTAATAAGGAAATTAACTGCTTGTAAACCTTTTCTTCGCGGCTACTGCTGTTCCTGCTATTCAATAGCTTCATACTCTGCAGAAACACACCGCTGCCAAACCAGGCTGAAGGATGAGTGTGGTGGAAAAGAAGAGTGAGGTGAAGTTTAAGGGATATTTCACAAAATGTTTGGCATTTTCAGCTTAGCACAGGAGAGCTATTTAAATGATACCTCTATGGTTTTGTGTCTTTCAGAAAGTTTATGGAAATTTCCGTCGATTTTCTACAATGGTAAAAACTATCTGTGGACTTAATTTGGCACTACAAAGGTGGGTTCAAGTTCATATACAACAAACTCTTAATTTCTGCGCTGGGGTTAATGATTGATACAGTATCAATACTTAAGCAAAAATGTAATAATTGAATAAAACAAAATATACTTTTGACATCTAACCTTATCTTTTTTGCAGCAGTTATATTCAATTGCTTTATTAACATGTCTTGAGGTTATTTGAATAATATAACTCAGCAAAATAAATGCCGATCAAGCTATTGAATAATTAGTTACCGCAAACCATAATGGGCACTTAGGACACTTTTTTCAGTTTGAAATAAAGACAGGAGGTATCTTGATTCATGGATCTTGGTCAAATGTGGTAAGAGTCATAGATAGATAGATAGATATTTTATTGCATTGCAATATAATAGTGTATTTTTATCTAAGAATTAAAGTTTGATTATTGATAACACTGAAAAAATTAAGACATGTAGACGTTTAAGCAAAGCTTTTAAAATATCTAAATAGGACAGCTGGGTGGCAGAGTGGTTAGCCCTACACCCTCACAGCTTCAGAGATGTGAGTTGAAATCCCAGTGCAGTCACTGGCTCTGTGATGTGGGGTTTTCATGATCTTCCTATGCTCATGTCTGGTTTTCTCTAAGAAATCTATTTTTCTTCAACATCTTAAATTTATGCATGTTAGTTCGATTGGTGACTCTAAATAAGCTGCTAGGGAGACTGACCAGAGATGAACTGGAATTGTCCAAGATTAGTTTCTGCCTTGAGACCTTTGCACGAGTGATCGGTTTTGCTTCCCTGTGATCTAGCATTAACATAAGCATATAGAAAATGAAGTATCATGGATGAGTGATGTTTGTGGTAATATATTAGGAAACACTCGGGGTTGTCTGAGGGAGCCATCTTTGGTGACATATCTTGTGGCCACGACCAAGGCAGCGCCAGATGCTGGAGCCTCATCTTGCACTGGGTTTTGCTGTATTTCTTGGGGATCCATTGGTGCAAGGACCCCACTTCTGGTACCATGTGACGTGGGAGTCCTTTCTTGCACTCCAAAACATGAGGCTAAGTCTCAGTACTTTAGCAAAACCAACTTTATTCAGCTTGAAACAGGAACAGCACGGTTATTTATTGAAGCAGGATCTGCCACTCTCATATACACAGACACAATGATCAGGTTGTGGCCAAGTAATACTGTTCCCTGCAGTTATAATGTTCCTTGCATCACCCATCGATGGCAGGCGCTTATAGTGCGACCGCAATATTTTCGGATTTGTTTTAACAGCGAACTCCCGCAGCGGTGAGAGCCCGCCGTTGCCCCAGCCACCAACAGGCTATCTTCCATAGACATGGTGATCACACCTTGGGATGCTCTTCGGCATGTTGTCCCGTTGGGGGAGCTCCAAAAGAGTTTAGAAACCTTACAATATCATCTAAATAAGTTTAACTTTATTAAACATTCATAGACTTAAATCATGAGACAAACAGTTACCTTTTGCATAGTCATTATTCAATTTTAATGATGGTTTAATTTTTATGAAAAACATGTATAATCTAATGGTATACAATCAGTGTTATGTCACTGTACATTTACAAAGTTTATGTTTGATGCTGTGTTCTTTGTTGATGTGTTTTTAATGACATGTCTGTCTGTAAAACCTTCCAACAAACCAAATGTCCAACAAATTTAATATTTTACAAGTCCCTTTATAATCATTTATTACTAAACAAAGAAACCCCTCTAAGAACATACTGTATACATCAATAATTATGAACTCCTCACACAATTACACATCACACATCATTATGAAATGATGAGATAAAATTGGGAGTATTTATTTAATAAATAGAAAATGTGAAATTGTCAGTTATGTAATTAAATAAACAGCTCTAGCTTAACCCTCTGTAATTATCGCTATATTATATAATAAATCCTGGGACGAGACCTGACTTTTTCGGAGAGATACTTTCAAGTCCTGCGAGACGAGACTTTGTGCCAAGAGATTTAACCACGACAAAGAGTAGATGACAAAGTAGAACGTCGTAAAGAGGTTCAAAAACATTGGCGTGATACACATGCAGAGCAGGTTAGAGAGAAAGTACTAAAATTCGAAAGTCTCCAAAAAATGATAGTAAAAATCGCAGTAGCACAAACAAACTGAAATAATTCTCTATGGAATAACGGAACAGCAACGAGAGATCGAATCTATTGTTCAGATTTAGACTTTAAGTCGGAGACTTGTAGATCATCTAATTCATGTTGTCATTAGAGAAAAGTAGTGTTTCTTCCCAATGAAGAGGCATATCCATGAGAATTAAAAGGTTTGTTGTTTAGTGAAAGTGAAATCCACATACGCGGGCGGCAGAGATGTGAAGTGGCTGGCGCGTAGCGAGCAGGGGGCAAAACCCCCTAGTTTATTTATGTTTTAATGGTACTAATTCTATGAAACATATCACATTAAAACATACCTCAGTCAGTTTTTTATTAAATTAAATCAAATCCTTCCTTCATTCACTTCCCATTTCAGAGGCTGTTGTAAAATGAAAGCCTGATATGAAGGGCAGTAGTTCCTCATATTTTCTGGGACATCAAAATTGTTAAACAGCAATGTTTACTTTGGAATAGTAATAATAAATTCTCACCAATTTCTAAAAAGAAATCATTGTTCTTCATTTAAGAGAACCTAACAATGTTACTGTATCCTCCTCTACCTGCCCAACTCCAGATCCTTTGCCAGAGAAAAGTAATTACCTTTTACAGGATAGCAGGAAGCACTTCCAGCAGTGTGGCTTCACACCGAGAGTTCCCTCCAGCAGTCCCATGTTTCATTGCCCCAACATGTTAAAGGAATAATCTATACAGAGGGAACCCTGGGACATGGCCACAACCTCTACCCATACAGTAATAGGCATGAGTTGACATAGTCAACTCGCTTATTATACATATTAGTGTACAGGCTTCACAATACAGTGCAATATCTGAACACTGGACAATAAAAAAAATAGTGTAGCAAAAAACATAGACAAACATAAAGGTTTGGGGAACTCACAGGCAAAACCCACATAATTGAAAATAAATATGAGCTACAAATGTGTTGAAAAAGGGCAAACGACATCTTTATAGGCATGATTCTGAAAGTGATTGTTCCAAGCTGCTGACACTTGTGCTTAAGTACAGGCCAGCCAGGAAGAGGCAGGTCCAGGGGGATAGGAACCAGATGTGACATTAGAAGTGGATGGGCTGTCAAACATCTGGTCTGTAGAGGGATAGCGACTGTTTTAAACTGTTTTGCCAGGCAAGCCCTTATTGTACTCTTTTCCCAACTGCAAGATCCTTTCCCAAAGAAAAATGATTACCTTTTGTACCAGGAAGCACTTTCAGTGCTTGACCTAGCGGAGAGGAGACAGTGACTTCACACCGAGAATTCACTCTAACAGTATCATGCTTCATTGCTTCTTTGGCCAGCCCCAAAATGTTAAAGGGACAGTCTATACAGAGAGAACCATGGGACATGGCAGCAACTCCCCACTGGTGCTCTCTACTTCTTTGGAAGATCAGATCATCAACTCCTGTCCTCTGGAGCACCTTGTAGTAAGTCTAAGAAATTAACTTTATTTTTCCTAAACTAGTTTAAGTGTAGAGCAGCATGGTAGTATGGTGGTAGCACTTGTAATTAGACCAGGGTTCACATCATGTCCTCCCTTCGTGTATGTTCTCCGTGTGTCTGTGTGGGTGTTCTGGTTTCCTCCCACAATCCAAAGACATGCAGGTTAGGCAGGTTGGCAACACTAAATTGGTTCTAGTGTGTAGCTGGGGTATGTGTTGTGGTTTGGCCCTGAAATGACCAGTGCCCTGTCCAGAGTATGTTCTTGCACCTTATGGTAGCTGGGATAGGCTCCAGCAGACCCTTGCGACCCATTCCGGACAAAGCAATTCAGAAAATAACTGATTGATTTAAGTATGGGGCATTCACAAAATGTGTTTTCTGTTGAAGCAGGTACCTTCTGACATGTTTCATAATTCAACTACATGAATAAAAATGTCTATAAATTACATAAAAATTCACCTAGACTGCATCTTTGACTATTTTTTTCCCAGCTGATAGATGTATAACACAATGATATTGTCATCCATTGTAAATACACTGCTATGTCATTAATATACAGCCATAACTGTTATTTTTATGTAGGAAATCTGGAATAAACAGGGTGAAACGATGGACTGAAACTTACTTCAAAATGAGATCAGACGAAACTAAAGACCTTTTATTCAACATTGCTGCCTTTAAAAGGAACAAGAATGTGAGTGACCCAAGTTTCGATACAACCTAAAAAAGGGCCCTGATGAGAATGACCTCATCAGTCAGGCTTTATTTTCAGTTTGTATTTTGATAATCTTCAAAGTTTAACTCATTTATTTTTTTGAACCATTCATTTATTTACCACATTGTATGCTTTTTGCACTTCTTGAAATTAAATAGCTGTCAAGTGAATGGCTGTGCAAAAAATCATAATCTAAAGCATTAAGTGTGTCTTTCCATCCTTAATTTATACAGCATATCCAATCTGATTTGTGTCTATTAGAGGATATTAAGCGAAAGTAGTCATTTTTTGTTAGATATCTAGACCAATTTATTTCTTACTGACAGAATGTGAGAAAAATAAAATTGAAAGCCCTTCCAGTGTTGCTTTACATAATGAAAGAATATACAGGGTGGACAACTGTTTATTTTCTCAAAAATGGATTCAACATTGATTATTACCATACCACATCATCATTGATTGTCATAATAAGAACTAGGGGGCAATAGCTTTGCTTGCCCACCCCTCAACCCCGGGGAGGGGTGCGCTTCACGCTAGCCAGTTCGTGTCTCTGCCGTCTTGCGTTGTGTGCTGCTGCTACCGAGCTGCGTGATCTGCTTGTCGCGCTGTGTGTTGTTCATTTAAAAGCCTGTACAGCAGCTCTCCTTTAAGCCAGCTGCTGCTTGTGCCGTGTCTCGTGGGACTTCAAAGTCTCTCTCCGAGATGATCACGTCTCAACCCGAGATTTTTTTATTATAATAGACAGATATTAAAATATTGAAAATACTTTATTGACTAGAAATTTTACAAAACCAGATTATGGAAGATTAATAGTGTAGGGACAGAAGCTTATTTCTGCTAATTTCAAAGCTATAGATCTGCACTGAATTAGTTTTTTTTTTGCATGGCCTGATGATGCACTAAAGTGCTTCCATCTGTAGTGGCTTAGTGGTTAATTTATTAGGCTACAGACTAAAAGGATGCCAGTTCAGTCCCACTGCTATCTGGCAATGTGTCTCAGAGCAAATTGATTTACTCACAAGTCTTACAGAAGGAATGGCACTTCTGTTTTATAAAACAACTAGCAAAATACCTGCGCTTTGCAGCGGCAAAGTACTGCTTTTACATTTTTTTAAGAAGAAAAGTAAACCTTTTTAAACTGAGGGAAAATATACCAATAATTATTTGTTAAGGATCTCTTTGTATACTATGTTGTCAGTTCAGCACTCCGGTTATAATATGACCAAGCTGTGCGAGCTTACTGTTGAGCATGCAATGTATAGTTGGCCATGTGAAAAGCAATGTTGCCTCAAATCAATGGCAACCTTTTGTAGGGTCTGTCCCTGAGAGTTATTAATTGTCATCGCGAAGCAGAGCCTTACTGGAAATTGCAGGCATTTGAATTGAAATGGGAGATCAGATGGTATAACGGGAATGCGAGGAATAAAAACTCTCTCCCCTGAGCAACGGCCAGTAAAAATAGTTGCCTCAATTAGGTTCTTTTGCAGACACGTGACCTGAAGTCTCGTGCTGTTACAAAGTTTTTCAGTAACATTATTGGTGTCCCACACCTCAAAATTAGATAATGCTAAGGAGTGCCTTGAGGATTAAGAGTGTGGAGAATCTCTAGCGACAGCGTGTCTATTAACTTGTGGATTTTTCTGTGAGTATTTGGCGGCAGCGTCATGAAGTTGTTTCCGCAAGACTGCATTAGCTGCGGAGCTCAGCTCGGAGCGAAATGAAGTGAAGGAAATGATGTGAATGGGAGGGGAGATGATGACGTGACTCCCCCACCCGCCTTAACTGTCCATTCCTCCATAAACACAGTCTCTCGGCATGACAAACACCAGCGGTAGCGTGTCTATGCACTTAATTAAAAGTTAAGCTTTACACCTTGCTTTCCTATTCGTTTGCATAAGCACAGTCCTTCACCAGCAATTTTAACTCCATTACAGCAATTTTAACTCAGTTACAAAGTGATCAAAAGTATCGTTTATACCCTGGTCTTCTCATTAAACTTGTATCTCGCGAATATCGTATTCGTCGTAGGCATGACAAACGCCAGGGGCAGCGTCTTCGTTTGCATAAGCACAGTCCTTCACGTGCGAATATTTAGCAGCAGTGTGTCTCCCTGACCATCTCATCTTCGTTTGCATAAGCACAGTCTTTCACCCACGAATATTTAGTGGCAGCGTGTCTATTGGATTGCTGCTGACGGACGGCCTTATATGGGCAGGCACTCAATTACGTGGGAGGCGTGATGATGCGGGATGCAACCGAGCTGCAGGCTATGGCCGTAAGTAGGTTCCAGCTATGACCGTTACGCATAAAATTTCGAAATGAAACCTGCCTAACTTTTGTAAGTAAGCTGTAAGGAATGAGCCTGCCAAATTTCAGCCTTCCACCTACACGGGACGTTGGAGAATTAGTGATGAGTGAGTGAGTGAGTCAGTGAGGGCTTTGCCTTTTATTAGTATAGATTAACCCGTTCGGCCTTGGATTTTCTGTTTTTATGGGAAAAATTATTTTGTTAGATATTCTACTTTTGGGGTGTCTAGAAAGCTCAAAAATAACAAAATAAAAAATGATTACTATTATTATACAATAACTGCCAAATACTTCAATCTACTTGAGGAAATAAAATTGAAAGTGGTGTGCACAGTCCGGAAGCGTCCATTTTCACTTCCATGTTTCGTAGCCAGTCTCTCCAGTCTGTGCTAATAGTAGAACGCCCGGTTCCAATGGCAGCAAACATACCTGTGCTTTACAAAAACAGCTGCATATTTATGTACTAGTAATAGGATGTCTGGGCCAAAAGGGTTAAAAGTGTCACCTAAATAATGGAATGGAATGATCAAAGCAGTCATTTTAGTTGGTAAAGCAGTTTTTTGTGCTCAATGATTATTAAAAGTAACCCAGTGTTTTTTTTTTTTTTTTTTATGGCAGGCTGAGAGTGAAATATTGAAAACTCTACTTTCAGTTTTCCCTCCTGAAAGAGAACATTGTAACATACGGAAGGTACTGAATGTGCACGTTTTGAAAACATACATTTTGTTGCTTTTGTACATATTACAGCCTTTAAGCTTATCTGAATGAATCTTTTTGTTCTTCTCTCAAAGCTGTTTTGAATCCTACTGTCAATAAGCTTGTGGTGAGCCCTGTAACCATGTAATCAGTAAAAGAAGTGTGTCAATATTTGTGAAAAGCAAAGATGGTTCCAACATATTAATATACTTGACATATGAATAAGTCACAGGAACCTTATTATAGAATTGGTTTTAAATACAGTTTGGATTAGAAGGCAAGCGTGTTGCCTGGTAATTAAATTCTTTCTGCATATTTGTTTGTTAATGTGGTGCAGTGCTGTTTAATAATCTTCAGTTTGCCTTAATTGAACTTTGAACAGCAATGCTTACTTAATTGCATGACTACCGTTCTTGAAAACTTTTTAATCTCCTCTTTCCTGATGTGTGTCACAGTTTTTCTCATCAGGAATCAAAACATATCAAGGGCAATGGATGTTATTATTTTTGTTGAACACGTATCTGAATAAGAGCCGGGAGAATCAGATTTTTATATCTACTTGCAATGTCGTGAAAAAAAACTTTCCTCTGTCTTCAAAGAAGGCAAATATGGAGTTCAGATGAGAATGCAGAACAATTATTTATTTGCATAAAGATTTGCACAAATGTCCGTGGAGGGAGCCATCAGTTAAACAGTTCATCTCCTTTTATACTTTTTTCTTACTAATTCACATCATCTAATACATCACGACACCTGACTCTTAATATGCAACATAACTTTATCAGTTCCTCCAATCAACTGAAGCCACCAGGAATTTCTGACTCATGTCAGTTCTCCCATTATTGTGAACACCACTTCAGTAAAGGGATGTTCAGTAGAATTCCCCATTGGTTTTAGCATCACTTCACAGGAGGGGTGTATGGGTTTTTGCATCAGTTTATCCACGTTTTCTGGAGGGGTGATCATTACTCAATAACCTCATTCTAACCTGGGAAAATTACGTTGGTAGCTTCTCTAAGATGAGACAGAGACTTTATGTGCTTAAGCTTTAGGTTACATGTAGTGTAAAAGAATTCACTCGACACACTTAAAAAGGTTTGGGGCAGCCACCCGTATATTATTCCTGGCTGCAAAAGAGTCTTTGTAAAATACAGAGATGTTCTCTATATCGAGTCCAAAACAAAACTGATGGGATTGGACAGGAAGTGATGTAAGGGGACTGGAAGTGTTGTCTCTTCATTAGTCAGCCGTAACTGGAAGTGATATTCTTTTAGGTATCGGAACCGGAAGTGATATTCCTCTAGGCGCTGGAACCGGAAGTGACATCATCTGTTTTAAATCAGACAGATTTTCCTGCGACTGGTCTGTAGAGATAACAAGAGAAGGTTTAGTGCACCCCGCAACCCCATGCCTGGCGTGGAATTACCTTTGCTTGGTCCATACAACATCTTCCTAGTCGCATGTGCGTGACAGTAGTTAATCCTTGAGTTGCATTCAGTTCTTTTTCTTATGCTTAATAATTCATTCTGTTATGCCTTCATTATCTATATACTTATAATAGATTGTAAAACATTATTATATATTGCCTAAAAATTGCATAGCAGTTTCATGTAAGCTGTGTAAGCTTACAGTATCTCGCACAGAAGCACAGTCTTCTCACCACTTGGCAGGGGCTGGGAATTGTCATTGGTAAAGTTCAAAGTGCATATTCCTAGAGACATCATTCAAATTGTGTAATTTTACATATTTTTTGTTTGGATGTTTTAGTCACTATTGTTATGAGATAGAATTTCCAGGGATTATTGTGAGAAGACAAAAAGACTGAGGGATCTAAACGTACAGTAAAACAGGAATTGTAGACAGTGCCAGGCACAAGTCAACAACCAGGAGATGTAAAGAAAACACAGGCAATCAAACTATAAGGATGAACTAAAATTCAAAGGAAAAGGCAAAAAGGAATTCAAAAACTGTGAAACAAACGTGGCCCTTGGCCTACTTAAGAAGACTCTAACTATCACTAAGATTTGTTTGTTTTTGTTATGCAACAATTGGAACGACAGCCATATTTATATCAAATGTCCAATGAGGTCAGAGACAAGATGATTGGGGTCACATGATGTGCATCTCCGAGTCATGTGACATACACGCATTGTTAAAACAAAAACTTCCAAACATAAATTCCTGAAAAATTGAAAACCTTAAGTGATCAACTAAAGAAAATAATTACAATAATCCCAAAAGTGCAACCAAATGTGTGTAGTTAGAAAAGCTATTTTTCTTTTTTTTTTTTGCTGTTTTCTTCTAGCTGGGATTCAAATGCTTGACTTGTGTCTTTGTTGTACATCTTTGCTTTATTTATATGCTTTACTATTTGTCTATTTATAATTTGCAGTATTCTTTATGTTTTATGTATCTGCATCTGTCATGTTTCAGCCAATGTTCCTCCTCTGGCTGGGCTTCAAATCTTTGTTTCATGTCATTTTTGCTCAATATTGACTATTTTGCTTACATTAGGATTGCTTGTGTTTATTATTTGTATTCTTTGGGTTTTTTTTTTTTCATTTTGTCTATGTATCATTGTCTCATGTGTTTTGTAGGTGGTTCCTCAGGAGGTGGGGCCACTTGCCAATCACTACCAGGAACTGACTTCTGCCCTATAAATCTGGAGGGTCTCCCATAGTTCCTGGTGGTTAATTGTGAATGCACTCTGTAGTAGATAAGTTATATTTTGCTGTGGATTCTTTGAACTTGTGCTCAGATTTTGACTTTATTTCTGGATTCTGTATAGGGACTGTGTTTAATTTGGATTGTCTTGCCTTTTTAGTCAATTCCTATTTGTGCTCCTCAGAGCTTCCTGTGCTACTGAGCTTTTTGTTAAAAAAGAAATCTTTTATTTTTATAAAGATCCCATATTTGCCCTTTTGCCCTGTTATTTGATGGTATATCCCCTTCTAATGGGCATTCTTCTTCAGGTACAGGGGCCCATGCACCTCTCAAGCACTGTAACACCAATCTGTCTTGTTTTCTCTTTACAAGACCACTGGCCCCGCTTACAATTGCTAGTTGAGCATTTGTCATTCCTTTCACCTTGATTCACATTCTCAATTAGCTTCTTCTCTTTAAATCACATCCTTCAATGGGTTGTGTGATCAGATGCAAGTGCTACATCAAAAAGGGGGTGTTCTTGCAACCATGAGTCTTTGGTTAGCTCTGAAAGACCAGATCCCCTGGATTATCAGAAGAAAGAAGCACAGTCCAGTATATTCCATGGGACCTTTGCACACAGTGAAGAAAAGAATATACAGTGATCCCTCCTCGATCGCAGGGGTTGCATTCCAGAACCCCCCACGAAAGGTGAAAATCTGCGAAGTAAAAACCATATGTTTATATGGTTATGTTTATATATTTTAAGTCCTTATAAACTCTCTCACACTCTTATAAACATTTCCCGCACAATTATACAGCATAAACCCTTTGTATTCTCTTAGATAATAGGTAAGATTTGTTGAAATTATGCATGAACAAATTATGTATGAATAAATTATATATAAACACACTGTTTATATACAGTAAAACCTAATATTATTTTAAAGATATTGAGCGTCTCCGATATCACATGTTACAGTCATTACGATAGACAGGCCACCAGCAATAAATACGTACAATGCAAGAAAAATTGTATAAAGTAAATGTGTGTACAGTGACACTAAACATATGTACATGTACTAAGTACTGTACGTAGAAAATTAATCATAGTTACTCAGCAACAATGCCATGACGACTTGTCCAATAACAATGAATTTAGTTTTACTACACAACAAAGGAGAGCGTTACAGTTCTTCTAAAGGAGCCTCTTCAGGCGACTTGTTCTTCTTCCGGCAGTCTTCAATCCAAATCCCTAAAGCAGATTCCATCCGGACTACTGCCTTATTACGCCCACTTACAACTTGTTTTGCGCCCTGGTTAAAGGACACCGCAGCCGTAGATCTTATATTCTTTTTCCCCTTTTTAAATAAAAAGAATCGTGGATTCATTGATGCCTTAATGGCGTCTTACAGCGGTGTAGCTTTTCCCTTCCTTCAACATATCCAAAACTTTTACCTTTTCGGCAATTGTTAGCATCTTCCGCTGGCGCTTGGGCACGGCCACTGAAGCAGTATCGGGAGCAGATCGTTTTGGAGCCATAAAGAGCACAAAAGTTAACTTTTTACACAGCGAAACACGTTGATGCTGAATGAGCGAGACAAGACTTCCTGGTTAACGCAGCGGTATCGAATTCTGCGCTCCGTCTCTTAGCCAATCAGCACACATGAACTTAACTGAGTGCTCTGATTGGTTAGCTTCTCAGCCATTTGCCAATAGCGTCCCTTGTATGAAATCAACTGGGCAAACCAACTGAGGAAGCATGTACCAGAAGTAAAAAGACCCATTGTCCGCAGAAACCTATGAAGCAGCGAAAAATCTGCGTTATATACTGTATTTAGGTATGCTGACATATAAAATCCACGATAGAGTGAAGCCGCGAAAGTCGAAGTGCGATATAGCGAGGGATTCCTGTACTTAATTGAAGAAAAGAATAAAAGGCTGAGCGATATAAAGGATAAAGGGATCTGACAAAGATCCTGGCCACTAGTCAGGTTAAGGGTCAGGAAGGCAAGAGAGCTTTAGTCAAACCCTAATAAGCAGCAGGCATAGTATATTGGTCAAACAGGTTTGCATAAGCCAAGACCAAAACTAACATAAAGAATTCATTAACAATAAGTTTTTATTCAAATGAAGTGCAGATGAGGATTGTTTGTACAATGATCCAAAAGCTTGGATTCTGTCCTGGGGTCACCATCTGTTATAGAGAAGTGAATATAACATTATAATGATGCAATATTTGATCACATAATTGGCCACAGTCCTGGAAACCATAAATGAGATGGCAGCACTTGTGAAACCAAAACACAAAATAGTAATAGGTTGGTCCCCTGTCCTATAGAGAGCCCTGACAGACAAGGTATAATTCCATCCATCTTGTCTTGATCTCTCTCTAAAGCTCAAATCCTTAACTGTGGATCTTCTAGGATACTCAGGTCACATACAATGCATTAAAATTGGCAAGTTGTGTTTCCCTGTTACTGTTAGCACCTTGTAAGGCCATGGCGTTTTCTCATATTGTCTTTTCCTGCTAAATTACGTTCCCACCACAATGCTTATTGTTACACAAAAGAACCTTAAAAGAGAAGCTAATTAAGCATATCTAGAAATGATTGCCACAGTTAAACATCTATAAATTTATCTTCGAACCTGTTTAATGCAACTAAGGGTGGTGGGGTCTATAACAGAAAAATCATCAACGAAACCAAAAAAAATAAAACATATGGTTTAATTTCATGCCATACCTAAAAAGGTTCAATTAATGGAGTAAAACAAATGCATGCGTTAGGAGAAAATATAAACTCTGTACAGATACTGACCTATTCCTGTTTTGAGCCTAGAACTCTGAAGCAGTAGAGCTAACCACTGTGCTGGTATGTGTCACTAGACTGTAAATGGAATAAGCCTTTATAACATTATTACTCCCATTGAATGCGACAAGTTAGTCATCTTATTATCTACCGATGAACACATTTATTGAGATTAATACCACCTAATGACATTTCTTACTTTTCTGACCCATCACCTATCTGGAGATTTGCAGGGCAACTTTCCAGCCTCAGGGAGATAAGACTGCAGTGTGGGCAGCACATGATTCATCTGACCTATAAAATAAAAAGTACTTAATCTTGCAAACCTCAATGTGGTGTTTAACCTTCCTAATGCTTAAAGCTGGTTATTCAGTTTTTCTTGTAATTTTATATAAGTATCTATGGTGGTATTAAGGAAGAAGAGGCAACTCGACACACATAAATATGAAATAAATATAAAATGGGCAGTAATAAATTACTAAAAACTGTGAAATCTTAAAGTCACTACCATTAGATAGCAGATATTTTTATACTTAATGCATACTGTTGCCAGCAAACACTATGGCCAATTGTTATTTTGTTATATTGTTGCTGTCTGCTTCATAGCTATTTCAAAAACACCTTATGACATTATGTAGCAAAATTCTGTAAATAAGATGGCTAATTTTATTTTTATGATTTTATAATATTTGAGTTCTTTGTTGTTGTCTTTGTTCTTTGTTGTTTTACTCAATGAGTATTCTGTTTGCTGTCTTGGAGGATAAAACAAGCTATTGGAAATAAAGCAAAGATCATCATAGAAAATGTATCAGACATTGTGTTAGAGGACCATCTCCCTTTCTCTCATTCTTTGTCTTTCTTTCTATCTCTCTTCCCTTCTGATTATTTTAGATTAACTTAACACACACACACACACACACCATGGCCAGTTAAAATTCTGAAAAGGTTAAAGGTTTTGGATGGCAAAGCCTATATGAACAGCATAGTCTGGATTGGGCGCCAGTTCATTGCAGAACCCACTGACACACATCTACATTAGGCTAGTTAAGAATGATCATTTAACAAAATTAGCATGCAAACACAGAGAGAATGTGAACACTCCAAAATGTTGAGCCAATGTGAGACTGGAAGCCAGGATACAGGATCCATGAGGGATCAGTGCTAACTACTGCACTGTCATGCCTCCCATACACATGTGGTCTGAAATGAACTCAACAGGCCTTAGTGCACTTACTGATCACTTACTGATGTGCAGAACAATCAAAGCCTTTATTAATGTTTTATTTTGTAGCAGTGCGTGACTTTTAAGTGCACTAAAGACACTATAGCTATTCTAATGTATCATTGCTCTTTTATGTCATATAAAGATCGAATAAAATGTTTGTTAAGGCCTTGCTACATACCACTAACTGACTAATACTGTATATGCACCAGGATGGTCCTGACTCTAAAGAGTTACTTAAGTGACGCAGGATTCCCCAGTGGGGCTGGGGGGGTCTTGTGGCCTTGAACCCCTGCAGATTTAGTTTTTTTTCTCCAGCCCTCTGGAGTTTTTTTGTGTTTTTTTCTGTAATCCTGGCCATTAGACTTTACTTCATTCTTTGTTACTTGGTACTGTCTAATCTTATTTTTGTATTTTTATTTTTTATAAACTTGTAAAGCACTTTGACCTACATCATTTGTATGAAAACGTGCTATATAAATATAGTGGGATGCAAAAGTTTGGGCAACCTTGTTAATAGTCAATATTTTCCTGTATAAATCGTTGCTTGTTACGATAAAAAATGTCAGTTAAATATATCATATAGGAGACACACACAGTGATATTTGAGAAGTGAAATGAAGTTTATTGGATTTACAGAAAGTGTGCAATAATTGTTCAAACAAAATCAGGCAGGTGCATAAATTTGGGCACCGTTGTCATTTTATTGATTCCAAAACTTTTAGAACTAATTATTGGAACTCAAATTGGCTTGGTAAGCTCAGTGACCCCTGACCTACATACACAGGTGAATCCTATAATGAGAGTATTTAAGGGGGTCAATTGTAAGTTTCCCTCCTCCTTTAATTTTCTCTGAAGAGTAGCAACATGGGGGTCACAAAACAACTCTCAAATGACCTGAAGACAAAGATTGTTCACCATCATGGTTTAGGGAAGGATACAGAAAGCTGTCCCAGAGATTTAAGCTGTCTGTTTCCACAGTTAGGAACATATTGAGGAAATGGAAGACCACAGGCTCAGTTCAAGTTAAGGCTCGAAGTGGCAGACCAAGAAAGATTTCGGATAGACAGAAGCGACGAATGGTGAGAACAGTCAGAGTCAACCCACAGACCAGCACCAAAGACCTACAACATCATCTTGCAGCAGATGGAGTCACTGTGCATCGTTCAACCATTCGGTGCACTTTACACAAGGAGATGCTGTATGCGAGAGTGATGCAGAGGAAGCCTTTTCTCCGCCCACAGCACAAACAGAGCCGCTTGAGGTATGCTCAAGCACATTTGGACAAGCCAGCTTCATTTTGGAATAAGGTGCTGTGGACTGATGAAACTAAAATTGAGTTATTTGGGCATAACAAGGGGCGTTTGAGGAAAAAGAACACAGCATTCCAAGAAAAACACCTGCTACCTACAGTAAAATATGGTGGTGGTTCCATCATACTGTGGGCTGTGTGGCCAGTGCAGGGACTGGGAATCTTGTCAAAGTTGAGGGACGCATGGATTCCACTCAGTATCAGCAGATTCTGGAGACCAATGTCCAGGAATCAGTGACAAAGCTGAAGCTGCGCCGGGGCTGGATCTTTCAACAAGACAATGACCCGAAACACTGCTCAAAATCCACTAAGGCATTCATGCAGAGGAACAAGTACAACGTTCTGGAATGGCCATCTCAGTCCCCAGACCTGAATATAATTGAAAATCTGTGGTGTGAGTTAAAGAGAGCTGTCCATGCTCGGAAGCCATCAAACCTGAATGAACTAGAGATGTTTTGTAAAGAGGAATGGTCCAAAATACCTTCAACCACAATCCAGACTCTCATTGGAACCTACAGGAAGCGTTTAGAGGCTGTAATTTCTGCAAAAGGCGGATCTACTAAATATTGATTTCATTTCTTTTTTGTGGTGCCCAAATTTATGCACCTGCCTGATTTTGTTTGAACAATTATTGCACACTTTCTGTAAATCCAATAAACTTCATTTCACTTCTCAAATATCAAGAGTGTGTGTCTCCTATATGATGTATTTAAGTGACATTTTTTATCGTAACAACCAACGATTTATACAGGAAAATAATGACTATTAACAAGGATGCCCAAACTTCTGCATCCCACTGTAACTGTTGTTGTTGTTGTAGGATTGACATACAAGTTTCAAGTTATGGTTCTGTTTTATATTGTGTATAACATTTTGCAAGAAAAAATAGTTCATGTCATGACCAAAACCAGATTCATCGAGTTTTTGTCCCACAGATTGCTCACTGAGATTTCTTTTTCCTTTCAGATACATACACTTCTAAAGAAACACAGAGCTTTCCAAAGGTTTCCAGAAAGCATCCAACTGCAACTGTGTCAAGCAGCAATCTATCAAAGGTATGAAACTGTAAAAAATAGAAAGAAAAATACAGTGCCTATAAAAAGTATTTACCCATTCACATTTTATTGTTATACAACATTGATGCTCAGTGGATCTAATTGGACATTTTTGACACTGCTCAACAGAAAAGGACTCTTCAATGTCAAAATGAAAGCAGATCTCTAGTCCAAATTAATTCCAAATATAAAACACAAAATAATATAGTACAGGCTATTCAGCCCAACAAAGCTCACCAGACCTATCCACTTAAATCTTCTAAAATAACATCAAGTGTAGTTTTGATAGAAGCTAAAGTGTTACTGTCTACCACGCTTCTTGGTAACTTATTCCATGTGTCTGTGGATTTTCTGGATGAAGAAAGATGTCCTAATGTTTGTGCGCAATTTACCCTTAATAAGTCTCCAACTGTGTCCCTGTGTTCTTGATGAACTCATTTTAAAGTAACAGTCTCAATCCACTGTTAATTCCCTTCATAATTTTAAACACCTCAATCAAGTCTCCTCTTAATCTCCTTTTGCTCAAACTGAAAAGGCTCAGCTCTTTTAATCTTTCCTCATAAATCATCCCCTGTAACCCAGGAATGAGTCTAGTTGCTCTCCTATGGACTTCTTCCAGTGCTGCTTTTCCTATCCTGGAGACCAAAACTCTATGCTGTACTCCAGATGAGGCCTCACTAGTGCATTAAAAAGCTTGAGCATAACCTCCTTGGACTTGTACTCCACACACTCTGCTATATAACCTAACATTCTTTTAGCCTTCAAAATGACTTTTGAACACTGTCTGGCAGTTGATAGTGTCGAGTCCACTATGACTTCTAGATCCTTCTTATTAGGTGTACTTTCAAGTTTAAGACATCACACTGTGTATTCAAATCTAACATTTTTACTTCCTACTAAACATTTGCCACAAATCTGCCCAAGCCTGTGTGCTGTCCAAGTCCTTCTGCAATGATTCAGTGATTAGATTATTTCCCAAACCACCAAGCTTGGTATCATCTTAACCAGCTTGTAACTTGTGTTCCTATGTAAATCATTTATATACAGTGTATTAAAAATTGCAGCAGCCCTTGTGCTGACCACTGTGAAACACCACTCTTAACATCAGCTAATCAGCTGCTTCCTGTGTCTGAGCCAATTTTGGACACTACACACTACACCCTGAGTGCAAAATTAGATAATTTAGGTATTCACCCCCTTTAAGTCATTATTTAGTAGATGTCCCTTTGGCAGTCATAACAGCCTTGAGTTCATGTGGACAGGTCTCTATCAGCTTTGTACATTTGGACACTGCAGTTTGTAGTAGAACATTCTATATGCTATTTAAGAATAGCCCCAGCTCCACAAGCACTTGTATCTATAAACAGCTTATATGGCAACAAAGTTAGGAGCAGACAGAACAGGAGCAATAATTAATAAAAATTTTGCATTTTCAAAATAATTTTGACAATCATTCCTCTATTCAAAAGATCTTTTTGAACTCAATAAATCAGTCAATGGTGTCACCATAAGTTTTTCCCCTTTTTGCTTTGGAAAATTGCTCAACATCTGTCAGGTTGCATGGAGATTATTAGTGAACAGCTGTTTTCTAATCCAGATGTAAATTCTCAATAGCATTGAAATCTGCACTCTGACTAGGCTACTCCAGGACAGCCATTCATGCTTTAATTTTCTGCTTTGGGGTAATTTTCTTGCTGGAAAACAAATCTTCTCCCAAGGTGCAGGATCCTCGCAGGCTACAAGAGGTTTTCTTCCAGGACTTCTCTGTATTTTACTGTGTCTCTTTTACACTCTACCATCACAAGGCTTCCTGGGCCTGCTGCAGAGAAACATCCCCACAGCACGATGCTGCCTGCCACCACTGTGGGGATTGTGCCACATCACTGAAAACAACATCAGTGTGTTTAGATCTCTGTCCTTTTCCTTGCTATGCTAAATTAATTCCTTTACACTGAATTATTACTTCTTCAGATCAATAAAACATCCTGCAATGGGTTAGGTATTACGTAAATATAGCAACATTTCCAATCGTTTACCCGTAACTTCCAATAACTGGAAAAAGAGCAAAGCAAACATAGTCGTTTGCGGGAAGGTGGGGGAGGAATTCTGTGAATCTCAACATTAAGGGAAGCTGATCGAGACCAATAGTACTAAAACAACCTGAGGTGTGGCGAAGAAAGGACTGATTCATAGTCACCATCCAGGGTCAATAGAAATTGAAAGGTCTGTTTACTAGCTGTTGTACGCAGAGGGCATTCACTGATTGTCTGCTGCTCGCCTCAGTAGGTGCCCGGCAAGGTCTTAAACTTCCTCAGGAGAATTGTTATCTTTCTTTGAGTGATTTTTCCCAAGCCATGCGTCGTCTTTTACCTTTCCAGTCCAACCTTTCGAGCTCTTCTGGGCAGGGCTGCTTCAGCATGCATGGTCCCGCTCTTCTGCAGATTCTCACCTGCATATTTCCTAACAGGTCAGTCTAGCCACAGTGTACTTGGTTGACTTAAAATGGCAAAAATAGACATTCAACTCCAAATAAAATGTAATTTCTTGATTGTAAATTGTAGCTTTATTAATAGTAATCACGCCAGTTTGTGATTTATAATAATAAAGTCCAAGATCACACGGAGAGTGTGGAAATCAATATGCAGGTTATATCTAAGCTTCTTCCACATACAAATTCCCCCTTTCACAACTGCAACAGGTTGCAACATCAGAACAATTTGCTATTAACTCAAAGAACTTTCCATCAACTTATTTGCGAATAAAATGGAATGTCTGAAAAAAGTTTCATGGACACAAACGTTCCCCTCTTTGATAATTTAAGTAAATCACGAGGCTCTTACAGCATTTCAAACTCACTTGCTGTTGCTTAGGAAGCAATAATATATTTGGTAAATATTATGTTATACTGATAGAGAACCTGGATGGCATGTGTTGGCTTTTGTCCTAGATATTTGCATTCATCTAACCTCTTTCCTTTGTTGTAAAGTTGTTTATGCTTTGTAATTTTCACAGCCAATGGTAGATGGTGCGTGAATGTCAAAAGAGACCTGTTTGCATCTTATCATTTTAAGAATTAATAGTAATGCAACTCAAATTCTTACACTTTTTTAACATGGTATCTTGAACTCTGAGTGAGTGTAAGTAAGTAGCTTTGAAATTATACCTATCAACATTTTAGTATACAGATGAGGCTCCACAACTTCCTTGTCTTGAAAATGATCTCAAATGTTTTTTTAATCTTTTAAAAAGGTAATATGTAAAGAAAAATCAAAAACTGAATATAATTCATTAAACTAAAAATTAGCTTAGCATCTCCAACATTTTTTTTATAGATATGAAGCCAAACGGAAAGTCTTAAAGCAAAATCACCCACCTAGTGCCTGCTACTTAGTACTTTCAGGACGTCTCATGGTGCACATGAAAGTTTTCTCACAGATGAGAGGTCCAGCGCTTGAAACACTGAATGAAATTGAAGAGGGGGATCTCTTTGGGGTATGTCAATTACACTTGTACACTTAACAAAAATGCTTGTATTATATATCAAATGTTTTTGTGCAAAAACAATTTCTTCTTTGTTTTGAAGGATATGTGCCTTTTGCAAGGAAGACATCGTCCTGCAACTGTTACATGCTCAACTGATGTAGAAGTTTTGATTATAAACAAAGAGGTAGGTTTAGGATTTGAAACAAACAGATAATACATGATAGATGGATACAGTTTTTATCTATTCTAATCCAATATAATTTATTTTTGATCAGTACATTAGACTTCAAAATAAATTGTCTACGATCACTACATAGATTGTATATAATACAGAAATTATTTGTAGAAATAATAAAGTATAATGAGCGGCACGGTGGCGCAGTGGTAGCACTGCTGCCTCGCACTTAGGAGACCCGGATTCGCTTCCCGGGTCCTCCCTGCGTGGAGTTTGCATGTTCTCCCCGTGTCTGCCTGGGTTTCCTCCCACAGTCCAAAGACATGCAGGTTAGGTGGATTGGCGATCCTAAATTGTGCTTGGTGTGTGTTCTGTCCAGGGTTTGTTTCCTGCCTTGCGCCCTGTGTTGGCTGGGATTGGCTCCAGCAGACCCCCGTAGTCAGGATATAGTGGGTTGGATAATGGATGGATGGATAAAGTATAACCATACAGATTATAAGATATTAAGTATTTCAGAACAGGGGGGTATCCCACTATATGTGCTCATGAAATCAAGATTTAGCTGAGCCCACCTCTCTTGAGTAAGCCTTGTTTTTCAATTGAGGATCAGTTGATTCCATGGATGGCAATTGTTTCCAGTTAACTCAAGGTGAGCTTAGGAAATGTGCGGTTATGCGCCACACTTGTGAAATTTAAGCAGCTCTGAGAACCAGCCGTCAATAACATTGATCAGGGCTCAGAAAGCACAGATGAGTGAAGAAGGAGGGTGCAGTATCTACGAACTGAGTACCTGTGACTTGGGATCACTTTGAAAAGTTACGTATTTAATTTAATTGTCAGAAAAGAGATGAACATGTATTGTAACTGAGTCAGTGGCAGTCTTTTCAGCAGTTGATCAAGAAAAATTGATTAATAATATCATAAAAAGGAAACATGTCCACTATTAAGAAAGCAAGGAGAAGCTGCGAGGCAATCCAGACCCTTATGATATTACGGTTCTGAATTTGTGTGAAAAATGGCATTTTTCACAATAAAAAAATGTGAACATCATGCTTGAAACACTTAAAACATGTATTCAGTAACAATATGAAGTGCAAAATGATATACAAGAACATACTTCAGAATTACTAGAACATACAGTATATTTATATGCAAACATATGTTGTGCATTTATCAACCAAAAGGAAAACTGCAGCTTCTGTCATTGGTGTGATGCTCTAATGCATCTCCTGTTAATTAATTTGCCCTCATGTCATTGGACAATATGATCGATCATACATGTTAATGTTTTTTAAAAGGACCGACCTGAACATTGATGCTACAAAAAGACTTGTATTGTAGTCTCTAATTAGCGTGGCAGTGCCGTTATTCACACATACTGTAAGTGCCGTTTATTGCGAACTATAGTAGTAGTATAGTAAGCTTACAAAACATTATCTAGTGTCACTCATTCAGCTTTAGACAAATGCATTTTATATAGATATGCCTACCAAAAAAAATGTAACTGATGCAATTGCAGTGGTTAGGCACTTGCTGTGGCAAGTTGACTTCATAATGTATGCCTTCAACTAGTTGCATATAAAGTGTTTTTGCAATTCTACAGTCATTTTGAAATACCAAAGCTGAGCCTGAGCTGTCCTTTAACTATTTGTTATGAACAATATGAGCTCCCTCATTTATCAGATTTTCAAGGAATAATACAGACACACACCACTGATGATCCCACAGGGTTGTTTAAGGCAAACTGACTTTTTTTAATGCATTCTAAACATCTGTATTTAAAACACCATCATGAGTACTACCTGACTTGACAAATGTATCTATGTTACTCTTTATGCTTTAACTGAGCACAAACAAATACTACAAAAAGGACAGAGCTTTTTTTAGAATCCTTATTTGTGCTGGTGTTTTAAAATTTCTAGTATGTGACGTCAGGAGCACACCGTGGTTGATCCTACAGTCTTAAAAATAAAGGTGCCAGAGTGGTCCTTCAGAGAGATGCTATAGCGCAACCATTTTTTGTTCCCAAAAGAACTATCAGCATGAAGGTTCCATAAAGAGTCACTTATTTATTTACATCAGTAACAGACTCCGTACTGTAAGTAACCTTGAATCGATGGTAACAAACTTGTAAAATACCAATTGGTCATGGTGTTAAAAGGACTCTTCCTGCATATATACAATAACACAGACTAAGTCCAGGTTTTCTTAATCTGTTAAGTCTGTCCTGCTAGGTAGCCTACCATACATTAAAGATTGTAGGTTTATTCTATATATTAGGAAGTTTTTCAAATCACAAAGAACCAACATCATATGCAAAGAACCTTTCCCATAATTAAATGGTGATTTGTCAAGCAAAGGTTCAATAAGGAACCACACAACTCACTAAAGAACCATAAAATGCAATTAAAGAACTCATTATTTCTGAGAGCAGAAGGTCTTTATGTGTGACATTTTTTCTTGTGCATTACACATCTCGGCACTACTTTAGTGTTACAGGTTTACTGATTTTGAACTTTTTTATAACTGATAATTTAATATGGAACACACCTTTTTAAAATTGTTTTATTACTGTGTCTTTTCCTCTTGTCTCTCGTTGACAGACAGACATCGGGGAAGAATGGTGTAACAATTTAAATGTGATATACTATTAATTCTTGTTGTTTTTCAATAAACATTATGGATCTTAATGCTTTACCACTTTGCAACAAATGTCATATTTATTTAAACAGCAGTGTAACTAAGAAAGCAAAACAATTTGGATGTGAACGTCAGTAGGCTTTGCGCCCTAGGAATCAAGTTAATCGAACTGTTCTATAACATTTCAATAATTATTTACCGCTCTGATGCTGATCTTTCTGATCGTAAAATTGGTCATAATGATAGCAATTGATGAGAAGAATTCATAATTAATTGCAAGGTTCCTCTAGAGTGCTTCTTTCTCTTGCACAAGTTGGCTCAAAAACTAATCAGCACATCTAATGACAGGCTTAAGTTTGAGTTTGTTGTTTTTCCCATCCAGCCGTTTTAGCGCCAGACCGTCCACAGGAAATTGTGACTCACAGACACACCCATAATGGAGATATCGATGTTTTCGGTAGTGGGGACCCTAAACGTTGTTAAGATCTGTTAAAAACCGGAGATCGAAATTTTTGACAAATCTAAAGCTTTTACCATAATCTGTGGAGGAGGGTACAAAGCAAAAACCCTGTCACAGACAAGATGGAGACGGATTACATCATTTACTGACATCATTTGCTCATTTTCAATCGATAGTTTAAGTTATAATGTTTTACTGTTTTGTAGTGAACATATAAGATTAATTTAAATCAGAATTGCACAAAAGTGCTATGCTACAGAAAACCCAGAACCTTTCTTCAAGATTTTGTTTCTCATCAAATTCTCAATGTACAACACTCCATTAAGCTCTATCTACAGCTTGTTAAGGACCAGGTCAAGACATGAAGCTTATTTGCCTTGCTTACCAAGAGTGACATGCTCTAATCCTCTTTGGTGGAACTGAAACTGGCTCAGAAAAGCACTGCATCCCAATCTAAATGAGGCTTAATAATAATAACAATAATAATTCTTTAAATTTATATAGGACTTTTCTCAGTACTCAAAGTGCTCTCCATTAAGGGAGGGTCCGTGATGCAAACCCATGGCTTACTCATAGAATACTCCCAATCTCCCAGCAATGGAGAGGTAAACAAAATTCCCAGTGTAATAATTTAGTTTGATGCCTCCATAAAAAACAGAACTCTGCCAGACCCCAGCCTTCTGTCTATATCAGAAGCGATGTAACATTATACATTTTGTTAGTGGCTAATGCAGTGTTTGAGCTGACAGTTCTAAAAGGTTATGCCTGAAAGATTTTCTGAAACTCAGACAAATCCGTGGTGATGTCATTTCTTCCCTGTTGTAAGGCGGTAGCTTTTGCATTTCATTGTTTTGTTGTCTTGTTAGTTTTGGAGTTTTAACTTTGTCCCTTAGAATATGATTTTGTGTTTGCTTCCTCTTGCTCCTTCTTTTTAAATGTTCTGCTAAATAGTTTCTTTGTAGTTATTTCATTATTGTTTTGCTACTTATAGTCTCTTTACTTGTTAATTGGATAATCAGTTTTGTTTAAATTTGTTTTTTCTTGAGTTTAGACTTTGATTATTTTTGTTTTGTTAATTGCTTATTAATTTGTTAACAATCTTTATTATTAACTTAATCATTCATTTTATGTCACTGTGACCATGAAAGGGAAAGGCAGATAAGAAAAGTTCCTTGTTAGTGTTTACGTGAGGATTGCTTCATGGATTTGTTCATTAAAAAAATTAGAAAAATTCTCACAACTGCAAGGAAACAACAGACGTGCAGTCTTATCCACCATGCTAATTGTGCCATTCTAGCAGTGGTATTCAATGACAAATACTATTAAAACTACAAAACTGCCTATTAAACTCCTGTAGTGCTTGCAAATTATTTTGAACTTGGACTGATCCTAATCTTTCTTGCACATAATTCAATTTCACAGTATGGATTTTTGCACTTAAAGTAAGTGACATTAGGGCTTCTTTGCAGAATACAACTCGAAAAAAAATAATGTTTGATGTTTATAAGTAAAAATTGGACTGCCACAAATGAAAAGGCAATAGAGATGAAAGGGCAAAAAGATCAAATGTGCCAAAAAAGCAAAATAAAACATGAAAACTAAAATTAGTAGTCAAAAGACGCGTGAAATCCTAAGTCCCCACAGAATGTTATGATCTAGTTAGTGCCATCAGAACATTTTTTGTAGAATCCAAAATTTTGGATGCCAGCAGCATATCTAACTTCTTATTTACTGACTAGGTGATGGCATCATGTTACAGTTTCCTTCTTATTATTATATGGTGACAACAGAGTATTGTTGCCCAAAACAACAATATGAGTACTGTCATGAAAAAAATACTCAAAATGGTGCTTCCTGAAATATCAAAATGACAACATGGAAATAAACAGAAATAATGGCAAAAATTTATAAAGAAAAAAACACAAACAACATCTATAACTTTCAAATCCTTAAAAAGGTTGAATTCTTAAAGAGAGTTGTTTATAAGACCGAGTCCAATACAGAACTGATTAAACAAAGGCAAGATGGCGGCTTTAAAGGCCCATATAGGAAGTGACACCGTCCTGGGGACCAGAACCGGAAGTAATGTCATCGGAACCGGAAGTTACGTCATGCATCAGAAAATGTAAGTGATGTCATCGAAGGGCCCAGAAATGGAAGTGACATCATCGTAGGTGCCAGAAACGGAAGTGACGTCATTGAAGAAGCTCGGATTTCCTAGGAAGGGTCTGCAAGGAACTGAGAAAGACCGTCAGTGCACCCTGTCGCCCCCTGGTCTGATGTGGTATTACCATTACTTGATCCCTTTAGCTGCCTCCTACTAGCATGTGTGAGACACATGGTATATATGCATTTTTCACACAAAACTGTGTTCTAAAGTTGAGTTTATAAAAATATCTTGCCTGCACTGGTGCTTTGCAATGGAAGCTAACTGGGGCATGGGCCACCACTGCAAAAATAAAAGCTTAAATACTTACTGATGAAGTGGTAAAAGTTTTGATATAAGATAACATGGTTTTTGTGTTTCCGATGCACATTTGTAACAACAAAAGGGATCTGTAAATAATCATTCTATTCTATTCAATCTATTGGTACTATTTTTTTGAGTTTTCACATAAATGCAGAAGTAAATCAAAACAAAATTAAACACATGGCACAAATAATTTAGTTTGATGTGGTCTTTCAGAAAGAAATCCCGCCGCATTTGTGAAAGATTATTGTGGAAGAAGACTAAGTGCTGAGCTATTGTGCACAGATGGTCTTCTTTTATAAAGGCTGACATTTATAATATAGGTGTTTTGTTTTTCAAAAATTAAACTATTTTACAATACGGTGGAGTCTCGCTTATCCGACATAAAAGGGCTGGCAGAACGTTGGATAAGCAAAAATGTTGGATAATGGGAGGTGTTAAAAAAAAGCCTATTAAACGTCAAACTATGTTATAATTTTACACATTACGACCCTAATAATTATATTTTACAACAAAACAACAGAATAAATTAACTGAAAAAATTAACTTAGTTACAGAATTTTCTGAAGGTAAATACAGTATGTACTGTACTTAAAAAGTTCAGTCCTGTGAAGATTTAAAGACAATTTTGATTGTAGTCTGCTTTCCTGATGAGTGCCGTTTCTTCGCTGCCAAGTCTCGCCATCTTTGCAACATCGTTATGTCGATTCCTGTAGCTTCTTCTTGATGCTCAATGTAATTAATTGCAGTTTCTAGAGCCTTAACTCCGTCACTCATATAGTCAACATCTGTACGAGCATATACTGTTTACTACAGCATTGTGACTGCGTGTGTGTGTGTGTTTGTGCTGTGACATGCGTGCTGTGATGTGCCAGATCCCATCTTGCACCTGAAAACACGAAGCAGAGTCTCCGTACTTTAGCAACACCAGCTTTATTCAGCTTGAAACAGCAACAGCGAGGTTATTTATTGTAGCGGAATCTGACATTCTCCTATACACAGACATAGCAGTCAGGCAGGGTCGGGGGAAAGTAATATAATGTTCCTTGTTCCTTGTATCACCCATCGATGGCAGGCGCTTATAGCATGTCCGTAATTGTTTCGGATTCGCTTTTATGGGGAACTGCTACAGCGTTTGGAGACCGCGATTGCTTTGGGACGCTTTTCCGCGTGTTGTCCCATTGGGTGGAATCCCACAAGAGTTTAGAAACTCACTCACACCAGCCATGATTCTTTTCAAAGGTAAAGTGCAGGTTCATTTGCTTTATGTATTTTTACTTTATATTTTGTATTAATCATTTTTATATAAATAGTTTTGGGTTGTGGAATGAATCATCTAAGTTTCCATTACTTCTTATGGGGAAATTTGTATTGATATATTGCACGAGTGCTTTGGACTGCAAGCACGTTTCCAGAAGGAATTATGCTCACAAACTGAGGTTCCACTGTAATTAGCTGCGGCTGAGTCGGGAGCAACAAAAAATAGACTACACTCATGCTCGCAACTTGCAGTTCTTGTAGTTGATTGATGCGTGTTTTTGTTTTTTTTTTTTGCGGTGGGACGTTGGATAATACGGAATGTCAGATAAGTGAAGGTAGGATAAGCGAGACTCTACTGTATGTATGCAATTGCAAGGTAGTGAGCAAGATCTCCATTATGTCTCATTGAGTGACATTATCAGCTTGACAATTCACATCTCGGCAATACAGTTTATATTACTTAATACCAAGCATTTTTGTTTGGCTGTTTAAAAAAATCTTGTTTTATTCTGTCTTAGATTAATGTCTTTTGATTTGGCTTTGGCTCAATTCATTATTTTTGGTTTGTAGCTTTCTCTTGGCCGTGATTCTCTACTTGTTTTATATCTTACACATCCTAGGATGTGTTACCAAATCTTGTCTTACTGGCTTTGACCTTAGGTGGTTATTTTTTACAATCCATCTTCTGAATCTCTACTCAAAATGACTTCTACTCTGTGAAGTGTGTACACCTTCTCCATTTGGTATTAATTATAACGGTGAGCGGGTCAACCAGGAGCTCAAGAATTAAGAAGTACTGAGAGTTAATTGCATTGTTCAGTGAAAGCAGCTCAGTCTGACTGGCCAACTCTTTGGTCACTTGCAGAGCTGTCCGGGAATGTTTTAAAACCCACTGCCAGCGGGATTTGTCAATTTGAACGTCTTTATGGGTTAAGCAGTGGTTAATATCTATTGATTAGACTAAATTCTTGGCACCCAGAATGTGCATGTTTGGATCCTGTTCTGTAGAGAATGGGCTCTGTCATAATCAAGCTTAAAAATTCAGTTTTGTTTAATATATCTAGTTTATTTTTAGTTTTTATTTGTTGCAGAAGGGTACTTTATTTACACTTGGGGCACAACCGTCTTGTTTTTATCGTTTCTACGGGCCATTGTTACCCACATGACCATCATTTATGTTGCATTCTATCATCAGTTACCAACACCTTAAAAAGTAGTGTCCTTATTTTAGGATTCAAAGAAAAACAAATGGCAGGTTGAACAATTAGTGGTTAGATAGGGAAAGAATATTTAGTTATAATTAGGAACTCAAGCTCTGGTTTATCAACTTTGTGTTTTATGTCACATTTTGTGTTTCGCAGCATTGACCATAGTTATGAATTTCAGCCTGTTTTATGGTTGTCCTTTGGCTTATTCCTACTAAAACAAATGTATTGTTCCCCTTTTGCAAACATTGTGTGTCTCTCTGGAGGTTTCCTGGGAGATCTGGCCATTTAAGGATAGAATAGAAAACTCATGGGTCTACTAGGTGGACCTAGTACTTAGATTTTCCCCTTACCCTAAAAGCAATACTGGGGTTTGGCCGAAAGTGACTCTTGAATCGAGGTTTAAAACTGATCTAATGACAGAGGTTCACAGAGTGCAGAGTTTGCTAGGAGTTTGGATTGAGAGCAATTGACTAATGGGAGGAAGTTAGGCCAGACCTTGAAAAGGAAGAGAGCAAAACAGAGATGGTTAATGGTAAAGGGGGCGATCTTTGTGATACTTTCTGGTGAGCAAGTGGCTGAATCGCCCAGTCAGAGACTGAAGACCCATTTAACTAGGCCAGTAGGGGCTGCAATAGCATTCTATTAATCTTCACAAATATCTAACTGTAACCCACTTGGGTTTATTCTGAAAACCAGGGATCTCTATACCTCATCTGACTTCTGGACTTGCTTTTCACCCTGCTGGGTCACAAAACTTAAGTGCCTGTTCATGTATAGAGGAAACAAGCAGTCACTTAGGCATTAGACAGTTGTCCTTTTTTATACCCAGTATCTCCTGTTACAACATCACTGCTGTTACTGAAAGAGAATGTTCATGGACTGGACAAGGTGTTTTTAGGATACTAATAATTTTGTTTTTTCTTAGTTTTGTACTGTTTTCCATGGACATCATTGGTATCACTTTGGGAATCTATCATTATCATAGTGGCGTGTTATTTCACAGTAGCCATGTTATTTAAGAATTAAATTGTCCCCTATATGCTTACTCTCACTGTCAATTCAACTAGCCAGAGATGTTTTGCCAATAATAAAAATCCCTAATGGGCATATTAAAAAGGAACAATAGGTTTGCTAGAAAATAGTTTTGGTCTTAGAACGAACTTGAAATACATAGAATCAATAAATCTTTAGTGCACACCACTTTCAGGGTGAGCACTTAAGAGGCTAATTGAGTTTTATACATGGATCCTTCTAAAAATATGTCTGTTTATGTAAGAAAGGTGTAAACAAACTCAGGGAGATAAGTGTGTGACTCTTGCACCCAAAGTAAAATGCCTTCCAGATTTGGCCAGATTGTTGGAACTTTAGAGAATATAATAAGTGTGCTGCTGTTATAATTCATCTCATTGTGTCACAACACTGTAGCTCTTCCAAAGCTCACTGGCATCCTCACATATAAAAAAGTTTAGGAACCTCTTAATTCTTTGGATTTTTGTTTATCATTGAGTGAGCTTAGTAGCAACTTTCTTTTAATATATGACATGCCTTATGGAAACAATAGCATTTCAGCAGTGACATTAATTTTATTGGATTAACAGAAAATATGCAATATGCATCATAACAAAATTAGACAGGTGCATAAATTTGGGCACCCCAACAGAGATATTACATCGATACTTAGTTGAGCTTCCTTTTGCAAATATATCAGCCTCTAGACGCCTCCTATAGCCTTTGATGAGTGTCTGGATTCTGGATGGAGGTATTTTTGACCATTCTTCCATACAAAATCTCTCCAGTTCAGTTAAATTTGATTGCTGCCGAGCATGGACAGCCTGTTTCAAACCATCCCATAGATTTTTAATGATATTCAAGTCAGGGGACTGTGATGGCCATTCTAGAACATTGTACTTCTCCCTCTGCATGAATGCCTTTGTAGATTTCGAACTGTCTTTTTGGAGTAGCCAACCCCTGCGTAACTTCAACTTTGTGACTGATTCTTGAACATTATCCTGAAGAATTTGTTGATATTGGGTTGAATTCATCCGACCCTCGACTTTAACAAGGGCCCCAGTCCCTGAACTAGCCACACAACCCCACAGCATGATGGAACCTCCACCAAATTTCACAGTAGGTAGCAGGTGTTTTTCTTGGAATGCAGTGTTCTTATTCCGCCATTCAAAGCGCTTTTTGTTATGACCAAATAACTCAACTTTTGTCTCATCAGTCCAAAGCACTTTGTTCCAAAATAAATCTGGCTTGTCTAAATGAACATTTTCATACAACAAACGACTCTGTTTGTGACGTGAGTGCAGAAAGGGCTTCTTTCTCATCACCCTGCCATACAGATGTTCTTTGTGCAAATTGCGCTGAATTGTAGAATGATGTACAGATACACCATCTGCAGCAAGATGTTCTTGCAGGTCTTTAGAGGTGATCTGTGGGTTGTCTGTAACTATTCTCACAATCCTGCACATATGCCGCTCCTGTAGTTTTCTTGGCCAGCCAGACCTGCTGGGTTTAACAGCAACTGTGCCTGTGGCCTTCCATTTCCTGATTATATTTCTTACAGTTGAAACTGACAGTTTAAACCTCTGAGATAGCTTTTTGTAGCCTTCCCCTAAATAACTATACTGCACAATCTTTGTTTTTAGATCTTTTGAGAGTTGCTTTGAGGATCCCATGCCGTCACTCTTTAGAGGAGAGTCAAAGGGAAGCACAACTTGCAATTGACCACCTTAAATACCTTTTCTCATGATTGGGCACACCTGTCTATGAAGTTTAAGGCTTAACGAGCTAATCCAACCAATTTGGTGTTTCAAGTAATCAGTATTGAGCAGTTACATGCATTCAAATCAGCAAAATTACAATGGGACCCACATTTTTGCACAGCCAGTTTTTCATATTTGATTTAATTTCATGGAACTAAATACTGCTTCACTAAACATCTTTGTTCGGAAACACCTCAGTACACAGATGTTCCTAGGAAATGAAAGACATACCACTGTTATTGTTTTGTTAAAAGAAGAGTAAATTATTATGCAGGCTGAGAGGGGTTCCAAAACTTTTCCATATGAGTGTACCTTACAAGACAGTAGTTAAAAGAAAACAACACATCAAAAATGCAGAGATGGAAGTTTGCTCAGCACTGTTATGGTACCTCTGGCTAGATTCTGAGAATATTTTCCATTGCATTTGGTAAAATTAGATATACATTCCAAAAGAAAATGAATGATTAAAAAAAAACTTTTCTCATTATTCTTGAGTTAATCACTCATTTGAAAAGTATGGTGGGTCAGTGGTTAGCACCGCTACTCCACTGGTATAGGGCTTTGGTTAAAATTGCAACTCTGTGTGTAGTTTTTATGCTCTTCTCATGTCATCTAGTGTTTTACTACCAAGGTACTTCAGAGTGCTTCTCCCTATTTCCATGAATCTGTAAATAATCATGGTATGAGTGAGCAAGTGAACGTGTATGTGTAAGTGTACCACAGGATGGACTGGTGTCCTGTCTAGTGTCAGTTTCTATTTTGTGCTCAATTCTGTCAGGACAGAGTTCAGCTCCATCATGTATTGGATTATGGGTTAGGAAATTTTTATTTTATCCAACAAAAAAAACCATTAAACATTTCATAAAGCAGTGCACATTTTCACTGCAGCCTCAGACCATGTGTACGCACGTTTCTCCTCAGTTTTGTAAATGGACGCCACCCAGAGTCAAGGCATTGCTACTGTTTCTGTCGTTTTCCTTTCTTTTTCATATTCAGATCCATGTTGCAGGCGTTATCAAATACACCAAAATTAATTGCATATTGTTTACAAATTGAATTCACTTGATTGTAATCATTCTGTAACAAAATAATGGTGCACGCAATGGGCAAATTATTTCAACTACCATGACTGCCTTAGCATTGTTAGATGACATCCCAAATGGAATAATTAAAGGGAGTGTGTATTTATTGATGATGATGACTGGCTTCTAAGTTGATTTCGATTTCCACAAGCTATCTTCTTGAAGCTGCGTGCTGAACTGGCATTGGCTTTACAAAGGAAGATTCTGAGGAATTGTGCTCTACCTGCTCTCTCCTCTCTCAGGTTTTTAGCCGCAGTAGCTTTTCAATGTGAACTTGCTGACTGATTAGGTATTTCTCAATAATCACTGAGTCACGCCATGCAAGCTGTATAGGATGGTATTATCCACTTTTCATCCAGATAGATACGATTTCCTTACACTGTGGTTGAACTGAGAAACATCAAAGCACAATTCGTAGCAATGTCTGGTTTTCCAAATGTAGTCAGCTGCACACACATTCCTATTGCAACAGCACTGGACATGTTATATCAGCCAGGGATGAGTCACCCAAAGAATGAGCTGCCATTACATCATCTATAGCAGGAAAGCCTATAAAATCAGCAACTCTGAACAGTCGCAGGTGCTTTTTCCAACCAGTGTGGCAAAAGGCAAGGATAGCAAGTCGCTTCAAAGAGCCAAATAAAGAACAGAGAATATATCTGTTGTGGTGCTCAGTGCCGATGCTACACTATAAAGATGCCTTCAGAGAATTAATTTACTTATGTAAATAAAAAGTATTTCCTTCCTATTAATCTGCTACTCTACAGTGTGCAAGCATGTAACATGCTGCATAATGTGACACACAATCAAGGCCAGTACCTGAAGATATGTGTTATGATGAACCTGACCCTCCAAATGATCAGGCAAATCAGACAGTGTTACAACTTCGTTTGAATGTAATTAGATGAATGTAAAAACAGGTAATCTGATGCAGCATTTATTTTTAACCAAGTCATTCAATTTCAAAGTCAAAGTCAAAGTGAACTGTGTCATCTCAACCATATACAAGTATACAGATAGACGAAATTGCGAAGCTCAGGGTCCACAGTGTAACAACATGATGTGCAAATAATAAATTAAAAATAGAATTAAAATTAAAAAAATTAAAAATTAAAACACAAACAAGATAAGACATTGTGCAAAGATAGGACAAAGAAGTAGCAGCAATATTGATGTGTAAGATATGTAATATAATAAATAAATGAATAATAAATAATAGATATAGATATTACAGAAATTATCAGTGTATGATAATAGTTGTTTAAGACGTGTGTAAACAATGACAGGTCAGAATGTTTCACAGCAGAAGGATATCAAGAGTGTCAAAATACTTAAAGGTCAGTATGAGATTTTCAGTTCTTTTCTACATGCACACTCATCTTTGCAGGACAGTGGTTTTCATGTATAAAAGTTCTGTTTTTAGTGGTGATTGAAGCCGTGTGGAAGGTCCCAGGTGGCAGCCTTGTGTTAAGGAGTCTAACAGCTTGGGGGTAAAAACTCTCCTGCAGCCTGGCAGATTTGGTTCTGATGCTGCAGCATCTTCTCTTGGATGGCAGAAGTGTGAAAAGTCCATGTGAGGGGTGTAAGGGGTCCTGCACAATGCTGCAGGCCTTGTGGGCACTGCGTTTGTAAAATATGTCAAAAAAGCAGTAATCAGAGCAAAGGGTGGCTATTTTGAAGAAACTAGAATATAAAACATGTTTTCAGTTATTTCACCTTTTTTTGTTAAGTACATAACTCCACATGTGTTCATTCATAGTTGTGATGCCTTCAGTGAGAATCTACCAATGTAAATGGTCATGAAAATAAAGAAAACACATTGAATGAGGAGGTGTGTCCAAACTTTTGGCCTGTACTGTATGTGTCTTTTTTATCCAGATGTGTCAGGGAGAGGTGAAGGGCAGAGCATATGGCATCCTCAGTTGACCTGTTTGAGCGGTATGCAAACAGAAGAGGGTCAAGGGAGGCAGGGAGATTAGTCTTTATGTGTGACAGCCTGCATGGGCTGTCTGATCAATATGACATAGTACAGCCCTTATATTCCTTAGTTCATTGGCCACATCTCTTAAACCATCCAGAATTACATTTTGTGACTCCAGAACCTAGTCCGTCAGCACACAGCCAGATGCTCGCCCACCAGTTTCCGAGGCAGTGATGTGTACACATCCAGTGCCTGAAGATATGCTGGGCACAGCACAACACCTGGGGCCTCATGTATAAATGATGTGTACGCACAAAAATGTTGTGTACTCCTGTTTCCATACTCAAATTGCAATGTATAAAACCTAAACTTGGCTTAAAACCACACACATTTTCATGCCAGCTAAATGCTTGGCAGTTTTGCAAACTGGTGGCACCCAGTGTCAAAGCAGTGTGGTTTCCCTTTCTTGTTTAGATCCACATCCCTGATGCAGCTTTATCAAATACACTGAAATTAGCAGCATATTGTTTATTAGTTTAAGGCATCTAATTGTAATTAACCTGTAACAATATAATGGTCCATGGAATAGCCAAACTATTCCAAATACCATAGTTGCTTTAGCATTGTTACTCTCAAGTATTTATCCCACTGTATCTGAGTGTGGAATCACAGCTCTACAGCAGCTGATCGAAAGGAGAATCATCGTTATACAGCATCAAGCACACGCTGCCTTCAGCCATGCGCACTGTCTTTTGAACTCCTCCCATACAGCAAATGCTTCAGAGCCTTTCCTGTACTGATATCGCGGTTCAGAAACAGTTTCATCCCAAGAACTATAAATGCACTCAATCAATACATCAAGTGCTCCTTGTAGAACTGTTTGTACTTAATAATACAATTACCTCACTGTAAACTTGCACTACATTTATAATATTGCGCAACCTGAGCCACTTTCTAAAGCATGTATTTACATATGATGACGATATTTTTAAGATGAAATGCAGCAAAATATGTTTATTACATTATACAGATAAAATATTAACATCATTTAAATAATCTATATTGTTAATAATTAAAGATGTGAGGACACGGTGTTGCAGCGCTAGCTATTTTAGGGATTGTTTCTGCCTCACGCTGTATTCTTGCTGAGGCTGGCATGACACTGGAAGGATAGATGGATAGAATAATTAAACATGTACTACGAAGATATTTCAATCTTTCTTAAAAGTTTTGAAGAATCAGAGTTGTAAGCTTACAGATGGCTTAACATCTATTACAGAGCTGATTTTGTGGCGATTGGTTACTTGGAGAAAGGAATTGGGAGTTAGTGCAATAAATTATTTCATTGAAGGTCGCGTACAGCGTAGCAAGCATCTTGTGGGAGGCAGGAACAATCTCTGGACAGGGCACCAGCTCGTCACTATCACTACGCCACTGTGTTCCCATGTTTAATAAAATGCTTTAACTTCTATCATCATGAAAATTATATGAAGTATACATCTCAATATTTTAATTATTCAGAGAGCTGTAATATCACGAATGTAATGCATTCTGTGTCCTGTCAGAGGGAGAGAAAGCCTGTTTAAGAAGCATGTAGTGATTCACACACATAGAGCACATAGAAGAAAATATAAAGAACAAATCATTTAATGTGCTACTTTAGTTACAATGGTATTTGAGAAACCAGTAAATTAAACAATTTAAAGATGAAGTTTACAATGTTCTATTTTAATGATAAAATAAAGTACATGATTAAAGTGGAAATTTCGAGATTAAAGCTGGCATTTCAATCTTTCTCACTGTGTCCCTATTTTTTTTTCTTTTCTCTGTACCCTAATAAGCTTTCATATGACACTCAGACGGTGGGCTACGACTCGCCTTTTTACAGCGACTTTGATATCTGACAACTTCTTTTTTATTTCGGGCACTGTGTGACTTTGTGAACTTGAGCTTTCAAGTTTCTCCAACACTCTGTGTCACTCGATGAACTTTCTTTTGTTGTCAATACCACTGTTTAAACAAACAAATAGTACATTTTTTTTGCCCCAACTTGGTATTCACTGAAATTCGTCTATTTTCCCCATGCTTTTGCCATTGTCTTTTCACAGAATGCTGAGCTTAAGGGCTATTTATATTGATTTGCATATTCAAAGAGGCATAATTCTGGGAGGAGTTGGGGTGGGACAGCAGGCGCGTGCATGTGCGTTACTTTTCAGACTGACCAGGATTTATGTAGTGAAAGAACGTGGAAGTTGACCTTTGCACAGATTTGTGCATCTTTTTATGTGCGTAAGCACATTTCCGCTTTTGCCCATACGCCATGTTATCTTTAGCATGGGGGTGAGCTTTTGTAATATTGTCTGAAACAGAATAAACAGATTACAGGTGGGCTATGACTTGCTTTTCGTGTCGACTTTTTTTTTTAATTTCACTTGAACTTTCAAGTGTCGTGCCCAAGCTGTATCACTGTTGTTTATACCACTGCTTAAGCCAACAAATATTGAATTTTTCCTTGCCTCCACTTCATTTAACAAAACACTAATTGGAACTGCCTTTTTATATTAATTTGCATATTCAAATATGCAAAAACCTGGGAGGATCTGGGGTGGAGCTCTAGGCTCATGTACGTGCATTAAAATTCGCATTCATTGGGATTTATGAAGGGAATGTGCATGGAACTTAGCGTACACACAATTTTATGCACCTTGATTTTTTTTGTGCATATGCATATTTCCAATTTTGTCCGTACTCCATGTTTTAGTGTGAATTCTACGCACAGATTTATACATGAGGTCCGTTGTGTTTTGTTTGCTGTCCTCTAAAAGGCAGGACCACATCCCCCTCATCATTTCCATCAAGAAATTACTCTGTAGTAAAGACTGAGAATAACCTACAGTTCTTTGCAGTTTATTCAATGCACTTGTGGTGGTGGTGAGTTCTCTTGGGTCTGTTCCAGAAAGTACGAATAGTGTGAAATCCAAATAAGGTAAGCCAGGACTCACGGAAATTGGACTAATTCCATTCCAGAAAATCTGTCTTTAGCCAGTCCTGAATTTCTGGAACAGATTCATCCAGAATCATTTGATTTGTGAGGTCAAAGATGCAGATAATTTGCTAATCTTCCATTTTGGAACAGGATCAGGATTTGTCTGTTCCAGAAAGTAAGATTTGATGAAATCTAGCTTAGTTACTGTGGTAGCAAGTTTAACGTAAAGGATTAAAGCTTTCATATCACAATATTTAATGAGAGGAGCATCCAATTATACAATCAAAAGTCATTAATGTCTTTTTGGAAATACTGATCCCACTTACAATATTTAAGAAGCAGAAAAACCAAATGGAATGTTGAAAATGTCTTCCCATTTCCTGAACGAAAAATCGACATAGAAGCAGAAATTCACCACATTCTGCCCAGAAAAACTTAACCAGACCCCAATCAGACATTTTATCATGCCCAGAGAAGTTTGTACATGAATGTTACCATTTTGCATCCAACGCTTTAATATACTGTATCTGTGCAACCTTCTAGAACATGACATGTTCAGTGTCGCACATTACAGCTTTTAGCTGACATCATTGCAAATCATAGAAATTTCACATGATTTTTTTTTTAATGGGAAATTTTCTCCACAACAATGGGGGACATGCTTCAACAAGGCAATTGCAAAAGTATTTCTAACTTTAAAGCGGAATCTGTTCACACACACACACACACACAAAAACACATTGGCTGTTTTCCCAAGAAAGAAAGAAATAACCACCATCAAAGAGAAATTTCACAGAGTAATATGCAGGGCAATTAAATTTAAGCCACTGTGACATTTTGAGCAATAATAACTGATAATAGACTCACTGATGGAACATGCTGTCCAATCTTCAGCCCTTCTTTGGAGTCCCTCATCTTTTAATGAAACGTCTCTGAAGACAGTTCTCTTCGGTGGTTGCCTGAACCTAATATGCAGGTTTGATTTGTGGTTCTGTAGTGGAATAAGGCAACAATATTACTGCTGCATTGTATTGTATTTCCTTTGTCTGATGGCTTTTACAAATGAAGTGCAATTATGAATTTCAAATGTTCTGTACAAATATCAGTGTGCCCTCTTATCCTTTCTTAAAATAATTTGAGATGCTGCGCACATAATGTACAGATGTTAAGGCCAAATATCTGGGATCTCAGATTTGAGCATAGTAAGTTACCATTCAATGAGTGGGTACTGTGGGTTCTGTTGCTTATAAAAGTAATTTCTTTTCGAATGTAATTATAGGACAATACAGGATTTAGTGCAGGCAGGAGAGTATTCAACATCTCTCACAGTAACGACAGAACAGCTCCATGTAAACTGAGCACTTAATGTCATGAGTCTTAGACTTTTTTGCTATCATTGATACTGCAAAACGGAATACAATAATTGAGGACATATAACACTTCAAGTGGAGTAACATCATCAGGAGTACATTTTGTACAGTGCAACAATTTACAACGTAACGCTTACACAAATTTCAGTGATGAACTGTTTTATTCATTCACTCTGTCAGAGATATTCCTTTCCTTAGCAGCTGCTGCTCTATTGCTCTTCTTTGGACTCCAGGCATTAAGTTGCTACGTTACAGACTTCTAGCCTATCATTAATTGGCTGTTCAGTTCATTCACTCAAGAGGGCATCTAAATTCTGCTGTGAACACTCATTAATTCAGATCAGCCTATGTAGGATTAGATAAACAGATTGAAATCAGGGGCCTCATGCATAACGCCGTGCGTAGAATTCGCACTATAACATGACGTAAGCACAAAAGCCAAAATGTGCTTATGCACAGAAAAATCCAGATGCAGGAATCTGTGCGTACTCCAACTTCCACGTTCTTCCGCACCATAAATCCTGGTCAGTGTGAAAAGTAATGCACGTGCACGCGCCTGCTGTCCCACCCCAACTCCTACCAGAATTACGCCTCTTTGAATATGCAAATCAATATAAACAGCCCTTAAGCTCAGCGTTCTGTGAAAAGACAATGGAAAAAGCACGGGGGAAAATAAAAGAATTTCAGCAAATACCAAGTGGAGGCAAAGGAAAAACATAGTATTTGTTGATTTATATAGTGGTATAAACAACAAAAGGAAGTTGATCTTGTGACATAGCATGTTGGAGAAACTCGAAAGCTCAAGTTCACAAAGTCGCACAGTGCCAAAATAAAAAAGAAGTCACATATCAAAGTTGCTGTGAAAAGGTGAGTTGTAGCCCACCGTCTGAGCTTATTAGGGTACAGACAAAAAAAATAGGCACACAGTGAGAAAAAAGCACGAAATGTCAACTTTAATCTTGAAATTTCCACTTTAATCACGTAGTTTATTTTGTCATTAAAGTAGAACATCATAAACTTCATCTTAAAATCATTTAATTTCCTAGTTTCACAAATTCCATCGTAACTAAAGTAGCATGTTAAATGCTTTGTTTTGCATTTGATCTTCCATGTGCTCTATGTGTGTGAATCACTAAGTGCTTCCGTTCTTTCTCTTTATCCGACAGGGCAAAGAATCCATTACATTCATGATATTACAGCTCTCTGAATAATTAAAATACTCAGATGTATACATGATGATTGGAATGAAAGCATGTTATTAAACATGGGAACACGATGGCGCAGTGATTGTTCATGTCTCACACAAGATGCTGCTGCGCCATGCGCGACCTTCGATGAAGTAATTTATTGTAGCAGTACTGTCTCTTTCAAACGTACTAACCTGCAATTCCTGTCCTTTCTTTTCTTTCCCCAAATACCCAATCGCCACACAATCAGCTCTGTAATAGACATTAAACCATCTGTAAGCTTACAACAACGATTCTTCAAAACTTTTAAGGAACATTGAAATATCTTCATAGTACGTGTTTAATTATTCTATCCGTCTATCCTTCCAGTGTCGTACCAGCCTCAGCAAATATACAGCATTAGGCAGGAATAATACGTGAACTTGCTAGTGCTACGGCACCGTGTCCTCACATGTTTAATTATTAACAATACAGATTATTTAAATGAAGTTAAAGTTTTATCTATATAATATAATCAACATATTTTGCTGCATTTCATCTTAAAAATGATATCGTCATCCTATGTAAACACGCGCTTTATAAAGTGGCGCAGGTTGTGCAATATTATAACTGTAGTGCAAGTTTACAGTGGGGTAATTGTACTTATAAGTACAAACAGTTCTACAAGGAGCAATTGATTGAGTGCGTTTAAAGTTCTTGGGATGAAGCGGTTTCTGAACCACGAGGTCCGTACAGGAAAGGCTTTGAAACGTTTTGCCGTGGCTGAGGCAGCATTGGCTTGATGCTGTATACCATTATTTCTCTTTCCGATCAGCTGCTGCTGTGATTCCCCTCTCAGATACAGTGATATAAATACTCCTAATGGTGCAGTAAGAGTAATATGGAAAAAGATGATCGGCTGTGGCAACCCTTAAAGGGAGCAACTAAAAGAAGAAAAAGAAGAAGATGGTGCAGTGAGAGTAACAATGCTGAAGCAGTTATGGTATTTGGAATACTATGGCTGTTCCCTAGACCATTATATTGTTACGAGTTAATTACAATCAGATGCATTACACTAATAAACAGTATGCAGTTCGTTTCAGTGTATTTATAAAGCCGCGTCAGGAATGTGGTTCTAAGAAATAAAGGATAACCACACAGGAACAGTAGCACTGCTTTGACGCTGGGTGCCGCCAGTCTGCAAAACCGAGCGGAGAACTTGCGTACGACAGGGTATGAGGTACCGTGGAAATGTGCGTGGCTTTACACCAAGTTTAGGTTTTATACATCGCGATTTGAAAGAGGAAACGTTCTGGCGCAACATTTCTGTGCGTATGCACCGTTTATACATGAGGCCCCAGGTGTTTTGGAACTGGCAAAATTATGCTATAGCAAATGGGGTTCATTCTGAGATCTGGGATTATCAGATCTCTCTTTCTGGAGCAGACTCATATGTCTTTTGCTTGTGTCTTTTTCTGTTTTTTCATTATTGTGATTGTTTGGATTTTGTGACATTTTGCTCTGTATATTGACCATTTTGTGATTTTTGTATTTGCATTTTTTCCTTATAAAGTCTTTTACTTATAAATATTTTTGTTGCCCTTTTTTATTACGAACCAGGGTTTGATGGTCTTCTCCCTGTAGTGTGCATTTTAAGTATTTTCTGGAATTTGCTTGTTTATGAACTTTCTAGTAACACTGTTGATTTATAGCTGCTGTGATGTTTTACACAATTTAACGTTGAAGTCCCTTCAGCAGCACAAATGATGTCCTCACTGGATCCAGGATTTCTTATGTTCTTATTTACTTTCTTATCACACTAAATGTTTAGTCTCACAGTAGCCTCTTAAACACATTATGTTTAGTCTCAAGCAGAGGAGACTGCGTGGTGACCTAATACAGGTATATAAAAACCTCAAAGGCATTGATAAAGTAAATCCCGCAACATTCTTTCAGTTTAATGGTGAATTACGTACTCGAAGACACCAGTGGAAATTAAGGAAAAGTGCATATAAGACTGAAGCTAGGAAGCACTTCTTTATGCAAAAAGTTGTGGGACTGCGGGACAAACTACCGAGACATGTAGTTGAAGCAGAAGCCTTGACAGCCTTCAAGAAAAATCTGGATGAGATATTAGGACAGCTTAGCTAAACAAATAGACTTGATGACTCAATGGCCCGTTCTTGTTTTCCCAAATTTCTTATGTTCTTATGTTTAGTCTCGAGCAGGATGTATGAAGTTTGTGTTCTTCGACAAACTACTTGCACTTCAAACATTCTTTCAAACATCAAGAGTAACTGCACTACAAACAGTACATTCCATCTCAAATTCTGCCGTTTAGAAAACAACCATACTTCTTTTTAAGTTTGCTTATAAATTTACATTTATGTTTTGTTATTTCTACAGAAACCTAAACTCATTAGCACTCCATAAGAAGTTTACAGTATCTAAAGGATGATCAGATCTGCAGATCATGCCATGCTAACACAGGATGCTGTATCTTTTAATCTGCTTTATATGGACAGATCCAAATTGTAGCATGATTGCACACTACCAGGGATGTGAAAGGCTGCGGCTGGCATGATGTCTTGAAGCCTTAAACAAATTTTGAGCATCTACACTGAAAAAAGTATAACATTGATGTTGTTCATTCAACATAAATCTTCTCTTTTAAGCAACTTAAGATAAGTCATTTAGTGTTGTAGCTTGAAATATTTGGTTTCAGATCTCAATCGAAGTAAAAAAATTTGTTTGTACCAAAGTATGTTATGGTGGAGGGAATAAACATAAAAATCCTATTTCAGTTAACCTAATATTTTAGGTTGTTTGTGTGCTGTGTTTGAGGGTCCGTTTGTATATTCTTCCGGTCGAACTTTCCAGCGTGATGGCTTTCCAACTGCCAAAAAAGAAGAACAACTTAGAAAATAGATTTACTTCCGTATAAAATAAGTGAATTGCACCCAATCACTCTAAAATGATTTGCCTCAACTTAAAAATTGTGGGATCAATAAGCTAAAAAGAATTGTATTGGTTCAGATTGAAAATGTTAAGTATGAATCATTACCTTACTTTTTTCAGTGTATGTTATTGTATCTTCCAGAACTGAATGGTTTTTCAATGAAAATTTGGACCATTTTTTTGTTTATGAAAATCCGCCTAGACGATTACTTTACTAGCAACGAAGAGGACGTGACCAGGTAAAAGAGGATGCATGGTAACCCTGGTTGTAAGGGTTCAACACGAAGAAAGTTCACTGCTGGCAATGCTAGCCTTTTGACTTTTTGAGTATGCTGGTTTGGTGTCTTTGGCCACTATAGTTCCTGGTTTTTCTGGGCCTGTAACAAGATCAGTTCCTGTTACTTTCACACCAGTACCTACTCATTGTATGTGGTGTCATGTCATTGGTTTTGGCTTTTAGGTGGGTACTGGTTAAGAGACATACTGCGCCATGTACTATTAGAAATTTTACCAGGGGTATTAGAATTCAGAAGGATAATTAAATCTGCTGCCAGATGAGTGGTTGTCTCAATAAAACAACGCCTGACAAAGAGATGAGATCCATTTTTTCTGAATTTATAAACTCCTTGTTTAACAGGAAACCTTCATTTATACCAGGGTATCTCTTAATGCTGATGCATATATGGGGGCTCTACAATCTGACTTGAACCCATTGAATGCTCTGATGTAATTTGCCTTCATGCTAAAGTGGTTTCTTAATAAGAGCTGAATGGATAGATATGCTATATTAGTGAGTCGTTTAATGCATTAATTAAAATTCCCAGTCAATACTGCAATCTTATTTACTTTTGGAAAGGAAATCTTCAATCACGTTCATTTCAGGACTTGGAAGCATTGAAGGGGTTACCGGAATTTCAATCAATAATTTAAAAGTATAAAATACTGGCATATTAATAAATCATTACTTAAATTGGCCCTTGTTTATTATTTATTGCCAGCATTTCTTGTGGTTACTACAAATAAAGTGAACGCTTTGAGTATGCATATGCGTCTCCTTTTGTAGTCAATACCTTTTATCTGTAGAATGCTGAGATTAAATGAAACCTCAGCCAGTGCCAAAAATGAAAAAAGAAAATGAGAAACTATCATACTTCCATATACATATGTAGCAGCCAAGAGCAGAGAATGAGCATTCAGTGTCTGACTGAAGAGTAGGGTAACCAGATTCTCTAAGGGTGGCTCTGGGCAAAATGTGCTAGGTGGTGAGGGAAGTTTTTGGTTGTTTATAAGTTTGTATGTGGGTATGTGGTTGGTAATTAATAAATTGGCTTCTAGTGAATCCAGTGTGGAATTAATTTTTTTCTTAATTGTCCTATTAACTGATAATGATGCTATTAAAATGGACATCTGTTCTTTTTTAGCTAATATTAACACTACTCACACATGCAACAGCTTTACTAAGAAGACAGATGAGGTCCAACACAGCCTCTTAGTGCACTACTGGCCATGGTTTAAGTTCAGTATCTCGATGAATTCTTTCAGGAATGCTGGCAAATGAAATAGGTGTGATTGTTACAATACTGAGCAGACACCCGGTCCAGTGTCTTATCAGTAAGGAGAGAAATTATGAAGGCGACTATAAATCAATCTGTCATAAATGTGTGGGTTATTGGTTGAATATTAAATTGGTATTACAGTGATCCCTCACTATATCGCGCTTCGACTTTCGCAGCTTCACTCCATTGTGGATTTTAAATGTAAGCTTATCTAAATACAGTGGTGTGAAAAACTATTTGCCCCCTTCCTGATTTCTTATTCTTTTGCATGTTTGTCACACAAAATGTTTCTGATCATCAAACACATTTAACCATTAGTCAAATATAACACAAGTAAACACAAAATGCAGTTTTTAAATGATGGTTTTATTATTTAGGGAGAAAAAAAATCCAAACCTACATGGCCCTGTGTGAAAAGTAATTGCCCCCTGAACCTAATAACTGGTTGGGCCACCCTTAGCAGCAATAACTGCAATCAAGCGTTTGCGATAACTTGCAATGAGTCTTTTACAGCGCTCTGGAGGAATTTTGGCCGACTCATCTTTGCAGAATTGTTGTAATTCAGCTTTATTTGAAGGTTTTCTAGCATGAACCGCCTTTTTAAGGTCATGCCATAGCATCTCAATTGGATTCAGGTCAGGACTTTGACTAGGCCACTCCAAAGTCTTCATTTTGTTTTTCTTCAGCCATTCAGAGGTGGATTTGCTGGTGTGTTTTGGGTCATTGTCCTGTTGCAGCACCCAAGATCGCTTCAGCTTGAGTTGACGAACAGATGGCCAGACTTTCTCCTTCAGGATTTTTTGGTAGACAGTAGAATTCATGGTTCCATCTATCACAGCAAGCCTTCCAGGTCCTGAAGCAGCAAAACAACCCCAGACCATCACACTATCACCACCATATTTTACTGAAGTGTAAGTGATTTCTTGATTGAAACAGGTGTGGCAGTAATCAGGCCTGGGGGTGGCTATGGAAATTGAACTCAGGTGTGATACACCACAGTTAGGTTATTTTTTAACAAGGGGGCAATTACTTTTTCACACAGGGCCATGTAGGTTTGGATTTTTTTCTCCCTAAATAATAAAAACCATCATTTAAAAACTGCATTTTGTGTTTACTTGTGTTATATTTGACTAATGGTTAAATGTGTTTGATGATCAGAAACATTTTGTGTGACAAACATGCAAAAGAATAAGAAATCAGGAAGGGGGCAAATAGTTTTTCACACCACTGTATATATCACAGATTTTTCGCTGGTTCGCGGATTTCTGCGGACAATGGGTCTTTTAATTTATGGTACATGCTTCCTCAGTTTGTTTGCCCAGTTGATTTCATACAAGGGACGCTATTGGCAGATGGCTGAGAAGCTACCCAATCAGAGCACGTATTACGTATTAAATAAAACTCCTCAATGATATATGATATGCTTCCCTCGCGGTGCTTCGCACACCTAAAAGCTCTAACAGCATGTTTTGATTTTTGATTGTTTGCTTTTCTCTGTCTCTCACTCTCTCTGACATTCTCTGCTCCTGACGGAGGGGGTGTGAGTAGAGGGGCTGTTTGCACAGAGGCTGTTTGCTTAGAAGATACGGACGCTTCTCTAAAAAATGCTGAAAAGACTACCTTCACATTGATCCCTTCATTGTGGCGGCTTTATCGCAGTGCTTCCACTTAAAAGCCCAACAGATCTATTGATTTTTGATTGTTTGCTTTTCTCTCTCTCTCTGACATTCTCTGCTCCTGACACGCACTCCTTTGAAGAGGAAGATATGTTTGCATTCTTTTAATTGTGAGAAAGAGCTGTCATCTCTGTCTTGTCATGGAGCACAGTTTAAACTTTTGACTAAAGGGTGTTATTTCATGTCTAGAAGGTCGTAAACAGGTTTTCTATGCTCTAACTGTGAAAATATTAGATTTATAAATAAAGAATCCTACTTTGCGGAAATTCATTTATCGCAGTAGAGTCTGGAATGGATTAACCGCGATAAACGAGGGTTTACTGTAGTTAGTGAAGCATCTACATTTTAATGGATGCCCTGGAAAATGCTCTGATTGAGGGACACTGTATGTGGTTCATGAGTCCCTGATAATTGAACTGGGTTGTGTTAGAAGTTGCCTCTAAACACTGGTGGAGGCCCTGAACTTCAATAATTAACTTCTGTAGGGTGGTGGTTAACATCAGGGACTCCTAATAGCGTTTGCTTCTGTTGGTGGGTTTTATTCCCTTAGGTATCCATTGGGATTACCGTATATACTTGCATTTAAGTTCACGGATAAGTCAGGGCTTGATTTTACTGTATAATGTCTGGTATTTTATAATGTCGGTCATATAAGTTGAATGCGGAAAACATTCGAGCATTCAAATCTTGAATGGCTGCTTACTTCAACTTGTTTATTTTCTTTTGCAGGATTTTGACTACATTTTAGCTGATTTCCTTCAAGTGCGCTACAATGCCATATATGACTTTTTCAGGTAACTGTTTCAGTTTTATTCAAACTTTTGTTAATGCAGTGATGTCTTCAGGCTTACTAAAGATCAAAATACAAAGTTTCTGTAAATTTCACACTATACAGGCATCTTACCTGTATTGATTATAGCAAAGGTGAACCAAGTCCGTTTTTAATCTTTTTAAAAATAAATGCAGCCTAATGGTATTATTCATTCTGTGGAAATTAGGTATTTAACTTTAATAATTGCATTAAAAACTCCCATCCCCAAATGGATATGTCAAGGTATTACATGACGCATTTCAATTTTTTCCACTATTAGGAAAAATATTCTGTAAAGAAAGAATAATCAAGAGTCTCCATTAAAAAATTAATCCAAGATCAACATCTTTTATAACAGCATGCTGAAGGTGTCAGAAATGTATGCTAATTAGTTTACTGTGACTAGACTGAATAATTAACAAAAGCAGCAGTCTTAAATAAGTTTGGCTTATTTACATAACACAGGCAAGAAGCATTTCAGTTTACACCAGCCATCATACAGATAAATGGTATATTCCTTTGACACACCTATGTCTTAGTATTATGTAAATTTCCCAAAATAGTTAAACAGATTAAACATCTTTGGTAAATATCTGGAACATTGAACAGGATCTCATATATGTAAATTATTATAAAAAATCAAAAGAATTTGTCATTATCTTATCATTTACTTGTTAACTGTTCTAAGTACAAATAATAAAGAATGTCTTACTTAAAGAGGCAGGTATAATCTGTCACTTTACAAATTCATACAGCATTTCTTCCCTTACACCCCACATTCTCAAAAGTTGTGTGTGTTAAGTAAACTGATAGTTCTTTATTGGCACCTGATGAATAAGTGAGGGTGGCTGTGTGTTTATGTCCGCCATTTGATGACTAATGTCCTGTCCAAGGTGTTTCCTGTCTTTGCTCGTGCTGCAGGGATAGGTTCTGGTTCCTGAGCAGGATGAAGTATGTTTGAAAGAATATGTACATGCAGCGATATAAGTATGTTTTTATCCATCATTAGTACACATTTTATTTTGATGGCATATTGGTCTTTGGTTCTAGGTTAGGCTTTGCAATTTAAGTTTTTTCATTCCTCCTAAAGTTGCATGAAAAAGCTAAAAATGCTTTTTATTAAAATACATGCTTGTGGAAACTAATGCACTTGGACAGCTTAATTTTTTCACCCAATGTAATACCAACTTCTCTGACTCAAAAATGAATAAATGATATCAGTTTAAAGGATACAAAAACAAAGAATGAAAAAAAGAAAGGCAACAGGGTCAGATGAAATTCCAGCAGAATAGTGTAAGAATTTAGGAGAAGAGATACTATAAGTTTTGTTTGATCTAATGCAGAAGATCTATTAACAGGAGAGAATACCAGGGGAAAGAAGGGAAAGTGTGATTGCACCCATTGATAAGAAGAACAGTGATATTCAGGATTGTGGAATCTATAGAGGGATAATGCTGATGTCACACTCAATCAAAGGGTTATAGAGAGAAGGCTTAGGGAAAAGACCACCATAAAGGAGGAAAAGTTTGGTTTTATGTCAGAGAGGAGAACAAATTATGCAGTCTTTGCATTGAGACAGCTCATAGAGAAGCACTGGGAAAAACAGGAATAACTGCATATGGTGTTTATTGATTTGGAAAAGTCTTATGATAGAGTGCCACGTCAAGAGGTCTGGAGGTGTATGAGAGAGAAATGAGTACCAGAGGAGTATATGACGATTGACCAAGATATGCATGAAGCAGTTAAGAGTAGCTGTGATGGATCTTGTGGTGGTAAGAGCAGATTTGCGGAGAGGTGTGTATGCAGGCATCATCAGCAGTGACATGTGGTCAGACTGGGCCAGGTGTGGAAGCTGTTTAGCTCTGTAGCCTAGCTTGATGTTTGAGCAGACCTTGTCTAGTGTATTGGTTACTCTAGTAGTACACATGAGTCCCTGATAATTGAACTGGGTTGTGTTAGAAGTTGCCTCTAAACACTGGTGGAGGCCCTGAACTTCAATAATTAACTTCTGTAGGGTGGTGGTTAACATCAGGGACTCCTAATAGCGTTTGCTTCTGTTGGTGGGTTTTATTCCCTTAGGTATCCATTGGGATTACCGTATATACTTGCATTTAAGTTCACGGATAAGTCAGGGCTTGATTTTACTGTATAATGTCTGGTATTTTATAATGTCGGTCATATAAGTTGAATGCGGAAAACATTCGAGCATTAAAGAGTAGCTGTGATGGATCTTGTGGTGGTAAGAGCAGATTTGCGGAGAGGTGTGTATGCAGGCATCATCAGCAGTGACATGTGGTCAGACTGGGCCAGGTGTGGAAGCTGTTTAGCTCTGTAGCCTAGCTTGATGTTTGAGCAGACCTTGTCTAGTGTATTGGTTACTCTAGTAGTACACTTTACGTGCTGGTGGAGTTTGGGGAGCACTGCTTTTAAATCCCCTGCGATAATGAACACTGCATCAGGGTAATGGCTCTGTTGGCTGCTAATGCTGTTGTATAAATGTCTCAGAGCCAAGTATGCATTAGCAGCTGGTGGTATGTAAACAATGGTGATTATTACCACATTGAACTCCCGCGGTAAATAGATACGTCTACATTTCACAGTCATATACTCCAAGTCATGGGAGCAATGGCTATCCACTATCAATGGAAAGTATATTCACTCACCCATACTAACCAAAGTTAGTCACCATTTAACCTGTATGCTAAGTAATAAACTAAATACCCTAAAAAACACATAGTCATAGGTAGAACATGCAAGCTCCCCAAAGATAATAATTGCAAGTGAATTCACTAAAGAAATACACTAGGGAAGCATGCCACCCAAAAGTGAATATGATATTTGAAAACAAAAATCTTTGTTGCTCTGTTACAACAGGCTATACTTATTATAGGGAAGGGCTTATGAAAGAATAAATAATGTGCAGTTACCTCCATGAGGAAAATGAAAGGCAATAAAGAAACAGAATAAGAAAATGCAAAACCGAAAAATGCAAGAGCAAAGGATCAAAACCATTCTGGGATATCAAAAGCATGAGAAAAGAAAACACCAGACACAAGAAACTAAACAATAACAATCATTTGTAGTAGGAATGCATTCTGGGGTAGGGAGATATATAGGGACATATACTTTATTAAGATAAATATTTAAAATGTAAGGTACAGTTAGAATAATAGAAAGACATGTAGGTAATCAAACATCAAATTTTAAGTAAGATAAACTCAAAGTTGATAAAACAAAGCCTAATAATAATAATAATAATAATAATAATAAACTATTTATTTGGCACGTTATCATACACTTACATGCAACTCATGACAAAAACATAGATATACCACATTTACTTGGATTATTACCATTAATTAATACTATGAAAATTTCTAATAAGTGTAAGTATACTAAATACAAAATCAACCAAGTATTGTTAAGCAATATTTAACCACTGCAGTGCAAAACAAACCTTCACTGTTATCAGAAAATGGTTTTCTAATTAAAATATTTATAAGACTGACAATAGAATAATTATGTTAATATATAGTATAAAAATAAATGTATACAATATATATCTACAATTTACCTAATCATATGTACATGCCAATCCATTGAGTAGAAACAGTTTGATGTTATTAAAATTAATGAAACAATACAAAAGCAAATAACAGTCCATAGCAGTTTCAGCTGATTAAGGATGTAGATGAATTTTTTGATTCCTGAATGTAATTGTTTGAACAGCTGACACAGAGGAGAGGAAAACAAAAACCTCCTACGATGGGCTATAGGAGAAAAATAAACCTCTGGAGGGCCATGGCCAGAAAGGCAGAACTGAAAGCTCCTAACACTATCTAATGGCCATACATTATTTAAACCAAGAAATTCATTTGTATTGTTTCAGTTAACTCAAAGCTTGAACAACGATTTCAGTATGCCATTATCTTGTTTCTTTTTTGCAAATACATTCTAATTAAGGAGAATAAATAAAATATATAAAGAAACACAAATGTCCATCCATCAATTTTCATAACCTACTTATCTAGAGCAGGATCATGGAGAAGCTGATGCCTGTTCCAGCAATGATTGGATGCAAGACAAGAACAACACCTTGACAGGGTGCCAGGCCATCAAAGGGTGAAGGCTGAACAAATACACACAACTGGGCCATTTTAGTGACACCAATCCACCTAACCTGGAAGCAACCAACAGGGATGTGAGCTCCAGTCTCCTTACTGCAAGGCAGATGCAACTAATGTGCCAAAGTGCCACCCAGAAAAAGGAATATATGCAATTAAAAGATAAAAATACCCTCTACCCCTACACGGCGAGGAACAGTAATATACAAAAGGCATCTGATAACTAAATGAAACCTGCTGTATATGACAAAATATACTGTGCAAACAACAATGGACAGACAGAAAAAGAAAATGGCATGATGATTGATTGTAAGCTCCCATTGTAACCAACCACCAGACATCCAGTCACTTACAAGATTTGGTGATCATGAGCAATCTCCTAACATTGGGGGCAGGCGCTCCATCGCTCCTCAACCCCAAGAAGTCAAGAAACTCCAACTGCAACTTTATTGTTATATGTACTCAGTACAATGAAAATCTTATTCTGGAAGCAATAAACATGAATACACAGGAAAAGTCAAGGACACACAAAAAAAGAATACAAAAAAGCGAAAAAACAAAGTGAAATAAGAATGTATGTGCAAATAAATAAATGATTCAGTGTTACCTCTGCAGGTATATGGTCTCAAGATGGTCTTCCATCCTCCAGACATGAGCTGCAGTGCTGAGAGAAGAAGCAGTGATTGGGTTTTCATTTAATTTTATTTCAAACATGATGGCAGAAGGGATAGAACTGCCTTTCAGCCTTGTTGTTCTAGGTGCTATTCTCTTGTAGCATCTCCCTGATGGTAGCAGTATGAACAGTTCATGTTGTGGGTGGGTTGTGTCTTAATAATGTTTTGAGCTCTCCAGAGAACTCTGGTGTTATAGATGTCCACAAGTGCAGAGAGTGCTATTCCAGTGATCTTTTGTACCAATTATTCCACCCGCTGTAAACCCTTGCTGTACTGTTCGCAAACAAGACTGTGATGAAGTAGGTGAAGATACTCTCAATTTGTAGAGGTTGCTGAAGATAGTATTTGGCATGCCAAACTTTATGAGCCTCCTCAGAAAATACAAATGCTGCCGGGTTTTCCCTGCCAGGTCTCTAATGTTGTAGGTCCAAGTGAGATTCTCAGAGATTTTAATGTTGAGACGTTCGCTCTCACTCACTCCACCTCAGTCTCTTCAATGTGCAGTGGTGGTTGCTGCCCTTTCTTCCTCCATGGGTCAGCAATCGTCTCCTTTGTTTTGCTGGTGTTAAGAGAGACATTACTCTGCTGACAACACTTCACAAGGCCAGCTACCTCCCTCTTGTACTCTCATTCGTCACCCCCAGAAATAAGTCCAATAACAGTGGTATCATCTGCAAATTTAATAATGCTGGTATTATGCTAAAAATAAGTTTATGGAAAAGGTATGTCCAAGAATAAACAGATAAAGTAAGTGGGGCTTTTTAGCAAGAGGGCAGTGGCAGGTAGAAGTAGATGGTGTCCAGGGAAAACCAACCTCTGCTGTGGTTGATTAAAACAGAGTGTGGAAAAGTCCATGAGAAGGAAAATGTGGAGTGACAGAGGAATTTGGACAGAGAGAAGAGATGAGAGAAGGTGTTTAAGACAAAATATTAAGAGGAAGTGAAAATGGGAGAGTTTCAAAACATATAGAGGAATGTTCTTGGAAAATTTAAGGAGTGGAAAGACCCAATGCAAAACATTGGGGTTCCTAGAGGACATAGTAATATTCTGAAAGATGGTATTACAGTATAAGATGATTGCTGATCATATTACCACATTTAATAGAGAGACAAGAATTTTAATAAGCTTTGCACTTGTAAAAAGCTTGTAATAAGCTTTTGCAGCAAATAGAGTGACAACTGTATTGTATGTGACAAAAAGGACTAAAAAAAAAAGTAAAAGTGGCTTGGGGGATAAGCAACACTCCACATCTGTTAAGAACTGTGATAAAGATAAAAGAAAAATGAAGAGGAAGGAATGAAGAAACTGCACATGTCTGGAGTTGTGAATCATCAGAGACATCACCTAAAGTATAAATGAGATATGTCACCCGCCAATACGCAAAGCTTTATTGTTAAAAATGAGAATATGTATAGGCTAATTGGAACTTACATGCTAGCATGCTGTGGTTCTCTATAATAATGATGGCGCAATAATGTCACATTTTGCAGTGTTGATGATCATGTGACTAAAAATGGGCATGGCAACCAACAACAACATAAAAAAGCTTCACTACAAAATGCCAACAAGATAACATCACTAAAGTAACAATTTAACTTTACAAAAATCAAATAACTGTTTCACAATCTTCTTATATAATACGCTTACCGTAGATGTTCATTTGTCTGTCCAGGATTTTAAATCGCCTATAGTTCCCAAACCGTTTGAACTATTGACCTGAAATTTGGTACACATATATTACGTGATGTCTACTATCCGCTTTTGGGGTGATGATTGACCTCCAAGGTTTTTCCTGTTTTTATTTTTATTTTATTGTAGAATCAACTCTCGGCAGCAGCCAGCAGGGCGGCCATGTGATGCATGTGTATGGGCGCCATTCTCATCCCTACCACCTTCTCCATAACTTCTCCTGCCTCTTCATATCTTAAATCATTCTTGAGGCAGATTGAAGACTTAAGTGCTAGCTTAAGTGAAAAATGAAAGAAAACGTATGAAGTAATTGCAACGCAAACACTGACTTAATCTGTTTTAACGTGAAAAGATGCCGGCAAAATAAGAGAAGAAGCGGGCCGCTAGGGTGGAGAAAAAAAGAGAAAGAGTATGAAAACGATAAGTCAAGTGTATTCACTGCACGTGATTGTTCAGTGCACCGTTACAGGTCAGAAATAAATACTGAAAATGAATTCTTGACATATAAGGTTATCTGTTTTTATGGCTCTCTTCCTCTTTCATTTTTGTTCCTTTTCTTTTCAAACTTCCAGCTCTTTTGTTCTACCAGTTAAAAGGTCCAGCAGCCTATACTGAATATAGCACATTAGGAATGGCTAGTCCATGGTGGGGTAAAGGTCAGACGTCAGGTCCATGACCCTACTCATTTCAATGTCCTTCTAAAATGTGTCTCTTTGATGAACATCTTTATAATAAAGTGGAGTTGTAGCAGCTGCCAGGAAACAGCAGTCGTTAACCAGGAAGTGGGTGTTGTCTCCACAGTAAAGCAATGATGAGCAAACAAGCATTATAGGCTTCATTGTGAGAACAAAAGTTGTTGTGAAAGCAAACCTGGTCGCTGTGGTAGTCCAGGGTCATATTTATGAACTTAGTACAACATGTAGGAACAATAGTTGGATTATACATCAAACTCGATCAGCTCTGCCAAGCCCTTGCATGTTTCTGAGGAATTAACATAAGAATAGCACATAAATACTAATTGCTTTAAGTAATTTAAAATATATGTGCATTAAAAACACCTATTATTTTTAAATACTTATTTTTCTCTAGTATTTAATTTTTATGCCATAAATAAAAATTCATCCAAGGGGTTTTAAACGAAAACCAAATTTAAAAAGTACCGCACATTTCCTCTTTCCTGCAAACCGATTCACTTGGTAGTCACATTGCAAGTTCAGAGCTCAATAGAGCCAGACACGCTTTACAAGTTGAAGTTTTACATAAAACATAATTTTGCTTGCTTCAGTAGTGGTACGCAAAGTAACAGATGGCATCCACTGTATTATTCCTTTCATATTTTCAAACAATTTAATCATGTCGCCTGTTACTCTTACATTAAGACTTAACTTCTGTCATTTTTCTTCATAGCTCATACTTCACAGTCCTGGAATCAGCCTAGTGAATCATCTCTGTAGTTTTGCTAGTGCTGCAATGCCTTTTTTTATAAAATAAGCACCACATTTGCACCCCTTACTCCAGGTGAGGCCTCACTAGAGAATTAGAGAGTAGTATCTATCTATCTATCTATCTATCTATCTATCTATCTATCTACTTCACATACCGGGCTATATAACTTAAAATTACACTTTTTAATTGCTTTGGCACACTATATGAAAGTGGAATGACCTAGGTTTTCCTCATACAGTGTATTTTCAAATTTCAAAACTCTGTTGCTTATTAAAATCAATCATTTTTATTTTATTTGTGTAAATTCTTCAGATTTATTTCAATAAAGTTTTTCTGCTAAAAATTTGTCTAAGCCTAAATTCAGTCTAGGTCCTCTATGTTAAGAGCTATTCCACCAAGTTTAGCATGATCTGTAGATTAAACCAGCCCATTATTTATATTCTTATCAGGATTATTTATGATTAGTAAAGAGACCCGCTGAACCCTGAAGGCGCTCTCACACTCTAAGTCCATTTGCTTTATTCTGAATCAGGGGGTGATGTGTTACTTTGTTTGAATTTCCAGTTAGTTTGGTTGTTTTTTACACTGCAAACTTTCAAGAGAACTAAATATATCAATAAACACCTCATGGGCTTGTCATGGGCTTCTTTTGATAAGCAGAAACATTTTTTGTCCTGTTAAAAAGATATCATGGAAGGTCAACAAAAGCTGTAATTACAGTATTTGTTTACTTACTAAACACAGCTCTTAAGTCAAATGCCTATTATTGAATAACTGGAAAATACTTAAAAATTATTCAGTACTAAGCATGGTATAAAAAGTGCAAATTTCAAATAGCTGAGTGTACAAAAGAAGGCAATCTCTGCTTAGGACACACACTGAGGTGCTTCAGTTTATGGCAGTAGACGCGTCAGGTGAGTTTCATTTAATGGTGTGATGTTGCGTATTTACTCTCCAGTAGCCACCATATAAACATAACCTCAATAAAGATATCACAGAGAGAAACTCACTTAGCCGCTAATGCACAAGCGAGGCGAGCACATCAGCAAAACGAAACCTCTGTGGAGAGAGAAACTCGCTTAGCCACTCAGACAACGGTGGCAATTACGTCGGCAAAATGAAACTGCCAAGGAAAGAGAACCTCGCTTAGCCGCTAATAAACTTTCAATGCAATTGATTGATTGAAGTGCCAGAATCCATGTTTTTTATGAGCCTGGGCTTTTTACAGCACGGGCTTACACAGCTAGTTTCTTTATCATGTTCATTTTGGAATGTTTGATTAACATTTACTACATGTGTCAAAATTACTGTGCCTTTGTATTCACATCATGCCCGAAAAGCAATTGCATTGGGAAGGATGCCTCCACATTACTTTTGTGGTGTAATATTAGGGGGTTTGGTCGTCATTCTCACAGGACACTGCTGTTCATTTCCTGATATCTCTGTGTTTGTTTTGATTGGTCCGATCACAAGTGAAGTTACGTCTTTTTTATTCTTTCCTAGATTGCACATGCAAGGTGCATGAAACAGGTTTTAGGCTCAGTGTAATTGATTGGTAATTGTTTGAGTGATTTTGTGAGAAGTGTGCCACATTTGTACTTTTAGGCATATTTATTTTTGCCTTCTAATTGTTTTAAATGTTTTACGTTAACCATGGTCTCTGCTGTGAATGTAATTCGCTGGTTACAGATAACAGACATTTAGCATGACTACCATCACATGCACAATTTCAGCCATAGCACGCTGTATTTCTTGTAATTATGTTGGTCCCATGTAAGATCACATTTATACCTCATTGAGGGTCTTAGTCCGGTTGTTTTGGTCTGCAACCTAATAAGATTGGCATATTCACAGCTATATAAATGAACCAGATGTTTGGGAAAAATCGCACCAGAGTTAAAAAAAATGGCACCAAACAAAGAAGGTGTGAAAATGCCTTGAGAGACACCACTTTTAACATCACCTAATTCAGAAAAGGATCCTTGCATCATAACATTTTGCGTACGGTGTATTAGCAGATTTTGCATTCATCTACAGTATATACTGGACCTTGATTTCCCAATTCGTTTAGCTTAAACTGTAGCCTCTCATGTGGGACCTTAGCAAAAGTTTTCTGAAAATCAAGATAAATAATATATTCTCTTCTCTGATTATATGGTTTTGTTGCTTCCTCATAGAATTCCAGCATATTGGTAAAAGTTTCTCTGTATGTAATGTAATGATGAATGCATTTGTTGCTTAATCTTTTCATTAATAATTGCTAACACTAAAATGTTTAAAAAGTTCAGTTATCTTTTGTATTTCTATTAATACCACTTTACTTTCATTTATTAGTTAAAACATGGCCTGTCCTAAACTCCCTGTGTCTCCATTCCCCAGTCTGAATAATCCTTGTCCTGTCAACCTGTACACCTCCACAAAACATTGGTGCCCTATTGGTTTAAATGCACCTCGTCATGATGTTTCATGTCTCATCTGTTCTAGAAGGAGTCTCAGTGTCCCATAAACCTAAGATCCTTTATCTTACTGCAAGATTTGAGCCATATGCTAAACCTTCTAATCTTTTAATTGTTCCCTTGACTGGTGTATGGGAAAGGCAGAACTTTCTACAAGACCACTTTGTCAGTTCTGCTCTACATCCTAGCACCTAGCTCTTTAAATTTGGATCACAGAACTGACAACCTACCCTGTCTTAAGTCTTTTGTTCCAAAATGGACAATGACAGCTGGATTCATCACCGCTCTGGCCAGGAGCATATCCATCCACCCAGGGAGGCCTGCCATCTGTGCAAGCCTGTGTCTCAATCCCACCATAATAATAAAATTTTGAGGTGATCCCTTGAGGCTCATCATTCCAACCTACCACCTCGGAATTGTGAACATCCAATTCTGTATTGTTCTGAAACCAGTTGGACACCTTTAAATCTGGAGTTGATGCACCTGGAAAATATATTGTGCTTACTCCTGAAAATGACCCACCAGTGTCAACTTCTGTGGTCTGGAGTCTCCTACCACATCTCTTTAGGGATACAAATTATCTGTCTAAAGGCCCCTGGGCAAGATCTGCCAGTTCTTAACTACAGCACAGGCTAACTACCTCCTTCTCAAGCTCAGCATCTCTTGTATCCCCTGTAAATACAAGCAAGGAAGTCTTAAAAAAGTGTAATACCAAACAGGACTTGCATGGTATTGGCCTAATTTTTTAAAAATGGACCGTGAATTGCTTCACCGCTTCTTTTAATTAAATGTAAGTTTAAAGGAACTGCTTTAGTTTGATGTCTACTGAACCTCTCTATAAATACCTTTATTTTCCATCAAACACACTCTCACATGTCTTTTTCTTCCTGGTCTTCACTCACTTAAATCTGTCAAGTAAATGCAATTTGTTGTGCTGAACTTTCCCTTAGTCCCTAATCAGCTATAAGCATGGCTAATTTGTTCCTTTGCACATTAAAAAAATGACAAAAAAAAAAATCTAAAGGTGAAAAAAGCTTTAGGAGTTTTAGGAAGAAATGCCATAAACTTGGCCGAAAGTTGCACAGGAAAACACACAGGTCTTAGCTCAGCATTCAGTCCAAAAAGAATGACGCCAATATGTCAGCACATCAACTCCCCAGATAGTAATGGTAATGGAGTTCCTGTGTGTATGAAAGCCTCTGTGTGAGATTGAAATTTGATTTCATTATCATAGATAATTTGAATTATTGATGGGCTTTCTGTTTGCATTACTCATGAATATGTGGATAAATATTATATACAGCCATAGAAACTGTTTTGAAAAAAGGCACGCAAACCTGAAATGTTGTAAGTTTAACACAAGAGTATGATGTTGTCCACTAGTAAAAAGAAAAAAAAAACTAACTTAAGGTGTATCTATAAATTATATCTTCTGTTTATAAAGTTTGTGTGTTATCCATCCACCTCAATTAAAGGACAAGTTTCAGTGTGTCTATGTGTCCATCCGGTTGCTATGTCTCTACTACTCAACAGATGGCGCATCACAAGTATTAGCACTGCTTTTATGAATCTTTTACCAAATGGTATGTGACAGACACATAACTGCCATACGGACACAATGCACTGCAAAAGTTAATGCTGAGATCTACGTTGATTACTTAGATTTCTAGACGGGTAGCACAGCTAGTTATCAATAAAAGTTTCAAAACCAAAAAAGTATATATTTTCCTCCATTTTGCTCACTGAACACTCCTTAGGTTTTATCTTGAAAGTGAGGTGGATAGGCTCAGGGTGTGACTTGCTAATGTGTAACCTGAACTTAGGTATCAGTAGCTCAAAAATAATCATTGCAGAAATGGTATTACTAAAAAACATTAGTGACATTGGTAGGTTGATTAGCATTTTTTGTCTTTCTGGATGGATTTCCTTAAATGTTTTGTCATCTTTACATTCCTAAGACCTTGGTTAAGAAGTTTCAATAATCAAAGCAATTCATCACCATTCATTTTTGTGCATTTTCATAGTTGTATGTTTTACAACAAATAAAATGTAGTAGTGGTATTGTCACAGTGAAATTCTTACTTACTATACTGTACATGTCCAGACTAAATGATGACAAAATAATAATGAATTTGTGATCATAGTGTGGCCAGTAGGTGGTGTCACAGCACCCCAAAACTCAGGCACAATTGCACAGGCACTATTTCCAGTATAAGTAAAGCTTTTTTATTAACACAATTACCTTTAGAATCCTCTCCCAAGTCTGGATAAATGGGGAAGGTTACATCAGGAAAGGCATCCAGTGTAAAATTTTGCCAGATCAATATACATACAATAATACCGATTTCCATACTGGATCGGTCAAGGCCCAGGTTATCAACAGCCACCAGCAGTACTGTTAGCCAACAGGGTGCTGGTGGAAATTGGGCTACTGTTGGCCGAAGAAGGAGAAGAAGAGGGGGAAGTAAAGTACAGAGGCAGGAGGAGAGGAGGAAGGTAAAGAGAGTGGAAGTGAGGGTAGGAGCTTTAAATGTTGTCAGTATGACTGGTAAGGGGAGAGAGTTAGCTGATGTGATGGAGAGAAGGAAGGCTGATATATTGTGCATGCAAGAGACTAAATTGAACGGAAGTAAAGCCAGGTGGATCAGAGGTGAATTTAAATTGTTTATCGTGGTGTGGATGGGAGGAGAAATGGGGAAGGGGTTATAATTAAGGATTAAGGAGGTGAAAAGAGTGTCAGACAGAGAAATGATTATGAAGCTAGAAACTGAAGGTGTGATGATGAATGTTGTTAGAACATACTCGTATATGCTGCAAGTTGGATGTGTGATGGAGGAGAAAGAAGATTTCTGGAGTGAGTTGGATGAATTGGTAGAGAGTGTAACCAAGGGAGAGAGAGTGGTGATCGGAGTGGATTTAAATGGACATGTTGGTGAAGGAAACAGAGGAGATTAGGAGGTGATGGGTAGGTATGGTGTCAAGGAGAGGAATGCAGAAGGTCAGATTGTAGTGGATTTTGCAAAAATGACGGGCATGGCTGAGGTGAATACGTATTTTAAGAAGAGGTAGGAACAAAGTGTGAAGTACAAGAGTGGAGGAAGATGCTCAAAGGACGTAAGACAGGCACTGGGTGGCAGTGAAGATTTACCAGACAGCTGGGCAACTACAGCAGTAGTAAGGGTGACAGCAAGAAGGATGCTTGGCGTGACATCTGGAGGAAAAGGAAACCTGGTGGAGGAAAAGGGAAGTACAGGAGAGTTTACAGAGGCAGAGGTTGGTGAAGAAGAAGTGGGATAGTCAGAGAGATGCAGAAAGTAGACAAGAGTACAAGGAGATAAGGTGCAAGGTGAAGAGAGAGGAGGTGAAGGCTAAAGAAAAGGCGAATGATGAGTTGTATGAGAGGTTGGACACTAAGGAGGGAGAAAAGGACCTGTACTGACTGGCTAGACAGAGGGACTGAGCTAGGAAAGATGTGCAGCAGGTTAGGGTGATAAAGGATAAAGATGGAAACATGCTCAGAACCGAGGAGAGTGTGTTGAGCAGATGGAAAGAGTACTTTGAGAGGCTGATGAATGAGAAAGAAGGTTGGATGATGTGGAGATAGTGAGTTAGGTAGTGCAACAGATTAACAAGGAGGAAGTAAGTACCGCTATGAAGAGGATGAAGAATGGAAAGGCTGTTGGTCCAAGTGACATACTTGTGGAAGCATGGAGGTGTTTAGGAGAGATGGCAGTGGAGTTTTTAACCAGATTTTTAAATGCAATCTTGGAAAGTGAGAGGAAGTGTACTGGTACCGATTTTTAAGAGTAAGTGATATGTGCAGAGCTGTAGCAACTACAGGGGAATAAAATTTATGAGCCACAGCATGAAGTTATGGGAAACAGTAGTAGAATCTAGGTTAAGAAGTGAGGTGATGATTAGTGAGCAACAGTATGGTTTCATGCCAGGAAAGAACACAACAGATGTGATGTTTGCTCTGAGGGTGTTGATGGAGAAGTACAGAAGAGGCCAGAAGGAGTTGCATTACGTCTTTGTGGACCTGGAGAAAACATATGACAGGGTGCCTAAAGAGGAATTGTGGTATTGTATGAGGAAGTCAGGAGTGGCAGGGAAGTGTAGGAGTGAAGGATGCATTCAAGGTGGTGGTGGGATTACATCAGAGATCGGCTCTGAGCCCTATTTTATTTGCAATGGTGATGGATAGGTTGACAGACGAGATTAGACAGGAATCCCCATTTGCAGATGACATTGTGATCTGTAGCGAGAGTAGGGACCAGGTTGAGGAAACCCTGGAGAGGTGGAGATACGAGGTGTGGCAGAAAAGTAATGAGACTGGCAACACTGCAAGTGATCTGGCAACGCTGCGCTGTTGTCCTTGATAGAGCACGTGTATCTGTACCCTCCCATAGCTCAGTGCGAGTTTCAACTCCTTCCGTTAACTACGTGATTTTGTGACTGCTATTAGCGGTTGTGTTTTTGGTTGTGCGTCACGCAAAATGGAACAGCGGAATTTGGAGCAACGTTGTGCTATTAAATTTTGTGTTAAGCTTGGAGAGTTTTTATAAAGACGTCCTTGAAAGGCTCAAAAAAAGGGCCATTCGCGTGAGACCAGACATTGCAGACAAATGGATGCTCCATCATGACAATGCCCCATGTCACACTGCCCTCTCCATAACAGAATTTTTGACCTCAAAAGGCATTCCTGCGGTTCCCCAGCCTCCTTGTTCACCTGACCTCAGTCTGTGTGACTTTTTCCTTTTTCCTAAACTGAAAAATGTCCTCAAAGGACGTCATTTCGGGACTTTAGAAAACATCTAAAAGAGTGTAACGGACATGCTGAAGACCATACCGGTTGAAGACTTCCAGCGCTCCTAGCAACAGTGGGAACAACGTCTCCATCGGTGTGTAGCTGCCCAAGGGAACTACTTTGAAGGGTAAGGGAAACTTTGGTAAATAAAAAATCAGTCTCATTACTTTTCTGCCACACCTCGTATGCTCTAGAGAGGAGAGGAATGAAGGTCAGTAGGAACAAGACAGAGTACATGTGTGTAAATGAGAGGGAAGTCAGATGAGTGGCGAGGATGCAGGGAGTAGAATTGGTGAAAGTGGATGAGTTTAAATACTTGGAATCAACAGTAAAGAGTAACAGGGATTGTGGAAGAGAGGTGATAAAGAGAGTGCAGGCAGGGTGGAGAAGAGTGTCAGGAGTGATTTGTGACAGATGGATATCAGCAAGAGTGAAAGGGAGTGTGTAACAGAGCAAGATGTAGAGGATGATATGGAAAAAGATGAGCCCTCTGTCGCGACATTTAAAGGGAACAGCTAAAGGAAGAAAAAGAAGATGACCTTTATTTCTTTCTTTTCCACTACATGTTACAGTAAACTTTCTCATCAAACTTTTCCCCTCCACTCCTTCCAGCAAGGTTTGTTCTTTCTTTGCACCCGACACCAGTTTTCCTGGGTTAAGCAGAGCACTCTCCTTTATACCAGACCAGGCAATACTTCCGTAAACTGGAGAGAGCGTACCTCCCTGCCGGCTTCCACGCAATCCAGCAGGGCTACCCATTGAAACTACAACTCCCATGCAGCTCTGTGAATGTGCAAACGGAGGTCCCTTCAGAGCATTGTTACCACCGGTTCACAAAGTGTATTCTTAACATATGTGAGAAAACAATGCCTAATAACAGGAAAAGTCCACATTTTCACCTGCTGTACAGGCACTCAGCCTAATATCCAGAACACACACCCTACACCAACTTCGATCTTCACAATGATAAACCTATCAAATCAAACCTTAAAAGATTTTAAAAGAAAAAGGGTAGGGCACGATCAAAGCAGGTGTCTAAAAGCCACTTTTATGTGATTGTATGAAAGAGTAAAAGAAGAAGTGGATGGCCATTTAAGACAAGGACCAAGTGGTTCAGTGAAAAGAAACATTATAAAGGAAAGAGACACAAAAAACTCTGTTTTTCTGAAAGTTTTACAGGACATTTGCAGCTTAAAAATAAATACAGTAAATTAACAAATAAATAAGCAAAAATGATAACTTGAACAAGCCACACATACCACAGTTGAGACTAATGTGTTTTTCCTAACAGGTAGTCAAGAAAGGCTAATGTCACCAGCTCTAGAAGTAAAGTGCAGTCTGATTCTGTAGAGTCCAATAACACCGCCAGACGTTAGCACCAATGAGGAGGAAAATGAGGCTGCTGCATTACATAAGATGCCCTACAAGACACCAAACCCAAATAAAGGATTTAATACAGTCTTTTATTTTATTTAGTGCAAATATGCAAACTCAAAACACTCAGTTACATATCAAATTTTTGCCACTTGGTGGCAGCAGGCCTTTTAAAAATATTCCATTGATGTTCAATAAATGCACTATCAGAAGAAAGTTGATCTCCAGCAGATGTGATGTTACACTATCAGTTAGTTTCTTACATTCATTGCAGTACACGCATTAATAAAAACAGAAGGTGATGTTGACCCTATGTATGAGATTTTTTTCTACTTTAATGTCTGAAACACTTCAGAGTCACTGCATGTGATCTTAATCAGTCTATGCAAATACGCCAAAATTCCTTAGTTTATCCTGAGACCCCTAGATGTTAAACAAAGTTCAACAATAAACCAGTAAACCTCAAATTCCATCATCACTTATGTTTGTGAACTTCGGTTACTGATTGACTGAGAAAATAAGGTTATAGGTGCAAGGGAAGTAGCAGGTGAGAAAGCCCCTTGACACTAAATAAACTAAATGCAGGCAAAGAGAACATTAATTCTAAATGCAAAATAGGTGATGCTTTTCTATAGGAAATGACCTCTGAAAAAAGCATGGGCTGTTAATGCTGATACAATATTCTCATCTGGGCAATTTATGGAAGCTATTAAGTCAACGAAAACCAAATACAATTTGTAGATGTATTATAAATGTAAAATGGAGTCACAAACATGGTGAAAGAGTGTTTAAAACACATAAAGCTGAATACCTACACTGGCCTATTGAAAAAATGCTCACCTTAAATTAGCTAGACCCCTACTGCCTGCTGGCTTCAGCCAAAGTAGGCCCCAAAAATTCAAAATTCAAAGAAAGTCACACTATAACAAAATGTTTTACAATGAAGAGATAAACCGTGAAACACTCACAATGTAATGATTACATCTTGCCTGAAGAAGGGGCCTGAGTTGCCTCGAAAGCTTGCATATTGTAATCTTTTTAGTTAGCCAATAAAAGGTGTCATTTTGCTTGGCTTTTCTCTACATTCATAATGGCTAACACGGTACAACAACCTAGTACTACAATCACTAGGATGATACATGTATCGTTAGAAAGGAAAAAAAAACTCAATGACATGGTAAAGTTAAAGCACTAACAAGCCATGAAATTAAATAAGATCTGTTATTAGTGAGGATTGGCTTCTAATTAAGTAACTGGGTTGAAACAAAAACCTGTAGCCTTTGCTTCTCTCCAGGATCGAAAAGTTGGCCACCCCTGGTATAGTAAGTCACAATGGCAATATATGAAGTTTGGCACTGCCAGAAGGAAAACAGACATATGGTGTAAAGATGATGTAAGGGAAAGAATCATCCTGGAACAAAGCATTCAATTTTCCTCTGGATGCAAAGAAGCATGCAGCCCAGGTGGTGCCAAGATTTCTGATCCTCTATTAACATAAAGAGCAACATCAAGAAAGAACTGGTAGATGCAGCAACACCTTGTTGTCACAACAGATGCTGAGTCCCAGGAGGAAACTTAGCAGACAGTGGTGTTCCTTAACACTTTGAACGGTATGAGTTAACTCATACGTCATTTAGCCTGACACAACATGACACATGAGAGAACTTGTACCTCACTATACAGCCACTATAGAGACAGTGAGCTTGCTGGTGAGCTTTTCTGCCATATATAAGTTATCTGCTACTCTAGTGACATCTAGTGTATAGCCATAGTGTTTGTTTTTTTTGGCAACATCATGCAGAAAATAGTTTTATAAATAGACAGCTGTAGTTATGTTGTTGTGAAAAAATTATAAAGCGGCTGATGCTTAGAAACATCTAGATTTGTTGCAAGATGAATATTTTGATGATAATGACAATGATTGAGAGAGTAGCAACCAATTGGATGATGTGGAACTTGTAGGATCTGGTATTGATGTGGATAGTGGCTCCGATGGAGTTTCTTTATCATAAGGCGTCTGACTTGTCACAACTGTCAGGATAGCACTATGTGTAAGAAGGGTGGATAGTGCAAAGAAACATATTACATTTCCAGCCCCATGCTCTTCTAAGCCTTCACTCTGCGAGATGCACTGCTTCTAAGATTCTCATTCAAATAGAGATTTTAGTCATGTTGCTGGGAAAATAAAGTAATTTAACAGTTTCCTTATATTTTTAACAGAGCTACTGTTGAAAATAAAAGTGTTATTTTCTAATATATTTTTTACGAGTTTTGATAGTGTTCAGTATTTATTATATATGCATAGACCTAAACTGCAGCGTCTTAATAAGTGATCCATTAGTCAGTGTGTTAAACAATGCAGGCAAATGTTGAGCCGCCTTGAAGTGGAGTAAAACTAGACTCTGCTAGACGGGGTTCAGTGGCAAACTCCTGCCCCAAGAAGTAGTTCTGGGGCTTGGTCAGAAGTGCAGTTAAGACTGAGGCCAGGAGGCTCTTCTTCACAAAAAGAGTCATGGAAATCTACAACAACCTACACAGTCATGTACTTAAGCAAAAACCTTGACAATGTTTTAATAAGTACTAGGGGTCTTTGCCCCCTGCTCGTTTTGCTTGCCAACCCCTCAGCCAGCGCTACGTGCCAGCCACTTCGCGTCTCTGCTGCTCACGTATGTGGATTTCTCTTTCACCAAACAACAAATCTTTTAATATTTTGAATTTTCGTACTTCCATTATCTCTAACCTGATCTGCATGTGTATCACGGCAATGTTTTTGAATTCTTTACGACGTTCTACTTTGTCATCTACTCTTCGTCTTTTATTTCTGGCCCTGGGCGTGGTTAAATCTCTTGGCACAAAGTCTCGCCTTGCAGGATGTGAAAGTATCTTTCTGAGAAAGTCACGTCTCATCTCTCTTCCCAAGATGTTTTTATTATAATAGAGAGATGTGGATGAGATATTGGGACATCTTAGCTATTACCTAACCGAATGAACTTGATGGACTGAATGACATCATCTTGTTTGCCAAACTTCTTTGTACAAGTATATTCATGGGCAAGTCCAAGACATGCTTAAAGGATTATAACTCTCAACTGGTACAGGAGACCTTGAGGATTCTGCCTGAGGAGAAATGGCTGTTGCCAAATATGGAGATGTCTGGTCTTTCCTGATCTATCTTTGATCCTCCTGAGTAACAGGAGAATTGAAAATGATACAAAGAGACTATTATCCCTATTTTAGGAGCCCCAGTGGTCAATAGTCATGACACTTCTGGGCATTCCTGGGTAAGACTGCCAAGTTGAGCAAGGAAAGGAAGATAAAATAGACATTGTTAATTTTATTTATACACCTAATTTAATATTATTTTCCAATTGAAAATCACATTTTAAATCCATACTTGGTTGTAACTACAGTCAATTACATTCCTAATCAAACCTGAAGATCAATTAATAAACTGCTACTACTGTTCTATATGAACCCCACCCACAAAATAAGTAAAGAACAACCGTAAAGAATAACATTTGGAGGAATTTGTGACAGCTTAATAGAACAAGTGTTTACAGCAGGTAAGAGGAGTGTGACTGGGGTCTCAATATGCTGGAATAAGTAAATGTATTGGTTGGGGATTGAGGATGTCATAATTTAAACTTGGGTTGGAACTGGGGAAATAAACAGAAAAATATATGAGTCTCTGCCCCCATTATTTTGTCATTAACCAGTCATCTAATAAGGATTCATCAATTTTCCACAGATATCTTACCATGGGATGCAGTGGGAAAAGTCTCAATAGGGAAGGATCAGTTGGCATCCTTGTTGGTAAAACTCCTTAATCTAAGCCCTGGAGATCTTGCTTACTCATGGTCTGGAGGCTTAAGCAAAAATAGAACAACTGCGTGTTTACCAACTTACTGATTTTTCTCTCATTAGCTCCAGCTCACTAATTATTTTGCTAATGACAGGCCTGTTTAGTTTCCATTATAAGCCATGTGGGAGTTACACTACATTTTTCCAGTAGGGGAACCTTGCTATAATAATGGATGGCCAAGTGGGGAATCAGGACTGTAGCAAATGGCAGTGCTAATGCCTGGTCAATGTAGTAAAAATGTGGAAGGTAAACATAATAGTACCACATGGATATTTTTGTGTATTTAATTGTTGGGTGCGTCTGGGCTAATAATTGTATAGGTTGTGATGATATTCCGGACAGAATTAAGTTAATCTTTCTTTTACAAGTGTGAAGTTTATTGAGGGAAATTCTAAGAGTACAATGGTGCTTTCTTGGCTGCCGCTGCGAAATGCTGGATTTACACGCATCTGGATCTCAGAACCTGGTGTTTTCCGAGAATCAGTGTAGTTGAAGTCAACTACAAGAACAGTAAAAAGTGGCAATGACTATGCTGTCCTCTCCAATTTTACTTTGACATAAAGTCACTTTAGTATCTGTCACTTTGACTTTGATATTATTTGCCACCTGTTACTTTGGTAGTAGTATTATTTGCACAATTCTCACTGTACTGGCATTCTTGTATGTGCAATTGAGTAGTAAGTGTACTTAAATGTTTGTATTTAACTTGGTATGTTTAATTCTTAGCTACTGGTACTTTAATTCTATCTCTCTCATTTATCTCTGCATTGTATATGATTTGTGATAGGGGCTGACCCATGGTTGAAGGCATTCAGATCCTGGGTGTACAGACCGGGTTCTGGCCTACTGCGTTAATGCTCATATACTAATGGTAAAATATTTAGACTAAAACCTTATCTCAGGATAGAGCAGAGCAGTAAATGACAGAGATGGAGATGGCACCAGTCATCAACCTTTGCTGAACTGTAAAGATTGTCTACAGTTGTTTTTGTTTTTTGTTCTTTATTTCGCCTTATACAATTTCTTGTATTAGGAATATGTTAGTTTTCACATACTCCTTGGGGTCAGAGCGCAGGGTCAGCCATTGTACAGCGCCCCTGGAGCAATTACAGGTTAAAGGCCTTGCTCAAGGGCCCAGCAGAGTAGGATCTCTTTTGGCAGTGACGGGGATTCAAACCGGCAACCTTCTGGATACCAGCACAGATAGGCAGTCTTGAAGGATTAATGCAAATTAATTTGATTCCAAAATCAATTTTAATATATTTCTGTTCAGATTTTATTTGTTGTTTATATTATGAATCTCTACCTTCATGTTTTGGTATTACTATTTTGTGTTTTTCTTCGTTACTACTACTGCTTTTTTGCCAGTTTTTCCGACTTGAGCACAACTGTGTTGATTGTAGTAACACATTTTAATATTGGTGGCGCCAGCACTACAGTATTATATTTTTATTCCATTGTCTTATATGGTAGTTTGAGTTGATATCTGTGTATTTTATGCTTTTATATTTTTGTTTTTCTACTATATGAATTTCAATTTCCCCTTGGGGAATAATAAAGTATATCTAATCTAATTCAATTTTAAAAGATTATTAAATAAATACTTCCATAAAATGAGAGTAGTGCATGAAAGTGAAGCACATTCAATGGAATTCTAGCTTTTGAAGTGAAGGCCCATCTCCATGCCGAATCATTGGTCAAGAGTCCTGTCTTCAGTTTAAAAGGTCATGGATGTTTTAATATCATTTTCTGCTGTTCTGTGTTCACCCGTATTAAATCCTGTTGTTGCAGAAACTTTGTTCTTCATCTAAAAATTAGATTACAGATTTTTCTCAGCACGGGGCAAGTAACAAGTAAAATAATAATTTTGGATGGAGCTTGACCGGCTTTGCCGATCGTTTTTCTGACTAACTTCAACCCCTGCCATTGCTTGCTTGTGGAGCAGACACAAACTGGTGATACTTCTCTCATTTGTCCAATGAATAGATAATCAAATAAGATAGTAGTTAGTGAACTGCTCACTAATAATTCATTACATTTATATAGCGCTTTTCTTACTACTCAAAGCACTCAGCAATTACAGGTTAAGGGCCTTGTTCAAGGGCCCAACAGAGCAGAGTCCCTTTTGGCATTTACGGGATTTGAACTGGCAACCTTCCGATTGACAGTGCAGATCCCTAGCCTCAGAGCCAGCACTCCACTCCACACCACACCACTATAAGGTGTGTTAATCAAATTTGGAGACATCCCAAATCACTAACATTCTCAGTGATCACCTTACTTTACAGACAGCGGGATAGATGCCTTTTGCTTGGTTGGGCCTGTTGAACTTAGTTTATTTAATAATAACCTACTCTGCTAGGGTGATGTGATTTTCATTTTACTTTAAATTGTAGACATTATAACTGCTCCTGAAAGTTTTCTTCTGGTACAAATGAGACCACACTCCGACTGATGTTTGAAGAGTATTTATTTGCTCTCTCTCTCTTTTTACAGCTCTCAAACACAGTGAAAAACTAAAATAAAATAAAACTAGTAAATTAAACAATAAATGAGTTACACAGGTGTAGGGATAACAAAATTAAAACATACCGTGTGCACCTTCTGACCAGAAATTCAGGAGTCTTTATTATAGTCTCTCTGATACTACACTCATGTCCATATTATTAAAACAAACACCTTTCTTCGGCTCAGTGTCCATTACGTGTCTCCATATGTGCATTTCCACTCCAACAATGAATCACGTGACCACAGCACCCTTCCATTCAGACCAACTATGCATACTTATGTAGAAATACATTGAGATCAAAAATAAATAAAATTACAATTGGAAAAGAAAATATCTACAAACTCAAGTATCAAATTTACATACAGTGGGTACGGAAAGTATTCAGACCCCCTTCAATTTTTCACTCTTTGTTATATTGCAGCCATTTGCTAAAGTTATTTAAATAAATTTTTCCCTTATATACACACACACATTTTTTTTACTTTGTATGACAATGATTGTACTAATGCTTTCACATTTGTAAATTATTGAGCCCTGCTCAACAGGGGCTACACTTTCTGCTGCTGGGTTTTCTTTCTTTCTTATTGTGATTGTGTGAGAAAGATTCTAAGAGAACACCGAATGCGAACTTTTCCATAATAAAGATCATGGGCTAGAAATTTGTGAAATAATTTATTTAGCAATCATGTTTTAAGTCAATGCTGTAATAAACAGCTGGTCATGTTACTCATTTACCACTAGATGGTGGCATTAGGCCTTGTACTGCGTGACACTGTATATCAGTTAACAATTGGGAAAAATAAACAGATTTGTAGGTTTGTAGTCAGATCAAAAATACTGAAAAATAATTTAAATGGCAACATATTTTAAAATATGGCAAAACAGAACTACTGAAAGGTATTTTAAAGCGTACATGTCTTCCTTTTCTGAATTGTGTTGTTGCTTATGAGATTTTTCTCTTTGTTGTGTTAATAGTGTTGTGGGTAACTGAGTAACTGATTGTTGGACACATCCAGCTTGAAAAAGAAATTTTTGTGTTTTTTCTTCTCTAACAAGATAGATAGATAGATAGATAGATAGATAGATAGATAGATAGATAGATAGATAGATAGATAGATAGATAGATAGATAGATAGATAGATGTTTCCACTCAAAATGTTAACAATAACTTTATGTAACTTTATGGCTGTGTTACCTGTCTAAGACAGGTTGGATTCCAAGTAATTAACGTAGAGATATACGTCTCAGTTCTGCTCTGTTGCTGTATCTCTGTTACATACCAATATGGTACAGGATCCGTAAAAGCGGGGCTAATGTTTGTGATGCACCATCTGTTGTATAGCAGAGACATTGCAACCAGATGGACACACAGACAGACGCACTGAGACATGTCCTTTTATTAAGGTGGATGCTATATTTTATTACTTGACACAATATTCAAGTGAAAAGTGGAGTGTCATGGCCATGCAGATTTTTCCATTCTGCCGACAAAGCCATGACTCTCATCATAATAATTTTAACCAACTAATTCCATGGCAGAAGTTTAATTGTAAGGTCATTCCTTAATCATTTGGCAGAAAAGTAGTCAGGACACAGTTCTTGGTTAATATATAAAAGTATAAAAGATAGTTTTTTTTTTCTTTCACCAGAAACTCTAAGGCTAAGCCAAGTTTGAAGTCAAAACCAAAAATCCTTGCCCTAAGAATTCTATTTAATTACTTGAATGCAAGGTCTCTTGTGAGGTTTTTTAATTAAACAATATTAAAGTTTGCATGTAGTAAGATGCATGCTGCTCTCTTTTATATCATGTCTGCTGTGAAGTCATGAGTCACTTGACACATACAGTATATGGACAAAAGTATTTGGACACACCTCTTAATTATTGAATTCAGGTGTTTCAATCAGACGTACAAAAATCGAGCACCTAGCCATACAGTCTCCATTTACAAACATCTGTGAAACAAAATGGGTTGTTCTGAAGAGCTCAGTGACTTCAAGCTAAGATATCACCTTTGCAATTAGACAGTTCATGAAATTCCACAGTCAACTATAAGTGCTATTATTGGAAAATGGAAGTGTTTGGGATCAACAGCGACTCAGCCATGAAGCGAAAGACCACATAAAGTCACAGAGTGGTGTCAGTGACTACTAAGGTGTGTGGTGCGAAAAAGTCTACAGTGCTCTGAGGATTCCATAGCTGAAGAGTTCCATAGCTTCCACTGGCATTAATGTCAGCACAAAAACTGTTCAGTAGGGGCTTCATGGAATGGGTTTCGATGGCTCAGCAGCTGCATGCAAGCCTCACATCACCAAGTCCAATGCCAAGCAACAGATGGAGTGGTGTAAAACTCACCTACCGCCAATGGACTGTGGAGCAGTTGGAACATGTTCTATGGAATGATAAATCACGCTTCTCTATTTGGCTGTCAGATGGGTGAATCGGAGTTTGGCGGATGCCAGGAGAACATTACCTGTCTGAGTGCATTGTGCCAACTGTAAAGTTTGGTGGAGGAGGAATAATGATGTAGGTCTGTTTTTTAGGGTTTGGGCTAAGCCCCATACTTCCAGTGAAATGCAAACTTAATGCTTCAGCATGACAAGACATTTTGGACAACACTATGCTTCCAACTTTGTGGAAACAGTTTGGGGAAGGCCCTTTTCTTTTCCAGCATGATTGTGCCCTAGTGCCCAAAGTAAAGTCCATAAAGACATGGTTAGATGCGCTCAATGTGGAAGAGCTTCACTGGCCTGCCCAGAGTCCTGACCTCAGCCCCACTGAACACCTCTGGGATAAACTGGAATGGAGATTGTGAGCCAGGCTTTCTTGTCCAACATCAGTATCCAACCTCATAAATGCTCTACAAAATGAATGGGCACTAATTCCCACAGAAATACTTCACAATCTTGTGGAAAGCCTTCCAAGAAGCTGCTATAGCTGCAAAGGGGAGACCAATTCCATATTAAATTTATGTATTTGAATGAAATGTCATTAAAGTCCCCGTTGGTGTAATGACCAGACGTCCCAATACTTTTGTCCATATAGTGGATGTCATGTGACTTGCAACAGCATAACATCAGAGCTTGACATATTTTTTCTGCTTCCAACACACCTGACAATTTACTTGCTGCCTAATACATTCCACCCCTTCACTGATGCCATTGTAAAAAGATAATCACATATTATTCACTTCACCTGTCAGTGTTGTAGCCAATCAGTGTAAGATTTATATTGTAAATCTTGATTGTAGAAATCAGATAATGTTTATGTTGGATGTACCAACTATTCTTATTTCCGGTGCAATAAATAAGCAATTTCGTGGGTAATGCATTAGTAATGGAAAATATTCAAATCCATTTCTCTATGTGAAAGGTATATCAGATTAGAATTAGAATTAGAATTAGAACAATCTAGACGAGAACAGGCCATTCAGCCCAACAAAGCTCGCCAGTCCTATCCACTTGCTTCCTCCAAGAAAACATCAAGTCGAGTTTTGAAAGTCCCTAACGTCTTACTGTCTACCACACTACTTGGTAGCTTATTCCAAGTGTCTATCGTTCTTTGTGTAAAGAAAAACTTCCTAATGTTTGTGCGAAATTTACCCTTAACAAGTTTCCAACTGTGTCCCCGTGTTCTTGATGAGCTCATTTTAAAATACAAGTCTCGATCCACTGTACTAATTCCCTTCATAATTTTAAACACTTCAATCATGTCACCTCTTAATCTTCTTTTGCTTAAACTGTAAAGGCTCAGCTCTTTTAATCTTTCCTCATAATTCAACCCCTGTAGACCTGGAATCAGCCTAGTCGCTCTTCTCTGGACCTTTTCTAGTGCTGCTATGTCCTTTTTGTAGCCTGGAGACCAAAACTGCACACAGTACTCAAGATGAGGCCTCACCAGTGCATTATAAAGGTTGAGCATAACCTCCTTGGACTTGTACTCCACAGATCGTGCTATATAACCTAACATTCTGTTAGCCTTCTTAATGCCAAGGGGAAGCCCATACTTGGCAGCCTCTCTCATACTTAAAAGTTTAAACAATTTCTCATGTGACTGAATAACTCCAAGATTCAATAAATTAGTTTTATTTCTCCTGCTTTTGATATTGTGCATTGTAACACACATTATCCCTGTAAACAATATTCCAACAATTTTGTTGTTAACCTATTGATAATTGACCAATCAATTAACCAATAAACTGATAATGAATAAATAAATTCATTAAATTAATCAGTCAATTATTCAATATTGAGCCATCTGCTCAGTTCATATCTGTCACATTTAAAATGGCTAATCCACAATATATTTTATGAACATACTGGATTATATCTACAGTATATGTGATTATTTCTTTTTCTAACATTAGTTTTCTTTTCCATAGGAAACTTCCAGTTTTTTCATCTTGGTCCTCTGAAAAATTGGATGTCCTTGTTGAAGGATCCTTACTGCGTTACTACAGGTTGTAATACTTTTGAATATACAAATACAAGCAAAACAGTTGTATATTTTTGTAGCAACCAGAACTGCATTTGTTTCACTAGGGTACTGCGGAGTTTGGAGAAATCCTGCCATATTAAATAAAGGATGACACACAAAAAAGTAGCCCCACACATGATAAGGAGCCACCAGCTGGATTAAGCTTAAGAAAATATAATCAGATGAAGCTAGTGGGAGTTTCCTCGACACATTTTGTTTTGTGTTGTTATCTCTCTCGTCTTTGTGTGTACTGGAGAGAGAACATGCCGTATTCATTGGAACAGCGTATTTCAGTTGTTCAGTTGCGTAAGATCTCCTTCAAGTTGACAGAATGGATCCTCAAAGCAATATCCTATTACTAGCCAACCCGCGGTGTACCATACACCGCATAATCAGGCCGGTTTTTTAATCATTTTTAAGCACAGGGAGAAAATTTAACATTTGCAAAATCGGTAATGTAATAAATCAGCAAGAAAAGCAACATTGTAACAATGCATGGAACGAACCAACACACAATCGTCCGTGCGGTGTAGCGAGGTGGGAGGGGGGTGTGTACAAAGTGCAGGAGCATCTAAGAAGACGCATGTTTGTTGCGGATGCGAATTGCTGTATGTAGCGTGTACAACACTTTGCTATGCTGCACACGGCCGTGCGTCATAACCGAAAACTCGTTTTTTAAAGACTGCTCACTTCATTGTGTTTTAACCTCAGTTGTAAAGGAATGTTTTAATGATCCCATGGGATACCCCTCGCAAACAGTTTTACACGCTGCATATGGCGATTCATCTCCACGAGAAACATGCCTCTGTTAACAGTCAACGTGTGGGAGGGGGGTGTGTACAAAGGGTAGAGACGAAAACAGTGGGAGCGTAAGAGTCGCACTTAGTGGCAATTCCACGGTTTGCAGCCCAAATGGGGTTCAACGGCTTACCCACACCTAGAAACACGCTCAATCTCATGCATAATTATTTATTGAATGGTAATCACTTCTGGAAAGCCACGGTTGTCTAAAACAGGTTAGTGTGAAAATACAACAGTAAGTGAATGAAAAGATGGAACTTTGGAGAGAGCAAAATACAACACAATAGTGAACCTGCGGCATAACAAACGCTGCATAATTATTTATTGATGGTTGAACACTTCTGGAAAGACACAGGGACACCCCTTGCAAACTGTTTTACACACTGCATACAGCAAATCACATCCGCTAAATGATTTTTCCTAGATGGTTCTGTCGCGTCCACCCTCCCACTCGAAGCATACACACTGCCTGCTCATGTGCCTGGTCGCAAGCCGCGTCCAGCCTCATTCTCGAAGCATACACACCGCCTGGTCATGTGTCCGCTCGCAAGAGAAACTCACGGAGAGCCGCCCACCAGCTGCCTTTGTGTGTGCCTCTGTCTGTCTCTGGCGCGGCTTTCTCTTGCGCTGCCTCTGTGTGAACCGTTTAGGCACAGAGAAGGTCAGCTGCTGACAGAGCGTCTCGACTGTTGCAGGGCCTGCATTGGTGAAGCAGGTGAGACGGTAATGAAACAGAGGCACAGGGCTTATTGGTTTGTAAAGACTGATTCCTTCATTGTGCTTTAACCTCAGTTTTAAAGGATTGTTTTAAGGATCCCATGGGATACCCCTTGCAAACCGTTTCACACGCTGCATATGGCGATGCACCTCCGCGAGAAACATGCCTCTATGAACAGTCAACGTAGCTCGGAGGTACATGACATTAACCTGACCTGCACTGCATGCGGCCTCTACGACAGACGAACATAAATGACGCCATTTTTTCTGTGTCGTCGCGTCCGAGTTGGTGGGTGTGGCCCTGCGAGTTGTCATCGTATCCAATGGTCTTGGAGTTGGTGGGCGTGGCTCCTTCCTGTGTGCGCCATAGGTGTCTCACTTGTCGGCGGCTTAGTCAATCCATGCCCCTTCCGGCGTGCTTTTCATGGTTGTCTTGCCTTAGTGAATCATATATATAGATGTGTGCTTCTGCGAAACACAAAATTCTGCAACTGCAGAAAATACATTGTATTACAAGTTCTGTGAGCAAAACATTAAAAACCAAGATACCTGTATGCCTGTACCCTGAGGTTGCCACAGACGTTGCACATCAACGTGGTGATTATCACACCAGACGGACATGTCACAAAGGTGATTTGCAAGGTACTTCTGAGTCAACAATAACTTGCCTAGGATTTCCAAAGAACATTGTATGGATGTGAGTTTTTTTTATTGTGACATTATTTTACTCTATCATCAGAATTAGGAACCTTAAGAGATATAATGGCTCGAAGAACTTTAAAATTTAATGTTTCCCTGTTTTGTATTTGTAAGTCACCAGATTGCTTTGAACTTGATCACTGACAGGGCCGTCTCAACGTATGGGCATGCTGGGCAGTTGCCCTGGGGCCCCACAAGCCCTATGCTAATCTATGTATGTTGTGACTTGCTGAGGCCTTTAATGCTGTTAAGACAGCCCTGATCAATGAGAAGAGCAATATTTTGTTTAGAGATAGAAATAATTAAAAATAATTAATACGAGAAGTAATGATGATGGCAATGGTCTTAAAACCACAAGGTTCAATTTCTGCCTGTGTGAGCCCAAGGACCTTTTGCTCCAATTGTTAAAAATGTATACATTTTTTTCTTCATTTTGTAAGTTGGTCCTGTGTAAAGGTACAGTAGATTCAGAAAGGTTTCAGACCCCATTGACTACTAGCACACTTCATTGTGTTGCAGATTTAATTTTAAATCAATCCATTTTTGTCCATCAAACTACCTATAATGACAAAGTGAAGACATATTTTTAGAAAGGTTTGCAAATTAAAAAAAATAACAACTGAAATCTGTCATTCATGTAAGTATTCAGACTCTTTGCTGTGGCCTGCCAAATTGTGGTTAACTGCATCCTATTTGCTTTAATTTTCCTTGGAATAAGAAGTCCACCAGTGGCAAATTGAACTGATTGGACATTGTTTAAAAAGGCTCATGCATGTGTATGTAAGTTCTCACACATCACAATGGAGGGCAAAAACCAAACCACAAAGTCCAAGAAACTCTCTGTAGACCTCCACGATGAAAATTGTGGTGAGGCACAGATCAGGACGAGTGTATAAAACTTTGAGTGTTACCAGATTAACAGTTACCTCAAAAATTATGAAATGGATGAGGTTTGGAACCACTAGAACTCTTTATAAAGTTTGCTGTCCAACCAAATTGAGAAACTGGGCAAGAAAGGCTTTGGGCAGGGAGGTGAACAAGAACCTAGTGGTCACTGTAACACATTTTCAGAAGGCCTCTTCTGAGACAGAAAAAACAGTTACCATCTCAGTAGCATTCCATTACAGTAATAAGGTGTTTAAGGTAGAATGGAGTTTGTCAAGCCACATTTTAAGGACCATGGGAGTATGAGAAACAAATTTTCTCTGGTCTGGTGAGAAACAAATTTACCTTTTGGGGCAGAATTCCAAGCACTATGTCTGACATAGACCTGGCACTGGTCATCACCTGCCTAATACCATCGCTAAGGTGAAGTGTGGTGGTGGCAACTATAAGCTGTGGGAGTGCCTCTCAGTGGCATGGACAGACAAGACTGGTCAGAAAGGAGGGAAGGATGAATGCCTCCAAATACAGAAAGGTCCTTAAAGAAAACCTGCTCCATAGTGCATATGACCTCAGACTTTAGTATACAGCTAAGAAAGTGTTGAAATGGTTTCAGGGAAGCTTTCTGATTGCTCCTGAATGGCCCAACCAAAGCCCAGACTTAAACACCATAAAACATCTGTAGGCAGTTTACAGATGCTTCCAATGATATAAACTGGCCAAATCTAGGTTTGCATAGCTTATAGGGATTTACCCTAGAAGACTCAAAGTCGTATTTGCTGCCAAAGAAGCTTATTAAGGGTGTGAATACTTACATGAATGAGAGAGTTCAGTATTCAGTCATTGTCTAATCTGCTATATCCTAACACAGGGGTCTACCGGAGCCAATCCCAGCCAACACAGGGTGCAAGGCAGGAACAAACCCTGGGCAGGGCGCCAGCCCAACACAGGGCACACACACACACAGGACAATTTAGGATCGTTAATGCATCCAACCTGATGTCTTTGGACTGTGGGAGGAAACTGGAGCACCCGGAGGAAACCCTCACAGGGAGGACCTGGGAAGCGAACCCAGGTCTCCTTACTGCGAGGCAGCAGTGCTACCACTGCGCCACCGTGCCGTCCCATTTCAGCATTCATTTTTATTACATTTTTGAAGCTTTCTGAAAGCATGCTTTTAATTTACCGTTATGAATTATTGATTATAGATGGCAAATTTATCAATTGTTAAATCTTTAACTCAGCGAAATGTGCAGAAAGGTAAGGGCTCTGAATATTTTCTGAGTCCATTGTATTGGCCAAATATATAATAAGGGTAATTAGAAATAATTTAGAAGTAAAATTCAAATTAAACTGACTAGCGCTACAGCAACACAGCATTTAGCAAAATGAAAAGGCCTCCTTTAAATCTCAGTCCAGATACTGTCTGTCTAGAGTTTGCTCCTTATCCACATTTCTTGAGTTTTTCTATGGGTACTCTACTTTTTCTCCCACGTGCTAAACATATGGTGTGATATAGCGGGTCCATAGCTTAGAAGAAAAGGCCAGCTTTTAAATAAATAACTACCACACTCCTGGCTTATAGTGGGGGCGTGGTAGTGTGGCTGCAGCGGATCTCGGAGAGACATGGTGTGGGCGTTTCCTCGCTTAACACTAGAATTACCAGAGCCTATTACAAAACTCGTAAATCCGGCCCACCTTAAATCTGTTCGCACCTCTCCGTCAGCGTCTTTTGTCCTGTAAATGTGCCGATTAAGACAAGCAGCAAGCAGTCTGCTCTTCCATCCCCCTATTGGAGAGTGTTCACTAAGTTCTCCCAGCTCATGTCTTGTTTGATTATCTGGGAGTGAACTTCTGGAGTTTTAGAGTGGAAATAATAGATTGTTATTTGGAATACATGTATTTCATGTGTGTAAAATTTCTACAGTAATCTGTGTAAACACATTGTTAAAACAGAATTTTTTTCATATTTTAATAATAAATGTTATAAAATGTACGAATAAACTATAGAATGTGTGAAGTCTGAAGTCCAAAGATCAAATAAACACTTTCACAAAAGGTTCAAGGACAATATGACAGCTTCCGTAGCGTAGCGGTAAGATTTTCAGTTTTATTCTCTCAATCACGATCACGCTTTAACATATCGCTGCCCAACCCCCCCCCTTCTGATCTGACTTTAAGTAACAGTGCCAGCGTAAATTCACAACCTATCTGACACTGTTCGCTTTCAAATAATATTGCATTAGTGCGATGACGTTTTGTGATTGGTACTATTCAGGTCATAAAATGATTTCTTCAGAATGTCACATATATTGTCTCTTTCTTTCAGGTGTGTAACAGAAACCACAGCATAGAGAGAAGTGTGTGCATTGCAACAGGTACACATGTTGTAAATGTAGGAAAGATTGTCCTTTTGCAAATTTGATGATTGCATATAGCGCTGAACTAACCTCATAAAAGGTCATAAAATTAATAATTCCAAATATCATATATACCTATATCTCTGGTTTTTTTTTTGACATCATAAATAGTGATGAGCGAGCATGCTCGGCCGAACATGTTGTGAACGGAACCCAGGCACAGACAGGCAGACATGTTGTTTTCCACCACCACACGTTTATTTACACTATATACAAAGTCAAAAGTCAGTACACACAAACTCCAAAGTGCAGGCCTCTCTCACTCTTGCCTTTCTTCGGGCCGCCTTCACTCTTGCTCCTCTTGCTTTATCCTTCTTCCACCCGACTCCAGCCTCAAATGAAGGGAGGCGGCCCCTTTTATTCACACCCGGATGTGCTCCAGGTGCTTCCCGGCAATCTCCCACCGACACGCCCCAGTGTGGCGGAAGTGCCAGCTGTACTCCCGGAAGCACTCCGGGTGTCCCTGCTTCTCTTCCCCCCAGCACTTCCTGGTGTGGCAGAAGTGCTGAGGTCCAGGGTTCCCAAGGCATTGGGGCACCCCCTGGCAGCGACCACGGGCCCCTACAGGGTTGGGCTTCCAAGCCCTCTACCCGTGGCCCCCAACACAACCAGGGCGGTCACCCACTCATGGTCTGGAGGAGGCACAAGCCCTCCTCCGGTCCTCCTGGGCGTCCCGGCTGGGTACCATCCGCAGCCGTCCACCACAATGTGTTTGGCTCGAGCATCGCTATGCTAGGAGCATGGCGCTACTCGAACGAGCACCACATGTGCTCGTGTGCCATGCTCGAGTCTCCGCCCCCCACGTTTCACGGGTTGGAGACAGCCAATCAAGGGGCAGGTAAGTACTGCCCTCACTGTAATGCCAGTAGCCATGTCAGGTCCTGGCATTACAGTGATTGGATGGCCAGAACACGTCATCAGGTGCTATATATGCAGGCACTGTCATATAATGTTTTAGAGCATCATTTTTCCTGTAAAATTGATTTTTTGGGGGGGTTTTGGGCATGTTTTTGTCAGTCTGTAAAAGTGGCGTACAACTCGGACAAATTGGTTCCCAGCAGCGACTTGGGAGTCCAAGATGCATCCAGACATCGTCCCCATGCTGTTCCCGGTCCATTTGGGGTTGGTGTTTTTGTCACTTTCTGATCTTTTCCAATGGACCAGGCACCCTCCCCTCTTCAGAGCAGGGGGTGCCTGGTTGTCTCCCATTGACTTACATTATACTCGGGTGTTCGGTAGAGCACACGAATATCGTGAGGTGATTTCGGACCAAACACCCGAACACTTTGGTGCTCGCTCATCACTAATCATAAACCATAAGGTCCATACTAATTCTGTGGGAGCAGGAACACTCAATAAAACTGAATTTAAAAAAAATCAAGTTAACAGTGAGATACGAAGAAGGCAGATTCGCCAGCGTTTGTGTGTCAGCTTTTATCCCTCCAGATCAGAGAGTGTCCAGTTCCATTGCCTCAAAACACCACTCACATCTACAAATACAAATACAATACAAATAAAAACTAACAGCATCAGATCCCTAGGGCAGTAGTATGTATCGCGATCGTGAAGTGAGGTGAAAAAAAAGGTAACTTTTGCAAGTACAGTACTATAAATGTACACGGTCTGTTACAGATGCAAACCAAATGTATGTGTGTACTGTATAATATTAACAATAAGAGCAACTCACTACTGAAAATGACAAATATAGGAGGCAGTGGGGATTGAACTGGTGGCCTCTTGATTACAAGTCAGCAAATCTTACTGTTACGCCATGGAAGCTGTTGTATTGTCCTTAAACCTTTTGTGAAAGTGTTTATTTGATCTTTGGACTTCAGGCTTCACACATTCTATAGTTTATGCCATATATTTTGTAATATTACTAAAATATGAAAAAGTTTCTGTTTTAACAATGTGTTTACACAGATTACTGTAGAAACGGAACACACATGAAATGCATGTGTTCCAAATAACGATCTATTATTTCCACTCTAAAACTCCAGCAGTTCACTCCCAGATATTCAAACAAGGCATGAGCTAGGAGAACTTAGTGAACATTCTGCAATGGTGGGGGATGGAATAGCAGGCTGCTTGCTGCTTGTCTTTATCGGCACATTTTTGGGACAAAAGATGCTGACGGAGAGGTGCGAACAGATTTAAGGTGGGCCGGATTTACGAGTTTTCTCGTAGGCTCTGGTAATTCTAGTGGTAAGTGCACAGGTGAGGAATCATCCGTTGATGCCGGGAACTGCTAATCGCCACACCTGAATCGCGTCCCCATTATAAATAGGAGAAGTGCGAGTGCAGAGGCAGGGAAAATTGAAAGTAAGAAGGGAGATTAGAGAAGGAAGAAGAAAGCTGGAAGCTGAAAGCTGATGCCAATATGAGCGAGCGAGCGAGAGCAGACTTGCTGTATGAAGGACAGGCAGCTAGGAGAAGTGAGCCCCAGCGGGGTGTTTGGCTGGCACCCGGGGGCAGATTGATTGAGTGCTTGTGAGGAGCAGGAGTGACCAAAAGGAGGTTGGCTCACCAGGTAAGGCCGCGGAAGGCAGTGGGAGTCAGTGGCTTGGGAGGTGGAAGCCCCAGCGTGAGCGACCTGGTCACTGGGGGACCCAAGTCCTGGTCTGGTGAGAGCCAGGGACCGAAAAGCTTCCAGACCAGCAAGAAGAGAAGGTCATTTGCAGATAGGGCAACTCCTCTGGTGCATAGACCAGATGGGAGAAGCAGGGGAGCCGCCAGTTGAAGAATGCACCGGGTTTTGTTTTTAAAGGACTGCTTCCAGCAATCGTTTTAACCTTGTTTTAATTAATTTTATTTATTGGATTTTAACCTCCACATTTTCACTGTTTTTAATGGATTATTTATTTAATGAGGTATGGAGAACTGCACTTTATGTGGACACTTTTGTTTTTGGTTTTGTGTGTTATTAAAATAAAAGCACTTCTGCACTTTTGCACCTTTCCCCTTGCTTCCTTGATGTCCTCATTGTCCAGCTCATCTGGTTACATTACCGACAGTGTCGGGTTCAAGAGGCTCCCTAAAAGGAAGTGCAAGCCATGGAGTAGAACCCACATCATCCCACATGGATGTTACAGCAGGTTAAGTGGCAACTTTAAATAGGCCCCTTATCAGTGAGTGTGACTTTCTGGGGCAAACAATGAGCAGTTGCTTCCAGGATTGGCTCTAGCATTCAAAAACATTCAATGGATGGATTTTATTAAATTGAATATGTACTCTAATTTCCTCCCACATACCAAAGATGGCCAGGTTAAGTCTTCCAGGGACACTTAACCAGCCCAGTGTGAAGTAGTGTGTCATGTGACAGACTGATACCCCTTCTAGGACAGAACTTCATGCTCACTATGATTGCAACAAAGAGCATATACAGTGATGTGAATAACTATTTGCCCCCTTAATGATTTCTTATTCTTTTGACACTCAAAATGTTTCTGATCATCAAACACATTTAACCATTAGTCAAATATAACACAAGTAAACACAAAATGCAGTTTTTAAATGATGGTTTTTATTATTTAGGGAGAAAAAAACCTACATGGCCCTGTGTGAAAAAGTAATTGCCCCCTTGTTAAAAAATAACCTAACTGTGGTGTATCACACCTGAGTTCAATTTCCGTAGCCACCCCCAGGCCTGATTACTGCCACACCTGTTTCAATCAAGAAATCACTTAAATAGGAGCTGCCTGACACAGAGAAGTAGACCAAAAGCACCTCAAAAGCTAGACATCATGCCAAGATCCAAAGAAATTCAGGAACAAATGAGAACAGAAGTAATTGAGATCTATCAGTCTGGTAAAGGTTATAAAGCCATTTCTAAAGCTTTGGGACTCCAGCGAACCACAGTGAGAGCCATTATCCACAAATGGCAAAAACATGGAACAGTGCTGAACCTTCCCAGGAGTGGCCGGCCGACCAAAATTACCCCAAGAGCGCAGAGACGTCTCATCTGAGAGGTCACAAAAGACCCCAGGACAACGTCTAATGAACTGCAGGCCTCACTTGCCTCAATTAAGGTCAGTGTTCACGACTCCACCATAAGAAAGAGACTGGGCAAAAACGGCCTGCATGGCAGATTTCCAAGACGCAAACCACTGTTAAGCAAAAGAACATTAGGGCTCGTCTCAAATTTGCTAAGAAACATCTCAGTGATTGCCAAGACTTTTGGGAAAATACCTTGTGGACTGATGAGACAAAAGTTGAACTTTTTGGAAGGCAAATGTCCTGTTACATCTGGCGTAAAAGGAACACAGCATTTCAGAAAAGAACATCTTACCAACAGTAAAATATGGTGGTGGTAGTGTGATGGTCTGGGGTTGTTTTGCTGCTTCAGGACCTGGAAGGCTTGCTGTGATAGATGGAACCATGAATTCTACTGTCTACCAAAAGATCCTGAAGGAGAATGTCCGGCCATCTGTTCGTCAACTCAAGCTGAAGCGATCTTGGGTGCTGCAACAGGACAATGACCCAAAACACACCAGCAAATCCACCTCTGAATGGCTGAAGAAAAACAAAATGAAGACTGGAGTGGCCTAGTCAAAGTCCTGACCTGAATCCAATTGAGATGCTATGGTATGACCTTAAAAAGGCGGTTCATGCTAGAAAACCCTCAAATAAAGCTGAATTACAACAATTCTGCAAAGATGAGTGGGCCAAAATTCCTCCAGAGCGCTGTAAAAGACTCATTGCAAGTTATCGCAAACGCTTGATTGCAGTTATTGCTACTAAGGGTGGCCCAACCAGTTATTAGGTTCAGGGGGCAATTACTTTTCACACAGGGCCATGTAGGTTTGGATTTTTTTCTCCCTAAATAATAAAAACCATCATTTAAAAACTGCATTTTGTGTTTACTTGTGTTATATTTGACTAATGGTTAAATGTGTTTGATGATCAGAAACATTTTGTGTGACAAGCATGCAAAAGAATAAGAAATCAGGAAGGGGGCAAATAGTTTTTCACACCACTGTACAGTAAAGGAGTCTGATCGATAACTAAAATTCCATTCATTTATTTTCATAAGTCTGTCATTTCTGTTCTGTGGTACTTGAGCTTAAGCGTATACCAGTGGCAATGCAGAATGTAGTTCTGAGCAACACACCATTCTAGTGCTACTTTATAATCATGATTTGACCCGATTGCAAACTAAGGCAAAGGAAAGACAAATGTGGAAACTCCGACAGCTCTGTGAGGTAGGAATGTTAGCTGTTATGCCAGTGATTTGTCGAGAATAGTAAAATACATGATGAAATAAAAAGAATATAATAATAATAACAAAAAAAATCAAGACTGTAACGATACACATCAGACTGCCAGCAATGTTCACCAGAGAGCCAGATTAAAGGAAGCTTAGTAATAAAGGCTATTATTTACTTCAGCAAAAATGAGTATGAAATTACATGTACATAATACATTTTTGTCTTTATTGAATGACAGTACTGTTCTAAAAAATCATGGCAGAGTACAAGCAAAGATAAGCCATTCTTTGTTTAAGGCAACCTTTTTTTAAAAAAAGGTTAAAGATAAAAAAAAATTTGAAATGTCATCCCCTCCTCCAAGAAGCCATCTTATGTGGCCTTCAAGAAAGGCTATTACTGTAAATCTCATCATTACACTGATAGCCCTCTTGTGATGCCAGTCCTCTCAAATTAATGAACAAGATAGTGAAAATGCTTTACAATGAAACCTCCATGATGCTCCATGGAGTTCAGAACACCATGAATTTCATCATTTAAATAAGCCACTGGTGACTTCAGGCGTTCTCAGTTTGCAGGTTGTTATTTTGTTTATTAGTCCTCAGTAGAGCAGTAATACAGGTGTGTCATCTATTTTATTATCTTTTTTTTGCAAATATTGTTTAATTCACTACTAGTTTTTCTTCAGTAAATTAAAAAATGAATGTGTGCTCATATTTAGTTCCAATAAAGAATTTATTTTAGCATTCACTTTGAAAAATATGAAAACAATCAAACTGAAAACCGTTTGGATTTTAGGTTTCACATCTTCTTCTAAAAGATGGAATAATACACTAAATAAGATAACACCCTCTTCATTTCAGACTCAAGTTCACAGTGGCTTTATTTTCCATTTATAATAATACTGCGTGTTAAGTTTCTCTGCCTTTATTTGTATTAGACTGTGTCAGAAAATTGGTAGACATCAGATATTTGCCAGACTACTGAAAACAGCCTGACATGGACAGTCAGAGAGACAGAAATAGTCCATTTTACACTTGGTCAGTCCACACAATGATGATATGAGTCTGTCTTGATAACAACAATGACAACATTTATTTAAATAGCACATTTTAATACAAACAATGCAGCCCATAGTGCTTTACAAGATGTCAAGGAAAAAAGTTACTAGAAAAGACAAAACCAATAAGATTAGGCAAGAATATTAAAGAATAAATAACAAAAAACAATTCAATATGACTGCGGTGGGCTTTTGACATTGACATCACAGATGATCGCAGATGATCCTAACACCCCAACTCTAATTAGAAAAATGCTGGAATTGAAAATGAACAAAATGATTTTATTCAGTAAGCATTATGATAAAGACATCTACAAAGTGATTAGTTTTGATTGAATGAAGTGATGAATTTCATATGTTGTGTGTATTGAGTGGCAGATATTAAAATCAATTGAGTAGCCCTTCAGAGAGCTTCACAGTATGTAACACAAGAATAAAAATATTATTTTTAATTTGGCATGCTTTCTACAGCCCTTAATTCCAAATTAGATGGTTAAAAAGTCTTACATCTTGCTACCAAAAAATTAGGATATAAGGACACATTATCACTTCAGCTAGTTGTTTTACTATACTATAACTCCAGTGGCTCAAAATTTTACTTGTAAACAATCTTTACAAAATTAGAAGATGAGTTTATTTAACAAGGACAGATAATAAAACAATTAAAGAGTAAAGAAGCCTTATGCTTTTAAGATTAGTCAGCTTTAGTCAAACTTACAAAATTTGCCAATATTCTCTTAAACATAATGTTCTTGTAATTTATCCATGTACTGCTTGTCACAAAAATATTACACTTTCCTCTGTAATAACAAGCAGAGAAAATAAAAAGTGTTGGGGCACCCATGGGCAAATACCATATAGCTAAAATGGAAAAAAAAACAAACCATTTTAATAGCATTATAGATAGCGTCTTTTCAGACAGGAGTCTTGTTCTGACTGCTCAAAATGGTGGCGTCTGGTTATGTTGATTTTCAGCAGGAAGAAGTGGGTCCAGGCAGCCGGACACCAGAAGTGATGCTGGTGGTAGAAAAGCTGTCACTCTTCTGGTCTGCACAAAGAGGAAAAAAAACAACATTATCACAGTGCGCCAACCACCAGAGCAGCAGTGGATTACCATCACCAGAGCCCTTACCAGGGGTGGCGAACTCCAGGCCTGGAGTGCCGCAGTGGCTGCAGTTTTTCATTCTAATCCTTTTCCTAATCAGTGACCAGTTTTCACTGCTAATTAACTCCTGTTTCCTTCATCGTAATAGCCCTGTTCTTAAGGATTCATTCCTCTGAAATGATTCCTTTTTTTCATTAAATGGCAGCCAAACATAAATGAGGCATGAAATGAGCCAACAGATGACCAGCTAAATCGGGGCTTCAGTTTCCAACCAGTTTCACAATGAGAAGCAGATTCTTGCTGTTAATTAAACCCGTTATTTAATTCCATGGGTTGTTGCTGCTCTCATTCTGCCACAGCAGACATTTCCAGAACTGTTGATTTTTCTGTTTTTTCTAAGACCACCCTCACAATGTTTTGGTGAGCTGAGAGATCAGCCTTACTGAGACCTCCACCTTTTTTTATTTTCACATATTTTGTGATGGGCACAGGTGAGCTGGTCATATGGATTCTTGTTTTGTGTCTCATTATTGTTTGGCTGCTAATTAAGAAAAAGGAAACAACTAATTAAAATTAAGGCAAAAGAAGTTAATTAGCAGCAATAACTGGTCACAAATTAAAAAGATGGTTAGAATGAAAACCTGCAGCCACTGCGGCCCTCCAGGACCGGAGATCGACACCCGTGCCTTAAACTGCCCCCTATATGCCAGGCACGTGTGTGACACTTCCAAGCACTTTACAAATTAATTTTCATAACATTACCTTAGTAAGGGTGGCACGGTGGCGCAGTGGTAGCGCTACTGCCTCGCAGTTAGAAGACCCGGGTTCACTTCCCGTGGAGTTTGCATGTTCTCCCCATGTCTGCGTGGGTTTCCTCCCACAATCCAAAGACGTGCAGGTTAGGTGGACTGGCGATTCTAAATTGGCCCTAGTGTGTGCTTGGTGTGTTTGTGTGTGTCCTGCGGTGGGTTGGCACCCTGCCCAGGATTGGTTCCTGGGATTGGCTCCAGCAGACCCCCGTGACCCTATTTGGATTCAGCGGGTTAGTAAATGGATGGATGGATGGATTACCTTAGTATATTCTGACAGTTGCAGCAGACTTTTCTAATGCATTATTAACTAATAATTATTATTTATTTTTTTAAAGGCATGGAACAATCGTTATCTCCAATACATCTGATTGCAGTTTTATGGTGGTAGTTAAATATGTAAGTATTTCCAAAAATGTGCTATTAATAAAATGTAAAATGTTACCACTTCCATTTAACTTTTTACTAGTTTTGTTCCCTGTGGTGGGCTGGTGCCCTGCCTGGGGTTTGTTTCCTGCCTTGCGCCCTGTGTTGGCTGGGATTGGCTCTAGCAGACCCCCGTGACTCTGTAGTTAGGATATAGCGGGGTGGATAATGGATGGATGGATGGATAGTTTTGTTCCCTTGACGTTCCCCAAGCAGTTGAATATCTTAGGGTTTATAGATTTGGAAATGGTTAAACAATCTATTTTAAAAAGCACAATCATAATTTACAAACAGTAGCCCATTAACTGTGTAAAATATGTATTGTATCAAACTTCTATTTCACATTTTTTATTTATTTTTTGAAACAGTGTAGCATTGTTATTGAGAAAGCTAAGGGGTCTCTGTATTTTATGGATCAGATGGGAGACCTCACAAAGGCAGCAAACTGAAGGCTTTTGGATTAAAATATCATTTTAGGAGAAGTAATTGTATACCAAGAATCAAACATTTTACAAAATTTTATGCAAGGTGTAACATTCAGGTCCATTCAGGAGCTTCGTTAAATGTGTTAAATTTTTATTTAATTACTTCATTATACTGTATACAGAGACTAATAGTGAAACAGGAAAGACTTTAAAAATCAATAAACAAACAAGGTATCACTAGCTAAGAAGAAGGCAAGGTCCGCTCCAAAACAAGGCCAGAGGTAGAGTCATTCGAACAGAGGGTGGCACGCAAGAGAAGAGGGCTCTGCCCAGTTCCCCACTCCTGATGTCACGCTTCCCCCTCTCCTCGGCCCACAGCCTCTGTCTCAGATTAGCATGAATATATTGTTCCTGCAAGCAAACTATGATTCTTCTTATGATGCACGATGACAGAAGTCACAAAATCAACTGGAATGTTGAAGCAAATTATAGAAAAAAAATCCGTTAAGTAGTTCTCTTGTGAAAAGCGGACAGACATAAAGACAGACAGACAGACATTGGATTTTATATATACAGAGATATCACATTTTTGTTATTTATCAGTTTTGTAACAGTGAGCCAGTCCTATACTAAATTACCAGTGATAATTGAATGTAATTGCTTCTGCCCTGTTCTAGCTGGGATATGCTCCAGCGACCCTGCTCTGGATTCAGTGGTTTGGAAGATGTCATGACATTAGGAGACCTAAGATTGGTCTCACATTCAGAGGGGTCCTCTCTTTTCGAGTCCGTGGTCTGGTCTGACAGGTGTGACTTGAACCCTCAGACACTTCGCCAGACACCAGGTAAAAGTCCAATAGTGGACTTTATTAATAGACAAGAGTGCACAAAGCACCCTCCTTTCCACAATACTCATAAATCAATACACTAATCAATAATCCAATCCTCCAACTCTCTCAGACGCGTTGCCACCCTTCCACCCAGCTCAGCTTCTGGGATTTCCCACAGTCCTTTTATACTTGTTGACCCAGAAGTGTTTCTTTCCCTCAGTCCATGTGATTCTTAACACTTCCGGGTCAGGTGAAAACTCCTTTTCTTCATCCCGGAAGTACGTCATTTTTTCTGTCCCTATGACTAGGACGTACTTCCGGGTCATAGTGCACATAGCAATCCCTGGGCCTCCCTGCAGCATCCCCTTGCGGTCCCCATGGTATCCAGCAGGGCTGTGCAGTAAAACTCCAATGTCCATGAGGCCCTGCTGGAATTCGGGGCACCTCCATGTTGCAGGGAGGGCTCCATCCGGCGGCCTGGGGGTATTGGCCGGGATGAACGGCCGGCCATATCCCACACAGGGTTCTGTCAATCAGGTGACCTCATATAGAGTGGCAGAAGCAGAAGAGGGTGAGCATTAGTCACCTTAGACAGAAAGTAACATCACAGTTCCTCAAGATTATGCAAATGGTAATCGGGTCAGTGGCATTGTTACACCCAAAATCTTCCCCATAAAGTAAGATGAACCAAAGCTTGTGTGTTTGACAGCAGTCTTTTACACTCACAATGACATGTGATCAACATTCTGGTTTTAGGTATGGATGAAAAATTCTGAAAATGTAGGTATTTTTATATAATAGATTGTGGTGTCTGACCACAGAACCCCAGAATGCAAATGTTCATTTTGTGATTGGTCTGAAAAGTGGGATGGGAACTTTGTTTTTTTTTATGTACAATGCATCTTGGGTGCTCATGGCGGTGAAGAAATAAGAAAATGGAAAAGTACGCATCTCTGAGGTCTGAGAGAAATAATTATGGGATGCACTCTGGGCCCCCTGGAGGTTGTAGCAAAGGAGAGAATTAAAAGAAAACTAAGTGCCATTAAGAACAATGCTACACATCCACAGGGGTCTCTGACACCCTAACACTGAGGACTTAAGCCAAGGAATTATTCAGCAGAAGTGTGTCTGAGAAATGCCTGCATAACGCCTCACAATGACTGTGACAGCCAAGTCAGAAGTTTTCTTTCTTTTTAATTTTCTTCTTTGTTCAAACCAAAGTGTGTGAGTATATTTATTTATTTGTTTACCTATTTACTTACATATCTACCAGTATATGTATTTATTTATTTATTTAAAGAGCTACTGTAAAGAGCCAAATTTTCCATAGTGGAAAAATAAAATTCTACCTCTAACAGAAGTGAGTAAATTTAAGCAGATTTACATCTTGGATAAGCAACTTCGACATACAGCACATAAGTATTGCCTACAACTACCATCAACTGACATGAAAAAATGCAATAAATGTTATTGCTTACTACATGCATTTCAAATAAAATTCCACAAGACAGCACATCACAAACATTAATGCTGAATATGTACAACAGAGTGTAATGGCTTTCTGGACTGAAAATTCATTTATATTATATGGTGTGACTAGTGGCATTTTTTCTGTTTACTTAACACAGCATTTGATATAGGATTCTCAACGGCATTGGCAATGATGAAAAACATCAGTTTGCAGAACCACATCACCAAGATGGAAGTGCAGTTTTAGAATGGATGTTTTATACAACAGCATTTGTTTATATAGTACATTTTCATACTATAATATAACTCAAAGTGCTTTACAAGAAAGAAAGTTATAAGAAGAGAAAAATAATTAAGATTAGGCAATAATATATTAAAGAATAAATAACAACAAAACAAGGAAAGGTCAGATGGCCAAAAGGACAGAAAAAACTAAATAAAAAAAAAAAACTCCAGCTGGAAAACAAAAACCAAAATCTGCAGGGGTTCCAATGCCAAAAGTCTGCCCAGTCCCCACTGGATATTCAACCTAACATAAGTGTTCCTAAATCAGACCTCGTAGTTTTCATGCATCACGTGATAGGATTTGGTGAAGATGGTCTTGTGGACAGCTGAGATACCCACCTTCATTCCAACATCTCAGGGTGTGGCAAGATGCCTTGATCAGGTGGTGGTAGCGCAGATCGCCAAAATAGAAGGACCGGAAAGAAACAACAGAGAAAAGAGGGGATTAGTACAAACAGCAGATCCCTGAAAAACATGACAATTCTATTTCCATATATTCTATTACGAATACAACTGAAACATAGCCACAAAATAGACAAATTAAAATAGTGACTTTTTAGTAGTTTTTTTTTTTTTTAAATGTTCCACAATATTAGCCTGACAAATTTCTGTTGGTAAAATATTCCAGATTTTAGGTACATAAAAGCAAAAGGGCCAGTCACCACTTTTAAGATTAAAATAGATTATGGGAAGGCGTTATCTAAATAAAATGTATTATTATTATATTGGAAAAATTTGTGATGTGCCATCTATTACAATGAAAAATGAAAATAATTTTATTACTTCACGCTTTACAATATAAATAGCAATAAATGGCACAAATTGTAACGTTAAATATACCCAACAGATTGTTCATTCCACATAGACAGAAATTGGTTAATATTACCGTATAAACCCGCAGATAAGTTGGGGTTTTGATTTTACCGTATAATTTCCGGTATTTTATAATGTCTGTTGTATAAGTTGAATAAATTTGTGTGAATTTCCCCTTGGGATTAATAAAGTATCTATCTATCTATCTATCTGAAGAAAACTCACATTATTGGTGCAAGAGATTATAATATGCTAACACCCACCTGAGAGAGTAACCATAGAGCACACTGCCTTTTCTTCTATGTATTGTGCCTAGGTGACCACATGGTAATACCCGAACTATTCCGAGGCGAAGTTTGCACTGTTTTGTGTTTTTTGTATCTCACATCCTCAACACCTTGATCATAAAAACATCTCTTATCTACGATGAAGCGTTCGATCAGAAGAAAATATGAAGCTGGTTTTAAATTAAAGTTGTTGAAGTGGCAAAAGAAATTGGCAATTGCGCTGTTGCAACAAAATTTGATGTGTCTGAGAAACTGGTGCGAGACTGGGGGAGGCAAGAAGATGTAAAAAAAAATGTAAGTGTCGTATTTTTGAACAGGTGTATAAGTCGGGGTCTGATTTTATTATCAATTTTTTTAGTTTCAAGATCCCAACTTATACGCAATTATATACAGTATATAGGCTATATTAAGTGTACAGTAATCCCTCGCTATATCGCGCTTCGACTTTCGCGGCTTCACTCTATCGCGGATTTTAAATGTAAACACATCTAAATATATATCACAGATTTTTCGCTGGTTCGCTGCTTTCTGCGGACAATGGGCCTTTTAATTTAGGTTACATGCTTCCTCAGTTTGATTGCCCAGTTGATTTCATACAAGGGACTCTATTGGCGGATGGCTTAGAAGCTACCCAATCAGAGCATGTATTACATATTAACTAAAACTCCTCAATGCTATAAGATATGCTTCCCGCGTGGCGCTTGTTTTGTTTGTTTCTCTCTGTCTCTCTCTGCCTGACGGAGGGGGTGTGAGCAGAGGGGCTGTTTACACAGTGGTTGTTTGCCTAGAAGATAGGACGCTCCTCTACAAAATGCCGCTTTATCGCGGTGCTTCTGTATACTTAAAAGCACGTATTGATTTTTTGATTGTTTGCTTTTCTTAGCGAGCTCTCTCTGACATTATCTGCTCTTCACGGCGCTCCTTTGAAGATAAGATATGTTTGCATTCTTTTAATTGTGAGAAAGAACTGCCATCTCTGTCTTGTAATGAAGCACAGTTTAAACGTTTGACTAAAGGGTGTTATTTCATGTATAGAGGGCTCTAATAATGTTAACAGTGTGGGAGAGTTTATAAGGGCTTAAAATATATAAAAATAACCATACAAACATGTGGTTTCTACTTCGCGGATTTTCACCTATCGCGGGGGGGTCTGGAACGCAACCCCCGCGATCGAGGAGGGATTACTGTATATTATATTGCAATGCACGGTGGCACAGTTCTCTTTATGTCTACATGTGTTTCCTCTGGGTACTTTAGTTTTTACCAGACATCTCAAAGACATCATAACCATAACATTCTCAGACCAGCTTAAATCATTTCATGATTGCAGGGTACTGTAGACTGTGCTGGCAACACTTAATGCAAGGCATGAAACATCTCTGGACAGAACATCTTCCTATTTCACAGCTCATTCACACACTGGGCTTTTTTTTTTAAACCATCAGTTAAATTAACCAGCAATTATTTGGGGAGGTTGGAGGGAAACTGAAGTATGCATAGGAAAACATATCACAGAGGAATAAAGTGCAAATTGGATCCATGAGGTGGCAGCACTACTCACTGAGCCAACCCAAAGAAATCAGTGCTACATTAAGGGCACCCTAAACTACCTCATTTTGAGAGGGGGTCTGTGTGTGACTGTGTGCGTAATGCACTGGTGCTCTGCCTAGGGTTGCTTCTTACCTAATGCTTTTGGAATGGGAAACCACTTCTCTATATCATGTAAAAGATAAGGGGATGCCAGTCTTTCTTAGGACTCACTCATGGTCGCAACCATACCATGCCCATTTAGAATCGTACCATATTTGCCTGTTATTTTTCTTAAGTGTGCTTTGTATTAGTATATTTGATAATTAACATTGCAACACAATGACTATTCTGTTCTGAACTGTACAGTTTTAAAACTGATCAAGCTCTGTTTAACTGAAATGCACTTTGAATCTCAAACTAATCTTCAGCCATAGCAGTCCATATATATGTTTTCCTTCACAGGTGATGTCCTAACTTCTGCACCCCACTCCAACATTTCCTTAGACAATGGCAATGACGGCTATCCTTGTCATAAAGACTTCTGTCAAATGTACCTTAATAATCAGTGATTTTCAGTGTTCCTCTTTACTTTGAAAAGCATATATGGTATATGTTGTACAGTATTTTAGTTCTGAAAGGAAAATAGAAAGGTAGGAGATGCCCTTATAATCTAAGATAGTCAGGGTTCATTATATCCTGCCTTTAAGATATTTAGCACCTTCGACATTCTCATTTTCCTCATCAGGTTTCTGTAGATGTACGTGTGAAGTAGGCAGACATATCTCCCCGCAGGAGTCTGAAAAAGTTGTCACGTCGTATATAAGAATGATGCTGTTAAGTGTCAGTTTGAGAATCTCTCTCCATTGTGAATATACAGTGAGTAACTGAGTGGCACTCTGAACTGATGATAAGGAGGATACTTCATGCAGCGGGACTCCTTTCAACCTCATTAGCATGGGTCACCAATTCACATATCTAAATATGTACAGATGAATTGCTTTGAAGAAAATCGGCTCTTGTCTGATGCCTTTGGGTAATTAAATGATATGTCAGAGATATGGCTGCCTGCAATACTGTAGTGCTAGTTAATTGTTATCTGGCACGCAATGGCTGGGGCTCCTAGCCTTATATTATTATTTTTTTTTTCAGGGCCGTTGTCAGCTAGTGACACATTTACCGATGCCAGAGAGGACAGCTGACAACCCTTGTGATGCCTACAAGAAGAGAGATGAACTGCTCCTGCGGGAATTTCCCACACTGCCTTTCCTACGAAACAAGATGACTCAAAGTAAGGCAGGAATAAGTTATTGTTAACACTGCTATTTCTGACTACCCAATAGTGCATCTGAAAAGTTTCATCCTCCTTTTTCTTCTTCTTCTTGTTATTATTGGTTTTGCCCTGGTAGCACACTGTTTTGGATGAACCCCAGTTTAATTACACGGCAAAGACACCAACATGCACTCGTAATGGGGAGACGTTTAAACCATTGATGAACCTGAAAGTCCCCTGGTAGACATGAACTTAAATCAGGGACTGGGTGTTGTATTTAGATCGATAGATAGAACTTTATTTGTCCCTAGGGGGAAATTTGGGAAAAATAGCAATTTCATTTAAAAAAGGAGAGATGGGATATATCTTTTGATGAAATGCTTTATAAAAATATTTATATGCTTTAGAAGTTCTAATAATTAATGGGAAATTCTAAAGATCATTTCTGCAGTACACTTGTATACTGTACATTTCACCTTCCACTAATGTATTATTTAGGCTGTAAAATAAAGAAGGCATTTTGATTCGTTACATCCCAGTGAGCTTGTGTTAATGTGTGTACATCTGCTGATGCCAGAACACACCTTCCTGACTGCCTTTCTATAATTTACAAATGTTGGATGAAGTTTTAATTCAGTGTATCACTAGAACTTAAGCAACTTAAAGGTTCTATACTTTAGATGGAGCCCACACTCCCTAAACTACTCCATAACTGTTAGCAGGTCAAAACTGGTGGTGATGAGCAAAATACTCTAACACAAGAGAAAAGAGCATTTAGGTTGACTTGTAATCCTGATTTAACTTCACACATAAGGCTACAGAGATGTCATTGTTCTTATCATTAATCAATGATGAAAAAAATAAGCAGAGCAGATTTTGCTTTTAATGCTCAGTGCCTGGCCCTTTAGCTGTGTCTAGATGACTAGGTTTAAAGAAAATACCCATTTATAAAACACCAATGCATTCATAATTAAATAAGAAGTTGCACTTGAACTTGGGCATTGGTTTAAAATAACTTAATTAGGTAAGCAAACATGAAGTTTGTAAAGTGAATATAGTGTGGCGTACAGCGAAGGACCGGGGGGAAGAGCGTATTTCCAGGACAGTTTCTCCCCTGGACTGACAGAGGGCAGCGCCCTTGGTTTCCAGCGAGGCCACAGATCATGAGCATAGAAGCTCAACTCTTTTGGCGACCATGGGCACCACCAGGGAGTGCATGGACATTTTTGGGGGCCGGAAGTGCTGTCGGAAGAAGCTCATTAGGCACCTGGACTCCTTTTGGGTGCCTTTATAAAAAGGGGCCACTTGCCAGGAGTCAACGATCAGAGTGGGGAGGAGGAAGGACAAAGCCTGTGTGGAGGACTGGCTGAGAGAACAGACTGTGTTGGTCCTTTGTGTACTGTGTTGTGCTGTGCAGAGCAGAGAAAAGTGTTTTCTGACTGTAAATAAAACTGTGTGTTGAGTGCTAAACCTGTGTCCTGTTTGTCTGTGTCGGGGTTAGGGCAGCTGTATGTGCCCGGGCATCACAATACATTTAAAAAAGTTAAAAAAACAAATCCATGTAGATTCACGCTATTGGTCCAAGAGATTATGATATGCTAACGCCCACCTGATGCGGGGCACAATGCCTTTTTTTTCTATGTATTGTGCCTACCTGACCACAAAGTTAATACCCAAACTATTCCGAAGCAACGTTTGCACTGTTTTGTGTTTTTTTATCTCACACTCTTATACACGTTTATCGTAAGAGCATCCTTTCTCTACGATGGAGTGTTCGATCAGAAGAAAATATGAAGCTGATTTTAAATTAAACGTAGCGAAAGAAATTGGTAACTGCACTGCTGCAAAAAAATTTGATGCGTCTGAGAAACAGATGCAAGACTGGAGGAGGCAAGAAAAAATTAAGTGTCGCATTTTTGAACAGGCGTATAAGTAGGGGTTTGATTTTATGATTTATTTTTCGGGTTTCAAGACCCAACTTATACGTGAGTACATATGGTAATTTCATTTTAAATAACAACACAAGGTCAGCACAGTAACGCAGTGGTAGCGCTACTGCCTCGCAGTAAGGAGACCTGGGTTCGCTTCCCGGGTCCTCCCTGCATGGAGTTTGCATGTTCTCCCCGTGTCTGTATGGGTTTCCTCCAGGTGCTCCGGTTTCCTCCCACAGTCCAAAGACATGCAGGTTAGGTGCATTGGCGATCCTCAATTGTCCTTAGTGTGTGCTTGGTGTGTGGGTATGTGTGTGTATGTGCCCTGTGGTGGGATGGCACCCTGCCCGGGATTTGTTCCTGCCTTGCACCCTGTGTTGGCTGGGATTGGCTCCAGCAGACCCCCGTAACCCTGTGTTAGGATATAGAGGGTTGGGTAATGGATGGATGGATAATAGCACAAATCCTCTTACCTGGCATCAGTATATTGCTAGTTCCTTGTGAACAAATTCCTGGGAAAAACTCCAAGATAGTTAGTGGGACTCTGAAACGCAGGTTAATAATGAATTTGGGACCATAGATTTTCAAGTGAATCTGGTCATCTGGGGCTTCATGTATAAACAGTGCGTACGGACAAAAATGTTGTGTACATCCGTTTCCATGCTCACATTACGATGTATAAAAACTAAACTTGGCGTAAAACAATGCACATTTTCATGGTAGCTCAATCCATAGTGTACACAAGTTCTCCGCTCAATTTTGCAAACTGGTGGCACCCAGCGTCAAAGCAGTGCTTTTGTTCCAGTGTGGTTTCCCTTTCTTTTTTAGATCCATGTCCCTGACGCGGCTTTATCAAATACACTGAACTTAACCGCATATTGTTTATTAGTTTAAGGCATCTAATTGTAATTAACCTGTTGCCACAGCGGATCACCTTTTTCCATATTACTCTCACTGCACCACTTGGAGTATTTATAACACTGTATCTGAGTGTGAATCACATCTGTACAGACAGCTGATCAGAAAGTGAATTATCGGTATACAGCATCAAGCACATGCTGCCTCAGCCATGCTGTCTTTCTGAACTGCTCCCATACGGCAAACACTTCAGAGCCTTTCCTGTATGGTTCAGAAACAGTTTCATCCCAAGAACTATAAACGCCATCAATCAGTCCATCAAGTGCTCCTTGTAGAACTGTTTGTACTTATAAGAACAATTAACTCAATGTAAACTTGCGATACAGTTATAATATTGCACAACCTGAGCCACTTTAGTGCGAATTTACACATGATGACGATATCATTTTAAGATGAAATGCAGCAAGATATGTTTATTACATTATACAGATAAAATGTTAGCATACTTTAAATAATCTATATCGTTAATAATTAAACGATAATTAATGTGAGGACACGGTGTCGCTGCGCTAGCAAGGAGCTCACGTTCCATTCACAGATTGTTCCTGCCTCGCACTGCATTCTTGCTGGGGCTGGCATGACACTGGAAGGAGAGATGGATAGAATAATTAAAAATGTGCTACGAAGTTATTTCAATGTTCCTTAAAAGTTTAGAAGAATCGGTGTTCTAAACTTACAGATGGCTTAACGTCTATTACAGAGCTGATTGTGTGCCGATTAGGTCCTCGGAGAAAGAAAAGTAAGGATAGGAATTGGAGGTTAGTATGTTTGAAAGAGACATTACTGCTGCAATAAATGATTTCATCAAAGGTCTCGCACGGCGCAGCAAGCATCTTGCGGGAGGCAGGAACAATCTCTGGACGGGGCACCAGCTCATCACTATCACAGCGCCACCGTGTTCCCATGTTTAATAACATGCTTTAACTCCTATCATCATGAAAATGATATCAAGTATACATCTCAGTATTTAAATTATTCAGAGAACTGTAATATCACAAATGTAATGGATTCTGTGTCCTGTAAGAGGAAGAGAAAGCCCCTTTAAGAAGCACGTAGTGATTCACACACATAGAGCACATAGAAGAATACATACAAAACAAAGCATTTAACGTGCTACTTTAGTTACAATGGTATTTGAGAAACTAGTAAATTAAACGATTTTAAGATGAAGTTTATGATGTTCTACTTTAATGACAAAATAAACTATGTGATTAAAGTGGAAATTTTCAGATTAAAGTGGAAATGTTGAGCTTTTTCCCACTGTGTTCCTATATTTTTTCTTTTCTCTGTACCCTAATAAGCTTTCATATGACACTTAGAAGGTGGGCTACGACTCACCTTTTTACAGCGACTTTGATAACTGTCAACTTCTTTTTTATTTCGGGCACTGTGTGACTTTGTGAGCGTAAGCTTTTGAGTTTCTCTGACACTCTATGTCACTCGATCAACTTCCTTTTGTTGTTTATATCACTGTTTAAACCAACAAATAGTATGTTTTTCCTTGCCTCCACTTGGTATTCGCTGAAATTCTTCAGTTTTCCCCTGTGCTTTTACCGTTGCTTTTTCACAAAACACTGAATTTAAGGGCTATTTATATTGATTTGCATATTCAAAGAGGCGTAATTCTGGGAGGAGTTAGGGTGGGGCAGCAGGTGCGTGCATGTGTGTTACTTTTCACGCTGACCAGGATTTATGGAGCGGAAGAACATGGAAGTTGGTGTACGCACAGACTTACGCATCTGTATTTTTTTGTGCATACGAACATTTCCGCTTTTGTCCGTATGCCATGTTTTACTGTGAATTCTGTGCACGGTGTTATTCATGAGGCCCCTGATCTGTTAAACTAGTAGCCCAAAGGCAGTGTCCTTTCTTGGCTCAAAATAATAATAAAAAACACACTTTATATACTCTTTACTCCTCTCTCTATTCTTAAGTTACCTGAAACCTTCAGGTACTGTGCCTGTTATTCATCATTGGCATTGATTAGTTAAGTCATCAATGTCTATAGTGATGTATTGTATTGTATTCTTATGATATTGTTGATGTTTCTATGCCAGAAGGTCCCCATCTAGCACCAGACCCAGTCAGAATAGGAACTGCAGGCCATCTCGACTAATACGCACAGGCTTACAAGGTCCTAAAAGAAAGAGAGAAGTACACAATGCCAATGACAAAGCAAGTCATCATGCCAGTATTAAGTGATGGACACTGCTGGAAGATGGCATGTTCCATGTGCTCCAGAAGAAAAAGTGGCAGCGGCTCTAGATTATGTAAGGGAAAGAATCCACCTGGAACAAAGCATGCATGTTCCCACAGATGCTAGAAAGCATGCAATCTAGAAGGTGCCAAGATTGCCTGAGGGACTGCTAAATGTGGCAACACCTTCTTGTCACCATCAAACAGTGTAAGCAAGTGTTGCGATAACTTAGAGACTAAGCCCAATGGCAGTTTAAGGGATGCATAGACAGCAGAAGCTCCTAGGCTAGGCTCTATTACAAAGACAGGGCAGCGCAAGATACTAGGAATAACTCTGAGGCTTGATCGGAAGTGCTCCCAGGTAAAACTAAAGCTGCTTAGTAAGTGTAGATTTCAGATTATCAGAAGAATAAATGCTAGAGTGGTATAAAAAATTGAGCCCAAGTATTAAGTTGAAAGAGATCTAAGGTAATGAGAATACTTTAGTATGTAAGGAGGGCAAGTCAGCAAACCACCCCATAATACAGAAAGAGGGTTAAGTTCGGTTCACATGAGACCATGCAGCAAAGTTTTGGTTTAGTTTTTTTTTGCTTGAACTTTGGTTGCTCCCTATATTCTTTATTGTGTGTTTATTTTGCTTAATAAGTGCATCTGCGTGTTCCTCTTTGGTTTCCTTTGTGTCATTCTGAGTAATGGGGTGCTACAATGGCTCTCCCCACTGTTTGTAAAACAAACGCCTTTTAGGTATAAGGACAATAACCTCAATATTTTACAATTGTGTTTTGCTGCTGTTCCACATTCCATTGCACCCTGGAGCATCGTCTTTAGCTTATGATTGGCTAGAATTGTAGGGCTTGATTTTTATTAACTCTTTCTTCCTCAATGCACTGAATGGATGTTCATTTTCAAAAGCTAATAAATAAAGTATTAATAAACAACATTTAATTCAATTATAGCTCACTGCTCCATCTTGTGGATGAAAATAAAAACAGTAATGCAGTGGTGGCAGCATTGGCCCCCACAAAAACAATTGTGCAGAATCTACAGTCAAACAAACTGCACTCTAGTGTGACCTAAATCTGATTCAAATAGATTTTTCTAATCTTATTTAGAGCACCAGACAATTGAAAATATACAGCATGGGTAACTTGCTGGGAAATGTTATTTAGAAATATTGGAAGACACATGAGTAACTTAAGAAATGTGTTATGAGAAACCACAAATTTTACAATTATGAAATTATGATAGAGCTTATGTTATAAAAAAGGTAATTAAATTGAGATGACATATTAAGCAATGATGATACCCGTGTGTTTTGCAGCTAAACTAAATATACAAAGCAACTGATTATCTGTCTCTGCTTTGCCTTCCTTCAAAATCGTATTATATTTTCATTATATGTAAGTGGTAGTAAATAAGATGATGGGATCTGAGGTGCTAATTGCAGTTTAGTCAGGAGCACAAATCATTATTGTAATGGAATCATCGCTTTATTGGAGTAGAGGAAGAAACCATCAGTCATGTAGCTTTTCAGACATGCTTGCTAACTTGCATTTTACACTGGTGCCAAAATACTGTTCTCAAAATATTGTTCTAGAAGTTGATCCATGCTACTTTATTTAGTCCTTATTGTAGTATGTTGGCATTATTGCATAGTGAAACTTGTATAGGCTCCTTTTTTAAAGTGTTTTCTTTTTCCTGTAGGACCATCCACATGTTCCTGTGCTTTTCCTTTTCATCATCAGACAAAAACACAATTTAAAGTTCAAAGCAATGCAAGACCCAAGGTAAGAGTCATTATTTATGGCTGTAACTTTTTATAAGGGGGCGGCATGGTGGTGCTGTGGTATCACTGCTGCCTCACAGTAAGGAGACCTGGGTTCGCTTCTTGGGTCCTCCCTGTATGGAGTTTGCATGTTCTCCCCATGTCTGCGTGGGTTTCCTCCGGGTGCTCCCACTGTCCAAAGACATGCAGGTTAGGTGCATTGGCGATCCTAAATTGTCCCTAGTATGTGGGGGTGTGTGTGCGCGCCCTGTGGTAGGCTGGTGCCCTGCCCAGGGTTTGTTCCTGCCTTGCACCCTGTGTTGGATGGGATTGGCTCCCATGACCCTGAGTTAGGAAATAGCAGGATGGATAATGACTGACAGACTGACTGACTTTTTATAAGGCTTAGGAATCTGTTCTATCTAAGTCAGGTGTCTCCAACTCCGCTCCTAGAGTGCCACAGTGGCTACAGGTTTTCATTCTAACCCTTTTGTTAATTAGTGAACGGTTTTTGCTGCTAGTTAACTCTTCTGCCTTAATATTATTTTGACTTTGAAACTCGGATCCCTTAATTATGTAATTGTTACTTTTTTTCTTTAAAAGACAAACGGAAATGAGATGCTAAACAAGCAAACACTGGCTAGCTAAACTGCATCCATCATACAATATCTAAAAATATAGAGAGGTTAGGATAATAATAATAATAATAATAATAATAATATTTTTATATAGCATCTTTCCCATGCTCAAAGCACTTCACAGAGTCTCGGACAGAACAGCAGGGTATATGTAACATTGGATACAAATATTTTTGCATAGAACACTAAACAGATAATATAGGATATACAAAGCATTAAACAGAATAAAAAAAAAATAAACCAGAGTAAAATACTAAATTCACTACATTATGTGAATTTCCCCTTGGGATTAATAAAGTATCTATCTATCTATCTATCTATCTATCTATCTATCTATCTATCTATCTATCTATCTATCTATCTATCTATCTAAAAGAAATGCTTGAACAAATAACATAATTTGTGATATAACACACATAAAATATCCTGAGCATCTGGACAGACAGGTAAACTGAAGGAAGGGGCAGAATGTTAGATTAAGTTAGAAGCACATGAGTGTTAAGTTGCTTTTTAAAAGAATGAATTGAGTCAGCTGATCTCATTCATTCCGGGAGGTCATTCCAAAGTCTGGGCACTATACAGCTGAAGGCCATGTCACCCACAGAGTGCAGGTTATTGTGGAGCACAACAAATTGCCAGAATCAGAGGACCTTAGTGGGAGAGCAGGGCCGTAGTGATGGAGAAGGTCACTGATGTAGTCAAGCGCAGGGCCATTTAAAGCTTTATAGGTTAATAAAAATGAATTTTACATTCAATCCTGTACGACCAAGGAAGCCAGTGAAAGCTAAGCAGGATTGGTGTTATGTGCTTGCTGTTGCTGGTTCATGTTAGCACACTTGCAGCAGAGTTTTGAATTAACTGGATCTGCGATATAAGATTTGAAGTGGCACCTGCCAGTAGGGAGTTACAATAATTGATGTGATGTGATATCATAGATAGACAGATAGATAGATAGATACTTTATTAATCCCAAGGGGAAATTCACATAATCCAGCAGCAGTATACTGATACAAAGAAACAATATTAAATAGTAAAAAAAAAAAAAAAATGATGTTAGCATTTTCTCTCCCGGGTGGAATTGAAGAGTCGCATAGTGTGGGGGAGGAACGATCTCCTCAGTCTGTCAGTGGAGCAGGACAGTGACAGCAGTCTGTCACTGAAGCTACTCCTCTGCCTGGAGATGACACTGTTCAGTGGATGCAGTGGATTCTTCATGATTGACAGGAGTTTGCTTAGTGCCCGTCGCTCTGCCACAGATGTTAAACTGTCCAACTTTACTCCTACTAGTAAGGACTAGTACTAGTTTGTCCAGGCGTGAGGCGTCTTTCATCTTTATGCTGCCACCCCAGCACACCACCGCGTAGAAGAGGGCACTCGCCACAACCGTCTGGTAGAACATCTGCAGCATCTTACTGCAGATGTTGAAGGATGCCAACCTTCTCAGAAAGTATAGTCTGCTCTGACCTTTCTTACATAGAGCATCAGTATTGGCAGTCCAGTCCAATTTGTCCAATTTGTCATCCAGCTGCACTCCCAGATATTTATAGGTCTACACCCTCTGGTGATTAAAGCATGGGCAAGTTTCTCAGCACTAGAAAAGGAGAGGAATGACTGAACACAGGATATGTTATGGAGGTGAAAGTAAGAACATTTCTTAATATAGTTTATATGGGTGTAATAAGAAAGGGATGAATCAAAAATGACACCAAGATTCCTTGCATTAGAAGAAGGTCTAATGAGACCTTGCAAATTAATCCATCCATCCATCCATTATCCAACCCGCTATATCCTAACTACAGGGTCACAGGGGTTTGCTGGAGCCAATCCCAGCCAACACAGGGCACAAGGCAGGAAACAAACCCCAGGCAGGGTGCCAGCCCAAAACAGTCTTGCAAATTAAGCTGTACTTCAATTTAATTTTAAAAAGATATGTTCCAACCAGGTTTTAATTTCGCTGAGAAGGCTCTGATGAAGTTTTGTCTCTAACATTGAAATAGAGTTGAGTATCATCTGCGTAAAAATGATGATAAACCAATCCAAATATAGCCAAGGGGAAGCATACAGATATAGAAGAGTAGAGGGCCAAGAACAGAACCCTGAGGAACCCCTTGTGTGGCTGGCACTGAGCTGGATCTGCTGTTGCCAAGACTAACAAACTCTTGCCTATCAGTCAGATAGGACTTAAACCACTGGAGGGCAGTGCCAGATACCCAGTATGTTCTCCATTCTGGACAGTAGAATGCCATGTCTGTCGAATGTTGCACTAAGATCTAACAAAATTAATATGCTGGTTTGAACAGAGTCTTCTGCCAAATGTAAATCATTGGTTACCTGAAGCAGAGCAGTTTTGCTGCTGTGCTGTGCTCTGAAACCAGACTGAAAGGTTTCCATCAATTTTTTAGAAGTTAACTAATGTGTTGGTTGGGAGGCTACAACACTCTCGAGCACTTTTGACAGAAAAGGTAAGTGACAGATAGGCCAAAAATTGTTAAGATTGTCAGTATCCAGAGCAAACGTTTTTTAAAATTGGGGGTTACAGAACGATTTTAAAAGTGGTTGGCACAAAGCCAATATCAAGGGATGTATTTATTATTGTTGTAACAAGATTATAGTATGAAGGTAGGATTTAAGAAGTGGGGGATGGAGTCCAGTACACAAGTAGTCGGCTCATCTTAAAAAACAGGTCATTAAATCAAATGCAGATATGACTGGTGAAAATATAGGAAAGCAGCTAGATGGAATGGGAAGACAGGGAAAGATATAAATGGATGATGGAGTTATGTTAGTTGAATTATTAAAATCTTTAATTTTATTGCACAAAAAGTGAAGGAGAACTGGAGAGCTTCTGGAGAAGAGATAATTGGACCAGATGCTGGCAGAAGTAGTTTATTGACTACAGAGAATAAAACCCTCTGGTTTTCATGGGTACTTTGTATCATTCTGCTATAATGTGTGTTCTTAGCTGCAGTTACTACATGTTTGTAAGCTCTTTGATGGTCAGATAAACCCTGGATATGAACAGTGAGACCAGTCTTATGTGACATTCTCTCAAGGCATTGGCCAGTTGCTTTCATTGACCTTAATTCTTAATTATACCATGGAGCTGAATGCTTAAAGGAAACCTCCTTATGTTTTAAAGGAGCTATATCTTCTAGTGCTGAAACAAGGGATGAGTTATAGTAGTCAACCAGACTATCTAGCATTGATGGAATAGGGGATCAGGGCATACAGCAAGGATAGAGGGACATATATTTTTAAAGTTTCTGAAAGAAATTTGATGTTTACAGTAATGTTGATCAGTACAGGTCCACAATACATTTTGAATAAAGAATAGCAACAGGTTTGGAAATATCAGCTGAGGCAGAACAATAGCACTAACAAGCCATAGATTTCAATAATGGGTTTAATTAACAACAAGAATTGGCTTCTAATAAAAAAAACAAGTTGGAGTGAAATTGTTTCGAGTTTGAGGCTCCAACTTAGCTGATCATTTATTGGCTCACTTTGCATCTCGTTTCTGTTTGTGTGCTGTATAATGCCAGACATACACTGTGTGATTTATGGAAATTGTGAGTAAGCAACTACTCGCATTGCACAATTGAGTCAGCAGTCGTATGTGTGTTCACATTGTACGAGCACATTTGGTCCAATTGACATGCCGCAACGTGGGTGCTTAGGCTATATGTGTACATGGCCCCGATGGTCAGTTTTACCTGTTTAAAAAAACATGATGGACACAGGCTGCTCAAAATGTGAACAAAGAAAAGAGCTGCATGGATGACGTTTTTCTTACTGTGCTCTGAAAGTATAAAGGAAAGATAAAGGCATCTTGGACATGCGGATAGCTGAGGCAATAAGGTCTATCTATTTTACAGTGTCTATGTAATTCACCATAGCTGTGTTTTTATTTTGGGTTAGGATTTAGGAAAAGGTCAGGGGTCCCATGAGCTCCATCTACAGCAATGCAAATTGAGCTGTCTGTTTTTGGTCTCATGGGTGCCCATTAATGCACGGGCCATTGGCACTAATTTGTTTGGGCTATTTCCTTTAGAGGCCCCCTCATATTTTAAGCCTGTTGGAAAGCGTGTTTTTAGTTGTTTTGTCCCTTTCCTCTCTTTATTATTTATTAGATTAGGTTGTATTTGGTATTTTAAGGTTTGGATTAACCTCACGGTGGTGGATTTTAATTTAAGATTAGGGTTAGATTCTGCTGGGTTATTTTTAAGTTTAGGGGTCTGATTTCCTATTGCTGCAGGTTAAGATTAGGGTTTGGGTAATAGTTAGGTTTGAGATTCTGTTGTTGGGGTTAGGTTTCCAGTAAATGTACCCAAAGATGCTTTTGTCATTAGCAATTTAGTTGTATGTATATTGCTATATGTTAATTAACTTTTAGAAATCAAAAAAGTGAAAATGAGCATGATATACAATTCACTGCGGTTGTTGCCCAATAAATCTGTAGAAATTTGACAGTTACATCAGAAAATCGGCTCACTCTACAAGACAGCGGTCTGAAATTGCTGACATGACAGAAATTCTTCCAATTGTACAAAGGTCCATTTGTGAGATCCAATAATTCATCACAACTCCTCTCCTACTATATTTGAAATGATGGCTGATGAACCTGAAATCTGGGCCAACTCAGAAAATCAGTCAGCATCTCTCTCCTTAGAAGGTTACTGCTAATGCTGAATAGTAATAGCCTGGATTGTGAAATCAGTTGCACTAAAGTGGTACAACTCTTTACACTGACAGGTTGTTACAACATTTCATTCATTCCAAACCAGAACTCAATGGTGTATGGGTTTGCACTTAGAAATGACACAGATTTACAGCATATGCACAAGCTAATCATGGTGTTTAAGGAAAAATGAGCACCAAAGAGTTGGGTTAAGTCACCCAGGTTCATCTGATTAAAGAGAGCCAATATAAGATTTAAGTCTTTCTAAAATAATATCTGCTTCACTCCTGTGTAGAGTAAAACTCTCCAATATTCCACTCCATATTGAGATGTCTTTGGATTTACAGCAGATGCCCATTCTCTGAAAACAGGCAAATGTTATTCCAATAGAAAAAAACTATATTCCCAAAAGCATTAGCTGACTTCAGACCAGTGTCTTTAACTTCTCATTTCATGAAAGCCTTTGAGAGGCAACTACTTAACAAAACCGTGGCCAATCCAGACCCTTACTAATTTGCATAAAGAGATAGGTAACATTTTAGTTTTAGTACTGCAAAAATGCATCTCTCTCTTATTTACTCTTATGTAACAAGACCTTAATAAAGTCTTATTTTGGTTTTCATAATAATTATAAAACATCAATAGATGGGCTATTCATCTCTGTGCAGTGTGGCAAATTGACATGATGGTAAAATTACTTGTTAATATAAAGGATTCACAAGTTGTATAACTAAACATGTAACATTAAGAGAAATGTGTTTCCGTTAAGCCCCCTCAGACTACTCTAAAGTGAAGTTTTATAGTCGGTCTTTGTTAAGGTCTTGTTACATGTGAGTAAGTTAGTAATAGATGCATTTCCGCAGTACCTAAACTAAAGAATTGCCAAGAGCAAAGAAGAGGGCTATAGCAACACTTCTCAATCTACTGTAACAGCACCTCCTTAGGACACAAAAACAACACAAGACTGCTGTTTATAGATTTCCTTATTGCTTTCAGTACATTCCATGCACACATTTTAGTTGATAAAATAAATGATCATTTCTGTATGGACCCTAACTTGGTAGGGTGGACTCTGAACTTATCAAACTAACAGAACAACAACAGTGAGTGTTTTTCCCAATAGTCACCACACATCCACTGGATCACCTCAAGGCTGCCATCTGTCTCTGTCTTCTGTTTATCAGACAGGCAGACAAATGACTGCAGGAGTTTACACAAAGACAGACATATCCTAAACATTTGCAGACAAATCTGTCATTGTGAGTCTTTTACAAGATAAGGAGGGCAGACATGGATCTGTTGTTGATGAGTTTGTTCAATGGTATAATTGTTCCTTTTTACAACAAGATATCTCTAAGACTCTAAGGTGCTCCCCCTTTTCACTCTCCCAACAGTAATTACAGAGAAGACTGTGGACATGGTGGAGCAATACAAATATCTAGGGACAATCATTGAAATATTTATAACAGCAGAGAACAAATGTGTAAGAAGGGGCAGACATGGCTATTCTTTTGTAGAAAACTCAAGCGTTTCAAAGTGCACAAAACCATAATTACACTTTTTTTTAAGTCTTCTATTTAATATTTTTCTATTTTCGTGTTTGTCATTATTGAGAATATAAACTATCTTAACAACATTGTGTGGACAACAGGGGGCGTACAACTCCCCAAACCTCGGACCTTGGAGGTTCCCTCATTTTCCACCTTGTACAGCACAGTACAATAAGCTCCAATACACTGCCTTTTTCTTTTTCTTTTCTTTCTGTTCTGTCTCTTGTCCACCTCGACTCCTCCTTCCACAAGCTTTGTCCTCATTAGCCAACTCTGACTTCCTAAATTCTCTCAGACAGTAGCCATTATCTTTTTTTCTAAAATTTAGCTGTTGCCATCAGGCTGCAGATTTAGATTCCTGAGATAGATAGATAGATAGATAGATAGATAGATAGATAGATAGATAGATAGATAGATAGATAGATAGATAGATACTTTATTAAACACAAGGGTAAATTCACATAATCCAGCAGCAGCATACTGATACAAAAAACAATATTAAATTAAATAGTAATAAAAATGCATGTAAAAGCAGACAATAACTTTGAGTAATGTTAGCATTTACTCCCCCGGGTGGAATTGAAGAGTCACATAGTGTGGTGGAGGAACGATCTCCTCAGTCTGTCAGTGGAGCAATACAGTGACAAAAGTCTGTCACTGCAGCTACTCCTCTGCCTGGAGATGATACTGTTCAGTGGATGCAGTGGATTCTTCATGATTGACAGGAGTTTGCTTAATGCCCGTCGCTCTGCCACAGATGTTAAACTGTCCAACTCCTACAACAGAGCCTGCCTTCTTAACAAGTTTGTCCAGGTGTGAGATGTCCTTCTTCTTTATGCTGCCTCCCCAGCACACCACCACGTAGAAGAGGGCACTCGCCACAACCGTCTGGTAGAACATCTGCAGCATCTTATTGCAGATGTTGAAGGACGCCAGCCTTCTAAGGAAGTATAGTCAGCTCTGTCCTTTCTTACACAGAGCATCAGAATTGGCAGTCCAGTCCAATTTGTCATCCAGCTGCACTCCCAGATATTTATATGTCTGCACTCTCTGCACACAGTCACCTCTGATGATCACAGGGTCCAGGAGGGGCCTGGGCCTCCTAAAATCCAACACCAGCACCTTGGTCTTGCTGGTGTTCAGGTGTAAGTGGTTTGAGTCGCACCATTTAACAAAGTCTTTGATTAACTTCCTGTACTCCTCCTCCTGCCCACTCCTGATGCAGCCCACAATAGGCAGTGTCATCAGCAAACTTTTGCTCATGGCAGGACTCCGAGTTGTATTTGAAGTCTGATGTATATAGATTGAACAGGACCTAAAGGTAAATAGCAACAGATGTAACAACTCTTTTATTCCCCAAGCATTCTTGAATTCTGTTTCTCATAGGGATGATGCTGAATTCTAAATAATTATTATTAATGACAGTTTCTCTTCTTTGTACTAATCTTGACTGTGTATACTTCTGATAACACTAGTTCTCTGTTGTTGTGTCTTGGCTTTTTTTCTTGTATCTGTGTAACAATGCCTTATGCTGTGTATTTTTCTGGTTCAAATAATTTTCCTCCTGGGTTAATAAAGTGTGCCTAACCTAAGTGGGGTGGAGTGGGGGCTCTGAGGCTAGGGATCTGCACCGGCAATTGAAAGGTTGCCAGTTTGAATCTCTTAAATGCCGGAAGGGTTTTTTGGGCCCTTTAGCAAGGCCCTTAACCTGCAGTTGCTTTGTCCTAGGTATCACATATGACATTAATCTGCATCCAGCCCTGAAAGAGCAAGTCCTGCAACTTACAGGGAAAACTTGGAGGTTAGTGGCATGATTGGCACCCCAGCCACAGTAAAAAAAACTCACACTTTTCCAGTGTGGTACTGAGGTGTCATCCACTGCACTCAGTGCCCAATCCAGGCGGTTTATTGTGTGGTCGATGCGGCAATGCATTATCAGCTCATACTCCCAACCCCCGCTCCTTTCTCTCTAACCTAATCAATTGAAATAATAGTAAAAAATGAAACGTAAAAAGAAGAACATTGCATATACTGTAGGCTGTCCTTTAATCCAGCTTTGCTCTGTGTCACTTGATTACCTTTTTTGTCAGAAAAGCATACATCACATTAATGCACCTCGAACAGCGGTATTCAACTCTGGTCCTGAGGGTTTACATTGGCTGTAGGTATTTGCTTTAATTAGAATCCATTTATTTACTGCTAAAGAAATATGTTTTTTGGGCTTAGTTTTAGTTACCGTATATACTCGCAGATAAGTTCTCCTGCGGATAAGTCGGGACTTGATTTTACAGTATAATTTCTGGTATTTTATAATTTTGGTCGTATACGTCGAATGCAGAAAACTCACGCTATTGGTCCAAGAGATTATGATATGCTAGCGCCCACCTGAGAGAGTAACCACAGAGCACACTGCCTTTTATTTCTATGTGGATGCAGCAATGCGCTGTATCAGCGTGTGCTCCTAACTCTCTCTCTCTCTCTCTATTTTGCCCAAATATGGGCAACGTTTGCACTGATGTGTGTTTTTTGTATCTCATACACTTTTATTGTAAGAATATTCCTTATCTACGATGGAGCGTTCGATCAAAAGAAAATATGAAGCTGGTTTTAAATTAAAAGTCGTTGAAGTAGCGAAAGAAATTTGTAACTGCGCTGTTGCAACAAAATTCAATGTGTCTGAGAAACTGATGCAAGATCTGAGGCAAGAAGATGTAAAATAAATGAATAAATAATTTAAGTATCGCATTTTTGAATGGGTGTACAAGTCAGGGTCTGATTTTATGATCGATGTTTCGGGTTTCAAGACCCAACTTATACATGAGCATATATGGTAACTTGTTTTCTACGACTTAGAACCATTACTACCTATTTTATTTTTAAATAGCTGCCTTAAGATTTTAATTGTTGCCAGTTTTCTTAACCAGTCATCAGTTAATAATGAGGTGCAAGTGGCAAGGAGACCTCCAGCTCTCCAGCTAACGTGCTTCATATAAACCTGTGTACATGCATCATGAAGTATCTGTGTTAATATAATGTTTAGAAATAAATGAGTAAGAAAGGAAGTGGTCCACATCTGTTCCAGACCAAAAAATATATACAGTAATCCCTCCTCGATCGCGGGGGTTGCGTTCTAGAACCCCCCGCGATAGAAGAAAATCTGCGAAGTAGAAACCATATGTTTGTATGGTTATTTTTATATATTTTAAGCCCTTATAAACTCTCCCACACTGTTAACATTATTAGAGCCCTCTAGACATGAAATAACACCCTTTAGTCGAAAGTTTAAACTGTGCTCCATGACAAGACAGACATGACAGTTCTTTCTCACAATTAAAAGAATGCAAACATATCTTCTCTTCAAAGGAATGCGTGTCAGGAGCAGAGAATGTCAGAGAGAGATAGAGAGAGAAAAACAAACAATCAAAAACTCAATACGTGCTTTTGGGCTTTTAAGTATGCCAAAGCACCGCAATAAAGCGCCATTTTTTAGAGGAGCCTCCGTATCCTCTAGACAAACAGCCTCTGTGCAAACAGCCCCTCTGCTCACACCCCCTCCGTTAGGCGCAGAGCATGTCAGAGAGGGTGAGAGAGACAGAGAAAAGCAAACAATCAAGCACCACGCGGGAAGCATATCGTATATCATTGAGGGATTTAGTTAATACGTAATACATGCTCTGATTGGGTAGCTTCTAAGCCATCCGCCAATAGCGTCCCTTATATGAAATCAACTGGGCAAACAAACTGAGGAAGCATGTACCATAAATTAAAAGACCCATTGTCCTCAGAAATCCGCGAACCAGCAAAAAATCTGTGATATATATTTAGATATGCTTACATTTAATATCCGTGATGGAATGAAGCTGCGAAAGTCGAAGCGTGATATAGCGAAGGATCACTGTATATGATGTTCTCAGAAAATGAAAAATGTACGTATGATAAGGATTTGTCTTGGAAGAATGGAGTGAGAAGTCAAGCAAAATGACACCTTTGATTGGCCAACTAAAAAGATTACAATATACAAGCTTTCGAGGCCACTCAGGCCCCTTCTTCAGGCAAGATGTAATCAAATTACATTAATTACATCTTTCCTGAAGAAGGGGCCTGAGTGGCCTCGAAAGCTTGTATATTGTAATCTTTTTAGTTAGCCAATATAAGGTGCCATTTTGCTTGAGTTCTCATTACATTCACAATACTAATACGGTACACCACCCTAGTACTCTTGGAAGAATGAAAGCACTAAGAAGCAATACAATTAAATACCAAGTTTCATTATCCACTAGGACTGGCTGTTGCCACTTCAGATCTCCAGGACCACAGTTGACCAAGAACTTTGAACATGATGGCACAATAGTCCGTTAATGTACGAAGGCACGTTAAAAAGCAATCTAAAACACCCAACTAAGCTCATACTTTATTTGAAGGCTTGAATGTTTGAAATGGGTGGTGGGGGCTGTTGTGCAAAAGGCCCCTTTGTTGTTAGCAGCCTAATCGACCATTAGAGTGACAGAATTCACATTTTAGCTCAGCACCAGAAATGACTGCTATTGAATAAAACCTGAGTTAGACCCCTGCCACTGCTGTTTCAGGAGTGGGAATGTCTTCTTGAGCAAATTCCAGAGCAGTGACATTTTTAAACAAAACAATAACTTTGTCAAGCACTATTTTTTCATGTTATCTTGGGACTGTTCTATTCATTTTTCGAACCTGGCATCAAGGCATCGATTCTCCATCCAAAAGAAGTCAAGCCGCACAGCTGCAGTTACGGCGTTCTGCTGATCCCCATCAGATTCCAATCTGTTTCCATGCCAGTTCTTTACCAAAGGATCAAAAAGATGAAAGTCACTTAGTATCAGTTCTTCGCTGTGAAATAGATGATCCGGTAGCTGACATGTAATGTGCCGTAACAATTCATGAGTGCTGTTCCCAGGAGTGTTTTTGTGACATAACTGCTGAGTCATCCACTTCCACCAGCTGCAAATAAATTAACAGGGGCCGTGCCATTGGAACTCAGAATGAGATCACACTATGCCCATTTCTCCATGTTTTGAGGTGTCCTGCCATCTTCAAAGAGATATGCGCAGCAGTAGGCATTGAATCACATTCTGATGTCTGAATCAAAACCACATGTATTGTATTAGTAACAATGATTATTCAGGCAAATCACACAGACTCTGAGCTTGACAGACTTGTTGCCCTACGTTTTACAATACCTTTGTAGTATACTCTTGAGCAAAGTCATGCAGAGATCTTTGTGAGGCATGCAACAAAGAAATAATCTGTAAGTAATAAAATCTTTTTGGTACCTTCTTCAAGGCAGCGGCAGGACTGACTAAACTGTGGGATACTAAAACAAAAATAATTTTATTTAGTTTGTGGAAAATGTTTTCTGAACTGTGAAGTGCGATCAACTGGTGGAGAGGTGGTTGTGCTCTGTTTGTGATAACAGGCAGTGTCTTCCATGATCCTGAAATGGAAATAGCAGGTTGGGAAACTTAACACAGGTTTATTTATTTATTTTTATTTATTAATTTTATTATAATCAATACATAGTAATCAAGTTTTTACAAAAAAAAAAGAATTATGCTAAGCACAGATCGATCCCCACCCTTGAGAGAGAGAGCAAGCCAAATGGTGTAAAATTTAAGGCTTGTAAAAAATACCTAAATCAACAAATTCTCTGTGCTTTATAAACTCATTTCAAAATATTACTGATTAGATCCTGCCATGTTTTGAAAAAGTCTGCACAGATCCTCTAACTGAGTATTTGATTTTTCCAATTTTAAATAATATAACACATCAGTTTCCCACTGACTTAAAGAGGAGAGTTTGGGTTCTTCCAGTTTATCAGAATAAGTCTGCGTGCCAACAGTGTAGTGAATGCAATCACAATTTGTTTGTCTTTCTCCACTTTAAGACCCTCTGGAAGAACCCCAAACACAGCTGTTAATGGGTTAGGAGGGATTGTGAGTCCAAGACTGTCTGAGAGGTAATTAAAATTTTTGTCCAGAATAATGTTAATTTGGAGCAGGCCCAGAACATGTGACCTAGTGAGGCTGGGGCTTGGTTGCAACGTTCGCAGGTTGGATCATGCCCTGGAAACATTTTGAGAGTTTTAGTCGAGACAGATGTGCTCGATATATAATTTTGAGTTGTATAATTGTATGCTTTGCATATGGAGCTTGAGTGAATTCTCTGCATTGCTACTTTCCACTCCTTTTCTGATATATTAATTGAGAGGTCATTTTCCCAGTGTCCTCTTGGATCTTTGAAAGGAAGGGATTGTAAAAGGATTTTATATATTGTAGAGATGGAGTCTAACTCCTTGAAATTGAGCAATAATTTTTCCAGCGTGGATGAGGGTGCAAGATGAGGAAAATCTGGAAGGTTCTGTTTAACAAAGTTCCTGATTTGAAGATAGTGAAAGAAATTTGTAGCTGGAATGTTAAATTTGGAATGTAATTGTTCATAGGATGCAAAGACGTTGTCTATATAAAGATCTCTAAGCAAGTTAATTCCAAATTTTTCCAGATATTAAAAACTGCATATGTTTGTGAGGGTTGAAAGAGGTGGTTCTTTTGCAGGGTGCCACAGAAAGAAGCTTCTCCGTCTTAAAATGCTTTCTACATTGGTTCCAGATTCTAAGTGAGTGGAGCACAATTGGGTTATTAGTGTATTGCCGATAACGTGTGTTTATTGGAGCACAAAGCAAGGAATACAAAGAAGTACTGCAGGATTTTACTTCTATTGCGGTCCATGCCTGTGTATGTTCTTCTATTTGTGTCCAGGTTCTTATCGACTGTATATTTGCCGCCCAGTAATAAAACTGGAAGTTAGGTAGAGCCATGCCACCTTCTGCCTTTTGTCTTTGTAGGGTCGCTCTTTTGATGCGTGGATGTTTAGAATTCCAAATAAATGAGGTTATTGTTGAATCTAATTGCTTAAAGAACGATTTATTAATGTATATTGGTATGTTTTGAAATAAAAAGGAGCTTAGGAAGAATATTCATCTTAACAGTGTTAATTCTTCCAGCTAGTGTGAGATGAAGGGTTGACCATCTATGCAAGTCTTGTTTAATTTTTTCCATGCAGACGACGAAATTTTGTTGATAAAGAGCTTTATGTTTACTTGTGATGTTTACCCCGAGGTATTTAAACTGTTCTGCAATGATAAAAGGAAGGGTGTCTAATCTAATATTATATGCTTGCGAATTCACGGAAAGAGTACACTTTTATTCAGATTAATTCTGAGACCAGAGAGCTTTTGAAATTCTGTGAGTGCTGCTAAGACTGCAGGCACAGAATTTTCTGGGTCCGATATATACAGTACCATGTCATCTGCATATAATGAGATTTTCTGTTCCAGTCCTTCTCTGCTAATCCCCTTTATCTGATCAGTATTTCGACAATGTATTGCCAGTGGTTCAATGGCAATTGCAAACAGCAGTGGTGACAAAGGGCATCCTTGTCTTGTGCCACGTTCTAGTTTAAAGTAGTCTGAGCAAATGTTATTGATGCAAACTGAAGCTTCTGGGTTAGTATACAGTAATTTAATCCATGCACAAATGTTGGGCCAAACCCAAACTTCTCCAAAATAGTAAAAGGTATTTCCATTCAATCATGTCGAATGCTTTTTCTGCATCCAATGATAATAATATTTCTGGGGTGTTTGATTTAGTTGGTGAGTATATTACATTAAACAGGCGTCGAAGATTTGAAGATAAGTGTCGGCCCCTAATAAATCCAGTTTGGTCTTGTGATATTACTGAGGGAGCACTTTCTCCATCCTTCTAGCTATGATTTTAGAGAGTATTTTAACGTCGTTATTCAGAAGTGAAATTGGTCTGTATGATGCACATTGTAATAAGTCCTTATTTTGTTTTGGAAAGACAGTGATTAGTGCTTGGCGAAAGGTTTGTGGAAGAGATTGGTTATCTCTGGCTTCTGTAAATGTTGCTAATAGGAGGGAGCTAGCTGAGCGGAGAATTTCTTGTAAAACTCTGCAGGGTAGCCGTCAGGGCCTGCTGCTTTTCCACCTTGGAGTGACTTTATAGCATCCAGTAATTCTGATAATGACAGAGGTTTATCGAGTCCTCCACACTAATAGCGTCAATTTGTGGTATCTGTAATTTATCCAGAAATGCATTAGATTGTATATTGTCTTCTTTAAACTCAGTAGTATATAGGGATTTATAGTAGTCTCTAAAAGTGTACATTATATTTTTGTGTTCGATGATTTTATCTCCATTCGTGTTAGTAATTACGAGATTGCGTTGCACATCTTGCTTGTGAATTTGTTGCTAAAAGCTTATTAGCTTTCTCTCCATGTTCATAATAATGATGTCTGGATTTGTAAATTAGTTGTTCGGTTTCTTTAGTTGTCAAGAGGTTTAATTCTGAATGTAGAGCCTGCCTCCTCTTATGTAGAGTCTCGCTTGGTAGTCTGGCATGTTCTTCATCTATTTTAGTAATTTCTTTTTATCTCTGCTACTTTCTTCGCTTCGGATTTATTTCTGTGGGAAAGATATGAGATAATCTGTCCTCTTAAGAAGGCCTTAAGAGTTTCCCAGAGTATTCCTGCAGAGATCTCAGGGGATGTATTTGTCTCTAGAAAGAATTCAATTTGTTTGGATATAAATTCAGTACAATTCTCGTCAGCTAATAGAAGCGGATTGAGGCCATCTGCGGGGTGAGTGTATGGGGCTTAGTAATTTCAGCTCCAAGATCATCGGAGCATGGTCTGAAATAACAATAGCATCGTATTTACAAGATTTAATCTTAGGCAAGAAGTTATTATCTATAAAGAAGTAATCAATCCTTGAGTAGCAATGATGTACTGGTGAGTAGAAAGAATATGTTCTTGAATTTGGGTTTAAAAACCTCCAGGGATCTGATAAGTTGTGATGAGTTATAAACTTTGTAATTATCTTTGCGGTGTTAGTTGCGTTCCCCTGTGGAGGAAGTCTTATCTAAAAGTGGATTTAGAACACAATTAAAGTCCCCAGCCATTATAAGTTTATGAGTGTTCAGATTGGGAATGGATGCAAATAAATTTTGTATAAATTCCTTATCATCAACATTAGGTGCATAAACATTTATCAAAATCATTTTACAGTTAGATAAGTCTCCCATGACCATCACATATCTCCCTTCAGGATCCAATACTACATCTGATGCTACAAATGGTACTGTTCTATGTATGAGAATTCCCACCCCTCTAGTTTTCTTTGTAAAACTAGAATGGAACATTTGGCCAGTCCAGTCTTTTGCAGCCGGAACTGATCCTTACTTAGTAAGTGGGTTTCCTGTAAAAATACTATTTTAGCATTTAGACCTGTTAGGTGAGAAAGTACTTTCTTTCTCTTTAATTCGTGATTCAGGCCTTTAACATTCCAGCTTACGAAGTTAACTGTCCCATCATGGAGACACTGATTCTGAGTTTTTGGTGTCATATTATAGTCTTAACTGGAAGTGAAATAGTTTAGGTCTTAATTTCCTATTCCCCCAAGAGTTGTTGCCATGCAGCTTATTATTACGTTGATAGTTATAATTATAAAGATTGAGATGATAGATTAGATATAGATCAAGCCTGCTCTCTTTCTCTTCCCCTTACCCCCCACCCTCCCTTTTTGCCTCCCCAGGTGAGGCTAAAACCCACTTCATGCAGTCCCAGTCCTCTGACATACCCAGAGACAGAGCACGTCCAAAGCACATCAAGCCCCCATGCAGTGGCGCTTTAAGGTTAAAAGATAGAGATATCTGTTACCAATATAGTCTTTAAAAGAGGAAAAAGAAAAAAAGAAAAAGAATTTTGCACTTAATATATACATATATATATATATACATATATATACATATATATACATATATACATACATATATACATACACATACATACATATAATCTTCATCAATTTTAGTGCATTAAGATGATATCCCCAGATAATAAACCCAGGTGATGGTGTTAAAGATGTGTCCAAAACAAGCATAACAAGTCTTAATGCAGTAATAGCAATAACAGCAAACCAAGGGTATGATATTGAACAGTCTCATTTAGGGTACACATGAAATAATTAGAAAAGAAAAAAGAGGAGGAAAACGTAATTAAGCACAATAAAGCATAAACATTTAGCCCTAGTAATACTAAGTAATGATAAGTAATAAGTAAGTAATAATAATAATAATAATATAAGAATATGAGAATATATGCTGATAAAAACCCGTATTTTAAAACAAATAGATCAGACAGTAGATTATTAATCCTAGCTTTATCATTTACCGCCATGACTCACAATTATGTATCAGAATAGTACCGGGATCAGCTTTCTTAACTCATTTTCTGCCTCCTCCTTGCTAGCGAAAACATAGAAATGACCCTGCCATTCCACTTTCAGTTTTGCGGATACAGGAGGCCGTATTTGACATTGGCTTGCCGTAGCAGCTGTTTAATATTATAGAAGGCGCGCGTTTAATAGCTGTTGCTGGAGAGAAGTCAGGGAAGACGCGAATGTGGCAATCTTCATATATAATATCTTCCTTTTTTCCTGAGGAGTTCCATCACCTCTAACTTAAATGATAATCGTTCAAAACGAACTATAAAAGATCTTGGTCGGGTCTGACGGTGTTTGATCAGCGTCGCTGTAAGCGCTGCTATCTCAGATTCTGCTTTAAAGTCGCCCCGATTATTTTAGAAAAAGTTCAGTTGCGAATTTCACGGGTTTAAACTTTCTCGATTCTCCGGCAGGCCTTCAATTCTGACATTATACCTTCTACTGCCATCTTCTAAAGCAGCCAGTCTGTCTCCAAGTTTTTCTCCGAGTTTTTACATTCCGAACTGGCATTTACTGCTCTTTCCTCGGCACTGGCAGCTAGATGTTCGGCTATTTCGATCCGATTCGTGAATGTCTCACTAAGATGCTCCAATCGATCAGCAAGCGTGCTCAGTTTAGCCGAGTTTTTCTCAATGCGCTCTTCAGTTTTGCCCAGCACCTGTCGAAGTTCAAGTTGGACCTCTTGACGCAGCCTTTCATTTGCCTGTTGGAATTCCTGTCGCAGCCTTTCATTTGCCTGTTGGATTTCCTGTCGCAGACATTCATTGGCCTGTTTCAGAAGTCAAGCCGCACAGCTGCAGTTACGGCGTTCTGCTGATCCCCATCAGATTCCAATCTGTTTCCATGCCAGTTCTTTACCAAAGGATCAAAAAGATGAAAGTCACTTAGTATCAGTTCTTCGCTGTGAAATAGATGATCCGGTAGCTGACATGTAATGTGCCGTAACAATTCATGAGTGCTGTTCCCAGGAGTGTTTTTGTGACATAACTGCTGAGTCATCCACTTCCACCAGCTGCAAATAAATTAACAGGGGCCGTGCCATTGGAACTCAGAATGAGATCACACTATGCCCATTTCTCCATGTTTTGAGGTGTCCTGCCATCTTCAAAGAGATATGCGCAGCAGTAGGCATTGAATCACATTCTGATGTCTGAATCAAAACCACATGTATTGTATTAGTAACAATGATTATTCAGGCAAATCACACAGACTCTGAGCTTGACAGACTTGTTGCCCTACGTTTTACAATACCTTTGTAGTATACTCTTGAGCAAAGTCATGCAGAGATCTTTGTGGGGCATGCAACAAAGAAATAATCTGTAAGTAATAAAATCTTTCTGGTACCTTCTTCAAGGCAGCGGCAGAACTGACTAAACTGTGGGATACTAAAACAAAAATAATTTTATTTAGTTTATGGAAAATGCTTTCTGAACTGTGAAGGGCGATCAACTGGTGGAGAGGTGGTTGTGCTCTCTTTGTGATAACAGGCAGTGTCTCCCATGATCCTGAAATGGAAATAGCAGGTTGGGAAACTTAACACAGGTTTATTTTGTGTGTTTATTTCCTTAATGTAAAATGTTATACTCACACAGTTGTGAAGGATCATTTTATTGGCATTTTTGCATTTTTCATTTATAAATTAGTAGCTGAAATACCCAGCGCTACCTAGGAGGAAAATAAAGTGTTTTTTTTCCTTTTAATTGTTTGAGAAAAATATAATAAAAAAAACACAACTTTAAAAATAAAAATAAATTAACAAAAAAAAAAAAAGAAACACTAATGTGCTTGTCTTGTGCTCTTGTATGCATGTTACCATCCAGTTGACGCTCAGAACTCTATTCAATTTCAAAATAGCAACAGGGGCGCTGTGGTGCTCAGACATAAAGAATGCTGACAATCACCTCCAGTTCACCCTCTGGTGGTCGTTCTAAGTTTCAACTGGATGATAACATGCATACAAGACAACAAGATCACCCCAAGTACCCAAAGCACAAGTTACTCTAAATGTAAATTTCAAAAGTCACACTAAATCAAAGATAGATAGATAGATAGATAGATAGATAGATAGATAGATAGATAGATAGATAGATAGATAGATAGATAGATAGATAGATAGATATTTTACTAATCCCCAAACGGAAATTCAAATACTTCAGCAGCAGCGTACTGATTAAAACAATATTAATTAAAGCACAATAAAACCGCAGTGGAAGCTAAAAAATACAAGGGGGAGAGTATGAGGCAGGTATAATAGTCAATAATCTTGTATAACGTTAACGTTTAAGGTGGAACTGAAGAGTCGCATAGTGTGGGGGAGGAACGATCTCCTCAGTCTGTCAGTGGAGCAGGACGGTGACAGCAGTCTGTTGCTGAAGCTGCTCCTCTGTCTGGAGATGACACTGTTCAGTGATGGCAGTGGATTCTCCATGATTGACAGGAGCCTGCTTAGTGCCTGTTGCTCTGCCACGGATGTCAAACCGTCCAGCTCCATGTCAACAATAGAGCCTGCCTTCCTCACCAGTTTGAGGCGTCCTTCTTCTTTATGCTGCCTCCCCAACACACCACCACGTAGAAGAGGGCGCTCACCACAACCGTCTGATAGAACATCTGCAGCATCTTATTGGAGATGTTGAAGGACACCAGTCTTCTAAGGAAGTATAGTCGGCTCTGTCCTCTCTTGCACAGAGCATCAATATTGGCAGTCCAGTCCAATTTATCATCCAGCTGCACTCCCAGGTATTTATAGGTCTGTACCTTCTGCACACAGTCTCCTCTGATGATCACAGGATCCATGAGGGGCCTGGGCCTCCTAAAATCCACCACCAGCTCCTTGGTTTTGCTGGTGTTCAGGTGTAGGTGGTTTGAGTCACACCATTTAACAAAGTCCTTGATTAGGTTCCTAATCCTAGTTTGAGAACTTAAATTAGCTGTTTGCTTGAACAAGATCTTTCCTCTAATTTTTTCAAATTCAGACACTATATACTTTTTAAAAAATAAATTTGTGAATTGCTAATGCCTTACCTCTTGCAAACTTTATTGTATGCAATTGGCCATTGATCCAGTTTGTCACCTTTGCCCCTTAAATGTCCAGGAACATTTTTTCATGTTTTCTGTTAGTGCCCCAAGTTTTTGCTTTTTGGTCTGCTGCCTTTTGTTCACTCTGTTAACATTTTCTTTTTCCTCATACATTCCTTCTCCTGGACTTTTCTTTTCACAAACACCTCCAGCAAAAGCCAATTTTTCTGAATTCAATTTCTGCTAAAGTACATTGGCACTCTTCCTGAAATCCTCTTTTTTAACCTAGTCTTACTTTACCATTCAGCAACAGGAATCAACAGAATATCTGGCTGCAGTAATGAAAGAAGCATTTGGCTGGGAGCTGTTTGGCTGGTGGTTGTGGTTGGTGTTGCATTCCTTGCCTTAATTTCTAACTTTGTTATTTTTGATGTGTCTATTTTCTGCTTTTGGTCCTGTTGCATCTGTTATTAGAACAATAGAACAATCAAGACAAGAACAGACCATTTGGCCCAAAAAAATTTGATTTTCCTATCCACTTCATTCTTCAAAAATAACATCCAGTCTAGTTTTAAAGGTCCCTAAAGTCCTGCTGTCTACCGCACAACTTGGTAGCTTATTCCAAGTGTCTATGATTCTCTGTGTAAAGAAAAATGTCCTAATGTTTGTGTGAAATTTAACCCTAACAAGTTTCCAGCTGTGTCCCCATGTTCTTAATGAGCTCCACTCGATCCACTGTACTAATTCCCTTCATTATTTTAAACACTTCATTCATGTCACCTCTTAGTCTTCTTTTGCTTAGTATATGAAGGGGTGGTTGCCTTCCTATGTATCAGAATCAGAATACACATTATTGGCCAGGTACACTAATGTGTACTAGAAATTTATCTTGATAGTATCAGTGCAACATACAAGGACAAAACAGAATATACAAGATAAATATAAGAAGATAAAGTATAAAATTTTGTTTTTTTGTATTGCCTCTGTATTATGCAGCATACAGGGGCAATACAAAAAAACAGCAGTGATAGCAGGATTAAAATGTCCAGGCAGTCTACTGTGTAAGTGATGTGTCGTTTTATCTTCACTGCATGAAGATGTTTACCGGTGGGAAGATTTTGGAACAGGTTAGGGTTAGGGTTAGGGTTAGGGTCCTGGGGGACCAGGGGAGTCGGATCAGCAATCTTTCCTGTCCTCTTCCATACCCTGGACTCGTATACGACTTCAATGTGCAGTAGGATACAGCCTATGATTCTTTCGCAGGCTTTGATGAGGCGTTGCCGATTGGTCTTAGCCTGAACAGAGGCAGCACCAAACCAGACAGTTATAGATGAGGTCAGAATGGACTTGATAATGGTTGTGCGGAATTAGACCAATATTGCTTGAGGGAGATTAGATGTCCTCAGCTGACACAAAAAGAACACCCTCTGGGCTTTCTTAATAATGCATGTGATGTTATTGTCCCACTTAAGGTTTTGTGACAGCACAGTACCCAGGAACTTAAATGATTCTGTCACCTGAACAGCTGAGCCATTTATAGTAAGTGATAGGTGAGCACGTGACTGTTTTCTGAAATCTATGATCATCTCCAGAAATTTTTGAATGTTCATGTCCAAATTATTATAGCTTCAGCACAATGTCACATTTTCCAACTCTTGTCTGTATATGGACTTTTCATTGTTTGAAAAGGACTATTAGTGTTATGTCATCTTCAAATTTAAGGAGTTTGATAAATGAATCACCAGAGGTACAGTCACTTGTATAAAGTGAGAAGAGTAGTGGGGAAAGGACATATCCCTGCAGTACACCAGCACTAAGAGTTAATGGGTCGGACATGTGTGCCCAACCGCATGTACTGGTTTCTACCTGTAAGAAAGTCTGTGATCCAACGATGTATTGAACTGGTGAGTTTCTTATCTAGGTGCTCTGGGATGATTTTATTGAAAGCGGAGCTAAAATCCACAAACGGGATCCTCACATATGTCCCTGGCTCACCATGGTGTTGGTAAATAAAGCTCAGACCTAAATTTACTGCATCATTCACAGACAGGTTAGCTCTTAAAGCAAACTGAAATGGGTCCAGAGAGTCTTTTGTAGCATTCTTGAGGTAATGCAGAGTAAGGCGTTCAAAGGTTTTCATCACCACAGAGGTTAAAGCTACTGGTCTGTAGTCATTTAGGCCTGTGACCTTTGATTTTTTTGCTACTGGATTGATGGTGGAAATAATAATAATAATACATTTTATTTATATAGTGCCTTTCCCATACTCAAGGCACTTAAATCTTGACAGATCCAGAGATTGGTTGAAAATGTCTGCAAATACTGTAGACAACTGGTCTGCACAGTGCCTGAGTGTGGAAGGGAAAATAAGGGCCAGGCCTGCAGCTTTTTTAATATTTAGCTTTTTGAATAAGCTGCAGATGTCTTCTGAAGAGATGACAGGATGGGGAAGGTGAGAAGAAGAGGAGTGTAGAGTAGTAACAGTGAGACCATCCAGTAGTTTTATGTCCCATTGTCTTTCAAAACAACCATACAACTGATTTAACTGATTAGCTAGACTGGGATCAGCAGAACTGTTTGATGTTTGCTTCCTGTAGTTAGTGAGCCGTTTAACCTCCTTAGCGTTGCATTTTATTCCAAAAAAACATGTAAAAAGCGTTACTTTTTTTGGCATGAAAAATTGCATTTTTATTAAATCTCAAAAGTATAATAATGATACATATAATAATAGTACTGATGAATAAAAATAATATTATGAAATGAACAATAATAACAAAAATAATAATAACAGTAATAATAATACTACTAATGATGCCAAAACAGTACATAATCTCAAAATGAGTCCTTTGTGTGCTAAATCTTAAAGCACGGTGAAAGACACAATTCAATGTCACAGTCGGGACAGTAATAGTGTGTTTCTTTTCAGATTTTCTTACCATATTTATCAGTTTTTGAATAGCACACTGCACAGGTATCTATATATACTGTATAAAATTATTTTCGCGTTTGATATGGAAATTACATATGACCACGCGAAACGGAAATTATGTATGACCACAGAACATATTATAATACAGGAACTACTCACTTCATTTGTGGACGCCATTTTTATATCGTCTTTACGAATTGTTATTATTTGTGTGAGAGTTATTTTACTGATATTGGAAAGAAATAAATACAAACACGCCAATCTATCCCATAGAAGTGCGCCCTGCGTCACCCTCTCCCAGCCCTCCTATCTGTACTCCAGCGCTGAGCCGTCCGCCACCAGGCGCGTTCTGATAGAGAAGCTTTATTTATTTGTCCACTTCACTGTCGCGGAAACTGGCACATTGTAACTTTTTTTTAATTGGTACTACTTGATAGCAGAAGAGAGGAGAAAAACAGCTTTGTGTCTTTCTACTTTTTAACTGTGCCGAGCTGTAAACAATGTGAAGACGACACTGCCTTCAGCGGCAACGGGTCGTGAGAACAAAGTGGACGCTGAAAAGTGTGGTATGTTGGGCTTCTCCAACGGGTCAAGAGCTTTGCAGTTTCAGGCAGTGCCCTCTCTTCTTGCACTGTTTGTGACACTTTGATTGCCCCATCGGCTCCTGGGAGAGTGGAAATCTTTGCGAATGAGTGTAATCAGCGCCATCAAAGCAAGACTCTCTTTGTAAACTGTGCTGCACGACTACTTACTCTCCCTTAAGGTGAGTTCAGGTCACTAAAACCCCGCAACATTCAAGGTTGCTTTTGTGATGAATTCTTTTAACAACATGTAGGGTTTACATCTACGAAGATGTACTGACCTCTTCATGTAAAGTATTGGACTTGAGAATTGTTTGGACCTTCTGTCCGTTAAGCACGGAACGGCAGCGTCCACATTTCTCAGAATAATTTTTCTCTTAAATCACAGGCACATAGTGCAACGTTGTCAGGCAGAAATTTGGAGGATCACATAGAAAATGTAATTTCTATACCACAGCGGTCGTGTAGCGCCTTTCACAAGGGATCTCCTACCGAGTGATGATCCAAATACATTTAAGCTGCTGTTAGTACTACTTACCTGTTGTGTTATAGCGCCTTTAAAATGTACTTAACCCTAAAGTACTCAAGTACTGCTCAATGTATCTTTACTTCTTAAATGTTAATGTTTTACTGTTTAATAATTTATATACTACATTTTATTTTTTTCCCTTGCACTCAATGAGCGAAGCCACTGGGTAATCAGCTAGTAGTCAATTAAAAATGTCTACCAATAAGACACTCTGGATTGCTCCGCGATATGCTGGGTCGACTGCGTCTCTTTAGCGGTGGTGTGGATGATGGATGTGCAGCAATGATTTGTTCTACAAGCCAGCATGTAAAATTGGCACGAGATACAATTTTTGCAGCTTTTTGTTTGTATAACACGAATGCATTCCAAATGCACTGTTCCACCAGATGACAGAATATCTTTTTGTAGTATTTCTTTTGTTGCCTCTGCCTAATGGGATAGAAAGTCAGTTCTTCATCCACACAATTTACACTGCCCATCGTGTTATTATAGTCGACCGCAGCACAAGGCCTCATAACCTACTTGTTGCCTTTTGCCTGTACAGTGACCTAAAATGTATTATATACAGTACTAAGAAGCCAAATATCTTTCTTCTCCTTCCAGTGCTTTACCATTTCGCCAAGCTCTTCAGACATGCCATGATGGTTGAGATGCAGTGTTCCATATGTGTCAGTCTTACTTTGCAGCAAAATGTCAAATAGCTCTAGCGAAATTGTCCATGGATGCACAGTAACCTTGATCCAGCAGAGCATCTATCAAAGTCTGCACAGACAACATAGCAACACCATACTGATTGCATTTCTGATCAAACATTGACCCTTTACTTGTGTACAGAACCAAATTCCAAATGTATCCTGTTTGAGATTCATAAAGCTTGTAAAGCTTTATGCCAAATCTTGCTCTTTTTGACGCATTGTATCCATGACAGTCTGCCCTTATAAGCAATGAGACACTCATCAATGCTGACATCACGGTCCGGAATATAAATGCTCCGAACTTTTACTACAATTGCCTGGTATATCTCCAGAATTTTCTTCATTTTGGGTGCTGAATGAGTATTCTCGTCAAAGTCTTCATTACTGGTAAAGTGCATTAATGTCATAATTAGTGAAAACCTACACTCAGACATAATTTCTCCAAAGAACAGCAGCACTTACAACACCTTTACAACCCGAGTGATTCTCGGTTCTAACGCTTATGCTGTACAGTTCCCAGAGTGACACTTAGGACTAACGCTTTTAGCGCGGTTTTCACAGTCTGTGTAACGCTCTGGTCTAATACTAAGGAGGTTAAGGCCTACCCAGACTGATGCATTGTTATTTGCAGACAATTGTTCTTGTATTGACTCTTGCCTGCTTAATAACCCTGTTTTGTATGCCCCTGTTAACTTCATTTTTCCATTAACAATATTTAAAATAAAAGTGAATTCTTCTTTCTTAGAAAAAAAGAAAATACATTCCTATTACTGTGTGATAATAAATAACTGACAAAAACGGAAGCAAGGTTCTAATGCAAATGTATTTTTTAAGAGCTGTCAGACAAAAGTACTTTAGAAGAGGAGGCTGTTTAATCCAATACACTTTTTCTGGTCAGCTAATACACTAGACATTTTTTCTCACTATACCTTCCAGATGCTTTTGAAATTATTAAGGTCTCTGCTTCATCTACCTGACTGAGTAGTTAAGAACGCTTTGTGTGCTTCCAGGCTTCTGCCTTAAATGTACTTACCTTTAATTTCCATCTGTGTCCTTGAGTATGTGATTCACTCTCTGCTGAAAAGATACTGCTCAATCAACTTTGTTGATGCCTTTGATGATTCCAAAAACTGCATTTTCCAAGTTTTCCCTCAATTTTGAACAGTGCAGGTCTTTTTTTAAATGTTTTGCTGACTGCTCAGTAATTCCTATCCTCCAATTTTAGTGTTCTCTATGAATTTCACAAGTTTACACACTATAGTACATGATGTGAAAATCTCTGTCATTACTATTCTCAGGATCTGAAGCTGTTTGAGTTTATTTGGTGTGTTTTAAAATTTTTCCTTGTTACATTTTTCATGCCCTTACTTTTCACATACTTTCCATTGCATCATTGATGTCTTGATTCATTGCAAAACACATTTTGTGAAACCAGATTGTTAAATAATGGAAGGGTTTTCCATAGCATCATAGCATAAAGAACCCCAAAAAAGGCTCCAACAATATCCAGATGAAAAGGGTATTTATTAAGGTTGTGTAGGATAACAACTAATAACTTACATAAAATAAAAAGAAGCAAATTACAAAGCAAAACTAACCTTACCCAGGCTTATACACTTCTCCTTTAGAGTCCCACCTTGACTCTTGAATTGTGCTTTGATCTGGTTGTCATTGTTCCTCACTCCAAGTGAGTCATTGTCATATTTCCACAACCGAATCTAAGGTCATCAAGCTGAGGATAAGAGGTCCTTTTAAAAGGGCAGTGCAAGACCACATTTGGTATCTCAACTCCTTAACTGTCCAAAGCTTGGGAGGAATGCAGCCATCCCCCATAGAAGATCAGGCATCCATGTATCTGGCTGGAGCATGGCTGCATCCTTCTGCTCCTATGTGACCAGGAGGACTAACAATTGGCGTCTTTTCCTTCTCCACACACATGTATCACCCTGCTTACTGTCCCAGCCCAACTTTCATAAGGCTGTTCGGCCTTCCATTTTGGCACAGACCCAGTCCAAGGTAGAAAGCCACTACAGTACATCTCTGCCCCCTGCCAAGAAAATAACATTTCAGATCAAATTAAAAGAAAACACAATTTGCCACATTTCTATTTTACATGACCTGTCTACAGATTTCACAACACATTGTTACTTCACACTTCAGTGTTTTAGTGTTAAACATCACAGCCAATTAAGGCTGAGTAAATCTGGAGCCAGCACTGAAGGACGAAGGCATAGTTTACGCCAGCAATTCGCTTTATAAACCGACAAGAGATATTTTTGTAAATTTCATTAACAGAGTGACTCAATGTACAGAACATAAGATGTTTCATAAATTCAATATTTTTGGTAATAGAAATGTATTGACCAGTTTACTTTCCCTTGCTGTTTTATGTCACTAGAGATGAAGATTCAGAAAAATAATATAGTTATTTCCTCAAATAAAACTAGGGTCTATAGAACGGATGACTATGCAGGTACTAAATGTAAAAAAAAACACACATTGTATTTGAAAGTAAAATTGTACTTTTCAAAAGGTTGATTTTTGATGGATCATTAACTTAAAGGAGATTCTCATTTCTGTTTCATTTAAGCATCAGCTTCGTCATAGACATTTCTCCTAAAATTCATCAAACTTCTTTAGAAAAAAAAATTAGACATGAGATACAACTGAGAATTTTGGGAGATCTCTTTCTAGTCTTGTTTTAATATTTATCAAGACTTCATATTTTTAACTTATTATTGGGCTGATACCTTTATGGATACATTTCTTTTATTTTTCCAGTTGAAGCGCAGGCAGATGAAGTGACTTGCACGTTGTCACACAGTGTAAGTGGCAGGACTTGAACCCACAACGTCACAGTTTGAAGTCCAAAGTCTTAACCACCATGCCACTTGTTCCAGAATGAGTACAATCTAATTGGAGCACAGCAGTATAAATTAGAAAAACTAATTGTATTGTTCAGTAGCAAGGACTACAGTTTTGTGATCATAGTAAAGCATATTCCTCCACATTGAGAGGAGTCAGATGAGGTGGCTCGGGCATCTGATCAGGATGCCTCCTGGACGCCTCCCTGGTGAGGTGTTCCGGGCACGTCCAACCGGGAGGAGGCCCCGGGGAAGATCCAGGACATGCTGGAGGGACTATGTCTCCCGGCTGGCCTGAGAACGCCTCGGGATTCCCCCGGAAGAGCTGGAAGAAGTGGCTGGGGAGAGGGAAGTCTGAGCATCTCTGCTCAAGCTGCTACCCCCGCGACCCAATCTCGGATAAGCGCAAGAGGATGAATGGATGGGTGGAGTAAAGCATATTATTACCACAAACAACTGTCCATACATTTTATTTGTGACGACCTGGGGACCCACACCTCCCCAAACACAACGGACAGAGGTGCAAGTCCAGCACGACACTCTTTTAAACAGTTTTCCACTAAGGCTCAGTACCAAGAACAATCAATACAGTAATAAAGCACAAAGCCCTTTCTCTTCCTTGACATCTTTTTCTCTTTCTCTATCATAACCTCCTCCACTCCTCCCTGGCAAGCTTTGTCCTCCAACCTCCCGACTCTCACTCCCAGAATGAAGGCAGACGGCTCTTTTTAAGCTGCACCTAGGAGTGCTCCAGGTGGCTCGTTAGGTGTGGCGATAGGCCAAAGTAAAGCTCTGCTGCTCCCCCTGGTGGCTGCCACGAAAACCAAACAGGGCTGTGCCAGACCCCAACTCCCATGGATCCCTGCAGGGATCCGAAGTGCCACTACAACCCAGGGGGACTGCCATCTAGAGCTTCGGGGGAGGTAGTGCCCTGTGAACATCTGCTCCCCTGGTCCTTCCAGGGCCCCAGCTGTCCGCCAAACACGATATATTTCTGAGCATGCAACGTAAATACTTTCAAATTGTAAAAAAAAAAAAATAAATGTCAGGACACTACTTCAAAAATTTGAGCCCATTGTGTGACTTTTGCTGAGATCTCATCTGAAACATAAGAAGAAACGCTTGTGAGAATACCCAGGTATTTTTACTCAGGAGAAAAATCTGAGAAGCGTGAGACAAAAGAAAGTGTCTCCATTTTACTTCTGTGAGATCTCATTGTTGTTTAAGGGAAACCAAAAAGTTATTAAGAAGATCTCTATTTTGATTTTTCATTCCTATGGGCTTGTCTTGCAATTCATCGAGTCATCTCCATGTGTATCCACTTTACTTGTATTGTTTTTCTCTCAGTTATTTTTGAAGAAATTCCAAAACGTGTAAAATTTTCCTGATCAAACCAGGCCAGAGGAGTCAAGTCAAGTCAATTTTATTTATAAAGCATATGTAATTAATATTTATAATAATTTATAAAGGATATGCAATTAAAACAACAGACCTTGACCAAAGTGCCCATACAGCTTCCATAAATAAACAAATACATATATAGATAAACTAAATACACCAAAACTGATTAAATAAATAATATAAATAGTATAAGTGATAGTATAAATAAAATAAAAACCTTAAAAAGCTGAAAGGCTTTCAGGCAAGATTTAAAAGTGAGCAAAGCTGTTGCTGACCTAATATAAAAATGTAGACTATTCCAAAGCTTAAGGGGCAGCTACTGCAAAAGCACGGTCCCCTTGGAGCTTAAGTCTAGATCTGGGCAAGACTAATAATTTCTGGTCTGAGGACCTATGTGACCATGAAGGAGAATAAGGGTATGTACAAAATCAGTAAGATACATGGGAGCTAAACCATTCAGAGACTTAAAAACAAACTGTAACACTTTAAACTCAGTCCTGTAGCAAATAGGAAGCCAGTCAAGAGAAGCTAAGACTGGTGTGATGTGATTCTGTTTCTGTGTGCCTGTTAGAAGCCTGGCAGCAGCATTGTGGACAAGCTGAATACAAGCAAGGGATGACTGATCAACTGCAGTGTACAGTGAGTTACAATAGTCAAGCTGGGAAGAGACAAAAGCATGAATTAATTTTTCAAAATCATCTACGTAAAGAAATGGCTTGACTTTAGCTAATAACAATGGCTTTAACAATGGAGCTAATTTGTTTATCAGATTTAAGGGCATTATCAAATATCACAACATGATTTTTTTGCTTGAGCACAATTAAGATTAGCAGGTCCAAAACTCACAATTTCTGTTTTTTGTCATTTAAACTAAAAAGATTTGTTGACATCCATATTTTAACGAATTCCTGACATTCCAATAAGGGTTTAAAAGAATATGATTTGATCTGTTTCAGTGGATTATGTAACCGTGTATCATATAGAGGTCTTATTCTTAATTTTTACATTATATATGTTGGTGTCATAGTGACCAGCGCTGAATCTAACCTTCATTCTTAGAAGTATGGTCAGTTTCCCTTTGACATTGTGTTTCAGATCTTGCTAAAATGTTTAAAACAGAGCATGATTTTCACTATTTATATGTTTAATTTTCCAACAAGAATCAATTGAAGAGAAAATGTAAAAACAAAAATCACACAATTGTATATTAAACTGAAGTAATGACCATTATGGTAATTTGGAGTTTTAACTAAACAGAATGCATAAAATGATGTGTAACCCTTTGTTTCTTTCCTACATAAAGAAAGAGTGTTATGAATTAGATGTTGGGTGTGGATTTTCTAACTTATGTATCCGTCCCGAAAAAAGAATCTGAAGAGCCCTGCTTATCTATACTAATAAAAGGCAAAGCCCTCACTGACTGAATGACTGACTCAGTGACTCATCACTAATTCTCCAACTTCCCGTGTAGGTAGAAGGCTGAAATTTGGCAGGCTCATTCCTAACAGTTTACTAACAGCTATTTTTCTACATACACTGTAATGGAGTTGAGCTCGAAAGCCGTGGGGGGCGGAGTTGCGTCTGACATCATCATGCCTCCCACGTAATCACCTGAAATGACTGTCAACGCAGTATGTAGAAAACCAGGAAGAGCTCAAAAAAGCGCTGAAGAAAACATGCATTATATAATTGAGAAGGCAGCGAAACAATAAGAAGCGAGCGACTGACATATACAACCATATTCATGAGTGCTGCTACTTCGGAAACAAAGCATGGTGTAAACCTAAAGTTTAAATTAAGTTTATAGACAGACTGCCGCTGGCGTTTGTCATGCCCACGGGTAATGCGGGATACAAGTTTAATAAGAGGACACAGGATATAAACGAGAGTTTTGATCACTTTGTAACTAAGTTAAAATTGCAGGTGAGGGGCTGTTTTAACTTTTCAAACGTCACACTTGCCGATTCTCCAAGCTTAACACAAAATTTAATGGCACAACGTTGCTCCAAATTCCGCTGTTCCAATTTACTGTTGTTCCCGGCAGTGTTTTGTCGTTTTTCTCATTTCTATTTTTTATGTAGCATGTTCACGAATTAGTCATAGACAAAATTTATATATTTTGGCTCTAGGAGGACAAACCAAAAATGTTGTATATAAAGAAGCTCTATAAGTCGCATGTAGATACATAATTATTCCAACCACAGCGACTATAAATCATAAATCATGGAGAATCCACTGCATCCACTGAACAGGATCATCTGCAGACAGAGGAGCAGCTTCAGCGACAGACTGCTGTCACCATCCTGCTCCACTGACAGACTGAGGAGATCGTTCCTCCCCCACATTATGCGACTCTTCAATTCCAAATCATTTAGGTATAAACTAATGAACCAACCAGAGTAAAATGTATGCATTGATTGACATCCATCCAGCCATTATACAATCTGCTATATCCTAATTACAGGGTCACGGGGGTCTGCTGGAGCCAATCCCAGCCAACACAGGGTGCAAGGCAGGAAACAAACCCTGGGCAGGGCGCCAGCCCACTGCAGGGGACGCACACACACACAAACACACACACACACACTCACACACACACACACACACACACACACACCAAGCACACAATAGGGACAATTTAGGATTGCCAATACACCTAACCTACATGTCTTTGGACTGTGGGAGGAAACCCACACAGGGAGAACATGCAAACTCCACGCAGGGAGGACCCAGGAAGCTACCCACTGTGCCACTGTATTGATTGACACTGTATGTAAATTCGTAAAATAGTTTATAAAATTAACCTCTATCCTTTGTTTCTCTGACCATTCTGATCATTATGCAATGGACTGCTTTTGAAGAATGCTCCCTCCAAGGCATTTTGCTGAGGAGTAATTAAAAGATACAATGAACAGCTTTTCTCCTGCCTGATTACTGAATTGTCCTGTTCGAGGACGTTTCTTCCTTTAATAAGATGTAAAATTTCATCTTGGATTAGCTATTATTTCTCAATGTTTCATTATTTTCTCTCCTGCAATAAGCCTGGTCACACTTCTGTAAAATATGGGCATAGATTTTATATATATTTTATTCAGATATGAAGATCAAAACAGAAAAATGTTTTGAAGATGTGACGACATGCGTGTATAGCTTTGTAAACATTAAGTGAATCAAAATTGGAACTCCATGTTGGGATAAATGCTTCGTTCATTACAGGTTTTTTCCTTTGATTGAGTGTTATTAATCATTTTTTGCTTAAAGTCCTTTTTTCACCTCCCAATAAGTCTGTCTTTAAGATTTTTTTATTTTTTTTTTTTAAATAGGAATTTCATACATCTTAAAGAGGACTTCATACTCAAAAGCATATCCTCTCAATATACGTACAGTTCCAAATTTTGTTATGTTACAGCCTTATTCCAAAAGGGATTTTATTTTTATTAAAAATAAAAAAACTGAGAAATCAGATGTACATAAGTATTCACAGCCTTTGCTCAAATCTTTGTCGATGCACCTTTGGCAGCAATTACAGCCTGAAGTCTTTTTGAATATGATGCCACAAGCTTGGCACACCTATCCTTGGCCAGTTTCGCCCATTCCTCTTTGCAGCACCTCTCAAGCTCCATCAGGCTGGATGGGAAGCGTCGGTGCACAGCCATTTTAAGATCTCTCCAGAGATGTTCAATCAGATTCAAGTCTGGGCTCTGGCTGGGCCACTCAAAGACATTCACAGAGTTGTCCTGAAGCCACTCCTTTGATATCTTGGCTGTGTGTTTAGGGTTGTTGTCCTGCTGAAAGGTGAACCGTTGCCCCAGTCTGAGGTCAAGAGCACTCTGGAGCAGGTTTCATCCAGGATGTCTCTGTACATTCCTGCAGTCATCTTTCCCTTTATCCTGACTAGTCTCCCAGTTCCTGCCGCTGAAAGACATCCCCACAGCATGATGCTGCCACCACCATGCTTCACTGTAGGGATGGTATTGGCCTGGTGATGAGCGGTGCCTGGTTTCCTCCAAACATGACACCTGGTATTCACACCAAAGAGTTCAATCTTTGTCTCATCAGACCAGAGAATTTTGTTTCTCATGGTCTGAGAGTCCTTCAGGAGCCTTTTGGCAAACTCCAGGCGGGCTGCCATGTACTTTTTACTAAGGAGTGGCTTCTGTCTGGCCACTCTACCATACAGGCCTGATTGGTGGATTGCTGCAGAAATGGTTGTCCTTCTGGAAGGTTCTCCTCTCTCCACAGAGGACCACTGGAGCTCTGACAGAGTGACCATCGGGTTCTTGGTCACCTCCCTGACTAAGGCCATTCTCCCCCGATCGCTCAGTTTAGATGGCCGGCCAGTTCTAGGAAGAGTCCTGGTGGTTTCGAACTTCTTCCACTTACGGATGATGGAGGCCACTGTGCTCATTGGGACCTTCAAAGCAGCAGAAATTTTTCTGTAACCTTCCCCAGATTTGTGCCTCGAGACAATCCTGTCTCGGAGATCTACAGACAATTCCTTTGACTTCATGCTTGGTTTGTACTCTGACATGAACTGTTAGCTGTGGGACCTTATATAGACAGGTGTGTGCCTTTCCAAATCATGTCCAATCAACTGAATTTACCACAGGTGGACTCCAATGAAGCTGCAGAAACATCTCAAGGATGATCAGGGGAAACAGGATGCACCTGAGCTCAATTTTGAGCTTCATAGCAAAGGCTGTGAATACTTATGTACATGTGCTTTCTCAATTTTTTTATTTTTAATAAATTTGCAAAAATCTCAAGTAAACTTTTTTCTCATTGTCATTATGGGGTGTTGTGTGTAGAATTCTGAGGGAAAAAAATGAATTTAATGCATTTTGGAATTAAGGCTGTAACATAACAAAATGTGGAAAAAGTGATGCGCTGTGAATACTTTCCGGATGCACTGTATTTTATGGCTTTTTAAAGACACACCCAACCAATGCATTTAATACGTGAAGCCTTATATGGTGATGGAACACAGAGTATCAAACCTGTTTATTGAGTATGAAATCACACAATATGTGGTGTCACCTTTTTTTGCAATTATAAAGATGAGAGGAGAAAGGCAGCCCCAAAGTAGAATTTGAGTGAGCGTGGCTCCCTTACACTCCACACTCCATTACCTCCATTAAGAAACAATCAAACCAAAAATAAAATGGTTGAAGTCCATGATAAGAATGTAGAACTTTGGCCACTAGTTAGTACTGGCATCTTTGTTATTACAGAACTACTGACAATTCAGTATATCAAACATATGCCAGGTCATAGGACTTTCACAACTGACTATGACTGCAGTTGATCTCTCTATAAAATAAAGAGGCAATCACACATTTTGTTACTTTCTTTTTAACAGACAGCTGTTCCAATTTCAAGAAAAAGAGATGATGATATGTACTTGATCAACGAGGTACAAAAAGGTAATTATTTATTTTCAGTCTTTAAGTCTTATCCTTAAAAAAACAAGTTAAAAGATAAGTTAAATACAGTATGTAAAAACACACAAGGAAGTTATTAATATTAAGAATACACTAATCAATTCAAACAGACGTCCAGTTTTTGATGGTTATGCGAAGTGGTTTACCTACTTACCTATTGTCGACAAAAACTCAGTAATTAGTAATTTAAGTAAAGATTGTTACAAAACTAAAAAAAATCTAAATTTCAAAACAACAATCAAAAACTCCAAAAGCTAGAAAGCAGAATTTAAAATCTCCTAAGAACTCAGTTCTATCAAAATTAAATACATGACTATTTAAAAGAAAACCAAAAAAGTAAAAACAAAAAGGACAAAAAGGAAAACTTAAAAAAAAAAAACAACATCAAGGTCTACTAACTAGAAATAAAAACCACAAAACAATAGAAAAAAACAGAAAATGCATAACAGAAAGGGTCCAAAGACCAACAAACTTGCTAACATAAAAATGATGCCATTGAGCAAAATTAGGGCAACATGTTTTTTTAATTGGGACTTTCATTTGCTGTCTGAACAAATGAATATAGGAAAAGGGACCAAGAAAAATCTCCATATATATAAAATCCAATGTCTCACTGTCTGTTTGTATATCCTATTTCATGAGAGAACTACTTAATGGATTTAGATCGGGTTTCCTTCTATAATTTGCTTGAACATTCTGGTTGATCTGCGGTGCGCTGGCGCCCTGCCCGGGGTTTGTTTCCTGCCTTGTGCCCTGTGTTGGCTGGGATTGGCTCCAGCAGACCCCCATGACCCTGTAGTTAGGATATAGTGGGTTGGATAATGGATTGATGGATGGATTCTGGTTGATTTTGCGACTTCTCTCATCATGCTAAGTATCATAGTTCGGTTGCGGCACCAATTTATTCGTGCGAATCTGAGGGACAGGATGCGGGCTGAGGGGAGGTGGGACCTCAGGAGTAAGAAGCCAGGTGCCAGCCTCCACCAGCCTCCGTTCAACTCACTCTACCTCTCGCCACATATTGGAGAGTACCTTTCCTCTGCTTAGCTAGCGATAGCTGTTTGTTCAGCAGACATTTTCATCTACAAATGCTTGAAGAGTAAAATTTGACATTTTTGAGAGAGAGATCACAGCTTCGTGTGTTTTAGAGGGTACCTGCTCATTGACAGAGATATCACGGCCACGCGCTTTTCTCCTCACGCGGGGGACGCTTTGCCGTCAGAGCTGAACACGATCAGATACAGTGCCAACTGTTGATGTTGGAGCATACCTACCTTCCACTTGGCCAGAGATACCTTTCCAACTTTTTACAGTTTTGGTAAAGAGATCACAACTACATTCTCGACCCTGACCGCAAACCCAAAAATATTGCATATTAAGAGGTCCTCGGAATACAAAAGCTATCAATATAAATTCTTCTCAATACAAATGATTGCATTTTAAAAAATGTTTTTATTGATTCTTAAAGTTTGTCCTGTTCCACTACTACTTAGGGGACAGCAAGTTATAAATAAAACAAAAAATATAAACATTTACTGGGAACAATGGTATGTTGAGATATTTAGGAAAGTATTTCAAATATGTTCAATCTTAAAGTGCACTTTAGATATATCAGAATTAACTCTTTCAGGGCTGATGTCAACTTCTGTCAAAAGGAGGAGTTGACAATGGTAATCAGCTGTAAACTGTGACAAAACCAACCCTTATCTTTTAGTTGGACTCTCGTTGCTAGAAGGAAAGTTAGCTTCATTGGTTTGACCGAGATTCCCTGCACTCGCGTGAGTAGCACGGCGCAAACAACGGCAAAAATGGCACTGACATAATGGTGAGAGATCAAAGCGAATGTGTAAAGCAAAATATTGCATGGACGAAGTTTTGCCTATTACCTCTGAACTGGACGATGACTTTCTGGACACCAATTTTGATACAAGTGATCGAAAATGAATGTGAGGTTCCAGCTTCAGCTGACTGGTCCCCAGCTAATCGTGGTGCTGGACAGGTTCATGTAGTTGATACGCCTATGGCAATGTTCGCCAGAAAGACTGCCACTTAACAATGGTAAGAGGTTGAAACCAGATTGCAATGCACTGTGACCATGACCCCCTGCTGCTGCCCCGTCCACGCAAAGACAACCTGGAAGCAAGCCTGCCGCACATTCTTGACAAACTGGCAGCCACAACATGCAGCAACAGACGTTTAATGTTGATTTCTGTGTGAAACCATTGCTTTTCAGAAACAATGTTTTTCTGGAAAAAAATATTCAGCCCTCAAAGAGTTAAAACAATGTGATGTTTACTATTAGCAATATTTTGAAAAGTATAGTATTTATTTTTCTAAAAATTTAAAGGAAACTCTTTGATGTATTAAAAGTCTGATTTTCATTTAAAATTTTACTCCTCATCCATTTATTCATTTTCTTAATAATTTAAATCATCTGTGGTTAGAGGCAGCTGGAGTCCATCCCAGCAAAACCGGGTTCAAGGAAGTAATCAGCTGTTTTCTGCTTCTTCTTTCGGCTGTTCCCATTAGGGTTGCCATATCTTCCTGTCCTCTGCATCTTGCTCTTTCACACCCATCACCTGCTTGTCCCCTCTCACCACATCTATAAACCTTCTCTTAGGCCTTCCTCTTTTCCTCTTGCCTGGCAGCTCAATCCTTAGCCTCCTTTTCCTGATATACCCAGCATCTGCACATGTCCCCGGGCACACCCCCTTCTTCTTCTCCTTCTTCGGCCAACAGTAGCCCAATTTCCCCCAGCACCCTGTTGGCTAACAGCACTGGTGGCAGTCGTTGTTAACCCGGATGCCCTTCCGGACATAACCTTCCCTATTCATCCGGGCTTGGGACTGGCATGAAGAAACACACTGGTTTGTGCATCCCCTGTGGCTGAGTTAAGGAAGTAATCAACTGCAAAAACAAAAATCACCAGTCCGCTATAAAACCAACTCATGCATGCACACACATTCACTCAGGGATACCAGAAAAAAACACATTCAAACACAAGGAAAGCATGCTAATGTCATCCAGGCTCCTGGAACTGTGAAGCTGTAATGTTGACGGCTGGTCTACTGTGCTTAAGATGCTTTTGCTATCTTGTAATCATAAAATGAGTTTCCTCCAGATTTCTCAGAATGACTGCATTATAATATGTCATATTTGAGCTGTGCAAACCAGCAATAATGAAAACACATAGCACAAACATCACAAGGTCTTCTGTTATTAACAAGAACAGCTCCTGCTCCCATAATGCAATTCACACTCTTGAAAAAATCCAGCTATATTTTTAATCTTCAAGCAGCTACCCTTCTGGTGTGATCTTGCTTAAATAGATTATTATTTGTGTGGACCATTCTAAAATGCTACTGGAAGCTGAACATTAATTTATGAAGTAAACACTGATGTTGTGTTTATTTTAGTAAGTATATTGTGAACACACCCATGATGGACTGAAATATAGTTTAGGAGGAGAACGAGTATCCCATCCGGATCAGAGGATATCCCATCACCCGGATGATAATGCAAGCAAACTGGCCAGAGGGCCAAGGAAATAAATTTGTAACCGGTCAGTATACTATAGCAGACGGACTGAGAAAAGCTGAGGATCTGGAGTGGTACCATCCCCCATACGCCAGGTGACAGTTTCCTCATATGGAAACCCAGTCAATACACCTGCAGGGGTGCTTGGGAGATGGAGTTTGGAAGTGCAGCCCAGTCAAGGTCCCTGGGGATCAAGGAGTGACCTCCCAGTTTTTCTTATGCCCCAGAAGTGGAGGATATGATGTGGCACTGGGAGCACTCCTGGGTCTGGCATATCATTGAGGCAGTGAGCAACACTCAGCAGGAGATGGAGAAGAAGAAAATTCATTTGTTTTGTAATATTGTGGCTTATTTTGGAGAGGTGATTATTGGAAAGGTGCTTGGTATAAATAAATACCTGTTATTTTATTCATGCAACTTCTGGTGTTTTACTGTGTCTTGGGTTTGGGACTCTCTGGTGACACCTGGTGGCCACAATAAATAATCTACAGTGCCTTCAGAAAGTGTTCTGACACCCTTTTACATTTTTCACAACTCTTTTGAGACTCTCCCCAACGGGACGAAATGCAGAAGTGCGACTGCTGCGTCTGTTCAAGGTCACTTATTCATCACTGTGGCCACAGAAATAATTACAAGCTGACCGCTGCCATGCGCAAAGCGCTGGTCGCCTGATGGGAGATGCAAGGAACATCATAACTAACCGGCCCTGCCTGTTTGCTGTGTCTGTGTTTAGTAAAATGGTAGATCCCGCTACAATAAATAACCTTGCTGTTCCCGTTTCGAGTGGAATAAAGCTAGTTTTGCCAAAGTACAGAGACTCAGCGTCATCTATGGGGTGCAAGACACCAACTCACACGTCACATCTTGCTCTGTTGCAACCTTACATTGAAATCATTTCAATTAAAGATTTCCCTCATCAAGCAGCACTCAATACCCCAGAATGACAAAGTAAAAATAGAATTTTAGAAATCTTTGCTACTTTATTAAAAATAAAGAAATGACATATCCTATTGGCAAAAGTATGTTTAGTAAGATGCACCAAGCTTCGCACACCTGAATTTTGGAATTTTTCTGCCATTCTCCTCTGTTGAACCTCTAAAGCTCTGTCAGGTTGATATTGAGACCTTATCAGTGGACAGCTATTTTCAGGTCTCTCTGGAGATATCTGATTAGGTTGAAGTCCGGGCTCTGTGGGTGGGCCACTTAAGGTCATTCCCAAACCTGACCCTAAGCCACTTCTGTGTTGTCTTTGCTTTGTGCTTAGAGTCATTGACCTGTTGGAAAGTGAAACTTCTGCCAAGTCTGAGGTCCCAAATGCTCTGGAGAAGGTTTCCATTCATATTACCTGAATTTGCTCCATTCTGCTTTCCCTCATCCTTAAAACTTGAATAGTTTCCCAGTGCTTGCTGCTGAAAAACAACCCCACAGCATCATACTGTTGCCACCGTACTCTCCTGCTGAAATAGTACTGCTCAAGACATGAGCGGTGCCTGGGTTTCTCCAGAAATGATGCTTGGAACTGATGCCAAGTAATTCAATCTTTCTTTTCATCACTCCAGAGAATCTTGTCTCTTATAGTCTAAGAGTCCTTTATGTGACTTTTTGCAAACTGTCCACACTGTCAAACTTGTCCACACTGTCATAAACCCCAGATTAGTAGAGACTTGCAGTGGTAGTTGTCCTTCTCAGTGTAACCATCAGGTTCTTTGTCACCTCTCTTACTAAGGCCCTTCTGCCCAGACTACTCAGTTTGGTCAAGTGGTCGGCTTTAGGAAGAGTCTGGGTTGTTCCAAATTTATTCCATTTAAAGATTTTTGGAGACCTTTCTGTTCTTGTGAACCTTCAATGAGACAGCAAAGCTTGCCACCATGTTATTTAGTACAGGTGCACTTACAATATCCAGTACTGTACATGACTCTCTCTATTATGTAACTTATTCAATACACCCATAAGCCTCAACAAGTGATCCATTTTCTATAGTTAGTTTTTCTTGGACATGTGGGGCACATTTGTCGACATTATAAAAAAAAAAACCTCATGCTGTTCCATTCCATCTGAACTAGTATGGCGCCGAGGTGTCACCCGTTGCATGGCTTCACTCGGGTCCTAATCTGGGATCCTGAGTTGGTTTGTCATGTGGTGAGTGCGGTAGTGCGCTGTATCAGCACATGCTCCTAACCTCTCTCTCTCTTCAAAAAATATGTAAAGGGCTACAAACCCCCAAAGCTAAGGATGTCTTTACAGGTCACATGTACTGACTAATACTGCATCCTACGCCGGGCAGACGCTCTGACCTGTAAATATCATGTGCTATGATCGCATTTTGATTAATAGTATTAACCCATTAAAATGACAATAAACATTTTTGCTTAATGGACATCCTTTATTGAAACAATAAAGTATTCAGCAGTTAGTAGTAATAAAAGTATGACATTACAGGGGAATTCAAAGCTTTTACTCATGCATTATTTAAGCTTGGCATTTTAGTCACAGGAAACCTGTGTCAGAGAGAGAGAGTATTTAAAATCCTGCAAAAAAACATAATTAAGCTCTTTCTTCTTCATTCATTAGTGTAGACTGGCTGCAGGTTATGGCAGTAACATTTACAATTGGCCTGTCACATATCATATTTTATAGCCACAAATGTTATAAGAGGTTGTCAGTAATGTTATACACATGTCTCTGATTCATTTCAGAGACACGTTTTTACAGTAATTCATTTAAAGAATCCGTTCTTGTATGCATAGCCTCAAGTCACTCTAAAGCTCATTTGTGAAGCAATTGAAATTGCAGTAGGTATGTACAGCACTTTTTGTGAACAGATGTTTCTAAATATGTAGTAAATAAGCTAATAACATAAATAGAGTTCCACAGTAGTTAGTGCTATGACCGCACATTTCCAGTGTCATGGGCTCCAGTCGCACATCTGTGTGGAGGATGTATGTTCTCTTTATGGCTCAGAGCATTCTCTCTTCTGGGTACACTGGATTTCTTTCCACATCCCAAAGACATTCATTGTCACCTGAAATGTCAATGTCCCATCCATGCCTTGCTAACTCTCTATAAATTTCGCAGCTCTCCTTTGTCAAGAATTTGTTCTTTTGTTTAGGACTGGATTACAGAATTGCAGTAACTCCTTCCTTGGATGGTGGAATCAAGAGCACTACTTCTTTGTATTTCCTGGTTTATCGTGGTTTTATGAAAAGCTGTTTAATCCTATGGTAATAAACTTGATGGCTTGCTGAATAATTGAATGCTAGATAGGGCATGTAAGTTAAGCAAGACTACTAGTTATTGTGTTGTTCCTCCTATTGGACCCCTATTCATGATGAAACTTAAAATTCCAAGATCTTTGTTTATTAAGTTAGGTTATCTGTAATATACATGCAAAATTTAATGAATATCCACACAGCTTGTTTTCAAGTTATGTATTTTTTGCATAGTGTTGGCTCTCTCATTGCAACCCTCCAATAAAATTCTTGAAGCCCCATAAAGGTTATATTTTAAATTGCATGAACAATAATGAGTATGGGAAGGGCTATATAAATAAAATGTATTATTATTATTATTAATACAAGGGGGAGTCAAGCTAAAGTTAGAAAATGGGATTTATTAGAAAATGGAACGGACTTTAACAAAATGGATAATGTCATTTCTCAATGTAGTCTCCACCCTTCTCAATGCACTTGCGCCACCTGCCTGGAAATGCCTGGATTCCAGCTGAATAAAAGGTTTTGTCTTGTCCTCGCAACCACTTGTGCACCTTAGTTATTGTCGAACATTACAAGCCGAGGGGTACTAAATTCACAAGTACAAGTTACTGTGACTTGCTACTTTAACCTCGTAGTTTACTTGATCATTAAAGTAGACTGTCATAAACGTCATTTTAAAGCCGACCCAGTTGTTAATCGCTATGTACTTCTGGGGCTTCCTCCTGACCTGACAGCGACAATCGCCACACAGACCACATTACATTTATGATATTCCAGCTCTCTGCACATTTAGAATCCTTAGATTTATATTTATTATCGCTTTCATGATGAAATGCATTAAAGTACGTATGTTACATTTTACAGATAAGTCATTAACTTCATTTAAATAATGAATACCAATAATAATTACACATGTTGTGGCGGTAGTGCTGCTGCCTTGCAGGGAGTCACGTCCCTTGTGTTCCCTGCCTGTAGTTTGCATGTTTTCCTTGAAGGTTTCCACAGTGTGCTCCGGTCTCCTTCCAAAGACATGAAGGTTTATTGATTTGGTGACTCTATAATGACACTAATGTATGTGTCTGCTTGTGTTCATCTTGCGATGAGCTGATGCCCCATCCAGGGATTTTGTTTCTGTCTCTCTTGCAGGAATGGGTGCATCCTGGATTGATGGATTTAATCATTAAACATTCTTTTCAGAGATATTGTGGCAAGGTGACCTCGGAATTTAATGGGTGTTTCAGGGAATTCATAACACAGAGAAGCCGAAACTGATCTCACTGTGATGATATCTTGTGGAATCGTGGAAAATTCCAGATTTACATAAAGGATTCATGCAAGTATGAACAGTACAACGCTTGCATAGTCATGTCTGCTGGAGCATGCGTCGCATCGGGTGAAGTATAAACCTCGCCTAATTCTGCTGGAATCCAGGCACTTCCAGGCAGGTGGCGCAAGCGCATTGAGAAGGGTGAGAAATGGCATTATTAGTTTTGTTAAGGTTCATTCCATTATCTAATAAATCCCATTTTCTAACATTTGCTTGACTTCCCCTCATACAAAGTACACACGGCTGTTTTTTATTCTGCCCAAAGTTAAGAGCAGTACCAGGAGATGAAACATTTATCAAATGAAAAACAAGTTGAAACCATAAAAATGTAATTGTAAACCAGGAATCAAAGTCAGAAAGAGAAATGTTAGAATCAAAAACCAGAAAGTAGAGAAAGCACACATGTTTTGTTTGTTATTGTTTTATTCATATCACAGAAAATGTTATCAAGATTGAGACAGGAACCTTTGCAGCAGATTTAAAGAGTTGTGATGATGATGATGGAAAGTGCAGTGTTGTGCTATGTAAGTTCCATGGCAAGTGCCAGTAACGGGAATAATAATCACTGCCCGACTGATACATAAAATAATATGGCGGCACCGTGAATAATAAATCATTATATTCAAGAAACACATAACTGTGAAGAACCCACACAAGAAGGTTTGCAGGCCAAATTCCCAAGTAGCACTATACAGGGTGGTCCAGATCTAATTATGCAGATCCAGATCGTCTGGATGACTTTGATTTATGTGGTGACGATTCCAGTTCGATGCGAAGGCGATTCTTCATGTCGTCAGTCTGCACACTTCTCGATGGTCTGGGATTTTTCAGGTGATTTTCTATGTAATAAAGTTAATAAGTTATAGTGTAATGAAAATTGCATAATTAGATCTGGACCACCCTATACATTGTTCTTAACAACATTTTAAGAGAGGAATAAAAATTCTCAAAGTGCACAATTCGTAATATTTTTCAGTGAGGCATGATTGTTTTCTTGGTCCCCCATCACACCACACCCCACCCTTATCTTCCACTGTCTATTGATTCTGTGATATGGAATGTAGCCTTCACTGCAAGAAGGGCCAGATCTTCAGATTTATTGTGCATTCAGAATTTCCATTCTTTATTGGAAAACAACCAAACAACCAAGATACAATCTGAAGTGTGCAAAATACATGAAACAAAGCTAAACATTTGAAAAGTCATACAGATTTAATTATGATTTCCTTTACATTTACAAGGGGCACTTACCCTAATGGCCCAGTGCTGTGATGGGGACACTGTGTTGTAAAAATGGCACTGTCCTTCGGATGAGACATAAAATCGAAGCCCTGACTCTCTGTGGTCTTAAAATATCCCTGGGCATCCTTTGTTAAAAGCAGGGTGTATCCCAATGTCATGTAAATTGCCCACCACAGCCTAGTCATTCTGAGGTCCTCGTCATCCTCTGTCTCTAACTGACTAACTATCTCTCACCACTTCACCACCTAACAGCTAATGTGTGGTGGGCATGCTGGTGCAAAATGGCTGCTGTCGCATCATCCTGGTGGATGCTTCAAATTAGCGGTGGCTCCCCACTCACTATGAAAAGCGCTTTGAGTAGTGAGAAAAGCAATATATAAATGTGAATTATTATTACTATTAAAGGTAGGCTCTCTAGCCACTTGATCCTGTAATAAAACCACATCAATTGTTTAAATTTGTTCTGTGCTCTATTCAGGTGAATCAGGATTTTGATTGAAAAGATCAATTTTCCCTTGCTGTTTTTTTTCTGTCTAAATTCAATTTACTGTAGTGTAAGTAGTGCTCTATAGAAAACAATTTTCAATCCACTATGAAAACCCTATTGATTTTCAACCCCATTTAGCAGTAAAGGAAATGCTAAATAAATATAAGAAGAATCAGATGCTTCAGATTTGCAATACACCACTTATTTCCTATTTATTGCTTCCTTTACAGGAGGCAAGCAATTCTTAAGACCCATGTACTCGCATTGAGCCTCTTAACGTTCATGCAGCAGAAGGAGGTGGTGTAGTTAAACATCCATCCATCCATTATCTATTATATCCTAACTACAGGGTCACGGGGGTCTGCTGGAGCCAATCCCAGCCAGCACAGTGCGCAAGGCAGGAACAAATCCTGAGCAGGGCACCAGCCCACCACAGACGTAGAGAACTGCTTGATCATAAATACTGTATGGTTGCAAACATCCATGGTTTGCTGCAATTCTTTTTTTTTATTATTTTTGACCATATTATGACTTTTCAAAATAATGATACATTAAATATTGGCTAATTAATGGTTTGATCCATAATTGAGAGCCATATCAGTTTTGCCATAACTATGAAAAGAAAGAACTAGTTAATATTTACCTATAACCTTTGGTGACAAAATCTAGAGAAAGATCACATTTATAATATAGTATACTTGGTCATGGAATAAAGCAAAAACAATCAATTGTAAACTTAGAGGAAGACAACTGCAAATCAAGATTCACAGGTTTCAATAAAGAATAAATCTCTATATAGAACTTAAACCATATGACACCACACCATTTTCTAAGACCACTTATATATTTTTAATTCAGAGATGGTATATCTGTGTGTAAGAGTTTGTTTTTTTAAAACTCTCCAAACTATTTCAAACCTCCAGCAATACTAAGAAATAATAAGGTAATTCAAATATAGAAGACTCCATACATTATCCAACCCGCTATATTATAACTACAGGGTCACGGGGGTCTGCTGGAGCCAATCCCAGCCAACACAGGAAACAAACCCCAGGCAGAGCGCCAGCCCACCGCAGGGCACACACACACACACAAATGACAATTTAGGATCACCAATGCACCTAACCTGCATGTCTTTGGACTGTGGGAGGAAACCCACGCTGACACGGGGAGAAGATCCGGGAAGCGAACCCAGGTCTACCCACTGCGCCACTGTGCTGCCTTGTGTTTAAACAGTAAAAAAAATATAAAAACCAAACTAGCTTTTCTTGTTGCCTTTTACTTTTGACTTACTGGTTTTTCTGACACTTCTCATTATGTTGCACACTCTTGAAGCCACTGTTGCTTTTTTCAACTGAACCCATTAGTTGCTTTGTGACTTTTGGGTGTACTTGTGTTTCCTTATGTGTCTCACGTAATTCCATGCATCACTGAAGTAACCTGAGGCTCAATCAAAGATGAAAACTGCGAGTTACAGTTAAGTGGACACACCCAAAAGGTGGCACAGGGAAGAGCGCGACACAACCAGGGAGCCAAGTTTCACTGTTTCTGAAACTTCCCAGAATCCCAGCCAGTGTGAGGGATTGCGTGTAATTTGTCCTAATGATCTCATTCTGAGGGCTTAACTAACGATTAAAAACAAGTACTGCAAAAGTGATTGAGTAAAACATGCATGTTTGGTAACTGAACATGATAATATTTTCTTAAAAAAGACATGCTTCTTTTTTGAGTATCGTCAGATGTTAAACAATTATTGAAACATTCTTGTAGACAAGTTTACTTAAGGAAAGATGGTTACAGAGAACGTATCTGGACTGGAGAGCCAGACTTTGACAAACAGTTGGGGAGATGTAAACAGCTCACTATTCAAGAGAACACAATAAACATCCCAACCTGGATAATAAGGTCCTGTTATAAAGAAAAGCCTTTTAAAACCTACTGAATACCGTATATACTTGCATATAAGTCGGGTCTTGAAACCTGAAAAATTGATCATAAAATCAGACCCCAACTTATACGCCCATTCAAAAATGCAACCCTTACATTTTTTTTTTACATCTCTTGCTTCCTCCAATCTCACATCAGTTTCTCAGACACATCGAATTTTGTAGCAGCAGCACAGTTAACAATTTCTTTTGCTACTTCAATGACTTTTAATTTAAAACTAGCTCCATATTTTCTTCTGTTCGAACGATCCATCGCAGATAAGGGATGCTGTTACGATAAAAAAAAAACCACAAAACAGTGCAAATTTCACTGTGGAATAGTTCGGGTATTACCGTGTGGTCACAATTATCACTGCTGCTTCACCACCTGAGGCCACAGGTCCGTCACGCCCTCGACCCTCTGCAGTTCGCATACCAGGAGAAGGTGGGAGCGGAGGATGCCATCATCTATATGCTACACTGATCCCTCTCCCACCTGGACAGAGGCAGTGGTGCTGTAAGAATTATGTTTTTGGACTTCTCTAGCGCCTTCAACACCATCCAACCTCTGCTCCTTAGAGACAAGCTGACTGAGATGGGAGTAGACTCATACCTGGTGGCATGGATTGTGGACTTTCTTACAGACAGACCTCAATATGTGCGTCTTGGGAACTGTAGGTCTGACATTGTGTTCAGCAATACAGGGGCACCGCAGGGGACTGTACTTTCTCCGGTCCTGTTCAATCTATATACATCAGACTTCCAATATGACTCGGAGTCCTGCCACGTGCAAAAGTTCGCTGATGACACTGCTATTGTGGGCTGCATCAGGTGTGGGCAGGAGGAGGAGTACAGAAAGTTAATCAAAGACTTTGTTAAATGGTGCGACTCAATCCACTTACACCTTAACACCAACAAGACCAAGGAGCTGGTGGTGGATTTTAGGAGGCCTAGGCCCCTCATGGACCCTGTGATCATCAGAGGTGACTGTGTGCAGAGGGTGCAGACCTTTAAATATCTGGGAGTGCAGCTGGATGACAAATTGGACTGAACTGCCAATACTGATGCTCTATGTAAGAAAGGTCAGAGCAGACTATACTTTCTGAGAAGGTTGGCATCCTTCAACATCTGCAGTAAGATGCTGCAGATGTTCTACCAGACAGTTGTGGCGAGTGCCCTCTTCTACGCGGTGGTGTGCTGGGGTGGCAGCATAAAGATGAAAGACGCCTCACGCCTGGACAGACTTGTTAAGAAGTGTCATCTCCAGACAGAGGAGTAGCTTCAGTGACAGACTAAAGAGATTGTTCCTCCCCAGCACTATGCGACTCTTCAATTCCACCTGGGGGAGTAAATGCTAACATTAATTTTATTTTAATTTTTTTCATTTTTATTACTATTTAATTTAATATTGTTTCTTTGTATCAGTATACTGCTGCTGGATTATGTGAATTTCCCCTTGGGATTAATAAAGTATCTATCTATCTATCTATCTATCTATCTATCTATCTATCTATCTATCTATCTATCTATCTATCTATCTATACATAATACAAAAGGCAGTGTGCTCGGTGGTTACTCTCTCAGGTGGGCGTTAGTATATCATGATCTCTTGAACCAATAGCGTAAATACGACCAACATTATAAAATACCGGAAATTATATGGTAAAATCAAGCTCTAACACGAATATATACGGTATATCAATTTTTTCAAGCCAAAAATGTAATTAAGTATGTATCCATTGTTTTAAAATAGCAAAAAAGTAAAAAGCAACCCATAGTTCTGAGATTCCGATGTTTTAAAAAAACAAGACTGGCTGTGCACTTCACATTGCCAACTACGCCAACCAGTCCTGTGGATTCACCAGGCAAAGTCATTGTCAAGCTCCGTCATTGGCATTAATGAATGTTGATGCCCAGTTGTGAATTACTGTCTCTGTTTTGTAGACAACTGCACAATAATAACAGAAATCGGCACACTTATGTTACTTGTTTGTATTCTTGTATACAGAAGATTATTTCTTTTGCAGAGATACGGCCTGATGCTGCTTGATTGATAAAGCACATTAGATTGGTAAAGAATCAATGCAAGGTAAAATGCACACAAAGCTAGTGCCAGTTTAACAACAGCAATTCACCTAAGTTCAGCCAGGATGAAATTTAGTAAATTTAGTCCAGATAGGTGAAGGCAGAGCTATTAAACCTGTCTTAACAGTGTTTTCTGAATTTAATAAAAAAAAAAAAGAAATATTGGTTAAAGATATCTGGGATGATTGTTACAAAAACAAGTCATTTCAGCAACCAGTGTTGACGAGTATTTATTAAATAAATCATGTAGTCAGATGATGTAGTCATCTCTTTATGGCCAAATTTGAAAATGGTTGATGAGGTTGGGGAAAGGTTCACCCCTTAATTTCTCATAGTAGCAAAGCTAATGATTAGATCAGTTGTTAATTTTTACTGTGGAAACACTTCATGTACTGTACTGGGTGGCATACAGATTATAAAGGAAATGATTTTGCAGAAACAATGAAAATAATTTGTACAGTGCAATATGAACTGAGTTATTATATTGAATTAAGTATGACTTCTGTCATCTACTACTCATAATTGTCTTTTTGAAATAAATGACCTACTAAATAATACAAGATGCTGAACTGGAAAAGTTCTTCTTAAATATACTGTATGTAATATTTGGCAATTTTACCCTCTTTTTTCCATCTCTTTAAATTTTCTTGGCTATGTCCCTTGTCATTGTTATTTAACAGGTATACATACACTCACCTAAAGGATTATTAGGAACACCTGTTCAATTTCTCATTAATGCAGTTATCTAATCAACCAATCACATGGCAGTTGATTCAATGCATTTAGGGGTGTGGTCCTGGTCAAGACAATCTCCTGAACTCCAAACTGAATGTCAGAATGGGAAAGAAAGGTGATTTAAGCAATTTTGAGCGTGGCATGGTTGTTGGTGCCAGACGGGCCGGTCTGAGTATTTCACAATCTGCTCAGTTACTGGGATTTTCACGCACAACCATTTCTAGGGTTTACAAAGAATGGTGTAAAAAGGGAAAACGTCCAGTATGCGGCAGTCCTGTGGGCGAAAATGCCTTGTTGATGCTAGAGGTCAGAGGAGAATGGGCCGACTGATTCAAGCTGATAGAAGAGCAACTTTGACTGAAATAACCACTCGTTACAACCGAGGTATGCAGCAAAGCATTTGTGAAGCCACAACACGCACAACCTTGAGGCGGATAGGCTACAACAGCAGAAGACCCCACCGGGTACCATTCATCTCCACTACAAATAGGAAAAAGAGGCTACAATTTGCACGAGCTCACCAAAATTGGACAGTTGAAGACTGGAAAAATGTTGCCTGGCCTGATGAGTCTCGATTTCTATTGAGACATTCAAATGGTAGAGTCAGAATTTGGCGTAAACAGAATGAGAACATGGATCCATCATGCCTTGTTACCACTGTGCAGGCTGGTGGTGGTGGTGTAATGGTGTGACGGATGTCTTCTTGGCACACTTTAGGCCCCTTAGTGCCAATTGGGCATCGTTTAAATGCCACGGGCTACCTGAGCATTGTTTCTGACCATGTCCATCCCTTCATGACCCATCCTTTGATGGCTACTTCCAGCAGGATAATGCACCATGTCACAAAGCTCGAATCATTTCAAATTGGTTTCTTGAACATGACAATGAGTTCACTGTGCTAAAATGGCCCCCACAGTCACCAGATCTCAACCCAATAGAGCATCTTTGGGATGTGGTGGAACGGGAGCTTCGTGCCCTGGATGTGCATCCCACAAATCTCCATCAACTGCAAGATGCTATCCTATCAATATGGGCCAACATTTCTAAAGAATGCTTTCAGCACCTTGTTGAATCAATGCCACGTAGAATTAAGGCAGTTCTGAAGGCGAAAGGGGGTCAAACACCGTATTAGTATGGTGTTCCTAATAATCCTTTAGATGAGTGTATGTCAGGCTTCATGGATGCCTTAGTGTAACATTCACGTTTCCCGGTTGATTATCTCTTATTGCTCTTTTGTTATTATCACCAGTGTCCCACTCAAAGGCACAGTTAAGAGTTTTATTTGCTCCTGTAACAGCTGTTTCTTCCTGGGCTCTTTGCTTGATGGGTCTGTTTCAGTTCCATTCATTTTCTTTTTTATCATTTGTTTTTTTTTCTTCTGAACTTTCTCACTGGGCTTTCTGCCATTCTAATTTTGCCTCAGATATCCTTTTAAATGAGTCACTGCACTTGTCTAATTAGAATTCTTATTTAATTACTTTTGCCATCAGATTGTCTAGCAACATGTTGTATGGTTATTGATGTCTTTGTGACTGCATGGGGACTTGTATTCCTCACACAAGTTAATTTTAATTTGCCAAAATGTAAATTGGTCCACTGTGAGTGAATGTACTTTGAGGGTGGCTTGGTGGTCCTTCCATGACTGATTCCTTTCTTGTGCACAATGGTGAAAGGATTGGCTCCAGCTCCCTGTTACCATGTGTTGGTGTAGAAGGATTGATGAGTCAGGATATATTCGTATATTTATCGCATGTTTTTTTCAAATTTTTAAATGTGGGATGTTTTCTGTTTTTTACTGATGTTATCTCTCTATTATAATAAAAAAAATCTTGGGAGACAAGACTTTTTATCCTGCAACAAGATGTGATCTTTTGGAAGAGAGACACTTTCATGTCCCATGAGACGTGACTTTGTGCCAAGAGATTTAACCACGCCAGATGCCAGAAATAAAAAACAAAGAGTGGATGACAAAGTAGAACGTCGTAAAGAATTTAAAAACGTTGGTGCGATACACATGCAGAACAGGTTACAGATAATGGAAGTACGAAAATTCGAAAGCCTCAAAAAAAGTGATAGAAAAGATTGCATTAGCGCAAACAAATGGAAATTATTACTCGGTGAAATAACAGAACAGTGAAAAGAGATTGAATATATTGTTCAGATTTAAACTTTAAGTCGGAGACTTGTAGATTGTCTAATTCATGTTGCCATCATGGGTTAAAAAAAGTAGTGTTTCTTCCCAATGAAGAGGTGTATCTGCAAAAATTAAAAGATTGGTTGTTTGGTGAAAGAGAAAATTTCAAGCCCTGTGAGACAAGACTTTATGCAAAGAGATTTGGAAAAGCCCTGTCCAGATCTAAATCATTTACAACCACACACATTTGTGTGAATGTTATTGTCAGACACAGTTTGTGTAGAGAGAAAGAAACAATATTCACTCACGGGCAGTGATACGTTGCATTGTCACGATGTAATTCCAAACACGGAATCAAAATTCAATGCGATATTGACAAAAAGGTAAAAGCGAAAAGAAATTAAATATATGGACATAGGTGATATGACAGAAGCATGCAGATGTTGTGTGGCTTTAAACTTTAAGTCTGATACTTGTAGATCGTCTAATTCGTGTTGCCATTACGGAAAAGTAGTGTTTATTCCCAATGAAGAGGTGTAGCTGCGAGAGTTAAAAGTTTTATTGTTTGTGAGTGGCAGAGATGTGAAGTTGCTGGCGCGTAGCGCAGGCAGGGGGGTTGGCAAGCAAAGCTTGCAGGGGGCAAAGCCCCCTAATTTTTTAAATGGACAAAACAGACTTAAAGAACCATAGAGGTTAGGAGCACACACTGATACAGAGCATTGCCGCACCCACCACACGACAAACCAACTCAGGATCCAAATTAGGACCCGAGTGCAGCCATGCAACGGGTGGTACCTCAGCACAACACTAGTTCAGATGGAGTGAAACAGTGTGAGGTTTTTTTTATGGTGGCTGGAATGCCAATTCTGCCAACAACCCCCAAGTTTTTCCCTGCAGGTTGGAGGGCCTACATGCAGGGCTGGATGCTGATTAATGTCATACCCAGGACGGAGCAATTGCAGGGTAAGGACCATTGCTCAAGGGCCCAACAGAGCAGAGCATTTTATGGGATTTGAACCGACAACCTTTCCGATTGCTAGTGCAGATCCCTAGCCTCAGAGCCACCACTTCGCCGTAAAGAACCAGAAATATGACAGTGGATTCAGAAAGTATTCAGTCCCTAAACTTTTGGTGCACTTTTCAGAAAGGTTTGAAAATTTATTAGAAATCAAAAACTGAAATCTCTCATTCATGTAAGTATTCAGAATCTTAATTCTGTACTAGAAGCCCCTTTGGAAGTAATTACAGCTTTGACTGGGCCATTCAAGGACCATTCCCAGAGCCACTCCAGTGTTTTCTTGGTAGTATGCGTTGGGTCATTGCCATGCTGAAAGGTGAACCGTCACCCCAGTCTGGGGTCATGTACAGGTTTTCCTCAAGGACCTCTTTATATTTGGCTGCATTCATCCTTCCCTCAATTCTGACCAGTCTCCCCTTCCCTTAAAAGGAACACCATAGCATGATGTTGCCACCACCATGCTTCCCCTAGGAATTGGGATTAGGCAGGTGATGAGCAGTGCCTGGTTTTCGACAGAGATATGGTAGGTGGAGTTGCGCTATTTTACTTACAAGTGCACTGTGTCCTTCCATTTTCTGGGCCAGAGGGGCACTTTTTGTCTACTGTCAGTCATTAACTTTTAATAGAGCAGTATGGTCTAACTTCTGTTGACTTGGGACCATGTTCTGTTCTCTAACTTTCTGCTAACCCAGCAAATGACAGTCATGTCTCTGTGCTCTGTGTCTATGTTTCCTGTTCTCTACCTAAAAGGGATGAGCAGGATCAAAGACCATAGCACAGACCACCATTCTGCAAAGCATTGCTGCCTTCACACACCAAGTGATCATGCAAAGAAAAGCAATACATTTCCAAAAGGATAGATTCAAAATGGTACGCAGATGCAAGCAAAACATTAAAACCAAAAAATCCATATAAGAACAAAAATGGTAATCAGGCTCAAATAGTCAACAGCTAAAAACAGTGTGGTCCCCGGCCGGGGCTGGAGCCCGGCCGGGACGCCCAGGAGGAGGAGAGGAGGGCTTGTGCCTCCTCCAGACCGCGAGGGGGCGTCCGTCTTGGTTGTGTAGGGGACCACGGGTACAGGGCTTGGAAGCCCAGCCCTGTAGGGACCCGTGGACACCGCCGGGCGGCGCCCCGATGCCGGTTTACCCTGTGTGGTCTTTGGCCGGGGATGGAGCCCGCCGACGCTTGAAGACCGGAGGAGGGCGTGTGCCTCCTCCAGACTGAGTGGGGGCGTCCGTCCTGGTTAGGCAGGGGGCCTCGGGTACAGGGCTTGGAAGCCCAGCCCTGTAGGGACCCGTGGCCACCGCCAGGCGGCGCCCCAGTGCCTAATTATCCCGGGAGCCCGGCACTTCCGCCACACCAGGAAGTGCCGGGGAAGACTTTAGGCGCCCGGAGAGCCGCCAGGAAAGCAGCCGACACTTCCGCCACGCTGGGGCGTGGCTAAAGAGAAGAGGCCGGTAACACCTGGGGCTCATCCGGGGCATTATTTAAGGGGCCGCCTCCCTCCAGTCATTTGGTGGAAGTTGGGAGGAAGTAGACGGAGCTGGAGAGAGGACAGGAGGCGGCCAGTGGAAAGGCACAGTGACTGTGGGCCCTGGACTTTTGGGGGATTCGGTGCTGAAGGCACTGGGGTTTCGTGAGTGCACGTGACTTTGTATATTGTGTAAATTTGTAAATAAACGATGTGTGGGGAGCAAAATATGTCGTCCGTCTGTCTGTGCTGGGGCCAGCGTTCACAACAGTCAAAGGACACTAAATGTTAGTAGAAAATCACTAAATTGAACAAAGCTATAGATAGTGGCTGTCACTCAAATAAAAATGCCAATGTTTGTGCATCACCTTTATCTGAGACACCCTGTTTAAGTCTCCTGCACCCGTCCACCATCTGAATTCTGGATGAACCTAAAGGAAGGGAAGTGAGGAGCTAAGAGTGTGGCCTCTTTCTCACTTTTGTTGAAAGGTTAGATGACACTGACAATTGTTAGACCTTCTGCCTCCTCCATCTTTCAGAGGCATTGCCTACTCCCTGCCAGGTTGTAACTCTCTGTTTCTTTAATTTAGACAGTGCCCTTTACCTGTCTGGTGCCCTGTGGCAACCTCATGCTCATCATCAGTTCTGTTTTTTTTTATCATTCAAACCCTAAATATGCCAAGATCGTCAAGCAAACACAACTGCAGTGTTCTTACACACAACAAATAACATTATCTAATGACAGCTAATGTGATTTTTCAACGATATCTGGTTATTGATAACAATAATGAAATATACAAACAAAATATTATATATAGCCAATAAGCATGTCATATATTTCATTCACCTGTTGATAACAATTTCACTTTTATGGCATACTATAAAAATACAGTACTATAGTTACAGTTGTGCAGTGTGAAATGAATAGCCTTGACACATGAAAAAGGCTTGGGACAGCCACCCGTGTACTTTATCTTGGCTGCAAAAAGGCAACTGCAAAAAGGTTTCAGTACAATAGTACAGAGTTGAGTCCAAACAGAACTGATCAACGGACGGAGGAAGTCGGGTTTTATAGGGATATCAGAGGAAGTGACGTTGTCCTCGGGGCCAGGACTGGAAGTGGTGTCATCCTTGGGGCCGGAAGTGATATCCTCAGAGTGGAACTGGTAGTGATGTCTTCAGACTCAGGCAGAATTTTCCATGTCTGGTCTGTGGGGACAAAATAAGAAGGTTTAGTGCACCCTGTCACCCCCCCAGCTTGGTGTGGAATTCCCTTCTTTTGGTCGCTGTAGCTGGCTCCCATGCGCAAATGTGTGACAATAGCTAATTATTTAATCAAATATACATTTACATTTATTTGCTTGGCAGATGCTTTTATCCAAAATGACTTACAAAAGAGGTAAACATAATTGAGTAACATTAGGTTAAGGCCAGTGAAAAGATGTGATCTATAGTAATAAAAGGCAATGCCCTCACTGACTGACTCACTCATCACTAATTGTCCAACTTCCAGTGTAGGTAGAAGGCTGAAATTTGGCAGGTTCATTCCTTACAGGTTACTTACAAAAGCTAAGCAGGTTTCATTTCGAAATTCTACGTGTAACGATCATAACTGAATCCTACTTACGTATATACATACGTCCATAGCCTGCAGCTTCGTCGCCGTGTGAGGTGGGGTTGGGGGTTGCGTGTTGCGTCCTGCATCCTACATCCCCACGCCTCCCACGTAGTTGGCAGCCTGCCTTATAAAGATTTAAACGCTTAAAAGAGCATAACAGACACACTGGCAAACAACACTGAAAATAAATACTCGTGGGTTAATCCACATGTTCATAGAGACGCTGTCGCTAAATACTCGCAGGCAATTCCACAAGTTCATACACACGCTGCCGCTAAATATTCTCAGGCAAATCAAAAAGTTAATACCAGGAATGTCTCTTAAACATCTTAGATTAACGAGTAGTGATTTGGATGGTGAGATGTCTATCGAGGTGATCACTGTAATATTTATATGTCATTGAAATGTATTATTATCAGACATGGTTTAGGCACCTATGTCATCAGGAAGGCACCAGAAAAAAGGACCTCAAGGTTACTATTATGGAAATTAACTTAGAGCATGGATGCCGTGAATGTAAGAGCTGTAATAAATAAAGTTCCCCTGCATACTTTAAAAGAAAGTCTCGTCATCATTTAATTTTTCACAATTTGTGAAAACAAGACATGGTGTCAGAATAGAGGACAGTCATGGATTTTGTTGGAGTTCCCTCGCCACGAATTGACTGAGATTCTCTTAACCGGCCAGGAGAATGGAAGAAGTTCCGACAGCATGTGGAGCTGATGTTTTCTGGCCTGCTAAAAGGTAAAGACAAGAGTGAGAAATGCAGCTACCTGCTCCTGTGTACTGGGGAAAAAGGAAGAGACATTTTTAACACATGGACTCACACCTAGGAGATAGCCAAGGTACTGAAAACTTATTATGACCGTTTTGAGGTGTTTGTCATGCCTAAGAGGAATATGATATTCGCGAGATACAAGTTTAATGAGAAGACACAGGGTATAAACAAGACTTTTGATCACTTTGTAACAGAGTTAAAATTGCTGGTGAAGGACTGTGCTTATGCAAACGAAGATGAGATGGTCAGGGATAGAATAGTATTTGGCACAAACTCAGCGAAAGTGCGAGAGAAACTTTTAAGCGCAAGGTCTGAGCTAACATTAAATAAAGCCGTGGATATCGCAAGATCGCACAAGATAGCACAAACACAGCTGAGAACCTTTGATGCATGTACTCCAAGCGGCTCACGTGAACTGACTGTGAACGCAGTACGCAGACAACAAGCAAGAGCTCCAAAGAGCGCTGAACAAAAAACGCATTACACAATTGAGAAGGCAGCAAAAGAATATGAAGCGAGTGACGCATACAAGCATATTCATAGGTGGAGCTACTGCGGAAATAAAGCACATGGTGGAAAAAGTCAATGTCCAGCTAAAGGAAGACAGTGTAAAAAATGTGGTAAATTGAACCACCGCTAAAGTTGGCAGGACTGGGAAAGGTAAACCCGTGCATGCAGTGTGTGATGTCTCAGATAAAGAGGAAGACGAGCTGTTTATTGATGCAGTAAGAAAGGAACAACCCTCTGACGCTGAACAAGCCTTTGTATGCATATCAATAGAAAAGCAAGGTGTAAAGCTTAAGTTTAAATTAAGTTCATAGACACGCTGCCACTAAATATTCGCAGGCAAATCCACAACTTAATACCGGGAATGCCTGTTAAACATCTTAGATTCACGAGTACCGATTTGGGTAGTGAACACTTGAATGAAACTTTGGGTAGTGAACACTTGAATGAAACACAGAATGTAACTTGAACACAACACATCCTCTAAATACGAACCTGATTCAAAGAAATAATGATAATCAAATCCTTGATGACAGCAACACTCATAACACTCACAAAACAATTACATTGACAATCATGTTACGTTATTTTTAAAATGTTTCCTTTTCTTTTTCATAACTGCTTTAACACACTACTTTTCTGCTGCGACGCGCGGGTATTTTGCTAGTAACTAATAATTTACAATCATAGATTGTAATCAATAAAGCAATTAAACTTCAACAACAAATTAACCAATAATATAAAGGATCACAGAGCAAAGGACTTTTTCTATCAGTTAGACAGATATTAACAGAACAGATGGGTCTTCAATTGCTTCTTAAATACTTTGAGGGAGTAAGCAGTGCAGATCGAGGTGGATGGCCTGTTCCACAAAGTGGGAGTCTGGATTAAGACTTGATACCACGAAGAGGTGGCATCACCAAACACTGTTCACTGGCAGACCTGAGTTGGCGAGAAGGAGCACAGCACCTCACCAGTGTCTCCATACTACTCTGTAAGCAAGCATCAGGGATCTAAACTTAATGTGTGCTTTTAGATAGATAGATAGATAGATAGATAGATAGATAGATAGATAGATAGATAGATAGATACTTTATTAATCCCAAGGGGAAATTCACATACTCCAGCAGTAGCATACTGATAAAAAACAATATTAAATTAAAGAGTGATAAAAATGCAGGTATAACAGACAATAACTTTGTATAATGTTAATGTTTACCCCCCCGGGTGGAATTGAAGAGTCGCATAGTGTGTCTGTCAGTGGGGCAGGACAGTGACAGCAGTCTGTTGCTAAAGGTGCTCCTCTGTCCGGAGATGATACTGTTTAGTGGATGCAGTGAATTCTCCATGATTGACTAGAACCTGCTCAGCGCCCGTCACTCTGCCACGGATGTCAAACTGTCCAGCTCTGTGCCTACAATAGAGTCTGCCATCCTCACCAGTTTGTCCAGGCGTGAGGCGTCCCTCTTCTTTATGCTGCCTCCCCAGCACACCACCGTGTAGAAGAGGGCACTCACCACAACTCTCAGGACTCTGAGTTGTATTGCAAGTCCGATGTATATAGGCTGAACAGGACCGGAGAAAGTACAGTCCCCTGCGGCGCTCCTGTGTTGCTGACCATAATGTCAGACCTGCAGGGAGCCAAAGTAGTGGCCTGAAGAGAGGAATGATATGTGCCCATCTCAGCTATTTAAATGGGCCGCTGTACTCTGGACAATCTGCAGCGACTTGATAGCACATGTGGGTACACCTGCCTGAAGCGAGTTGCAGTACTCCAGATTTTACAACACCAAAGCCTGGACCAGAAGCTGTGTGTCAGATAGGGTCTGATCTTGTGGATGTTGTACAGTGTGAACTTGGATGAACGAGAAACAGTAGAAATATAGTCAGAAAATGATAGTTGCTCATCAATCACCACCCCAAGGTTGCAAACTGATCTTTCAGGTATTAGTGACAGTGAGCCAAGCAATACAGAGATGGGGAGTTGAACAGACTGGCTATCAGGGATCAGAAGGACCTTGGTTTTTATCAGGTTGAGTTTGAGATGGTGGTCCGTCATCCAGATTGAGACATCATTAAGACATAAATCAACAACAACAACAACATTTATTTATATAGCACATTTTCATACAAAAAGTAGCTCAAAGTGCTTTACATACTGAAGAAAAGAAAAATAAAAGACAAAATAAGAAATTAAAATAAGACAACATTAGTTAACATAGAAAAGGTCCAATGGCCAGGGTGAACAGAAAAAACAGAAAAAAAAAACTCCAGATGGCAGGAGACAAAAAAATAAAATCTGCAGGGGTTCCAGGCCACGGGACTGCCCAGTCCCCTCTGGGCATTCTACCTAACATAAATGAAATAGTCCTCTTTGTAGTTAGGGTTCTCACAGAGTCACTTGATGTTGATAGTCATACAGACTTCTGGCTTTTAATCCATCCATCATTGATGGAACATCACAGTGCTTTGAGTAGAAAGGATACCGGAAAAGGAAACCGAAAAGAGAGTAGGGGTTAGTACAGATTTTAGAGCCACCATGAATAGTTATTATAATGAGTTGGAGATATAGAGTATCAGGATTTTGATTACAGTGAAATTATGAGAAAGCCATGTTAAAATAATGTGTTTTCAGCAGTTTTTTAAAGTGCTCCACCTTATCAGCCCGGCGAATTCCCATTGGCAGGCTATTCCAGATTTTAGGTGCATAGCAGTAGAAGGCCGCCTCACCACTTTTAAGTTTTGTTCTTGAAATTCTAAGGAGACACTCATTTGAGGATCTGAGGTTACGATTTGGAATATAAGATATCAGATATTCCGATATATAAGATGGGGCAAGATTCTTTAAGGCTTTATAAACCATAAGCAGAATTTTAAAGTCAATCCTGAATGACACAGGTAACCAGTGTAGTGACATCAAAACTGAAGAAATGTGCTCGGATTTTCTTTTCCTAGTTAGGATTCTAGCAGCTGCATTCTGCACTCGTTGCAAACGATTTATGTCTTTTTCGGGTAGTCCTGAGAGGAGTGCGTTACAGTAATCTAGTCGACTGAAAACAAACGCGTGAATTAATTTCTCAGCATCTTTCAGTGATATAAGAGGTCTAACTTTACTTATGTTTCTTAAGTGAAAAAATGCTGTCCTAGTGATCTGATTAATATGCGATTTAAAATTCAGATTACAGTCAACAATTACCCCTAAGCTTTTTACCTCCATCTTGACTTTTAATCCTAATGTATCCAGTTTATTTCTAATAGCCTCATTGTATCTATTATTGCCAATCTCTAAGATTTCAGTTTTCTTTTTATTTAACTTGAAAAAGTTACTATTCATTCATTCTGAGATAAAAGTCAGACATTGTGTTAGTGAATCAAGAGAATCAGGGTCATCAGGTGCTATTGATAAGTACAGCTGTGTGTCATCAGCATAGCTGTGGTAGCTCACGTTGTGCCCTGAGATAATCTGACCTAACGGAAGCATGTAGATTGAGAATAACAGCAGACCCAGGATAGAACCTTGTGGAACACCAAAGAATTTTCTCCCTGCCAGGTAGGATTCAAACCAATTTAAGACCCTGCCAGAGAGGCCCACCCATTGACTAAGGTGATTTCTAAGAATATTATGATCAATGGTGTCAAATGCAGCACTCAGATCTAAGAGGATGAGAACAGATAAATGGCCTCTGTCTGCATTCACCCTCAAGTCATTTACTACTGTAACGAGTGCAGTTTCTGTGCTGTGATTTGTTCTAAAACCCGACTGAAATTTATCAAGAATAACATGTTTATTGAGGTGGTCATTTAACTGCATAATGACTGCCTTCTCTAGAATTTTACTTAAGAAAGGAAGGTTAGAGATGGGTCTTAAGTTTTCAAGAGCCTAGGGGTCGAGATTATGTTTCTTAAGTAGGGGTTTAGCTACAGCAGTCTTAAGACAGTCTGGGAAGACCCCAGTATCTAATGACGAATTTATTATGTCAAGAACATTATCAATTAGCACGCCCGATACTTCTTTGAAATAATTTGTTGGTATTGGGTCAAGGACGCAGGTGGAGGGTGTTAATTGAGATATTATTTTTTGTAAATCAGGGGAGAAGCCAAGCAAAATGACACCTTTTATTGGCTAACTAAAAAGATTACTTTGGCTTTTGTAAATCAGGTAAATCTATCCTAGTGAAAGAGTTTAATTTGTTTATAACGGAATGCTGGGGTTTAGGAGGATCCTTAGTGTTGGGGAGATATACTATGTTATTTCTAATATCATTAATTTTTTGGTTGAAAAATACAGCAAAAGCCTCACAGGTTTTACTGGAAGTACTTAGGAGGCATTCCTTTGAGTTACCTGGGTTTAGCAGACGATCAATCGTCGAGAATAAGACTCTGGGATTACTAGCATTGTTATTTATAATCTTGGAGAAATAGCATCGCCTCTCAAGACGGACAGTGTTATTGTATTCTGTTATTTTAACTTTTAATATTTCATAGTGGATAGTTAGTTTAGTCATCCTCCATTGACGCTCAGCTCTACGGCATGTTCTCTTTAAATCAGACACTCTTTGGGTCTTCCATGGTATAACAATGCTAGAATATTTTTTAACTGTCTTTTCAGGTGCAACTATGTCAACAGCAGCTCTCACTTTAGTATTAAAGCTTTCCACCTTACTATTTACATTATCCTCGCTATTATAGTTGGCACTATAAACGGACTGATTGCTTAGAATGTTTGTAAGTTTTAAAGCTGCTGTTGAGTCAAAGAAGCGTTTTTTAACAATTTACTTCTCATGGGTGTTTTCTATCATTATTTCTATATTAAAAAGTAGAAGAAAATGGTCTGATAGAACCGTATCAATGACCTGCTTTGTATCAACTTTTAGTCCTTTAGTAATTACTAAGTCTAACGTATGACCTGCTTATTGTGTGGGCTGATTAATGAGTCTCAAATCAAAAGAGTCCAGGAGGTTTATAAATTCTTTTACTTTTAGGTCACACTGATTATCGATATGAAAGTTAAAGTCACCATCTACTAGGAGTGTGTCATAGTTCGTAATTAAAATTGACATTAAGTCAGAGAATTCCTCAAAAAAAGACGCGTTGAATTTTGGAGGTCTATACACAGTGTGAGGGATTGCCAGCCGTGTATCCCGGCCAACAACCCCAAACCGCCAGATGGAGCCATCCCTGCAACATGGAAGGGCCCCGAATTCCAGCAGGGCATCATGGAACTTGGAGTTTTTCACCACAGCCTTGCTGGATACCATGGGGGCCACCGAAGGACGCTGCAGGGAGGCCCAGGGACTTATACTTTCCTTATAGCCCGGAAGTAATTCACGATTGAGGAAACGGAAGAAATTATATACTTCTGGGCTGAGAGAAGTTTTTACCTGATAATCACATGGACTGAGGACTCAGAAACACTTCCAGGTCGAGGACTATAAAGGACTGTGGGAGATCCCAGACAGAGGAGCTGAGTTGGGAGGCAGGGTGGCTAAGCTTCTGGGAGTTTGGAGGATTGTTATTGTTATGGGTTATTGTTTATTTGATTATTAGAGAATTGTAGAGAGGAACGTGCCCTGTGCACATTATTATTATAATAAATAATAATTGGACTTTTTATCCGGTGTTTGAGGGTACAAGGGTGCAAAAAAGCCCTTATCTGTCACAATGGATAATACTAGAACTTGAGAATCTCCATGGATAACAACGGCGAGATACTCAAAGGACTTGAACTTACCAAAACTGATATCTTTACATTTTAACCGGCTCGAGTAAATGTTTGCCAAGCCCCCGCCTCTTTTTCCTTGGCGATCTGCACGAGTAAAACTGTAACCCGGAGGCGCAGATTCGATTAAAACAGCTGCCCCTTCTGAGCTAAGCCACATTTCACTTAGTGCAATAAAATCTATTTTTTTATCACTAATAAGATCGTTGATAAAAAACGTCTTATTAGTTAGAGCTCTAACATTTAATAGTGCCATATTTAATGTTTCGGAGGGGCAGAGATGAATACTATATGCGTTATTGATATTTGGAACAGGAACTAAGTTATTTTTATTAGCGCTGCTCTGTGTGTATTTTTTGTTTAATTTGTAATCTGTTTTTATAGTTTTAATACATTGTTCCTCTAAAATAGTAATTTTAATTAGATTATTGGTGTTTATGCCGTATTGCCTAGATTTTCTACGTGCATTGAGATTGGTTATTCATAATGTAATATATAATAATAATTCATAATAATCATAATGTATTGTCCTTCGGAGGGAATATAACTACTTATTTACTACTTACAGTATACTATGAAATGCACTTTCCGCTTTCCTTTCTATTTCTGCCAGGCATGGAAAGCTCTGAATGTTTTTGTCAATTGCTGATGAAGGCACAAAAGTTTACAGTTACATACAAGGCAGAACCTCAGGTCATTTCATTCTGAAACCCACTGAAGTACCTCTTCTTACCGAAGTGTAATTCTTACCACAGGTTGCATGGCAGCACTTCATAAACTGAACCTTTTAGAACTGCAGAAGGTTGTGGTCAATGCTGATTCATATGAATCCTCTGCCAATATCACAAGTGGGTTACACCTAGTATATTATTCTTTGATGAAAACAGAAGTGGCATCTCCATGCTGAAGTTCAATGATTTTTTTTTCCATGGATATTACAGCTCTTAAACTAAAATAAAGTCATATTTTAGATTTTATATATAGGTTGATAGTAAATTACAGTTGAATCACTGAAATATTCTATGGTCATCTGTTCCTTCATGTGTTTTCTGAGCTTGTTTTTTTTTCATTTTAAAGTTGTTTCATGACAATATCAATCACTAGGCAGGAGCCAGCCCTGGATAGATTGCCAGTCCATCATTGGAAATTATTTCACACATTCATATTAATTCATATTATACCACTTTGAAGATGCCACGTAACAATACTTGGCCATATTCTGGGAAAAACTGTCATTACTCTGTGAAAACCCATTTGAGTGCATTAAAACATGCAGCAAGTTGGCCAGGCATTAAATCCATCGAACCTGTGAAGCAGCAGTGCCTATCCATGCAGAAACATGCCATTCCGTACTGAAATATCTTATGTATTAAATCAGGCTTAAAGTCTCTCAGATCTTCTTTTTGTTCTACTCCAAGTTCCGTGTCTGTAGTAAACAGTAACCCCTTTCTTCTTCCTGAAACTGTCCATCAGTTTCATGCAAATCATACGTAACATTTCATCATTTCGAAGAAGAAAAGACACACATTCAACTGGAATAAATCATCCATCCATCCATTATCCAACCCGCTATATCCTAACTACAGGGTCATGGGGGTCTTCTGGAGCCAATCCCAGCCAACACAGGGCGCAAGGCAGGAGGAATAAATCACACAGTAAAAATATAAAATGTACCTAAGCTTACAATAAATATTAAAGGAAACATTTTAACGATGTCCATGTTTAAAGTATCTAACTGTGACATATCTGGGGAAAAAAATTCTGATCACAAAAATATCAGTTTTTCTCATGACAGATGTTCCTAAGGTTCCCCACATTTGTTGACAAAACTTATGCTTTTGTCCATCATGAAAAAAAAATCCACTTGTTGTGTATCTTAGCCATCTACAAATGTCATTTTCTAACCAACTTAATCCAGACCAGGGTAGCTGGAGCCTGTCCCAGCTAGCATAGGGCACAAGGCAGGAACAAACCCTGGAGAGGGCACCAGTTCATAGCAGGATGAAAACACACAAACACACACACATCAAACACTCCCAAGGGTCAATTTTGCCAAACTTCACCTAACCTGCATGTCTTTGGACTGTGGGAAGAAACCAGACTACCAGGATGAAACCCAAGCAGACACATGGAGAACACACAGATTCCACTCAGGGAAGACTCAGAATACAAACCCGGGTCTCCTTATTGATACCACTGTGCCACCCCCTACAAATGTAAGAAGAAAAAACATCTTCCTGCAGATAAGGACAGAATAATATCTCCCTGCAAAAAGTATGTTGTGGAGGACTGCCGGCTTCATACTCCGGTCCTCCCCCCCCAGGCCGCCAGGAGGAGCTCTCCCGACAGCAGGATCGTCCCCGACTTCCAGCAGGGCATCATGGACCTTGGAGTGTTTATACACAGCCCTGCTGGATACCTTGGGGGCCGCTGGGAGTCGCTGCAGGGGGGCTCGTGGGCTCATCTGTGCCCTATAACCCGGGAGTATGTCACAGTCACGTGACAGGAAGAAATGACGTGCTCCCGGGTTGAAGAAAAGGACTGTTTACCCTGACCCAGAAGGAATAAGGAACTGTGGACTGATTGGGCAGGAACACCTCCGGGTCAGGGTGTAGAAAAGGACTCTGGGAAAACCCAGACAGTGAGCTGAGCTGGGAGGTAGGAGGGCAAAGTGTCTGGGAGAGGAGGAGAGATTATTGAGTTTATTTGGTGGTTAATTAAATATATGAGTAGTGTGGAGGGTGCTTGGTGCACTGTGCTCAAGAATAATAAAGAATATTGGACTTTTATCCAGTGTCTTGCTTGGTACCTGAGGGTTCAAGGGAGCACTAGTGCCCCCTACTGCCACAATGTGTTCCAAATTAATGGCTGCAATTAAATTAATGAAAACAGTCTGCTAACATTCTCTGTCTGGGATGGCCCTTAATGGACAGAAATCATAATAAACAATTTGACACTCTCTGACTTTCTATATTTTCATTTTTGATTTTCTCAGTACAATATACAGTGCTTAAAATAACTTACAAAAATGGTTTTAAAACAGGTGCTCAATTTCAATTTTTTGTATAATTTAACTCACAGTCAAAAGAAATTAGAACCTATCCAGGAAGTGAGAGGAACAAGGCAGGAGCCATCAATGGTTAGAATGACTCCGTTTTACTAATTTGTATATTTTCTTCTAGGCCGAAAATTTAAACCAAAAGCCACAAGTATTGTAACTCAGTAAAATTAAGATAATTATTCCATTCAACTAATTGCAAATATTAATATATAAAACTTTTTAAAAACTTACATAATCCAACCTAGCTACTGTATATTTGGTGTACTAGCATAAAGAATTATTTACTCTGTCACAAGTTATTATCAGGTTACCCATTGTATGTTTCACATCATTCATAGATACTTAGTTTTGTATTATGGTGAGAAGAACAAAGTCGAACATCATCAGGCACAGGGTTTATCATAGACAATCAAGCCTCATCACAAGGATCCACGTCTGGCACTTCTTAACTTGTCAGTCCTCAGTGTGCTACTGGAATTTGGCTAACAAGACACAGATTAAGTAATTGTATTAAAGTAATTCAACAGGTTCTGCTTGCAACATATTGGCTGTTTTAACCTATCTGTATTATGAACTCTTGTAATGTTGCAGTTAGTGAAAGACTTTTCCATCCTTTATCCATTCTTTTTATTAATCTTACAGAGAAAAAATACTGAAGTGGATATCTTAATCTTATTAGATGATCAATTAGAGGTCAATCTGACAGATATTTCTGAGATGTGACTGTGCGTCTAAGCTGAGAAAATAGCCACCGGTTATAAAATTGCCCCCTTCACCAGGGCATTAAGCTTAGTAAACTAAATTAAAGTCTAGCTAAGGATATTCTGGTAATAATAAAAAAAAAAAAACATTCCAAGTAAGGTTTTGTTCAAAAGATCACAACCCTGGTGTTATTTTTCTACTTGTGCTATTCAGAAGGAACAATCCATGAAGCTGTTTGTGACTATTCCCCCATTGTTGAAAGAGCAGGTTAATTGAAATGTGTTTTTTTGGCTTATTTCAGTGTATCTTTAATGGATATTGTAGACTAGGCAATGCATGAACATGAAGACATATTCTGTGGTGTGGGTGTATGAAGACCAAAACACAAAATCAAGTCAGACAAATGTCAACATACAATTGTAAAGAAACCAATGAACAGGGAACAAGCAAAGGTGTAATTAAAGGGTAACAGCACTGATACGAAAACATAAAAATTGTATCATGCTGTGGTAATGCGCGGGTCGTGTCTTACCAAATTTAAGTATGTAGCAGCATTTATATTCGCTATATGAAAGTGCACTTACCATTGGTGTGTTCAAGGCGCTGTCGCGGGAACGCGGGGCCGTCTAGCAGGTGAGCGCTGTGAGGCGCGGGGTGTTGGACACACGTGGGGCCGGTATAATGGCCAGTACAGGCTCCGCCGCATGTGTTCATTTTTACGCTCCGGTGTCCTCGCAGCCTGCCTAGTGCAGGCGGTTTAAAGTGCGGCGCGCCTAAAAGAGAAAGCCGGCATTTGATTGATTGAGTCAGAGATGGGGATCCCATAATGTAAGAGAAATGATTTTACTTACTGGTGAGTCAACCACGGTCGTGCTTGAGCTCAGCATAGCCGTTGGCTGTACCGGAGGGCTTATACGCGCGCGCGACCCGCAGGAGTTTGGTTTTAAATACATAGTTGCTCGGGGCGTGTCGCGGCGTGTGGCGTGATTGCTCTACCGTCTACCGGGATAGGTGTATGAGGTAGACATGTTGGCAGATTGGCTGGACAATCTTGCCGGTTATATTTAAAGAGTTACCGGCCAACAGGGGTCGTCAGTGGACCTAAGAGCGAGGTAGGAATAAGCACTGCTGAGCTATTTGTAGGAGCAGTTGTAATTTTGGCGGCTTTTGCATATATTCTTTTGTATATATTCTTTTTGTATATAGAGTTATATATCTCCTAGTGATTATTTTTGGTGGAGGTATATATACTTATTTGGTGCTGGGATAGTTTTTGACTTTTGGGTTTGGTGCAATTGTTTTATTTTTGTATATACACACACTTGTTTTTGTGCATATTTCTTTCCTGCTGGAGGAACGTCTTGAACCAGGGATAAAAGAAGACAACCTTCATTATTGGAGCGTGTGTGTGTAGTTTTTGTAGGAGTGCACTGTTTTTGTAAATACACCATATTTTTCCTTTTTGTTTGTTTTATTTATTTTTGAAGAGTCAGGGTTGAAGGACTGTGTCTTAAAGCCCACCTGACACTACTATATTTCTTTGTGTACAGCACTCTTGTAAATAAATTTGCACCATTCACCCTTCAATTTTTGTCTGTGTCTCATCTCTCCATTTGATCCCGTTCGGTTCATGAACTATCAGATGTCCAGAGTGTAGGTTGGGGCCACTTCTCACTACACGGGATATCACACATGCCCAGTAGGTTAGAATGAGAAACCAGTAATGATAATCTAGCACTTTTATAAAAACATACAAAAAATGTGAGAAGTTTCCAGCTGCAGTCAGGACAGTTTTAGGCCACCAACAGATCCAAAGCACTTCTGACGCTATGAGGCTTGGAATCTCTTTGTATTCATGTGAGAAACACAACGTTTATTTTCACCTCTTATATAACTTTACAATTAAATAATTTACTAATTGGATTCAGTAGACATTTTTAATGCAATGTGTTGCTTTACCTAGAAAATTCAGTCAGTCAGCCAACACAGGGTGCAAGGCAGGAAACAAACCCCAGGCAGGGCACCAGTCCACCACAGGGTATACACACCCACACACCAAGCACACACTAGGGACAATTGAGGATCGCCAATGTACCTAACCTGCATGTCTTTGGACTGTGGGAGGAAACCGGAGCACTCGGAGGAAACTCACGCAGACAAGGGGAGAACATGCAAACTCCACGCAGGGAGGACCTGGGAAATGAACCCGGGTCTCCTAACTGCGAGGCAGCAGTGCTACACAAAAAAAGTTACATTGACTCATAAAATATATATGGTGAATGCTAGAGGTTGCTGTTGCCCTTTTAAACCCAACAGACAGACACACAGACACAGGGTAAAAGCATGAAGAAGTTTCTTTAATTATTTTCTTCTTCAAACAGTGCTACCTAAGCACCACAGCCACCATAAACAATTAAATAAACAATCTTAATAATCTCAAATCTCTCCTCCACACCTCCCAGCAAGCGTTGTCCACCTCCTCCCAACTCCGGCTCGCTTGCTGGGTCTCCAACAGTCCTTTATATAGTCATCGACCCGGAAGTGCTTCTGTCCTTCCGCCCTCGTGACTGGCTAGCACTTCCGGGTCAGATGGAGAATTGGCTTTTTCTTCAGCCCAGAAGTACTTTGGAGCTTCTGTCCTTCTGACGGGAGTACTTCCGGGCTATGGATGAGGCATGGCTCTTCCGGTCCTCTCACAGCTCCTCCTGGTGGCACCCACGGTACCCAACAGGGCTCAGAGACCGAACTCCAATTCCCAAGTTGTCTTGTGGGATTCCAGGGCACTATTACTCTCCATGGGAAGCTGCCGTCTAGTGTTTCTTGGGAGGCAGTGTTCAAAAGTAGCTGCTTCCCCCCATCCTTTCATCCTCAGTGTGTCCAGGCTGGGTTGAGCCGACGGCTGTCAATCACTATATATATATATATATATATATATATATATATATATATACACTAGACATTAAGCCCGTTAAAATAACGGGCGCTAGAACAGTAGTGCAGAAACATTTGTATGAACAGTCTATATTAAATGGCAAGGGACCTTGTATGTGGCTGTAATATGTGTCACTGTATTGTATGCCTTTAATTTTCTCTCTCAGTAATACTGGTTTGTATTTCCGTAAAATGCCTGTAATTTTGTCTGACAGTAATACAGTGGAACCTCGGCTCACGACCATAATTTGTTCCAAAACTCTGGTTGTAACCCAATTTGGTCGTGAACCGAAGTAATTTCCCCCATAGGATTGTATGTAAATACAATTAATCCGTTCCAGACTGTATGAACTGTTTGTAAATATATATTTTTTTAAGTTTTTAAGCACAAATATAGTTAACTATATCATAGAAATCACAGCGTAATAGTAAACTAAATGTAAAAACATTGAATAACACTAAGAAAACCTTGAACAACAGAGAAAACTAACACTGCAAGAATTTGCGCTACAGTAATCCCTCGCTATATCACACTTCGACTTTCGCGGCTTCACTCTATCGAGGATTTTAAATGTAAGCATATCTAAATATATATCACGGATTTTTCGCTGGTTCGTGGATTTCTGCAGACAGTGGGTCTTTTAATTTATGCTACACGCTTCCTCAGTTTGTTTGCCCAGTTGATTTTACACAAGGGGCGCTATTGGCGGATGGCTTAGAAGCTACCCAATCAGAGCATGTATTACATATTAACTAAAACTTCTCAATGCTATAAGATATGCTTCCCGCGCAGTCTTTAAATTTTTTGCTTGTCTCTGCCTCTATCTCACCCTCTCTGACATTCTCTGCGCCTGACGGAGGGGCTGTGAGCAGAAGTGCTGTTTGCACAGAAGCTGTTTGCCTAGTGGATACGGACGCTCCTCTAAGAAATGCCGCTTTATCGCGGTGCTTCCAAAAGCACACTTATTGATTTTTTGATTGTTTGCTTTAATCTCGCGCACTCTCTCTCTCTCTCTCTGACGTTCTCTGCGCCTGACGGAGGAGATGTGAGCTGAGGGACTGTTTGCACAGAGGCTGTTTGCTTAGAAGATACTGACGCTCTTCTAAAAAATGCCGCTTTATTGCGGTGCTTCGCTAAACTTAAAAGCACACGTATTGATTTTTTGATTGTTTGCTTTTCTTTGCGAGCGCTCCCTCTCTCTCCTCCTGAAGAGAAGATCTATTTGCATTCTTTTAATTGTGAGAAAGAACTGTACTCTCTGTCTTGTCATGGAGCACAGTTTAAACTTTTGACTAAAGGGTGTTACTTCATGTCTAGAGGGCTCTAATAATGTTAACAGTGTGGGAGAGTTTATAAGGGCTTAAAATATATACAAATAACTATACAAACATGGTTTATACTTCGCGGATTTTCATCTATCACGGGGGGTTCTGGAACGCAACCCCCGCGATGGAGGAGGGATTACTGTAGAGCCTTATGACCCGCTCGCTAGAAAAAAAAAATTTTTAATGAGTTTTAAGCACAGGAAAAAAATGACATTTGAAAATTCTGTAATTTAATAAACAACCAAGAAAAGTAACATTGCAACAATGCACATGCACGCCTGTGTGTGTGTGTGTGTCTTTCTCGTGGGCCTGCTGTGTGTGTCTCTTGCGTGTGTGTCTCTTAAGCGTGCGCCTCTGTGTCTGTGTGTGTGTGTCTGTCTGTCACGCGTGCCTGTGTGTATGTGTCTGTCTGACTGTCGCGTGTGTGTGTGTGCGTGCGTGCGTGCGTGCGTGCGTGCGGCGTGCGTGCGTGCGTGCGCGCGCGTGTGTGTGTGTGTGTGTGCGCCTGTGTGTGTGTGCGCCTGTGTGTGTGTGTGTGTGTGTGTCTCTCGCATGTGCGGGACGTGTGTGTGTGACACACGTGCCTGTGTGTGTGTGTGTGTGACTCACGCGTGCCTGTGTGTGTGTGTAACGTGCCTGTGTGTGTGTGTGTGTGTGACTCACGCGTGCCTGTGCACAGGGAATGCAGAGGAAGAGACTGAACACGTGCTGTGTGGCCCCGCGCATGCGCACTTAACCAGAAGACACACACACAGACACCTGGAAGCACACAAGGGTTTTATTAAAGAGGATGATAGATATATATATATATATATATATATATATATATATATAAAACCAATAACAAAAGATACATCCATTCTATGATTTTGCTTCAGATGCAGAACTGAGAGACCTGAATAGTTTAGAAGTTTAATAAATTGCTGAATGCAGCTTTCTCCAAACTACTGATTCCACATTTGAGAGTAGGAACTAAAAATAATTGAAATTAATATGATTGGCATGAAATATAGACGAAACATATGGAGAAGCTCCTGGAAAGTGGGTGGAGTCAATGAGATGCCCATAACAGGGCATCATCTTACGGTTTTCAGCATGTCTCTGGTCGCTGAATCGGTCTGAGGCTTCAGACTGTCTCGCCTACATCTGGACTCTCTTGAAAAATGTGGCTTCAGAGCCCTGCCGTAACTATTGCCACAGAGCTAAAGTCATCACAAGCATCATAAAATGGTAAAGGCCAAGAAAGACCAACGTGGTCATAGCAACAGCATCAGTATACCTACTTTAATAACTGGAATGTAAAAACAGACAATAGTCCTAAAGAGGACAAAAAAACAATTGGGAAATGTGAGCTATCATAATTATCCTTGGCCCAGGACCCACCTCAGATGGATCATTAGTTTTGTAAACGGGACAATAAATCAAAGAGTACATCAACTCCAGAAATACACTGCCTGTGAAAAGTATTCACCTTCTAGGGAGTTTTCACATTTTATTGTTAATACAAGATTGGCCTTTTTGACATTAAAGAATAAGAATGGCTTAAAAACAGCAATGTTAAAATCATGGAATGGTTGATTCAGAGTCCAGATCTCAAACCAATTGAGAATTTGTGGCTGGACTAGAACAAAGCTGTTCCCTCAGAATCCCCATGCAACATAACAGAGCTTGAGCAGTTTTGCAAAGAAGAATGGAGAAAAATTGCTCTGTCCAGATGTGCAAAACTGATAGAGACCTGTGCACACAGACTCAAGGCCAACATGCCTGCCAAAGGTGCGTCTACTAAATACTGAATTGATGGCGTGAATGCATATGCAATCAGTTACTGTATTTGTGGTTTTTGGTATTTGTAATGAATTTTGACCACTTGGCAGAAATCTGTTCCTATTTTGACATTAACTCTTTGAGGACTGAATATATTTTCCCCAAAAAAATCTGTTTTCTGAAAAGTACACAAAGCAATGGTTTCACACATAAATCAAATGTCTGTAGCTATGTGCTTTGACTGCTGTCACCACCTGTTTGCTGTTTCTGGTGGGTACATGGGGACTGTTCGACTGCCAGCAGGAATGTGCGGCAAGCCAGCTGCCTGGCTGTCTTTGTACAGCAGTGGCAGTTGCAGTGCAACACAGTCTGATTTGTACCTCTTGTCATCGTAAGTGGCAGTCCTCCCAGGTGAACATTACCATAGACACATCAGCTACACAATCAGCTGATGCCGGTACCTCATTTTTGTTTTTGATCTTCATCTCCAGATAACTTGTATCAAAATCAGAGTTTGATATCTCAATGTCAGATTCAGTGATAATAATCAAAATGTTGTTCATGAAGTAATTTGCTTTGTGCATTTCCTTTGGTCTCTCACCAGATGTTGATGCCATTTCAGAGGCAGGTTAAATAAACAAAGCTAACTTTCCTTCTAACTAAGAGAGTCAAACTAAAATGTAATGGTGAATTTTGTCACCGTTTCCAGCTGATTGCCATCCTCTATCCCTGAATTTCGACAAAAGTTGACATCTGCACTGAAAGAGTTAAAAAGTCTTCCTCTGTTAATACAATACAATGCAATACAATTTATTTTTGTATAGCCCAAAATCACACAAGAAGTGCCGCAATGGGCTTTAAAAGATCCTGCCTCTTGACAGCCCCACAGCTTTGACTCTCTAAGAAGACAAGGAAAAACTCCCAAAAAAACACTTGTAGGGAAAAAATGGAAGAAACCTTGGGAAAGGCAGTTCATAAGAGAGACCTCTTTCCAGGTAGGTTGGGTGTGCAGTGGGTGTCAAAATGAAGGTGTTCAATACAATACAGTACAATACACAGAACAGAACAAATCATCAATACAGTATACAAATACAAATTTTACAAGTACGGAGCAGAATTTAACAGTAGATGATATCACATAATATAATTTAGATTTGTTTAGAGTCCTTTAGACCTCATCCATCAAGCTGCTTCCTCCATGTGGCCATTCCAAAGCTGAAACAGCACTGGGCCAGCCAATCCGATGAAAGGACCCATCTACCCCACGATTCCTGCGATCCTCCATTAGAGATGACTTTACCTTAGGCAGGCAAAACCACTTGGCAGGTGGGGCGTGGCACCAAGTGCCACATTTGAGTACCGAGAAGAGAAACAGAATAAGTGAGGGTTATTATCCAATTATAACTATCGTGTTACTTATGTTTTAGTGCTAATGACTAACAACAGAGATACAGTCTGTACAGTTAATCAGAAGCTCTAGTCAGGATATGCTAAACTAAAGTAGTGAGTCTTCAGCCGGGATTTAAAAGCTGAGACCAAAGGGGCATCTTTTATAGAAGCAGGCAGACCATTCCACAGTTTAGGGGCCCTGTAACTAAAAGCTCGACCTCCCACTGTTACTTTATTAATCATAAGCAGACCAGCATCGTGAGATCTTAATGTGCACTCTGGTTCATAAGTCATGATAAGTTCAGACAAGTAAGCCGGACCTTGGCCATTTAATGCTTTATATGTTAAAAGGAGGATTTTGAAATCTGCCCTAAACGTAATAGTAAGCCAGTGTAAGGATTTAAGAACTGGAGTTATGTTTTCATTTGTTCTTGTTCTTGTAATAATTCTTGTAGCATCATTTTGGATTAACTGGAGGCTGTATAAAGAACAGTTTGAACATCCAGTGAACACCGCATTGTAGTAGTCAATCCTGCTAGAAATAAATGCATGAATTTATTTCTCAGAATTCTATTTATTTTGAAAGCACCTTAATTTCCAAACATTTTAAGATGGAAGAAACAGGATTTGGACAACTTTGTAATATGCGCTTTAAATGACATGCTAGAGTCAAAGATAACTCCTAGATTGCGGGCTGATTCAGTAAAATTAATGGTGATTCCAACTGAGTTAAATGACGACAAAATATTGTTGTGATCAGCATCATTCCCTCCAACAATTAACATCTCTGTTTTATTGGTGTTTAAAGACAAGTAGTTCTCATCCATTTACTCCTTTAATTCACTAACACAACTAATTAAAGACAACATCGGAGAAACTTCATTTGATCTAAATTAAAGGTATAACTGGGTGTCATCTGCACATGAGTGAAAATTAACATTATGCTTCCTAATGAAAGATCCCAGTGGAAGCATGTAAAGTGAAAACAGTAAAGGTCCCAGTACTGAGCCCTGTGGGACACCATATCTCACTATACTGTGTATAATCATGGAGTGCTGTCAGCACATTTCTGTTGTGATGGATGATGGGTCCCATGCCCAGCCGGATCGCCCCTGCTGCATATGTTCTGGGGGAGAAACCATGGACAGCTCAATACCTCCCTCAGGACGCTTGGTGGCAGCCTCCCGGGCCGACTATGATTCCCCAGCCTCCCGCCTGGCTCCATGGGAGACGGAATCCTCCACAGCCAGGTTGGGAGCTGGGATGGCCGCTAGGTGGTGCTGCGTGGAGTCAACAGCCTGGCTGGACGCTTCCGGGTGAGTTATAAAAGGGGCCAGCCACCACCACTCATGAGCCGGGGTCGGGAGGAGGAGGAGGGGGTCTAAGCTTGTTGAGGAGGAGTGGTGGACAAAGAGTGTTTTGGTGGTGTTTTCCTTTGTGTTGTGTTTGCTTTGGGACTGTGTTGGGCTGTGTGACACGGGGAAGACGTGTCCTACAGCTGAAGAAAATAATAAAGCCTGTTTATTTTGTACATGCCCCTGCGTCAGTCTGTGCCGGGTCGGGCGCCATATAGCGTCTTTATTACACTGTACATATTGGAATTGATTTGATAAATAAGAACTAAACCAAGCGAGCAAAGTGCCTGTACGCCCAACATCATTTTCTAGCCTGTGCAGTAAAATAGAATGGTCAATGGTGTCAAATGCTGCACTTAAGTCTAACAACATAATTACAGTGGAGTTTCCTTCATCAGAGGACATCAGAATGTCGTTTACAACCCACGTTAGTGCCGTTTCTGTACTGTAATCAGTGTCATAAAAGGCATATTAATTGATTCAATATTGTATAACAATAAAATGTGAAAACTTCTGAGAAAGTGAATCATTTTTCTAGACACTGGAACTGAAAAGAATGAGAAAGATGACCCAAGCAGTGTAGTCTTGACAAGGTATTATGGGTAGTTTTTACTGAAAGTTTCAGAAGTGACTGTCCAGTGCGTTACCAGAACCTTTTCAGGTAGAATGGAGTACAAGACAAAACCAGCCCTGGATGGCATATCAGTCTTACAGATTATCGAACTATAATTGTTCACTCATTTATTTACTAAACTTGCTAAATCCAATTTCAGAGATGCGGGGGGCAGATCTTAGCCCAACCGTGTTAAGTACAATACAGAATTCAAAGCCAGTCCGTTGCAGAATACTGAGCTATTACTGTACATGTTTTATTGTATAATGAAGCTTATTTCTTATTGTACTTAGAACAAGTGCTGGCAATGTTGCTTGTCTGCCGATTTTCTTTGCTGGTAAGCTTCTCTTTTAAAAGGCACAATTACTGTAAATTGTTCATTAGTTGAGATTACAGTCACAGGCATGAAGAAGATAATGGACACTGCCTGTGATGCCACATATGTGTGAGTCAGTGTGGCCTGGCACTGCTAATAAGTTTATAAAATGTAAGGAAAGCAAAAAAGAGGTTTAGCATAAAATGATATTTTAAGAGTATTTGCTTAATGACACTATCTCTGCTGGCTATATCCCATTTAACCCCTTGTATTCACTAGTTCATATTCTTGGAGTCACTGTGGTCTCAAAACTGAGTTTTGCATATTCAGTGTACTGTTATTTTCTGCATTCAAAATAGCCACAGTATATTACATATCCTGTTGTTCTACATGCAAAGCTAACAAAATAATTTTTCAAGGTTCACTTAAGGCAAAAGTTTTCTTAATTGAGGTGCTTCCTGACAGGCGTATTGTAACACGTTGTTTCATTAGTGAGGACTGGACTTACAGAATGGTGCTTTAGGAAATAATAACTCAAAAACACAAGAGATGTTGCTGAAGCTCCCTTGCTTTCTAATCACCTCAGTGCTATGGCCTTTGTGAGTCTTACCTGAACACATTTCTTTTTGAAATGTTGTGTTGATTTGCTGTCAGCCTAATGCCACAAGCTAAGAAGTCACAACTGACTGCCAAGGTTCACTTTTTCTGTCATCAGTTTTACAAATCTGTGATGTTGCAGGGAAGGTCTGACATTTTCTTAGCACTTCATCATCCCACGTACATTGGATGTCATTATTGCTTGTTCTCAAATGCTACACATCATGATTAACAAACTCTAAATGTGATTTTAGAATTATCAGCTTTATTTCAAATGCATGTATGAATGTTATACATGATTCTTACAAGAACTGTGTGAGGTGTGGTAGTCAGTTTAAAATACATCCAAAAACTGTCAGCACTACTAGTTATTACTGTGTGTTGTTTCCTGACAAAGTGACATGAAAAGTACTTTTTAGCTTGATGTCTGTTTCCCATATCTCAAAATAAGCTAAAAATGTGTTTTTGTTGAGCCCATCTATACATTTTCTACAGAACATGTCCTGGTACTGTGAGTGTTACAGTGACAATAAGATGAGCCAGATATCCATTTGTGTTTGTTAAGCTCTTCTGAAATGATGCCAGGTAACTTACGGATTTGTCTTCTGGTCTTCCTACAATGTATCTATATCTAGTGAAACTACAATAGGAGCTCTCAAATGAATATTTCCCCAGATATTCATATATCATGATTCTTGAGCAGTGGCAGCTGGTGAAAAAAATTTGAGTGGGGGTGCAGTTTTGGTAGGGACAAACTGAAGCAGCACTTAATAGCTCAGGAGAAAAGAAAAGTATAAACACAGAAACAGACTGTAATGTTGGTTACACACAGAGCGATTCAAGTAGCTAAATGTAAAGAATTATTATTATTATTAGTAGTAGTAGTAATACTGTAGCCAGGAATGTGTTGGTGAGTTGGTGTATATGAAACCAGGAGGCCTAATGTAATTTCATACAGATAAGACAGTTTATAGAACTTCACCATCAGCAGCTGAATGAGGGAGATCCTCTAATAAAACCCTGCTCAATAATGCACACCATGCTGGAAGATGCACACAAATTCAAAGACCTAGCCATCTGTGTATAGCCTTACGATGATGCAAAAAACAAAAAAATTTAAATGGCATGATAGCACTCAAAATTTAGACGCCAGTAGTAGGCTCTGGTGAACAACACTGTCTCGAGGCTTTGCTCAGTTCAACCTTCTTAACCTGCATGACCTTAATAAACAGTAGGCCTATTATTAAAGCACACTAAGGAAATAAAACACACGATGTATAAAAATAAAAGACAGATTCTTGCACGTTTTGCAATTATACAGGACATTGTTTAGTACTAGAGTACACTATGAATTATGTTAACACGTACAGTTACTACATCATCAGATCAGCTATTAATATAATAATGTCAGTATTGTGATATACTGGATATAATTCTCAGAGGATTTCAGAAACTCAATTTATTGTCAAAATTATGACAAACAAAGCACAATAATTTGGACATGCCTGTAGCATTACTCAAGACCACTGTCATCATTATTTTTCTTTCTTAACATTTAACTAGTTGCTAAGGCACACAAGTCTGTTCACATTTTCTGATGCCAAAGTAGATCTCTTTTTGTGCACAATATAAAAAAGAAAAAAGGAAGCTACACAATGCAGCATAGAACAAGAGCATCAAAGTCTGATTTTGAAATGCTTACAAGAATAACAAACCACCTGAATCAAAATATCCCAAGTCTATTGTCAGGTTGGATGCAGATAATTTTGCTTTTTTGTATTTATTAATTTTTAATTTCTATATGAAATAAAAAACATTATTTAGCACACCATTGAATTGCTTCTGTGATTACTCGTTGTGGATATTTTGAATGCTTATAGTTGCAGGAGCTGTAGAATGCCTACTAAAAAATGTCCCTTTGTTATCGAGGCAACTGTTATATTACAGTTTTAGGTATCACAGCATTCTCAATCTTTTTAATGCATGGTTTGGAAACGTAATCGCTTATGCAAAATAACCCTAAAAGCAGCATTAAACACGAATGAATTCAAAAATCTCAGGAACCAATCTCCTTACAAATAATACACACACAAAGATCTGCCCTTTCTAGATTCATAGTTAGCGTACTGTTTGTCATAAAAAGAGCTGGAAAAAGTCAGTGTGTAAGCACATCCTCAATCAGTTGCCATCTGCTGAATTCTTAAGTCAGTTTGGTCCGGTCCAAGGGTCTTTATGTTATTTTAATTTTTAAATGAATGATTTATGAAGGGGTGTTTCATTAAAGAAATAACCAAATTTTCTTTACGCTTGAAGTTGCCATCTTGTTGTTGTGCTCGTTCATAACATTAAAGGCGGGTGTGAACTGTGAACCATTGACGTCAACATGATATAATGCATCAATAATTGTCCAATCACAATAGATTAAAAAAAACCTAAAACAATACTAATTCGCTGCCAATGAATGTGGGAGTGGCTGGGGCACACAGAGCTTCATCCCCAGAAAAATCTGAAAGCAACCAATTGAAGGAGAGCCTTAGGTCACCTGCTTGCCAAAAGATAAAGGACTTACAAAGACTCTCATTTAGCTGGCATGCTTCACTCTGAAAATATTGGCATTCACTCAATATATATTTTTTTTATTCACAAATACAAGTCAGATTCAATTTGTAGTGGATGTTGACATGCGATGACACCAGGCACATTGAGCAAATAAACAAATTTATTTCATAATTATCTCACATGACGTAATTCATTTTAGTATACTTTTTAAGATATTTGAGAGGGGGACAACACAGGACCCCACATTACAAACTGCCACTGATCATGGGAAAGAACTACTAAACTACAAGGATCACAACAAATTGAAAATCTCCTCAACACGAACTAAGCAGATGACCAGACTTGTCTATTTCATTCCATACCCCCATTTTCTCCTGGTCCTTTCTTAGATACTACCTAGCCAACTAAAAGTCATACAAGTGTTTCTGTTGACTTCTGGTTTGCTGTTCCCATAACTCTAAATATTTATACCCACTTTCAACTCCTGTGAGAGACATCAGGAGAACATCTTAATAAAATGTTTGAACTGGGGCATTTCAGATCAATTCTTCTCTGAGGACTACTAGATTGCTCAGCTTCTAACCGAACAACCTTGTAGAGGAAACTCATTTTGTCCACAGTTATATCATTTTTTGCTCCATTAACTTAGTAATAATAACCAAGCCGTTAAGTCTTTCACTTCATCACCTCAGATCAGTACAAAAGTCACAGCTGTAGTGACTGAATATACCCATCCTTGAAATAAGAACATAGTGTTTATTTTAATCATGGGTGGCAAAATCAAGGCAAATGCATTTTAAAAATTCAAACAAAGAAATATTGAAAGAATACAGGTTGACAAGTTGAAAGGGCAAAACAAACTTGATAGTTCTGACCCAGTTTTCGGAAATTCTTTTTTATTTAAGTTGAAGGAAATTGTAATGGAATTTATTTACTATTTCTTCTAAAGTTATAGACATACTCTCTATGTGGAGCTCTGTCTGAAATGACATGTTAGAAATGCACACGCACACTTGGCAACAAAAAACGCATCCCCAGCAACATGCACAATGGATAAGGACACCAGCAACGTCATTGATGAACAACACTGGAAAAATCAATAGTAAACAATCTAGGAATAATTAATTTCTAAGTAAATAGGAGACTAGAATTAAACATAATATTGTGAAAAACAAATAAATTATGACCAGAGCCTGACAACAGTTCTGCATCCACCAGCCCATCTGCTGATCAGTGTCACTGGGCACTTAAGTAAATTATTAAATCTTACCCTATGCCATTACTCACATTGTGTATAGAACATTATCATTTACAAATAAATAGCAATAATGTTTTTGGTATATGAGCTAGGCATTTACAAAGAAAAGCAAAAAGAGACTTGTCTTATGACAATTGTGTATTAGATAAGGTGAGGGGATGGCAAATTGCCACAAAGAGACAGAAAACACAGGAGGATTATGTAGAAGGCTCACAGCTCAGAAGACATGAAACTTTAGTGGCCCATATCCTACCAAAAACCCATGAGTGACCTGAACACTCTTCCAAACACTTACGAGGCACAAGGAAAGGAGGCCCAATGAGAGCTTCTCAGGGTAAATTATTATGGGAGGCAGTGATGGGCCGTCTTAACCTATGGGCACAATGTGCACTGGTCAGGGGTCACAGGAGCATAGGGGCTCATGGCGTTTCTTATGCCTACAAATGCTTCTGTTTTGCTATCAAAACAGGGGCCCCAGTGCAATACTTTGCCTGGGGGGCTATGATGCTGTTAAGATGGCCCTGGGAGGCACAGACAGAGGAGGTTCTCACTATGGATTATAGTAGCATGTAGATGAGTTTACAGATAATATGCAGAAATGGAACAAAACTGGAAATGCAAAGGTGTTTCTGACAAATGAGGTACAACTTTTATTCAAACAAATGGGATTCTACAGGATTCTCCTTCACCAAGGGTTTGTCAAGTCATGAACAAAGTACAAGACCACTGGCTTATACTGCATAACCTGTGCAGATAAATTAACTCCCACCTAAACACTTGGTTCTGTAGTCATATGATAGTTTACACTGTTTACATCATATAACCCATATATATTTTCTCTTCCACTTTATCTCTTTTAGGGTGGGGAGTTAACCTGCATAGGGAAACAAGTGCATCACAGATGTACAACAACAACATTTATTTATATAGCACATTTTCATACAAATAATGTAGCTCAAAGTGCTTTACATGATGAAGAAAGAGAAAAAAGACAAAGTAAATAAATAAGAAAAATAAGACAAAACTCATTAACATAGAATAAAAGTAAGGTCCAATGGCCAGGGAGGGCATAAAAAAACAAAATAAAAAACTCCACACGGCTGGAGAAAAAATAAAATCTGCAGGGGTTCCAGACCACGGGACCACCCAGCCCCCAGGTTACGATTTGGAATATAAGGTGTCAGACATTCCGATATATAAGATGGGGTGAGATTATTTAAGGCTTTATAAACCATAAGCAGTATTTTAAAGTCAATTCTGAATGACACAGGTAACCAGTGTAGTGACATCAAAACTGGAGAAATGTGCTCAGATTTTCTTTTCCTAGTTAGGATTCTAGCAGCTGCATTCTGCACTTGTTGCAAACAATTTGTCTTTTTTGGGTAGTCCTGAGAGGAGTGCATTACAGTAATCTAGTCGACTGAAAACAAACGCGTGAACTAATTACTCAGCATCTTGCAGTGTTATAAGAGGTCTAACTTTTGCTATGTTTCTTAAGTGAAAAAATGCTGTCCTAGTGGTCTGATTAATATGCGATTTAAAATTCAGGTCACAGTCAACAGTTATCACTAACTTCTTTACCTCCGTCTTGACTTTTAATCCTAATGCATCAAGTTTATTTCTAATAACCTCATTAGATCCATTATTGCCAATCACTAAAATTTCTGTTTTCTCTTTATTTAGCTTGAGAAAATTACTATTCATCCGTTTAGCAACACAAGTAAGACATTGTATTAGTGAAACATGTACAATGATATGTACTTATTCATACAAAATCAAATCAAATGTATTCACAAAGAATATTTTAAAACAGCTGCACCAAAGTGCTATACAAAGTAAAACACACATAAAACTGAGACATAAAAATACTGGATAATCTATACAAACAAAGACAATACAATTTGGTCTCCCAACCCATAAGCTAGCGAAGCAAACACATTATTCAGTGTCTCCAAAAGCCAGTGAAAAAGGATGCAGCTTTAAACAGGATTTAAATGTCAGGACTGTGGAAGCGGTTCTGACAAATAAAGGTAACTCATTCCAGAGTTGTGGAGCAGCCACTGATAAAGTTGAGCCCCCTTTTCCTTATAAAGCAAGAACGTGGCACAGATGAAAGAAATTGCGAAGATGATCTAGGTGTCATGGAAGAAGTATATTGGATGAAGAGCATTCTAAACCTTATCCTGATGAAGAGAGATCCAATGAAGAGACACCAAAACAGAAGTAATATGCTCCCTCTTGCAGGAATCTGTTGACAATCTGGCAGCTGCATTTTGAACCAGGTGAAGATGTGAAAGGGAATCCAGACTGACTCCAAGATATAGTGAATTGCAATAATCCAATCTTTTGGAGACAAAGACATGGATAGCAGTCTCCCGGGGCCTCATGCATAACGGCGTGCGTAGAATTCATACTAAAACATGGCGTATGGACAAAAGCCGATGTGGCTATGCACAAAAAAATTCAGATGCAGAAAACTGTGTGTAAGCCAACGTCCATGCACTTTCGCTACATAAATCCCAGTCTGTGTGAAATGTAATCCTCGTGCATGCTCGTATCGCCCCTCCCAGACTCCTCCCAGAATTATGCCTCTTTGAATATGCAAATCCATCCATCTATCCTTTATACAACCTCCTATATTCTAACTACAGGGTCATGGGGATCTGCTGGAGCCAATCCCAGCCAACACAGGGCGCCAGCCCATTGCAGGGCACACACACACACAAAGCACATAATAGGGACCATTTAGAATTGCCAGTGCACCTAACCTGCATGTCTTTGGACTGTGGGAGGAAACCGGAGCACCCGGAGGTAACCCACGCAAACACAGGGAGAACATGTAAACTCCACGCAGGGAGGACTCGGGAAGTGAACCCAGGTCTCCTTACTGTGAGGCAGCAGCGCTACCACTGCTCCACCGTACTGCCCCGAATATGCAAATCAATGTAAATATTCCCTTAAGTTCAGTGTTCTGTGAAAAGACAATGGCAAAAGCACAGGGATAAAAGAAGAATATCAACGAATGCCAAGTGTAGGCAAGGAAAGGAGTACTATTTGTTGGTTTAAGCAGTTGTAGAAACAACAAAAGGAAGTTGATCGAAAGTTCAGAAAGTCACACAGTGCCCGAAATAATAAAGACGTCAGATATCAAAGTCGCCATGAAAAAGTGAGTCATAGACCACCATTTGAGTGTCATATGGAAGCTTATTAGGGTACAGAGAAAAGAAAAATATAGGGACACAGTGAAAAAAAAAAGCTTGAAATGTCAGCTTTAATCTCAGAATTTCCACTTTAATCACGTAGTTTATTTTGTCATTAAAGCAGAACGTCATAAACTTAATTTACTAGTTTCTCAAATCCCATCGTAACTAAAGTAGCACATTTTGTGTGTTCTTCTGTTCAATCTATGTGTGTGAATCACTACTTGATTCTTAAGCCAGCTTTCTCTTACGACGACAGGACACAGAATCCATTACATTGATGATACAGTATTACAGCTCCCTGAACAATTTAAATACTAAGATGTATACTTGATATCATTTTCATGATGAAATTAACTAAAGCATGTATTAAACATAGGGCCACAGTGGCACAGGGGTATAACTGTCCTTCCTTTTCTTTTGCCAAGTAACCAATCACCATGCAATCAGCTCTTTAATAAATGCCAAGCCATCTGTAAGCTTAGAACAGCAATTCTTCAAACTTTTAACGAATATTGAAATATCTTCGTAGTACATGTTTAATTATTCAATCCATCTATCCATCTAGGGTTGCGCCAGTCCCAGCAAGCATATAGCATGAGGCAGGACCAATCCCTGAATGGAGTGCCAGTTCATAACAGTATACATTATTTAAATGAAATTAAAAATATGTCTGTATAATGTAATATATATACTTTATTGCATTTCATCTGAAAAATGATATCAAGAGCTCCAAGAAGATAGCGCCTGGAAATCTAAATTGACTTAGAAGCCAGTCATCATCTAGAAATATGCGCTCTCTTCTATTTAATTGAATTGAATTCCTTCATTGTTATTGTATGGTGCAATCAGAGTCAATATGCAAATCCTCCATAAACATATTTACCTATCCATCCATCCATCCATTATCCAACCCGCTATATCCTAACTACAGGGTCACGGGGGTTTACCTATAATATGGTAAAATAACAACATCAAAAACAATAATAATAATGCGATAAAAAATGAAAAATATATAATATGAAAGCATAAGTGGCTCTGGTTGTGCAATATTACAACTGTAATGCAAACTTACAGTGAGGTAATTGTACTTATAAGTACAAACAGTTCTACTGGGAGCATTTGATGGACTGATTGAGTGAGTTTATATCTCTTGGGATGAAACTGTTTCTGAACTGCTAGACTCTTGCAGGAAAGGCTCTGAATCGTTTACCGAATCGGGGAAGTTCAAATAGACTGTGCGCATGGCTGAGGCAGCGTGTGCTAGAAGCAGTACCCCGATAATTCTCTCTGGTCCTGACACACAATCAGCTTTCCAATCAGCTGGTGTAGAGTTGTGATTTCACGCTCAGTGGTTTAAATACTCATTGGTGCACTGAGAGTAACAGTGCTAAACCAGTTAAGGTATTTGGAATAGTTTGACCATTCTGTGCATTATTATATGGTTACAGATTGATTACAATCAGATGCCTTAAACTAAAAAACGATATGCAATTAATGTCAGTGTATTTGATAAAGCTGTGTCAGGGATGTGAATCTAAAAAATAAAGGGAAGCCACCCAGAAACGGTAGCACTGCTTTGATGCTGGGTGCCGCCAGTTTGCAAAACCGAGCAGAGAACTTGCATACACTATGGTTTGACCTTGCATGAGAATGAGTGTGGCTTTATGCCAAGTTTAGTTTTTATACATCGTGATGTGAGCATGGAAAAGGGCGTATGCAACATTTTTGTGCATACGCACCGTTTATTCATAAGGCCCCGGGTCTTTGGCAGATAAGATGGACTTGATTTTGGCTATTTTTCTGAGATGACAGAAACAACCCTTGACCACAGCATTTATCTGTGTCGAAACAGAGAGAAGAATCAAAAATCTCCCGATTGCTTTTTTTGCATGTGTTTTAATATGGGGGGACAGAAGGCCAACGTTATTGGCAAGGCTACTAATGGGAACTGGACGGCCAAAAAGTAGCACATCTGTCTTATTTTCATTGAACTAAATGAAGTTATTAGCCATCCAGCATTTAACATAACTAACACAGTCGAGCAGACAGGTTCCTGAACCTTTATCAGTGTGCTTCAGAGGCAGATACAACTGTATGTCATCAACATTGCAATGAATTGCAATATTGTGATGTTAAATAACTGATCCTATAGTAAGCACATATAGGGCATAGAGTGTTGTGCCAAAGTGGATCCTTGGGGAACTCCACATGATACTGTAGCAGAAGAGGAGGAAAAAGTGTCAATGGAAACAAAAAAAAAAATCTGTTATTAAAACAACTGTGTCCTTAATGTCTACCAAGTGCTTCAAACGATTTAACAGAAAAGTATGGCCAATGATATCAAAGGTAGAACTTACAGTATATCCAGCACTGTTAGACATGCACAGTCCCCAGCATCGGCTATATGTAACAGATCATTTGATACCCTTAGAAAAGCAGATTCTTCACTGTGACATGCTCTGAAACCAGACTGAAATTTATCAAAGATCTGATGTTTGTTTAAAAAAGAGAGGAACTAAGAAAAAACAGCTTTTCTAGAAATATTAGCTAGAAAAGGTAACTTACAGATAGAATGGAAGTACTAGCTCACAATGGGGCAACTGAACCTCATGAAAAGTTAAAAAGAAGCAAAAGCAAACATGGACAAGACATTCTTACTCCACACAGAAGACACACAGGCCAGAAACCTTTGACACAATGGAGTAGAAAAGAAATCTGAAATTATTAAGAAGATCTTTTATTAAAAAATTATTTAGTCATGATTTTGTTAATGTTTGTAATATAAAGATCAGACATCTAGAATGTTATCAGCATTATTCTGATATTATGACCATTGCAAGATTGCTACATCATATCCATGTGCATGAATCGTGATGTGACCTCACTGTGGCCACTATAAGAGTGAACTTCATGTTAGAAGTTCACCTGCACTTTGCTTTTTATAAAGAACTAGCTAGAGTACCCGGCGTTGCCCGGGAATCTATAACCGGTGAATTTACCAAATGAAAAGAAACAGAACATAGAAATTGAACAAACAGTTTTGTGATTGAAATTTTATTGTAATAGGTAATATAAGTGGTTATTCCAGAGACTTGGGATACAGTATCCTTGTGGTGCGAAAATGAACAAATTGTGAGGATTGCTCACTCTAGAACATGATACATAGAGTTGTGTGTGTGAAAAGCATGGATTTTCCAAATTGATGGCTTTAACTTGCAGTGAGTGGCCTTGAGTGCCATTAATTGACATATCAAAAGCCAAACGAACAGGAGATTGTAGTAGTTTGAAATCAAAGGGTAAATCATTCGGAATTAGTGGAATTGTTTGTATGAAAACATCGTCATGTCATGCACAACGCTTCAGACGCCCTTGAAATAGACTTTTTTCTGGCATCGGAAGTGGACTTTCTAATTCTACATCTTTTTTTCGGTGGCATGGGTATAATAGCGAAAAGCAGGACAATTATAATGTAATGCATGGTATTACATATGGAATAAGTACCACAGTGAGATGAATGCACGTTATTTACAATACGTTGCAAAGTGAACAAATAGCACCAGTCAGTCAGAAAGACCAAGACTGAAATCGTACTGTGAGTCGGAAAGCGAGCAAATAGCACCACAAATATGGAAAGCCAGTCACGCTTAGTGTGTCGGTCATGTTTTACATCCATATGGCACTTCCCCTTCACCCGATGAAAGCAGTCGGCCTTCTCATACTTGGACACTTCCGCCATCTGTTGGCAATTTAAAGAAACATTGGTAAAGAGTGACGCACAGGGACCAAACGTGCCGCTAGATGGCGCCGCCGTTAACGTCTGTTGCAACGTGCGGCCCTCTTGTCGATGATAAGTACCGCCACCTGTGCCGAACGTTGTGTCTCTGTAATGTTGCCCTGCGCTTCACCACGAACATTTGTCCAAACCAAACATACCCCATGACCTCCTCCTGGTCACAAAGGAGCCCCATCCCCAGTTTGGTGGCGATCGGACGCCCGGTGTAGATTTGTATGGCGGACAAACAAATAGCACCAGTCAGTCAAAAAGACCAAAACTTAAATCGTATTGTGTTGGCCGACAGCCTGCCATCCCTTTCTTCAAATGTTTCATCCACTCCTGCATCAGCAGCCTTTCTCCTGTTGGCAGACAGCCTGGTTTCCCTTTCTTCAGATGACTCATAGGCTATTGAAGTAGCAGTGTGTTAAAGAAGTAATGAAAAAGAAAAGGAAACATTTTTAATAATAACATAACATGACTGACAATGTAATTGTTTTGTCATTGTCATGAGTGTTGCTGGCATATATATATATATATATATATATATATATATATATATATATATATATATATATATATACACACACACACACACGCATATAAACATATATACAGTAATCCCTTGCTATATCGCGCTTCGACTTTCGCGGCTTCACTCTATCTGGATTTTAAATGTAAGCATATCTAAATATATATCATGGACTTTTCGCTGGTTCGCGGATTTCTGCGGACAATGGGTCTTTTAATTTATAGTACTTGCATCATCGCGGTGCTTCCAAAAGCACACTTATTGATTTTTTGATTATTTGCTTTAATCTCGCGCGCACTCTCTCTCTCTCTCTCTGACGTTCTCTGCGCCTGACGGAGGAGATGTGAGCAGAGGGGCTGTTTGCACAGAGGCTGTTTTCTTAGAAGATACTGACGCTCCTCTAAAAAATGCCGCGGCAAACTTAAAAGCACACGTATTGATTTTTTGATTGTTTGCTTTTCTTTGCGAGCGTCTCTCTCTCTCTCTGAAATTCTCTGCTCCTGAAGAGAAGAAGATATATTTGCATTCTTTTAATTGTGAGAAAGAACTGTCATCTCTGTCTTGTCATGGAGCACAGTTTAAACTTTTGACTAAAAGGTGTTATTTCATGTCTAGAGGGCTCTAATAATGTTAACAGTGTGGGAGAGTTTATAAGGGCTTAAAATATATAAAAATAACTATACCATGTACCCCGGCCAATACCCCCAAGCCACCAGGTGGAGCCCTCCTTGCAGCATGGAGGTCCCCAGAAGACCAGCAGGGCATTATGGACCATGTAGTTTTTATGCACCGCCCTGCTGGATGCCATGGGGGCCACGAGAGGGAGCTGCAGGGAGGACCGAAGAGTTCTTCATGCCCTATGACCCGGAAGTTCGTCATAGGAAGAGCGATGGGCTTCCGGGGTGAGAAAAAACATTATTTACCCTGAAGGAATAAGGACTTGTGGACTGTTGGGAAGGAACACCTCCGGGTCACAGAATATAAAAGGACTGTGGGAGCTCCCAGACGATGAGCTGAGTTGGGAGGCAGGGTGGCTAAGCGTCTGGGAGTGGAGGATTGGTTTATTGTATTTGTGATTATTATTGGAGAATTGTGGTGGAGAGTGTGCTTTGTGCACTTTATTATTATAATAAATATCATCTTTGGACTTTTACCTGGTGTCTGACGTATAGTCTGAGGGTACAAGGGTGCGAGGAGCGCCCTATTCTATTACAACATATATACACACACATATACATACATATATATATCTATCTATATATATATATATATATCTCTATATCTCTATCTATCTATCTGTATATATATGTATATCTATATCTATATCTCTCTATCTATCAATATCTATATCTATATATATATATATATATATATCTCCTTTGGGGTGCAAGCAGCTGTTGCTGGGGGTGCCAGAATCCATCGAGGAAGAAAAATTAAAAACATTATTTCTACAAAATCTTAATTTATCTATCCATTCCTAAATAATTAAATGGGCAGGCTATTTCATATCAGTGCAATATGCTGTTTGTTAAAACAGATGACACCCGCTCTTACGTGCAAGTCTGCGTGGATATTATGAACTATCGTTTCTGTTCAAGTTCTATTTAAATTTTAAATAGAAGGAATTTTTATTTAGTCGACAGAATATTATTCCGGAATAAATGAACTCAAACCTTAAATAACTTATAATATTTTGCTCTCCATAAAAATATATCCTGTCTAAATTATACAAGTTAGAAATAAAGTAAACGTTAAAAGAACAAACATTCAAATTTCTTTACTCTTATGTAATTTTATATAAAAAATAAAGTTACATTTTAAATATCCCAAAAGATTTTGTCAAAATTATACAAATTCAAATATGAACATGGTGCATAACAAAACCTGGAAATATAAATAAAATTTGTTCTTTTCAGCAATAACAAATCAAATCATTCAGTTGTCTTTGCTCTTATGTCATTTTATCAGAGCTGGACGCCTGGCATCTTTTTTTGGCAACAAGTTCATTTATGTTTGGTGTAAGGTTCTGTGTTGTGGAGATTCTCAGGATGGACTGCAGGTCCTCATCAGTGAGGCGACTCCTGTGTGCTGTTTTGTTAGTCTTCATGACTGAGAAGAGCTTTTCAAACAGATATGTGCTACCTAACATGCACAAGGTTGGAGCCACATGTAGACGGAGCTGGAGCATTTCTGCGGGAATGGAGTGAATAAACTGTGCGGGCCCTGCAGTATCGTACTTTGCCTTCAGTGTGCCATTACACTGCAGCTCAATCACCTCCATCTGAATCTGCACAGGTGCAGTTTCCACATCGACGGCAAATGGTTTGCGAAACAACTCAAAATTCTTTTTTTGTTCTTCAAAGCCACCAAAGCGCCATGTGAACTCAGTGCGCTCAGTTTATCAGCAAAGTGCGTATTTGGGAACACCGTAGTGCCGACTTGGTTCAACATTACTTGGCAACAGGGAAAGTGGGGCAAGTTGCACTGGTGCATTTGTGTCTCCCATAAAAGTAGCTTCACTTGAAATCACTTTGTGATTTTGCATGGGTAAAAACGTCTGCTGAAGTGTCAGATTCTTCTTTAACTCTTCTGCTTTCTGTATCTTGTGCATTGCATTCAGGTCTTTCAGGTTATCTTGATGTTTTGTCTCATAGTGTCGTCTTAGATTAAATTCTGTAATTACAGCCACATTAGCTCCACAAATGAGACACACGGGTTTACCGGCAATGTCAGTAAACATATACTCAGCCTCCCATCGGTTTTTAAAGGCTCTATGGTCAGAATCACCTTTTCTCTTCAGCATCATGTGGGCTAGCTTCGCAATAACTTGCAGCATCATAAGCTAGACTTGATTAACGCGGTAAGTGTTCGGCAAGGCAGCTGAAGCGCTGCATTATGGGATCTGTAGTTTATTGTGTTACCAGCGCTTCATATCCCCGGGCCATTAATAACAATAATACAGTATATAAAATGATCTCGCGGGCCTGATTTAATTACACGCCGGGCCGGATGTGGCCCGTGGGCCTTGAGTTTGACACATATGGACTAAATAGAACTTGAAAAGATATATTTTTTCGAATGTGATCGCAATTCAGATCGAGTTGACGCGCACTACAGTACATCGAGCCCACGTGCTATTGTGGTTTTGCCTGCGTGCCTCAATAAGTTACCCTCCCCTCGCTCTTACTTTTTTACCATTCATCTAATATATACACTGAGTATGGCTTTACCAAAACAATCATTAATCGCGAATAAATTATCCATTATTCATAAAACTTCAATTGGTGATCTGTCTTTCTGCGTTAACCGCAAATTTTTTCATACGTCTCAAACCAAGGGGATGCAAAGTTAAAATGAATAAAAATGCGTGCATACATACTCAGTGCATCCCCTCTCGGGAATCGAGCCTCGGACGTTGGCGCCAGAGGCGAAGCCTCTACTATTGTGCCACGGCGTGTGGTTTATCTGTAGTGTAATCAGTGTAATTTGGTTTTTGTTCAGCACTCTTTGGAACTGTTGCTTTTTGTCTGCGACTCGCGCAGTTCACGTGAGCCGCTGAATATGGTTTTATATGTCACTCGCTCACTTCTAATTGTTTCGCTGCCTTCTTAATTATATATTGCATGTTTTCTTAAGAGCTTTTTCGATCCTGGTTTTCTACGTACTGCGTAATTACGTGGGAGGTGTGATGATGTCACACGACACTCCGCCCCCCAACGGCTTTCGAGCTCAACTCCATTACAGTAAATGGAGAAAAATAGCTTCCAGTTATGACCATTACGCGTAGAATTTCGAAATCTGCCCAACTTTTGTAAGGAAGCAGTAAGGAATGAGCCTGCCAAATTTCAGCCTTCTACCTACACGGCAAGTTAGAGAATTAGTGATGAGTCAGTGAGTCAGTCAGTCAGTCAGTGAGTGAGGGCTTTGCCTTTTATTAGTATAGATTAGTTCGAGAGCAGTAAGCAAACTTAAGAACATCTCTGGTATTTTGACATTGGAAAAGTCTAGCAATTACTTTTTATCTGTCCTGAAAACGAATACTTTAGTGTCTAAAATCTCCATGCGTCAATCCGTACGTCTGTCTTACAATGAATCTGCTAAACACCAGTAAGTAACTATTGCTGTCACCAATGGCGTGTTTGCTCTTGGGCAAAAATTAGTTAAGTAGTAAACTTGCGTCAATAATTTAATGTATCGTTAAAATATTTATAGCAAACTCAACTGGGTAACCATACTCACATTTTTCCAGTTGTCAATGATATGCTTTCTTTCTGGATATTGTGACATTTTCTTTGCGGCTGGTGCCACTAGTTTGTTTCTGGGTTGCTTGAGCTGGCTGATGGATCTCACAGCATTCTCGACTGACCTGTGTTCATGTTTCAGTTCTGCCTTGGTTCTTGAAGCCTAGACACCTGTTAAGTAACTCATTGGCTGATTTTTTTATGAGGCAATTTAAGGCATGTGTAAACCTGAACATCTCACTGTTTTGGAGTAGCTGCCATCATTATCATGAATTACGTCAGTTCCTTATATACGATATGATTTAGCACTTTGCACACTGAGCAAAATTTTGGAAAATGTATAAATATTTTTGTGTCTGTTTTCAATTGAGTATTTGATGCTGATGTTGAGATATCTTCATCCCTTCTATCAGCATCTCTCTCACACGTCCATTAAGCCCCACTAAAACCTTCAAGCCAAAATGCCACTGTCTGTCATTCAGTAAAACTTTTTCTGCAGATCATTTCATTTTTGGAAAATTCCTAAATGGTCAAGACAGGTTGTTGACACAATTACAGGACTGAGTCATAATCATAAGTTTAACAGATGGAGAATGAGAAGTAATTATCAATGCAGAAAACGCTCAATAGATTGAAATATTTCAACATATTTTAATATAATATTGATTATTTGATGTTGTTTATTTGCTTCTATCACTTGTTTTGCCAATGTTATTTCTGTATTACATCTCAGTGTCCTCACAGATATTTTGGGCAGATGGTGATTCATGTCATTAAAATTATGGCATATTGCTGCCATGTTCTTATTCAATTAGAATGTAAGTTTGTGGTGTCTTCTACTCTCCCATGCTTAACACACAGATTTTGGCCACTTCATTAAAAGTAGATAAAAAATATATGACTTGGGTAGGTATATACTAGATAGCTGTCAAATGCATATGCTGACATATAGCTGTTTATATTTCAATGTTCATTCATTATGTCATTTTTCAATTTTTTCCAGTACAGTATTGGCGAGCGGGGGAAATTCAATGTAATGAATGCATTTTATTTTTATTTGTGTGTCTTCTATAAAAATGATCTCTCCAATGGAATTTGTTCAGTTTCGTGCTTCTGCTGACATTTTCAAACTTTTCCCAATATGCAGCATACTGTATGTGATTTGGTTTGTCTGTTACTGAAATCAAGTGTGTTAAGAATAAAAGAGCTGTGACAAGAATTGTATTGAATCATTGGTTTTCTCTTGGTTTTCTAGCTAACAGTATGCATTTGTACACACAGAAGGTACAGTCCAAAAAGGTAAGCTTTTAAAATAGTTTTTAAAATGCATGAAACATAAAAATTGTAGCTCTGATCACTTTAATTGTATTATTATAATTCATCCATTCAATTGTAGTATAACATAACATTCTCAAACCCACTAATCCAGTGCAGGGATGAGGGGAGCCAGGAACCAGCCCTAGAAGGGATATCAGTTCACTCACAGCTTATTCATGCTATCATTATGGCTTTCACTTCACTCTTCAGTTATTAAAGCTAAGCTCTCTGTGCTTAAATCAAGTTAAAGGAGGGGCTACAAAACTAAATAAAGACAGTGTGTTTATCGGCTGCATACAGCTTACAGAAAAAAAAAATGTTATGCTAAATATATATGTAGACATGAGCATGTTTACTAGTTTTCTTATCTTTATACAAGAAATCTGAATGTGGCTAGATCTTCACTATCATTGTCCATTTTTCTTTTTTGTTTCCTTTGCCCTCTTAACCAAATTTAGGGTTATGTGGTGCTGGCATCTGACGAACTCTGGATAAGGTGCAAATTTGTCACACAAGTCACTAAAACACCCTGACTTACTCACATCTTCTGAAAGTTGTTTCTAATTCTGTTATGCGTCAAGCATAGCAAATGCTGTGTCAGACACTAGGCAGGTCATGCAGTATTTAAAGAGTGATGTGATAGCAGTTTAGAGCAAGAGTAGAATGGGGTCAGAGGGAATACAGTTCGCACAGAGCAACAGAAGACATCTTTGGGATGGAAGGTATATGCTGCCCAAGCTTAAATGTGTATAGCTCATGACTTATGATAGGGATGTAGTCACAAACTAATGGTTGAGATGAAGGCCTTATAAAGTGTCACAAGAATGGCACAAAGTCATCAAAAAGGTTTGGGACAGCCACCCGTAAATTGTTTCTTGGCTGCAAAAATAGTTTAAATAGAACAGACATGTTCACAGATCCGAGTCCAAAACTGAACTGAATTAGGTAGTTAAGATGGTGGCTTTATATGCCGAGACGTCTTCAGTGGAGCCTGGAACCGGAAGTGACATTATCCGTATGTTCTGGGACTGGAAGTGACATCATACATGCCACTGGAACACCTTCAGGGGTGTCAGAACTGGAAGTGACACCATCAGTGGCGTCAGAACCAGAAATGACATCATACGTGACACTGGAACCGGAAGTGACACCTTCACTGGCATCGGAACCAGAAGTGACGCCATCAGTGGCATTGGAACACTGCAAGGTTTCCTGTGGATGGTCTGTAAGAGATTGAGAGAGACAGTCAGTGCACCCAGCTACCCCCTGGTCTGGCGTGGAATTACTGTCATTCAGGCCCTTTAGCTATCTCCCAATCGCATGTACAGTATGTGACAAAGGGCCTTCAGAATAATAAATAATTTGCCTCAATTATTTATCTTAGATATCTGAAATTTGTCAGCTGGAACCAGAGTGTGGTATTCCATTTATCATTTATATCATACCATCCATTTTCTTTAATCAGTTGATACACTGTACTCATTACATGAGAAAAGGTTTCTGTACTTTAACCATTAAATGTTTTGCTACTTTGTATAGAATCCAGCAGCAACTGCCTCTGCATTATCTTCAACTTTGTCCTTAAAGGTGGGAATTTTAGAAGAAGGCAACTTTTGGGTAAGACAATGAAAAAAAATATTGCTTCACAGAAAATGTTCATATTGCAACACATTTCTAACTTAGTGAAAAGCTATCATTTGCACAGTTTTTGGTAATGATTACAACAAGCTGCATGAGAATGTACTTTGAGTGTTTAATGTGTTTAATAGTTGTCACAAAAGAATTGCAGAGAATCAGAGGTTAGGGATATCCAGTTTTACTTAGATTTTTGTTTTGTTGGTTGAACCTCCTCTTGTGGCCAATGGCATCCTTGAAAGACAACAAAAATCCTTTATAGCACATAAATGACCTGTGTCCTTATTAAGCATCTCACAAGTGCCTGGAACATTCATATTACACTTTACAAGCCTGGGAAGGTTCAAGGAGGCAGGTGGAGACTTCTGGGGCATTGAATAAATACAGACTTGCAGAAGATGGGGAGAAGGATCATGTAGAGAGGCACAGTGTGTAGCTCTGGTAGACAACTGGGAAAACTGGAAAAGTGAATGCAATTAAAGAAACAGTGTAAGAATAACCACGGCTTACTTTAGTAACTGTTACCTTATGAGGTGTTTCCTGTGGCCAAAGCAAGATGTTGACTCTTTTGAAAGTACGACTGTGGCTCATTGATGGTTAAATAAATGCGCCCTATTGTTGATCTTAATTCTCGTTCTGTGTGTTTGTCCTGGTCTTTCCATTTCTGGGCTCATTACAATATTATTCTTGGTATTGTTGGAAAGTGGCAACAATTACATACAGCTTAACACACAATATCCTAACTTATTATGTTTTCATTCTTCTTTTTCTTCTTCTCTTGCATCAATGCAACGTATAACTGCACCATGACTGAATTTTGTTTCTTTCTTTCTATGAAATAAAATGAGATGTGTTAATTGTTTTTGCAAAAGCTATTCTAACTGGGAACTGTTAACGTTTTAATACGAATGGTATATCAGGATCTCCTTTGTTGTCTAATGTTATGTGCGGAAGATGTACTACATTACCTTTCTTGGATACATACTTCTTTCTACAGTAATTCGTGCATTGTAACACTGGACGTTGTTAATGGTTGTAGATATTCTTTCTTGATATTGTAAGCTGTTGTTTTCCTCTTCCGCAGGATGTTTCAGCATAGTCTACTGATACGCATTTAACCAGTTTGCTGTGTAACTGTTCAACATTTTTGGACTCATTTAACCAATTTGATGTGTAACCGATTGACATCTTTGGCATTAATTCATTTGACTTCCTCATTTCTCGGTGCTGGGATTGCGCGTGTACTCATTTTTTATGTTGATAACCCTTCGTGATGAAATTCTTCAATAAGATTTGGACATAATACGTCTTCTTTAATTGGGAACTTAAAGTGAGGAAAACGTTAAAATGTATAAGAGCTGAGTGCTCAGACAGTGTGAAGACAAAAGCATTCACATGAATGAGAGTTGTGCTGACCGTGGTCTTCTTTGAAAATGTTTGCGAGTAGGGCATGACTTGAAAAAATCTCAAGGCTAAAGTCTCATCTTGCGGGACTTGAAAAAATCTCTCTTCCAAAAAGTCTTGTTGCGATGAAGGATTTTTTTATATAATAGAGAGATTATTATCTTTGTGGTGAAGCCTTAGGATTAGCATCAGAAAACTATGAAACATCAACATGTTTTCAATGGAAATTACAAAATACTTTTTAATGAGTGCCATTTTGGGGTTATGTAAAATTGTAACCCCATTCATTCTGAAACATGAACTCCTACTTCTTGCTGGTAGTGGGTGTAGGCTCCTTAATAACGATTCTCGTGTCCTACTCTAGGGCAGGACAAATTATTATTCTAGTCAGATGTTAAGTGCAATTCCTAGGAGTAATACTGAGACACTTGATTAATATGCACACAGGTCTTCATTGAAGCTTCCGTGATATTTGCTTTAAATGGGCATCACTGCTCCACTGATCCAGTCAGGAAAAATGTGCCATCCCCTTTAGCCTAAAGTAAAATGCTGGCATCCTGCCATTCAAAACAAAATCTGCCATCAAAAGCACCCCAAATCTAAATATCTAAATCCAAAAGACTAGTGACTAGTTGCTTCCAGTCATATGATCACATGTGATTTCTTTCTTGTTTTAATTATTTATTTATCTTCTCTATCAGGTAAGATTTGTCCTCCTCCCACCCAACTCTGGCCACTGAGTGGTGGTTGCTGGCTCCTTTTATAGTTCACCCGGAAGTGCTCCAGGTGCTTGATCCCTGAGTTCCTGCTGCACGTCCGGGTGTGATGAATATGTTGCCCATACGGGCTCAGGAGTCGAAAACACAGCGGCCCCTGGCGATGCCTGCGGGATCCAACAGGGCTGCACCCAACTCCAGTTCCCAGGATGCCTTGTGGGAACCTGAGGCACTGCTCCACCCCAGGGAGGCGGCCATCTAGCGTCCAGGGGGAGGTATTGCAGTGTCCAGGGCTGCTCCCCCTGAATATAGCGTGCAGGGGCGTCCTGACTGAGTATGGATGCCAGCCGCCTGTCACAATATCCAGTGGCAGTACTCATAATTTTGTCATTATGGTCGGCTAACGTACACCTCAAATGAAAATACTGCAAGTGACCTGTTTGTTTTTTTACACACACACAGAGTGGATGGCAGGAGTACTGATTGAGTCGTGACAATAAGCAGGACCTGATGCAGCTCAGCAACAGTGAAAGTTCTTCACACTGGCCTCTCAAAGCATCATGGGGCGCTGGAAAAAAATGGTTGTTTAAGCAAACTGCATGGCGAATCTGCGGGAAAATATTTGGCAAACAAGGTCACTAGCAAATACAGCATGTTCATTGTGAAAAAACGCTTTGGCGAATTACAAGATCAATACTAATTAAAACCAAGAACAATCCTTAACTGAAATGGTCAAAAGATTGTAAGACTTACAAAATGTACAAAGAGGGAAATGAAGATGAAGAAAACAGGCACAAAGAACTAATACCACAGCAAAGGGGCTGAGCAAAAAGATGCCTTTAAATAACCCTTAGGCAACTGTGGCACTAAAGGCTACAGAACAGAGGATATTAGCTTTTCCATAAGCGAAGAACACAAAGAGACGGGGAGGAAATTAAAAACAAAAAATAGAACATAATAAAACACAAAGGCATGGAAATAGAGGAAAATCACACAATTAGTGAGTTAGAAGCTCAAGTTCGATCTTGGTGGATGTTTCCAGTCCTGAGCTCACTGATAAAATATGCACATATTTCAAATAATAAAATTATAAAATGTAAAGAGTGATGTATTGCATTATTAATGAAGAATATTACATTTTTTAACTTATAACATAAATATAAATAAAATGATTTTGTTTGTAACACTCTCTCAAAACTTAGTTTATGCTAGTATGCTAGAAACAGCAAGCCAATATGTATCAGTGGATTGTTTCCCACAACTGTTTAATGTAGTATTCATAAATACTTTGGTTATTACTATTGGCCTTATTAAATGAATACTCCACCCAAAAATAAAATTTTTTGTATGCTAATTATTCCATGTAGTTAGAAAAAAACTATAATCTTATATTTTTAAAGCAGCAAAAAAAGTTCATGACATAATAGAACCCAATAGTGACAAGTGCTGTACAACAGAAAATGATGTGAAAAATGTCCATGGAAAAAAGTTAAAAAAATATTCTTGTTGCATGATCTACATACCAGTAATCTGACTGGATGTTCAAAACAGGCAAAACACAAACATTTTTTCCTAAATTATTATTAATAATAATACTTCCAGAAAAATCAGCATACCTCATATATCATAAACAAGATACACATTCCTTTCATACTGTGCTTTTTACCTGAAGATCTGCATCTCCATGTCTACTTGTCAAAAACCACAGCATAAGTGAAATTAGTTTTATCTGCTTAATATATACATTGATTAACTGTTAATATTTTAGCAAAAAATGCTTTTGTTATGATTTTATGACTAGATAACAGACATGTGGATTATACAACACGAGTAACGTGCAAATTGTTTTCTCCTTTCCAATGATCTTTTTTTAATCATTTGACATTACACAGAACTTGTCACCATTGGGTTCTATTATATCTTAAACATTATTCTCTCATTCTGCAGATTTTCCAATGCTGTATCTGTCTTAGTGTCCATATAAACACAGAGAATTCCAGTTTCTGTATTGCATCTTTTCTGAAGAAAGGGGCCTGAGTTGCTTTGAGAGTAAATTAAAAACATAATTTTTGGGTAGTGCTTTCCTTTATGTGTTGAATTATAATGTGTATAACAAGAAACTTTACATGTTTGATGTGTGTAGCCTTTCCTTACAGCAACAATAGTAACTGCCCTTTTCTCTTCATTTTACTTGGCAGATACTAAACTTTATCTGACTTTCTCCATTTGTTACTCTTTCACAGCTGTCACCAGAAGTTGTTGGTGTCGTAAGTAACCATAATATGAGCCTGGTAAGAAATTTACTAAAAGAATCTTTATCATTAAAATGCAATTTAAATTTCTTTATAGATAACAGAATTTTTCTTCAAAAACTACAGTTAAAAGATGAACAATATCAAAATTATTTTTAAAACAGTAAAAAGAACAATATGCTGATTATTCATCTCTGAATTCATATCAATGGGTTCTGAAAATCAATTAATAAATAGATGGACGCTATGTAGTGAATAATTGTTGTATGAAGTTATGTTGTTTCCTGTTTTTTACCTTGATCTGTAGAATAATATTTTCACATTGGCATGGCAGTTATTTGATACTGATCACTACATTGGAGCACCACAAGGAACAGTCCCGTCTCCTTGTCTCTTCACTCTACACACCTCAGACTATAAATATAACACCAAGTTAGGTCACCTGCAAAATTTCTCAGATGATTCTGCACTTATGGGGTGTATTGATAAAGGGGATGAGACAGAGGAGAGGAGTCAGGTGGAGAAGTTTGCTTGTTGGTGCAAAGAGAATTGTCTGCAACTTAACATTAGCAAAACCATGGTGCTGGCTCTTGACTTTCACTCTAACAAAGACCCTCTATTCAAGGAGTGGATAAACAAGTGGTCCACTCCTACAAGTACTCGAGGGTGCATATTAATGAGAGGTTGGACTGGTTTCAAAGTACTGAGGAACTATATAAGAAAGGGCAGAGCAGAATCTTTGTCTTTAGGATACTGCGTTCCTTTAATGTGGGAAGTGACCTCCATTACATCTTCTATAACTCTGTGATGGCCAATGCAGTTTTTATACTCTGGTGTGCTGGGCTGGTGACATCACTTTAAGAAAGACCCATTGAATCAAAACGATAATCAAAAGGTCAGGCTTAGGTATAGGATGCACTCTTGAACCCCTGGAGGTAGTAGCAAAGGAAAGCATTAAAAAATAAATGTCATTATTAATATTGTTGCACATCCTCTCTCTGACACACCAAATTGAGGACTTTCAGCCAACGAATTATTCAGCAGAAGTGTGTCAAGAAACGCTACTGGGGCTCCTTTATACCAACAGCAATATGTCTGCATAATGCCTCACAGTGATTGTCAGAGGCTTTTACTTTTTTTAAAAAAAAAATCTTTTTAGTCTTTCTGGTGTGTGTTCAAACCATAGTGTGCCTATATTTATTTGTTTATTAATCTTTTTATGTATTTATTTATAGAGCATTTGTAAAAAAAAAAAACAATTTCCCCCTGGAGACAAATAAAATTCTATCTATCAATATACATTATGTTACAAAAGGTAAATTAAAAGTCACTATTACAAGACAATAAAATTGAATAAATAAGAGTGAAAACTTTTTATAAGCCATAGAGCTGCAGTTTCACTGTGCTGCATTATTCTGCTTATGAAGTCCAATACACTGATTTATCCACTACTTGTTCAAATATTCCGTAGTACTCAATATAAAATTTACCATTTATAGCAACTTATAATGAATTATATGACATACATGCTTAAGAAATAAAAATAAATCCATCCATTCATGTGTTAAATCTCTTATCCAGTTCAGTTTCACAGGAAACTGGTACCTAATCAACTAACACTGATGGCAAAAAATAAAGACAAGATTCAATTCTATTGTAGGACACACTGACACAAAAATCCACCTCTGTTCATAAAAGGATATTTAATTGTTAGTGCATAATAACAAAAAAAAGGACCTGTGTGGCGGTTGAAATTAGGACTTAGGAATTGTAAGGCAGGAATACTAACCACCTTGCCATTTTTTTTTGCCACAAAGAAAGAGTAGCACTTTATGCATTGCCAGTTTTGGTCACATGATAGTTTTGAATGCTATAATATTTCAAGATGAAAAATAACCAGGATAGGTTAAAGTCATATTATTGTTATAGATAGATAGATAGATAGATTATAGTCTGAACACACACCAGAATGACTAAAAAGGAAGAAAATTAAAAAGGAACAAACACTTATGACTTTGCAGTTATAGTGATTACATATGAATTTTATTTAAATTAACATAATACATGGACAATATATTTTTTTTTAATTTCACAGATCAGTGAAGGTACAGAGTGCATTTTCATTCCTCACAAGCTCTTTCTAAAGGATGCTCCTCGCACATCTATGCAGTCCGCCATGGAGACGGTGAGCTCCTATCCTACAGAGGAAATGATTAGACAGAATCACAGCAGATTGCAGGCCTGGAGTGCGTACAAGTCCAAGCTAAGCATGAAAAAGACGTAGAATGGTAAAAATATGACTGTCAGTGGAGATAAAGGTTAAAAGAAGGCAACTGGCTCTGTGTGTGTTTGTCATACCTCAACATATTAATGGTTAGCTTTTTGAGTCAAACTAAATTAAAATAAACACTTTGGCTGTAATTGTACTCAATTTGTCTTTTGTTTTCTTTCATATTTTTGGAATGTCAAAAGTCATCTAGTCAGTCAAAGAGTCTCATCACTTTCCAGCAATGCTCCTTCTAAACTGTGTCTTTGCATGCTCACACATAGATGAAAATGAAGAGCAGATGGCGTAAGTTAGCACACATAAAAACAGGAAAGGTTTGACACAATATCCTGTTTGGGGAATTTTTTCTTGTAGTTTAATTCCTTATGGAATGTGTAGTTAGATAAATAGACCCAAAAATCTACTAATACCGTCAGTTGCACTTTATAATTAAAATAATAGCTATTAATTCATCATTTTAATAAAATTTACATTCATTGTATATAAATAGGCTTTTGTGCTAAATAAAACTTAACATAGGAGACACAGATGCTGCAAAATAAAATTAAATGATCAACACAGCAATAGGACCACAACTCCACGTTTTAAAAATATTGAGAAAGGCTGATCTAATTTAAAGTATAAGCATCTCTGAAATTGACTTACATTAAAACCTGTGTTAAACCAGCAAAAATATATTCTACTCTGTTGCTCAGCACCACCTACGTCTTGCTAGATTACACTGCTCATATTCATTCCTTGAATGCTAAAAATTTCCGTATAGTTGGTCTCTCACTATGATGTCATGACGTCGTTCATTGATTGGACAGTGATATTGCATTCTTTGCATACTTTGGCAAGGATATAGTAAACAGGAATTATGGATGAATTTTTAAAGATAATCATTATACTTTGATTTATTTGAATCATGTGATTATATTAGACTAGTCAGTTTATTTCCAGGGTCTTAATTTAATTTATAAAGCCCCCTGCTTGCTTCGCTTGCCAAACCCCCAGCCTGCACTACGAGCCAGCCACTTCACGTCTCTGCCACTTGCATATGTAGATTTCACTTTTACCAAACACCAAATCTTTTAATTGTCGCGGATACACCTCTTCATTGGGAAGAAACACTACTTTTCCCTGATGGAAACACAAATTAGACGATCTACAAGTCTCCGACTTAAAGTTTAAATCTGAACGATATATTCAATCTCTTTTCGCTGTTCCGTTATTTCACCGAGTAATAATTTCCATTTGTTAGTGCTATTGCAATCTTTACTATCATTTTTTTGAGACTTCTGAATTTTAGTACTTTCATTATCTCTACCCTGCTCTGCATGTGTATCACACCAACATTTTTTAACCTCTTTACGATGTTCTACTTTGTCATCTAATCTTTGTCTTTTTTTCCAGCCCTGGGTGTGGTTAAATCTCTTGGCACAAAGTCTCGTCTCGTGGGACATGAAAGTATCTCTCTGAAAAAGTCAGGTCTCGTCCCAGGCTAAAAAGTCTCATCTTATCCCAGGATTTTTTTATATAATAGAGAGATATGTATAATTAAAGGGGCTACATAAGATTATGACTGTGTTGTAGTCATGACCGCAAATTACCTGTTAGACTGTTATTGGTTTAGATAAACAGTTACCTGTAAACAAAATTAGTTTATACAGCTGTTCAATGGCTATTTTTTTACAAATGTTACACAGATCCAATCTTTAAGAGAAATGTGAAGTGTAAAAAACAAAAATTTGACCAATACGCCATAATGTCATGGACTAGGAATCCCAAAGCATGTAAATCCCAAAAAAATACATCCATAAATCCAGCAAACAAAAAGAAGAAGAAGGACGCGATATATCACAACTTCTGAAACCATGATCATGGAAACAGGATGTTACTACATGGCAGTGGTTCACATTTATATCAAAAGCACAGAAAAAGTCACAAATAATCTTACCACTTCCAGACAAGATCAACAGAAAGAAAACACAATAAAGCAAACCTCTGTGTTCACACTTACCAAACTTTTTCCCTTAAGCTTCCTTTCTCAAATATGTATTAAGCAATTGTTTTATTTATATTTGTTCAAATGTTGGTAAACTCATTAAATACTCAGATGGCTGCATCAGTGAGGAAACATTTTTCAGGCAGGAAAGTATGGAACAGATCAGAGACAGGAACTAGTAAAGTCCTAGGGGAGAAACAAAGGTATAGTGTTATGACCATAGACATAGAATTACTAGACGCCGCATGACCAGCAGCATCGTAAGTCAATGTTGCCGCCATATTGCAAGTGGCACTGCTATGGAGTAAAGTAATGGATAAAGATGCCTCATGCATGTGCTGCTTGGGATTGTGCAAACCGCTGTACACTCCAAACCAGATCCCGGGGGATTACATTTCTAAGGTAAGGCTGAACAATTGTTTTGGTTATATTGGCCAATAGAAAATCCCGTTTTATAATCTTAACTTTAGCTACGCCAGGCTAAGCTAGCAAAGCTATGCATATATGTACTCAAGTGAGCCTCCAAACAATGTTTTGGCTGAACGTATTTAGTCACTAACTATGTAGACTGTTGTTAGCTGAAAGTTAGCTGAACGTTTCCCAAAGAAATCCACCTCAGGAAGCAGTGGGAGGTAGCCCTTAGACAGGATTTTGAGAAAGCTGTCCTGTGATGTGTGCCGTGCTGGTTTGGTAACAGATGCTGTACTGGCATCATATGATCAAAGCTACCACTTGCTCACATTAAAAAACAAAGGAGGTTTGATGATTCCTTCTGAGGGTACAGTCAAGGTGGTCAAAGTAGCTGAATGTGTTATCCGACAGTCGACATTAGGGCAAGATGTCAGTGTATCTTTGTTTAATCAGTTTGTTCGGGCTGAGATTGGTTCAGATGATGTGTTTTTCCTCAAGGAGCACATTGAGGAAACAGTTTGAAATTGACAACCATCATTTTATGCTCATGTCTTTAGTTGTGTCTGACTTCCACAAAATAAGGCTGCACCATATTGCCAGACTGAATACTCTCAAATTACAGTGGCATGGAAGGTCTTCGAATTCCAGCAGTGCCTCATGGACATTGTAGTTTTTATGGACAGCCCTGCTGGATACTGTGAGGGCCACCAGGAGCTGCTCTAGGGAGGCTTGGGGAGCCTTATTTGCCCTATAACCCGGAAGTTCGTCAGAGGAAGAGCGACGGGCTTCTGGAGTGAAGAAAAGAGCTTTACCTGACCCGGAAGTGATACAGAATCACATGGACTGGGGATTAGGAACACTTCCGGGTCAGGGAATATAAAAGGACTGTGGGAGCTCTCAGACGGCGAGCTGAGCTGGGTGGTAGGAGGGCTACGCGTCTGGGAGTCAGAGGATTGGTTTATTGTGTTTGATTTTTGAGTAGTGTAGAGTGGATGGTGCTTGGTGCACTTAATTATTATAATAAAAATAATTATTGTAGCACTTTTACCTGGTGTTTGGTGTGGTACCTGAGGGTTCAAGGGAGCGATAACGCCCCCTACTGCTACAATATATATATATATATATATATATATATATATATATATATATATATATATATATATATATATACTGTATATATATATAGTGATAAAAAGCAGAGAACAGACAGAAAAATGTTTGCGGATGGCTACCCCGCATACTCAAAAATTGCGAAAAATCAAGAAAACACGGTTTACAGAGCGAGTTCAAAATGGAACTAACAGGGAAATTACTGGGATTAAATATGGAGGAAAAAGGAAGGGGTGGAGTCAAAATGGCCAGAACATGAACTGATCTGGCATTAGAGTGGATTTTGGGAATGTAAAATTACGTCATCATTGGGTGGAACAGTGGTTATGTCATCAAGAGGCCAGCTCTTTGGGTGAACTGCAGAGGAGCAAGAGGAGAAAGATTAAGTGAGAGTGCACATCTCCGGTCTGACTGACAAATATCAATATTTGAACCTGCAAACTGTACCCCATGCACATGTGTGAAAATGTATATATATAACATTTGAATATTACAAAAATTGTGATGAGCACAGGCCATTCAGCCCAACAAATCTGATAATCCTATTCTCTGAGATTCTCCAAAATAACAAGTTGAGATCCTATGGTTCCAAAAGTTCTACTCTTTACTTAGTAAATTATTCCATTGTCTGTGGTTCATTGGGTGAATAAAATGTTTTGAATTTTATGAAGTGAATCTGTGTGAAATTTGCCCTTATGAAGTTTTCAGCTGTGTCCTCATTATTCTTGGTCAAGATTTTTTTTTTAAAGTAACAGATGTGACCCTTTCAAAATTTTAAATGATTCAGTCATGTCACTTCTTAAGCTCCATTTGTTTAAACTAAAAACATTTCCTTATAGCTTACTAGAAGCAACATTGGGTGTTGCAAGGGTAAGTAATTTTAAGCTTTAGTTCATTTGTCTGCTAGTCTGGCTTCAGTCTGTTCTGAAGTTTCAGAATTACCCCCACGACCATAATTTTGGATCAGAATATAGTCTATAGTCTTCCCATGATCAAATGAGGGAGGTATGCAAATTTTGTTGAAATTGGTTCAGCGGTGTGGATTGTGAACTGGACATTTTATATTATATATCATATTGTAAAATAGAAGACAAGAGAGGAATGAAAAGATTTGGCGTTCCACCCTGAAATTAAACTTGGCAAAAACTGCAATAAACACAAAGAGTAGTCTTTCAAGACTGTGTCCAACATGGGACCATCAGAGAGATGGATCTGCTGGGCTTTTGTAAGGAGGAGGGAGGAACAGCAGTGTCTTTGGAGGTTGCTGGAACTGATATCAGAGGAGGAAATGGAGTCTGTGGAGGAACTCAATGAGGGTTAGAGCAGTTTCCCTTCTGGGGAAGGAGAAAGAGCATTAGAGCATCCAGCTAACCCCTGTCTCAGCATATAACATTCAGTTAAGCCCTTTGACTGCTTCCCATGTGCATGTGTGTGACAATATATACACACATGCACAGATTTAGAGTTTTACAGTATATATAAGATACTTCTCTCTTAGTTCTAGAATCAGCCTAGTAATTCTCCTTTGGACCTTCTCTAATACTGCAATATTTTTTTTAATATAGAAACCAAAATTGTGCAGACTGAAGAGACTTGATTTGTGACTTATATAACTTAAACATCACTTCCCTTGAGTAGTATTCTGAGGGATGCTACTTTTAATATCGTCTAATTCTGAAAATGTTCCTGTCATCATTATCGTTTGCTTTCTGCTTTTGAGTCAATTTTTTACCCACCTACAGACCACATCCTGAATTCCCACTTCTTTTAGTTTGATCATTAATCTCTTATGTGGCAGCTTATCAAAAGCTTTTTGAAAATCAGTATCTATACTAATAAAAGGCAAAGCCCTCACTGACTCACTCACTGACTCACTCAATGACTGACTCACTCATCACTAATTCTCTAACTTCCCGTGTAGGTAGGCTCATTCCTTACAGCTTACTTACAAAAGTTGGGTAGGTTTCATTTCAAAATTCTACGCATAATGACCATAACTGAAACGTATTTTCGTCCATATACTGTAATAGAATGCAACTCGATAGCCGTGGGAGGTGGAGTTTCGTATTAAAATATTTAACCAATCACATTTCAGCCGTCATTTGTTGCCAGGCAGAGAGGCTTTCACAATCTGTTGTGGAGGCACTCTAACACAGAATAAATGTCGATTAACCTGTTGCTTCAACCAATCAGATTTTGAGTTGGTGTCAGTAGGGCCCTCTAGCAGGCGTACGGCAACGTCACCGTATTCAGACCCATTGATTAGATAGAAGCCGATATGAGGAACTCTACGAGGCCATTGAACGCACCGCACAGCGAAAGATCGTCACGTACACTGCGGCCAACTCCATGGCAGGGTTCTGGACAATATTATTTGCCAGACACAGACCAGATTTCAAGACCATGAAAACCTGATGTTTGTCACGCTCCTCAAGCCCCAGAAGTTTCGGGAATACAAGAAAAATTTCGTGCATGAAGCCTTCTCCACTTTAACTTTTTGATCTGTCTTGGCTAAAAACAGAACTGACTGTAATGTATGCCATGGATGATTTTGCAGGAGAATCTCCCACTGATCTCCTTGACTTCCTTCATCAGAAAAATCTGAATGAGAGCATGGGGCAGCTGTTCACATTGGTATATTTGGCGGTGAGCATTCCTGTGTACACTGCTTCTGTTGAGCGGACATTTTCATCCCTAAAGCGAAATCAAACTTATGCCAGAAACACCATAGGGCGGGGTTCGCCTTTCAGCATTAGCTTCGATGGCGATAGAAAGTGAGGTTTTGATGGAACTGAAGCGCACAGATAATCCGTAAGACAGAGTAATTGAACTGTTTTTGAGGAAAGAGAGGAGGATGGATTTTGTTTACAAATAATCAGAATTTTTGGTGAATAAAATGTTGCGATCTTCCTAAATAATATTGCAAGTTTATGAGTTATTATTGATGTTTTTTATGTGTGTTGCACCTTTATGATAGAGTAAGATTTTGCTGCCCCCTCATAGAATTCCAACATATTAGTGAAAGTCTGTCTCTCTTGTCTGAATCCATTCTGACTGTTTGCTATTTCCCCTGTTCTTGACATGCACTACTCAGTGGTTCCTTAATAATTGCTTCCATTAATTTACCCATGATGTAAATTAAGCTCTAGTTACTTGGATCAGCCTGATTACACTTTTTGTGCAGTGGTATAATATTTCCTCATTTCCGTTTGTTAGGAATTTCTCCAGCGTGCACAGATTTTCAAAAATTATGCATCAAGTGTTTATTTATGCACTGATACAGCATGTTTATATATGTACCATATACTGTATACTTGTGCTTAAGTTCTACCGCGGATAAGTTGAGGCTTGATTTTACCGTATAATTTCCAGAATTTTATAATGTCGGTCGTATAAGTCAAATGCGGAAAAATGATGCTATTGGTCCAAGAGATTATGATATGCTAACGCCCACTTGAGAGAGTGACTACGAAGCACACTGCCTTTTTTAGGTAAGATTCATTGAAATTATGTATGCAAACACACTGTTTATATACAGTAAACCCTAAATATTATTTTAAAGATATTGAGTGTCTCCGATATCACATATGTTACGTACAATGCAAGAAAAATTGTATACAGTAAATGTGTGTACAGTGACACTAAACGTATGTACATGTACAAAGTACTGTAAGTAGAAAATTAATTATGGTTACTCACCAACAATGACACGATGACTTGTCTGATAACGAGGAGTTTAATTTTACTGCAAAACAAAGGAGAGCGTTACAGCTCTTCTAAAGGAGCCTCTTCAGGCGACTGTGTAGCACCGCCGTTGTTCTTCTTCCGGCAGTCTTTCATCCAAATCCCTAAAGCAGATTCCATCCAGACTACTGCCCTATTACATCCACTTACAACTCGTTTTGCACCATGTTTAAAAGGACACTGCGGCCGTAGATCTTATATTCCTTTCCTACTTTTAAAAAAAAAGAATTGGAGCCTCATTGATGCCGTAATAGCTTCCTACAGCGGTGTATCTTTTCCCTTCTTTCAACATATCCAAAAATTTTACCTTTTCAGTAATCGTTAACATCTTCCGTTGGCGCTTGGGCACAGACCCTGAAGCAGTAGCAGGAGCAGATTGTTTTGGAGCCATAATGAAGGGCTTGACTATGCACAAAGATGGTCGCTGAGCCATTCAGCACACAGGAAATTAACTGCGTGCTCTGATTGGTTAGCTTCTCAGCCATCTGCCAATAGCGTCCCTTGTATGAAATCAACTGGGCAAACCAACTGAGGAAACATGTACTGGAAGTAAAACGACCCATTGTCCGCAGAACCCGCGAAGCAGCGAAAAATCTGCGTTATATATTTAGATATGCTTACATATAAAATCCGCGATAGAGTGAAGCCGCGAATAAATAAAAAAAAATTAAGTGTTGTAGTTTTGAACGGGTGTATATGTTGGGGTCTGATTTTATGATTGATTTTTTGGGCTTCGAGACCCGAATTATTTGCAAGTATATATGGTACTCAATACCTTCATTAAGCAGTCTATCATAAATGTTACCTGGTCCTAGTGATTTGTTAGTTTTCAGCCTTTTAACCTAAGCAGTACTTCTACTTGTACAACTTCCAAATACAGTAATTAAGTATCCCCTGTAACAAAGAACACAAACAAACATAAAGGTTTGGGGCACCCACAAGCAAACCCTGTATAAATGAAAAAATAACGTGAATTACAAAAGCATTGAAAAGAGGAAACAAAAGTCTTTACATATGCGAGTCTCAAAGTGACTGTCCAAGATGGTGACACCTCTGATTAAGTACAGGCCAGTCAAAAAGAGGCGGGTCCAGAGGGACGGATTCTGGAAGTGACATTATAGATGGTCGGGTTGTCATTTATCCAGTCTGTAGAGAAAGGAAGAGAAGAGGCATTAGTAAACAGTGCCATCTTGTGGACTGGTGACAATTCACCACTAGAGCCTTTAAGATGTCCCCAACGTGCGCATGTGTGACACTCCTTACTAGTTCCCATTACTTTTGGGAGGTTATCGACTCCTTCAAATGTGTAAACTTCAGGAAAAATGTAAATTCATAGCATTTGTTATTTCACTCTCTGTACATTGTAGCTTACCCTTATTGTTCCTAAAACACTTCACATCCTCCTTGTCTGTCCTTTTACTACTAGAATATTGACATAGCCTCCTTGGGACATTGTTTTCCTTTCTGTAATTGTCTTTATGAATGCTTTTTAAGCTTCCCTAATATCCTTTGAAACATTGCTTTCATACATCCTATAAGTTACCACAGAAGTTATTACATGTCTTATAAGTCTATTCTTCCCTTATAATTTCTCTTTTAGCTCCTTATTTATCTTTTACAAAGTTCTCTTTATTTTCTTACCCATTCAAAAATGCCCGGGTGATCTGGGGTATGAGAGACAGAAGAATGGATAACATTGTTGGTAGTTGGCCATTAGAATGACTGTTGGTACCTTCATAGTCACTTCACTGTCTCCTTCTTTGGCAGGGCAGCAATGGCATTCCTATGTATTATGGCTCTACATGCTCCCTGGTGCTGGCTCTGCCTTTCATTTTTAATCTGAGCTCTTTGACATATGGATGAGAAACAGGCATAAGCAGAATGTATGAAACTCTAGACAGTAACTGGTTCCGATTTTAAATGCTTGCTCCTGAAGCTTTGAGGCTGAAGTACTCACCACTTTTCCTACATATCATCATATACAGTGTGTACTATATGTGTCTTAAATATTGTTTATATCAACACATTTAAACACTGCCTATTACATGTTAAAAATCATACAGTTCAAAATGAGACCTGTAGCCTTGGATGTGCTCCAAATATATAAGACATACAACATACATTTTTTTAGTGTTGACAATTGTACCAGCAAGAAAAATCAGCAAACCGTCATTTAGAGATGTGACAATTTCAAAGTTAAATTAAGCTGACCTTTCAGATCTAATGACATGGTTGTCACTTTCTTCTGCATTGTGCAAGGACAACCTTAACCATTAAATAGCTGCTAATTCAAAACTTAGCAGGGTGTTTCTCCTACCAACAGGGGCATGATTTCTAGATGATGCTAACAATCTGCAAGTCTCAGATAATTGCTGCCAAATGCCACTGTAGAGTTGGCCTCCTAGGCTTCTTAACAGAGAATTTGTAATTTGTCATGGCAGGTAGTTGGATGTGAAGTTTATAACTGATTTTTATTTATTAGAGTTCATGTTGTTTTAGTCACGATTGAAAAATGGCTTTGAAATAATGAGCTTTTCGAAATTTCTTGAACAAAAGCTTTAATCAGTGAAGGCAGTGTTAGTCATTGAAAACAACACCTATAGTAATACTGCACTAAGTACCTCTTAACTGAAAGTGTTCTTTACGTAAATGAATTGTAGAAATTATTAAAAGTGTATCAGATCACCAAGGGGCATCAGGGTGTGCATTTAAAACAATCAGAGCATATTGCCTCCATTCTGACAGCATGTTTATTCTAAGCCTTCCTTCCTGTGAGTTAAAAAGAAGCTTTGAGTGGCTTCTGTCATGGAAACAATAAAATCATCAGGCAGTGTTATAAATTAAAGATGACTGACAAGATGGTAGTCAGCCATATTCATTCCTGTCTACTCATAGCCAGTTTCATGTCAAGCTGAAACATCTCCAAGACAGTCCTGGATGGGATACCAGTCCTCATCAGTGCACAATCATACTCATTTACACCATGTCAGACTAAGATCATCCATATATTCCCAGCAGCATGTCTTTACATTAAGCAAACTCATGTTTAGTTCATATTGAAGGCATCACAAATTCTATAATTATTTTGATTTTTAACCTTCAAGAGCTCACCCGTTTATCTTCTAAACCCATTTTATCCTGAGCAGGTTCACGGGGAAGCTGGAGCCTATCCCAGTAAGCATAGGGAGCAAAGCAAGAACAATCCCAGTTCATCAGAGGGTAGACAGAGAAACACACACACATGATTAGTCCATGTATCCCTGCATGCCCATACAGACATGCAAACTCCACGCAGGGAGAACCCAGAATTTCGTGAATTTGGGTCTACTCCTGCAACACCCAGTCCAAAACGTGTTAGGATTAATATTTTTAATAATGACATTTTATATCCTGGCCTCATTTCATATGATTTTTACATTTCACATTGGATATGTGTCTGTTCATGTGAGACAAACTGCTACTACTGGGCCACACTGCTGACCCGACGAAGTCCTGTCAATAAAGTTGTTTTTTTGTTGTCACTTCAAGGTGAGAAACTGATATTCATCTTTGCCTCATTTTTGAGAAATTCAATAAACTGAAAGCAATTTCAGATTTAATCCATAATGCTATTTATAAAGAACATTTGATCACCAGGCCACTGTGACTGAAAGGCTTCTGAAATTGTAACCTCATATGTTTCAGGATAAAGAGTTAATCCTTGTGTGATATTCAAATGCATAATGGAGCTCTTTTTTAACATATGTGTCATAAACAATAATATCTGTATTAGAGAGTATCATGAAGCAAATATAGTAGGTGGTGATGTTGCAAACCACATTTCTGCTGATGAGAGCCATCTGGAAGGATTGAATAAAAGATGTAAGGCTTGTGTTTTAGCAGCAAATCTCTACAGACTGCATTCTTCATATTAGCAGCTGGTAGATAAACACAGAAAAACCAAACAGATTCAGCACCCTGACATGCTGGGCACACTTAAATAAATCCTTGTCTTCTTCATTCGGTTCTTTACATGTGTGTGGACAGCAGGGACATGCACAGCGGGTTGACTACGGTGACCCAAGCTCCTGCACCTTTACTCGAGTTGTCCCAGCTGCCCTTTTCTCCTGGTAGGAGATAACACAGCAAAAATGCACACAGTGGCCCCCTGTGGCCAGACTATGGGCAGAGTGGGTAGGGCAAGCCCAATAAAATATAACACTGAGTTAATATGGGGGATGCTACAAGGACCCCCTTAACAAAGTTCCCCTAATGTCCTTCAACATCTGCAATAAGATGCTGCAGATGTTCTACCAGACGTTTGTGGCGAGTGCCCTCTTCTACGCAGTGGTGTGCTGGGGAGGCAGCATAAAGATGAAAGACGCCTCACGCCTGGACAAACTTGTTAGGAAGGCAGGCTCTGTTGTAGGAGTTGGACAGTTTAACATCTGTGGCAGAGCGACGGGCATTAAGCAAACTCCTGTCAATCATGAAGAATCCACTGCATCCACTGAACAGTATCATCTCCAGGCAGAGGAGTAGCTTCAGTGACAGACTTTTGTCACTGTCCTGCTCCACTGACAGACTGAGGAGATCGTTTCTCCACCACACTATGCGACTCTTCAATTCCATCCGGGGGAGTAAATGCTAACATTACTCAAAGTTATTGTCTGCTTTTACATGCATTTTTATTACTGTTTAATTTAATATTGTTTTTGTATCAGTATACTGCTGCTGGATTATGTGAATTTCCCCTTGGGATTAATAAAGTATCTATCTATCTATCTATCTATCTATCTATCTATCTATCTATCTATCTATCTATCTATCTATCTATCTATCTATCGGCCCAAAATGGATTAATTGCTGGCATTAATAGATCCCTCATTGGCCTAATGATAGTTTAGTAATGCTGGGCCAATGTACTCACTACACCTAAAAAGTACATATCATTTTAAAAGAATTGCTTTTCAAATTTGATTTGGGACATGCTGTGTGATAAAATATAATAATGCATTTGCAAAAAATATTGAAAATAAATTAGAATATAGAGAATATATAAGACACTCCCACCCAATTTCATTGCAAAGTTTGTGAATGTGCCCCTTGAACTGCGGAGCCAGTGTGGACTCTGTGGGAAAACCCAATTAAATACCACTCTGCCCTAATGTGGGGGGCTACAACAAGGGGCCACAGCAAACATGCACCAAGTGACTAATACACTGGTCCACTGAGGGGGCTACTACAAGGGGCCACAGCAAATATACACACAGTGGTCTCCTGTGGGCAGATCAAGGGCAGTGTGAGTTTGGGAAATCCCAATTGAATACAACACAGGCCCAATGTGGGGGCTGCTACAAGGGATCCCTAAGCAAAATACCCCTATCGGCCAGAATATGGCTTAATCACAGGCCGTACAAGTTCATTAAGTCCTGCATTGGCCCAGTGATGGTTTGGTAATGCCGGGCAATGTTATCACTACTTCATAGCTTATCTCTTTTTAATGTTGTTGCAGAATTAGTAGCGTAGTGAATTAATATTTTCAGTGGGTTTTAGATTTTGATTGTAGAAGTATAAATAACAATGTGAATGACTTCAAAAAAGGATTGTTTTTATATTGGCTAAAATTGCACAATTTTTGTATATTATTGGTAATGGAGGTGGCAGAGTTAAAGATGTCAAGATTTGCACTGGGTGTGACGAGGATGGACAGAATTAGAAATTAGTACATTACAGGGTCTGCTCAAGTTGGACGGTTGGGAGAGAAAGTCAGAGAGGCGAGATTGTGTTGTTTTGGACGTGCAGAGGAGAGATGCTGAGTATATTGGGAGAAGGATGCTAAGGATAGAGCTGCCAGGGAAGAGAAAAAGAGGAAAGCCTAAGCGAAGGTTTATGGATGTGGTGAGAGGGGACAAGCAGGTGATGGGTGTAACAGAACAAGATGTAGAGGACAGAAAGATATGGAAGAAGATGATCCGCTGTGGCAACCACAAGCCAAAAGAGGAACAAGATTGGGAATGTTTTTACATTCACGTTTGTAAAATTGGAGTAAATGCTGAACAGTGCCAATACATGCAAAGGAATTTTGTGTTTTGTAGGAATAAGTAGTTTAAAGTTGCATTGCTATTGTTTTTTGTTCCTTGTCTTATTAATTAATAAATTGTAAATCTTCATATTTACACTTAATTTAATTGATAAGAAACAACTAAACATAAAAAAAGTTTCAAGGAAAGGACTGGTAAGAAGTGGTGCCGTGGTAGTGCTGCTCCATCACAGTAAGGAGACTGGGGCTCACATTCTGAGCCCTCCTGAGTGGAGTTTGCATGTGTACGCTATATCCATGTTGGTTTCGTCCAGGTGCTCTGGTTTTCTCCCACAGTCCAAAAGAATGCAGGTTAGGTGGACGGGTGGTGCTAAACTGGCGTTATGCTGTGTGTTTGTGTGTTCATTATTATTTTATTATTTTAACATGACTTTCTCATAGCTTCATTTTAGCTTAATCCTGATACTCTGTATATGCATTTAATTATCATTATCATTCATGGTGGCTCTGAAATTCGTACTAACCCCTACTTTCTCTGCTGTTCTTTTTCCGGTTTTCTGTGGTGGCTCTCTGCGCAACCACCACCTGATCAAGGCACCTTGCAGTCCCCATTTTGATGGATTGAAGGCCAGAGGTCCACATGACCATCATCATCAAGTTCTTCCATGTGAACCCTGAATACCATGAGGACTGATTGAGGTCATTTATGTTAGGTAGAATGCCTAGAGGGGGCTGGGGGGGTCTTGTTGCCTCGGAACCCGTGCAGATTTAATTTTTTTTCTCAAGTCGTCTGGAGTTTTTTTTTTTTGTTTTTTCTATCCTCCCTGGCCATCAGATCTTACTTTTATTCTATGTTAATTAGTATAATAATTTTATTAGCTATTTATTTCTGTACTTTGTCTTTTTTCTTTTTCTTCATCCTGCTATATAAATAAATGTTGTTGTTGTTGTTCACCTTGGCAAAGGCTGGTACCCTGACCAGGGGTTGTTCCTACTTACACCCACTGCTTGTTGGGATAGGCTCCCAATCCATGGATAAAAAAAAAAACACTTTCTCTATATAAGGGGAGGCTGGGGTTTGGAGTTTCTGTGCTTCCCAGCAAACAAACTGACATTTGACCAGTGTAGGCCCAGTGTGAGTAAACATATTGGCCTTATGTGGGCAGCCAATAATGGCCCAATTGGGATTTGCACATCAGGGCAACATTGGCCCAGTGTGGGCCAACAGACAGGGACCCCAAATCTGGTCATGGACTTGAAAAAAGTCCATACCTTACTAATCCATCTATCTATTTTCAATACCCCCTTATCGAGGATAGGATTGCAGGGCATGAGGAGCCTATCCCAGCAAGCAATGGGTGTAGGATGGGGCACCAGCCCATCACAGGGTGAACACACACACAGCATAAGGCTTATTTAAGACCATCAGTCCACCAAACCTGCACACCTTTGGACTATAGGAGGAAACCAACATGGACACAGGGAAAAACATGCAAACTCCACACAGGGAGGACTTGGGATGTGAAACTCTGACACCCTTTATCGGTCCGTTCCTTGAAACTTTTTTTAGTGTTACTTGTTGTAATAAGTGCATAAGCTTAATATGTCACTGTATTCTGTGCAAATATATTTTATTAATCTGTTTTTTTATCAGTTAAGTTATGTGTAATTATGAAGATTTACAATTTTTCACATAATACTAATGTGGCTTGAAACTATTTGTTCTTATAAAATACAAACAATTAAATTATGTGTAAATATGAAGATCTACAATTTTTTTAATTAATAAGAAAAGGAAAACACAACACTAATGTGGCTTTAAACAATTTATTCTTACAAAACACAAAATGCCTTTGTATTTATTGGGACTATTCTGGACTTTGTTTTTTTTGGTTTTTTTGAGGTGTTACAACCCATCCATCCATTATCCAACCTGCTATATCCTAACTGCAGGAGCCAATCCCAGCCAACACAGGGCGCAAGACAAGAAACAAACCCCGAGCAGGGCATGCACACCCACACACCAAGGACAATTTATGATCGCAAACCCACGCAGACACGGGGAAAACATACAAACTCCACACCGGGATGACAACCCGGGTCTCCTAACTGCGAGGCAGCAGCATTACCACTGTGCCACCGTGCTGCCCAGTGTTGCAACCCTGAACATGAAAACATTACCAATAATATATAAAATATGTACAGGTTTACCCAATGTATGAAATAATATATTTCAAAACAGTCAAATTTTTATTTGAATTTCTTCATGTACTATTTCAAGCCCATGAAATGTAACAATAAAGAGTGCGAAACAATAAGGTAGTAATGACACACAGGCCAGCGTTACCAAACCAGCACTGGGTCATTGAGGGACTTACTAAACTTGTACTGCCATCGATTAACCCATTTTGGGCCACTTAGGGAACCTTGCCAAGGGGTCTATTGTTGCAGCCCTTATATTGGGCCAGAGGAGAATTTAATTGGGTTCACAAAGCCCACAGTGCCAATGGTCTGCCCACAGGGGACCACTGTGTGCATATTTGCTGGGAAGTCCTGGCTGGATTCCTGGGTGAGGGTTTCTACAAATCTGTAATCTTCTGCTTGTGTCAGTAGACCAGGATATCAGTATTACCAAAGATGAAGACATTGCAATTTAGCAAAACATGGGATGCAAAAGCAAGATTTTACTACAAACCCCAACAACTGGCAATCACCTACTTTTATTATTTTTGTTTTGTTTTTGATACTGAGCGTATAATATACTGCGGTGGGCTGGCGCCCTGCCCAGGGTTTATTTCCTGCCTTGCACCCTGTGTTGGCTGGGATTGGCTCCAGCAGACCCCCGTGACCCTGTAGTTAGGATATAGCGGGTTGGATAATGGATGGATGAAGTATAATATACTTTCTCCCCTTTTGAGTCACCACCCACCCAGAGGTCTCTGCACGTTACTGGTGTGCAGTGCCATGAAAACAAGAGCTGTACAGTAAAGTTGTACCATTTAACTTCATTCTTCCATTAATTTTCTGATTCCTCAGTTTTTTTTAAAAAAAACCTTCCCATCACAAATGGGCAACAGTTGGTAAACATGAGAGAACAAAGAATCATAATGGAGCAAAGCGAAATGTTACCTAGTAAAGCGTAAGAGGAATCTGGAGCTCAAGAAGTCCTGGAGGAGAACTTGAGAGTCTGGTAAAATTCACAAAATATGAAGCAGAGTCAAACTAAAGTTAGAAAATGGGATTTATTAGAAAATGGAATGAACCCTGACAAAATTGATAAAGTCATTTGTCAAAGTAGTCTCCACCCTTCTCAATGCACCTGACCACCTGCCTAGAAGTGCTTGGATTCCAGCAGAATAAAAGGCTTTGTCTTGTCCTCACAACCACTCACACACCGATTTCTTCACGTCGTCATCTGTCTTGAATCGACGACCACCCAGATGTTTTTTTAGCGGTCCGAAAAGGTGGAAATCACACAGTGCCAAATCTGGTAAATAAGGAGGATGTGGCAACACCTCAAACTTCAGTTTCTCCAGACAAGCCGTGGTGTTCATAGCAGTGTGCGTTAGGGCATTGTCTTGCAGCAAAAGGACTCATTGAGACAGCAGTCCCCGCCTGTTGGATCGAATAGCAGGCTTCACATTGATTTCCAGCAAGTCACAGTAACTTACACTAGTGACTGTAGTACCCCTTGGCATATAATGTTTGACAATAACTTGGGTGCACGAGTGGTTGGGAAGACAAGACAAAACCTTTTATTCTACTGGAATCCAGGCACTTCCAGGCATGTGGCGCAAGTGCATTGAGAAGGGTGGAGACTACATTGAGAAAGGACATTATCAGTTTTGTTAAGTCAAGTCAAGTTGGGGAGCATGCACTGGTACAGTGCGTTGCCGCACCCACTACACAACGAAACAACTCGGGATCCCAGTTAACAACCCCCCAGCCAGACGCACGGTCCAGTCCCAACCTTCGGAAATGACCATCTATCTGCCGCAGCCAGGTGTTACATGGGTGACCCCTTGGCCTGGTCCAGCCACTCGAGTCCCCAACAATGAGGATCTTATGAGCCGGAAACATGCCACATGGCCGTAGTGCCATTACTGACACTCCCTCACAATGCAGGTGATGTGCCTCATTCGGGACTCCATGAGCAACCGCTCATTTGACACAAAGTCAAACCAACGGTACCTAAGGATTTTCCGGAGAGACATGGTACCAAAGGAGTTCAGTCTTCATCTCAGGTCACTGGATAGCATCCATGTCTCGCAATCATATAGCAAGTTTTGTTAAGGTTCACTCCATTTTCTAACTTTAGCTTGTCTCCCTCTTGTACTTTATAATAACTTTCATTAGTAGTACTAGGGTGGTGAACCATGTTAGCCATTGTGAATGTAGTGAGAAGTCAAGCAAAATGACACCTTTTATTGGCTATATAAAAAGATTACAATATGCAAGCTCTTGAGGCAACTCAGGCCTCTTTTTCAGGCAAGATGTAATCACGGTCTTGCAGCACCAGTGCCTCAGCTAACCACAGAATGAAACGCACTCACGCACACCCGAATACGATTATTTATTTAAAATTGGCCACCTATTGTTAAACAGCAGACCTGCTATACCACAGCTACCTAAAAAATAAACATTTTCATTTTTTAATTTTATCACCTGAAAATGAGGAATGTTTATAACACAGGCAGATTAAAATCGCTTTTACTCTGCCGATATTAACATATAACGCTTATTCCACAAGCATAATTGCGCATCTGTGTTTCATCTTCTATTTGTTCTCCTTATTTAAAACTTCAGTTTTATGCTTACATTAGCAATAAATTATTTGTGTAATAGATACTTGAAAATAATAAGCAAAATAGTCTCTTTAGTTAATTTATTAACTGACCTTTAAAAAGAAAAAAGCAACCAGCTTAATATTATGCACTATCACTGCCATACCTAGTGTGCTAATGGCTGATGCATTTGAGCAGAGAGATGTGGCAGATGAGGTTTAATGTCACAAATTATAAGGTCATGCATGTTTGACACAACAGTGTGGACTACAGGAGTCAAGATTGCTTGACAAGTACATCATTTTACATGCGGAAAACAAGAATATAAAATATAACTGCAAAATGGGAAATATGGTGACATTCAAATTGGATTTTTTACATTTATTTGATTGTGGGTATAACTCCATTGTTTTAAACAAAAAAGAGAGAAGTTTAAAACTTTAAAATATACAACTTATTAAGAACTCATTTGCCTATAATTAATCACACATTTTCAGACCCTACAGATTCTATTATATATAGCACTAGCAGGAGTACCTGCCGTTGCCCAGGAATCTATAACCGGTGACTTATCGAAATGAAAGAAACAGAATATAGAAATAGAACAAACAGTTTTCTGATTCACATTTTATTGTAATAGGTAATATAAGTGCTCATTCCAGAGCCTTTGGATACACTATATGTTTTGTTTTCCTTTGTGGTGAGAAAATGAACAAATTCTGAGGATTGCCTACTCTAGAACATGCTACGCAGAGTTGTCTGTGTGAAAAGCATGGATTTTTTAAATTGATGCCTGCAACTTGTAGTGATTGTCCTTGAGCCTTATTAATTGACATAGCAAAAGCGAAACAAACAGGAAATTGGAGCAGTTTGAAATCAAAGGGTAAATCATTCTGAATCAGCGGTATTCTTGGTATGAAAACATCTTTACATCTTGTGCAACGTGTCGTGATAGTTGCTTCAATAATATTTGGACAGAGAGTCTTGACCCCAAGGCGAGTGGTATTACATAGTAAGGAGCGTCTGTGTTAAACCGTGCTGCTATGTAACGGATGTTGGCGATGGTAACTACAGAGAGAAGTGACATACAACCGCTGCTGCATGTGTGGAAAATTTACATCGATACGGCAGATGCACAGGGACCAAAGCTGCCGCTAGATGGCACCGCAGTGAAGTTCTGTTGCAACATGCGTCCATCTTAAGTACGGGGACATGTGCCGAAGGTTGTGTCGGTGAAAAGGTGCCCTGTGGTTCACCATGAACATTTTTCCGAACCAAACATGCCCCATGACCTTCTCCTGGTCACAAAGGAGCCCCATGCCCAGTTTGGTGCAGATCGGATGCCCGGTGCAGATTTGTATGGCGGACAAACAAACATACACACACACACATCGACTCTGCTTTATATATTAGATACAATATTAAAAAACGTATGGAGACAACAATTTGTAGTTTAATTGTTGTTTAATGAAAAGAGTCCTGTTTCACTGTAGTGTTCTCTCTTTACCTTTGTTTTAACTTTACCTTCAATGTTTTATGTTGTATACATTATGTCAGTGAATTTAAGTATCTTGTAAATATTTCTTTCTTTGTTACTTGTTGTTACTTTGCAATTACTTACTTCTGGTTTGGCTTGGTATTATTTAAAGAAACTTTCCTGAGAATCTGAAAGGGCTGGAAAACAGAAAGAGGTAAGTTCTCTTTATCTTGGATATTCTACTTTATATAGTCTTTAACTTCTTATATTGTGGAAAAGAAATAGTCAAACCTCAGATCCAGAAGTAGCAATATAATTTTTGCATTAACTGTAAAATAGCAGGTCAACTGTTTGTCTCTGCAAATATTTGAAGGTTTGAGTTTCCAGTTTGGCTTACATGTTTTGTGTGAACATCGAGAAGGCTTGTGTCCATGTGTTCCATATTTGGTGTGTCACAAAAACCAGACATAAGAGTCATAAAAAGGATTGGGGCAGCCACCCGTATATTTGGTATCCTGGCTGCAAAGTTGCAAAATGTATAACAGCACTGATGTGCACAAAACCGAGACCAACATAGAACTGAGGGAATAGGGAAAAGGTGGAGACTTTTTAGGGGAAGACAGGAAGTGAAGTCAGAGTGTTCGGGCTCATTAAGGTCTTCAGCCATAGGCACGAGCCTGGACATGACGTCAAAGGGGCTGGAGGTGACAAGGTCTTCCTCCATGGGCTCGGACCCGGAAGTGACGTCAACAGGGCCAGGTGGAATCTCCCGTGAATGGTCTGCAGGAAAGCGAGAAAAAGGATCAGTGCACTCTGCCACATCCCGGTCTGACTGAAGAATTGACCTTACTCAGGCCCTTTATCTGCCTCCCATGTGCACGTGTGTGACAGGTGTTAAACACAATTCCAAGTAACCTTTGGTAAGGGATCATCTTTTCATTTTTCCTTTTCACAGATATAATGTCAATGCACAGACAAAGTTTAAAGAGTGTCCAGTTTAAAAACCTACAGTAAGTATAGTATTACTTCTATTTGAAGATGTTATTGACCTGTAGAAATCAATCTTTTGACGCATTGAATAGATTTGCTGCCAACCATCATTCAGTTGGCATAAGAATTAGTAGCTTCAAATACAACATCATAGCCTTCTCTCAAAAAATGCATCTGGCTTCCTGCTGGTGAAGGTAAGTAGCTGGTGTTGTGATTTGAGTCCAATAAACTCAAGTTTGAATACTTAAAGAAGGGACTTGGACCACATTTAAAATACTCAAAAGGAAGAGGGAAACTGCCAAAGATAATAAAACATTACAAATCTAATTTAATGATTGCTGCAGCACACAAATGGCCAAAGGTGAGGCCTTCAAAAGGCCCCCAAAATGCAAACTAGAATCCTAAACAGACTGTCCCAAAAACCGAGCCTGACTCTAGGAAATTGGGACGCTTCAGGTCAGTCTAGACCTCAAAATAGAGAACAGGCTTTTGAAGTTCAAAATGTAAAAGTCTTAAATATCATAAAATATGTCTTACAAGAGGGAGTATCGTGGAACTCCAACTTGAGCAGAGACAATGTTTATAAAATAAGATTTAATGACAAAAATTGCAAAAATAAAATACTCAAGAAAATATCTTATAAGGACACAAAACGGTATTACCTAAAAACACAAAAACTACAAATCAAAATCCTTACAACAGTAGCAGAAGTCTCAAAAGCCAGTGAATACAAAGAAACAAATAATCAAAATGAGAACTCATGAAACTCCCAAGCATGTTCACAATGAACAGTGAGGGACTGCATTTCCTACAAGGCTTTATAGGGCTGGGAACAGTCTCTCAAATGGTATGGACAGGTGGACAACAAAATACAAGGCATATCAGAGAACATATTCTCATACATAGAAACTGCATACAAACTGAATAGAATAAAATGAACAGATAATGCACAATTAGACTGTGGTGGGCTGCCGGCTGGGACACCTGATTTACAGAAGAATCAGAAGGGGCTCAGGGCATTATCTCCCCAGAATCGCCAGATGGCAGCCAACCAGGAGTGCTGCAGAGTCACAGATTCCCTCAGGGCTTCATGGAAGTTGGAGTTTGGTAGCTCAGCACTGTTGGGTTCCAGGGGGGCAGCTAGGGGGTGCTGCAGAACCCTACTTTGTCAGGCTTCCACCTCAACCATAAGTGCTTCTGGACCATGCTGATGGGCCACCTGAACTACTCATGGTCACAGTATAAAAGAAGCCAACTTCTTTCATTCCAAGAGCCAGAGTTGGGAGCAAAGTGACAAAGCTTGCTGGACAAGGAGGCAGATAGAGGAAGAAAGAAGAAGAGTGAGAAAAGAGGACTGAAGAAGAATTCTACTTTATTATTCTGCTTGGTGCTTTGTTGTACTGTGCAGGCGTGAAACTACTGGGAAGAGTTTCCCACAGAAAAATAAAGCATGTGTGTCTTGCTGGACTTGTGTCTGCATCTGCTTGTGCCAGGTTTGGGGAGCTGGAGAACCCCCTGTAAAAAATAACCAAAAACAATTAAGAATAGGTAAAAGGAGACAAAAAACACTTTAAACAGGAGCCAGGAGAGGAATCCTTGGTTAATCATAGCATCTCAGATACAAAATAACTAAACTAAATAGAAAAATAAAAAGAAATCCATTAGGGTCAGGAGGACCCTCATGAAAATTGAACCGACTGAGTTTTGGAACCCAGGTGCACTAGTAAGAATTTTCAAGACTCCTGACGGGTCAGCTTTGGCCATAGTGTGAATGTGTTCATCCTGTGGTTTCTGTCTTGTGCCTGATGCCAGCTGCGATATGGTGATAATGTTTCAAAACAATGAATAATCTCTGAATATATCACTAAGTAGGACAATAGATGTTTAGTAATTGTAAAAGAGGCATAAAGAGAAGTTTCTTTTGAGTTTTAGGAACATATGAATTAAACTACGAGATGTCTTCAGTTTGCACAGGAGATATGTACAGCCACAGTTATCATTTTCTGACCCCATGGAAAGCTGTGATTCAGAACCCAATACGCTGGAAAGTATGATGCCTATATGGAGTAATTAAAGCCAGCTCTGTACCAAAAAGGTTGATAGTACCCATCTAACAGTTAGTACCCCCCTGCAACTCTTGAGTCAAATCTTAAGAAAGTAAAGATGAGTCAGCAGTGAATGAAAACAGAAAAACATGGCAGATGGATGAGGCACTACAAGAATAGCACAGAATAAGGAGTTTGAGTGGAGACGTGAGAGGCTGAATATGACAAATCATTTCCTGATGTTTTGACAGGTGCATCACTTTTGAATTGAAAAAATAAACAGAGCATATATGTTGTACTGTATGTGGTTACATAATGTGCTAAAATGAACAGATTACATGGTAGTTTTAGTTCAGCCTTATAATGCCTGCCATGTTTAAAGTCACATTAATTACATGAACTACTACTAATAATATATTATATTAGTATATTATTATAGTACTTATAATATATTATGTTGATTTTTTTCATAAATTAGAAACACACTAAGAAAATAAAGGTGATCAAGGGGTAATGTAATTATTTAGGGGTAATATAGTTATTGTACCATGCAGTCCCTACATTGATGAATTGGAGGTCGGATGTCTACATGACAACAACAACAACATTTATTTGTATAGCACATTTTCATACAAATAATGTAGCTCAAAGTGCATTACATGATGAAGAAAGAGAAAAAAAAGACAAATTAAGAATTAAAATAAGACAACACTAATTAACATTGAATAAAAGTAAGGTCTGATAGCTAGGGAGGACAGAAAAAACAAAAAAAAAACTCCGGCTGGAGAAAAAATAAAATCTGCAGGGGTTCCAGGCCATGAGACCGCCCAGCTCCCTCTAGGCATTCTATCTAACATAAATGATCAGTCCTCATTGTATTCAGGACTCTTATGGAAAGGACTTGATGATGACGGTCACATGGACTTCTGGCCTTTAATCCATCAATGTAGGGACATCAAAGTGCTTTGATTAGGTGGTGGTGGTGCAGATCGCCACCACAGAAAACTGGAAAAAGAACAGAAGAGAGAGTAGGGGTTAGTACAGATTTTAGACCCACCATGAATAGTAATGATAATTAGTTGAATATACAGAGCATCAGGATTAAACAAAAATTTAGTTATGAGAAAGCCATGTTAAAGTAATGTGTTTTCAGCAGTGTTTTAAAGTGCTCCACTGTATTAGCCTGGTGAATTTCTATTGGCAGGCTATTCCAGATTTTAGGTGCATAACAACAGAAGGCTGCCTTACCACTTATTTTGTTTAGCTCTTGGAATTCTAAGCAGACACTCATTTGAAGATCTAAGGTTACGATTTGGAATTAACCTGTCAGACATTCCAAAATATAAGATGGAGCGAGATTATTTAAGGCTTTGTAAACCATAAGCAATATTTTAAAGTCAGTTCTAAATGACACCAATGTAGTGACATCAAAACTGGAGAAATGTGCTTGGATTTTCTTTTCCTAGTTAGGATTCTAACAGCTGAATTCTGCACTAGTTGCAATTGATTTATGTCTTTTTTGGGTAGTCCTGAGAGGAGTGCATTACAGTAATCTAATCAACAGAAAACAAAAGCGTGAACTAGTTTCTCAGCATCTTTCAATGATATAAGATGTCTAAATTTTGCTATATTTCTTCAGTGAATAAATACTGTCCTAGTGATCAGATTAATATGCGATTTAAAATTCAGGTCTGAGTCAACAGTTATCCCTAAATTCTTTACCTCCATCTTGACTTTTAATCCTAATGCATCAAGTTTATTTCTAATAATCTCATTATATCCATTTTTGCAAATCACTAAACTTTCAGTTTTCTCTTTATTTAGTTTGAGAAAATTATTACTCATCCATTCAGAAACACAAGTAAGATATTGTGTCAGTAAATCAACAGAGTCGGGGTCATCAGGTGCTATTGATAAATACAGCTGCGTGTCATCAGCATAGCTGTGGTAGCTCATGTTATGCCTTGAGATAATCTGACCTAATGGAAGCATGTAAATCGAAAAGAGCAGCGGACCCAGGATAGAGCCTTGTGAAACACCATATAGAATATCATGTGTCTCTGAAGTATAATTACCACAACTAACAAAGAATTTTCTACCTACCGGGTAGGATTCAAACCAATTTAAGACACTGCCAGAGAAGCCCACCCACTGACTAAGATGATTACTAAGACCATTATCATTTAATTCTTCCACATGAAGCTTGTAAACCATGAGGACTGATTTAGATTATTTATGTTAGGTAGAATGCCCAGTGGGGTCTGGGTGGTCTTGTGGCCTCAGATCCCCTGCAGATTTTGTTTTTCTTTCTCCTGCCCTCTGGTTTGTTTTTGTGTTTTTTGTTTTTTTCTGTCCTCCTGGCCATCAGACATTACTTTATTCTTTGTTACTTAGCATTGCCTAATTTTATTTTTATATTTTTCTTTTTTCTTTCTTCATCTTTGAGCTACATCATTTGTATGAAACATGCTTTATAAATAAATTTTGTTGTGTGTGAAAAAAGAAACATATAGCATTTGTCTTGAAATAGCATGAAGAGACTGCTGAAATGGTTAAATAAGGAGACAGGAGTGTTCTAGGCAGTGGTTTAAGACATTGGCTGATGTCATGTACCCAGTAAAGACTTCAGAATTTTCATGTATATACAGGAATTTAATAGAAGGGTAAGAGCTGAACTTAAGTTATATTGACAAGGACAAAGAATGTAGCGGAATGAGACTTTTATTTAGGTGTTTAAGCAAATTAACCTATCAGAGTAAATATCAGATGATGTGTAAGTATGGAACTGTTATCAGCACTGTTATGTAAATTTAGTTGTTTATAGATATGGCACTGTAACTTTGCTCTGGAACCATTCTGTGACACCTCTGCTCAGGGAACATTCTCTTAACAGGCTGCTGTGATGGGGAGCTTCCACTTCATGAAGAAAAATTAAAGAAGCATGAACAAGCTTCCTCCTGTCTGGTTTATCGGGTTGATTATATATATATATATAGAGAGAGAGAGAGGAGTGTGGTGTTTTGGTGTGTTTGTTTTACACTTGGTACTGTGTTGTGCCTGTGGGGATTACAGGGAAGACGTGCCCCACAGATGAAGAAAAATAAAAGTTTATTTATTTTATATGTGCCTCCAGTGTGAATCTGTGTCGTTTCAGGCGCTTATATAGCGCCTTTTGTTACAATATATATATAGTGGCATATGGCAAGCCATTTATCCCGGCCAATACCCCCACACCGCCAGATGGAGCCTTCCCTGTGACGTGGAGAGGCCCCGAATTCCAGCAGGGCATCTTGGACCTTGGAGTTTCCCTTCACAGCCCTGCTGGATGCCATGGGGGCCACCAGAGGATGCTACAGGGAGGATCAAGGACTCTTATGTTCGATATAGCCTGGAAGTACTCCGTAATCACGAGGACAGAAGAAATAAAGTACTTCCGGGCTGAAGAAAAGAAGAGTTTTAATCTGACCTGCAAGTGATAAGAATCACATGGACTGGGGGGGATTGGAAGCACTTCCGGGTCAGGGAATATAAAAGGACTATGGGAGATCCCAGCAGTTGAGCCAAGTTGGGAGGAAGGGTGACTGAGCTGCTGGGTGGATTGGAGGATTGTTGATTATTATTATTGTTTATGAGTATTGTGGAGTGGAGGGTGCTTTGTGCACTGTTTAGTACAAATAAATTTAATATTTGGTCTTTTATTTGGTGTCTGATGTCTGATCTGAGGGTTCAAGGGGACGACAGCACCCCCTGTCTGTCACAATATATATACACCAGTAACGATAACGTGCAGTAAATACATTTGACTTATAGTTTTCATACTCTTTCTCTGTAGACTTAGCATTCGTTTGCTCAGAGGTTGATGCGCTTGCTGCTTCCTGAGCAGCTCTTGTTTTCTCCACTCTAGCGGCTCACTTCTTCTCTTCTTCTGTTGGATTATTTTCGCGCTAAAACTGATTCAGTTTTTGTGCTGAAATTACTTAGTACATTTTTCTTAATTTTTCACTTAAGCTGGCTCTTAAGTGGTCAAAAGAGGTAGAGGAAGTGATGGCGAAGGTGATAGGGATGAGAACGGCGCCCATATGCATGTGCCGCATGGCCGCCCTGCTGCACACTGCAGAGAGTTGATTCTACAATAAAATAAAACTAAAAATAAAAAACTAATAAAAATCATCACCCCGAAATCGGACAGTAGACGTCAGGTTGTATATATGTACCAAATTTCAGGTCAATAGGTCAAATGGTTTGCAAGCTACATGTAATTTAAAATCCTGGACAGACAAATGGACAGTCACGGTAGTGTATTATATAAGAAGATAGTAATGAGAGACAACAACAAGCCTAAATATTTGGGGAAACCATCCTCGTATACTTGAAAATAGCGAAGGCTTCATGATGGTCTTAAGAGACTTGAGTCCAAAACAGAACTGAATAGGTTTGCAGAATATGGTGGATTTATTGTCATGGAGCAGGAAGAGGAGAGGTCTTGGGGATGGACTTGGGAATAATGTCATGAAGCTTCAAAATTCAAAAAGAAAAGAAAGGAGAAGAAACAAAGAATCAAAAGAAATTTAAAATTAATATTACTGAATATGACAACAAAAAATTAAAGAGACATTTAAACATAGAAAAGCAATTCAGAACAAAAATCCAGAACGAACCAAGCCTTTCCAAAATCTTTAATTCACAACCTACATACAGAGGCAAAATCTAAAAACAATAAAATGAGGCACAAAGCAGACCAAAACCTTCATCGGCCTGTCTTAATGGAGCCTCTCCCCCTAGGCAAACAGTCCCCAACTACTAACAGCAGGCAAAATTGGGAACTAGATTAAAAATTAAAACAAAAAAAATCAAAGTCCCAAAATATATCAGAATGTCTTACAAGGGTGGGTAAATCATAAAGCTTTGGCCTATTGAGACCATACAAACGGGAATCATAATACATTTAGAATCCGTTAATCAAAATGTAAAAATATGAAAAAGAAGAACAAAAAATGCAAAGTGATTTGCCTAAAAGGCAATCCAGTGTAAACAAACCTAATCCACAATCTGAAAGCAAAATAGATAAAATCCAAAGAATCCAAATAAAAAAGAAGGTACACAAACAACCCCTTAGAAACTCAGTGATCCACTGCTGGTTTCCTCTCCCTAACTTGAATGTAAAGGCAGAGGGAGGACCTAGCAGCAGAGATATCAGGGTGGCCCAACCTCCTGGGGTTTCATTCACAAAGTACAAAGAATGGACAAACATTTAAAGTGATAATAATAATAAGCAGATATAAAAAATAAATTACACTCAAATGTGAAAAGTAATCATTCACAAATAACAAAAACAGTAAAATAAATATATTGCAGGGAAAGAACTCATGTCTGTAAAACAACAACTTCAATCAAAGAAGGGCAAGGCAAGGTATTGATACCCCTCAGGTGCTGTAGATTGGTGTAATTGCCAAAACGTGAGCACAATTACTTAAACTGGTGACTCAACACAGAGCTTAAATACATTAACAAATAAGGAGCAATAAGGAGTTTAGTTAACAGTTTTTATAACTGCATCTGTGATGGTTTACAAAATGCTGTAACAAACCCATATGACAGAGATGGCTCCTTCAGAACACAGAGTCAGTGCAAGGTTTGACGCATGCTGCCCAGATGGTGTTGAATGGATATTTCAGATCATTTTGATCCACGTCTAATGATAAGCATTCTGTTCTTTTTCTGTTTACTTTATTCTTCACTCAGTCCTCGTAAGAAAAGCAAAAGTCTCATTCTGTGAGTCTTCAAAAGCTTTTCTAATATATACAGTAATTTTACATTTTACGGGCCTCCTTCTGTTCTTCATAGTCTGAGTTTAATAACCACCTGCCAATACAGCCATATTATAGAAACGAGTCTCTTCTATCTGATTTCCCGGGGCACAGCTGTTGTCTTTGCTGTCTGCATGCTTTAAGCTACTGGAACATATAATACTACAACAAATTAGACCAGAATAGGAGTCATTGGTCAGTGATGTACAAGCTGGTTTCAGAAAGGTAAAAGTACATGTGTCACCAGCTCTTAGCTCTAACAATATTTATTTAAAATGTTTTTTTCAGATCAAGAAGAAAACAGACACTGTGTTTCTGGACCTGGCAGCAGTAAGTTATACCATCTGGTGCATGGTCTTGCTAGTGAAGCTCTCCAGAAGTTCATATTACAGATTGTTTGAAGTGGTAAATTTATCTCTAAAAGGGAGGGTCAGCTCAAGTTGGACGGTTGGGAGACAAAGTCAGAAAGGCAAGATTATGTTGTTTTGGACATGTGCAGAGGAGAGATGCTGGGTATATTGGGCTAAGGATGTTAAAGATAGAGCTGCCAGGCAAGAGGAAAAGAGGAAGGCCTAAGAGAAGGTTTATGAATGTGGTGAGAGAAGACATGCAGGTGATGGGTGTAACAGAACAAGATGCAGAGGACAGAAAGATATGGAAGAAGATGATCTGCTGTAGCAACCCCTAACGGGAGCGGCCAAAAGAAGAAGAAGATGGATCTATATAGGTTCATGGAGAGGAGTAAGAATGGCTACATGACCCTGTTCTCTCACCATTATTATTCAACCTATATATAAACAATGTCTCTAAAACAAAGTCAATGACATTTATTTACACAGAGGATGCCTGCTCCACAGAAGAGAGCTCAACCTTTGGAGACCTTGCATCCATTCTGAAGGAATTCATAGGCAGAATTTCTCAGTTTTGCAGGTGCCATCAACAAAACTCAAATCAGGGGCCGCATGTATAATGCAGTGCGTAAAATTTCACACTAAAACATTGCGTATGGACAAAACTGGAAATGTGCGTACACAAAAAATAATTCAGATGCTTAAAACTGTGCAGAAGGAAAGTTCCATAAACTTCCCCTTTATACATCCTAATCAAGGTGAATTTTAACAGACATGCACATGCCTACAGCCTCATCCCATCTCATCCCAGAATTACACCTATTTGAATATGCAAATCAATATAAATACCCCCTTCCTTCAGTGTTTTGTTAAAAGACAATGGTAAATGCATGTGTAAAGAAGAAGAGGTCCTGCTCAGTGAAGTGTATGCAAGGACAAACTTACTATTTGGTGGCTTAAGCAAGTGGTATATATAAGCAACAAAAGGAAATTGATGGAGTGGTAGAGTGCGGTGGACGCACTCAAAAGTTCAAGTTTAGAAAGTCGTAAGGTGCCATAAATAAAAAAAGAAGTGGACAGATATTAAAGTCGAGTCATAGCCTGCTGTCTGAAAAACAAGGTCTATGTCAAAATTAAAGCATAGAGCACAAGGCAGAAACAATCCCTGTTTGGGGTGCCAGCTCATCGCAGGGTGAATATGAACACACACATACACTAGTAGCATCAATTTAGCATTACCAAATCCCCTTACCTGTTTGCTTTGGAAGGAAACTGAAGCACACGGAGTAAACCCACCAGGAAAACATACAAACTCCAGGCAGGGGACAGCTGGGACGTGACCCCCTTACTGCAAGGCAGCAGTGCTTTCACTGCACCACCATCCCCCCACATGTTTAATTATTAACTAATACATTATTTAAATGAAGACAACAATTTATCAGTAAAATGTAATATACACACTTTAATGCGTTAAATCATAGAAATGATATCAAGTATACATCTTAGTATTCTAACAGAACACAGTTCCAAGAGGATAGCTCTTGGAAATCTAAATCGAAGAAGCCAGTCATCATCATCTGTAAATGCACACTCTCTTCTAATTCTTCCATTTGTGATATCTTCGAACAACAGTAAAGCAGCAATGATAGTTGGAATGGCTCGGCCATTCCCTGCACCATTATATTGTTATAGAATTGTTACAATCAAGTGAACTAAATCTGTAAACTATCTATGATGCAGGCTTTATTAAATACAATATGCAATTGTATTTGATAAAGCCTGTATCATAGATGCAAATCTAAAAAAAAAGGGAAACAACACAGAAACAGCAGCACTGCTTTGACGTTGGGTGCCACCTATTTGTAAAACCTAGCAGAAATGTGCATACACAAGTTTTCATGGCAAGTTTAGTTGTTAACTGCTGCGGAAACTGGCGTACGCAACATTTTTGTGAATATATATACAATTTATACTTGAGGCCCAAGATGTTTACCAATTGTTTTTCACCTGCAAAATGCCAGCATGAAGACAGAGGCAAATGTTGCCATAAAGATCAATATTTAAATTATAAACATAATCCTGTTTATCTTGCAGTCACTTTTGATCGCTCACTAAAATAACATGTCAATATCTTGTGAAAACAGCATTTAAAGTTGGAACAAGGAACAAACTGAATACTGTTCACCTCTATGGAGCAGATCAGTTCACAGCAAGCTGATAGACACTCAACTAAACAGTACATTATATATAATCTCTGAGACAATCTGTTCCACATCAACACCTTAGTTCCCAGTACTCATTAATATTGAACCCCCTCATTTCTCTTGCAAAATGAAAATTATTAAAATTAAAACGCAACCTGAAATTCCACTCCAAAGAGATGTATCTTTTCACTGACCACTTAATATTCCATCCAGATGACCAAAATGTTTGGATGCAATTCCATTAAATTGGACTTTCAGTCAAGCATGGCAGAGCAAGAGGCTAGAACAAACATCTCATGAACAATCCTGCAGTTCGTCTGCCTAGCTTCAACCTTTTAATCACCTGTGGAATGCTCTAAAGAATTTTCAGATAAGTCACGGATTTTGAGCAGTCAGTCTACATAAATGGAGACTGAGAGATGACCCATGTTATGAATGTTGCACACTGCAGACTATGTCGCACATTTTTGTTGATTGCCATCTGACTAAGTATAGTGGGAGAATCAAACAACATCACCTCTCTGATGAATCACCAATTAAATGGCTTTGCATGTGAGCAAACAAAAATTACGATAAGCTGATAAGTCACATACAGTGAAAACATGAGAAAGGATAGTTGATAAAAAGCTAAGATTATATTGAGTATTGAGTATTGAATATTGAGATCAAACCGAAAGGACTGCACCTGGTATATACTGTATATATATATATATATATCCATCCATCCATTTTCTAACCCGCTGAATCCGAATAGGGTCACGGGGTCTGCTGGAGCCAATCCCAGCCAACACAGGGCACAAGGCAGGAACCAATCCTGGGCAGGGTGCCGACCCACCGCAGGACGCACACAAACACACCCACACACCAAGCACACACTAGGGCCAATTTACAATCGCCAATCCACCTAACCTGCATGTCTTTGGATTGTGGGAGGAAACCGAGCGCCGGAGGAAACCCACGCAGACACGGGAGAACATGCAAACTCCACGCAGGGAGGACCCGGAAGCGAACCGGTCTCCTAACTGAGGCAGCAGCGCTACCACTGCGCCACCGTGCCGCCCGTATATATATATATATATATATATATATATATATATATATATATATATATATATATATATATATATATATATATATATATATATATATATATATATATATATACTAATAAAAGGCAAAGCCCTCACTGACTGACTGACTGACTGATTCACTGACTCATCACTAATTCTCCAACTTCAGGTAGAAGGCTGAAATTTGCAAGGCTCATTCCTTACAGCTTACTTACAAAAGTTGCGCAGGTTTCATTTCGAAATTCTACGCGTAATTGTCATAACTGGAAGGTATTTTTCTCCATTTACTGTAATGGAGTTGAGCTTGAAAGCCGTCGGGGGCGGAGTTTTGTGTGACATCATCACGCCTCCCACATAATCACGTGAACTGACTGTCAACGCAGTGCATAGAAAACCAGGAAGACCTCCAAAAAGCGCTAAAGAAAACATGCATTATATAATTGAGAAGGCAGCGAAACAATAAGAAGCGAGCGAGTGACATATACTACCATATTCATGCAAGGAAAGCAAGGTGTAAACCTAAACTTTAAATTAAATGCCCACGGGTAATGCGGGATACAAGTTTAATGAGAGGACGCAGGATATAAACGAGAGTTTTGATCACTTTGTAACTAAGTTAAAATTGCAGGTGAAGGGGTGTGCTTATGCAAATTTCGAGAGACTGTGTTTGTGGGGGATTGACAGTTAAGGCGGGTGGGGGAGTCACGTCATCATCTCCCCTCCCATTTACCTAATTTCGCTCTGAGCTGAGCTCCGCGGCTAACGCCGTCTTTCGAAGCAACTTCGTCAGACTGCCACCAAATACTCACAGAAAAATCCACAAATTAATACACACGCTGTCTCTAGAGTTTCTCCACACTGAATCCTCCAGGCACTACTTACAAAAGGTTACATTGACAATCGTGTTACGTTATTTTTAAAATCTTTCCTTTTCTTAGCACATGCACAGCTGAGAAGCTTCGATGCATGTGCTCCACAACGCATTAAAAAATAATGCATTTAATCACACTTTGCGTTACAAGCAAAGGGGAGCTTTTGTCAATGCATGATTTCCTGGTACACTGATTACATTGATCAGCGCATCCCGATTCATTTTATCCTCGCACCACCTTGAGAAGAAGTATGAAAAAATAGGAGGTTTTAACACAGAAAAACAGATCACCAATTCAAGCTTTATGAATAATCGATTCGCCATCAATAATTGTTTTGGTAAAGCCATACTCAGTGTAGTCCTCCTTCCATTTTATAATTTTTCCCGCCACTAGCCATGATTAAATGAACAGTAAAAAAGTAAGAGCAAAGCGAGGGTGACTTATTTAGGCAGGCATATATATGACAGCAACACTCATGACAATGTCAATCATGTTACGGTATTATTAAAATGTTTCCTTTTCTTTTCATTACTTCTTTAACACACTACTTCTCCTGCGGTATTTATTTTATATATATATATATATATATATATATATATATATATATATATATATATATATATATATATATATATATATATATGAATGACCTCCAAAGAATATATATATATTGTAATGGATGGCCGGCCATTTATCCCAGCCAATACCCCCAAACCGCCAGGTGGAGCCCTCCTTGCAGCGTGGAGGTCCCCAGAAGACCAGCAGGGCATCATGGACATTGGAGTTTTTATGCAAAGCCCTGCTGGATGCCGTGGGGCCACAGGAGGGAGCTGCAGGGAGGACCGAGGGCTTCTTCAGTGCCCTGTGACCCGGAGGTTCGTCACAGGAAGAGCGACGGACTTCGGGTTGAAGAAAGGGACGATTTACCCTGACCCGGAAGGAAAAGGACTTGTGGACTATTGGGCAGAAACACTTCCGGGTCAGGGATTATAAAAGGACTATGGGAACTCCCAGACAACGAGCTGAGCTGGGTGGAAGGGTGGCAATGCGTCTGGGAGCTGGAGGATTGGTTTATTTGTTTAGTATTGGTGATTATATGAGTATTGTGGAGGAGAGTGTGCTTTGTGCACTGTGGAAGAGAAATAAAGTCAACATTTGGACTTTTACCTGGTGTCTGGAGTCGTGGACAGGGGTTCAAGGGAGCGAGGGCGCCCCCTATCGTTCACAATATATATATGAATGACCTCCAAAGAACGCTGAGACTTTTGATATTGTGAACGTGTCTGCAAAAACTGGGGTCTCCTGCCCAGCAAAAGTCGAGCAGCCGGCGCGCATAGCTTTGCCGCCTTTGAGACGCTGACTGCGCTTCTGCCTTAAGTCAAAGTGAACACTTTTAATTTTTTTCATCCTCCCCCTGCGCTATAGCCAAGACAAGTGCAAACACGGGACCCCTTTTCTACACCGTGGCAAAATGATATTAAGGCGATTCGCACTTTCTTGTGCACGTATACGATTATGAGGTCCTCACCTCGGATTATGAAGACACGCACACGAGTGCAGGACTGACAGTTCCATCACAGCCGATTAATGGCAGGGACGTCTCACCAGTCTACACAAGACCCACCGCGACTGTCCCCAAAAGGCGATTATATCGTCAGTGAACACATCTCTCTATACTATATAAAAGAAAAAGGCAACTTTCCTTTCTTTACACCTTTTTTCCTTTTATCCTAAACCAAAGCCTTTCTCTCTTAACGCTGCAGAGGACACAAAACTAATTTTCTTTAATTGCTGGTAATGCCGGTAAGGCACATTACCAGAGGCAGAAATTTGAACGTTCACATAGAAAATGTAATTTCTATACCACAGCCGTCGTGTAGCGCCTTTCAAAAGGGATCAACTACGGAGAGATGATCCATATACATTTTAGCTGCTGTTAGTTACTTACCTGTTGTGTTACACCGTCTTTAAAATGTAGTTTACCCGAAACCACTCCAGTAGTGCTCAATGTACCTGTACTTCTTAAAACGTTAATGTTTTACTGTTTAATAACTTATAGACTATATTTTATTTTTCCCTTTGCACCCATTGACCAAAGCTATACACACACATATAGACACATACATATATATATACACATATATATAATTTTTGTGTGTGTATGTATGTATGTATGTGTATATATATATATATACACACACACACACCTATCTACATTATATATATATATACACACACACACACACACACATACATACATACACACACACACATATATATAATTTGTGTGTGTGTATGTATGTATGTGTGTGTATATATGATGTAGATAGGTATGTATATATATATGTGTGTATATGTGCACGTAGATATGTATATAGATATGTATATATGTATATAGATATGAAGATATGTATGTGTATATATATGTATATATGTATGTATATATATATATATTGTGGTCCCCGGCCGGGACGCCCAGGAGGACGTGAGGAGGGCTTGTGCCTCCTCCAGACCGCGAGGGGGCGTCCGTCCTGGTTCTGTGGGGAGCCACGGGTCGAGGGCATGGAAGCCCTACCCTGTAGGGGCCCGTGGTCACTGCCAGGCGGCGCCGCGATGCCGGTTTACCCCGTACGGTCCTCGGCTGGGGATGGAGCCCGGCCGGGACGCCTTAGAGGACCAGAGGAGGGCGTGTGCCTCCTCCTCCAGACTGAGTGGGGGCGTCCGTCCTGGTTATGCAGTGGGCCTCGGGTACAGGGCTTGGAAGCCCAGCCCTGTAGGGACCCGTGGCCACCGCCAGGGGCGCCCCAGTGCCTGTTTATCCCAGGAGCCCGGCACTTCCGCCACACCAGGAAGTGCCGGGGGGAAGACGACCGGGGAGACACAGATGGCTTCCGGGTGCACGGCCGGCACTTCCGCCACACAGGGAGTCCATCCGCTCCCCATAAAAGGGGCCCATAAAAGGGCCGCCTCCAGTCAGCGGTGGAAGTCGGGAGGAAGAAGACGGAGCTGGATAGAGGACAGGAGGCGGCCAGAGGAAAGGCACAGTGACTGTGGGCCCTGGACTTTTGGGGAAATCGGTGCAGAGGCACTGGGATGTGAGTGCACGTGACTTTGTATATATTGTATATAATAAACAGTGTGTGGGTGCAAAATATGTCGTCCGTCTGTCTGTGCTGGGGCCAGCGTTCACAATATATATATATATATATGTAGACTCAAACCCATTATGACAGCAGCAATCCAAGCTGTGAGAAAACAGTAAAAGGAGGCGTGTCAGATGTTGTGGTACATTTTCTGATGCAGCTAGACGAAAAACTTTGTGACGCTATGCCAAATACACAAAACAATTACTTTAACAATCATGTTACATTATTTTTAAAATGTTTCCTTTTCTTTTTCATAACTTCTTTAACACACGACATCGCTGCAATCATGTTACGTTATTTTCAAAATGTTTCCTTTTGTTTCTCTTTCCTTCTTTAACACACTACTTCTCTGCTGCCAAGCGCAGGTATTTTGCTATATATATATATATATATATATATATATATAGATATAGATATATATATAGATATAGATATAGATATGAGAACAACACTCATATCAATAACAAAACAATTACATTAACAATCATGTTACGATATTTTTAAAATTTTTACTTTTCTTTTTCATACCTTCTTTAACACACTACTTCTCCGCTGCGAAGCGCGGGTATTCTGCTAGTATATATATATATATATCATGGTAAAAATCAACCTCGGTACAGACAGACACACAGTCTCACAAGTCCCAAAGCACACACTGTTTATTTTTATTCTCATTTCCAGCTCTGCATTCAATACCCACAATGCTCTCACAAATAATGCTCAGTACTTTTCTTGTCCTCTATTCTTCTCTTCTGCCACCTCCACTTCTTTCCCGGCAAGCTCTGTCCTCCACCTCCTGATTCCGGCTCCTTGAATGGAGTCAGGCAGCCCTTTTTGTGTTGCCAACGGATGTGCTCCAGGTGCACCTTGACAATTTTCCAGGGTTTAATAAATGTTCATGCACCCCCTTGGTGGTGGCCATGAGCCCCCAAAGGGTCCTGTGGGAGATATTGTTTCTCTTCAGGCATCCCGGCTAGGTAAGGATCCCAGCCATTTGCCACTATATATACAGTGATGTGAAAAACTATTTGCCCCCTGCAGTTTTTAAATGATGGCTTTTATTATTTAGGGAGAAGAAAAAATCCAAACCTACATGGCCTTGTGTGAAAAAGTAATTGCCCCCTGAACCTAATAACTGGTTGGGCCACCCTTAGCAGCAATAACTGCAATCAAGCGCTTGCGATAACTTGCAATGAGTCTTTACAGTGCTCTGGAGGAGGTTTGGCCCACTCATCTTTGCAGAATTGTTGTAATTCAGCTTTATTTGAGGGTTTTCTAGCATTAACCGCCTTTTTAAGGTCATGCCATAGCATCTCAATTGGATTCAGGTCAGGACTTTGACTAGGCCACTCCAAAGTCTTCATTTTGTTTTTCTTCAGCCATTCGGAGGTGGATTTGCTGGTGTATTTTGGGTTATTGTCCTGTTGCAGCACCCAAGATCACTTCAGCTTGAGTTGACGAACAGATGGCCGGACATTCTCCTTCAGGATTTTTGGTAGACAGTAGAATTCATGGTTCCATCTATCACAGCAAGCCTTCCAGGTCCTGAAGCAGCAAAACAACCCCAGACCATCACACTACCACCACCATATTTTACTGTTGGTATGATGTTCTTTTTCTGAAATGCTGTGTTCCTTTTACGCCAAATGTAACGAGACATTTGCCTTCCAAAAAGTTAAACTTTTGTCTCATCAGTCCACAAGGTATTTTCCCAAAAGTCTTGGCAATCATTGAGATGTTTCTTAGCAAAATTGAGACGAGCCCTAATGTTCTATTTGCTTAACAGTGGTTTGCGTCTTGGAAATCTGCCATGCAGGCCGTTTTTGCCCAGTCTCTTTCTTATGGTGGAGTCGTGAACACTGACCTTAATTGAGGCAAGTGAGGCCTGCAGTTCTTTAGACGTTGTCCTGGGGTCTTTGTGACCTCTCAGATGAGTCGTCTCTGCGCCTTGGGGTAATTTTGGTCGGCCGGCCACTCCTGGGAAGGTTCACCACTGTTCCATGTTTTTGCCATTTGTGGATAACGGCTCTCACTGTGGTTCGCTGGAGTCCCAAAGCTTTAGAAATGGCTTTATAACCTTTACCAGACTGATAGATCTCAATTACTTCTGTTGTCATTTGTTTCTAAATTTCTTTGGATCCTGGCATGATGTCTAGCTTTTGAGGTGCTTTTGGTCTACTTCTCTGTGTCAGGCAGCTCCTATTTAAGTGATTTCTTGATTGAAACAGGTGTGGCAGTAATCAGGCCTGGGGGTGGCTACGGAAATTGAACTCAGGTGTGATACACCACAGTTAGGTTATTTTTGAACAAGGGGCAATTACTTTTTCACACAGGCCCATGTAGGTTTGGATTTTTTTCTCCCTAAATAATAAAACCATCATTTAAAACTGCATTTTGTGTTTACTTGTGTTATAATTGACTAATGGTTAAATGTGTTTGATGATCAGAAACATTTTGTGTGACAAACACGCAAAAGAATAAGAAATCAGGAAGGGGGCAAATAGTTTTTCACACCACTATATATATATATATATATATATATATATATATATATATATATATATATATATATATATATATATAAAAGATGTATGATAAAGCACTCCAGCAAGAAATGTGGAAAAGTGTGAAAGAAGGGGCTTCCAGAGAAAAAAAAATATATATATATAGTTAAGGCCTACACAGAAGTGATAAGTATTGTAGGAATAACAGATGGTTTGCAGTTAAGGTTGGGTTACATCAAGGATCATCATTAAGCCCATATCTTTTATTATTACTAGGGGAATAGCAGATTTGACCCCATGGTGCATGCTATTTGCAGGTGAAATTATGCAATATAATACCACTAAGAATATTGATAAAATGTAGCTGGAACAGTGAACAAGGTTGGAGGCCTTAAGCTTCGTAGGAAAAAGAATATCTAAGAATTTAGGGACAACAAGTTGGAGAAGTTAACCTCCACAGTGAAAAACATGAAAGGGTGGAAAAATTCAACTATCTCGGATCAACAGAAACAACAGATGGAGAGCTGGATCTAGAAATAAACCAGAGAATGCAATCAAGTTTGTAAAAACGTATTGGGAGTGTTCTGTTGGTGAAGAATCAGGGCCAACATGAAGGGTATAGTGTATAAAACATTGTTGTCTGAATCAAGACCTGAGCAGTTAATAAGGTAAAAGGAAAGTAGAAGTTACAGAAATGAGGATGATGAGATGAGTGTGGAGTAACAAAGCTTGATAAGATCAGGGATCAGAGAGAGAATTAGAGGTACAGTTAAAGTTGGGGAAATCACAAAGAAAATACAGATAAGCAAGTACAAGTGGTATGGGCATGTCAGGAGAAGACAGATAAACAATGTGGGGAGATAGATTAGATAGAATGGATGACCTTTTGTATATTTTTAACTAGTACAGCCAAGAAAATTAAACCATCAGCTTGATTTTAACAGCCATTTTTACTTTAAAGGTAATTATCAGATTTGTCAAGCAAAAACAATAATAATAATGTTATTTTGCTTTCCTCTTTGAAGTAGATGTAACCACAATTTGTAAAAAGCATATAGCTAAAGGTGAAGAAAATAACTTTAAGTGGAGAGGCTGAACAATTATAATGGAACGAAATAATGTGTGTTGGGTAAAAAGCTTACTCAATATACCAAAAGACTGAATGCACTTTTAAACCTATTACAAATGTTCCAACAAATCTTTTATGGATAGCTTTGAACAGTATGTGCACTTTCTATAGTAGTAGAAGTGCTGAAATTCTAAGCAATTGAGCACAGTAATTGGAAAACTAATAAGGAAAGTGTCAGAAAGCACAGGGCGGTTTGATTTAATCACCTGACAGAAAATATTTTTATTTTTGACTTGTATTTTAACCCTCTCTTTGAAATATTGCATTGGCCACATTTTTGATAAAAATGGGTTTCATATATTGTAATGTGACTTGCATCACATTGTGTGTCTGATTCCTTAATTATAACTCTTTTGTTACAGTATATATATATATATTTAAATCATAATTTAAAAAATTTCCCAAATTTTCTCCTTAATTTAAGAAAGTAGTACATTTGAGCGGTGATTAGTGTTGATGCTTCACAGATCTGGCGTCTTGGATTCAAATCCAGAGGCTGGTCTCTGTCTGTGTGGAGTTTAAACACTCTTGTCATTTACTTGTGAAAATTTCCTACTACATCACATAAGGTGGAGGCAAACTAAGGGAATGTGACATTGTATTATATAAAAGTAGCAAAAGAAAATCTAATGATGGGCGGAATTCTTGGAATCATAATAAAGAAAAAATATATAATCTGTTGTAATGTGACCTGAAGATTTGAAAAAAAAGGCAAATGCCTTTTACAATTTGATTAACTATTACGGAGTGCTCAAACATTTCTAAAACATTTCAACTTGGCTTGAATTATCCACCTTAGTAAAAGGATAAGTCTGTGTTTCTGCTATGTCTCTGTCATACCAACAGATGGCACATCACAAACATTAACACTGCTGTTATGAATTCCACACCAAATGATATATAACAGAGACATAAGCACAGCATTTGTCATTCCAACAGATGACACATCACAAAAATTGTAGAAATGTATTTTATCAGTACAAATATTTGTTATCCACCATCTTTTGGTTGGAATGACAAATGCAATTCATTTTATTACTACATGGATTAAAAATACATTCTATACCCCTGGTTGGGCTTAAAGTGGAAAAGGACAAATTAATTGTGATTGCTTATACCACACTACTAGCACGCAGACTTATCTTGTTCAACTAGAAGAATCCCAGCCTACCTGTTATACGCCTGTGGGTAACTGATGTTCTATTCTATTTGAAATTGAAAAAAATAATAATTCTCACTAAGCGGATCTGTTCAAAACTATTTTAAGATCATTCAAATTGTAGAATAAGCATTTATATTGGGGAAAAGGACATATTCCTCGTTGTCTCACTGTCCAACTCATCCGGTGACATTACCAACGGTATTGGGTTCAAGAGCTCCCAGAATGACGATGCAAGACTGGAGCAGAACCCACATCGTCACAGCATATGGTACACAGAAACATATGATTCAATCAGGTAATATTTAATTAAGAGGCCAGAACTACTAGATAGACCAAAAAAAAAACACACAAATACCGTAAGAATTATACAGTATACTAAATAGTTCAATAATCCTCCACTTTTGTAAAAAAAACATACAAACACACCTGAAGAGTAACCTGTCAACCATTTATTCGATCTTTGCTTATTTAAAACAGCAATTCGCAATAGTGAAATATTGCAAATGGCAAAAGTGACATTTTGTTCTGTTAAAATGACCTGTTCTCCTCATTGAAGTGATATCTGTTCTTGTATATTGACAATCATAGTATTGCAAAATGTCATGACCTTTAAAAAAGTATAGAGCAACACACAAAAAAACTACCCTGATTGGCAAACAAATTTCACATGACATCCTGCTGGGGGCTCATTCGCCAGCTACATGCTGTCCAATTAACCTCCGAAATATTCTGTGAAAATAATTCTTCATGATATATTCTATCAAAAGGACTACTTTCTGACAGCTAATTCATTTCAAAACCAGTGTGCTTCTTTTTAAGGAAAATCCCTTGTTTCATGGGGGTCGGCTGTTATATAACCCGTATGTCCTGGGTGCCATAACATTTAAACAGAGGATGACACCATTAACATCTATATTCAATAATACTGACAGCAACAGGGTATGCAAAAGACATTTGTTTACTGGTTTATCTCCCTGATAACCAGCACACATATATCTTTATACAACACATTATGTCACAGACTTAGAGAGATACAAAGTACAGTGGAACCTTGGTAATTGATTATAATTCATTTCTAAAGGCTGTTCAGAAACTGAATTGTTTGAAAACTGAAACCATTTTCCCCATAAGAATTAATGTAAAGTGGATTAATCCATTTCCGAACCCCAGATGATTGCTTATTTAAACCTTCGTAACAGTACTTCATGCATAAAATCTTACATTAAAAATTAAACTCCACAAATAGATCAAATATAGGCAAAAAATGACTGTACGTAGAAGAGTTTTTTATATCCATTTTTTATTGATGATAAACAAATACAGTAATAAGACAACAAAAAAAGGGAATAACATTTTGGTTATCAAATTTTGAAGAAAAATCAAACAAACAAAACAAAACCAAACCCCCTCCCGTTGGTGCCCACCCAAAACTCACCTAACATGTATGGAGGAGAGTTGATGGTGTTAAGTGGAAGGCGGTGATGCTGGGGAAGGGAGAGATGTTATTGTTTGGAAGGAGAGTTCCCTTCCATAAAAACATCAGGTAACTGTGCTTCTAGGCTTTTTTTCTCTTTCTCTTTTCTGTCTCTTGGCACCATTCAACTCTGCTTGCGACTCACTGGCCCACTTTCTCACTAAAAACCTGTCCCAAAGAGATTTATGTTTTAATATGTTTCTGAAGTGAGACATGGCATTGTCATTAAAAAGGTTTATGACAGGGGTGCCTAATGCATCAATCGCGATTGACCGGTAGATTGGAAAGGGAGTGCAGGTAGATCGGATTGCATTCAAAAAGAATTTTTTTTAAATGTTAGTCTATCATATATCCTTCCTATTGCATTTGCCACTTGATTGACATACAGGGCGGCCAGTCTGAGATCTCTTTTCTTCTAACACACTGGTCATCCCACACACACGAGCTACTGCAAAACTCCAACTATCTAAGAGATCTAGTTAGCCTTCCAATTTATATCGACTAAAGAAGGGATTAAAAAAAAATTGTTGTTGCTGGATGTGGAATTGGAAGAGGATTTTTTTCTCTCACAATGTCACAATCGAAGTGCGTTTGTCTGATTTGTCAATCGATCATTGTTATTCCAAAGAAGGAAAATGTGGAAAGGCACTTTCGAACTGTTCATAAAAACTACAAAACTGACTTCCTTCTGAAAAGCGATCTGAGAAAGAGAAAGGAGAGGGAGCTAAAATTGCAGTTGAGACGCAATGAAATGTGTGTGTGCAACTTGACAGCATATGCTACAGAGCAGATTGAAAATTGTCTGTCAGACTTTATCTAATGGAAAAAAGTAACGAGTCGAGTGTTGCCCAATGTAACAGAGTAAGAATAGCGTTTCTTCTTCATAAATGTACTCAAGTAAAAGTAAAAAGTATGGTGCAGTAAAACTACTCTTAGAAGTACAATTTTTTTAAAAAGTTACTCAATCAAGTAAATGTAACGGAGTAAATGTAACTTGTTACTACCCACCTCTGATACTCAGAATATATATATATATATATATATATATATATATATATATATATATATTGTAAAAGGACCGAGGAGACAGCAAGAAGGGTTGGGGTTTTCCGGCCCCGTATATTGTACAGATAATTTTCAAAACAAAGAAAAAGGTCATAAGCATAAACTAAACAGTTCATAACGCGTCGCGGCCATTTTATAGGGGTGGAGCCGGAAGTGAAGGACAGCTGGGAAGGACCGCAAGGGAGGATGGGAAGGATGACGTCAGGGCAAGATGGCGGAGGAAGGGCGGAAGTACTGCACTGCGGTCAAACCAGGCCTATGGTGCTGGAAGGTCTCTTTTCTATAAGGAAGCAGAGGGAGAAAGTTAATACCCCGCCATTCCCTGGCGGCGAATGTTTTCCCAGGTGTTCTCGAATCAGTCCGCGGCCTCCTAATCGCTCGTGCGTGACAATATATATATATATACATATACATATATATAGTCACACACGCGTGTTTAGGAGGCAGCTAAAGGGCTCGAATATATGCAATTCCATGCCGGACCAGGGGGGTGGCGAAGTGCACTAATTCTCTCTCTCGATCTCTTACAGACCATTCTAGGGAAATCCCAGCCGGCTCTTTCAGTTCCGGTCCTGATGACATCACTTCCTTTAATGGCCTTTAAAGCTACCATCTTGTTAATACTGAGGCAGTTCTGTTTTGGACTGAGTTGTGTGAACGTGGACTTGATTATTAATAGGTTTTGCAGCCGGGAACAATTATAATAGTGGCTGCCCCATACCTTCGCAATGTCTTGTGGTCATCATTGTTACTATATATATATATATTGTCACAAAGCTGAGACATACTCAAAGAAAGGTTTGGGGCAGCCACCCGTATAATCTCGAAACCTGGCTGCAAAATTGTTCTTTTCACAGAAATAGAGCACTGATGTGCATATAACGAGTCCAAGACAAGACTGAGGTAAAGGGGAAAAAGGGCAGGCTTTTAAAGGGGAAGACAGGAAGTGAGGTCATGGGAATCGGGCACGTGTTCGTCACTCATTGGATCAGGCCCGGACGTGATATCAGGGGGCCGGCGCCAGTTAGTTCTGTCTCCATTGGTTCGGTCCCGGAAGTGATGTCACGAGAGCCAGGTGGAGTCTCCCAGGGATGGTCTACAGGGAAGTGAGAAAAAGAGTCAGTGCACTCTGCCACAGCCCGGCCTGTCTCAGAACTACCGTCACTCAAGCCCCTTAGCTGCCTCCCATGCGCACGTGTGTGACAATATATATACTATATATATATATATATATATATATATATACAGTATAGCATTTTTAATGTAGGTAGATCATTTTTACCTAGTCATTTTAAAAGTAGCTCACAAGCTGAAAAAGTGTGGGCACCCCTGGTTTATGACGTGCTTTGCTACAGCTTTGTCATGGTGAAATTTTTCCACAAAACTTTGCACTTCACCCCATTTTGCACACATTTTGTTGATCAAAGAACTCGAAACATCCCCTCTTCCTTCCTCTGTCTCTGAAGACATTTTCCCCACTACTGCCTTTTGCTGCTCCTTCTGAAGGTGTTCCAGTTCTTCCGTGGTGAGCTCATTTTCTCCACATCAGAATTGTCAACTGATGTCAATCCCATGCTATTGCCCAGAGACACAATATCATTGACAACAGTAACAGACTCAGCCTCTAAGTCCTCAATGTTTGTGTCTGCTACACAGTCTGACCACACCTTCTACCAGGCTGAGTTCTTGGTCCTGTAAGTCACTTGCCCCCAGGCTTTGTCAATGATACGTAAGCAATGGAAGATGTTGAAGTAAATTTTCCAGAACTCTCTTGAGTGTTAATTCTGTGTCTGAGGTCACTTCAAAACACCTTTGAAACGGTGCTTTGGTGTGGAGTTTCCTAAAGTTTGCAATGACCAGCTGGTCCATGGGCTGGATTAAAGGAGTTGTATTAGGCTGCACAAACTTTACAGTAAAAAAATCAAACTCCTCCAGCAACTCGTCCTCCAAGCCTGGAGGCTGAGCAGGAGCATTGTCCGTCACAAGAAAGCATTTTATTTGCAATTTTTTTTCTTGAAGGTATTTTCTCACACTTGAGGCAAAGACGTCATGGATCCACTCAATAAAAAAATTGCCTGGTTACCCAAGCCTTACTGTTAGCTGTCTACATAACAGACAATTTACTTTTCATTACTTTATTTTTCTTAAACACCCTCGGGTTATCAGAGTGGCACACAAGCAATGGATTGACCTAGAAGTCCCCACTTGCATTTCCACATAGCAAATGAGTCAGCCTGTCCTTCTTTGAATGTGTCCTGGCAATGTTTTTCTTCCTGAGTGATGTAGGCCCTCCTTGGCATTTTTTTCCAAAATAGTTTCATCACAGTCAAACACTTGTTGGGGAAGAAAACCCTCAGCCTTTACATTGTCACTAAATTCTTGCACATACACTATATGGACAAAAGCATTGGGACATACCCCTTAATTATTGAATTCAGATGTTTCAATCAGACCCATTGCCACAGATGTATAAAAATCGAGCACCTAGCCATCCAGTCTCCATTTACAAACATTTGTGAAGCAAAATGGGTTGTTCTGAAGAGCTCGGTGACTTTAAGCATGGCACTGTGATAAGATACCACCTTTACAATTAGACGGTTCATGAAATTTCATCCCTGCTGGAAATTCCACAGTGGAAATGTTTATGATCAACAGCGACTCATCCATGAAGAGAAAGACCACATAAAGTCACAGAGTGGGGTCAGTGACTACTAAGGTGTGTAGTGTGAAAAAGTCTCCAGTGCTCTGAGGATTCCATAGCTGAAGAGTTCCATAGCTTCCACTGGCATTAATGTAAGCACAAAAACTGTTCGGCAGGGGCTTCATGCAATGGGTTCCCATGTTCAAGCAGCTGCATGCAATCTTACATCATCAAGTCCAATGCTAAGTGTCGGATGGAGTGGTGTAAAGCTTACCTACCGCTACTGGACTGTGGAGCAGTGGAAATGTGTTCTATGGAGTGACGAATCACACTTCTCTATTTGGCAGTCAGATGGGCGAGTGTGGGTTTGGTGGATGCCAGGAGAATGTTACTTGCCTGACTGCATTGTGCCATCTGTGAAGTTTGGTGGAGGAGGAATAATGATATGGGGCTTTTTTTTTTAGGGTTTGGTCTAGGTCCTTCACTTCCAGTGAAATGCAATCTTAATGCTTTAGTATACCAAGACATTTTGGAAAACGCCGTCCTTCCAACTTTGTGGAAATAGCTTGGGGAAGGCCCTTTTCTATTCCAGCATGATTGTGCCCCAGTGCACAAAGTAAAGTCCATAAAGACATGGTTGGAGGAGTTCAGTGTGGAACAGCTTCATTGGCCTGCCCAGAGCCCTGACCTCAACCCCATTGAACCCCTATGGGATAAACTGGAATGGAGATTGCAAGTCAGGCTGTCTTGTCCAACATCAGTACCCAACCTCATAAATACTCTAAACAATGAATGGGCACTAATTCCCACAGAAATACTCCAAAATCTTGTGGAAAGCCTTCCAAGAAGCTGTTATAGCTGCAAAGGGGGGATCAACTCCATATTAAATCTATGTATTTGAATGCAATGTCATCAAAGTCCCTGTTAGTGTAATGGCCAGATGTCCCAATACTTATGTCCATACAGTGTATTTCTCAGGAGGTTCTTGTTTCAAGCTTGCAGCCTCCCCATGCTTAACCACACTATGTATGCCACTTCTTCTCTTAAATTTCTCAAGGTACCATCTACTAACTTTGAACACATCAGTATCTGGGTTTTTCTTTAACAGGTCATCATGTAATCGCCTTTCTTTGTCACAAATTATAGCCTCAGAACCACCATCACCAGCTAATTGTTTCTCATTTACACAAATCTGCAACAATATTTCCACTTCTTCAATTGTCTGTGATCTTTGTTTAATAAGAATTTTTACTGCTTTTGCAACATCACCCCCCTTGATCACCTCTTTATTTCTGAGTATAGTATAGATTGTTGATTTCACAATACCAAACTGCATATCAAGATCAAAGACACGAATGTCATTTTCACATTTGGATATGATTTATTCTATCGTGGTTCTAACAACTTTTCTTTTTACTTTGCTGCTATCGCTATTCTTCTTTGGCCCCATGGTGGCTTATTTAATAACACAATACAGTAATTTATATAAAAGAAAAACAAAACAAAAAAAATCAGGAAAAGGCACTTCAGATTCGAGCAGGAGTTTGTACTGAGCGGAGACTGCAGGTTAAGTGACGCTCTTCCACCGTACATCTCAGCCCACGGAGCATGTGGTTTGCCTGTTTGGGAACTGAGATTCTGTTCAGAATCTGGTGCGTTTTTTGTTTGGAAAATATGTTCGGGAACCAAATTGTTTGAGACAAGAGTCATTCGGCAGCCAATGTTCTACTGTGATTACAGAGCATTTCAAAACAATATTTATCTTACATACTGTAATACGTTAAATTTATTCTCATCAGAAAATATATCCATAACATTTCATGCTTTTTATGACAAACTACACTAGAGGTAAGGAGTAGACTATCCCAAGCCTCAAGTCAGCCCATGGTTTTGCTTTTTTTTTACAATGTCAATGGATCTGGGGCTTTGCTCACATGAATGGGGCAACATATACAACATCTCTTTGTCAATGAGGCATCAGCTAATCTGTGTGTTCCCACAGCATTCACTCTTTTGTTGTTGGTCTTCTTTAGCAGGAATGGTAATAACATCCACATAAATTTGAGCAGTTGATACTCCATCTAGATATTGAGAATTTGTCTCATTCTGCTGAGCTGATCAATATGATGTTTCCATCACCCCACCATCCACAGTACAAGAGACAGGACAACTGTGAAAGAATCTGAGGACTCCTTTTATGGCTAACATTGTCATTTAGTTCTCATCAGATTTCATCTCTAGTCCATACTGCAGTAGTTGTAACCGAAAGTGAAGTGACCAGGATAAGATTTAATGCATAAATTTCGGGTTTCACTTTAGGTTCTCTCCCAGAAAAGAGTGGCTTATTTTTTGCAGGTAGTGAGAAACCAGCTTGAAGAATTTAGGTAAATCAGGGTCTTCTTAAGGACTGAGGGTAGACAGACTGACCAATGTACTGAAGCAGTAGCAGTTGTACTGGAAATTGCTTTACAAGTTGAAGCTAAGAGTGCTTAATTTACCATTTAATTTACATCTACATACTCACTGGCATTGACAAAAGGTCGAAAAAATTAGACCATGGTTTAAAATAGTGCAGAAAAGATTTCTATACAGGCTGTCATTCTTTAAAAGCAAGTGAGGATCTGGGGCCTCATGTATAAATGGTGCGTACGCACAGAAATGTTGCATAAGAACTTTTCCACGTTCAAATCGCAATGCATAAAACCTACACTTGGTTTAAAGCCACGCACTTTTCCAGGGTACCTCATACCTTGTCGTACGCAAGTTCTCCGCTCGGTTTTGCAGACTGGCGGCACTCAGCATCAAAGTAGTGCTATTGTTCCTGTGTGGTTACTCCTTATTTTCCTGAAGCAGCTTTATAAATACACTGAAACTAACCGCATATTGTTTATTAGTGTAATGCATCTGATTGTAAATAACTTGTAACAATATAATGGTCCAGGGAATAGCCATAGTATTCCAAATATCATAACTGCTTTAGCGTTGTTACTCTCACTGCACCTTCTTCTTCTTTCAGCTGCTCCCTTTAGGGTTGCCACAGTGGATCATATTTTTCCATATTACTCTCACTGCACAACTCAGAGTATTTATATAACTGTATCTGAGTGTGAATCACAGCAGCAGCTGATCGAAAAGAGAATTATCCGTATACAGAATCAAGCCCACACTACCTCAGCCATGGCAAAACATTTCAAAGACTTCGCTGTATGGACCTCGCGGTTCAGAAACAGGTTCATCTCAAGAACTATAAACGCACTCAATCATTGCTCCTTGTAGAACTGTTTGTACTTATAAGTACAATTACCTCAATGTAAACTTGTACTACAGTTATAATATTGCACAACCTGAGCCACTTTATAAAACGCATATTTACATATGATGACGATATCATTTTTAAGATGAAATGCAGCAAAATATGTTTATTATATTACACAGGTAAAACTTTAACTTCATTTAAATAATCCATATTCTTCACTGGGACTGGCGTGAAGGATAGAATAATTAAACATGTACTACAAAGATATTTCAATGTTCCTTAAACGTTTTGAAGAATCAACGCTGTAAACTTACAGATGGCTTAACGTCTATTACAGAGCTGATTGTGTGACAATCGGTTACTTGGAGAAAGAACAGCAAGGACTGCAGGGGCGGCCACGCCAATATATATTGAATATAAAACAGAAAGAGAAAATAGCGATACGGCTAAAAATGCAGCGGCAAATTTCGACAAAAGTTAAACACTTGTGTCATGAGCACGAGGCGGCTATATAGTGTCTGCAACGGACGTGGCCATCCACCGTGCATAAGATACCGTACTGATATTGGCGGGCAAAGGGGCCACCGATTCTTTCTCTGCCTAGAGCCGCCCATGAGTACTGCTGCAATAAATAATTTCATCGAAGGTCGCACACAATCACTACGCCGTGAAACCCATGTTTAATAACGTGCTTTAACTCCTGTCACCATGAAAATGATATCACGTATACATCTCAGTATTTTAGTTATTCAGAGAGCTGTAATATCACGAATGTAATGGATTCTGTGTCCAGTCGGAGGAAGAGAGCTGGTTTAAGTAGCAAGTAGCGATTCACACACATAGAGCACATAGAAGATCACATACAAAACAAAGCATTTAACGCGCTAATTTAATTACGATGTGATTTGAGAAACTGGTTAATGAAACAATTTTAAGTTGACGTTTATGATGTTCTACTTTAATGACAAAATAAATTACATGATTAAAGTGGAAATTTCGAGATTGAAGTTGACATTTCGTGCATTTTTCCCACTGTGTGCCTATTTTTTTTTGTCTGTACCCTAATAAGCTTTCATATGACACTCAGACGGTGGGCTACGACTCGCCTTTTCACAGCGACTTTGATATCTGAGCTTTCAAGTTTCTCCAACACGCTATGTCACTCGATCAACTTCCTTTTGTTGATTATACCACGGTTTATTTGAATAAATAGTATGTTTTTCCTTTGCCTCCACTTGGTATTCGCTGAAATTCTTATATTTCCCCCCGTGCTTTTCCCATTGTCTTTTCACAGAAGGCTGAGCTTAAGGGCGATTTATATTCATTTGCATATTCAAAGAGGCGTAATTCTGGAAGGAGTTGGGGCGGGACAGAAGGCGCGTACACGAGCGTTAGTTTTCACGCTGATCGGGATTTATGTAGTGGAAGAACATGGAAGCTGGAGTATGCACAGATTCGTGCATTTGGATTTTTCTGTGCGTAAGCACATTTCGGCTTTTGTGCTTACACCATGTAATAGTGCGAATTCTGAGCACGGCGTTATGCATGAGGCCTTTGGACAATCCAGCAGGGCCTTGTGTAGAATCAAATGAGGAGAGACAGTTATTTCATTTTTAGCAAGGATGACCCCTGAGCAGACCCAAGATGTACTAGATAGATTATATTTGGTCCGGGATTTCCTCAGGAGCTGAGAATGGTGGCTAGGGATGTGAGAATTGTGTTGTCTGTTACCACATGACTGTCAAAAGGAATAGTGGTTGTAAAAATAGAACTTGGTGAAATAAAAGACCAATCAGAGCTAAATTAGATCATGCAGTGGTTATTAAAGGTATAAAAGTGCCTAAAAATCTGGAGGGAACCTTGAATGAGACTGTAAGCAGACATCAGCCTTATTGTAGAAGTAGGATTATTTAAAACATTAGATTAAATTAAAAAATGGGCTCTACACAATGCTCTATTCGGTCCCAAGCATCATCATGTGAAAGAATGCTTTTCTTTATTTCGATTCGCCACAACTACAGTATTCGTAGTGTTAGAACTTTATAATTCATCAGACTTTAGGTGAATTTACTTTGTAAATAAACCCATAAAGGCAAACGTCTTATTTAATCTAGGTACATTAATCCTATTAGACATTTTTTTTTACTTATGTAGGTGGACTGTTAAGGCTTGATTGAACAATAACTGGCACAGTATGTTGTATCCATTTCATACTTCAGAGTCAAGAAACTGTAATCACAATATCATAGGGATTAAAACGAAATTAGTTCACTTATTCAAATGCAAAAAAAATGACAGTAATAATATAGAAATATTCAAAAAATTAACTGTAGCTTACTACTATATAATGTATAATTTATGTGGGAGGATAAAAGCTCTAACTTTCTTCAGAGAAAATGAACATGATATTATGCTCTTTTCAGAACAAGTCTTTAAATTGTATTGTTATTATGGCAGTTTGCAATTAGACTGGAACATTTTCAAAGCAAAGTGGCAATGTCTTTGGTATAAATCTATAAATCTTGTAACAAGAATCCTCACATCACCAACTAAACTATGACCAATGGTCTTACTTCTAGGGCTCCACTGACAATGCTCTTCTGCATCACACCCCTCCTGTTCACAAGCAAACACAATGAAATGGAAGTTAGTTTAAATCAATCATTTGTATTTTGCATTGTTTCTGTATCAACACACATATAACATTAACAAATCACTCTTAAAAATGTTTTTGTAACGGCACAATGTGATTCTTTTTTGGGTTGTGTGGTCCCTCAAAGAACTACTGCTTGACCAAGAACACCATTTCATTCTGGGGAGCGTTCTTTGCATATTAAATAAGTCATTTGTGCTTTGAAAAACTTCTTAATATTTAGAAAATGCCTGAAATCTTAAATGTATAGTAGGTTACCTAGTACCATGCTAACAGAACTAACAGATTAAGACAACCTGGATTTGGCCTGTGTTATTGAACATATGCAGCAATGGTCTTTTTAAAATCATTATCATTTCACACATCTTTTACCATCTATTTATGGCTATTTGCTGTATGGAGGCTGTTATAAACTGAAATAAGAAAAGCTTCCTTTTGAAACCTTCATGTGAATGGGTCTTTAGGGAACTAAAAACGGTTCCCCTATGGCATCTCTCTGAAGAATCACTCTGGCACCTTATTTTTAAGAGTGTACTATAATTAAATTCATATATAAAACTGTTTCTCAAAAGACACTTTTCTTTCAGTCTGTAAGCATTTAGTAGACTACTACGTACCATTAAAAGTTGGTGCATTTGGCTCCAATCAACTAAAACATGTAAATTAAGACCACTGTTTCCTACTATCCATACAGATTGGTTCTTTAAAGTATCAAACTTCCAGATGTTGTTTGAATCTTTGCTGCAAATGTTGTTATATTAAAGACTTTCATTTCCTCAGAGTATGGGATGTTCAGCTCTCCCTCAACATGACATGCTCAATCAATTCAAACCTCTGGTAAGTCTAGCTGATTAAATATGTCCATGGATACATGCAGCTTATCTGCCAGTGGACTTTGGTGAAAACTGAGGGAAAAAGACCTTGTGCAGCAAATAGCATATCTTAAATTGTAGTCTTCCCTAAGGCTTAAAAGTAATTACACCATTAACACAATTGAACCATTATACTTCTCAGGCTTTAAAGGACCCAAAAAGACAACACATAAACATTTACATTGAAACAAAACATATGGATGAACAAAATAAAGTCATATTGTATCTAACACCTTAAGGCTATTGACTCTACAGGCAAAGCTTCTTTGTCTAATGTAATAAGAATGAACAGGAGACATCAAAGGTCTGGGGCAGCCACCCGTATAATATGCCCTGGTTTCAAATGGGTAAATTTGATTGAGTTTTTTTCAGCTTAAAGTCCAAAACAGAATTGTCTCATAGGTGTAAAGAAGGCAGCTTTAAAGGTTGAGATCGGAAGTGACAACATCATTGGTGCTGTAACCAGAAAGTGACGTTATCATGGGTGCCATAACCGGAAAGTGATGTCATCATGGGCGCTGAAACCAGAAGTGACATCATCATGGGTAGCTGGACTGGAAGTGATGTCATCATGGGTGCTGGAACCGGAAAGTAACGTTATCATGGGCGCCGGAACCGGAAGTGACATCATCATGTGTGCCCGGGCCTGGTGGGATTTCCCATGAATGGTCTGCAGAAGATTGAGAGAGAAAGTCAGTGCACCTCGCCACTCCCTGGTCTGGCATGGTATTATAACTATTTAGGCCCATTAGCTGCCTCCCATTCGCACGTGTGTGACACTAGATATAAATTCTTCCACTGGCACAACCACTTGCTCTCTTTAAGGGAGTCTTCAATATTTTAGTTAAAAAAAATTCAAATATTTTTTACGATATACAATAAGGACTGACATTTTGCCTTCCACTCATGACCCCTCTGAGCAAAACCGCATGTTCCAATGTCTTGAACCACTTTCAGTCTGTGCTTCTTCTCTGTCTAATTGATGTAATATTACATATGAAATTGACAAGCAGCTCAGTGAACTTTATTTCCTCAACGGTAGTGCCTAGCATTCTTTCCATACTCAATCGCTGCTCAGTAAATGGTACTGCTTCTGCTTTTTTCAATTCCAAAAAAAATCTAAATTACCACTTTTATGTAAAGTATTGGAAAATGTTATTTTTTCGCAGCTTTCTTTGTTCGTAATCTAATATGATATTTTTGACTCTTATCATTCAGGTTTCAGAGCACTGAACCAAATCAAAACCAATCAAATTTTATTTCTCACATATAGATTATGCATGCAGTACCATATGTAGTGAAATGCTTAGTTGGTAACTCAAGACTGTGCATTTAAGAGAACTATAACAGGACAATAACAATAATACTTGACTTTATAAAGATCAATAAAAATCATGTCAAAAGAATGCGATAGTATGCATTATAGTACACTTATAAACTATGTGATAAAATCAATAACATAATAAATTAAATAACTTAATCTGAGAGAATTAACAATAGGGCACTCTGTAGTTCTGGACTCAAGATTGGGTTAGACTGTGGATAAAAGCTCCTTCTCAGTCTCTCTGAACTGATCTTCAGGCAGCGGTACCATTTTCCTGACCACAGCACACATTGTTGGGATGGCTAGCATCACTGATAATTCTCTCAGCTCTCTTGAAAGTGTCCAATGACTTGTTATTGGTTGTCAGTTCTGCTGTTTTGACTTAAATGGTACTATTGATCACTCAGTCCTCTTATGAATTGTGGTTATTATTCATGGTACTGCCTTAGACTTTCTTAGTTCCTACCAAAGGGAGAGAACATTTTCAGGGTATATTGGTGGTTTTTCTTCTTCTTTGGCACAAATCACCTGTGGGGTTCTTCCGTGTGCCATTTTGGGCGTTGTTTTGTTCTCTTTGAATTAACTTTCTTTTGCATTCTTTTTTCAAAAACATAACATTTCTTAACCAATTTTATGCATATGACACAGTGTATCTGCCACTAAAACCTGATGAATGGCTAAACGGCGTATTTATTTATTTAGGGGCTGTTAAGCACTGGCTGTCCAAAAACCTCCTTCACCTAATTGAAAGTAAAAACTGAAATTATTATATTTGGTTCCCCAAACTCTCTCAGGGCAACAACTAAAAAGGTAATATCTATGTCAGCAAAATTTCACTCTCACGTCAGACATCTTGGTGTCATCTTTGATCCAGTGAGGTAAAAGGCAGTTTGCTTATGAGGATTGCCAAACTGAAATCTCTGCTTTCCTTTAAAGACTTATAGATAGTTATTCATGCATTTTTTTCTTCTCATCTTGACTACTATAATTCCTTTTAGCCATTAGTCAGCCTTCCCTATCCCATTTACTGATCCAAAACACAGTTGCTCGGCTTCGGATTGGTACAAAGAAAGCAAAACACATTTCTTCAGTGCTGGCCTCTCTTCATTGGCTGTCAGTTAAATAGAAAATACAATTTAAAGTGTTATTATTTGTATTTAAAGCACTTCATGGTTTGGCACCACACTATACTTCGCTCGCCCCAACTCTACCTCTAAGCCTTTGAAATCATCTGATCAAAAACTTCTTTCTATACCGTGGTCTTAGTCGAAGCTTCAGGTGGTCCTATTTTATGAAATACTCTTCGCTTCTACATTAAGTCTTCCAACTCTATTGAAAATTTTAAATTTCAACTAAAATCTTTTTTCATCATGTTGATGCTTAAAGGGAGTAGTGATTTATTTTTATTGTATTGAGGTTTGTGTTACGGTTAGGGTGTTTAATATGTTATATTTATTGTTTTATTCCAATGTTTTTTGTTCTGAGTTTATGTACAGTACTTTGGTCAACATTTGTTATGTTTAAATGTGCATTATAAATAAAATTTTGATATGATTTCATTTTGATTTATACTTAATGGCTATCATCAGGCAAATTGTTTGTTCTCAGACCTTATAAATCACTATTTCTATGGCAATGTTTTTCAAATTGCATCTTTAGGACCCCAAGTGGCAGTAGGTTTTGGTTTCAAGTGACCATTTTAAATTGAACATGTCATCTAATCAAACAAGCTGCTATTTATTAATGCTGAAAATATGTTCGGTACATTTTTATAAAAATATACCAAGAATTTATCTCTATGAAATGGGCATAATTTAGTACTTTTGTGAAGTAAGGTTTTAAGTTTTTCATAATCATCATGATTTTCATTTTGCTTTTCCAGGTGTTTTTGTTTTTTAATCCATTATTTACTAATTCACATGTTAGTGGTACTGATGCTAAAATAGTTGCAGCCTTTCAGTATTCAGTGTTGTGTCTGCTCTGCTAGTTATTAATTGTATTGCTGCTCCAATCAGGTTTTCTTAGGGCCGATATCAATCACTGATTTTATGCTACTCAATTGATTCAAAAACCAATTAATTTCTTCTTTAACCCTTTGAAAAACATTTTATACTAAGCTCCTGTAAAACCAAATACACAGAAACATTATGTTCTATTTTAAAGTGTTAACTTTGGTATTTTTGTAATTAAACCATCGACCACAGGTATTACCTGTTCATTTTTATTGTCAAATTTAAATTCTACAGGCTTATTGTTCAGTGACCATAAAAATACTAAAATAAATCATTTTTCCTTAAAATACATACTTTGTTTAACTAATAATATATGTACAGAAAATATTTATCCATAATACATATGGTGTAAAAGAAAATAAAATGCTTCTCATAATTACCAGCTCTTTATTACTTCTGTAATATACTTACCTGAAATAAGGCTTCATTTAAAAAAAGTACCTAATTATCTATACTAATAAAAGGCAAAGCCCTCACTGACTGACTGACTGACTGACTCACTCACTCACTCACTCACTCACTCACTGACTCATCATTAATTCTCCAAGTTCCCGTGTAGGTAGAAGGCTGAAATTTGGCAGGCTCATTCCTTACAGCGTACTTACAAAAGTTTCATTTCGAAATTCTACACGTAACGGTCATAACTGAATCCTACTTACATACATATATACGGCCATAGCCTGCAGCTCAGTCGCTGTGTGAGGCGGAGTTGCGTCACCCATCACCACGCCTCACACGTAATTGAGTGCCTGCCCATATAAGGCCGTCCGTCAGCAATCCAATAGACATGCTGCCGCTACAAGGCGTTTGTCATGCCTAAGACGAATACAATTTTCGTGAGATACAAGTTTAGTGAGAAGACACAAAGTATAAACGTGACTTTTGATCACTTTGTAACGGAGTTAAAATTGCTGGTGAAGGACTGTGCTTATGCAAATGAAGATGAGATGGTCAGGGATAGAATAGTCAGCTCAGCAAACTCAGCAAAAGTGCGAGAGAAACTTTTAAGTGCCGGGTCTGAGCTAACATTAAATAAAGCCATGGACATCGCAAGATCGCACGAGATAGCAAACCTTCGATGCATGTACTCCGAGCGGCTCACGTGAACTGACTGTGAATGCAGTACGCAGACAACAAGCAAAAGCTCCAAAGAGCGCTGAACAAAAAACGCATTACACAATTGAGAAGGCAGCAAAAGAATATGAAGCGAGTGACGATACAAGCATATGGAAAAGTCAATGTCCAGCTAAAGGAAGACAGTGCAAACGAAGATGAGGTGGTCAGGAATAGAATAGTGTTTAGCACAAACTCAGCAAAAGTGCGAGAGAAACTTTTAAATGCCGGGTCTGAGCTAACATTAAATAAAGCCGTGGACATCGCAAGATCGCATGAGATATTCGCGAGATACAAGTTTAATGAGAAGGCGCAGGGTATAAACGAGACTTTTGATCACTTTGTAACGGTGTTAAAATTGCTTTTGAAGGACTGTGCTTATGCAAACGAAGATGAGATGGTCAGGGATAGAATAGTGTTTAGCAAAAACTCAGCGAAAGTGCGAGAGAAAATTTTAAGTGCCGGGTCTGAGCTAACATTAAATAAAGCCATGGACATCGCAATATCGCACGAGATAGCACAACCACAGCTGAGAACCTTCGATGCATGTACTCCGAGTGGCTCACGTGAACTGACTGTGAACACAGTATGCAGACAACAAGCAAGAGCTCCAAAGAGCGCTGAACAAAAAACGCATTACACAATTGAGAAGGCAGCAAAAGAATATGAAGCGAGTGATGCATACAAGCATATTCATAAGTGCAGCTACTGCGGAAACAAAGCACACGGTGGAAAAAGTCAATGTCCCGCTAAAGGAAGACAGTGTAAAAAATGTGGTAAATTGAACCACTTCGCTAAAGTTGGCAGGACTGGGAAAGGTAAACCCATGCATGCAGTATGTGATGTCTCAGATAAAGAGGAAGACGAGCTGTTTATTGATGCAGTAAGAAAGGAACAACCCTCTGACGCTGAACAAGCCTTTGTAGACATATCAGTAGGAAAGCAATGTGTAAAGCTTAAGTTTAAATTAAGTTCATAGACACGCTGCCACTAAATATCCGCAGGCAAATCCACAACTTAATACCTGCCTGTTAAACATCTTAGATTCACCATTACCGTTTTGGGTAGTGAACACTTCGATGAAACCTGTTATCTTTACAACGGTTGACAAACGCGGAATATAGCTTGAACACAACACATCCTCCAAATACGAACCTGATTGAAAGAAATAATGATAATCAAATCCTTGATGACAGCAACACTCACAACAGTCACAAAACAATTACATTGACAATCATGTTACGTTGTTTTTAAAATGTTTCCTTTTCTTTTTCATAACTTCTTTAACACACTACTTCTCCTCTGTGAAGCGCGGGTATTTTGCTAGTATATATATTTGAGAGAGAGAAAGAGAGAGAAAGTGATAAAAAATTAGGCGGTAGACAGAAAAAGGTTTGGGAATGGCCACCCCATATACTGAAAAATCAGCATAAGAAAAGAAACATGTCCTTACAGAATCAGAGTTCACAACTGAACTGACTAACAGTTTGAGTCTGCTCTATAAATATGGTGGATAGGAGGAAGAGGCGGCAGAAACATAAACTGATGTGACAGGAAGGTGGATTCTGAAAATTATGTCATCAGGGTTTGCCGGAAGTGACATCAGCAATAGGTGGACCAGTGATGATGTCTTTGAGAGGGAGGGCCTTTGGCTGAACTGCAGAGCAACAAGAGGAGAGAGGATGTGTGTCAATAAAAGCTCCTGGGGTTCCTTTATACCAGCAGCAATACACAATTCATAATGCCTCACTTTCACTGTGACAGCCACGTCAACAGTTTTTCTTACTTTTTAATTGTCTTCCTTTTTGGCTATTCTGGTGTGTCTTCAGAATATAGTGTGTGTGTGTGTATATTGTATATTTTATATATTTAAAGAGCTTCTGTAAAAAGCTGCATTTCTTCCTGTGTAACACACGTGCGAGTAGAAGGCAGCTAAAGGGCCTGAGTAATTGTAATAAAACATCTGATCAGGGAGCGGTGGAATGCGCTGACTGTCTTTCTCAGTTCCCTACAGACCTTTCCCGCGAAATCCTGCAAAGTTCTGGCAGCTCAGAATACATCACTCCCAGTGCCGGCCTCTTTGCTGACATCGCTTTCGGAACAGAAGACATCACTTCCGATTCCGGCCCTTTTGATGACGTCACTTCCCTTACGGGCCTTTAAAGCCTTCATCTTTGTCTGCAATGATCAGTTCTGTTTTGGACTCTGTTCTATGCACATTGTGCTTCATAAACTTAACTTTTGCAGCCAGGAAAACAATATACGGGTGGCTGCCCCAAATCTTTATGATGTCTGTGTTGCATTATTATCACGCTGGGAACAAGTAAAGTTTTATTTAAATGTAAATGTAAATATTCATGTACTTATATGTTTTAGTTATTTTTAATCATTAATTGCACAACTACTTTTTTGCTGTTAATATATAAATTTACTATATTTATTCTGGTGTTTTTTAACACTATAGCAGCAAGACATTCCTAATTCTTGACGTGTAGTTATAAATATGGATTACCATTTTAATATGAAGTACTTGTTTCTTGCCAAAATTTATACAGTATGACACACACAAGCAAAAAACATAGCAAAATCTCTTTAAAAAATTGCATATCTATCACAGGCTCATAAGATGTTTATCAAGAAGATACAAGTCTAACATGCCTAAAAAGTTTACAAGTAAAATTGACAAATTTTACTTAGAAACTAACTAGCCTATTGTTTACTAAGCAGCAATTTCAAATTCTTCCTCATTTTTTAATGTAAAATGTGAGCTGCTGTTCTGAACACAAGCTTGCTCACCATCCAAACTCAGACAAGCAATGTCTGTTTTAATTAAAGAACAAAATCCATCCATTTTCTAACCCGCTGAATCCAAATAGGGTCACGGGGGTCTGCTGGAGCCAATCCCAGCCAACACAGGAACCAATCCTGGGCAGGGTGCCAACCCACCGCAGGACACACACAAACACACCCACACACCAAGCACACACTAGGGCCAATGTAGAATCGCCAATCCACCTAACCTGCATGTCTTTGGATTGTGGGAGGAAACCGAGCACCCGGAGGAAACCCACGCAGACACGGGAGAACATGCAAACTCCACGCAGGGAGGACCGGAAGCGAACCGGTCTCCTAACTGCGAGGCAGCAGCGCTACCACTGCGCCACCGTGCCGCCCAAAGAACAAAATAAAAAAGTAAAGTAGCTTTCTTGCCATTTCTATAATTGCACAGGATGATTCCTCCAATTACTTTTTCACAGTTTATCAATCCACCTTCTTTAACATAATAAATACAATTCCAAACTTCTCTTCCTCTGGTAACGTCAGCCTTGCTGTTGTCTGTTTACAGGAATGTCGTTGCAAAAAAAAAAAAGATTCACGTGCGCTCACTCATACTACAATAGTACCTTGCATAAATGAGCACTACAACTAAATTACCATAAAACTTAGAAAAGCATATTTTGAAAAAAAAAAGTTTTTTGTGATCAGCCAATTTACCAATCACCTATTAAGTCTTTTGTAGTGAAATTCGTCCAATTTTGATTGGCAGCCAATCAATCGGAGTATCACTAGATTTTCATTATTAAGATACAATTAAAAGACCAAACTACATAGAAAAAAATGCAAATTAACAATTAAGCAACAGTAGAAAGCTAAGCTTAAAGCATGGCAAAATATACAAATATCTGTAAATATCTTATTCTCTAAATGGAAAAACCACATTGACATGCTTTTCTGAATGCAGATAAAGAGAGGCTTGGTAACTAAATGAGGTCAATTAGAGATAAAATAACTCACTGATTGTGAAATTGGTTAGAGTGAAAACTGCTGTCTATGACCACACTCCAGTTCACTTTCAAGGCCAGTCGTTTCACTTGAGATAATGAAGACGATTTACTTAAGACCAGTTTATACTCTGTGAGTCTATGTAGCCATGATGCTCTGTGTTAGATGAATTTCCCCAGCATTCATGTAGCATAGACATTTGCATATGTAACTGTATACCACCAGATTTTTGTATCACAATGGTACTGTGCACATCTGTACCTGGGGACAGTTTGAATAGAAGGCCACTGTACATCTTCTTCTTCTTTCGGCTGCTACCGTTAGGGGTTACCACAGCGGATCATCTTCTTCCATATATTTCTGTCCTCTGCATCTTGTTCTGTTACACCCATCACCTGCATGTCCTCTCTCACCACATCCATAAACCTTCACTTAGGCCTTCCTCTTTTCCTCTTCCCTAGCAGCTCTATCCTTAGCATCCTCCTGGCAATATACCCAGCATCTCTCCTCTGCACATGTCCAAACCAACGCAATCTCGCCTCTCTGACTTTGTCTCCCAACCGTCCAACTTGAGCAGACCCTCTAATGTACTCATTTCTAATCCTATCCATCCTCTTCACACCCAATGCAAATCTTAGCATCTTTAACTCTGCTACCTCCAGCTCTGTCTCCTGCTTTCTCGACAGTGCAACCGTCTCCAACCCATATAACATAGCTGGTCTCACTACCATCCTGTAGACCTTCCCTTTCACTCTTGCTGATACCCGTCTGTCACAAATCACTCCTGACACTCTTCTCCACCCATTCCACCCTGCCTACACTCTCTTTTTCACCTCTTTTCCACAATCCCCATTACTCTGTACTGTTGATCCCAAGTATTTAAACTCATCCACCTTTTGCCAACTCTACTCCTTGCATTTACACATATGTATTCTGTCTTGTTCCTACTGCCCTTCATTCCCCTCCTCTCTTGAGCATATTTCCACCTCTCCAGGGTCTCTTCAACCTGCTCCCTACTATCGCTACAGATCACAATGTCATCAGCAAACATCATAGTCCACGGGGACTCCTGTCTATTCTCATCTGTCAACCTGTCCGTCACCATTGAAAATAAGTAAGGGCTCAGAGCCGATCCTTGATGTAATCCCACCTCTAATTTGAATGCACCCATCACTCCTACCGCAGACCTCACCACTGTCACACTTCCCTCATACATATCCTGTGCAACTCTTATGTATTTCTCTGCCACTCCCAACTTCCTCATACAATACCACAGCTCCTCTCAAGGCACCCTATCATATGCTTTCTCCAGATCCACAAAGACGCAATGCAAATCCTTCTGCCTCTAAACTTCTCCATCAACATCCTCAGAGCAAACATTGCATCTGTGGTGCTCTTTCTTGGCATGAAACCATATTGCTGCTCACTAATCATCACCTCACTTCTTAACCTAGCTTCCACTACTCTTTCCCATAACTTCATGCTGTGGCTCATCAATTTTATTTCCCTGTAGTGACTGCAGTCCTGCACATCCAACTTATTCTTAAATGTCGGCACCAGTACACTTCTTCTCCACTCCTCAGGCATCCTCTCACTTTCCAAGATTCCATTAAACAATCTGGTTAAAAAATCCACTGCCATCTCTTCTAGACACCATCATGCATCCATAGGTATCTCATCTGGACCAATGGCCTTTCCATTTTTCATCCTCTTCATAGCTGTCCTTACTTCCTCCTTGCTAATCCGTTGCACTTCCTGATTCACTATCTCCACATCATCCAACCTCTTCTCTCTCTTGTATTCTTCATTCATCAGCCTCTCAAAGTACTCTTTCCATCTGCTCAACACACTCTCCTCGCATGTTAGTATGTTTCCATCTTTATCCTTTATCACACTAACCTGCTGCACATCTTTCCCAGCTCGGTCCCTCTGTCTAGCCAGTCAGTACAGGTCCTTCTCTCCCTCCTTAGTGTCCAACCTCTCATACGACTCATCATACACCTTTTCTTTAGCCTTTGCCACTTCTCTCTTCACCTTGCGCCTTATCTCCTTGTACTCTTGTCTACTTTCTGCATCTCTCTGACTATCCCACTTCTTCTTTGCCATCCTCTTCCTCTGTATACTCTCCTGTATTTTCTCATTCCACCACCAGATTTCCTTTTCCTCCTTCCTCTTTCCAGATTTCACGACAAGCACCCTTCTTGCTGTCACCCTTACTACATCTGCTGTAGTTTCCCAGCTGTCTGGTAACTCTTCACTGCCACCCAGTGCCTGTCTCACCTCCTCCCTAAACTCAACCTTGCAGTCTTCCTTTTTCAGCTTCCACCATTTGATCCTTGGCTCTGCCCTCACTCTCTTCCTCTTCTTGATGTCCAATGTCATCCTACAGACCACCATCCTATGCTTAACTACACTTTCCCCTGCCACCTCTTTGCAGTCTCCATCAGACCAACTCTTCTGCATAGGATATAAGCTACCTGTGTGCATCTTCCTCCACTCTTGTACGTAACCCTATGTTCCTCCCACTTCTTAAAATACATATTCACCACAGCCATGTCCATCCTTTTGGCAAAATCCACTATCCTCTGACCTTCTTCATTCTTGTCCTTAACACCACACCTACCCATCACCTCCTCGTCTCCACAGTTCCCTTCGCCAACATGCCCATTGAAATCTGCTCCAATCACCGCTTTCTGTCCCTTGGGTACACTGTTCATCACTTCATCCAACTCACTCCAAAATCTTCTTTCTCACCCATTGCACACCCAACTTGCGGTGCATATGCACTAACAACTTTCATCATCACACCTCCAATTTCCAGCTTCATAATCATTACTCTGCCTGACACTCTTTTCACCTCCAAAACACTCTTGACATACTGCTCCTTCAGAATAACTTCTACCCCATTTCTCCTCCAATCCACACCATGATAGAACAATTTGAATCCACCTCCAATCCACCTGGCCTTACTCCCCTTCCATTTAGTCTCTTGCACACACAATATATCAACCTTCCTTCTCGCCATCATGTCTGCTAACTCTCTCCCCTTACCAATCATACTGCCAACATTCAACGTTCCTAACTTCAGTTCCACTCTCTTTACTTTCCCCCTCTCCTCCTGCCTCCGGACACGTCTCCCCCCCTTCTTCTCCTTCTTCTTCGGCCAACAGTAGCCCAGTTTCTGCCAACACCCTGTTGGCTAACAGCACTGGAAATTTGTATTGTTGTCCGCATATTGATTTGGCAAAATTTTACACCAGATGCCCTTCCTGACATAACCCTCCCCATTTATCAAGGCTTGGGACTGACACGAAGAAACAACAACAACATTTATTTATATAGCACATTTTCATACAAAAAAATGTAGCTCAAAGTGCTTTACAAAATGAAAAATAGAAAAATAGAAGACACAATAAAAAATAAAAATAAGTCAACATTAACTAACATAGAATAAGTAAGGTCCGATGGCCAGGGTGGACAGAAAAAACAAAAAAAAAACTCCAGAGGCTGGAGAAAAAAAATAAAATCTGTAGGGATTCCAGACCAAGAGACCGCCCAGTCCCCTCTGTGTGTATCCCCTGTGGCTGGGTTAGAAGACCACTGTACATACATGAAACGATTCTTCAGCAGCATAGTTCTGCACACTCTTGACTGTACCATAAACAGAACGGGGTGCACATCTCCTGTCTGCAGCCAAGACTGCACCTGTCTACATCTGTTCGGTTTTGGAGTAAAGCCATGAAGTGTCAGAACAATTTCATAATTTAACACCATATCAAATGCAGCGTTGAGCCAAATGTTTTCTGGCAAGCAAGGAAACCTTTTAATCACAAATTACAAATGGAAGGCTGTTATGTCCTACTCTATCATATCCCTGTTTTACTTCTACAAGCACACAGGAACCTAGCTCACAGTCCACAGAAGAGGTTGAAAAAGCTTGTATAATCAAACCATCCATAAGGAAAATGAAATTAGGTGCATGCCTATGATAACTAGCACTCTACACACAAAGAAGCTAATCACAGCAAGAAATGAAAGAGCAGTATAATTAAGGCATAAAATGAAGCCCTAGGCCACAGTGACACAGCAAACAAATTCTCAACAAGAAGCAATACATTTATTTGCGCTATAATTTTATACATTTTTGCAGGCATAATTTATCATTTATATTCCTGTTGTGACAGATTTAGGGGTTTTCTCGCACCCTTGTACCCTCGGACCACACGTCAGACACCAGATAAAAGTCCAAATAATTATTTATTATAATAATTATGTGCACAAAGCACGCTCCTCTCCACAATACTCAATAACAATAATCAATAAACCAATCCTCCACTCCCAGACGCTTAGCCACCCATGCTGCAAGGAGGGCTCCACCTGGCGGCTTGGGGGTATTGGCCGGAATAAACAGCCGGCCATCCTCCACACTGTTTATTCAAATAGAGTGGGATGAAGTCATTCAGAAACCATAGGTAGGTGAGAGTATAAACTCTTGGCACTGTTTTGTTTAGTATTAAATCATTCATTTGCTTCTAGGATTCAAAATGGTCACCATACTGAGGCTTGAGTGTAGTTAAGAGTCATGATTTGTGTGACAACATGCATTGTAATGAAATATCATGGCCATATTAGAGTAAAAGAAGGCCTTGAAGCATTGTACATCACATTTGATTGCTGCTTTTTTCAATGATTTCTTTTGACTGTTTTGTGTAGGTGTTTTGCTCTTAACACTGTTCTTATTGATAGCACTCAGATGTTTAGTTTTTTCTCGTTAAGTGTTAAGCTGGCTGAGAGAGATACTAACTTCTTGTCACATAGGGCCCAGAGAGTGTGGCAACCTGAAAAATGTCCATAATACAGAGAAAGCAGGAAAATTAACATAATTAAGCATACTGGACAACTAAAAAATATAAAGCATTGATCAAGTATTGAGTACAGAAGAACCAATCTATCACCGAAAACATATAGAATTCCACTAGTCTTTCAGTAAATTGTTTTGTTGATAGATTGGTTCTTCTGTACTCAATGATTGATCGATGCTTTAGTTTTTTAATGGTTTAGTATATTTAATTATGTTTATTTTCCTGCTTACTTTATTGTAGATTGACTATCACTAAGCAGAATAATTTCCATTCTTTGCGAATTTTTCTGTAGTTTTGTTCCATTTTGATTCAACCTCAAGAATGCACAACCATAAAGTCTTTATTTTAGTTTCTCTGCTCACCTAGTGTCCAGAGGCCTGTTATGGGTTTTTAAGGTAACATAAGGTTTTCCCTCTTGTCCCTAACTCTCACTGCAAATATTCCTGAGGATCTTTCTTTATATATGTGTGCCTCCTGAAATGGTTTTTATTTATTATTTTACATGCTAACCGAGAGTGGGTAGCACTGCTGCCTCGCAGTTAGGAGACCCGGGTTCGCTTCCCAGGTCCTCCCTGCGTGGAGTTTGCATGTTCTCCCCGTGTCTGTGAGGGTTTCCTCCGGGTACTCCGGTTTCCTCCCACAGTCCAAGGACTTGCTGGTTCGGTGCAATGGTGATTCTAAATTGTCCCTAGTGTTTGCTTGGTGTGTGTGTGTGTCCTGTGGTGTGCTGGCGCCCTGTCCGGGGTTTGTTTCCTGCCTTGTGCCCTGTGCTAGCTGGGATTGGCTCCAGCAGACCCCCATGACCCTGTAGTTAGGATATAACGAGCTGGATAATGGATGGATGGATGCTAACCGAGTGTACTACTAAAAATACAATTACTAGATCATAATTAGCCAATCTTGCTTTGATGGAACATATGCTTGCAGTATGAACAGGTTTATATAAAAATAAAACTACCACCATGTTCTGATTCCTAATAACTGTTCCTATAGTGTTTAAATGTTGTTTAGTGTTCATATATCTCCAGCATGGACTATTAATAATTCTCTCCATGCCACAATACTCAGTAAACCTGCACTTTTCCACTTGCTGTATTGCATTTCTCACAGGGCGTTCCCAGAAATGATAGAGTACTATAAATGACTACTTGAAATTTGTTTTCTCTGCTCTAATTTCCTGTCAATGTTTTTTGCTTTCTGATGTCAACCCATGCGTCAATGAGAAGAGACGCAGTGTATGTGTGTGTGTGTGTATGTGCAATTGAAAATGTAAAACCAACAGCATGTGATTGCTTCTTAAGTAGCTGCAAGAAAGATGGTAGGTGTAAGTTACAGTTAAAATTAAATTTTTCAGTTTTTCATTTAGATCAGATTTCAATAAGAATGGAAAAATAATTGAATCTTAAATGAAAGCATGTTTTTTTGTGGGAAATGCAGTAAAAGTAAAATTCATCAACTGTAACACTTTTATAGAGAAATTTGGCAAGAATAATCACATTCAAAATTTCAATCAACCCTATAGATATATATTAAAGTAATAAATAGCTAAAATCTATCTATCTATCTATCTATCTATCTATCTATCTATCTATCTATCTATCTATCTATCTATTTATTTATTTAAAGAACTTCTGTAAAAAGCCAAATTTCCCCCTGGAGACAACATTCTACCTATCTATCTATCTATTTTTAAATTTGAATGTACACTTAGTGGATTTATTTGTAGGTGAAAGCAGAAACGTAAAGCATGACAAATAATGTTTCATATACCATACTTCTCTTTACACACACTGACACAGGGAAGCTGCAGATTTGTGAGAAGTAACTACAGAAACATTAAATTAAGAGAACATTCAAATTTAGCTTAAAAGGTAATTCATCTTGGATCTGTAGTAGAAGTACATTACCAGTCAAACGTTTGGATACACTCAGAAATGTTTAAAGTTTTTGTCAATATTTGATACCTTTTTTAACAAGATACCATAAAACAGTTTTCTTTCTTGCAGATAACACCGGTGTTTGCCGTGTATTTAATGAAGGAGCCAACTGAGGACCTGTAAGACATTTGTTTCTCAAACTATAGATGCTTATGTTGGGCTGCTGGGCCTTCTCCTTGTTTTTCAATCCTGGTAAGATCCAGTTTGTCTTTTTCTCTCAAGACAGGAATATACACCTTTGCATGAAATCTTCAGTTTTTCGGTAATCTGTTGCATGAAATGACCTACAAACAAAAAAAATAAGAGACTGACATGTCTCTAGAGAAAGCTGTTTCATTTTGGACATGTTTGAACCAAGAATTGAACTTCAGGAATACTAGTTCCTTGCAACCCAAGTGAACAAAATAACAAGTTTCACTATAACAACGATAAATGCTTCTATAATAACCAATTATCATTTAAAATGACTAATTAAGAATAAGCTAAAGGAGTTCACCATTATGACACTGAAGGAATGGCTGCAGAAAATGGGGCTTTGAAGTCATATGTGAATAATTTATAATAATAATAATAATAATCTCTAACCTGCCCTTCTTAAGTAAAATTCTACAGAAGGCAGTCATTTTGCAATTAAATGACCACCTCAATAAACATGCTATTCTTGATAAATTTCAGTCAGGTTTCAGAACAAATCACAGCACAGAAACTGCACTCGTTAAAGTAGTAAATGACTTGCGGGTAAATGCAGACAGAGGCCATTTATCTGTTCTCATCCTCTTAGATCTGAGTGCTGCATTTGACACCATTGATCACAATATTCTTAGAAATCGCCTTAGTCAATGGGTGGGCCTCTCTGGCAGTGTCTTAAATTGGTTTGAATCCTACCTGGGAGGGAGAAAATTCTTTGTGAGTTGTGGTAATCACATCTCAAAGACACATGATATCCGATATGGTGTTCCACAAGGCTCTATCCTGGGTCCGCTGCTTTTCTCAATCTACATGCTTCCGTTAGGTCAGATTATCTCAGGTTACAACGTGAGTTACCACAGCTATGCTGATGACACACAGCTGTACTTATCAATAGTTCCTGATGACTCCGACTCTCTCGATTCACTAACAGAATGTCTGACTGGTATTTCTGAATGGATGAATAGTAATTTTCTCAAACTAAATAAAGAGAAAACTGAAATTTTAGTAATTGGCAATAATGGATTCAATGAGGTTATCAGAAATAAACTTGATGCACTAGGATTGAAAGTTAAGACAGAAGTAAAAAATTTAGGGGTAACCGTTGACTGTAATCTGAATTTTAAATCGCATATTCATCAGACCACTAGGACAGCATTTTTTCACTTAAGAAACATAGCAAAAGTTAGACCTCTTATATCATTGAAAGATGCGGAGAAATTAATTCACGCTTTTGTTTTCAGTAGACTAGATTACTGTAACGCACTCCTCTCAGGACTACCCAAAAAAGACATAAATCACTTGCTACGAGTTCAGAATGCAGCTGCTAGAATCCTAACTGGGAAAAGAAAATCCGAACACATTTCTCCAGTTTTGATGTCACTACACTGGTTACCTGTGTCATTCAGGATTGACTTTAAAATACTGCTTATGGTTTATAAAGCCTTAAATAATCTCGCTCCATCTTATATATCGGAATGTCTGACACGTTATATTCCAAATCGTAACCTTAGATCTTCAAATGAGTGTCTTCTTAGAATTCCAAGAATAAAACTTAAAAGAAGTGGTGAGGCGGCCTTCTGCTGCTATGCACCTAAAATCTGGAATAGCCTACCAATAGGAATTCGCCAGACAAATACAGTGGAGCACTTTAAAACACTGCTGAAAACACATTACTTTAACATGGCCTTCTCCTAACTTCACTTTAACTTAATACTGATACTCTGTATGTTCAATTCATCACAATAACTATTCATAGTGGCTCTAAAATCCGTACTGACCCCAACTCTCTTCTGTTTCTTTTTCCGGTTTCTTTGTGGTGGCGGCCTGCGCCACCACCACCTACTCAAAGCATCATGATGCACCAACATTGATGGACTGAAAGCCAGAAGTCTACGTGACCATCATCATCAGGTCCTTCCATGACAACCCTAAATACAAAGAGGACTGTTTGACTTATGTTAGGTAGATTGCCCAGAGGGGACTGGGCGGTCTCGTGGCCTGGAACCCCTACAGATTTTATTTTTTTCTCCAGCCTTTGGAGTTTTTTGTTTTTCTGTCCACCCTGGCCATCGGACCTTACTTATTCTATGTTAATTAATGTTGACTTATGTTTATTTTTTATTGTGTCTTCTATTTTTCTATTCATTTTGTAAAGCACTTTGAGCTACATTTTTTTGTATGAATATGTGCTATATAAATAAATGTTGATTGATTGATTGATTGATTGATTAATTTATTAAAAGACAGTTCATTTCAAGTTGTCATAACCATTAGAAACACAAGTAATGTCTTTGTCATAGTTTAAAAAAATAAATGATATCAGTTTCAATTGAAAACATGAAAACTTCAGGTGTATCCATACTTTTGATTGGTACTGTATGCCAGGGAGAAAAGGCTACACTACTGTGACATCTAAATATAATATATATTAAGAAAAAAATGGGTTTTAATTTATTTATTTAATGGGTGTTGCATAAGAAATGAAGAAGATTGAGTGAAAAAGATCAGAAAGGGCACCAGAATTTGCAAAAGAAAAGTCTTGATTGATATGCAAGAGACTACTGTGAATGTTAAAACACAAAGGAACAAGAGTAAAATTACAGTCAAATCAAACCAAAAACATTCTAATTGTTTAAATTGCTCAAGACAAATAGTTCACAGTCTAATTTTAAAATGATAGCAGCATTCTTATGTTTACAAAGCACAGAGAAATTCTTACTTGGATGTCCAAACAACACGTCGCCATTCTCTGGTACCATCAACAGGACCTTCATTTGAAAAGCCACCTTTTATAGAATGGCCACCATGATGTTACAGGTGAAGAGATAAGTACATCACAAGCCTAGCAACCATGTAGCACTATAGTGACCAAACACACAAAATGGTGACACATGTGAAAGAAAATACACAAAATGGCAGATGACATCTCAAAAATAATGAAAAACTAACCTCTTCTTTGAATTGAAGACAGAAGCGAATGACAGGGAGAGGTGGGTCTTCAAGTCATAAAAGGTAATCCCGTCCAGTCTTTGGGTTTACTGTTTATGTATGTACTGATAATTCCGGAAGTACCTATTTAACAATTATATAGGAAAAAAAGCATTTGTTTTGCATGTTTTGAGGTAGCGACTGGATAAAAAAACATGTGGATTATGCGACATGAGTGACATGAGATTTTTGTTTTCTTTTTTACATTGATGTTTTTTACATTGCTTGCCATTGTACAGAACTGGTGATCATTGACGTCTGTCATGTGACAAATGTCTTTCTCTCTATCCTGCATTAAAACATTTCATTTTTGTCTTAGCCATCTCTACAAATGCACATAGGGTAAGGGAGATATAAAAATAATAATGTTTGGGTGGGGTATTCCTTCAAGAACAGATTTAGCTCAAAAATGGACTGGCAGTACTCAGATATCTAATAATTAACACTGGCATATGAAAACATGAATTTCAAGGTGAACAATTTAAACATTTTGTAATGGGCAGAATGCAAGGAGAAGAAGTTAAGTGAAAGCTAGAAAAATTTTCCTCTTATGTATGCTGTAAGTAGAAAATTCACTTTTGAAAAAACATTTTATCACTCAAGCATCATACGCCAAAATAATTATCTGACTATTTAAACATAGGTTTGCTTTTTAAGAAAATTGTGTGAAACGTGATAAATGTAAGTGAAAATTGAATAAGAAATAAGTAAATACTCAAAGTGCAAAGAAATATGTATCTTAATTATGTGTTGTGAGGTATTAAAGTTATTTTAACCCAGCTAAAAAGTTCAGTATCTTTCAAGTCAAAGTTATTTCTTCACAAACATGGTATAACATGGTAATTGTGTTCTAAAGTTAATCACTTTCCATAAATTAAAAAGATATCCTGCTCACTCTGGTGCTTTACAATGAGGGTATGGGGCATGGAGGAAAAGCTTAAAAGCATACAAAATACATCACGTTTTCAAGCAAAGATAATTGTCAGAAATTGATGCATTGTGGAATCTGTGGCCTGCCAATTTTCTATCCCTGGAATTACAGTCATAAACACTACAAAACATGGTGGTCCCCACAAACATGCATCTTATTTTAAAGACTAAGGTGTTGTTTGGGGAGAAAGAAGTTGTGGGGAAGTCTTCCCACGCTAATGGATTTTTGATTATATAGGCATATTATGTCGTCACAAGACAATTCCCCCCATGCTCTCCTGCTAAAAAATGGGCAAGCAATTGTCTGACATGGTAGAGCACACAAAACAACAAGGAAAAGCTCTCTTTATTTCAGTTTTGATTCTGCTCACATGTTTATTTAATTCAAGCCAACCTAAAGCTTCAATGACAAAGTGCATGAAGAAAAGCAAAGGCGGAGTGAGACGGATCATAAGATGAAGAAAGTAAACGTGCACATAACATACACAGCAGTGCGATGGGTTCAGATGAAAACTATAATAACAAGAGAGATGAAGGTGCAGCAATTGATGAAAACAACAGTGCAGTGTCAGTGGACCATCACAGTTTACGAGTGCTGACAATGCCTACTTAGCACCTTCATTTAAGCTTAACACTCAAGAACACAACTTCACCAATCCACAAAGGTTCTAAAATCAGATGCTCATTCCTAATGTCCTAACATTCTAACATTTCAGGCCTAATATTTTTAAAACAAAAATTGTTATTTTGATTTTATCTTTCCCAATGGAAATAAATAAAGAAGTAAAGATTTGTTATGCTCAAATAACATCTGAAGAATTCTGTAAACAAAGCAATAATTCTTAGAAAATGGCAATTTCATTTGCAGCATCCACCACCATTTTCTATCGATTTGGCCTCCTTTCACTCCCGAGCATTTTCTTTCACAGTTATACACATAAAGCCAAAGGAAATCCATGTATTGTGCTTTCCATTTGGGCAGTTTAATCTTTTGAACTTCTGAGCTCTTTCAGAAACTTCGCAATTTTACCGTCGTTAATATTCAATATCTAATGACTGTTTGGATTTAAAATTTCTAAAGCGTTCTGTAACATCCACATACTCATCATTACAGTATGTGTTCATCCACAACTGAAACACCTGATCTCAGAACTTTCCTTACTTTTCCAGTATTAATAATTTCCTACACATTATTTTATCTTTGCAATGAGTCCAGTACACGTTGCACACACTGTAAAGGTGGCAGTTCACATTTTTGCTCTGAAATGTTAACATATCTTAAATATTCATTCGATGCCAATGTTAATTTGAAAAACAGAACAATACTGAGAAAGTATCACATTTTTCCTTTCTTTGGAGCTCTGCAATCTCCTGGTTAATATAACCTTAACTCATTTTAAATTATCCATAACAACATTCATAGATACTGAAATATCTACACTTGAAATGTAGTCAATGCAATATTTGAAAGAAAAAGTTACAATATATAAACCCCTATTACCTGGTCATAATTACCTATAAATATCTGGGAGTGCAGCTGGATGACAAATTGGACTGGACTGCCAATACTGATGCTCTATGTAAGAAAGGTCAGAGCCGACTATACTTCCTGAGAAGGTTGGCGTCCTTCAACATCTGCAGTAAGATGCTGCAGATGTTCTACCAGACGGTTGTGGCGAGTGCCCTCTTCTACGTGGTGGTGTGCTGGGGTGGCAGCATAAAGATGAAAGTCGCCTCACGCCTGGACAAACTTGTTAAGAAGGCAAGCTCTATTGTAGGAGTAAAGTTGGACAGTTTAACATCTGTGGCAGAGCGACGGGCATTAAGCAAACTCCTGTCAATCATGAATAATCCACTGCATCCACTGAACAGTGTCATCTCCAGGCAGAGGAGTAGCTTCAGTGACAGACTTTTGTCACTGTCCTGCTCCACTGACAGACTGAGGAGATCATTCCTCCACCACACTATGCGACTCTTCAATTCCACCCGGGGGAGTAAATGCTAACATTACTCAAAGTTATTGTCTGCTTTTACATGCATTTTTATTACTATTTAATTTAATATTGTTTTTTGTATCAGTATACTGCTGCTGGAGTATGTGAATTTCCCCTTGGGATTAATAAAGTATCTATCTATCTATCTATCTATCTATCTATCTATCTATCTATCTATCTATCTATCTATCTAATGGTATTTGGAAAAAAGGCCTAATATAAAGTTGTGCCCATATATACTGAAACATTATTTTTCTAGTAAAGATGTGTAAAGCACACTGTCTCCCCGCACCCAGCCAAGGAAAAAAGCAGCTTCCAGTAGGCATCATGTCAGGGAGTGAGGCACAGATAGTGCGTTTCACAGAGTATTAGGTTTCCATTACCAGTGATGATGAAATGTCAGCTAAGTAATGCCATGAAAATCACAAAATTCAAAGATCTGTCAACATATTATTTTATCACACAGTACAACCACCAAACAGCAACGTTAAAAAATATCTCAACACCAAATCAGAAATGCAAATGAATATTCAGAATTTTCATTTTTTTCTTAAATGGGCAAAGTGATAAATCATACTGCACATAATTAATCACCACAATTCATGACAATGATGACGACTACTCCAAAATAATGCACACTTTATAAAGTCACAAAAAATTATTTAAAGGCATGTAACCTTCTGTTATGATCTCTGATTTTTAAAAATGTATGATGCAAATTCTAGTGGAGTTTCTGGCTAATTGTATATTGATTGTAGGGTTTTGACACACAGAGATTCAAAATCTAAAGTTTGCTTAATGTTTACACAGTTTAAAAATCATTTATAATTTTCCACAAAGCCCATTTTGTCTTTCTCTCTGACACCACTATTTTGTGGATGCCATTGCTATAAGTTGTTCTCCGGTATATGTTCGCAGTGGTCGTAGGCTCGATTGACCATAATCAGCTTTGATAGATAAACCCTTGAATCCATCCCAAAGACTTTATTTTTGATTATTTCTCAGTTAATGAATCCTTCATATTTTTGGACTCACATTTTGGTACTAATTAATACAAAATTGGCACAAACCTTGTCTCATGATCATCTACTTGTCCTCTCTTATTTAAAATACTTACTTTGAGTACACCTTCAAGCAGTAAGAAAGAAATGAAAAGTTCAGGTTGCACATGCACACCTATCAGACACGCATGCCAAGAGCACTCCAGCATCGAGGAGCTATCGGTGCCAGACACAAAGAAAAAATATATGCTTTATCCTAGATAAAAAAAAGTTGCATTGAGAAAAACTTGGAAAATTGGAAAAATTTGACTTTCATGACAAGAGTTTGCCATAAATATTTTAATAAAACATTAAATTATTTAGACAAATTTGCTATGTATTTAATTTATGAAGAACAGTGCCATCCACTAGTAGATAGGGGTACATTGCCCACTTGCCCTTAATGTAGAAACTGTACAGGACAGCACACGTAAATGAATCTCAATAACTTATGGCTTAGAGCTGAAAGTTAAAAATAAACTAAAACACCCTGCATTGATAAGCCTTCATGTTAAAATACACATTATTCCTAAACAATCAAATTCTGTGTTTCTTTCCTATTCTCCTCAATTAATATTATATTACAAAAATGAATGAAAACAAAAGTGTAGTATAATGATGCTAAGCTGGTTAGTCATAAAAAGATCCATCCATCCATTTTCTAACCCGCTGAATCCAAATACAGGGTCACGGGGGTCTGCTGGAGCCAATCCCAGCCAACACAGGGCAGGAACCAATCCTGGGCAGGGTGCCAACCCACCACAGGACACACACAAACACCAAGCACGCGCTAGGGCCAATTTAGAATCGCCAATCCACCTAACCTGCATGTCTTTGGATCGTGGGAGGAAACTGGAGTGCCCGGAGGAAACCCACGCAGACACGGGGAGAACATGCAAACTCCACGCAGGGAGGACCCGGAAGCGAACCCGGGTCTCCTAACTGCGAGGCAGCAGCGCTACCACTGCGCCACCGTGCCGCCCTCATAAAAAGATACACAGAGAAAATAGCTGAAAAGTTCATTAAAGTAGATAAAACAGTTAAAGATTTGGGCACTTCATTCACACTTAAGGGGCAAATAAAAATACCATAATTTTATTTATTTTGTTTTTTACATGTTACTTAAAAAAAACTTGCAGAACTTTAACAGCATTGCTCCTAGGTTCCTTGTAATGATCGGCTTTAGCCTAATTCAGCATATTAATTTGCACTCTGTCTTACAATTGAATTCTTATTCAGATTATATTTAAGTTTTAAATTTAACAGGGATTATTATTTATTTCCTCTATGCTTCTTCTGGAAAATGAAATGTGTAGGTTTTGACTTTAATGTAGAATTTCCAGTTTGACAGGTCATATCTTATACCTGGTGACTATAAGCAAACCTCTATTCAAAGTGGCCACATGAAAGTCTTACAAAATATAAATTATTTTCAAAAACTTTTCTTTCCTTTCTCTGTGGCATGAAATAATATAATGGAGTTTATCAAACTTAACAACGAAAGCCCTCAGAGATTGATCACCAGGGACCTTATGTATAAACAGTGCGTACGCACAGAAATGTTGCGTAAGAACTTTTCCACGTTCAAATCGCAATGTATAAAACCTACACTTGGCGTAAAGCCACGCACTTTTCCACGGTACCTCATGCCTTGTCGTACGCAAGTTCTCCGCTTGGTTTTGCAAACTGGCGGCACCCAGCGTCAAAGCAGTGCTACTGTTCTTGTGTGATTACTCATTATTTTCATGACGCGGCTTTATAAATACACAGAAACTAACCGCATATTGTTTATTAGTGTAATGCATCTGATTGTAATTAACTCGTAACAATATAATGGTTCAGGGAACAGCCATAGTATTCCAAATACCATAACTGCTTTAGCGTTGTTACTCTCACTTCTCCTTCTTCTTCTTCTTCTTCTTCTTCTTCTTCTTCTTCTTCTTCTTCTTCTTCTTCTTTCAGCTCCTCCCGTTAGGAGTTGCCACAGCGGATCATCTTTTTCCATATTACTCTCACTGCACGACTCGGAGTATTTATATCACTGTATCTGAGTGTGAATCACAGCAGCAGCTGATTGGAAAGAGAATTATCGGTATACAGCTTTAAGGACACATTGTCTCAGCCACTGCAAAACGTTTTAAAGCCTTTCCTGTACAGACCTCGCGGTTCAGAAACAGTTTAATCCCAAGAACTTTAAATGCACTCAATCAATTGCTCCTTGTAGAACGGTTTGTACTTATAAGTACAATCACCTCACTGTAAACTTCCACTACAGTTATAATATCTCACAACCTGAGCCACTTTATAAAGCGCGTATTTACATATGATGACAATATCATTTTTAAGGTGAAATGCAGCAAAATATGTTTGTTAAATTATACACATAAAACTTTAACTTCATTTAAATAATCTATATTCTTCACTGGGAGTGTCGTGAAGGATAGAATAATTAAACATGTACTACGAAGAAATTTCAATGTTCTTTAAACGTTTTGAAGAATCGGCGCTAAGCTTACAGATGGCTTAACGTCTATTACAGAGCTGATTGTGTGGCGATCGGATACTTGGGGAAAGAAAAGCACTGACTGCAGTGACGGCTACGCCAATATATATTGAATATAAAACAGAAAGAGAAAATAACAACACAGCTAAAAACACAGCGACAAATTTCGACAATAAATTATTTCATCGAAGTGAAACACATGTTTAATAACGTGCTTTAACTCCTATCATCATGAAAATGACATCACGTATACATCTCAGTATTTTAGTTATTCAGAGATATCACGAATGTAATGGACTCTGTGTCCAGTTGGAGGAAGAGAGCCAGTTTAAGAAGCAAGTAGTGATTCACACACATAAAGCACATACGAGTAGAAGATCAAATACAAAACAAAGCATTTAACGTGCTACTTTAATTACGATGTGATTTGAGAAACTGGTTAATTAAACGATTTTAAGGTGAAGTTTATAATGTTCTACTAAATGACAAAGTAAACTACGTGATTAAAGTGGAAATTTCGAGATTGAAATTGACATTTCGTGCTTTTTCCCCACCGTGTGCCTTTTTTCTCTGTACCCTAATAAACTTTCATATGACACTCAGACAGTGGGCTACAACTCTTCTTTTCACTGCAACTTTGATATGTGACTTCTTTTTTATTTCCGGCACTGTGCGATTTTGTGAATGTGACCTTTCAAGTTTCTCCAACACGCTATGCCACTCAATCAACTTCATTTTGTTGATTATACCACGGTTTATTTGAACAAATAGTATGTTTTTCCTTTGCCTCCACTTGGTATTCACTGAAATTCTTATATTTTCCCCGTGCTTTTCCCATTGTCTTTTCACAGAAGGCTGCGCTTAAGGGCGATTTATATTGATTTGCATATTCAAATAGGTGTAATTCTGGGAGGATTTGGGGCGTTACATAATGCACGAGCGTTAGTTTTCACGCTGATCGGGATTTATGTAACGGAAGAACGTGGAAGTTGGAGTACACACAGATTCCTGCATCTGGATTTTTCTGTGCGTAAGCACATTTCGGCTTTTGTGCTTACGCCATGTTATAGTGTGAGATCTACGCACGGCGTTATACATGAGGCCCCAGGTGAGTGATATGCTGTTTCTACTTTCAGTTTCTCAGTAATAACATCTCAAAAGAATTTTAGTTAAAACATCTAAAATGAATTTTGGAAAATTTCAAAATTGGCAGGGTTTTTATTTTGTGCCTGGCTCACGTAAATTCTTGGTTGATTTGTTATTTGTTAAAGATAAAAGCTAAAGGAAATGGGAAACAAAGAAAAAGAGGGGTTATGGTGAGGGGAAGTTTGTTAGAATTAAGTGATGTTAAAAGTGGTGTCCCTCAGGGATTAGTGCTGGATCTGCTGCTCTATTTAATATACAATATATAAATGACTAGCAAAATACTCACGCTTTGCAGTGGAGAAGTAGTGTGTTAAAGAAGTCATGAAAAAGAAAAGGAAACATTTTAAAAATAACGTAACATAATTGTCAATGTAATTGTTTTGTTGCTGTCACCACGACATCTGACACGGCTCCTTTTTACTGTTTTCTCACAGCTTGGATTGCTGCTGTCATAATTGGTTTGAGTTTCATGGTTTGTTTCAATTATATTAGTATTTGCAGGACTTGTGTTTGAAGTGACATTCGGCATCTGTCAAGCGTTGTAAGCATACAACCTGCTTCACTGATAACTTTGCATCCAGCTTTTGAGAGTTTAAACATTCATAAACATCAAAGTGTCCCATACTGAAATCGTCACCTGTGAATCTAAGATGTTTAAGAGGCATTGGCAGTTGTCCAAAGGTGTCAAATATTTTGGCCATTTCGATACACTTGAAAGCGACAACCGAACAATTCAGCAGCAGCCATCAACTCACATGCAGAAGCATAGGTGAAGGGCTTAAGCATTTCACTCTTATAGAGCTCCTGTGTAGTATAATTATCTCCTGTACTGTCATCAGTCCACACCTTGAACCTGTCCCAGTCATGCAATACATAAGACACAATGTTCCTCCGGATATCAAGATTGAGCCTGATATGGTCGTCCAATATGTAACAAAGAGAATGGAAAAGGCAGGTGCCATCTCCGGGCATGGAAACCACTCGGTAAGTGACAGTTCTTTGATCGATGGTGATCACCTCGATAGACATCTCACCACCCAAATCGCTACTCGCGAATCTAAGATGTTTAACAGGCATTCCCGGTATTAACTTGTGGATTTGCCTGTGAATATTTAGCGGCAGCATGTCTATGAACTTGTGGAATTGCCTGCAAGTATTTAGCAAAAGAGTCTCTATGAACTAGTGGATTTGCCTGCGAGTATTTAGCGACAGCGTGTCTATTAACTGGTGAATTTTACTGTGAGTATTTGGCGGCAGCGTCATGAAGCTGTTTCCGTCTAGCTGCAACAGAAAATGTACCACGACATTTGACCCACCTCCTTTTTACTGTTTTCTCACAGCTTGGATTGCTGCTGACGGACGGCCTTATATGGGCAGGCAGCCAACTACGTGGGAGGTGTGGTAATGGGGGACGCAACTCCACCTCACATGGCGACCAAGCTGCAGGCTATGGACGTATATATGTACATAAGTAGGATTCGGTTATGACCGTTACACGTAGAATTTGGAAATTAAACCTGCTTAACTTTTGTAAGTAACCTGTAAGGAATGAGCCTGCCAAATTTCAGCCTTCTACCTATACGGGAAGTTGGAGAATTAGTGATGAGTGAGTCAGTCAGTGAGGGCTTTGCCTTTTATTAGTATAGATACGTTTTAGAATATAAATAGCAAGCTTGTTAAGTCTGCAGATGGTACCAAACTAGGCAAAAAGGCAGACAATGTAGAATCACTTGAATTGTTATAGAGAGTCTTGGAAAGCCTACAGACTCAGGCAGATTTGTGGTAGATAACATTTAATGTAAATTAATATACAGTATTGCATGTAGGAAGCAGGACATTTTGATTTGAATACACAATGGGAGGTTGAAACTTGAATGCACACCTTCTAAGAAGGGCCTTTGAGTTATAGTGGACTCATCACTATCTACATCAAAGCATTTGTACAGAATCAAACAAGAAGGCCAATAGGATTTTAGGTTATACAGTGATCCCTCACTATATCGCGCTTCGACTTTAGCGGCTTCACTCCATCGCGGATTTTAAATGTAAGCATATCTAAATATATATCACGGATTTTTCGCTGGTTCATGGATTTCTGGACAATGGGTCTTTTAATTTAAAGTACATGCTTCCTCAGTTTGTTTGCCCAGTTGATTTCATACAAGGGACGCTATTGGCAGATGGCTGAGAAGCTACCCAATCAGAGCATGTATTACATATTAACTAAAACTCCTCAATGATATACGATGTGCTTCCCCGAGTGGATTGTTTGCTTTTCTCGGTCTCTCTCTGACATTCTCTGCTCCTGATGGAGGGGGTATGAGCAGAGGGGCTGTTTGCACAGAGGCTGTTTGCTTAGAAGATACGGAGGCTACTCTAAAAAATGCTGAAAGACTACCTTCACATTGCTTCCTTCTTTGTGGCTGCTTTATCGCGGTGCTCATACGTAAAAGCCCAACAGCACGTATTGATTTTTTGATTGTTTGTTTTTCTGTCAAGCTCTCTCAATCTCTCTGACATTCTCTGCTCCTGACGGCGCTTGTTTGAAGAGAAGATACGTTTGCATTCTTTTAATTGTGCGAAAGAACTGCCATCTCTGTCTTGTAATGGAGCACAGTTTAAACGTTTGACTAAAGGGTGTTATTTCATTTTCTAGAGGGCTCTAATAATGTTAACAATGTGGGAGAGTTTATAAGGGCTTAAAATATATAAAAATAACCATACAGACATGGTTTCTACTTCGCGGATTTTCACCTATCGATCGAGGAGGGATTACTGTATAAAACAGTGTGCGGAGAACAAGTCAAGGGAGGTCATGCTTAAGGTGTATAACCCACTAGTGAGTTCTCACCTGAAGTACTGTGTACAGTTTGGGTCTCCATTGTACAAAAGAGATGTAGCACTACTAGAGAAATCCACAGAAGAACAACTAGGCTGATTCAAGGACTAAGAGGTATGAACAATGAGATTAAAGGAGTCAAACCTTTTCAGTTTAATCAAATTGAGATTAAGCGTTGAGATGTTTAAAGTGTTTGAAATCATGAAGGGAATTAGTACAGTGGATCCCAGCTGTTACTGTAAAATAAATCCTTCAACAAGAACACTGGGACATGGTGGAAGAATTGTTAAGGGAAGATTTTGCACAAATGTTATGAGGTTTTTCTTTATGCAAACAACCTTAGACACATGGAATAAATTACCAAGTAGTATGATGGACAATTTAAGTGAATAGGATGGGCTGAATGGCCTGTTCACATCATCATTTTTCTAATGTTCATATTTTACAAACATATTTAGCTGCATTTACAAAAATATAGAAAAGTTTTTAAACTTGTACAGGCTCTAAGATGCTCTATATAAAGTTTAGAGCAAGGTACTTTACAAAATGTAAACCACTACAATTCCTTGTTGCTACTATCTATTGTGTCTTCATTATGTTTAACATCTTGTTGGAAGTCATTAATCCTTCCAGCCTTTGGACCTTTTCTGAACCAAGCCACCTGTGGTCAGATTTATAAAACTTGCGTACACACAAAAAGAGGCCCAAAATGTTTTATTCCCAGCTTTCCGTGCAAAAGGTGGGATTTATAAAAGAAAAGTTAATAGTAGAATGTGCGTATATTTACTGCAAATTTGTCCCATGTATGAGGATGATTAGCATAGTCCAGATATGGTTGTTACTGGGTCTCAAATAGGCAGGGTGTGAAATGTGTTCCTGTATGTACATTTACAAGGAGACGGTGATTTAGATTGGATAGAAATGTGCGTACACCAAGTTTCACATTTTCCTGTTTTTCTGGCATACACATACTTTCGAATCCACACAGAATATTATAAGTGAGACTCTAAGAAAATAGCTGAAGATCCAGAAAGAAATCTCAACATCCGACAAGAAACCTATTCACATTCCAGAGATTTATGCTCCCTGCTTGTGAGTTCCAAGTTGAACCAGCCATAAAATCCAGTGTCTGAGTGTTTGTGCAGATGTTTTAGGAAAAGAATTAGACCTAAGGTAAAATAACCTACTTTTCAGGGAATATTTGTCCCCTGGAAAAACAAAATGCATTTTTTTTGATTGTCCATTCTCTGTGTATCAGAGTTCACCAAGTACTAGATTGTTCGCATGCTATTAGAAAAGGTGAGCTGGGAATAATAATAATTCATTACATTTATATAGCGCTTTTCTCAGTACTCAAAGCGCTATCCACACAGGGAGGAACCAGGAAGCAAACCCACAATCTTCCAAAGTCTCCTTACTGCAAAGCAGCAGCACTACCACTGTGCCACCTGTGAGGACGAATAGATTTTGACAGGTAAGTTTTATCCTACTGATGACATGTTGTCACAGTAGCTATCCGATCACAAGTTCAGATTCCAGTCTGGTTTGACTTTCCTCTCCAATTATCCCCAAGCTGAAGTGAGTCACACTAGCAACAGTAAATCTTCTAAAATGAGGCTATTTTCCAAAATCAAGAATAGCAGTAAATGGCTTCAGGAAGTGGAACATAATGATTTAGCAACATCCAAGAATCTGCAGGGCTCTTTCAAAGCCTTAAATCAGCATTTATTAGTTGACCATTAAAAAAACACTTTGCTTAAATATGATTCATTGGGGAACAGTAAGCTGGAAATTGTTACAAAGAATAACATTAATGCATATTTCAAAATTTCCAAAAAGCACCCTAGATGATGTTGTAGATTCTGAGATAAGGTTTTATGGAGCAGTGAATCAAAATTCTAACTTTTTCAACAAGAGCTTCACACCACATCTTAGTCGTGTTGATGGTAGTGCGGTGTTTGACTAAGAACTTTAAGGAGCTCAAATCATTGACAGAAATGTTGAATTCTGCTTTGTATCAAAGAGGTGCACAAGCCATCTGAGCTTTGGCTGAAGCACAGTGGAATGAAAGACCAACAGAATAATCCAAACATAGAAGGAGAAAATGCAGCAGAATGGCTGAAGAGAAAAAATAAGGAAACAAAATCTAGAGCCATAGCACTTATAAATTCTGTAAAAAGACCTGCTAGCAACAGTTCCTTCAGGAAAACCTTATGATGCTTTAGCCAAAGCAATATGCCACAAGGGAATGAGACAGAAGCATTTGGCTTCAATTTATGTAGGCAAATCTATAGACACAGTTATGTTTTATGCAAGGCAATTACTATTGGAAGGTTTTATTTTAAAAAATAAGTATAATATGCTGATATTAAATTTTTATCAGAGTCCTAGTTTCAGTCAACAGATAAGTATTTGTTTCTGTTCAATTTGTACTTTCTCACCACATTTTGTGTGGGTTTGTCTGGGATGTCACGCTTACTCCCAAATACCAAAAACATCCAAAGCAGTTCTAAATTGACCCAGTGTGCATTTGTACATGAGCGTGTCCAGCGATGGGCTGGTGCCAAGTCCTGAGTTTGTTTTTGACATGCAGAAGTGTGTTGTGGATAACCACGACCCCCATTTAGAATGTGGATTTGTTCTTCTATTTAATGGGAGTAATAAGGAAATGACTGAGCATAACATTGCAAGAACAGATGTATTAGTGAAGAGTCAACATCGGTTTTAGGTTGGGTACATGATGTTTCACTAGTATGCTGGAATTCTAAGAAGAAGCAACAAAAGCATGCAATCAGTGAGGTTCATTCACTGCATTATTTATGTTGATTTTCAGAAAATGTATCATAAGGATCCACATAAGACACTTAAGATCCAACAAAAACAAGTTGAAATTCAAAATGTGGTGTGTATATGGGTGCAAAAATGTCTATAACTCCAGGAATAAATAGGTTCTGTTGGGAGGAGCTTTTTCAGATTTACGTGATGTTAAAAGTGGTGTTCCCAGTGAATAGTGTTGGGATCTATGATTGGAAAGCTGCAGTTTTACTGTCACAGCATTCTTTTTTTAAACAAAACACACTTTTTATTCAACTAAAAACAAGTGTGTCACAAAAACGGCTTGCATTTCCCAAAATTCTTGAATCTCATGGTAAGAAATGTCTTTCTAAGAGCTAATTTTTCTGTTACAAAAAATGTTTCTCCAGTTGAGGTGCTTCTGTTTTTTTTAGATCTGCGAGGAAAGCTGTCTCTCCCACCACCCTTGCAAGAATGAAATTTTGATGAAGACGTGTTTGAATTTTATTAAATCTGATGAGACAGAAATGGAGTCTACCTCTTTGAAGTTTTTATTTGCACTTTTAGGTTGTGTTGAAATATTCCATTATTATTCCCAGAAGGAAAAGGACTGTTCACAAGTGCATTGAGCACAGACCATGACAGGCGGTACAATGAATGAGGGTTGCACAAATGAGCAGCAATTGTATTATGACTACTAAGTACCTCTTACCATCCACTCCAAAGAAAACGTACACCCCAGGTGTCTTATATTGATATTGAGATTTGTTACAGATAATGATTCCCATAAGTGATCCTGAGTGTTTCTTACTTTTGCATAAACAGCCAGGATGAGCCACTGGAATAGATGTGTTCAGGCTACCATCCTTGCTACATTGCTGACAAAACGGTATATGTATTTCAGCAAGGGTTTCTTCCAAACTGGTATTTAAATTTTTTTTTTTGTTTTACTTTTTGTCCATCTTTTGATTTTTTTTGTCTATGTTAATAGTGTCACTGGTGTTAACTATTTGCAGTATTCTTTGTTCCTTATTGATTTTGTGTATTAATAAATTTACATGTTTCTGTGCTTGTTCTGTTATATTCTGGGTGTTTTTTAGGTGGTTCCCCAAGAGGCAGGGTCTCTATTACCATCAAAGGGCTGTCCTTAACCCTAAGAAGTCAGAGGAAAACCTCCAGTCTCTCTCTCCCAGTCTCTCCCAGTTTCTTTTTTTGACTATTCTGAGATTTTGTGAACTCATTGGATTTCTGATCTTATGCTATGTTTTTGACTCTGTTTCTCATTTTGTGCATTGGGACTTGTTTGCGTTAGATTGCCTGTGCCTGTTCAGGCATCCCCTGATGTGCTTTTATTTTCTTCTGAGCTTTAGTGTTTTCAAGGCATTTTTGTTAATGAATCTTTAATTGTAATAAGATTCCATGTTTAGCTTTTCGTGACTTGCCAGGGTTTGATGGTTTTCCCCCATCTAGTGGCCATTTTAAGTTCATGGTATTGGAGAAACACAGCAAGCTGTATGTAATGCTCATATTTGACGGAATTGATGATTATAAGCTTTTAATACTGCAGATCCTGTCCTGTACTTCTTTCAGTTCTCTGTCCAAGGAATGCAGTCTTCAAGGCAGGCAAAGTTAAGGCAGTCTTCAAGGCATCATGTTAGAACTAAGGTTTAAGAACTTCTGAACCTAATTTTGTTGTGTTTTGGAGACAGAAATAGAGAATAATGTCATGAGGCCGCCAAATCAAGCTATAGAAACAGGCTAGGAACTTCACTGGCCTGTCCAGGAGAAGCTCACCTCAAACTAGCCAGTCTTCCAATTGTTATCTGCAGGCTTTGGCATAAGCAGGCCCAAAAAGTTCAAACTGTACACTGATGGTACAAACTTAACAAAAATGTTATATAGAGGAGAGAAACTGTAATAGTTCTGACCTGTAAACAAAAGGCAATAATGTATCTTTATTATTTGAGAGTCGACAACAAGGAAAAATATTGAAAGCTCAAAAGAGCATAAAAGGATACATCTACAAGGCAGATCCAAACATACAAATCCAAAGGCAAATCCAAGAATCAGGCAAGAAAATACAGAAACCGGAAAAGGTAAAAAAGGAAAAATAATACAGCTAAAATTCCATTACAATGAACTCCCAGGGACCTAAAAAATATTTCGTTATAACAAAAATTTTGTTGTAATGAGATTCTGTATTTGTTACTATAGTGCTTTCTTTAACTTGTGCCCAGGGGTTTGCAATCATTTCAATAGCTTCTTTTGTGTTAATTTTAATCTCCCCCTGCCTACAAGTTATGCTGACGAGAATTTTTCTCAGCATTTCCTTGCGATAATACATTTTCTCGAAGTGCGATAGCAGCGTTTGTGGAAGATTGTTTGTATGTTGCTAGGACAGGGCAAAAACAGGCTCATAGCGCTGCAGTGAAATGGCACAGAAGATAATCATTAAAGATCGGGGTCGCGCTATAGGTCCCTGTCTTGCACCCCAAAACACGAGGCTGAGTCTCAGTACTTTAGGAAAACCAACTTTATTCAGCTTGAAACAGGAACGGCACACTTATTTATTGTAGCGTGATCTGCCACTCTGCTATACACAAACACAGCAGTCAGGCTGCATCACCCATCACTATCTTTTCTGTTTGCTTTGGCGGAGAGACGCAGCATAGCTAAGAGACACAGAATATCTTGAGCCAGCTGTTGCTCTGGCAACAGATAAACAGTCTTCCATAGACACGGAGACTGGACTTCAGGACGCTCTTTGGCGTGTCATCCAGTTAGGGAAGGTCCCAAGAGAGTTTACAAACCTCAAATTTTCTTGAATGAGTGCCGCATTAATAGGAATGTTTCTTGAACATGCATCTCTGAACCACATAAAAACTGCTTTTTCTACGTCATCAAATGCAGCAGTTCACATACGTTTGCAACCCGAGATTTTTTTGCTCGGTCTTTCAAGAAAGTTGACAGCGTCGATGACGAAATTCCGAATTCACTGGCACCGCCTTTTTTTTTTTTGCCGCAATCGAGAGCTGCTAAAATGTAACTTTTTTTTCTAATATGAACTGTTATTGTTTTTTCGTGTCTACCGTTTCTATAGGAGGGTGACAATGAGTTAAATTCCAATGGATGTTTTTTAAATGTTGATGAGCAATAAGCAAAAGGTATCACTGAAAACCGCAGGAAACAAAAAGGGCAAAAAAAAAACAGTACAAGGAAAGTTCGAAGAAAGAAAAAAATTACAATGTTTCTGTTTTGGGATCGTTGTGCACAACTGAGCTGCAGCCAAAGAACTAGCTGCTCTGCGGATGATTCATTCAGGCATTTCAAGGTCTTTTGGGCACTTTGTTGTAATGAAAGTATCTGCTGAATGTACTTTGTATTAACGAGATTTCTATAGCTTCGTGTCATATGGGAAAACTGTCAGGACCATAAAAATACTTTGTTGTAATGAAAATTTCACTGTAAAGATATTTGTTATAATGGAATTTTACCTGTACTTATGATAAACTCCTAACCACATTTAATGCGCCACTACTAGATCCTTCTTCCTTGACAAATTATAAAAATCAAAGGAAGGACCTAGCAACAGTGATGTCAGGGAACACCTGTGTCTTGGGGTTCCACAACACTTTAAAGGTATAGTATATCATAAATTAGTAACAAACAAAAGTAACAGAAACAACATAAAAATAGAAAATGTCAAAATCAATAAACCAGAGAATATAGATACAAGCTAGGGAAAACCACAGCTGTGACATAAAACATTTAGAACTGGTGACAGGATGACCCTGTAGAATGAATTGTGAAGTTTTATATGGATGTCAATAAATTATGAACTTGCCAAAGAGCTATTTACAGGTGATGTCCACTCTCTTTATTGGTTTATTATTTAGTACAGAGGTTGAGGACAAATAGGCAAATTGGAAAGAGAAAGTAGGAACTGAGAGCTGAACCACCTCCTTATACTCAGTCAGTTTAGCAAGCTGCAGCTTACACTTATTGAGACTCGTTATGAACCGGGACACTCTGTTAAAGAATTATCTCATTTAAAAACATTCTTTTCTGCTACCTTGTTGTGGATTTTTGGTGGCTTCATTTGTCAGGGAATTTTAATACATGCATGTATTCATTACAAGTCAATAAAATGTTATCATTGTGCATTCTAGTGTGTCATGTTACCCTTTTGTAGTCTCAGTATTTTGCTTATGTTGTCAGAACACCCTGCACTAACAAAAGGAGGTGTCAGGCTAAACAGTACTATGCACCACATAATGGGTGCTCAACTTTATAAACCTTTGTGATGTTTAGCACAGCACCCAACAGTATGGATTCATCCCTAACACAACTTCAGCTGTGCATTAGTATTAGCATAGCTTAGTATTTTATCTATCCTAGTTCATGATTCAATACCCTCTAATTCTTCACTTATTTATGGTTTTAATGTCTTCTTTTTCTCCTTCGTCTTATAAATAATGACTCCTGGCAATCTTTGTTTTGACTTCTCTTTAATTATAGTTTCCTTCAATGCAAGATCAACTCCTGGTCCTGTTAACGCCATTCTCGCAGTTACTCACATCATATTTTACAATTAGGCAATTCTGGGAGGTTAGGTATAACTCAAAAATGTAGGTGAACTGTGCTATGTACTCAATGCTATATTCCAGGAGATCCTCTTGAGATACTCGCACCAGGCATAATACTTGACCTCAGAGTTCACCAGAAAGATCACAAAAATTCATCGTCTTGGCACTCCACTACCTCTGGTATGGTGGGGAATCAGACAACTAACACAGCTAGTGGACAGTACTGAAGCAAAACTGCAGCTTGGAATGAGCATGCCTGCTTCTATTATGATCAAACCTGGGCATGCCACCCATAAACGTCATCTATGTCCACCTGAACCTATGGAGAACAGCATAGCAGAAGTGTGTTATTCCTGTCTCCTTTCTAATAAAAAGAAAAAAGATACATTTCAAAATCAAATTGAATGGCTGGACAGAAATGTCTTCTGACAAAGCCTGTTTTTCTGCCTTTGTGCTCCTTTTTTGAATCCATGATAAAACAGACATCTTCAAACCAAAAGAACATTCTTGGGGAGTATTAGCCGATTTTTCTGAAAAAAACAACTCATTTGAATGACGCACAATTTGGTCATTAACTTACCAAAAAGAATCAAGACATACAGTTATGTGAAAAAATACGTACATCCCTTATAAATTGTTGACTTTTTTAAGTTATTTATACAGGCAAACAGTAGATGTTCAAAAAATAGTGCCTACAGATAAAGGTGATATGCTTGAATAAAAGCATATGCAAAATTTGCACTTTCAATCATGTATACAACAAGTACTGTATATCAATATATGTAATGGACTGTTGGGGAAAAAGTAAATATACCCTTGGCCTCAAAGGATGGTATTGCCCCTTTTGCAGAAATAATGACGTGTAGGCATTTCACATAACTGCCTACCAGTCTCTAACATTGACTCTGTGAAGTGGTCCCTCCTCCGTGCAACATTTCTTTAGCTACAAGACATTTGTTGGGTTTTCTTGCATGTACTTCCCATTTCAATTCCTCCCACAACGTGTCAATGAGATTCAAAGCAGGGCTTTTACTAGGCCATTCCATACCCCTTCATTTCTTGTTTTTGAGCCGTTCCTTGGTGAAGTTGCTAGTGTGCATTGGATCACTGTTGTTTTTTAAGGTCTATTTCTAGCTCAACTTCAACTTTCAGACAGATGGTACACTTTGATATGATGCAGAATTCATAGTTGACTTGATGAATGCATGTTGAAGTCCTGAAGCAGCAAAGCAATCCAAAAGTTTAACATTTCCCCCACCATGCTTCACAGTTAGTATGAGGTTCTTCTCTTGAAATGCTGTCTTGGTTTGCACCAAATATGTCTACAGTTACTGTGGCTGAAAAAGTACGTTTGAATTATCTTTGCAGAGCACATTGTACCAGAAGGCCTAGTTTTTGCTTATGTGTTCAATGGAAAATGTTAGTCTTGCTCTAATGTTGTTTTCGAACATTTAAGTCCTTTTCCTGGCACCCCTTGCATATGCAAGTCAAATTTGTGTGATCTCCTTCTGATTGTAGATGTATCCACTATGACACCATCTTTTGCAAAAGGTACCTAAAGATGGCACAGTGAAATTCTGGGGTTCTTGCAGACTTCTTTTGGCATCAAATGGTGAACTCTTGGGGTGAATTTGCTGGGCCAATCAGTCCTGGATAAATTAGTAGTCATTTGAAATCTACGCTACCTGTAGATGATTTTCCTTACAGTGAACAGTTTGCTTTCACATAATTTAGCAATCTTTTTTAAATCTCTTGTCAGACTCATTGCATTCACAGTCTTTTTTTTTTTCTGAGGTCCTTAGAGATGCTTTTTGATCTTGGCATGATGACACCACACATGTCAATAGCAAAGAGAACGCCAGCCCAACATATCTGCAGTTTTAAATAAGGCAGATTTCAACCTGCATACTCCCTAATGAGGTTCCCATCATCCATCCATCCATTATTCAACCCGCCATATCCTAACTACAGGGTCATGGGGGGTCTGCTGGAGCCAATCCCAGCCAACACAGGGCGCAAGGCAGGAAACAAACCCCGGGCGTGGTGCCAGCCCACCACAGGGTTCCCATCATTGGCACCGAATCTGGAACACATAATTCTAACTTTGTGAATTTGAAGTGGAGGGAAATGTAGTGGTCTACTTACTTTTAACATGACAAATCTGCATGTTTGTTAATTGAAATTGTAAGAATGAATACACCATGTCAATATAATGTTTCACTTGCTAACGTATATCACCTATATCTGTAGGCACTACTTAAATGAAGACCTAATGTTTGCCTTTTCACATATGTTGAAAAAGTCAGCCGCTTCTGAGGGGGCATACTTACTTTTTCAATGACTGCATTTTGAATTCCGTCATTGTGGAACATAAAATAATGACAGAGCTTTTTATTAAAATATAGACACAGCCATATAGGATTCTCAAGGCATAAAGAACAGCCATTCATCAAAGGGATTAAGCAGATGCTTGAATTAAATGTAATCAGAGAAAGCCATAGTGACAGGTGTAGTCCAATTGTGATGGTTCCAGAACTTAATGGAATCTTATGTTTTCGCATTGATTTTACAAAACTGAGTAAAGTTTCTAAATTAATGCATACCCAATGCCCCATGTTGATTTACTCCTAGAAAAACTAGGTCAAGTGTCTTCCATCTCCACCCTAGACCTAACCAAGGGATGCTGGTTGGTGTCTCTTGACGAATTCAACTGCTAGAAAACCAGATTCTCTGTTCTGGATGATTTGTACAAGTTTGTTTGGCTCCCATTTATACTTCAGAGCTGTTCGCTATCATTTCAGCATATGATGGATTAGGTATCCTGATGCCTAATTAGGTGTCCTAATGATAATGTATTTTTAACAATGACTGTCATTCCCATCAGGCTTGTCTTTATATGATGTTTGTCTGAGAGACATTGTTTTAGTTACGTCATGGGTAAATGTCAAATCAAACCACAAATAAAAAAGATAAGTGAAGAACTTGCATAAAGAAATTACAAAGAAGTACAACTACCTTGATTCTGGAAAGTATGAGTGATGAGGAAAGACTGAAGATCAAAGGAAACCTTTTCATCTTAAGTAATGTAGTTTAAGGCCGGGTTTATACTCCATGCGACGCGACGCATGCTGCAGCGGACGCTCCGGCTACGCAAGCGTTTTACTGTTTATACTTGCGCGCGTACTTTACGTAAATCTGGAAGAATCCACCAGGTGGCAGTGCGAAATATTATCACAGTGAGAACAGCTTCGGCTTCGCTGTGATGTGAATTGCCTAGAACACCCACTAAATTCCAATGACACTTTGTCGCAATATCTCTGAAAGGGATTTTTAATGATTAAATGCATCAATCCAGGGATGTGTCCATTTCAGCTAGCATTGGGCACGAGGCAGAAACAATCCCTAGACAGGACATTAGCTCATCGCAAGGTGAATACAAGCACTCACATACACTGGAGTCATTTTAGTGTCACCAAACCTGCATATCTTTGGAAGGAAACCGGAGCACACTGTGGAAACCCAGCAGGAAAACATGTAAACTCCAGTCAAGGAATATCAGCGACGTGACTCCCTGCGAGACAGCTGTGCTACCACTCCGTCACCGTGTCACCCCTGAGTGTAATTATTAATAGTATTCATTCTATAAACGTTATTAATGATTTATCTCTGAAATGTAACATATACACTTTAATGCATTTCATCATGAAAGTAATATCAAGTATAAATCTAAGGATTCTAAATGTGCAGAGAGTTGGAATATCATACATTTAATGTGTTCTGTGTGGTGATCTATTGCTGTTTGCCGCTGCTGTCAGGTCAGGAGAAAGTCCCAGAAGCTCGTAGCGATTAAAAACTTGGATGATGTTTACGACGGTCTGCTTTAATGATAAAGTAAACTACGAGGTTAAAGTGAACATTTCTAGATTAAGCTGATATTTCCACTTTAATCACAAAATACACCTTTTCACCATGTCCTTAATTTTTTTTTCTCTGTGGCTGTACATTATGTTTCTGTTGTAAAGTTGCAAAAAAAAAAAGACGGCACAAAAAATGGTATTTGGGACTTGTTAAAATGTATCGTGTCATTCAATGGGGAATATGCGACGCTTAATTTTTAAAGTACCACAAATGCATCTGTTTTTCAGCATTTTGCTTCACCACATCGAACCATTCATCAAACAGGGAAGCACGCACATCAATACCGTAGGATCCGCATAGAGGCTTTCTGTCACATGTAGATAGTAAACTGAGACTCTGACATCACATTCCCACTCTTATCACACTGCCCCCCTGAGAACGCGTCAAATGAACACTGGAAATACGTGGCAGCCATGATGCATGTACGTATGCGTTCTGAGCATGAAGTATAAATGAGCCCTAAGAAGTGACATGGTTGAAGGGTACAAAACTATGAAGGAAACTGGTATTCTGAATTCCAGCTGCTACAGACAGAGAATCACAGACACATGGAATAAGTTATCTAGTTGTGTGGTGGACATTAGTCTTAAGGCACTCAACTAGATTGATCAGCTTTACTTTACTAAACTCAACTTTATGCTATTTTGGAGAAGTAGGATTGATCAGCTTTACTTGGCTGAATGGCCTGAAGTTTTCTAACACAATTTACAAAGATTCTAACCATCTAAAGCAGAGTTATATTATATGCTTTCATACTCAAGATAGATAATCATTTACAAAATCTAATTGCTTTCCAATTACTGTTGCCATTACCTCACTAATTAATCAAGGAGATCTACTGTATAATTAGCAATGACTCTTAAAAATCAGATATTTAACATTTTTAGTAGAAGGAAACTGTTTGCACTGATTTTTGACGTACACTGCTGCGAGAAAGTAATTACTATATTCCTTTAGGAAATGTAGTATCTTTTAACACACGTAAACATATGGACATCTGATCCTCATTTTTATGTTATTAATACATTAGGGTGACCTAATCTAATAAATAATGCTGAAGATTACACTTTCCAATTATTTATTCAACATAAATCAACAGAAATGCAATTTCCTGTGGTGGAAAAGGTTAGTACACCTATGGCTTTATTACAGCTTGCGTCAGGTCCACCAAACTTGTTGCAAATTATCAGTAAACTATTATATGATTGCTTTATGTTTTCATCCATTCAGGAGGAGGAGAGGCAATATCTTATTTAATCTTCATAACAGAGGTCAGTGGTAACACAATGCACCAAGTTCACTAAAATGTCCCTCATATGAAAGATTGTTGATTCACATGCAATTTCAAAAGAATTTATTGACAGTTGTTTCACAGAATGCATAATGAAGGGAAAATCTGAGAATAATAAAGTATGTATTTATCTATTGCGGACACTATGGGGTGTCACAAAGCCCAAACCCCAGTTACAACTGCACCGACACAGTCCTGGGTTCAAGTAAACTATTTTTATCAATTAAAATAAAGGCTTTCACTCTCTTCTTTCTTATCCTCCACTCCTCCCAAGTAAGCTTTGGCCAAGTCCATTCCTGATTTTAATTCACCTAGGAAGACGTAGAGCTCTTTTTTAACCTGGATGGGCAGTACTTATGACACATCAGCAGTGTACTCAGGGTCAGGTGGATCTTCCTCCTGACAGGAAAGCTTGCCCCTAAACAGCTCCCTCTAGTAGCACCTGAGGACAACAACAAGGCTTCCCACCAGGGGCCTCATGTATAAACGGTGCGTACGCACAGAAATGTTGCGTAAGAACTTTTCCACGTTCAAATCGCGATGTATAAAACCTACACTTGGCGTAAAGCCACACACTTTTCCATGGTACCTCATACCTTGTCGTACGCAAGTTCTCCGCTCGGTTTTGCAGACTGGCGCACCCAGGTTCAAAGCAGTGCTACCGTTCCTGTGTGGTTACTCTTTTATTTTCCTGACGCAGCTTTATAAATACACTGAAACTAACCGCATATTGTTTAATAGTGTAATGCATCTGATTGTAATTAACTGGTAACAATATAATGGTCCAGGGAATAGCCATAGTATTCCATATACCATAACTGCTTTAGCGTTGTTACTCTCACTGCACCTTCTTCTTCTTTTTCTTCTTTCAGCTGCTCCCGTTAGGAGTTGCCACAGCGGACCATCTTTTTCCATATTACTCTCACTGCACCACTTGGAGTATTAATATCACTGTATCTGAGTGTGAATCACAGCAGAAGCTGATTGGAAAGAGAATTATCGGTATACAGCTTCAAGCACACGCTACCTCAGCCACGGTAAAACGTTTCAAAGCCTTTCCTGTACAGACCTCGCGGTTCAGAAACAGTTTCATCCCAAGAACTTTCAACGAAATTTATAATATTGCACAACCTGAGCCACTTTATAAAGCGTGTATTTACATATGATGACGATATCATTTTTAAGATGAAATGCAGCAAAATATGTTTATTATATTATACAGGTAAAACTTTAACTTCATTTAAATAATCTATATTCTTCACAAGGATAGAATAATTAAACATGTACTACGAAAATAGTTCAATGTTTCTTAAACGTTTTGAAGAATCGGCACTCTAAGCTTACAGATGGCTTAACATCTATTACAGAGGTGATTGTGTGGCGATCGGTTACTTGGAGAAAGAAAAGCAAGGACTGCAAGGGCGGCCACGCCAATATATATTGAATATAAAACAGAAAGAGAAAATAACGACACAGCTAAAAACGCAGCAGCAAATTTCGACAAAAGTTAAACGCTTGTGTCATGAGCACGAGGCAGCTATGCAGTGTCCGCAACGGACGTGGCCATCCACCGCGCATAAGATACCATATTGACATTGGCGGGCGGAAGAGCCACCGATTCTTTCTCTGCCCAGGGCTGCCACAATAAGTACTGCTGCAATAAATAATTTCATCGAAGGTTGCGTACAATCACTGCACCATGAAACCCATGTTTAATAACGTGCTTTAACTCTTATCATCATGAAAATGATATCACGTATACATCTCAGTATTTTAGTTATTCAGAGAGCTGTAATATCACGAATGTAATGGCTTCTGTGTCCAGTCGGAGGAAGAGAGCCAGTTTAAGAAGCAAGTAGTGATTCACACATATAGAGCACATAGAAGATGTGATTTGAGAAACTGGTTAATTAAATGATTTTAAGATGACATGTATGATGTTCTGCTTTAATGACAAAATAAACTACATGATTAAAGTGGAAATTTCAAGATTGAAGTTGACATTTCGTGCTTTTCTTTCCCACTGTATGCTTTTTTTCTCTGTATTCTAATAAACTTTCATATAACACTCAGACGGTGGGCTACGACTCACCTTTTCATGGCAACTGATATCTGAGCTTTCAAGTTTCTTCAACACGCTATGTCACTCGATCAGCTTCCTTTTGTTGATTATACTACGGTTTAATTAAGCAAATAGTATGTTTTTCCTTTGCCTCCACTTGGTATTCGCTGAAATTCTTATATTTTCCCCCGTGCTTTTCCCATTGTCTTTTCACAGAAGGCTGAGCTTAAGAGCGATTTATATTCATTTGCATATTCAAAGAGGCGTAATTCTGGGAGGAGTTGTGGCGGGACATAAGGCGTGTGCACGAGCGTTACTTTTCACGCTGACTGGGATTTATGTAGCAGAAGAATGTGGAAGTTGGAGAACGCACAGATTCCTGCATCTGGATTTTTCTCTGTGTAAGCACATTTCTGCCAATATATAAGAGCAATATATATGTGCATATGTAGAAAAGTCATAAAAAATGTTTCCTTCATACTGTCAATGGAAAGATATAAGATCTTCCATGATTAATTTATTCCTCCAAACCTCACTGCAACTGGAAGGTTTCCGAAACGTAACCTCAACATTACAGGATCTAAAGGCTTTGTGATATCCCGTGTAGTGAAAAGTTGCCCTAGCCTACACTCTGGACATCTGATAGTTCATGAACCGAACAGGATCACTGGAGAGATGAGACACAGACAAAAACTGAAGGGTGAATGGTGCAAGTTTATTTACAAGAGTGCTGTACAACTAAAAATGCAGTAGTGTCAGGTGGGCTTTGAGACACAGTCCTTCAACACTGACACAAATAAATAAAAACAAACAAAAAGGAAAAACGCGGTGTATTTACAAAAAACAGTGCACTCCTACAAAAACTACACACACACACTCCAATAATGAAGGTTGTCTTCTTTTATCCCTGGCTCAAGACACTCCTCCAGCAGGAAAGAAAAATGCACAAAAACAAGTGTGTGTATATACAAAAAACAATTGCACCAAACCCAAAATCAAAAACAATCCCAACACCAAATAAGTATATATACCTCCACCAAAACGATCACTAGGAGATATATAACTCTATATACAAAAGAATATATACAAAAACCGCCAAAATCACAACTGCTCCTCCAAATAGCTCAGCTAGTGCTTACTCATACCTTGCCTTTAGGTCCACTGATGACCCCTTTTGGCCGGTGACTCCTTAAATATAACCGGCAAGGTTGTCCAGCCAATCTGCCAACGCGTCTACCTCATGCACCTATACAGATAAACGCTAGCTCGTTCACGCCACACGCCGTGACACGCCCCAGGCAACTATACTGTATACAGTATTTAAAACCGAACCCCTGCGGGTCGCGCGCATGTAAACCTACCGGGACGGCCAACGGCTATACTGAGCTCAAGTACACATGTTGCCGACTCACCAGTAAGTAAAATTATTTCTTTAACGTTATGGGATCCCAATCTCTGATTCAAACAAATGCCAGTTTTCTCTTTTAGGCGCGCCGCACTTTAAACCGCCTGCACTGGGCAGGCTGCAAGGACACCGGCGTGTAAAAATGAACACATGCGGAGGAGCTCTACGGGCCATAATACCGGCTCCACGTGTGTCCTGACACAATGTGCGTCACAGCGCTCACCCGCTAGACAGCCCCGCGTTCCTGCGACAGCGCCCTCAACACACAAACGGTAAGCGCTCTTCCTTACAACCATATAAATGCCGCTGGTTTGATTTCAAGGCTGCTTCAACTTAAATTTGGTAATGTGCAGGGCCGCACACCTCTTTGAATATTCAAATCAATATAAATAGCCCCTTATATTTTGCACTCTGTGAAAAAACAATGGCAAAAGCACGAGGGAAAGAAGAAGAATTTCAACGAATACCAAGTAAAGGCAAGGAAAAACATACTATTTGTTGGTTTAAGCAGTGATATAAACAACAAAAGGAACTTCATCGAGTAACAGAGTGGTGGAGAAACTGTGTTGCTGTGAAAAGGCGAGTCGTAGCCCACCGTCTGAGTGTCATATGGAAGCCTACTAGGGTACAGAGAAAAAAACAAATAGGGACACAGTTGAAATAAATGTCCAAATATCATCTTTAATCTCGAAGTTTCCACTTTAATCACGTAGTTTATTTTGTCATTAAAGTAGAACGTCATAAACTTCATCTTAAAATCATTTCATTTACTAGTTTCTCTGATCCCATCGTAACTAAAGCAGCATGTTAAATGCTTTGTTTTGTATGTGTTCTTTCATGTACTGTATGTGTGTAAATCACTACGTGATTCTTAAACGGGATTTCTCTTCCATCGACAGGACACAGAATACATTACATTCATGATATTACAGCTCTCTGAGCAATTTAAATATTAAGATGTATACTTGATATCATTTTCATAATGATAGGAATTAAAGCATGTATTAAACATTGGGACACGGTGGTGCAGTATTAGCGATGAGCTGACGCCCTTTCCAGAGATTGTTTCTGCCTCCTGCAAGATGCATGCTGCGTGGTGCACGACCCTCGATTAAATAACTTATTGAAGCAGTACTGTCTCTCTCAAACATACTAACCTCCAATTCCAGTCCTTCCTTCTCTTTCTCCAAGTAACCAATCGCCACACGATCAGCTCTGAAATAGATGCCAAGCCATCTGTAAACTTAGAACACAATTCTTCAAAACTTTTATGAAATATTGAAATATCTTCGTAGTACATGTTTAATTATTCCATCCATCTATCTATCCCCAGGGTAACGCCAATCCCAGCAAGCATACAGCGCAAGGCAGGAACAATCCCTGAATGGGGCACCTGCTCATTGTTACCGCTGTCCACCATGTCTTCACATGTTTAACTATTAACAATATACATTATTTAAATTAAATTAAATTAAAATTGTATCTGTATAATGTAATAAGCAAACTTTACTGCATTTCATCTTAATAATGATATCAAGAGCTCCAAGAAGGTAATGCTTGGAAATCTAAATCGACTTAGAAGCCAGTCATTGTCATATATAAATACGTGCTTTATAAAGTGACTGAGGTTGACCAATATTAAAGCTGTAGTGCAAGTTTAAAGTGCGGTGATTGTACTTATTAGTACAAACAGTTCTATGAGGAACACTTGATGGACTGATTGAGTGCGTTTAGAGCTCTTGGGATATAACTGCTTCTGAACTGTGAGGAAAGGCTCTGAAGTATTTGCTGTACTGTATGGAAGAAGTTCTAATAGACTGTGCACATGGCAGAGGCAGCGTGTGCTAGATGTTCTATCCCAATAATTCTCTTTCCGATCAGCTGCTGTAGAGCTGTGAGTCCACCCTCAGATACAGTGGGCATCATTGGTGCACTGAGAGTAACAACGCTAAAGCAGCTATACTATTTGGAATAGTTTGGCCATTCTGTCCACCATTATATGCTTTCGGGTTGATTACAATCAGATGCCTTAAACTAATAAAACAATATGCAGTTAATTTCAATGTATTTGATAAAGGTGCATCAGGGATGTGAATCTAAAAAATAAAGGGAAACCACACAGAAACAGTAGCACTGCTTTGACGCTGGGTGACGCCGGTTTGCAATACCGAGCAGAGAACTTGTGTACACAAGGGATTGAGCTGGCGTGAACATGTGCATGGCTTTACACCAAGTTTAGTTTTTATACATCACAATGTGGAAGTGGAAACGGGCATATTCAACATTTTTGTTCGTTCACACTATTTACTGTATACATGAGGACCCAGGTGTATGAGTGAACTGTTAGAAGGAATTGATCAGGTCTTTTTAGGAAGTGCAGATCTGGCAAGAAGTTGAAAGTGGTAAGGGGTTAACCAAGGAAAGATAACATAGGTGGAAGTCTCAATTTGAACCTGCTGAAGACTAATAATGAACCACAATGGAAGTGACAGATCACTTATGTATGTCACTGTAGAAGAAACATGGTCAATTAAATGGCTGTAGCTTTGTCCACCGTTTTCCCGAAGAAAAACATTTAGAGGACTAAAGAGAGAAACCATAAAGGAGTGAAATGGATCCAAAGGCTTCTTGCCTAACCTTGTCTGCTCAGACTGAAAGGAGGCAACATGTGTTTCATAGCTGGTAAAGTTGACATCTTACTTACCTATTAAAGTTAGAGGCAGGAATTAATGATAGAAGGCCAATATTTCCCTGCTGTGTCGCTACAAAACATCTTAAGGTCCCTTACTACGATGAGAGGTTTTTTATTGCATATTGTTGACACTTAATGACTGACTTGGAACCTCTACCTTTTAAGGGTTACTCAGAACCCATGTTGCAACAACACCTGGGACTCCTAAAAAGAGTCTTAGCCTGATGGAACAGTAATTAAATAGTACTGGCCATTACTCTTGAAGTTGTTCCAAGAATTGGCCAAAACTGACATCAATAAAACATTTAAAGCCTCTTTAACCAAAATACATGACTCAAGAGACAACATTTGAATTGGGACAAATAATGGTTGGAAGAAGCAAGGCCAGCATCAGCATAGTTCAGTTTATTGAAAATAATTGCACTTTGGATTCCTTGGAGTTTGTTGCAGGTTTAGACTGATGCCACCTTGTATGTTAAACTTTCATACTGGCACAATTTAGCTGTCTAAAAGATTATTTTGAATGGCAGATGATAACTGTCACCTAACTATACAAAATTGTGTTAAAGAAAGTCAGGGTCATAACAGTAAGTTATTTAAAATATTATTAGTTAGGGGTGCTTGTCAAATTTTTCATTAGGAAATGCAATGGTTAAATCTAGTAAATATTTTTACAATCCATGTGTTTGTGTGAGGGGAAAATCAAAACTCTTTAAGAAGGTTGGAAAAAGGAACAAAGGCCAGTCAGACAAAGTTTGAAGCTTTCATTTTCTCAAGCATGCAAACACTCAAGAAAACTTTCCTTCACTCATCCCCCATATCAAGCAGTGCAGATATTGCTTATGTCAAACTTCAGATTTCTTTTGGTGTTTAACAAAGCCAAGCAATCAGTGTGCTGTATGCCCACTGTTTTTCAAATCCTACCACCTCCTCAGATATAATTTTTGTTATTCTTTCCAGTATTTTCTTTTATATTGGGACTTCTCTCCATTTGCGCTCAGACTGTCTGTTTTACAGTTTTCTTTTGGAACTGTTTCACCAGTCTCTTGTCCTGTTACAGGAGGGCACCATCATACTTTTGTGCTCTGCCTACCTCCCACAATTTTCCACCAATGATTTCACCCAATTGTAGTGAGAGAATGATAAAGAGAGGCTAAGTGCAGCAAACCAAATGTAACTGGTTAACGTAAGCATTTGGCCAGGAAAGTATATCAGATATATAGGCAATAATTTTCATTAAATAAAATTACATTCAACTAAGTCATCCTCAATAGGGTTTAGATAGATAGATAGATAGATAGATAGATAGATAGATAGATAGATAGATAGATAGATAGATAGATAGATAGATAGATAGATAGATAGATAGATACTTTATTAATCCCAAGGGGAAATTCACATACTCCAGCAGCATACTGATAAAACACAATATTAAATTAAAGAGTGATAAAACAGACAATAACTTTGTATAATGTTAACGTTTACCCCAATCATCAACCCCCAAACCCCCACCCGGGTGGAATTGAAGAGTCACATAGTGTGGGGGAGGAATGATCTCCTCAGTCTGTCAGTGGAGCAGGATATTGACAACAGTCTGTCACTGAAGCTGCTCCTGTGTCTGGAGATGATACTGTTCAGTGGATGCTGTGGATTCTCCATGATTGACAGGAGCCTGCTCAGCGCCCGTCACTCTGCCACTGATGTCAAACTGTCCAGCTCCATGCCTACAATAGAACCTACCTTCCTCACCAGTTTGTCAAGGCGTGAGGCCTTCTTCTTTATGCTGTCTCCCCAGCACACCACCGTCTGATAGAACATCTGCAGCATCTTATTGCAGATATTGAAGGATGCCAGTCTTCTAAGATTTTATGATCACTTGCTTGGTTTTACGCCTAATACGTCTACCATTGTCCACATCCTGGCACTTAGGTTCTCTCATTAATCACAAACGTGAAAATCGGCAGAATTTCTTTTCACCCTTCGTCAATTTTCGTAAGATGTTAAACTCAGTTGGTCAAGTTGCCTTGTCCTGAGACTTTGCGGGATCCCCCCAAAGTTACTGTATATAATGGCAGTATACTGGTACTGTGAGTGCTGTGCAGAGAGGAGGCAGAATCTTTGCGTTTTACCAGTTAATTCTGGGGTTCGTCAGGGGTGTGTTCTAGCTCCTACCCTGTTCAGTGCTTGCATGGACTGGGTGTTGGGCAGGTTAGTTGGGTCCTCCAGCTGTGGGGCATCTGTTGGTGAAGAGAGATTAACTAATCTTGAGTTTGCCAAAGATACTGTGATCATCGAAGAGCCAATGGAGGCTCTGATCCAGGCTCTCGAGAGACTGAGTGAGGAGTCTGAGTGTCCTGGATAAAAATCAAGATCCAGGCCTTTAATGACCTCTTGGGCAAAGCCATCAGCAGTGTCCACTGTCTGTGGACAGAATGTCGAACTTGTTAAAAGGTTTACTTACCTTGGCAGCAACATTCATGTCTCTGGTGACTCTTCCTATGAAGTCAGTAGACAGATTGGGAGAGCATGGGGGGTCATGAGGTTGCTGGAAGGAGGTGTGTGGCACTCTCGATATCTTTGCAAAAGGACAAAGGTCCAAGTCTTTACTAGAGTTTTTACCAGACCATAAGTCCTGATTCTTCTTGTTTTGCTATATGGTTGCAAGACATGGACACTATCCAGTGACCTGAGACAAAGACTGGACAACTTCATTACTGTGTATCTTCAGAAAATCCTTGGGTACTACTGGTTTGACTTTGTATCAAACGAGTGGTTGCACACAGAGGCCTGAATTAGGCACATTTTCTACATTGTGAGGGAGCGTCAGTTACATCACTACTGCCATGTGGCTCGATTCCCAGAATGCGATCTGGCTCACAGGATCCTGATTATTGAGGACCCCAGCGGCTGAACCAGCCCAAAAGGGGACCCCTTTGTAACACCCGCTTGTGGCAGACAGATAGATATTTCCAGGGGGTGGGACTAGACCGCATGTCTGCTTGGGGGTTGCCAACTGGGATCCCAACCTGTTTCATTGGGCGGTGGGTGGAACAACATGCAATACCAGTGCATGCTTCCCAACCTGACCTGACCTGTGTTCCACTTCAGTGCAAGCCAGAGATCACAAATTAATGAGGCAGATAGCTGAGAAAAAACCTCAAGTTTCTAAACATTCTCCAGGCCTTGAGTGCACCTTCTGTCCTTTCCCCTTGGAGTTCAAAACCCATGTTGAACAGACTTGACTTACCTTAACCCAGAGAGGGCAATGAATGTAATCTCTTGATAATTGGAACACTCCACGTTTTCACTTTTTGAAAATGGGGACCACCATTCCTGTCTGTTACTCTCAAGACATTTTCTCTGCAACACTGAAAGGAAACTGAAAACCAACACACCCTACAACATCCACAGTTTTTAACATTTTCAGTCAGATCTCATTTATTCCTACATCTGTACCACTGCTGAACTTTCTAATCATCACAGCAACCTCATTGACTAAAATGGACCTGACCCTGACCAGCATCAGTCACCTCCTATTATGAGGAGAGCACATCAACTTCAGGAGTCAGGAGTTTCTCAAAGTTCTTCTTACATCTCTTGATAATGCCCCTATTTTAGAATGCTTCCCCACTTTTCCTGAAAACAGCATGAGTGACATCTTGCCTACCCCCTTCTGAACTGTCCAATGGATTTACAAAAATTTTTAGATTCCATTCAAAAATCTTTCCCAATGTCTTTAACAGACTCATTTAACAGGTTTTGGGCACTACTCTATCTGCTATTAATTGGCTTGACAATCAGTGAAATCTGAAAACCTCCAACTTCAGTCTGAACAGAAGGCATTTTTCTTCAGGTTTATAACTTCCCCATTGTCTGCCAACACATCTACCATGACAAGCATCAATAACACGTTAAGCACTGTTATTTGCAACTCTCTTTTCTAAGAAACAGGGTACATTTATATTTCATGCCCTTGACCATGTTCTAGCTGCAAGAGCAGCTCTTCTGGAAGTGAAAGTTATATTCATTCCAAATAGTGGCATCCATTAGCTGTTCCCAGCACACCCTCACTACCCATTTGGGCCTTCCAGTTCTGTCCAGCAGATGCTATTCCATTATCATCAAGGTGACCATCAAGTCACATACAGCTAAGCACGTCTTTTTACACGAGTGTTGATCATTGATTTTTGGCTAAGGGTGGTCTAGTAACAAGTACATCTATAAGATACATTATGTTAAAACATGGTATTTTGTTAAGTACATGCCATGGCTAGTGCAGTAATACATTAATAATTCACTGCTCAGATTTAGATACAGATAAAACAATCTTTTATTCTCATTGACATTAGTCTTTACCAAATTTCTCATATTAACAACATCAAATGTCAAAAATCTTGGAAAGAGTAAATGTTATTAAAAAGAAATTCTGGGTAAATAAGTTCATTTCCTCTTAGTTACTCCAAGTTAGAGAGCCTGCAAAAATCCAAGTATTTCTCTGTACTTGAAGATCCTGTATGTTGAAAATGGGAAGTCTAAAGGCATCTGAAGTTTAAGGTGCCAGCAACTAGGACAGTTTATTCCATTCTAAATAGAGGCACAGAGTAAGCTACTATAATGCTACATAATATTTAATTAGCAGCAGTCTTGAAAAAGAAGAGAACATAAACAGTTTCATTCGATAACCTGTAAAAAAGAAGTCTATTGAGTATCTATCAATTATGCTGCCTTTAACCAAGGAACATTGTTTTCTGGAGGACTACATTATGAGAAAATACCAGGTAAATTAACACAACAAGATAAAGGCTGTAGAATTTGAGGTGTAGGTTAGAACATTAGAACACTCTAGATGAGAACAGGCCATTCAGCCCATCAAAGCTCGCCAGTCCTATCCACTTATTTCTTCCAAAAAAACATCAAGTCAAGTTTTGAAAGTTCCCAACGTCTTACTGTCTACCACACTACTTGGTAGCTTATTCCAAATGTCTATCGTTCTTTGTGTAAAGAAAAACTTCCTAATGATTGTGCGAAATTTACCCTTAACAAGCTTCCAACTGTGTTCCAGTGTTCTTGATGAACTCATTTTAAAGTCGCCATCTCAATCCACTGTACTAGTTCCCTTCATAATTTTAAACACTTCAATCATGTCACCTCTTAATCTTCTTTTGCTTAAACTGTAAAGGCTCAGCTCTTTTAATCTTTCCTCATAATTCATCCAATGTAACTCTGGAATCAGCCTAGTCGCTCTTCTCTGGACCTTTTCTAGTGCTGCTATGTCATTTTTGTAGCCTGAAGACCAAAACTGCACACAGTACTCAAGATGAGGCCTCACCAGTGCATTATAAAGGTTGAGCATAACCTCCTTGGACTTGTACTCCACACATCGTGTTACATAACCTAACATTCTGTTAGCCTTCTTAATGGCTTCTGAACACTTTCTGGAAGTCAATAGCTTAGAGTCCACTATGACTCCTAAATCCTTCTCATAAGGTGTACTCTCGATTTTCCGACCGCCCATTGTGTATTCAAACCTAACATTTTTACATCCTATGTGTAATACTTTACATTTACTGACATTAAATTTCATCTGCCACAAATCTGCTCAAGCCTGTATGCTATCCAAGTCCTTCTGCAATGATATAACGGATTCCAAATTATCTGCTAATCCACCTATCTTGCTATCATCTGCAAACTTAACCAGCTTGTTACTTATATTCCTATCTAAATCATTTATATATAAAATTGAAATAAACTTCTAGGTCAGTGTTGTTAAAAAAAAGCCACTTCTGCCACAACGAATGTAGATGCTGACAGAGGCTGACAAGTAAAAGGAATGGAAGTGAGGCAAAGGAGATAAAAATCATTGGATGGGGTTAAGAAGAGCAAAAATATTAGTGTGGTGTGAACAGCAAAAGACTCTAAGATTGTAAATAATTTATGTGTGCGAGTATACGTTGTCACAAATGTGCACATCTGCAGGGCTCTGCTGAGGTAAGCAATTCCACCCTGGGATGAGAGGTGCAGCTGTCACTAATTATTGCCCTCCAACCCAGCTACAAAGGGCAAGCATTGGATGATCCCTGACCACACCCTGCTACAGGCTCAGGAAACCCCGCCTCTCCTGGGACAATTATTATACTGTATATTGGACCTGCTGACCAGAAGGAGACATTCATTTAAGGTCCTGACAGAGAGGGGGACAAAGCTCCCCTCCACAGCCTAACTTAAGCTTAAAAAAAAGAGTTCGGATGTGGCTGTAATTTTATTTATTTTGTGTGAATTCAAATGGGATTGCCAGGCTGGTACCCTAATCCTTGAACCCTTGTCCATTCTTGACCACATGTTAATAGAGACGATTTCATAAATTACTTAGGCTGATGATGTAATTTAATGCTAGGAGCACTGTGCTCCAGTGCCCAAATTCCCATTGTTTGAACAAATTCCATTCTCCTCCTGGGCAGTCACTGTGAGCGCCAGCATCCCTTGATTTTCAAACTAAGCTCTGCCTTCAATGTATGTGGGTTTAACTTTAAACACTTTCCTTCTGGAGACCATGCATAGATATTATTTCACAGAGTAACGCAATGTTCATTTTGTTTTAAAAGGTGCATAATGTAAAACATGGCTGGACATGACAACACTCCAGAATACAGGGTACAGAAAAGCAGCTGCACTAGAATACAATATATTTAAACAACTCTTGCACATTTTATTCCTGAAACTTTCTATTTCTGCGGGCTCTAGGACCATATTTTTTTCTAAGGAGATGGTCCAGCCACCAGTTCATTGAGTCATCCATGTTCTGAACCCATTGTCAGCCTTGCCAAAGTGAACAATGTGTGTGTAAGAAAGAATGCATGAAGCACTGCTATACATAAATGAATGTCACATTTACATTGTTATTAGTTAAGTCTATGCATTATTTTCTTTTTAGAGATAACTGAAATATATACTTCTGTTCACCTGCTGCTAGTAAAGAAATGAGAAATATGGACTGAATTGTTTCCTCCAATTTCAAAAGTGTTAAATGATTTATATATTTACTTTAGCTAAATTGCTATTAATAAAGCTTGAACAACAAAAAATAAATTCTAAACACAATAAGGCCAGTGGAACAATAATAATAAAGGCAATGAAATTATTATCCTTTGGGTGGTAAATAATACCTCATTTTTTCCTATACATAATTCCTGTCCCGGAAATTTTCAAGTCAAAGCCTTGGAGACATGCGGTAGATTCATAAATGTATAAATGAATTTGAATTATTGAAGATGATAAATAGATGATACCTAATTTGTGAAGTACCTGTGAGTAACAGATTAGGTAAAAGTCGCAGTTGTTTAATCCAGACACTTAAAAAATTATCTGAAGGCAAAATTAAGCTTGTTGCTAAACAAAGTAATATGCATCTTTTCATTTCACATTCTGATTTCTTCATCAGTAATAAAAGGTTACAAATCCTTTGAGGAAAAAGTAAGCCTTTCCTTTACGTCAAGCCTCAAGTTAATGTTCCAGTTCATGTCGATGTGATAAGTCATATCCACTTTTTTAAATGGTTTAATTATTTTCCAGTTTTGCTGCCTTCTTTACTACATCCCCTTAGTCCCAAGGCACCTTTGTAAAGTATTTCCTGTAATCAACTGTCCGCTACCATCAGTGCTTTTATTTACTGTACATTATAGAGCTACATCAAAAATGACCCAAGGCAATCTTTTTGTAACTTAATTGCCCTGCAAGTTTCTCTCCTACTGTTATTTGAAACTCTTTTATCCCATGTTTCTCTATTCATGCTCCTGGAGAACAGCTCATTGACTTTAACACTCCCCATCATAACTGCATCATTTCACTGATCACTCTAAGACGTGAAGTATCCATCCTTCAAAAGGGAAAATGTCCTTCTCTCAGCCACATTAAAGCAGCCTTGTCTGTTCCTGGTAGCCTTTTAATGATTGATAGAACATCACAGTCATGGGCATTGTAGTGTTGGGAAAAAAGGGTGATGATTACCCAGGGCCTACTGGGAGAGACCCCGATGCCTAAAATGAAATGTTTCCCTTCGAGAGGAAGACTGCTTATGTATAGGAACCAGAGTTCTGTGTTACACCCCTGATCACAGTACAAAAGGAAATGACTCTGTATGTTAAGTATTAACACCCAGGTCCCCCTGGATATTTTCACACTTACTGTTAACAATTTGTAAAATTCATTTATCCAGCTATTTTCAAACCCGCTTAATTCAATTTAGGGTTGCACATGGCTAGAATCCATTATGTCGCATCAGGCTGTGTTATGGTGTGCATTTGGTTTAATTTTTTTTTTTTTTTTTACTTTTCCACTATATTTTTCAGATTTTTTCAAACCCAATTAGGCTTTTGAAGTATGTGCATTTCAGTTTTGACAAAATTGTAAAATGTAATTAAAGTATTTGTTTATTCATTTATTTATTTTGTGCCAGTTCCTTATACTTCTAGTATGGGTGCTGCTATTTTGTGAAACAGTTGCTACGTGATTGCTAAGTATTTGTGCTGGGAGGTCACAACCTGTGGTGTCAACAGTGCAACAGGTTCAGGTTTGACAAGATGCACTTCCCGCTATCTGAGATTGCGGATAATTGTCTTAAGACTTTGCATACAAATTTCTTCTGTCTATTTTTGCCTGGTAAAATAAGTTCTGACTTCAATTAAGGGCTTTGTATTGGTTTTCATAACAGTGCCTGTGATCTTCTTTTACAGACCTGTGTTTGTGGGTTTTTTTTTGACACCTCCTGGCCCCATCCTATTTAAATCTGCCCACTTCTAGTTCAAAAAGTAATGAGGTGGGTAGTTCTTCAGATCGCAGACAAAAAAAGACTCTCATCAACCAGACTCTCACCTTTTAACATCCACTCACTCACTCATCACCCCTGGTTAATATTCTAAAAAATGTAGGATTGTCCAATCAACACAATAGTGTTCTGCCAGAGTGGAAAAGGCAGAAGAGGAAAAACAATTTACTTTAAATACCAAATAACAAAAAAACACCTAGCATTTCTGCTGAGTCACACCATAAGCAAGTCCATCTGATTTTTTAAACACAAACTTCTTTAATCCAAAAAGAAAAATGCCAAAAAAAAAGATCAGGAGATGGACAAACTCAAAATGATTCACACAGAGGTTGCAGGTAGACTTTCAAAATACACAAAAGACAAAATTTCTAAATCAAGGTCAAAAGTCCTACCACCAAGGAGATCCTGAAAAAATACTGAAAAAAAGAAAATCTCTTATAAAGTTTCAAGGACATATCTCCAATCTCAGATGGCTAGGAAATGCCTGGGGTTGAACTTTCACTCATCACAGCAGTGACTTCACACATCATGCACTTCCAGTCAATTTCTCAGAGGCTGCAAAATGGTGGCACCCTTTGGAAAAAAGATATAAAAGAACATTAACTGCATTAAACAAATTCTTAAACCAAAACCCCTTCTGCTGGTTTCAGCATACTTCAGATCCAATCCTGGGGATGAAAAAGACCAGAAGAACATAATATTGATATCACAAAAAGAATTGCAATGAACTCCATTCACATCAAGATACCTTTAACTTAAAATAATACTAAGAAGAAAAATCACGATAATACTGTAAGAAACTGTTACAATGTGTACTCACAGTCAGTCATATGGGACCAGTTTAGAGACAATAAAGAACCTCTGTGGTGAACAGCTAGGGCTCATGCCCGGCCAGGATGCCCCTTCTGTATATGTTCTGGGGGAGCAAGCATGGGCTACACAGTCCCTCCCCCGGACCACTTGGTGGCAGCCCCCCCATCTTCCATGGAAGATGGAATTTTCCACAGCCCTTTTGGGAACTGGGGTGGCCAACAGGAGGTGCTGCAGGGGTTCCTGGGCCATAGTTCATCCACACCCGGAGGTGCAATCAAAGGCAGGTGGTCAAGCACCTGAAGCACTTCCAGGTGAGCTATAAAAGGAGCCAGCAGCCACCACTCTGGGAGCCAGAGTTGGGAAGAGGAGGAGGACAATGCTTGACGGGAGGAGTGATAGTAAAGAGAAGTGTGTTTTTGCTTTGGTGTATTTACTTTGTGTTTGTGGGACTGTGTTGTGCCTGAGGGGCACGAGGAAGACATGGCCCCCAGGTGAAGAAAAAATAAAAGATTTATTTATTTTACGTGTGCCTCCGGTGTCAGTCTGTGTCGGGTTGGTGCTCATATAGCACCTTGTTACACCTCACATGTTTGGACTGTGGGTGGAAAAATGTGTGAACTCCATACAGACGACTGTTATGACTTTCCTGTGTGCAGAAGGAAAAAAGAGAATGCACTCCTCAAAAATTATACAAGGATTTCAGCTTATTTATGAAATCCAATCATCTTTTAATCAGAAAGTGCCTAAATAAATAAAAGCATCTATTTTGAAAAGAACAAGAAGACACTAAGTAATAAACATAATAACTATTTTTAACAGTAATAAACACTTCTGTGATCCAAAGTTTCATAAAAGAACAAACTTAAATTTAAACACCTTAAACTTGACATTGGTGAGGACCCTGTTGCTGTCTAAATTACAAATTAAGGTAAAACTCCCAAAGCAAACACATTTCTATAAATTTCAAAAATCTGAATCCCAGTTAAATTAAATGAGGAAAGAACCCCCAGATCAAAAGGCTTTTACTAGCCTATAACTCTTTATAATAGACAAAACCAACCAACCATTTTCTAACCCACTGAATCCGAATACAGGGTCACAGAGGTCTGCTGGAGCCAATCCCAGGGCACAAGGCAGGAACCAATCCCGGGCAGGGTGCCAACCCACTGCAGGACACACACAAACACACACTAGGGCCAATTTAGAATCGCCAATCCACCTAACCTGCATGTCTTTGGAATGTGGGAGGAAACTGGAGCGCCCGGAGGAAACCCATGCAAACACGGGGAGAACATGCAAACTCCATGCAGGGAGGACCCGAGAAGCGAACCCGGGTCTCCTAACTGTGAGGCAGCAGCACTACCACTGCCCCACTGTGCCGCCCAATAGACAAAACCAGATACACTTTATCCATAACAAAATATTTTGCCTTAACTCAGATACTCAGTCCCCTGGCAATTAGACTGGGGCTCAAGGTGGGTTTAAATAGGGCAGCCTCAAGTGACTTCCATAATGCCAGCACACTTGCTCCACATACTAAGGTGCAAAAAAAAATCTGTATAATTAGGCAATAAAATTCACAAAATAAGGTCAAAACTAATATAATACAATTGACTAAAAGGCAGACTATTACTGATAATTAAATTGCAAGAAAGCAATAAGCTTAATCACAAACTGGAAAGCAAAGCTGGAAAAGAGATTACACATGGAAAATTAAACAAAACAAATGCCATGAATGAAGTCTCAGTGGGATCCTCAAAACAGTTACCAAGCCAGGGTCTGATTCCAATCCAATATGAGCTACTACTGTGCCACCTAATACAAAAAAAAAAAAGTCTCATATTTACATTTTTCACTGCTGTTCAACCTGAAAACAAAGTAAATTTAGAACTCTACAGATCATTCGAAATTAAACATAGTGGATTCTATAGTAGACCTTTAATATGCATTTGTAAGCATTAAGTTCTTTGGGCCCATGTGAATCAGTAAAAATGTTTTTTTTTATTTCATTGATTTTATTAAAATCAAATAACTTTCCATACACATAACTCAAGTATTACAAAAAAAGGGGATTTGAAACAAATCAACCCCCACCCCTGAGAAAGAGAGCTAGACCAGCAGTGTAAAACTTTATGGTAGTAAAGATATATGAACAGATAAATTAATAAATGAATAAAGATAAAAAGAGTAAAAGAAGGGGAGACAATCTGTTTCCTCAATTAAAATGATTATTCTAAAATGTTATTGATTAGATCCTGCCCGGTTTTGAAAATTGCACAGATCCTCTAAGTGTGAATTTGATTTTTTCCAGTTTCAAATAGTATATAACATCAGTTACCCACTGACTTAGAATAGCTGAGTTAGGATTCTTCCATTTGAGCAAGATAAGTCTACGTACCAGTAGACTAATTCTAAATTCGAAATAATTCTAAAAGTCTGTTTTTCACTTTTGCTCTTCAAATAACACTTCCATTTATTAAGGAATATCATTAAGAATGAGCTTTTCTCATCACCAATTTAAACTAGTGATACCAGCTGAGCAAAGCAACAAGCCTATATACTGCTGAGATATCATTAAAGGGGACACAGTTCTCTCCACTTGTAAGCCTTGCCAACAATGTTTGCATCATCATCATGTCATCGTCATTTTTCTTCCACTTTACCAGGTGAAGGTCACAGTAGGGAAATGTTGAGCTGAGTTGAACAGGTCTCACTATCCCCAGCAACTTCCTCCAGGGTTACTTGGGGAATGCCGAGAGACTCTCAGTGGGACGGTTTTCTCCCAGAGGGCTGTGGCTTTTACACTTTCTATAGGAGGCGCCAAGGAAGCATCCTAACTACATGACCAGACTGCCTCAAGTGGTTCCTCTCAATCAAAAGAAGCAGGACTACTTTGACATCCTCCCATATTGACAAACCTCTTGCCCTGTCTCAAATTGAGTCGAACTCAGTTACCTGGATCATTATTTGGGTTTGGGTATGGCTCTTGAGGTCCACTCTTCAGTTCACATGTTACAGACTAAAAATGGTCTCTTTACTGTATTTTAATGGTGGTATAGGGAATTGACAGTATGTTTTATATAATTATAGGAGAAAATGTTAGCAAAGAACGACTAACGCAATGCACTGCTTTTATAATGGATTAACGGGAACATTGACAAATGACAATTGCTTGAACTCTTGCTCTATAGTCATGGCCAAAAGTTTTGAGAATGACACAAATATTAATTTTCACAAAGTTTGCTGCCTCAGTTTTTATGATGGCAATTTGCATATAGTCCAGAATGTTATGAAGAGTGATGAGATGGATTGCAATTACAGTAATCCCTCCTCGATCGCGGGGTTGCGTTCCAGAACCCCCCGCGATAGGTGAAAATCCGCGAAGTAGAAACCATATGTTTGTATGGTTATTTTTATATATTTTAAGCCCTTAGAAACTCTCCCACACTGTTTATAAATATTCTCTGCACAATTATACAGTAAACCCTCGTTTATTGCGGTTAATCTGCTCCAGACAGATAAATGAATTTCTACGAAGTAGGATTCTTTATTTTTAAATCTAATATTTTCACAGTTAGAGCATAGAAAACCTGTTTACAACCTTCTAACATTATTAGAGCCCTCTAGACATGAAATAACACCCTTTAGTCAAAAGTTTAAACTGTGCTCCATAACAAGACAAAGATGACCGTTCTTTCTCACAATTAAAAGAATGCAAACATATCTTCCTCTTCAAAGGAGTGCGCGCATCAGGAGCAGAGAATGTCAGAGAGAGAGATAGAGACAGAGAGAGAGAAAAGCAAACAATCAAAAATCAATACGTGCTGTTGGGCTTTTAAGTATGGGAAGCACCGCGATAAAGCGGCCGCAATGAAGGGATCAATGTGAAGGTAGTCATTCAGCATTTTTTACAGGCGCGTCCGTATCTTCTAAGCAAACAGCCTCTGTGCAAACAGCCCCTCTGCTCACACCCCGTCCGTCAGGAGCAGAGAATGTCAGAGAGAGTGAGAGAGACAGAGAAAAGCAAACAATCAAAAATCAATATGGGCTGTTAGAGCTTTGAAGTGTGCGAAGCACCGCGAGGGAAGCATAGTTTTATTTAATACGTAATACGTGCTCTGATTGGGTAGCTTCTCAGCCATCGGCCAATAGCGTCCCTTGTATGAAATCAACTGGGCAAACAAACTGAGTAAGCATGTACTATAAATTAAAAGACACATTGTCCGCAGAAATCCGCGAACCAGCGAAAAATCCGTGATATATATTTAGATATGCTTACATTTAAAATCCGCAATGGAGTGAAGCCGCAAAAGTCAAAGCACGATATAGCGAGGGATCACTGTAATTGCAAAGTTCCTCTTTGTCATGAAAATGAACTTAATCCCGAAAAACTTATTTCCACTGCTGTTGTGAAGAAGGCTTCAGGCATCCAAGAAAGTCCAGCAAGCTCCAGGACTTTCTCCTAAAATTAATTCAGTTGCGGGATCGGGGCACCACCTGTGCAGAGCTTGCTTAGGAATGGCAGCAGGCAGGTGTAAGTGCTTCTACACGCGCAGTGAGGCAAAGACTTTTGGAAGATGGCCTGCTGTCAAGAAAGGCAGCAAAGAAGCCACCAAGAAAAACATCAGGGACAGACTGATATTCTGCAAAAGGTACAGGGATTGGATTGCTGAGGACTGGGGTGAAGTCATTTTCTTTGTTTAATCTCCTTTCTGATTGTTTGGGGCATCTGGAAAAAAGATTGTCGGGTGAAGAAAAGGTGAGCGCTATGATCAGTCTCGTGTCATGCCAACAGTAAAGCATCCTGAGACCATTCATGTGTGGGGTTGCTTCTCAGCGAAGGGAGCGGGCTCACTCACAATTTTGCCTAAGAACACAGCCATGAATAAAGAATGGCACCAAAACATCCTCCGAGAACAGCTTCTCCCAACCATCCAAGAATAGTTTGGTGACAAACGATGCCTTTTCCAGCATGATGGAGTACCGTGCCCTGAAGCAAAAATGATAACTAAAATAGAAAACATTGAAATATTGGGTCCATGGTCTGGAAACTCTTCAGATGTTAATCCCATTGAGAACTTGTGGTCAATCCTCAAGAGGTGGATGGACAAACAAAAACCCATAAATTCTGACAAACTCCAAGCATTGATTATGCAAGAATGGCCTGCCATCAGTCAGGATTTGGTCCAGAAGTTGATAGACAGCAAGCCAAGGTGAATTGCAGAGGTCTTGAAAAAGAAGGGCCAGCACTGTAAATATGGACTGTTTGCATAAACTTAATGTAATTGTCAATAAAAGCCTTTGAACCTTACGAAATGCAACGTAATTATACTTCAGTATACAATAGAAACATCTCACAAAAAGATCTAAAAACACTGAAGCAGCAAACTTTGTGAAAACCAATACTTGTATCATTCTCAAAACATTTGGCCATAACTTGTTCAACAATTCTAGGACATTATATTAAAAGTTAAGATGGCACCAACATAAAAATTACACAACTGTGAAGGAAGCAATACATGAAACTCAAAGGCAAAAACAAATAACCAAGCAAAAATTCCACAAACCAGAAAACTAGATGAAATGTTCAAACCATCAACAAGACTTAGTAATTCAAAAAAGGTAGAAAGGGGACCTGAACAACAATTCACAAACTCCAGCAGCAGCATAATGATAAAAAACAATATTAAATTAAAAAGTGATAAAAATGCAGGTATAACAGACAATAAATTTGTATAATGTTAACGTTTACCCCCCCGGGTGGAACTGAAGAGTCGCATAGTGTATGGGAGGAACGATCTCCTCAGTCTGTCAGTGGAGCAGGACAGTGACAGCAGTCTGTTGCTAAAGCTGCTCCTCTGCCTGGAGATGATCCTGTTCAGTGGATGCAGTGGATTCTCAATGATTGACAGGAGCCTGCTCAGCGCCCGTCGCTCTGCCACGGATGTCAAACTGTCCAGCTCCATGCCAACAATAGAGCCTGCCTTCCTCACCAGTTTGTCCAGGCATGAGGCGTCCTTCTTCTTTATGCTGCCTCCCCAGCACACCACCGTGTAGAAGATGGCACTCGCCACAACCATCTGATAGAACATCTGCAGCATCTTATTGCAGATGTTGAAGGACGCCAGTCTTCTAAGGAAGTGTAGTCGGCTCTGTCCTCACATGCACAGAGCATCAGTATTGGCAGTCCAGTCCAATTTATCATCCATCTGCACTCCCAGGTATTTATATGTCTGCACCCTCTGCACACAGTCGCCTCTGATAATAATGCGGTCCAGGTCCATATATATATGATAAATTTGGAAAAAATGCGTTTCTGTGCACCTAATGCAAGCTTCCTCATTCATAATATATTATTGTAAATAAAAATTATTTGTTGGTTCACTTAAATTTTGAAAAGCTACATTACAATCTCAGACCCCCTTAACCCAATCCAGTCAATGGGGTCAGAGCACCACTGGGCACAAGACAGGAAACACTCTGGGGAGTTCCAGTCCAGTGCAGGGCCAATTCACACATCCATTCACGAAGGGCCAGTTTGGAATGACCAGTTAACCAAACCAGCACCTGTCTGGGGATGTGGCGGAAAAAAACCCACCTGGTCACTGAGGAAATATACAAACTCCACACAGACGTAGACTGGGCACAGGACCTGAATCCAAGAAACTGCGTCTGTGAAGCAAAGGCAGTAATTACTGCACTACCATGCCACCTATGTTTAAAAGTCCACACTAAAAATAGACAATCCAGTATCTAGCTAATAAGACAGGCTTGCGAATGAATAGAAGCAGGAATAATTCAATCTGATTTAGTCATGTTGGGGTGTTCATAATGAATTACAATTTGATGCAATTTTATCATAAATAAATTATCCATTCAGCTGTCCATTTTCAAACCCGGTCATAAATAGATCTGAGTTCACCATTTGACACAGCAACACCACGGCTGATTGTGGTGAATATTGAAAAAAATTACTGCTAGCTTCAGCAGTAGATGAATGTCATGCTAAACTAAACAGATCTTTAATTTAAATGTGAAGACTAATGAGGCTTTGTTAGCATTAGTCAGTAGGTTGTTGCAATTTGGGTATCTAATTTCTGAATGTTCTAAGTCTTTTATCAATTTTACTTATCCTTGCAATTTTAGTTGTCAATATTAATATTTTAAGTTCAGCAGTGTGGTTAGGGCTAAAGTATTTAAAACTCTGTATGTGAAAAGCAAGATTTTAAAATCGCCACTAAACTTTACTGAAAGCCAGTGAACTGATTAAATGCTGGACTTACAGAGCCTTCAGAAAGCACAGCCTTATGCTAAAATCATTTATATTATTGTTTTCCCTCTTCAGGCATCACTCAATACCCCAGAATGACAAAGAAAAATAAGATATTAGGCATTTTTGCAAATTTATTAAAAATAAAAAACTGAAATATCTCATTGAAACAAGTATTTTGACCCTTTACTCAGTACTTCGTTAAAGACACCTTTGGCAGCCATTATGGCCCGGAATGATTTGGGTATGACTCGACAATTTTCATATACCTGGATTTGGGGGTTTTGTGCCATTCTTCTTTTCAGATCCTCTCAAGCTCTGTCAGCGTGGTTGTAAATCATTGGTGGACAGTGTGGCAGGTGGCTGGGTGTGGTCACCAATCAGCCACCTACTTAAGGGGCCGCCGCCCGGCAATCAAGGCTGGAGTCGGATGAGGAGGAGGACGAGGTCGTGGCAGAGGAGGCGAGGAGAGGCCCGATTGTGTTGTGGGACAAGAAAGTGGCTAGTGAGAGCCTGGACTTGGGAAGACAGTGGCTGTTGGGAGCCTAGACTTCGGGGGGGTTTGGTGGCGGTGCACTTGGATTTTATATTCTTTGTAAATAGTGTAAATAAACGTGTGATGGATAAAACGGTGTCCGCCTGTGTGTGTCCGGGCCGCTATACTTCACAACAGCTATTAACATGTCTCTCCAGAGATATTAGCCTCTGGATGGGCCACTTAATAGCAGTCACAGAGTTGACCCTCAGCCACTCCTGTCGTGTTTTTGCTTTTTTCCTAAGGGTCATTGTCCTATTGGAAGGTGAATCTTTGAACCAGTCAGATGTACAGAACACTCTGTAACAGGTTGTCATTGAGGATAGTTCAGTAGTTTGATCCATTCAGCTTTCCAGTCTCGCAGAACCTGCTGCTCTGAAACACCCCCAGAGCATGATGCTGCCATCACCATGCTTCACTGTTGGAATGGTATTGCACAGATGATGAGCAGTGCTTGGTTTCTTCCAGATGTGAAGCTTAGAATTTAGGCCAAACAGTTCAATCAGGATTCATCAGATCAGAGAATCTTGTTTCTCATAGCCTGAGAGTCCTTTAGGTGCCATTCTGCAAACTCCAAGCAAGCTTTCATGTGTCTCTGGCCACTCTGCCATAAAGCCCAGATTAGTGTAGTGTAGCAGTGGTGGTTGTCCTCCTGGAAGTTTTTCCTGTCTCCACACAGATTCTCCAGAGCTAAACCAAAGTGAACATTTACCTCTATTACCATGGCCCTTCTCCCCTTGTGAAATGAATAGACCTTGACACCAAAAGGAGGTTTGGGGCAGCCATCCGTATACTTGAATAAGGCTGCAAATATGAAGATATGGTAACACAGAAGTGTACAGGTTGAGTCCAACAACAGGACTGAGTACAAATGGAGGATGACTGGCTTTTAAAACAGGTTGGCGGAAGTGATATCATCTGGGAGTGGAACTGGAAGTGACGTTCTTGGGGCCCGGAACGGGAAGTGACGTCATCAGGACGGAACTGGAAATGACATTTTTGGAATCAGGCAGAATTTCCCCTGCTTTGTCTGCAGAGATAGAAGAAAAAGGTTTATTACACCCCGCCACCCCCTGGTCTGATGTGGAATTAACTTCTTTTGGTCCTTCTACCTGGCTCCCATGCTCACGTGTGTGACACCCTCAGTTGTTCTGTTTAAAAAATATGGGGGCCACTGCGCTCTTGGGAACCTTAAATGGTGGAGGAAATTTTTGTAGCCTTGCTTAGGTCTCTCGACACAATCATGTTGTCAAGTTTTGCAGGCGATTCATATAACATAGCTTTTTTTTAGCTCAGACATACATTATTAACTGCGGGACCTTCTATAGACAGGTGTGTGCCTTTCCTAAGCATTTACAATTAATAGAATTGACCACAGGTGGACTTCAAACAAGGTGCAGAAACATCTCAAAAATTATCAACAGAACAGGGTGCACCTCTGCCAAATTTTAAAGGGCATGAATACTTGTATCAATGTGATATTTCAGTTTTTTATTTTCCATAAATTTGAAAAAAATCCTAAAATCAAGTTTTCATTTTTCATTCTGCAGTACTGAGTGCTGCTTGATTAGACAAAAAATGAACAACACTACAACATAACAAAATGTGTAAAAAATTAAGGGGTCTGATTGCTTTCTGAAGGCAATGTACATTATTCAAATTCTTCCTCCTTGTTAAGATCCCCACTGCCACATCTTCTATTAACTTTAGAACAGCAATTGATCGACTTAAACTGCCTTACAGCAGAACTAGTATGTCGAACTCCTCCAGCTTTCGGCAACATTTTATTTGTAAGTTGGATAAATCAGGTTCAGATAGTGCAGGAATGTGAATGACAGATAATTCCTACATTTTGGAAGGATCCATCTCAAATACAAGCCTTTGAGTTGAAAGTATACAGTATTGCTTTACTATTTACAGAACTACCACCCACTACAAGAACAGGTTTTTTTTAAGATAAATAATTGTCACTCATCTATTGTTTCATGTCAATAAAACAGTTAATTAATGATGTAATTGCAGAAGTCTCATTTAATTTAAATAGAATATGCTGCTGAGTGTCATTGGCATATAAATGAAAGTTGATATTGGGCTTCCCAATATTGTTTCCTAATTGGCTGGTTGTGTTCAACAGCTGCATAAACAAAAGAATCACAGGAAAGCCATTCAGTCAGCTTGACAGAACTGGACTGCTTTCAGAGACACACACAGTGCTGGGTAGTATGGAGAGTTGCCTTCCATGAAGATGAGCCTACTTCAGGAATTCAGTTCAATATACAGGATAGTCTGTAGTGACAGCAGTGGCTTTTTGGCATGAACATTCTGGTGGAGTGACATGGACCTGGTAGAGAAATGCTTTTAGAAAGGCTAGAGCCATCCTGAGAAGCCATGCAAAGGAAGTGTATGTGTTGTGGAAACCTGGGGCGCATACAGCCACTCAACACAGACAGGCAGAGACACAAGTGCAGCACACAACACACTTTTTATTAAGAGCTGGGGAGTGCTTTTTCCTTGCTCTCCATAGCACAGCCCAGTAGAAAGCACCATAGTACAGTTCTGTTCATCTCTCTCACTCTCTTTTTCCGCCTCCACTCCTTTTTCTGGGTAAGCTTCGTCCACCTCCTCCCGACTGTGGTTCCCTGAGTAGTGGCGGCTGGCTCTTTTTATATGGTAAAATTTTACCTATTGGTTGAAAAGTTAATTTGACTCTTTTATTAACATTTGTACATATTTAGTATAATAACACAAAATATACTTGACCATTGAAATTTGTGCGATTGATGTTCCTGTTATCGACATTCCATTTTTCTGACAGAGAAGTACTTTAAGCTTATAACAAAAAGGGAGCAAGGCCCTTAACCTGCAATTGCTGAGTGCTTTGAGTAGTGAGAAAAGTGCTATATAAATGCAAAGAATTATTATTAAAGAATTCTTATTTTTTTTATTCATCTTGTTCATTATTCACTAATTTTTAGGTAAATTTGTTTTAATTAATTTGAAAACTTTTCTGAGAACAAGTGTTTTCAATTTATTGGTCATTGAGTGTAGACTGAGGGCCAAAAATTGCAAATTTATCCATTTAAAATTAATTCTACAAAACAATAAAGTGTGTAGAAGGTAAAAGAGTCTGAATACTTTCCAAATCAACTGTATATCTTTATGTGTATGCATGATGGGAATACTAATCCACAAAGCTGTAGTTACAGTTTACCTATGAACTTTTTACAGTGCTCTGAGCCTGCATTCAGTGAAGAGCACTATGCAATAATAAATTGAATTGTTTTTTACATGGTGTCACACATGTGTGCCTTGGGGACAGCTGGTGGTGGTAATACCTTACCAATCCACAAGATGGTGCTGTTTTCTTCCTGCTTCTACAGAAAACTACCTCTGATGTCACTTCCAGTGTCAGTCTCCCTGGACCCACCTCTTCCTGCCTGGCCTGGTCTTAACTGAAAGTGTCTCCATTTTGGAGCAGTCACTTTGAGACTCATGTCTGTGAAGACATCTTTTCTCTTTCCTCAACATGTTAATACAATGTGTTTGTTTTCAGTTATACAGGGATTGCCCCTAATTCTTTATATGTGTTTGTGCTTTTTATTACAATGTACTTTATTGGTCTTTACAACACTATCCGCATCCCTGTTCAGTGGTGTGCCACAACTGCATTAGGCAAATTTTCATAATTCCATAATGAATCAAGTACTTATTAGTCAACTTTCCCTGTTGACTCCCCATTGGGAGGAAAATTTAAAAGAACAGGAAATGGTTCATTGTGTTAGAGCAGTTACCTCGTAACTCCAGGAGTTTAGGTTTCTTGATTGTGGCCATTAAGTGTATGAAAAAGGCACCTTTTAACTACCATATAAAAGTCAAAAATGTTGCAAGTGACATCATCATGTAGCCGATATTTAAGATGGTGTCACAGTATTCTCAATGTAGAAGTTGAGTAGATATTACTAATAAAATACTGCCAGAAGGTTAGTGTCAGGCTTCAAAAGGTAACAAGAACTTTTGGTTTTGTTTTTTGATCAAGTGTTTTGGTTGTCTACTTTTTGATCAAATGCAAAACTGTGCCCCTTTCCAGTTTCGTTTCTGCCTGTTTAAAAGACTATTATTTGTATTTTCCTTTATGTTCTGCTCCATTTTCCCATCCATTTCTCTTTTTCTTTTGGCTGCAAGCTCATTACAATATTATATCAATGTTATTACATGGCACTAATCTGTGATTATTTTTAAATTCATGGACATGCAAGAGATGCATCATGTTTTCTCACAAAGAGAGAATGTAAATAACATGTACGTAATTGAAATAAATTTATCAACTAGTTAGTGCGAAAAAATAATGAAAATGTATAATTTTAATATAGGAAAATATGAATCATAAGAGTAAGGTGTCATATTAATGAAAGTGTGATCTAACTCAGGTTGAACAAATAGTGCCAAGTGTAATTACAGTATAGCAATTTCACACTGAGGATAATTACTGACAGAAACATTTTAATTTCCTGTACGTTAACTATTTTCTTTTAAAATAACAGAACAGCACTGTTTGTTTTTTCCCTCTGAACTGTCAAAGTCTATAAAATAGATAAGTCAAGTACGTCACCAGATAATAAGTGCTAATGTATTAAATGGGCACCTCATGTTTGTCTCTTTCATCATAATGTTTAATAGAAGCAAATGGTCTAATTAAATTTGTGTACTAAAGCAAAATTGGCTTACTAAAATAAAATCATTTTTTCTCCAGAAAAAAATAGAATGTGTTATGACAATTTTTTTCTTTTGTTCTCCATTTTAACTGGGAACGTCAAAAGTAGTAGAGACTGGCATAGTTAGTTTGATATGGTGGTTATTCCCATCACTTTCTTTATCATGTTTGTTTTGCACATCTTAACTGATATGATCTACTATTAAAAATGAATGTGGGGCTGGACATGAAAGGTCATTTTAAATTTAAGCAGTATTGTTCTACAATATCAAGAAAATGGCATGTCATTGTGCAGTAGTGATCTTCGATTTTGTATGAACTGTGACAAAACACATCAAAAAAATCGGACTCAATTAGCTTTCACCCATCATATTCAGTAGGAAAGCACGTTCTGGAATGTTAATTTCTTTTGTATTACCCATAGACTAGCTTATATTATTTACACAATTTATTCCATAGTTGCATTGGTTAATTTTTGGCATAGTTCATATCCAGTTATTTTTGTGCTTTATAGTTCAAAGTTCATACAGACAGGAATGCAACAAATGCATTCAAATGTAAAAAATAAGTGGTAAAAAACACATTTTGTAAACTAAACCAACACATCTCAATAAAATTATGGATGGATGGAGAGATGGATGTTTCTATATTTTAAATCAACTAAGTGCTGGTAGACCACTGTTTCTCAAAGTTCCCTCTGAGGTGTCTGTGCATGTAGGTGGGCATGTGTGCTGATCTACACAACTTTAAAGCTTCAGCACATACCATTTTTTAGTAACATACAAAGAAGAAAGCAGTAGTTTTTTGTATAAAGTATACAAAGGAAGGACAGCACAATGGCCCTCCTCCAGGATAATGAATTATTAATGTTTGGCATGGTAAGCCATACTGTAGGTGAATCCTTTGAAAACTGATATTAACCCAATTAGTCTGGCTTCTCCACAGTTTCTTCCATCCTTGGCATATTAAGCACTCTCTACCTCTTTCACAGTTTCTTGGACTGCACTGCCTCTGCACTGATGAGGGTGCTTTTTGTAATGAGGAGTCTGTTCATTGATAGAGAATATCCTTCTCATGTTATAATCAGGGACCTTGATCAAGCCAGAAGTAAACCTTGTAACATTCATTCTAACAGGAACCCCAATGAAGCCCATATCCTGCTGGTCCTTCTGTTCCACCACAACATTTTCATTCTCCCACACATCATCAACACACATCAAAAAAATTGGACTCAATCAGCTTTCACCCATCATATTCAGCAGGAAAGCACCTTCAAAACAAAATGTTTCAGTTTTGGAGACCGATCCTTCCATAAAAGTCTTTTTCCTAACCCTTCCTTGGACACTTTCTTTTGACCAACTAACCTAGGCAAATTTCTGATCTGCACCTCACTTTGAGGAGAGTCACATTCCTCACAAGGCACTTTCAGCTGTAACAAGAGTTGTTATGTCATTTGCAAATACAATACACTTTTCTCTGGTCTCTCTCTGGTTAATTCAGTATTAAAAACAAAAGGGATCCTGGCAGGCTAAAATCTACACAGCTCTCTACATAGATGAAACAGGGAGACTGCATCACAACCCATAGGCACTCTGTTTGTGTTCTTTCACAGGAGTTCAAAGGCACATTTCAAAGAAACTCAGAAGAAGCTAAGCTCATTCTCAGCCTGGGGTCAACTACTATATATCTCTCCAGGTAATAATGACTGACTAACTTTTTAATCTTTCCCTTCATCTTCTCTGATGGACAGTTTTTCCTCACCTACTCTAACTTCTTCTCCTTTCATCTGCCCTGGCTTTGTTCCCTCCTCCCCACTTTAAATGTTATCTGCTCTTTTCATTTGCACACTCGATGAAGGCTATACAGCTGAAATGGTGTGTCTTTAAACTTCTTTCTTTTTCAATTTGGAAATAGCCTTTAGCCCTTTTTTCATTTGTAAATGCACATTGATGCAGCCCATCACTATGTCAATGAGTTTAACTTATGCCCAGTAATTGTTCATGTTATTTGTGTACAGCTTGGTGGTAGTTTGCTTTAGTAGGACTTTTTTGTAGAACATGGAGAAGCAAACCTCAGGGACCTACAGTAATATGTTAACAGATAACCCAGATCTGAAGAAGACAGTCCTAACATATGATCTCAGTTAAAGCCACTGAATCAGAGAAGAGACTCAGGACAAATTATGTCAACCATCAACAAAATATTCTGCAAAATCATACTGTTTTAATTTACAACTAGCTGTGCTACCCATCGAAGATGGTTTGAAATTTAAATAATCAATTGTCACAAAAATAAGCCAAAGATATCAAGAAAGGTATGTGGCAGCCACCTGTATAATACTCCCTGGCTGCAAATGGGTAATTCTTAGGAGTTGTTTACAGGTTCGAGTCCAAAAATGAACTGAGGCATGTTGTCAAAGATGGTGGCTTTATTTGCCGAGACAGCAAGTGGCGTCATCAGAGGGGGTGGGACAGGAAGTGATGTCACCAGACAACCCGGAAGAGTTATCGTCAGAGTTGCCGAGACCAGAAGTAACATCATCAGAGGCGCTGGAACCATGCAGGATTTCCTGTGGATGGTCTGCAAGGGATTGAAAAACTAAGTCAGTGCACCTCGCCACTCCCTGGTCTGGCGTGGAATTACCATTATTCAGGTGCTTTAGCTGCCTCCCAATCTCACATGTATGACACAATAGACACATCATTATTATTTTTGATACATGGTTTGTCCATTTGGTCTGGTATAATAATGCTCTTCAGATAGAGCCAACGGATTTCATCAATTCCCCTTGGCGGTTGCCAACAATCTTACCATTATTATAGTTGAAGTGTTTTGCTAGGAAATACCACATTGACCTGGTTTAGCGGCTCTAGCCTAGTCATGTGGGAGCTTTGGTTTCCCCAATGTGTGCTTTAATTTATCATTATTTATCCATTGCCCACCGCATGAAGTTATTAGTCATTAGCATTACAGTTCTAAACGTTCACATGGTCTGAGCAAGTGCAAGACAATCACTATAATGTTGGAAAATAGAATAGTTTGATAAGACCAGTTTCCTTATATATAGTCTCCTTTTGATTTTTTTAACCTTCTTCTTCATGTTTTGCCTATTTTTATGTTTCTCTTCCTAACCCTAACAACCAGATGGACACACACATTCGATACATACCTCATAAAACCACATCCATTTTTCAATATCTTAAAATATTTTTAAAATGCTAAGAATAAAGTAAAAATATACCTCAAATTTAAATGAAAAATCTAACAGTCTTTTCCCCATTTCATATTTTGCCGCCTCAGCCATTTCCAAAGGCTTGCTTCCTTTGCCTTTCTAATCAGTTTTTTTTTACCACTTGCCTAACCTGACTTGCTGAAAAGCCAAACTCTTTAAGTAACGATGTTACTGATCTAGCTACAAAGCTGCGCAACTTATCTCAATTGCCAGCATGTGTGCAACCCAACCTGTCCGTGTGATGTCAGTTGCCAAGTCTGCATATCTCGCTATCTTCCTTTCATGCACTTCCTCAATTAATCCTTTGCCACAGAACTGTTAATTCAATGCAGTACACTATTCATTCCCTTTCTGACCACAATATAATATCTGGCCGCAAGTTACTTGTAGCTATTTCTTTTGGGACTGATAGCCTTGCATTAAGGTCTACATTAAGCTTCTAATCGTTTGCCCACCTTAATTGCCCCCTATTTTGTTTAGCCAGATCTACAAAGGTGTTGTTCTCCCCCTCCTTTACAAACACCTGCCTAATCACGCTTGCCTGCGTAACGGAATTTACTCCCTTTTTTCTTTCAATGCAGTGTTACCACATGATAGCACGTTAATATGCTTCCTGTATATCAGCCTTGGCTCAGACTAACTTTGCAGCCTGACAGAATGTGATGTAGTGAAGCAATGCCTGCACACAACACACAATTCAGGCCAGTCCATGTCCACATCCATCATATTTTATGGAGATGGGAGCACAATATAAATTGCTCCAATAAGGAACTGCACCCCTTCTCCATCTACCATAGATCTCCCCAGTTCAGCCTCCTTTTCTCCATACTTTCCCAATTAATCCACTGACCCTGCTTTTCTTGAGATGCCACTAACCCACATCTGCCTACCTCCTCCTGATGCCTAATTTCCTCCACCACTATGTGTCGGCAATTTTTCTTCCTTCCTTACCTTACTCCAAAAGGCTTCCTAATTTAATGCCCTACTATACTGCAGGTGCCCCACTACCTCTTTGAGCCTCAGATCCACTTCTGCCTACTTCACCACTTCCTTTGGGTCCAATTTACATCCTTCTTCAACTGAAATTTCAGTCGTTCTTGCTATTGTATTTTTGGCTGATACAATGTTAATTGCAACCTTGCCTTTGCACAGTTGAACTCTTCTACCAAGCTGGGTACTGGTAGCTGAAAGAGACCCTTGCCATATAAAGCACTTTTGCTAAGGTACCTTGGAACTCCAAACCTTTTCCTTAAATATACACTAATCATCCTTTCACACTTCTCCACTTGGCAAACAACAGTGTTGTACCTGTATATTGTTAAAGGCCAAATAATTTGTGGGAACAACCCAAACTGCAAACAGTAAACTTTAAACTTGCCTGGCAGACCACATTCATTGATACTTTTAATTCCACTAATGATTTGCTGTTTTATGTCTTGGACCTGCTGCCTATCATTTAGTATGGCACTATACCATATACCAAGGCTTTCTACTGGCTCATCCATTATAGTAGGAATAGCTTTATCATCAATTTGAAATATTTTATCTACTAATTTACCCTTAACAATGAAAATACTTTGACATTTATTAGGCTTTACCTTCACTCCAACCCATTTCAAAGTGTCTTCCCAAGTAATCTCTTTGTACATGAGATGGTAGTTGTTATTGTAGTCAGATTGTCCATATACTGTACGCCCTAACAGGTGGTAGACAGAGGCTATTAAGTAGTGCTCAGGTTAATGCAACTGAAGTCAACCCGGTCCTTAGAGGGAACATTGCAGAGTGTCCCTCATTTTGATTAAATTTCCATGCACTATATGGCTCTGAAGCCTATTAAGCATGATGGTCATCTGCAAGTTAGCAAGAATATGGTTTTGAACATGGTGAACAAGTATGCAATCAATGACATGTCAGGTTTGTGGAACTCAATTAAAGGGAAATAACTTGACAAGTTTAAAAACACTTTTAAACTGCTATCACAAAAAAAATATATAAAGAGGTTGTGGATTGTGACATGCTTAAAAGACACCAGCCTACCAATGAATTTAAAATAAGAGCTTATGTTGGCGAACAAACCTTAAATTGCCTCTACAGAAAACTGCCATCTGGTCATCTTAGTTGATGAAATATAACAAGAAGAAGGTGTGCTGGCACGGCTACACCATTAGTCACACACACACCATCATTTCCAAGTTTACACGTCTCCAGTGAACTGCAGTTAGTGACAGAGGGCAATGGTTGGACAACATCTGCAGAAACAAGAGAGTTGAATAAGGGCTTTTGGAGCAAAACGAGCAAGCAGAAAAAAGCAATCTGTCGGGTAATATTAGTGAGAGATCTTCAGCAGTGTGCATTGATGGGGTTATAGATTATAGATCTAGTGAAGCATAAGAAGGTGACAATTTTATACAAACAGTAAATTATGATGCCACTTCTAAATGTGCTTTGTGTAACCAGAGCTTTGGACAAATTAGCTGATATCCAGGTTGCATGTCAGATTTACCTTTTACAGATAATCCCTTGCAGATTTTCAGTTTATTAATAACTGATGGCATGTATTGGAATTAATTGTGATGGGGAATAAACTGACAAGTACAGAAACTCATCCAGAACAGCACACTAAAATCTAATGACAGGTGCACATGTGGCATGACGTTAGTTTTGATAAGCTGCTTGCATTCTTATACTTATTGTATATAATAATTTAAAAGCCTGATGTTGAAATATACTGATCAACAAAACCTTTATTTTAAACACCTTATGGACAGTTCTGAATATGCATCAAAAGTAAAAAACGTTTCCACTTACTTGTCAGATGCTTGGATTTTGTTGATCACCACTACTTGTCACTTTGTACAACAGCGAAAAATCCTTTTTGAAAATAAAGCCATTCTGTACACTTTACATACCTGAACAGAATGTTGTGGGTGGACAAATCACAAGATTTGGAATGGACGATGGACAGTGAAGCGACGCTTCACTTCCACAAATACTGAACCGGCTGTATCTCTCCTGATCAACAAGAAGCTTTTTGTCCAGAGACTGCGAACTGGTGAATTCTTAAGCCTGCTGGTGCATTTATGTTTTTATGTTATTTATTGGTTTTATTTTTACCAGTTTTCATTTTTGTTTACATTTATTTCTTCATTTTACCGTAACAGCTGAAAACACACAATATTTTGAAAATAACTTGTGCCAGAATACTGTTTTTGTTAATTTTAAACTTTTCATCTCTCTCTCTCTTTCTCTGAAAGGCGATTGTTGAAATGGGTCAGTCTGCTTGATTTTAATATTTGACAGGGAGACTGCACTCTAATGACTGTCAAATATAATTCTAAACATAGGCATTGCATACTTTGTCCCCCTCTCCTTCTCAGTGTGGTTTCTGCTGCTATCCTTATTTTATGTTTTTACACTATGTGCTACTCTTGTCTATTATCAATTCAACTTGAGGCAACTCCTAAGCTTTGATGTTACATTTTAGTTTTTACGTTGATTTCCCTCAGAACAAATTGATGGGATCTGAACAACAAAATCTAGGGCCCCCTCTCTCCTAAGTCTGCTTCTGGTGGTTACCATCCAATACACTTACTGATTGGTAAACTGCATCACTAGCAACAACAACAACAACATTTATTTATATAGCACATTTTCATACAAAAGATGTAGCTCAAAGTGCTTCACAGGATGAAGAAAGAGAAAAAAGACAAAATATAAAAAATAAAATTAGGCAATTCTTATTAACATAGACTGCGGTGGGCTGGTGCCCTGCTCGGGATTTGTTTCCTACCTTGCGCCCTGTATTGACTGGGATTGGATCCAGCAGACCCCCATGACCCTGTGTTAGGATATAGTGGGTTGGATAATGGATGGATAATTAACATAGAATAAAAGTAAGGTCCAATGGCCAGGGAGGACAGAAAAAAAAACTCCAGACAGCTGGAAAAAAAAAATAAAATCTGCAGGTTTTCCAAAGCCACAAGACCCCCTAGACCCCTCTAGGCAATCTACCTAACATAAATGACCTTAATCAGTCCTCATGGTTTTCAGGTTTTACATGGAAGAACTTGATGATGAGGGTCATATGGACTTCTGGCCTTTAAGCCATCAACATAGGGACTTCATGGTGCTTTGATCAGGTGGTGGTGGTGCAGATCACCACCACAGAAAACCGGAAAAAGAACAGCAGAGAAAGTAAGGGTTAGTACGGATTTTGGAGCCATCATGAATGATAATGATAATTAAATGCATATACAGAATATCAGGATTAAACTAAAATGAAGCTATGAGAAAGCCATGTTAAAATAATGTGTTTTTAGTAGTTTTTTAAAGTGCTCCACTGTATTAGCCTGGCAAATTTCTATTGGTAAGCTATTCCAGATTTTAGGTGTATAACAGCAGAAGGCTGCCTCACCACTTCTTTTAAGTTTAGCTCTTGGAATTCTAAGCAGACATTCATTTGAAGATCTAAGGTTACAATTTGGAGTGTAAGGTGAAAGACATTCTGAAATACAGGATGAAGCGAGATTATTTAAGTCTTTGTAAACCATAAGCAGTATTTTAAAGTCAATTCTAAATGACACAGGTAACTAATGTAGTTACATCTACATCACACCTTGATTAGCTAGACACTACCTGATTAGTTTGATTCAGGTGTACCACTGGTAGAATTTAACAAGTTCGTGGAATGGCTGGCATATTACAAGGAGGAATTTGGTTCATTCTGGACATCTCATAAGATAATAAGCTTCTGGAAAAATCCTTCGTATTTTTTTTAACAGTGCTTACTTGTGTTTATTGAGCAAAGAGCAATTAAACACCCAGACCTTAAAAATAATTTTCTTGGATGGCCAAAGACTTTTGCACGGTACTATTTGACAAAATATATTTATCAAATATGTAAAAAGTACAACTTGAGAAAATAATATAAATATATATATATTAAAAAGATAATTTTCAAAATCCATGTGAAAGTAGAGACATGCATTTACAATAGAATAGATCAGAATGGAATAAATGTCCATGCCTTGGACCTGGCACTTGTCTTGTGTATGTTGCTGCTCCCTGGCCCTGCTTTTGGGGTTCAAGAAACTAAAAAAAGAACCGAATGATTCAGTCTGTCCGATTTATGTCAGTCAAGTTAATAAATTATTATTTTTAACAACTACACAGAAGGTAAATCATACCAGGCATAGGAAGTATGGGACATTCCGTTATTAGGGGACACAGTCTAAGATGAGATCGCTGCACCCCACTTTGGTTTTCCGTGAGTCGCAGCTCCACGCGCGCCCCTGTTGCCTAAGCCCGCGTAAAACGGAACCAGTGCCACCGGCAGTCACTCATTTCTTTGTGGAACATATATATTGTCTTGACACTTTGAAAAGGGATACTTCTGTATTAGTTATCTACAAATTTCTTGGAAACGTAACGTGAGTAATTGTTGAATCACTGGAAATAAAATCGCCAACAAATCCCACTCTAATGTCGTTGGGGGTGCACGGGCGCGGAGGTGGGGGGATCGAACGTGACGCGGTCTGGAGTTGATGTTTTTCCACATGTGAAGGTGTGGTCTCGGGCTTTAAAACTGTTCTCATATTCAGGAGGCTAAAAACGTCCAACACATAAACGCTCAGAACAACAAGAGAGAAGCGACTTGCCGAACAGCCGAAGATCTCAAGATGCTGAGCTTCAGTCCTTGTCAGCACAGATACGTCGAAAGCCGCGGCGGGAGGAGCCCGCAGTGCACCCTCACTTTCGCCGCGCTGCTGCTGCTTGTGTCCGCGCTGCCTGCCTGCAGAGGTAAGGAAAAAAAGAGAGCCGAACCATTGGTTCAGACGTCATCTTGGGGGATTTAAATTCCTTGATTTGTGCGGTTTAGTAACTTCTAGATTTACGGCAGTCCGGGTGTGCGTAGAGCGCGTAAGTAAAAGAGACTTTTTGTTTTAGTTGTAAAACTTCAGAGATTCGTTTGATTTAAAATGCAGTTAAGAGATTCTAATTAAAAAATAAAATGCGGTGCAAACGGAATCAGTGCTAATAACTGCGAGTGACCAGCGGCTGCGCGAGTGGACTCGGAGTTTGAAGTTACCACTGCGCTAAGGCGCTATTCGTTTAAATAAACTGAATATAAAATATTGAAGGTAAAGGAAACAATACGACAAAATAACATTTGACAATCTACAGCATGTTATTTGACTCAAGATTTTTAGAAATACCATTCTATTTCTATCTGATTATTTGTGCTATTGCTTTGAAGGGTTTATCCTTAAAATTATGTTATCTTAAGTCAGCCATTACTATCACTTATTAAATTTGAATCATGTAGAGTTCACCGTTAGATCAATTCATAATCGGTATTGTTCCCAATGGAATGTTAGTGTGGTGGCGCAGTGGTTAGTCCTGGATTCACTGATACATTTTTTCATGAGTTTGTATAGACGTTGCCCTCAATAGAGGGTGTGGGTGTATCAGAAAGTGTGCACAGTGGTGTAGGAATTGGCACTAACTCTAGACAGAAAAATACTTTATAAAAAATGGAGTTATCACTGGGTAATGGTGAAAAAGGTACATTATTTGCACTACATATGAAGCCCTGGGCAAGTATATGTCTTTCCCAAAGCCTGCCTCCACACACACTGCTACTCACCAGATAACTTGACACACAAATTTCTGGCGATGTGGCAAGAAAAAATGGAGTGCCCACCCAAACACAGAGACTTCTGAACTCCAAATCAACAATGGATCCATTAGGTAGAACCACTGAGCACTCTTGCCACCATCTTGCAATTTATGTATGTATTTATTTTGAATCACGGGGCATAACTGTGGGTGGGTGAGGAATGCTTAGTGTCCAATCAATAGGATCATCTGGGGACCATTTAAAGTAAAATTTTAAAAAGTAATAAAGTTTTAGCTTATTTTGGCATTTAGTTGCCCTCCATATCTAAATACTCGCAGCAGGATGACATCCCAGAAATGGCACATCTTTAAACTAAACAAAGCAAAATGCGTTATAGTGGGACAGTGATGGCTGCATTAGTAAAACAAAAAAAAAAGGGTGACGGTATAGTAAATGGTTGAGTTATTTTATTTCTTTTGTACATTATCAACACTAATAAACATTGCAATAAATTTGAAAACAGGTTCATACTAAAATTGTAAGCCTGTTTAATGAGAATGGAACCAGCCGTGGTCCAGTGGTAGGTGATTTTGTAAATTGGGGTGACGAGTCTTTTCCGCAACTTAACATTACAAAAGCTAAGAAACTAATAATTAATTTTAGAAGAAACATCATTTGCTCACAAAAATCAATAATCAAAAGACCAGACAGTGGAGCTTGTTGAAAGTTGTAAGTATCTTTGGACAATAGTAGACCCAAGACTGTCTTTCAATCAAAACACAGAAGTGGTCTGTAAAAAAGTATAACCGTGATTCTACTTTTTAAGAAAGCTGAGTCTCTTTGGTGTGAATTTAAACATTATATTTAAATATGTATCTCCTATTTTTATATATATATATATAAATATGTATCTCCTATTTTTATATATGTACAGTATATAAATATGTATCTCCTATTTTTTGGCATAAAAAAGAATTAATCAAATACATGTATTAAAAATGAGTAGTAAAATAGCAAGATCTCATCAGTCAAATCTGACAGACTCGCCTGTTTAATAAATTGTTATTACAGAAAACAGAGTTTATTCTGTCAGACAGGACTCGCCCATTATATACACCATTCCAGGTTTTGCCAGTTCAAAGTTTCAAAGATTAATGGAAACCAGGTCAAATATTCCTTCATCTTAACTGCTATTAAACATCTAAATAAGTTTTACTTTAATGACCATCAACAGATTAAATTATGGCCTTTCAATTATTATTCGGTTTAGTCAGTCAAGTCTTAATATTGGTATAATTTGTATATCTGGTGTCATACTGCATCATGTTAACAGCTACATTTTATTTATTTTAACAGTGTATACTTGACAGCTGAGTTCTTTTTTGATGTGCTTTTAATGTTATCATAGTGTCTCTCAAACCTACTGATACATTAAATTCCCCCTTGGGACAGTAAACTTGAATTGACTTGAATGTTCCATGTGGGCTTCTTCTTACAGTCCAGAGTCTTACTGGATACTCTAAAACAATCCTCATGTCTGTCAGTGTGCCCTGTTCTAAACTGGGCACTGGGCACTGGAGGATTGGAAAAAACAATCACCTGGTTTGATGGATTCCAGCTATTATTGATTGGCATAGCTAGTAAGTCCAGGAAATGGCAAAAAAAACCAAAAACACAAGCCCACATGCAATCTCAAAAATAAGGGTGCCAGAGTGGTTCTTCAGAGCAATGCCACAGGGAAACCATTTTTGGTTCCCAAAAGAGCCATCAACATAAAGGTTCGTGTTAAAGGCTCTATGTTGTATATAACCATGAACAAATGGTAACAGACTTGTGAAATACAAATAAGTCATGATTTTGAAAGGACACTTCCTGCATACCGTATTGCAGGCTAAGTACGGGGTTTCTCAGTCTGTTGTCATACATTAAAGACTTCAGTTTGTTTTTCTACATACACTGTTAGGAAGTTTTCAAAGAACAAATAACCAGCTTCTTATGCAGAGAACCCGTCCCAGAATAGGATGGTGCTTTGTCAAGCAATGGATCTATGAAGAACCACACAACCAAATAAAGAACCATTATAATGCCATTAAAGAACCAGTATTTTTAAGAGTGTGGATACAACAATGCAAGGTGGTGGTGTTTGTGTAATAGTGTATGTGCAGCACAAAATCTTCAATATTAAATTAAAACCTGGCATTGGGAGTATGTATTGTTGTTTTATGCAAATTTTCAAGTATTAAATTAGCACCCGAGATTTTGCTTTGTGTGGCGTGTTTATGTGACTCACACACAAGCAAATCTGTGTATAAAGGCAGCATTGTAATTAAATGTCACTGCTGATCTCTTGTATTTCTTAATGACAGCACTGCACTGATCTGTCAGTCATCTTTTTTATTAGTGATATAAATAATCCATGCCACAAGGATAGCAATGTCCTGAACAGTGAAGTTAACACAGTTGTGTTCAAGGTCAACTGGTCTCAACCCACTGAAACATCTATGGGTTAAGACAGAATGAGTTATTCGCACTAGAGACAGGCCACCATGTAAATAAGAGTGGTGGTGTAGATTTGGGCCAACAGTCTTTTGCAAACTATCAGCACTTTATTGACTCAATACCATATTTTTCTGAGTAAAAGTGTTCTCTGACTTGTCATTGGGTAAGAATAACAGATAAAGTGACCATGCGCTATATACAGTCTTGAATATTACAGTACAATTCAGAGCTCCATCACTGCTTTCCGTGATTTAGCTTTTTAATGCTACATTACAGACCTTTGCATAAGGAATCTCAGAATTGTGACGGGGTTTCAGGGTTTTGCATGTGTTGCTAAGGTTTTTTATACTGTGAGTAGCAGGAGTGACGATGGAGAACAGTAAATAGCAAGAGTTTGATTATGCCGTAGCACATGAAAGATGTCAAGGTGGTACATGATTTAGGAGGTATCATGGGACAGACAACATCATTTGGTATGACCACTGTTCTGGCAGTAGCTCCTGTTGGAAACTCAATTTGGAGAAAATGTCTATGAGATAGGGAGAGAATTCCCAGGGATATTCCGTTTAATGTTCAATTCTAAATGAAAAGTTTTATTACGGGGTGGCACAGTGCCGCAATGGGTAGCGCTGCTGCCTTGCAGTTAGGAGACCTGGGTTCGCATCCCGGGTCCTCCATGCTTGGAGTTTGCATGTTCTCCCCGTGCCTGCGTGGGTTTCCTCCCACAGTCCAAAGACATGCAGGTTAGGTGCATTGGCGATTCTAAATTGTCCTTGGTGTGTGTGTGTGTGTGTGTGTGTGTGCGCACTGCGGTGGGCTGGCGCCCTACCCGGGGTTTGTTTCCTGCCTTGCGCCCTGTTGTTAGGATATAGCGGGTTGGATAATGAATGGATGGATGGAAGGTTTGTTACAAATTACAATAAAAAAGGAACTATAGTCTGTTAGTCTCCATTCTGTGTGGAAACTGTTCCTCGAACATACATCGACATCCAGTCACATCATACTTTAAATATCACGAAGACCGAAAGGAGCAGTCCAACGACAGTCAGCCAGAAGCTAAGCACAAAAATAGAGCAGAGGTTAGATGTGATGTCACAGTACTCCCAATCCTCATGTGTGGCTAAGGATTTGAGTTGATATTTTAGGGATATAGGGAAATAAACACATTTAATGATGATGCAGCAAACAGGCTATTGGAAAAGCTTCATTACATTACAGGCTCAGGAAAATTATGGAAAAAAGGAAAAAGTCAATCTTTTGCATAATGTTGAAAAATAATCAGTTACATTTTACTGGTAATTTGGTTTAAGGAGTTCCGAAAATTATTTAAATTTTCATTCTGTCAAAACCCTTGAGACTTTAGGCACATTAGATGTAATCTACTTAATTGTGAACATTCGTTCCTGTAACGCTAAAGGTGTGCACAGTAGTTTGGAGTTGGGAGAAAGCCAGCCTGACACAACACATACAGATGTGTCTTTGCTGCTTAGAAGCTGTCCCATCAGTACTGTGGGGGAGTTCTCCTTAGTAGCCCACCAAGCTGAAGGAGCAGCTTCCTTAGCATTCTCAATTGTTTGCTTTTACAGTGCCTTGTACATCTGTATTGTTAACATAGAATATTTACAAAAATGAAACATTTTCATAAAATTACTCCAACAGGAATTATTTATGCCATTTTAGCATTATTCTGTTGTTTTCAGGTACACATTTTGATTATGTTAATCATAAACACTAAAGTCCTTATTTTGCAACACTATTTTCATTACATTTTAATGGTTTGTGTTAGTAAAACAGAAACAGATATGATTTAAAAGTTTTATTCAAAAGTTCACGGATGACCCTGTTCAACAATCCTCCATGCTGTTTGAGAAGGTACTGGCCTTCTATGACATAAACTAGTGTTTCTTAATTCTAGTCCTGATCCCGGAAAAGTTTTAAGTATTCCCTGCCCCAGTACAGGATCAAGTGTGCTGGCACAATCAATGTTCAGTTCACCTACTGCAACATGATCAAATCACTTTCTTATGACTTGATTTACTAGATTGAAACTAGTTTTGTTTTGACTTAACACGGTATAATCACATTTTAACTTTAAGCATAAAATAAATTGAAACCAAGTGATGTGCCTTAATATATTCAATAGAGACTCATTATTTTTCTTAAGTGTACTATTTCTATGAAGTTTAGTATTTGATTAGCCAAAGTACCCAACATTGCCAATATAAATACATAGTGAAAAAGTTTCTTTTGCTAAACACCACCCACAATTAGGCAATTGAGGCATACTCTTAGACAAAAGCTGTTCTCCAGCTAGTAACTGGACATTTTCATAATCTTTCTATATAATACGCTACCGTGGCTGTTCGTTTCTCTGTCCAGGATTTTAAATCACCTGTAGCTCGCAAGCCATTTGACCTATTGACTTGAAATTTGATACACGTATACTACATGACGTCTGCTATCCGTTTTCTGGGTAATGATTGACCTCCATGGTTATTCTTCTTTTTATTTTTATTTTATTTTATTCTAGAATAAACTCTCGGCAGTGTGCAGCAGGGCGGCTGTGCGCCACATGCGTACAGCCGCAGTTCTCATCCTTGCCACCTTCGACCGTCACTTTCCCTTCCTCTTCATATCTTAAATCATTCTTGAGGCAGATTGAAGATTTAAGTGCCAGCTTAAGTGAAAAATTAAAAAAGCATACTAACTAATTGCAACACAAACACTGACTTAATCAGTTTTAATGTGAAATGATGCCGACGGAACAGTGAAGAAAGGGTGGAGTAAAGAAGAGCTTCTCAGGAAGCAGCAAGTGTATCAACCTCTGAGCAAACGAATGCTAAATGTACAGAGAAAGAGGATGAAAACTACAAGTCAAGTGTATTCACTGTACGTTAACGTGCAGTACCCCGTTACTGGTATATCATAATTATTTATTCATAATTTACAATTTAATTTAGTAAAGCAAACTCCAGAGTTAAGTAATGTATTGAAAATTTTATGTGAAGTATATTTCAACCTTTTAAAGAACAGGTTTTGAAAACAAAATACAGTAAATCTGAAATGTAAGCCACATACTGTAGCTTTAGTAGGTGTCGTAGATCCATTTTAGTTAATAAATATTTTGTAACAAAGTGTGTAGTACTGTTAAACATTTTACTTTATACTGTGGGGAACACGCAATTGCTAACAAGTGTTTCCTTCATTCATAACCTTTTGCTGAAAGCCAACTTCTTCAACCAAAAGGACACTCTAGAAGAAGAAAAGTAAATTACAGTTAGATCTGTTATTATTTAAGGCTGCACTACATTCCAAAGTTTTGAGGAAGTGTTTGACATCTGTATAGTTTGTTTTTTTAGTTTATCAGTATTATTAACTTTTATATATTTTAAAAAAATATTTTATTGTTTATTGTGATTGTAGCATGTGAAATAAAAGAAGGTGTAAAGAGCAATATGTGTCTGAACATTAAAACTTCTTTTATTATAATAACTTCTTAATGATCTTCTTGATTTTTGATTCTCATTTTGTTTTCTAACTTTGAAACTCTTGCTTCTGTATTAGTTTTGTTGAAATATCATTATCACCATAGTTTTTCTTCCCACTGCCTGATAAAAACCAAATTCCCTGCTAGATCTTCACAACAAGAGTTTCTGCTTCAGTATAATGAAAGTAAGAGTAGGAATTTGAATGCTTTCGTTAGTTGGCAACATAGCAGAATACTAGGACAAGCAAGACATCAAATATTGTCCCAGGATGTGGCAGGTGTTTTATTTTGTTCAATCCCTCCAAACCTGGCCAACCTGAACCAATTCAAGCATGACACACAGTAAAGATGACTTCAAAGCCATAGAAGTTTAAGTATATCCTATTTATTACAGTCCACTATCCAAGTAAAATGTGCAAAAACAGACAGAGCAAAGCAAAGCACTGCCCAGGTAAATATCTCTAAATTACTAGAAAGAATCAAGAACCAAAAAGACACCAAAAAGGCAGAAACAATGAGAACTGAATATTAAATACAAATCAGAGTTTGACAGAGGCTTTCACAAATGCAGAATACACAATGCTAGTACAAAGGCCTACGTTGAATTGTCCTGTCATGTGGCTGCTGCATATCCACAGCTAGAACCAACTAGGGGAAAATGAGAGACAAACAAAAAAATCATGGTGCCACCACAGTATAAGGTGTTAGTAGTTTTAATTTCTTGAGCATTAAATAAATGGAAGTGGGCTGAGTATTAAGCATTGTGATTTTTTTTTTCATGGTGAAAGCCAAACATGACACCCAGGTATAGATAACTGAGGCCCTGTAGTGGAAGAGGGTATACTTTCTAAATAGTTTCTGTTAGATTTCTCAGTTTCTGAAATCTTCTCTTGGCAGATCTCTGTAGGAAGTTTAATCTGCCTTCATAAGTAGATAGTTTGGGAGGGATAGAGGGAATGCCAGGATAAAGAGTGCTCTCCCTTATGGATCCAGTGCCCAGTCAGTAAGAAGGGATTATGTGATTGAAGAAATACTGGAAGTAGACTGTGAAATATAAGTGGTTAGGTGGTATAATGGTGATCTGCTGTACTGCTCCTCACTCTGAATACTTTGGTGCTATCCCAACAATCAGAACAGTGAGTAGCCTCATTGTCCCAGAGGCTTTCAATTCTGGATGGGGTGATTTTAGTGTGTAGTTTGCATAGCCTACCTGTTCTCACTTTGCCATCCAGGAAATTACAAACTTCATAATTGCAGTAGCTCTGCTGGTTATGAAAGTGATGTAGAAGCCCAAAAGTTCTTAAAGGCACCTGCTCCTTTGAATGGAAGAGTTAGACCATTGTATGCTTCTGTCATGAATATGAACTGGGTCTGTATCCTTTCTTCTGTGCTTACATTTGTTCTTTGATTAAGTGATCGCAGTTAGGCAGGGCATGGGTGTCTTATGCAGCATTCCCTATTTGTAGCTCCGAGTTGTGATGTTTCACCTTACCGCTTCATGGCTTTCACATGGGATTTGGAGAAAGGTGAGGTCGCTGTTGATTTGTTACTTGGTGTGCAAAAAAATGGAAGTGATGATAAATAGCAATTTTGTAGAAATAAAGAGAAAAATAAATGTATTAAATGAAATACAATTCATCCAAATAATGGTATTTCAGTCTGACTAGGTTATATGTTTTAAGTTAAAGTATTGACTACAATGAAAGGTCGGTGTTTCTTCATAACTAGGACAGTTTGAGTAGCTTTGTTTTGTCCGAATTGTCCTTCTCGTAGCTCTGAGTTGGTACAGCCTTCATGTAGAATTTCTGATCAAGAGCATACAGACGCAGTATTATACCCATGAAAGTCAAGAGCCTAAGCTGAACAATGAGAAGACGCAGGAACAAAGAGAAGACATCAGTATATTGATAGATTATGTACAACAGGCAGATAATTCAACAATCAAGCCAGGAGCCCATTTGATAAACAGGCTTGAGGTGAAGGCTGTCACCAGGCAACAACAAAAAGAAAGTGAGACTAAGGGAAGAGACGAACACAAAGCATTAAAATAGGAAAAGTTTGTTTTTACTTATTACTTGGTTTGGTGTCTGCCATGAGATCCACTTCCCTAGAGTACTGTTTAAATATAATGTTATTTCTGATAAGTAGAGTTTATTTTATTTTGGACAAGAGTTCCCACTGGAAGGTGCCCTTTAGCTTTAAGGTTCATTGTTTTTTCCTTCTTCAGTTCTTTAAAAAGCAGGGAGGGTTAATATTGTAAATGCAAGTGTTGAAAGAAGTATAATTCCAGTCTGAAAATATATTAAGCCTCTGCTCTTACAAATTTAAACAGATTTTAAAAAATATGAAACAAAGGAAAGATACTTAATACGAACAGATTAGCTCAGTACATTTTCTTGATCTAAACAGCATCTGCAGTCATCCTGGTTACCGATTTGACAAAAACATTAATGTAGACTCTGATACAGGGGATATTTGGTTAATAAGAGAAATCTTAGTGAAGTTAGTTGATGAAATTGATTTGACTTAATCCATAATATTAATTTCACTTTATATCAATTAAAACACAAGACATTTGACAAACAAGATGGAACCTATTAGTCCATCAAGCTCATTTGAATATGCTTTCCTTAATTTCCACTGATGTCTTCAAGTATGTGATTCACTATACTGTATAGATGAAAGAATTCTGTGCAATCCAGCTTATCACAGCCTTTTAGAATTTTGGAGACCTGAATTAGGTCCACATGCATCCTACTCTGTTTCAGACTAAAGAATTTATCTCCCAGAGTCTATCAGAGTGCGACTTGCAGTTGTAATGAGCAGCGGTAATTTCTTGGGAGTTCTTCTGGATGCATCTTTGAACCTAAAATCTTTGAATTTGATATTAAACTTTATTCCGTAATGACATTTTGTTTTCTGTGGGTACCGCCATTTTGAGTTTAGTTTATGTACTGTTGCTAGCCATGTTTGCAGTTGGAGATTACTGCCCATGATGTCACAAGTTAAAGAGTATAAAGGTCAGCTCAACGATGTCCTGCTTATCCGAGTTAGGATAAAAAGAGTGTTTGGTGAATGAATCTTGTTATATAAGACTTCCTGGTACAGTATTTGAAAATGCATTGTTTCTTTAAACTTTTGATTTTTCCTTGCATTTTTTACTTGACAATCAATCTGTTTGCTTTCTTTGCTACAACCATATCACAAATTCCCAACAATATTTTATCTCCTAATAAATTTCATGAAAGGTTGTACTATGTTGTATCAATTTTAGCTGGAATAATTTTTTCCTGATTTCAATACATTTTGTGGAGCGTTTTTGGTCAGGGAATATTTTGGAATTATTTTTAACTCAATATAATTGTATTTGAATGTTTTGCATTTTCATGTGCAGTGGCACATCTGTTTATACTAGGGTGGCTTCAGGTTTTCATTCTAATTCTTTACCTAATCAGTGGCCAGCTTTTGCTGCTAATTAATTAATTGCCTTAACTTTCATTAACTTATATTTGAAATTCAGACCACTCGTTTTCTTTTTTGTTAATTAGCAGCCCAATAAAAATGAGATACAAAATAAACCATCACATGACCAGCAACCTGCGTCCATCAAACAATATCTAAAAATCTAACTAAATAAGAAAGTGTCAGGAAGGAAAACCTGAAGTCACTGTACTCCTCCAGGATCAGAGCTGGCCACCTCTGTTTTATATAGTCATTGCCATGTTTTAGCACTGTAGGTCGTCATCTCTGTGATGATTTAAAAGATGATGCTTTGTTTCCTTCAACATACAAGATTTTGGATAAAAATCTGAAAAACGATTTTAAAAAACATTAATTTTTGGTTCTATTGTTGGTTTTTGACTTTTGCTTTAGTTTTCTACTTAGATTTTTGGATAGCGATTTGATTGGTTAGTTTCATAATTCAAGTAGGCCCTAGTGTAAGGTTTGTTTCTTCTGGTTTTTAACTTTTGTTTTGCTCCTGATTTCTGGTTTACTGCTTGCCCCTTTTGATTTGGTTCCTAACTTTTTTCTGATCTTTCTCTTTTGACCCCCTGCTTCATATGACTATGTTTCATTTTTGAACCGACCATCTCCTGGTCATTTTCACTCTCTCAAAGTAACTCTCCTTGTGTTAAACATGTAGCCACTCAGATAGCCGACCCCTCATGCTGCAGAAAAGCTAGGCTGTAAGGATTGCAAACAAGACAACACTCCATTAAATGTGAGGCAGGAGAATCTGTTTGGAAGTAAGTAACTTCCACAGATCTTGTTTCTCCTCCATCTTCTTCTGCTGCATTCAGAGAGGTGGCCAGTATCAAAATGATACACCACTCGATGGATCATGCAGAAATAATGGGGACACTCCCTAGCTACAATCACATATCTAAGGGTTGATCCAGCCTTTTATATTGTTGGCCTTCAGAGTGTTTCTGAAGTGTTTCGGCTGGCCACCTTGCATTCTCTAACCTCAGTTCAGCTGGGAGCAGAGGACTTTTTTGGGTAAGCAGTAGATGGGCTTTCTGATATAGAGGCCCATACAATGGAATTGGTTCTGCAGGATCGTGATTTCAGTACTTGCCATCTTTGCCTCATTGAGTACATTACAATTACTGAAGCAATTATCCAATTTGATACAAAGACTTTTTAGAGGCCGATGAAATCTCTCAAGAGGGGCAGTAGCCAAGTAATCTACTCTCTTTAGTTTGAAAATATTGATATGTTGAGATGTTCAGCTTTGGTGCTTTGTTTTTCATTCTTCAACATCTTGTTAGTGATCTAATGAGGTGTACATGTAAGTCCCTGCTCCAAGCTTACATATGTTATCTCTGCAGGAATACCATTTGAGCTGCAAAAACTTGTTTATTTATTAATTTGCTTAAAGGTTATCTTTTTGGTTTGGTGGTTCACATTTTGTGCATGCTTAGGAACCACTTGAAGAATAATCTCTCACTATGGATTCATGCTTCAGCAATTCTTCCAAAGTGCTCTTTACAGAGTTACAATATGGGGATGTAATTTTATAGCAAAGTTATACTTTGGGACCAAGTATTAATATTGGAAATCAGAAAAACTCTAGCTTTCTTCTCCTGTCACTTTATTTATTCATCTTCTCATTTGAGTCACTGGTCTTCCTCACACTTTTCTCATGCACAGAATGCTTGTTTGCTTACAGTCCAGGAGGGCCTGGATTTTGGTATCATAATCATGCTATTTTATTATTATGAGCACCTAATCCATTCTGAGCACAAGCAAATTACCAGGAGATAGAGTGAAGCACAGAACTAAAAGAAAGGAACATGGTTTAAGTTCACAAAATGAAATCCCACCAGACACCAGAACAAAAGTGTAAAAACAGAAGCAAAGCAAAAAATAAATAAGATTGTAACACTGTCTTAGGTTTCTTTCCCTAAACAAAACTAAAAATAAAGGTTTGCTCTTAAGAAAAATCCATCACAGGGATACCAGAAGATGTGTGCTGCCATTGACACATATCTGTTAGATGACAGCTGAGCAGATTTTCACACTTTATGTAAGTAAAGGGCAGACATTTATGTTGAACAAGAAGACATTCCTAAAGTTCAGCATTTTTTGTGGTTTATTGAAAGGGTCTACCATAGAGTTTCTTCCTTATTTACTTTTGGGCACCGTTGATGTTTGCAGATAAGCCATATAAGGCAGAGGTCTATAAAGCAAAGACTTGTTAAGTGTTTAGCCTCTATGAGAGAGAAGCCCTTAAGGCCACTAGAACTGATGATTACATAGTCCAGGATTTGCCACTGTTTCAGGTATGTAGCGTGTTGTCTAATGTGTTTTCTTCTGGTGGAATCAGGGTGTAGGTAATTATATGATTATGTTCTGTCAGGAGATGCCATTTCCACATCTTCCTTGCTAATGGTACCCCACTATAAACTGGAGTCTCACCCAATCATTTTGTTCCAGTCTCTCAGCAAGATCTACTTGCCTTTCTTGGGCATGGTGGTCAGTACTGTGCGCAAATAGATGTAAAACTGTTCCGTGATGTTCTGATTGGTAACCAGTGCTAGCACATAGGCTCAGACAATGGTGGCCGACTATAGGCCCAGACAATGATGGCTGCATACTAGTTATTAGATAGATAGATAGATACTTTATTAATCCCAAGGGGAAATTCACATAAGCTGAACATAAACAGTTATTAGGCACTTTAATTTCAGTGGAAAGGCAGGTAACTTGGCCAAAAGTCTTGTTCTTGATATTAAAGTGATTTCCATACACAGATCTTCTGCCAGCAGTCTCTTATGAAAGAATGACCAGCCATTTAACCTTTCTCCTGTCATCTTGTTTAGGGCTGCAGTGTTGATGTCATAACTCTAAAATTATCTTAAAGTAATTTTCTTAGTTTGGGTCATAATCCCATAGGGAGATAGTGAATGCAGATCAGGGCAAGCTGACGGGCATAACTGAAACTTTTTTATTAAAGTCTGCAATTAAAGAACAGTCAGAAAATCAAAACAAGGAAGACAACTTATGTATTTTCAATATTAGAAATTAGTTTAAACAATTTTTTCATTTGTGTAGTAAGAAGTGGTTTTGCTTCTTGTCTAACTTTAGATTTTGACAGTTTTTAGCCACAATAATAAATGACGGCCACAGCACTTTGTATGCTTGAAATGTTTGTCTGATAAAATGTAAAAACACTGCAGATTAACTTGTGACATCATCTAGTAAAGTGATATTCATGTGACATCTTATATTTATAGACTATTCACATTTGAGCTACCACATTATTTAATGTGAACAATAGGAACTACAGTACAATGCAAAATAATTCTGTTTGGTTGATTTCTGCTTCCCAGTAAGTACATGCTGCTGCACATACAGTAAGTCCACTGAATATGTTGTACTGTCTTTTTGTGCTTTTGGAGTAGAAACTAACAACAGCTTTCTGACCTATATTTATTTCTACAGATTGGTAGTAACATGTTACAGTACATTTAGTCTGTTATTTGTACTTAAGTACATTTTGAGAAACGTTGTACTCTTCATAGTAGTTTTTGGCCATCGTACTTTTAACTTTTACTCCTGCACATTTATAAACAAAACATATCCTGTTGTGTAAACAACATAAAAAATATGTTAATATAAATAAACCATTTCAATTCAACTCAAAATAAAATGTAATTTAAATCACAAAGAAAATCCTCAACATGAAAAGCTATAAATTGAATAAAATGGCACATATAAAACAGTCCTAAGCCCTCTACAGTACCACTTTTGTCACTATTTTCATTTAATTTCATGTTGCCATTTTGATAAGGTATTTTTTGTTTTGTGATTGTTGATTTTATTTGGCAAAGTTGAAAATAAGTCAGTATTTTAAAATGTGTAACAAGTAACATATAAAGTAGACCCACACAACCCCACATCCCTAGTTCTAAGCAGTACAACCAGGAAACTGAGGCTGCACTAACCTATCACACTTTCCAGGGAGCCATACACTTTCCAGGAAGTCCCTACATCAAGAGTCCTTGCACATATAATATTTTAGTTGTGGGGCCAGCCTGTTTCCAGTTATGAATGAACTTACTGAATGCTTCATTAATTCAATGGCCAATTTGGTTGTGCCACAATGGCCATTTTGAAGCAAATACCCCCGATTTTATGATTTCATCGCTCCAAAGGTATATGAGATGGAAGCTTGCTATTCTTAGTGTCCAAGATTCTGGATTCTCAAAGATAACTAAACACTTTCATTGTGTTAGAAGTGTATGTTTAAGTACTTTAGGGCTAATACTTTCACATGGTGTTTTGAAATTGCTGTTATTAAAAGTATTGGGCTAGTTAGTTGTTTGTTTTGATCTCCTGGTTCTTTGACTCCTCTCAAGTTAACTTTTGCCTTTGAATTTGTCCATTTTATCTCCTGGTCCTGCATAACATTATCCCTCTGCCATTTTCTTATTATTTTGGCAGAACATTTAATTTAGTGTTGTATACCAATGTTACCTTCAGGTTCCTTATTTAATAGCTTTACCAAAATAAAAAATGAAAGTGTGTTGAAGAAATGTTGATGTACTTTGAAATTTGTGAAAAACCATGTAAGAAATGTACCTTGACATTAGACCAGACCTTTAGACTTGACCTTGGAGGCATTTATTATCTGGATTTACCAGGGTTAAATTAAACATTGTATTTGAAACAAGCATCCTGAGGTAAATGCACCTGCTGTGAGCAGTGACCAAGAAAAAAAAATTACAAATCTGGGGTAAATACATATTCAGACGTATAATATAGCTCACTTACAACACTGGCACATTGAATACTGCTTAGTTTTAGTTTCACTGCAGAAAATTCATGAAAATAATTACATCCAATAAGGCTGCAGTATGTGGTGGGCTGGCTCCCTGCACGGGGTTTGTTTCCTGCCTTGTGCCCTGTGTTTGCTGGGATTGGCTCCAGCAGACCCCCATGACCCTGTAATTAGGATATAGCAGGTTGGATAATGGATGGATAGAAGGCTGCAGTATATTAAATGCTATAAAAACCACATGAGCAACTTATATTTTGTGACTGATGATTGTTGCGATTATTAGTTACTAATTACAAAGAACAGATTTTGTGCATTATTTTAAAATTTTAGTGCTCTTTTACGTTGTTACTGTTGTCTTACCATTTCATTACTGACGTCTTTATGATGCCATATTGAGCTCTGCATGGTTTCGTATTTCTTTTATTGTTGGCAATGATGCTCGCTGCTGGCCTAGTTATTCTCAGCAGCATGGTGTTTGACATCCAATTGCTGTTATTATTTAGGGCAGCTTTGCTGTACACCAAAAGTCCAGGTTTCTGGTTAACAACAAAAAATCTAACTTTGTGATAGAAAAGATATCTGTAGGGAAAGGACTAAAATGTACATTTTGAGTTTTTGGTGATTAAGGCTCCTTCCTTTCTATTCTGCCTCGTTTATTAATCATTCTTAGGTTTTTTCCTTGGTCTCTCTCTCTCTCTCTCAAATTTTTATAATTTGGGACATGCACTTTAAAGATCACAGGTGCTACACTTGTACACAAGTGTCTTTTTTTTAGTAGAATCTCAGATTCATCAACATGCACACATGAATATGCTGAAGCAATTGTCAGGAGTTTGTTTTATGCTTTCCCTGTTTTTTTTTTTTTTGTTTCATTTTTGGAACTTCTATTGATGTTTTTCTCATTATTGATCTGTTTCTTTGTTATGGTGGTGACTTCAAATAAACACAATTTTGGATTCTGTTCTTGGATGGTCACCACCATTTTGTGATCATTTTACACAACTTCACTCATCTTCTTTATGATTGCTATGCCCAGTGCTGGTCAAAGATAATAATGGTAGGGCACAGCTTCTGGCACCCTAGTGTTGAATCATTTTTAAATAAAACAAACTTTGTTATAGTTTCAGTTAGGAGAAATCAAACCCAATATAGTGTTAGGATCTTTGGGTCTTAATCTTCTTTGTTATAACAATATTTTTGCCTTTTCCTTCTGGTCTGGTTGCTCTGTTTTCTTGTCTTTTGTTCGATTTCCCCACTTCACCTGCCCCTTAGCTATATTTTTGCCCCTTCCCCTAACATTACTTTTCCATTCCCTAATACAATTCTTAAATAGGATTAATTTCTCCTTTTGTGTTTTGGTACATAGTGTCTCTTATAAATATTATTACAAATAATGATTTACACAAAACTTTAGTGAAATGCAGTTTGTTGTTTATAAATACACTTTTTAACACTAAAAAAATGCCAATATGTATATATCATTTGATCAATGGGTCCTTCTACTTCTGATTATGGCTCATTGTTATTGTTTCTAATTAGCATTTCTTGAGGCAGCACAGTGGCAGAGTTCTGGGTTTGCAGTCATGTTGAGCATTACCTGTAAGGAGTTTGCAGCATCTCCCCATGTCTATATGTGCCTCTGATAATTCTTGTTTACCTCATGTATCCCAAATATATGTGTGATGCATCACTTGGTGAATCTAAATTGTTCAAATAGCATAATGATTGAGTAACTGAGTTAAGATGGACTGACACCCTGCTGGCATACTGGCTAAAATGTGTGATATCTGTCTTCACTATTCACATCCATACAATCCACAGTTCATTTCAAATTTCTTACACATTTTTATTTATAATATGCATTTTTTACCTCTTCTGATAATTTAGTAGTTGTTACATTTTGATTCTTTAATTCTTTTATAGAATGTATAGGTTTCAAGGTGGATCAGAGTTATTGTCTTCTGCATAAAACCTGATCTCAGTCACCACTCCCAGCATCACTGCACAAGGCTTCTAATATGCCTAGTAATTATTAGAAGATGGTTTGACAGGAATTTAATAAATAATTTCTCAAAACTGTTATTTTTTTTTACATAATCCCAAAACGTAACAAAGATGTGCTAGTTAGGTTGACTAGTGATTTAAATTTATCATGGAGTTAGTGACAGTAGGTCTGTGTGTGAGAGGGTAACTGCTGTCCTGTGATATACTGACTCACTGTGCAGGTTGGCTCCTGGCTTGCACCCACTGACCCCTAAGACAGTCCAGGAAACGGACAGATAAGTGAACAGTCTGTATAGGGTAGGTCCTTTTGTGTTACCTGTTTTGGAGTGAATTCTGTACAAAGTAATGAGTTTTTCTCCATTTAATGTGGTCCTGTTACTTGTATATTAATTACAAATCTTAATTAAAATGATTAATCACCTTCTAAACTACTGTGTTCAATTGTATGTTGAAGGGAAAGTAAATACATACATCAATCAATTAATCATCCTGTCACATAGCATTATTTCAAGTTATCATCATATAGAGTTACTTACAAGGTAATTCAACAGTCATTGATCAATGCATTGAAAAGACTAAACAGAGACAGTGTAATTAACACAATCAGGCAGCATAAGGAGCAACATAAGTTCAAACAAATAGATGTTAAAGAGATTGAACTAGCTTTACCAATGGACATGAAGAGAGCCCCTCAAAGTGGTTGCATTGAATGAGCCTTAAAATACCTGATTAAAATATCTGCCATAAATAGAAGTTTGTATAGCCTAACTGAAGTGCACAAATAGCGGCAAAAAGGTTTATTAACATTTATGTAGGGAACTAAGATTAACATTTTGATAGGTAACCTGATTTTTGAAAGGTCCAACCCAAAATAGCAAACAAGAGTCCACAAACAGACAAAAATCATCGGTTTTATTAAAAAAAAAAAATGAGAGCAACATGAATAATATAAAGTGTAAACACCAGTAATAAAAGTACAACACCCTAAATTACTGATTCTTTTCATTTTGCCTTTTTTTTAAACTCTTACTTACTTATTATCATTTGCCTGCCACCTTTGTCCAAGGCGACTTTGAATATCTGAAATACAGTTAACTACATTTCTTTAGTTACATTTCTTTTTTTATCCAGTTAGAGCACATGCAGATGAAGTGAATTGCTCATTGTCACACAATGTCAGTGGCAGAAATTAAACCAAACCCTCATGTTTGCAAGTCCAAATCCTTAACCACTGTGCTACACTTCTATTTACCTCATTCTTATCCACTTATCCTGATGAGGCTTACAATGGCAGCACACTAAGTGGGTCTGATCAGGCTTCTTTATCCTCAGCAATTACTTGAATCACCACCTTGGGAACTCCCTGAAACCCCTGTGCTAGCTGAGATACATAATTTCACTAGCAGGCCATGTTCTTTGTCCAATGAGCTGTATCTAGTACATGTATTGTGGGAGGTACCAAGGGTGCATTCTAACTTCATGCCAAAACCACTTCAACTTCAGGTTTTGAGAGATGGAGGTTTAAAATAAAAAAAAAAATATTTTAAAAAGTACTATACATGTCTGAAAATGAATTAATTAGACTTGAAAAATTATAAATTATACATATAATGTTTTAAATATAATTATTATTTACAGAAAGTAGCCACTTGGTAGTGATTTCCTCTAAAGGTGTTTCTTAGTTGCCATTATTGCTCCTATTGAGTGATGTTCTGGTGGAACCTCTCTTCATGTTCATCAGAGACTGCCTCCATGTTCTTTCCGAAAAAAACTTCCAGGTCAATTGGAAGTCCCAGAGAGCAGGGATTATGTATCCCTGTAGCACCCCCTGGTTCATGACAAGGCTGCTCTATCAGACTCCAGTTCAAAGCATGCCTTGTCGGTGTCTGCACTAGTAGCATTGCCCGTAGGCTGCCATTTGTTGTGTCAGGGAAGCCCGTAGCCTTACCAGGTGATCTCCCGCTGTCCTTCCGTCCTACTGGTCTCCCAGCCAGGTAAGGAACCAGAGCCCATCCCAGCCAAGATGGCCGCATATGTTTGCTCTCCATCACATTGCCTCCCACACCTCAGCTGAGCCTTGAAGGATGAGGCACCCAATCCAGTGAGGGGCACACTTCTTTGCCAACAGATGTAGTCCTCACAGTGTACCTGACGTCTTTCTGAAATAAAAAAACAACAGTCAGTAAAGGAAATGTCCTGTGTTTAGCAATCTTTGGCTGCTCCTTACGTCTTATATGGGCAGTGCCTCCAACTATGACCAATTTCATGACATTCAAAGCATTGAAAGTTCCTTCATCAAATGTTTTGTCCTGGGGGTTTAGAATCAGGATAGAAAACCAGGCTTGACCCTCTGTTTTGTGGATTTCAACACTCCTGTTGTGTTCTACGCGCTCATTGGGGTAAGAACAACAGGACCACATGACCCTTGGTGTTCTTTCTCTCAATTATTAGGACAACATGACTTTTTACCACAATTACCCATTTCAGTTTGTGGTAGGGGAACAGTCTGAGATATTCTATGAATAAAAGATGGACCCCTGGCTGTCTGTACTGCTTTTTTGTGACATCACAAATTTTGTAGAAGTCTGAGTAATTTAGATTCTGGCATTAATATAGTGGCCTTTATTACTCTGAACTACTTATTTGTAGTTGTGACTTGGGCACCTCAGTCTAAACTGTCATTTCTTTGACTGATGGTTCAAGTAGCAAGAGATCAACCATCATACATTTATCTATTGTAGGAACTGTAAGTCTAGGACCCCTTCGGTCTGCATTCTGTTTTCCCTGCCCAGTATGACCTCGGTAGTCTGTGCTACAGTGTCTACTGTAGGTACAGACAGGGGTACATCTTCAGTCATATCTGTCAAAACAAATGCTACTGGGTTCCCTTCACATTTGTCAAGGGCCACTTCGCAGTGCATTTCTTTATGACATAGTACACCAAGACCACTCATCTGTGTAGTCAAATCGACATTGGTAAGCAATCCTATTCCCTTATGACATAATTACCTCTCAACTGCCTCCAACGAACATTGTATCCAAATGTTTTAGAATTTACAGTAGTGTCCGTATTGACTAAAGCAGGTTGTATAACTTGACGATCATGCGGAGTATTCTGCTATTTGTCAGACGACTCCCCAACCTTTTCGCCCTGTGGCTGTGAGGTCAAAAATCCTGCTCTCTACTGGTGCATGCTCAGACGGTTTTCTGGAGGCATTTCGGGAAGTGTGGTCTATGGGAGGGTCTTTATCTAGACCTGTTTGTCTCTGTCTTTTCCAATTTATTGACGTATTGCAGACATAATTCCCAGAACTTACAGGTATTGCTACTATGAGAAGTAGAATCACTCACCTTAACTGTTTATTACAACAGAGAGGTGTTGTGAGATCTGAAGATTGGTCTTCTGTTTGCCATTACACATATCCCTGGGATTCTCGGGTTTAGACATGTGACCGTCATCCATGGATAGGGATTACAGATGCTCCTGGCTTGACTGGCTCAGCCGCTTCTCGTCAACATTTGGCCTGGGAAAAAATAGATGTGGCAGGCTGCATGCCATGTGCTGTGTGACTCAGAGATATAAAAATTATACTGTTCTCCAGCATTCACTGAGAGCACCAGTAAGCTCGTCTTGCTGGTGTGAAACTTGTCCACTTAACCTCTCAGTGCTGGTGTTTGTACTATTCATTGGCATGAACTAAATCTTTATCTTCCTCACTTCCAACCAGATAGCTCCATAGTTGAGCTATGACCAAGTGTCTGGTTCATTGCAATATTTCCATTTTCTTTGATTTTTTTTCCATGTTTAGGTGAAAAAATAGTCACGTTTAATTATTATGTTGGCTAGTATTTGAATGTCGGCCACAAGAAAAAGTTTGTAAATAGGTTCCTGTAAAAAGATGGTTAGGAATCCTGCTAACTATGCCACCTAGGACCAGTAAAGTGGCATTGCAGCACCCCAAACCTCAGACACCACCACCCAGACACATGTCCTGGGTTCAAATAAATGATTTATTATCAATACCTCCTTTATGTCTTTCCACCCAACTCCATGGCATTTCCCAATGGAAGTACTTCTGGGTCAATGTAGCAACCCCTGGTGGCACTCATGGGACACAAGAGTGCTGTACACTTTGAAAATTTAATTCAGAAAATGAATGAATTGGAAGACTTAAAATGGTTCAAGCAATATATACAGTTGTCAATAGTTACCTGAAAAATTCAAAAATGTTCTATGCAACATGTGCATGTTACTAGAACTGTGTGATTTTGATACTGAGTCCAATTTTTTTTTATTTATCCTTTTACAATTTTTACATTGTTTTTGCATAATTAGTTGTGTAGGCAACTTATGTTTTCTATTAAAGTGATATTTTTATAGTTAAACTGGAGTTATTGTGTCTATTTTTATTAACAAAATATGGGCTTATTGTTCAGTGGCCATAAAAATACTAAAATAAATATAATTCGGTTAAAATACATATTTTTTAACTAATAAAACGTGTACACAAAATATTTATCAATAATGCATGTGGTATGAAAGACAATAAAATGCTTGTCAAAACTGCAATCCATGGTCCTATCAAAATGTCTATTAAATGTTAATCAGAATATACATGGCTAACATGTTTGATAAGTCTACAAGTAAAATACACAAATATGGCTCCTAAACTAACAAACCTGTTGTTTACTAAGCAATTATGGCATATTCTTCTTTATCTGTTCTTTATTCAATTAGAAATGTGAGCTGCTGTGCGAAACACAAGCTTGTTCATCACCCACACTCAGACAAGGAGTGTACACGTATTGATTAAAGGACAAAAAGAAAAGGACTGAACTCCTTAAAGCAGCTTCTCTTTTAATTTTTGCTGTCTCTCTTTCCTTTCACTCCAAGTTCAGCTGAACGAAATATATATCTGCCATCTGTCTCCATGCACAGGATGAGTCCTCAAATTCCTTTTTCTTAGTTTATTACATTCCTTAATGTAAAAGCCAATATCCTGGTCTTCTCTTTCTTTCTTCTAAAGTCTGCCCGCCTGCTCTCTGTTTACAGGAACTCAATCATCAAACAAGTCATACAGAGTGATAATTGGCTAATTTAGATTATTGGCAGATCAATTGGAGCATCACTACTGATCTGTTACTTGCATTTGTCTTGATTTTTGTAGATTTTGTGTAACATGCTTTAAACATGTTTTCTCAAACACAGTTTCAGTTTTGTTTCTTAAATCATTTTTAATATCCAACAGTGAATTTACCATGCTTGACCCACAATTACCTCATTTCATCCATCCATCCATTATCCAACCCGCTATTTCCTAACACAGGGTCACAGGGGTCTGCTGGAGCCAATCCCAGCCAACACAGGGCACAAGGCAGGAATAAATCCCGGGCAGGGCGCCAGCCCACCACAAGGCATACACACACACACACACACACCAAGCACACTCTAGGGGCAATTTAGAATCGCCAATCCACCTAACATGCATGTCTTTGGACAGTGGGAGGAGACTGGAGCACCCGGAGGAAACCAACGCAGACACGGAGAGAACATGCAAACTCCACGCAGGGAGGATCCAGGAAGCGAACCCGGGTCTCTTTACTGCGCCACCGTGCTGCCCCACCTCATTTCATCCTCAAAGAAACTCCATATTCTGGAAGAAGACCCCAAGATATAAAGTACCAAAACTAGAAACAAGTTAAAACTAAAAATATGAATCCTATTGCACCAAAGCCTAGGGAAAACCAAAAGTTCAGAAATAAGCAATTTAAAAGGGAGAAATTTGCACTATGTTTGCTTAAATTTTTTATCAAAATCATGAGTAGAATGAATCGTCGCACTGGTATTTAAGGCTTCATGCTGATGATGTAGGACGCAACTCCATCTGAAAGTGTTTTCTTGGCAACTGGAATTACCGGTAATGGGATTTGTAACATGGTGGTGCCCATATGAAAAACAAGGCAATGTTGCTGCACAGTTAAACAAATAATCACTGCAGTCAGTAAACATTTAATGCAAAATAACTGCACAGAAATGTTCAAGAATTAAAGAAACTCATTTTCCCATGTATTGGAAAATTGCTTGTAAAATGTTATTGTAAAATTGCAGATGTTCAGAAGTTCATAGTTCACCATTGATCTCTGCTCAGGGCTTTTCTCAAATAATAATTCCCACACACACACACACCCACTGATTCTTCTTCACGTGGCAAAAGTACCAAGACACATAACTCAAAGACTTCAGATTAAGTAACAGCTCTATATGCCCTTGACTCTAAAGGAAAATACCCTCGGTTCCAATCGCGAGTAGGGCTTCTATAAGCAAGGGTGCCTCTTACACAAGACTAGAACTCTCTCCCTGTTTTGTGTTAAATTCATGTTTTTTTACTTGGCTTGTATTTATCCTGTTTTTCTGTTGGGTTTTTTTGTTTTTGAATGATTATTTTTCTTTTTTATGTAATTTCTGTTATGTTTGTCTATTATTTAGTAATTGTGTACTATAACTTTAAATGTACGGGTAGAACCCTAAGAGGTGAGTCCACCTACATGGCACTGCAACCTCTGACTATTTATTGACCCAGCTAGATAATCTCACCAGCAGATCATTGAAGTGTCAATGAATTTGTAGTGAGTATTGTTTTTTTCTCATTATTTCTGCTCTGTCTTTGGCTTTTGCTAACGGATTGTGTACTGGGACTTGCTGTGATTGCCTTTTTTGGCATATGCTTAGTTGCTCTTTTGAACTTTTTTTTTGTATTTTCATAAAATAACTTTTCAGTTTAAAAAGATTATTTGTTGGGACAGGGTCTCTGCAAGCCATAGTTTGGTGGTTTTGTTGTCTTCATAGGTAAAACGTCTGGCAGTACATGATTTTCTGAACTGGAAGTCCCAAGTGTTAAAGAGCTTCAAAGCATGTAGTCCCAATCACTTCTAGTAATGTCCACTACAGAATAATATAACCGTCATACCTCAGATAGTAATAAGGGCAAGCACTGAACATTTATAAAATTAAAAGGTTTATTTTACAAAAGGCCCAGTAAATAAAACAAGCCTCATAGAGCACACTAAGCAAAAAGGAGTTGCCAGCAGGAGAAATCCATGGTGAACAAATCCCAAAACAGAAATCCAAGGCAAGGTTCTAAACAGAGCAAACAGATTGAAAATCCAGAAATTCAGAAAAAAGCACAGAAGAAGGCAGAATAATTCACCAACATCAGAGCACATTCACAAAGAACCACCAAGAGCTACTAAAGACCCTCTGGGGATTTATAGGGCAGAGGGCAGTTCCTGTCTGTGATGGCAGGTGGTCCCCCAAAACACAGAACATAGCAAAGGCAACTGATATACGTAGAAAAAAAAGTTAAAGAATCATGTGCATAATCAATATAAAAAATGAATTAAAGGAACAAAAACATGAATTTGAAACCCAGCTGGGGAAGGACCATGGCTGACACATGACAATGGATTTTGCCCATGTCTCATAAAGAAAATAAAGTCTGCTTTTTTAGTGTAAAATGTTTCTTTATATACATTATGTAACATTTGGCTATAAAGTAATTAACAAGTCTCTCCTTTTATTTTAGGTGTTCCAGTATTGTCACCCCAAGGACTACAGGGAGAACAGGAAATGCAAGACTGGAATGAGGTCAGGCTTAAATATTGATAGATAGATAGATACTTTATTATTGGACACAGCCTTTAGGAAATCAAGCATTTCTGTGTTGAAGGTTAACTACATGCAACTTTCATTAAATAGTTTATTCAATAAACACTGAGGTTTATTATATGTTTAACACATTTTTAACAAAAGAACCAATGTTAAGGCATTTGCTTGCAGAAATGAATTGTGACCCATTTCTAATAACAATGAAAAATAGCTGTAATTTTGAATTTCACCTGTTTAATAGGAAACATCAGGGTGGTACAGTGGTTAGCATGTAACTGTGCCCTGTCATGGATTAATCGTATAGTTCATATGGCTGAGTTAAGCCCCTTTCACACTACGTAACTTTTCTTGTGATTTTCAGTACCAGACTTCCTTTACATAACTTTTAACAAGTCAGGGGTAATCGTGGCATTTTCACATGAATATCAGTCATGTAGTTTTACCTCCCCCAGTGAGTTAGACAGACCATTCTGCAATTCACCCTGGCAAAATCAAACAGACTTTGTGTTAAGTTTTAGGGGTAGGTCTGTATGTGTTCAAGAGCTGACAACCAATGAGCGTTCACCCAAAAGTACAACACATACAATGCGATCCTGATCCTGATGTTTGATTACCCTATGTTCTTACTCCCATGCAGTACCAGTTACTGAACTGTCTGAGGAATAAAAGAGCATGCACAGTAAATAGATGGCAGGACACGGAGCTGCCTTTAGGTTACTTAATACTGCTTTGATTTGTGATGACCTTTACTCATAAACATCACTCGTTCAGGTATATTTATAATTATTTTACAATAGTAACCATGAGCACATGCTGCTTGGGATGATAATAAAGAAGAATTGGGATCAGTACAGATGGTACAGAGTAGTAAAATGAGAGAATATAGCTATATGGGTAGCTAGTGTAGCCACTTTGGGTGGTTTAGACAAGAAGCTCCTGCTTCATCCATTCCATTTTTATAAAAAACTTACTTAATTCACAAAATGATGCAAATTTAAAAACAACAGACTTACACTCCCTGTTCAGTAAGTTAGCCAATGTTCCTTGTCTAGAGTCAGGACTGTTTTCTTTAACATCTTCCGTATGGTGTAGTGTACATGTCTTTTAATGCAGTTGTTGCAGTCCCAGCAAGATGGAGTTCTGTTCCTCTTGGTTTCTTGAGTTGAAGTGCCTGTAATACTTTCAGTCATTCCATTTATCTTCAGTCCCTGCATCATGTGACCAGATGTGAATGGACAAGGTATTTTCTATGTTGCTTTCACTGAGTGGTCTTTGGACCTTCGGTTTCTTGTGTTCTTCTTTGCTCAAGCTACTTTCTGGTCTTCACTTGGGAAAAGAGAACATGCACTGAGGCATCAGGAGTTCTTTGTCTGATTTTACAAGTTTCTCCCTGTACTTCCAGCTTTTAAATCATAAGGAGAGGAGCAAACTGTGACGGTGGTCCAAATGCATGAATTAAAAGATTCCTGTTTAAATGTGATTCAAATTTGACCAATCAGTTCAGCATAGTAGTACAATGAAGCTAGCAGTTGTTATCCCAATATATTAAAAAGGTGTTCAACCTGATCCAAGTAACCATGAGCCTGTAAACTTAATATCCATCATATGTAAATTAATGGAAAAACTATTAAGGAAAAGATCAAGTAAAACACAAACAGTTAACATTATTTTAGACAGAAGAAACTGTGTTTCACTAAGATGCTAAAATTGCATGAGTAAGCAAAACAAGCATACAATCAGAGAGGTGCATGTGATATTATTTATGTTCATTAAAAAAAAACAGTTTTGATCAGATGTCATATAAGAGAGTAGAGATTAAACTAAAAGAAGTGGGAATTCAACGTGTAGTACGTAGATGGGCACAACATTAGCTTGATGCTGAAAGCGAAGGGTTATGGTGTGAGGAACATTTTATCAATTAAGTAATATTAAAAGTGTTGCCTCTCAGGATTAAATGCTGTGGACATAGATCCTTTTAACATACATAAATGAACTAAATGAGAAAACTGGTACTATGCCATGTTACTTATTTGCAATGTTGAATATTGCATTTATCAATTTGCTACTAAACTAGGTGGAACTAGGTGGACCTGGGCAGAATACCGGCTTGGGTAGATGTTTGGCAAATTAAATTTATTACATTCAATTTAAAGTATCACATATAGGAAGCAAAAACTTTAGGTTTAAGCAACAGGGAAAAAGGGATTCATCTTATAAGAAGGACCTATCAGCCGTAGTGGACCTTTCAATATCTACAGTATGAGCCAGTATAAAAGGCTAATAGGATACAGGTTGAGTATCCCTAATTTGAAATTCTAAACTTTGAATGTTTTTGAGCATCAATATTATGCCACCTATGCTCCATCCAAATTTTTATTTTAACTTCTGAGTGGATGAGAAGAACATATGTGCAGATTCCAGATGGATTTATTATTTTTTAGCCAGGAGGGGCTGGTTGTCCTCCATGAAGAGCCACAAAGCTATGACACATAATCAACAACCACGGTTGGGGTTCCCCATGAAGCAGCAAGCACCACGAAGCACCGTTGCTAAATCGACGTGGGGTTTGAGAACAAAGCAGTAACACCTGTGCTATGCGTTAATGGAATGTCACTGCTTGCAGTTAACTAAAACAGCTTCATTCTTTCCAGGTATTTTAAATTACAATAATATTGCATTAAATTACACCAATTAAATTAAGAAAACTGGACACTGCTGCAAATTACCTTGCATAGCGAATTTTGTGTTTTTGTGCAGGGCTATTTGTTGTTAACAAAGTACCTTTCTTGCCAGTTATGTGAGTAATGGTAACAGTACCTCTGATATATTAAGTGCAGAAGACTAAGTGTATTTTATGGGTAAATTCTATAAAACAATCTCTAGAACAGTTAGTTAAATTAGTGAACAACTTTTCAGGAAGCTAGAACTTCGCTTTGGTTTTGGTTTATGTATTTTGGTTAATTATTTTGGGATTTGACACAAAATGTATTGGACTTCCTGGGTTCATAACCTGTGCCTGTTTATTTGATTTTGCACTGGCTAGTCCTTTTTGGTTTGTTTATTTCATGGTTGACATTTCCAATTGATTCCCTTGTTGGATGAGTGTTTCTGTTCTCACAAAACTTTTTTTAAATGTTAGCATCACAAATATAAACATCAATAAATGGTTCTAAGCAAGTCTGAGTGCTCCTCATAAGTTTGCTTTAGAGTGTCAAAAAAACTTTTTTTACTCATCCGAAAAAAATAAGGTAAATCTAATGGTATTTACAGCACCTGAAAGCAATTTTGACAAGCAACAGAATTTGATCCCAAAACTCCCCAATCGTTCCATATGTCTTTCTTTTTTATTTTTGTAAGTTCTTTATTGAAATTTTCAGCCAAATAATTTATTTAATGAAGATATACAGCCATAGGTCCTTTTTTAATATTTATTCATTCACCCACAAGTTTCAAGAGGTCTGATGTTAATGACATTCTTTGATCACTCCATATTTGTTTTTGAGATATGGACACAAGAGCATAAGGGAACAAACCCGGCAATTCATTTTTTAGTCGGCATTTACAAATAAGACAGTTCAGGATATTGCATTGCATAATTATCCATGAATAATATGATTAATACCCTTCAGCAGGTTTCTAAAGGGAGATGAAAATAACCATTTCAGTCAAACAGAGCATCTCTAACAGAAAGAACAAATGACTTGCATATGTAATGAGCAGAACTGATATTCAAAATAAGAAGTAAACATCTGTTAAAGTTTTTTACAATATTAGTCCAGGAGAAAAGAAGTAGTTTAAAGTTGCCACCAAGGAGTTCCTCTTGAGCTAGCACAGATGATTGTGAAAGTATAGGTGTTGCCGTACCAGATGCTTATGACCCTCATTTGTTATCTTAGTGACAATATAAAATACATCATTTTAAACTGAACCTGGTATAATAACTCTGCCTCCCAGTAATGATATTATACTTTCTAAAACAAGTACGGATTTATGAGAATGTTTTAGTATATGGTAGCAGAATGGTGCAGTTAGTTAGTGCTGCTGCCTCACAACTCCATTGTCCTCTATTTGAGTCCTGCAGCCAGTCATTGCCTGTTCCCTCTCTATCTGTGTTGTGGATTTTCCTCCTGATTACTCCAGTGTCCCACCTACGTCTCCACTGATGTATGTTTTAGGTTGAATGCCATTTCCAAATTGGCCCAGTGTGAGTGTGCTTGAGTGACCTTGTGATGAACGTGTGCCCATTCCAGGGTTGATGCCTTCACCCGATGCTGCCACAATGACTCTTTATTAAATAAAGTATATCTGCAAATGTTTTATTTTGTTACTTTAGTATGTTTTACAGATCAGCATTGGACCTATAGGCTTTAGAATATTATTCCCTGCAAAAAATGAAATCTAAGCTAAGTGAAAAGATTCTTAATCATGACATCAAGTCTAGTTTTCCTTAATATAAGAATTATTGACTTATCCAAAGATATGTACTTAACGATTATTTTGTTTACTTTAATAAATCTTGTCAAGTACATTTTGCTTAACCCTTTGGTAGATTTTATGCTGAATAAAAGCAAAACAACTCTCATTTAAAGTTGTTTTGTCTGGTTTTTGCACATGCAATTTTTGCAGTGTTGTCCTATTGTATTAGATAGATAATTAGCTTTGCAAAAAGAAGGGGTCACAATGAATCTCTGTTCTGTTTTTCTTTTAATATTATGTAACCACCAAAATTTTGTTTCACAAATGGTGTCAGGACAGGTTGAAGAGTCTGCTTCATGTTAATCAGTCAAGTTTCAAAAACGGGCCCATTCCACCGAGACAGCTCTACTCACAGTTGCCAACATGTTAAGGCTGGCTAAAACTACTAACACATCATCTGTCATCATCCTTCTAGATTTCTCATTTGCCTTCAACACAGTCAGCCACCAGGTCCTCCTTGCCACTCTTTCTAACCTTAGCATCACTACCTAAAGTGGTTTGAGCCCTACTTCTTGTGTCCTGACGTGGAAAGGTGTCAATTATGTATCAGCCAAGGATAAGTGCTAGGTCCTTTCCTCTTTTCTTTATACACCAACTCTCTAGACCCCATCATCCAGTCCCATGGATTCTCATATGAATGATTCACAGCTGTACCTGTCATTCCCTCCAGAGGATCACATGGTTACAACTAGGATCTATGAATGTCTTTCGGATATTGCAACTGGGATGAAAGAACACCATCTCCAGCTCAGACTGGCAAAGGCAGACCTCATTGTTATCCCAGTTCATCCATCTCTTCAGTATCCCATCTCTGTTCAGTTCGGCTCACTGTCACTAACTCCCACCTAGTCTGTTTGCATCCTTAGGATGCTGATTCAGCTGTCCTTCACTGACCATGTTGCCACTGTCTCTCAGCCTTGCAGATTCACTGTACAGCTGCAAGATCAGACTGTATTTGATGGAGTATGCCGCACAATTCTTGGCCCAGGCTTGGATTTTGTCACATCGTCACTACTGCAACTCTCTTCTGGCAAGAGTTTCAACAAGTGTTACCAAACCACTGCAGATGATTCAAAATTCACCAAAGTGTAGCAGTATGTCTGGTGTTCAACCAGCTGAGGCGGGTACATGTCACTTCTCCTTTCAGATCACTACATTGACTCCCTGTATCAGCGTATATTAAAATGATTGACAGAGCAGTCAATGGTTTAGCACCTATATACAGTATACAGTGACACTCTTCCCACTACTGATGAATGGCGTCTGGTGATGCCACCCTTGTGTGGCATCAAATCTTAATCTAGACACTTCATGCGTACATCCTAGTACATCCTGGTAGAGCAAGCTTTCCAACTCCATTCAAACTACTGACTACTTCAATGTGTTGAAGTGTTTGAAGATTCTCATGTTCTGTAGAATTACTGTCTAATTTATAATGGCTTTGATTGGTTCTTGTAACAAAAGAAGTATAACTATCTTGCATTTTTTTCTGAGCTCTTCACTTGTGATGATCAATTTTGTAACCTTGTCCTGTAACACCTGTTCCGAAACAGTCCCCCAGACTGATTTTTACTCAATTATATTGACCTCTTTTGTGAGATGTTTTGAATAAATGTACCTGCTAAGCAAATAATCCAAATATAAAATGTAAATTGAATAAGTATAGAGCTGTTTGAAGTTCAGCTACCTATTTTTCAAATCATTATTCCATTTCAAGATGTCTGGGAATTGGGACTCGCTTCGGGTGGGGTACCATTTTTAAACCAAAACATATTCATTTTTTAAAATTGCTTCAGACATGTTTTAGTCTATTAAAGACAAGACATAAAGGACTGAGAACACTTACACACTCACGTATATATTAATCTACCAGCAATCTGCTTGTATCACGTGTACAGTATGTATAAAAACAGTGGCTTTAGTCAGTTTATCCCAATCAAAAAAATTAACGGAAAGTCAAAAATATGCTTGTAGTATGAATAAATAAATATCCAGAGTACTATAGAGATTACATTAAAGTATTTGCATACACTACAATAGTCTTTTTGAAAACAAAGTCATCGGAAATTTGTTTTGTGTTTTTTTTTCAGATTGAGGACGTGTGCTCATCTTTTCTCTCAGTAGATTCCCAGTCTCAGGTGAGATGAATACCTTAAGTTTGGGTCATGGAAAATGATGTACCAGTCATAATATAGTAAGCAAATTAGCTCTTAACCATTTACTGCTTTCCTCTTGTTGCTAGGCATCGTCTGCACTTGATGAACTGTGTTACCTGCTCATGGGAATCGTTCACAAAACTCAGGTTTGTTATACAGTGCATTAGCAGGTACCTATGTCATTAGGTGACTGTAACCGTTTAAGTGAAAAATACAACAAAGTTGGTTTCATAAAGTGTATGATCAAGTAACAAACAATATTCAGAAATATTATTGGATTAAATTTCCATACCTTCTACCTATTTTGAATTACATTTTTTAGAAATCTAAAGATACTCAGTATGCCACTGTTTACCTTTATTTCAGGATGTTTTCTTTTTTGTCTGCAGAGTAGCTAATAAACATTTAAGTTTAGTTAACTAAAATGATAAACCTGCCAATTATCTTACCATGCATGTCCTTTGTACTATAGTTCACTTTCCACAGTAACATAACATATTAAACATCAGCACATGCAAATAAACTCCAAAACAATTCAGTCAAGCAGAAAAAGTAAGCAATTGTAGTGTATTCTCGTGCAGATATAAATTTAAACAGGGGTATGAAAAACAAAGAGAGGGAACAACCACAAAAACCAAACACTGTCAAAAGTGAAAAGTACTTTCATTACAGTAAAAGGCTACATTTTTATTTACCAACAAGACTTCAAGAAAACATTGATATTTTTTTACTTTGATTCTTGGTCAAAATGAATACACTGATTTGACAGAATCTGTAAAATATATAGTTTTACCATATTCATGTGCTTCCTCATTGGCCATAAAGCAAAGGAGCAAAGCCTAGTTTATCCTAGAGACGTAGATCCAGTCAGAGAATTTTAATCTATATTTAGATGTTATGTAAATTCAGTAATATTACGTTTTGGGAAATACCTCGGAAAAGTGACCTGTGCATGTGTGTTTCTTACGGCAAAGTGCTCAAGAAAGTGACATGACAGATTGATAAAAAGAGGGTCGACATCTGCAAAGCATCAAGCAAAATGCAGTGGGCGGACACGATACATACATGTTCAGAGTTCATAATCGGGTGTAAGGAATGTGTTTATTGGTCATCGAACGTGACAAAGTACTCCATAATAGGAATAAGTGACAAACACCTTGAAAGGATAAGCAGAAGAGACACCAATACACACAGACAACCAAGAAGTGAACCTGAATATAGCCTAACAGGTTCTGGAAATTCAAAAAATTATGAGCCACCTTTATTTTATGTCCTTACACCTGTCTGGTTCACGAGCAGATGTAGTAAAATTGTAGTTGCATGGTCCTGACTACAAATTCCACACGCAGTTTACGTATTGTATGGAGGATGCACATTTTTCCCATGTTTGTTTTTTTTTTTTTACTCTTCCCACACCTCAAAGATGTTGGATATTAGGTTAATTGGTGATTCTAAATTAGCTTCATGTAAAAACATATGTGTTTTGTGTGTGTGTGAGTGTACCCAGTGGCAGAAAGATTTCCTGTTAAGGATGGATTCCTGCCTTGAGTCTAGTATTGCTGGGATAGTCTCATGTCCTATCAATCTTGAATTCTGAGACATATATGTTGTATTATACAATTTAAATAATCATAGTGAAACTGATTAAATAATACACAGAAATGGAAAGTAATAAATAAATAGAAGCTACTGTACATAATTAAAACAGCCAAAGTTCAGTCAACAAAATCATGCTAATGATGCTGACTAAAAGAGACATATAAACTTATACCTCTCTACCATTCCATCATTCAGGAGGTGCAGTGTGCTGTGAATTTTAATTTATTATTTTGATGGTCCAGTTTTTCTGATTATTTGTACTTTTAACATTTTTTATCATATTGTTGGTGACTTCATTTTAGTGCCATTTTGATACCAAGCTCATGACAATGTTTTTTTTGCAACATGACTCATTGATTGCGATGTGTTTCAGGGAAAAAATATGTAACACACCAATACAGTATTGTTAGTTACCATCAGATTTAAGTGCTTTTGCCTGTTTTGACCAGGAGGAATCAATTTCTAAAGTAATTTTTTATTACTTATTATTTTATGATTGGTTTTGAAATGTAAATGGTTATTTTTGTTACCATGTTTGTTTACACAATGCCTGGCTAGTTGATCATATGAATGCGATCGTTGTGCTGTTGGTGACAAAGGTAGTAACACGGTGGTGTTGTCACATTGTCTTATCCCATGGTGGATACAAAACTCTTTATTATCTTATTGATAGCTAGCTTTCAAAGAATTGGGCCGTAGTAGTAGGATTTGGTTTTTGGTTGTGATCCCTTTTCTGTATTTGACTTTTGATTTTATGTTACCTCTTTGGTTTTTTGTTTGTTTGTTTTGTTTGTCTTTCATGGTATTCTGACCCTTCCTTATTCTGACCATGGCGTATTGCTTCTTTAATCACCTCCAAGTTGAATTGTGCTCCTTAAAAGACATGACTTTGGCTTTGTTTTTTCAATTTATGAGTTTTGCTGTCTCATTTTTGTTCTATAATGATGATTTTTGCCATTGTGGTTTCGATCTGCTGCCCGTTTTTTTTTTTTTTCTTTTTCATTTTAGAACCTTCTTTTGCAAGTGCAACCATTTTTTGGTCCTTCAGGACAATTGTTGCTTTTTGTTCACAACAGTATGGCATATGCCTTCTAGATTTGTAAAAGGTCACATCACCCTATAGAGTTCAAACTCAAAATTCCTATAATGTTCACTAGGAATTTCCCTTGAAACTACAAAACTTGAGAAGAAAGCCAAGTTTCATTCACAGTCATGGCATCATGATTGGGAAGTGCATTAGTATGTGGATGCCATGAGAAATAATCCATAGCAATTACAATGACTTCATCATGGGTGGATAAACATTATATTGAGGCATAAGGTACCTTTGGTTGCTGCTGTTGAAGCTTCCTTCTTTTTACATGTAAACATCAAAGAGCCAGTACTCTATTGCTGTTGTTTCTTTTTTTAAATTAATACAGTGACGGTTAATTTGCTCACACACACTGTGAGCATATCACATGCTGTCTCTAGAGCAGAAGGCTGCTTTTTCCAGGTGCTACTAGCTGCCACACAATACCTTCCCTTCCTTAACATCATACAGATGCAAAGCGACCTCATCCCATGTAGGTCAGTGCCCTTCCATTTAAGCAGGAATAAAATGTCCCACTCTAACCTGTGTAACTCTGGCAGTTGCTCCAAAGTCCATCATTTGGTTCCCTGCATAGTATACGTCTTGTATTATCTGCATTTTTCTGCAGTCTACCTCTCAACATGTGCACTGGAAGAGTACATTAGTATTATCATATTGTGACCCAGCACAATGCCAAATATCTATGTAAGTTAAGGGACTTCCAATGGCCATAATAAAGATGCATGATGTGTTCTGATATGAGATTACTGTCCAAAGGGATGGAAATGCCTAACTGTGCTGATTTCAGCCAATAGCACAAACCATGTCATATAATAAATCCTCTCAGCCTTGATGAAGGGTTGGCTATAATAGGCAGTTATCCATCTTCTGTTAACTGAGATCACAGATTAGTAGCATCTGTGCCCAGAATCAGAATGTGGTCTGGAAAAGTCTTGCAACTAGGATGTGCAAAGGGTTTGCTTCAAAGTTCGAAATGATTCTTCACAGAACATTACCCAAAAGAATTCCTGCTTAGTCTGTGTCATTTTATGCAAAGGTCAAGCTATTGTGACAAACTCTTTGTCAAATAAAATGGTAATATGAGGACAAGCCCAGAAATACAGTGGTGTGAAAAACTATTTGCCCCCTTCCTGATTTCTTATTCTTTTGCATGTTTGTCACACAAAATGTTTCTGATCATCAAACACATTTAACCATTAGTCAAATATAACACAAGTAAACACAAAATGCAGTTTTTAAATAATGGTTTTTATTATTTAGGGAGAAAAAAAAATCCAAACCTACATGGCCCTGTGTGAAAAAGTAATTGCCCCCTGAACCTAATAACTGGTTGGGCCACCCTTAGCAGCAATAACTGTAATCAAGCGTTTGCGATAACTTGCAATGAGTCTTTTACAGTGCTCTGGAGGAATTTTGGCCCACTCAGCTTTGCAGAATTGTTGTAATTCAGCTTTATTTGAGGGTTTTGTAGCATGAACCGCCTTTTTAAGGTCATGCCATAGCATCTCAATTAGATTCAGGTCTGGACTTTGACTAGGCCCCTCCAAAGTCTTCATTTTGTTTTTCTTCAGCCATTCAGAGGTGGATTTTCTGGTGTGTTTTGGGTCATTGTCCTGTTGCAGCACCCAAGATCGCTTCAGCTTGAGTTGACGAACAGATGGCCGGACATTCTCCTTCAGGATTTTTTGGTAGACAGTAGAATTCATGGTTCCATCTATCACAGCAAGCATTCCAGGTCCTGAAGCAGCAAAACAACCCCAGACCATCACACTACCACCACCATATTTTACTGTTGGTATGATGTTCTTTTTCTGAAATGCTGTGTTCCTTTTACGCCAGATGTAACGGGACATTTGCCTTCCAAAAAGTTCAACTTTTGTCTCATCAGTCCACAAGGTATTTTCCCAAAAGTCTTGGCAATCATTGAGATGTTTCTTAGCAAAATTGAGACAAGCCCTAATGTTCTTTTTGCTTAACAGTGGTTTGCGTCTTGAAATCTGCCATGCAGGCCGTTGTTGCCCAGTCTCTTTCTTATGGTGGAGTCGTGAACACTGACCTTAATTGAGGCAAGTGAGGCCTGCAGTTCTTTAGACGTTGCCCTGGGGTCTTTTGTGACCTCTCGGATGAGTAGTCTCTGTGCTCTTGGGGTAATTTTGGTCGGCCAGCCACTCCTGGGAAGGTTCACCACTGTTCCATGTTTTTGCCATTTGTGGATAATGGCTCTCACTGTGGTTCGCTGGAGTCCCAAAGCTTTAGAAATGGCTTTATAACCTTTACCAGACTGATAGATCTCAATTACTTCTGTTCTCATTTGTTCCTGAATTTCTTTGGATCTTGGCATGATGTCTAGCTTTTGAGGTGCTTTTGGTCTACTTCTCTGTGTCAGGCAGCTCCTATTTAAGTGATTTCTTGATTGAAACAGGTGTGGCAGTAATCAGGCCTGGGGGTGGCTACGGAAATTGAACTCAGGTGTGATTCACCACAGTTAGGTTATTTTTTAACAAGGGGGCAATTACTTTATCACACAGGGCCATGTAGGTTTGGATTTTTTTTCTCCCTAAATAATAAAACCATCATTTAAAAACTGCATTTTGTGTTTACTTGTGTTATATTTGACTAATGGTTAAATGTGTTTGATGATCAGAAACATTTTGTGTGACAAACATGCAAAAGAATAAGAAATCAGGAAGGGGGCAAATAGTTTTTCACACCACTGTATATACATCCTTACTTAAAGGATGTGGGTTAGGGCCCTGAACATACAGCCACTACTTTCTTGGGATATCTAATAAATCTAGGGCCCACTGATGACATGGCCTAGGAGACTTGGATTGTTAAGCAACATTTCAGAGCCAAACTTAAACTGATCATTTCCTCCTCTTCAGTCCCCCTATGTGTTAAGTTGTAAGGTACACACTCCAGTATCCATTCAATGAACCTTTAAATAGCTGCATGATAATTACAAACGCCAAGTGGAATTACATTAAACTACTACAAAGCTTGTCATCTCTTTTTCTGTGATTCTAGCTTAACCCTCACCAATATCTATTTTCTAACTTAAAGTGTGGGAGTCCAGTTAAGGGGTCTAGTAATAGAATTTTAATGTACCTTGTACACATGTCAGTAATGACCCTATAAACCTGTAAACTGTAATGTTTTGTCAGTAGAGGAAACAGGATAGCAGGCCTTGACTGTAATACCATTAGCTTTTGTTCATGTTTTTACTTTCATTCTTTCTGTCTACAAGTACAACTGGAAGCACCCATGTTCCATCACAATTCTTAATAAGGTCTTTTCTTTGCATTACCTGTACTTGACATACTGATGGGCGTATGGCACCCAAAGTGGAGGTTGCTAAATGAGAAAGGTGCCACTCGTGTTAGTATGGTGTTGTGCCAAAAGAACAAATAAATATATTCATTCACAAGGGTATGCAGCCTGTTTCTGGGATTCAGTCAAGAGTGTTGCTTGCTGTCAAAATTCTGACAATACTTGTACCAAGCTCTGGGGCTTGGGTTGATGAGAGTCTTCCATTTTTAAAAACTTAAGTGAATTGCTGTCCCCAGGAATAGGCAGTCAAATCCAAACAGCAAAGCTTGTCTTTTCTGGGTGGTCAAAGGCAGCCTAATTCTTCCACCAGCCATGTTTCATTTTCCTGCCTTGATGGATATAGAAGAATATTTTCTTTTATCATTGCAGGTCATGTTTTTAGGACATCCAAACACCTAGCAGATATATCTCTCTAGGATTTGGACTTCATAATTGCTCTGACCATCTCTATGATACAACTTGCCATAGTTAGCTATTAAGTTTTATGGATGATGCATGTGTTGTGTATGCTGGGAAAACAGAGGACTCTAGAAATCAAAAGGTTCAGGGCTATGCTGGACAATAGGCTGATTAGGTTGTCACATGCAATGCATTCTTTAGTGCAAAAATGTTAATATGTGGAACTACAGCATCATACTACACAGTTTTCACCATTCACATTTGAATAAAGGTAGGTACAACACAAAGCTGTTTGAGAGTATCAAGTTTATTTTTAGTAGTGTGAGCGCTGAAGTCGGAAACAACGGAAGAACTTAAACTCAATTAAAGTAAAAATAATTTCTTTATTCTTAATTCTTGGTGAGTAGAGAGAATGTGAGACTGCCTCTTTCCAACTCAGTCGACTGATTTGGGTTTTAGCAGAATACCTAAAGTAAAAATGTTCTCTCTTTTATATCCTAGAAAAGAAAAAAAAACCCTAGCAGTTCATTCTGAGGTTATACATAAATCTTAATTTATGTCATACTGGAATGTCCTAAAACATGAAATAAACAGTCATTTGCATTCCTAAGGAATACACCCCTGTATTTGCACCTACTTAGAATCAATTTAAACATTCTTATAGTCCATAAAGATCTTACATTCTTCAGGGGTCTTCTGATAGTAGCAGAGGTCAGCCCTTCCTCATAAAGGAATACAAGTTAAGGGTTTGTTTTTTCTTTCTCAGTTCCCCCCTTTTGCACATAAATATGTGCACATGTGAATGATCAGACCCAATCATCGGGAATAATATCATCATATTCAGAAGAGGGAGAAAGTTCCGAAAGCAAAGGGTTGTAATCAGGGTTTTGGGAACTGTCAGCATAAAGAAAATAGGCTTTTGTGAGAGAGGTGTCAATAAGCCTCTGAAGAAGGCCACGAATACAGGGGATGAGGCAGCAACCACAAATAACCATGATTGCAAGGGAAATGAGGACAGTGGTGAAAATAGTTTTACACCATCCGGCCCAAATTCCGAACCACCGTTCAAATAGTTCATCAAGGGGATTGGAGATACCAGAATTTTCTGCAAGTTCTACAGAAAGGGCAGTAAGACCAGCAAGTGCACGAGATACTGAGCCATCAGGAGCAGTGTTATTAGGGATGAAGGTACAGCAATTGTCTCCAAACATGGCACATACACCGCCTTTCTCAGCTAAAAGCATATCAAGTGCTATCCGGTTTTGCCAGGTCATGAGAGAGTTTTGTCTAGTTGTTCATGGATGCCCTCGATGGCTTCACGAGTAAAATTTAGAAATCGCTGTTGATTGTAATAAAGATAATTTATCCAATCTACATTTTTATTTATTGTTGACCACCAGAATATAATTGATTCAAATCCAGCAGCCACTTGATCACGTGCTTTGTATTGGTTTGGAACTCCTCTGGGGACTCCAATACCATCTATATATACATTAGAATCAAACATTTCAAGGGTAGAACGACGTTTCCGGGATTTACCTGGGTGACCTGACTCAGAAGGGTGCAGAGGTAAGAGGTAGAAAGGCATAAGTAATTGGATTAGGGCGCAACGGCCACTCCAGTCAGGGGGAAGGATTGAGAGTAACATGTTCTTTTTACACATCCACCATATATCGGCACGTGGGGAATTATGGGAGGAAAACCAGGAATGAGAAAGATTTTCATGAGTGCTTGAGCCGAGGGAGACATTATAGGTCTGATGACACCATTCAGGTGGTAGTTTACCAATGAAGTTCAAGGAATCAGGGTCGTTTCGCAAAAAACAAGTATAATTGGCCTTGTATGAACGGTACATTGGCGGGGTCATAGGGGAAAAGGAGGGAATAGATGGTGTAGAGATGTACATAAGGGGTCCTTAGGGGGAGTCGGGGAGGAAAATAGCTGCAACACACAACAGAGACCTGCAGGGTGCAATAGGTCTGTTAAGGGAAAAGGGGTAGTGGCCAGATGTGGTCGGGCCATAGCACAGGCATAACAATTTGATTGGTTCACCTGTTTAGCAGAGTAAATTACCCACTGAAGCCATCGGTTCTGGTCCCCATATCCAGTCTCAACTGCGAAAGTAGAGGACAAGGAGGTAATATTTAAATACTGCACAGGGTGCGATGGAGAGTCATCAGGAAGGACAGTGGTAGGGAAGGTTAAAGAGGTAGGGGTGACAGAATCGGGTGTTGGTGCTGTGACTCGAATAACGATTTTCCAAGAGGATCTTTTCCAGAGACATCTGCCCCTAATATGTAAATACCCCCATCATAAGGTGACGGATCTTTTAAAGTGATAATTAACGGATTACAATTATCATGTAAACATGTTCTGCTAGTATGTCCCTTAATGATAGAGAACCTTGTCTTGAGATCATGTTGCTGAGCCTTCCAGGGCTGATAACCCCAGTCATAGGTACCTGTATTGGCAAATACCCACTGCCATTTTCACATTTACTACCATAATGAGTGGAGTCAGTAGTCACACACACATATTTTTCAGCCTTAGTCCATTGTTCATGGCTGCCGGTTCCACAAGGAGCAACAGTACAAAAGTCAATCTGGGTGAGGTAGTCTTCCCTACTTGGAAAGTTAGTGTGGGAAGGTCCCCATAAGTTCGCTGTCCCATGTTCAAGGGGACAAAAGAAGTTATTAATAATAGAACTAAGAATGCCATTCTTTGCAATGTGAGATGTGGATCCAGGCAGGAAGTCCTTCGACTTTAACAGCGTGAGGTGTAGATAATAGCACCTGGAATGGTCCCCTCCAGCGAGGTTGATGCCAATGTTTCCTTCGGGTGTCTCTGACCAGTATCCAGGTTCCAAGGGGGATCTTGAACTCCGTTGGTGGGGACCGTCCGCCAAGCCTTGTTAACTTGTTCGTGGACTTCTTTCAGGGAGGCTCGGAGACCTGCAAGACTAGAAAGAAGATCATTGTCCACAGTATGCAGAGTAACATTTCTGATAACCATGCCAACAGGCATGGGGCGTCAGTTAAAATTTCAAATGGTGATAGTCCCAACTGCCGATGTGTTCTTCCTCTCAACCCCATCAAGGCCAAGGGTAGAGCATCTGGCCAGGTTAAGTTTGTCTGCTCACAGATTTTTGCCAATTTTGATTTTAGGGTACCATTGCATCTTTCTACAATACCTCCACTTTGGGGATGGTATTTGCAGTAATGATGCACATTTATCTGGAGCCAAGTAGTCAGCTCATTTATTACAGAATTCACAAAATGGGTTCCATTATCGGTCTGCAGTTTCTGTGGTATTCCCCATCTTGGAATAATTTCTTTTATTAGAGCTTTAGCCACAGTTTTGGCATCTGCATGTTTAGAAGGGAAAGCTTCCACCCATCGGAGAACACATCAACAATTACCAAGCAATAACGGTAGCCTTTAGACGGTGTTAACTCAATGAAATCCATTTGGAGGTGTTCAAAGGGACCCATTGGGTTAGAAGTGACGGCGGGGCTTACCTGAGTACCTTTACCTACATTAAACCTTTGGCATAGTGCACATCGTCGGCAGAATTGTTCAGCATATGTAGAAAACCCTGTGGTTTCCCAATGCCGCTCGACATCCTGAGTCATAGTGTCTTTCCCTGCATGATCCAGGCCGTGTGCGATTTTTGCCATTCCTGGAAAAGAAGCTTTTGGGAGGAAAGGTTTGTTAGTTTGCTTATGGATCCAGACCCCAGCAGAGAGAGATCCTTCTCGGGACCACTTTATTCTTTCTCGGTCAGTGGCAGGCTCTGTAAAGAAATAATTTGATTATCAGGGTCTTTGTCATCTTCCTGTTGGAATAAAGAGACTGGTGTAATATTATAAGCGGCCTGTTTAGCAAAATGGTCAGCCAATTCATTTCCTTGGCTGACTGGGTTTTGTTTCCCAGTATGGGCTTGGCATTTAACTATTGCTAGTTTTGATGGTTCTGTTATAGCTTCGAGAAGGGATTCCACTAATTTCTGGTGTTGTATGGGCTTACCAGTACTGGTTTTGAATCCCCTTAATTTCCATAATGCCCCATGATCATGGCAAACTCCAAAGGCATATCTGGAATCTGTGTAAATGGTTATGACCTTCCCTTTGGACAACTGACAAGCTCGGGTGAGAGCTATTAACTCAGCTGCTTGTGCACTTAAGTTTGAAGAGATTCGATTTGCTTCAAGTAAGTGATCTCCTTTGACCACTGCATAACTGGTGGAGAGTGTCCCATCGTCCAATCTCAAGGAACAACCGTCCACATAAAGTACTTCTCCTGTTTCTAATGGAGTTTCCTGGAGATCTGGCCTGGGTTTCAGGACCTTTGTGATTTCTTTATGGCAGTTGTGTGGTTCCCCCTCTCCCTCAGTGGGAAGTAGGGTAGCCGGATTCAGAGTTGAGCATCTTTCAATAGTAACATTTGACAGGGTACAGAGTACATTTTGATAATGGATTGCCCTTGCAGTAGTGAGGTGTGAGGTTTTGGCCTGGACTAAAATGGAGTGAACAGCGTGAGGCACTTTCACTGTCAGGGGACTCATGAGCACAATATCCGTGCTTGCCAGCACAGCCTCCGTTGTTGCTGCAACTGCTCTAAGACAAGTCGGAAGTCCTGTAGCCACTGGATCTAGTTTTTTTGAAAAATAAGCTACTGGCCTCTGTTTTTCTCCATGGAGCTGTGTTAATACTGCATTCATATATCCCCCCTTTTCGTCCACGAAGAGAGTGAATGGACGAGAATAGTCAGGAGTCCTAAAGCAGGCGAGAAAATAATGCACTTTTAAATCACACAGAGCCTTCTCAGCCTGCTCATTCCACTGTACACGACCTGTAAGAGGAAGGTCGACAGTGTTAGCTAGAATTTGTAAGGGCTGTGCTCTTTCGGAAAAATTTAGGATCCAATGTCGACAATAACCAAGAATGCCCAATATAGACATTACCTGTTGCTTTGTGACCGGTCTGGGAAGATTTTGGATGGTAGTTATGCGGTCTTTCGACAGAGCTCTGGTACCACAAGTGATGTCATGCCCCAAGTACTTGACAGTGGTTTTAATTAGCTGCAGCTTTGCTTTAGAGACTTTGTGGCCATTTTCCACAAGATATCTTAATAATAATTCCGTATCTTGCACGCATGCTTCCTCTGTTTCACTACAGAGCAATAAGTCGTCAACGTACTGTATTAATACACTTCCCCTGTTAGGCCAGAAGCCTTCCAGGTTTTGAGCAAGCGCCTGTCCGTATATACAAGGAGCTTCCGTATAACCTTGTGGCATAACGGTCCAGGTCCAGCGGCGATTTTGAAAAGTAAAAGCAAACCAGAATTGTGAATCAGCGTGTACAGGAATAGAAAAGAAAGCATTTGCAAGGTCAATAACGGAGAAATAACATGCAGAAGGAGGGATAGTAGACAGAATAGTGGAAGGATTAGGTACGATCGGTGCTCTAGGAAAGATAGCAGAATTGACTTGTCTAAGGTCTTGGACGCGCCAAGATCCATCCGCTTTCTTTATTGGCAGAATGGGAGAGTTAACAGGAGAATACTGAATAGGAATTATAGCTCCCCGTTCAACTAAGTCTTTGTGTACAGCAGCAATTCCAAGTTCAGCCTCGGGAGAAAGAGGATATTGTGCACGACGAGGCCGGAAGGATGACTTTGGGAAGACCACTAAAGGTTCACAATTTGCGATTCTGCCAAAATCGTTTTTTCCCTGAGACCACAGAATGTCAGGAATTGTAGATAGCCAAGGAAAGAGTCTCTTTGCAAGGAATACAGAGAAGGAGACGGGTGACACAGGGAACGAACAACTGGCAGGTCGATTTGGATTATCACCTTAGTAACCAGGTGATCAAGGGTGACAAAAATTCCTGGTGCAATGTATGTCCAATCAGTCCTATTTTGACATTGTTCAACCCAGTCCCCAATTTCTACCCAACGAGCAGTGTTAGATTTTGCCAGGGAAACATGGGGGACTGCACCTTCTAAATAGAAAGTGTTTTGTAAGTGTGTAAGGTGAACTGAAGCAGCAGCTTTAGTGGGAGAGATGAAAATACAAGGGATGTGAAGACTCTCTGGACAAGGGGCTGAGGAGAGAAAAGATTCAAACCAAGGGATATCAACTTCAGTGTGGAAATATTGGGCAGTACAGTGAAGAGTGTCAGGGACTTGGAGGTGGGGAAAATTACAGGACGGGAAAGCATGGAGGGCATTAAGAAGGAGTTTTTGTGGGGAAATGTTTAGGGTCCAGGCAGCAAAAGAAGGTCGAGATGGTTGGAGAGTTTGGCACAGGAGCTTAGGAATGGAGCAATAGAATCCTTGTTCAGATAAGGAGATTGAAACAGACAGTTTAGTCATGAGATCTCTTCCCAATAAGTTAACTGGACACAGATGATTTAACAGGAATCGATGTGTCAAAATTGAACTATCAGTGGACAGTTGAACTTGAAGAGGCTTGGATACTGATAAAGTATGAGGTTGTCCTGAGGCAGTGAGGACCTTCACAGTGTCTTTCGAGGCAGGGACCTCCAACAATGATAAAGTTGAGCGGTAGCTCCAGTGTCCACAAGGAAAACAGTTTCCTTACCATTTACTATCAAAGTTAGTAAAGGGTCTGCATCAGCATGATGAGTGAGCAAGGGAAACTGGAAAAATGGCTGGGGTCCCTGCTAATTCCTATGACCAGGGAATATCACTGGGTTCCTGGAGTGGAAGTGGTGGAGGTGAACGCTTGTTTGGGCAATTACGTCTGAAATGGCCAGCTTCACCGCAGTTGTAGCAGGTGTAAGGTGTGTGAAACTGTTCTGATGATTTAGGTATCTGGGTGAACTGGTCAGTAGGCATGGAGGGTTGGAGTCTTCTTCCTTTCCACTTCCTCTCCATCTGAAGGAGTTGCCACGACCACGACCTTGAAATCCTCTGCCCCTACCCGTTCCCCCGGTGTAATATTGAAGCTGTGCCGCTATCAATTTAGTTTGCGTATCATATTCTTTTTGTTTGGATTGTCTCTCAGCATGCTCAGCATGGCGTTTCACTTCCTCAAAAGTAGCACTTTCCCAGCCTATGCAAGACGTTCTGACTTTATTCTGTATGTCACTTCTTAAACCTGAAACAAAAGGGGAACGGTAGCGCGTTTCGATCTTCGTTATCTCGCAAACCAGAATGATTAGCCATCAGGTCTTGAATCCTTTGGGCCCATTCATCAACCGTCTCATCTTTCCGCTGCTTGGCAGCTGATATAAGTGACCAATCTGTTCCTTTTTTGTATTTTCCTGCAATTGCAGTCTTTAATAATTCCCATTGTTCTAAAAATTGGGGCTCCTGATTATCACGATTCAAGGACTCATCCCATCTCCAAGCATTTCCATCCCTCTGGTTCCATGATTTACTGTTGCCCAGGTGGTGCCTAGCTTTGGCGCAGCACCTCGTCCCACTCCGCAGCATTTGGTTTATACATGTCATCCAGCTGCTGAAGTGATTCAACAAATTTTAAGCCGCCGACTCCCTTTGGATCTGGCAGTTCTGACACCACATCTTTTAATTCTTGGATGTCCCAATTTCGATGTATCATAACAGTGGTGGGATTATTAGCTCCTCGGGTTGATTGGGGTTGTGCCTGGGATTTGGGACTTGTATTAAGGGACATGAAAATTCAGCTCCAGAATTCTGCGGCTTTAGGGAAGTAAAGCTGCATCCCAATTGGGGGTTTTGGTGTGATTGTAATGTTCGGCTTCTTGTATGACTAGAAATAGGGATTGGAGTGAAGCATGTGGCTGGGATTTAGTATTATCTCCAAGCGGGCCTCGGTCTTCGTCATCCGGTCTGAATGAGAAGACGAGTCATAGTGAAACTGTGAATCTGCTCCGGGTAAATCATCGGCTACAAGAGGAGCCGGTGGGGCATTTGGAGCAGGAGGAAGAGGTGGTAGGGGTTGATAAGGAGGTGGGGTGTGAATGATTGGGTAAAGAGGATTCTTTTTATCCGATTTCTTTCGCCTATTTTCTGGCTCTGTCTCTGTCTTATTCTTTTGTAATGCTAGTAACATCTCCTCTTTTTCTTAATTTCTTAATTTCCGCAGAAAGCGTCTCATTTCGCTTCATCGCCTCAATTGCTCGATCTTTAATTACTAGTTCCCATCTATCAAACATATCCATCCTATAGGGACCCATTTTCCAGCAGCTTTGCATGTTTCTACAGAGGATTTTTCTAATTTCTTGTATTTCGAAAATATCCCCAGTTCCCTCAACTGGCCATCTACCACTGCTTTGTTTATTCCATTTCTTACACGCTTTTTTAAAGTCTAGCCCTGTTGTCTTTTCCACTAATTTTCTAGGTGATCCTCCCTTCGGACTCATACTGGGGTGTGGTAAGTCTTCCGAAAACAATCCTTCCAACAAAGACTTTTGAATTCCTAAAGGGATCTTGACTGGTTTACTATTTGTTTTTCCCATTATTGGATAGTGCTAATACTACAAAATATAAGGTTACAGCCCCTGCGTTTTCTGCCTCCAGTCCCTTCCGTTTCCCGGATCACTATCTGCTGCTTCGTGGTTTTAGCGGACTAACAGTTTTATTGACCACTGAGTCTGGGGTTTTGACAGTTCAGTGCCAACCCCCTTTCCAGTCGTCTAACAACTAGTTAGCGCTTATGGTGTCCACAACAGATTAACCCGTTGGAGCAGGAATATGACCAGACTATAGAGGCAAAAGAGTCTCGCCCTCCCACCAGTGCTTTGTTGTCCCGCCCGTGAGGTGTTTTCCCTTTTATCTATTCTTCCCACTCCCTGCCTTTTATTTATTTTTCCGAGCCGGTATAAGACTCCGTCCCGTTTCAGGAAGCGTACTAACTAAGCCTTCTCAACACCTCACTTATTCGGCGCCCAGATCAAAAGGTGCTCCCTTTCTAGTTTTCTTTCTTCCACCCTCCTTTCCTTTAATAATTCTTTCAATTCCAAGGCGTACTCACTAACTATTCTGGCACTTTTTATTTCCGTCCGGAAGCGCCTTAATCCGCTAAGTCTATCTTTCCCAGTTAAGAAAACCCCAGGTACTCACCAAGAATTTTCCTCCCGTCTGGAAGTTCCCAGTTCACTCGACTTCAGCAAATCAGAGGAGGACAAGGGCTCTTCAAGCGGGACTCGGCAGAGGCAGGCCAGTCCTAACTTTTTGCGGATCTGGTCCTACCGACCCGGCCGGAATCGGTCCTTCACTGGTCCTCTGGACGATCGCTCAAGGAGTCACTTGGCCGTCTCTGCCCCAGGTGGGCGCCAAAACTGTGAGCGCTGAAGTCGGAAACAACGGAAGAACTTAAACTCAATTAAAGTAAAAATAATTTCTTTATTCTTAATTCTTGGTGAGTAGAGAGAATGTGAGACTGCCTCTTTCCAACTCAGTCGACTGATTTGGGTTTTAGCAGAATACCTAAAGTAAAAATGTTCTCTCTTTTATATCCTAGAAAAGAAAAAAAAACCCTAGCAGTTCATTCTGAGGTTATACATAAATCTTAATTTATGTCATACTGGAATGTCCTAAAACATGAAATAAACAGTCATTTGCATTCCTAAGGAATACACCCCTGTATTTGCACCTACTTAGAATCAATTTAAACATTCTTATAGTCCATAAAGATCTTACATTCTTCAGGGGTCTTCTGATAGTAGCAGAGGTCAGCCCTTCCTCATAAAGGAATACAAGTTAAGGGTTTAAGTTTTTTCTTTCTCAGTAGACATAAACAGTAGCTTGACTATGCCTGTGTAAGTGTGAGTTTGTCCAGTGACGAACTGACATCTGATACATTGTTTCTGCTTTACATCTGATGCAGATGCAATATTCTTTAACCTCCCCCCACAATAGCTACAAGAATATGGTAGTAAAATATCTTTTTTGTTTTTGACAAGATACAAGGTGTAATGTTTCATTCATACATTTAAAATGAGTCTTCCTCTTAAAATTCTGCGAAAACTTCTAAATATTTTTACTGGATGTTCCAGGTTTCATAGATATTTGTTATGAATGAGTGCACAAAAATAGCAAAAGGGTTTAAAAACTCAAAAAAGATCCACAAAGCAGGCCAGAGCCTTCCCTAGCATGCCCAGAAATAGGTCTCACTCCTGGCAGCCTCACCCCAAACTATACCAGTAGGCTTTGGCCTGTCCAAGTTCCAAAAATGTGGAAAAGGCTTTAAAAGTGCAAAAATGCATTAAATGTCCAAAATACAGGGTTTTACAGTTTAATTCCCAGAACAGGCATGTACTGTCACGCATCAACAAATGGATAGTCCACCATGAATTCATTGAACAGGGACAAGCGATCAATCAACAATGCTATTTAAAAGGTTACAGGATTCTACTCAAAGGAAAAGAACTCAACTGTGGCCTGACAAGTGGATCATCCACCATGATAATACCCAAAGCCATGATGTGGTCCATGTTCACAACTTTCTAGGTAATAAATCATTTACCAAATTGGATCATCCACTCTGTTCCCCTGACTTAGCCCCTTGTGATTTCTGACTCTTTCCAAAAGTAAAAGTTGCCATGAAAGGTTGAAGATTTTCAAACATTCCTGAAATCCAATGTAACATGTCAAATGAACTCTAGAGTATTCCTGAGACACAGTTCCAGTTATATTTCTAACAATGGCAACATTGTCTAACTAAATGCATATCTACATTTATGCATACAAGTTCATTCTGGGAACTAAATTGTCACATCTCATATACCAAAACGGCATTCAAGGGAGGAGGTAAACCTTAAAAATGTTTGGGTTAGTAAACCTGTATTTTTGATAAACAAAGATACACAAAGGCACAAAAAGAAGCCAAAAAGGTTAAAAGCGAAAGAAATAAGACAATCTAAAGTAGGCAAGTTCCAATCCAACAGGTAAACCATACAAATGTCTGGCTTAATAACCTGGCAAATAATATTTTTAATAAATAAAGATATTTATTTGAAAGGCACAAAAAGAAGCAAAAAATGTCAAAAACTGAAAAAATAACACAATCCAAAGTAAGCAAATCTGAATAGGTAATTCCACAATCAGAACCAAGAACAAAAGTGAAAAAATAACAGAAACCAGAAAAATCAAATGCTTACAATTGCACTCTTAAAAATTAAAATGAACCACAGAAAAATCAGCTCTTCTGCTTTACAGTATATAGGCTGAGGACGGCCCTACAGCTGTGATGTCAGGGTGGCCCCGCCTCTTAGGGTTCCACCCACAAAACTCAAGGAACACAGGAGAACAAGTAATACATATATTGTAAAGGATATTTAAGTAGAACAATGATTACAAAAATTCATAAATGTAATAAACACAGAAAAGGAGAATAAATGTAATCCAATTTGGCTGAAACATGACATTGTTATTTAGTGCATCTTTTCTTGTAGTATTCATTTCTTATCAAAAACAAAACTAATTTATTAGTTGTTGCTCCACATTTTAATGTATAACAAGTATAGTACAGTTAATGTGGATATCACTGTGTATTTCGCTTTTTGGAAACTATATTTTGATTTATAATACAGTACATGCATTTATTCATTCTCAAACATGCAAGGCATGGTTGCAGGCATTGGAGCTTGCGTTTGCAGCACAGGATGAAAGGCATGGTACAGGGGCCCAGTTCATTGCAGTAATGCTGTACAGTATGTGTAATAGTCTGTTCAATATTGAAAAAGTCTATTGATTATTTTATTACCATTATATAAATAGCAAAGGAGTAATCCTTGTGGGCAGAAAATAGCTTGTATCCTCTAGTTAAAACACAAACTGCAGCTTGAAACTCTTGAGTGCTCACAGTTTTTCTTTTTTTCCCCCTGCAGGATACAAAACCAAAAGATCACGCCAAAAGGGTAAGACCAAGTAACAATCCAATAATAGTGCATAGGGTCTTTTACTTGTTTATTTCCTAAAAGGCAGTTTTTGAAAGAGTGAAGAAATCCTTTTGTTAAAGTTGTAGTAAAAATGAATTTTTAACTCTTTTGCGCAGTTCTTATTTCATTATTCTAAGACCCACGACTCAGGCAACTCAGACATTGTGGTAAGTTGTGAAGCCTCCACACTAGTCTATATGTTTTGCTTGCCTAGAAAGCTGCAGTATCTTCTTTGCTTTATCCCTGCCTGATTAAAATATCTGAAGTGTTTAGTGATGGATGTGACACAGTCCTGTAACCTCCTCTTCATTTTTAAAATAGATGGCAAAACTGGGGATAGCAAAAGCATCATGGGAAATTGTGCAACTCATCTCTTACATCCTTTAGAAGCATGTCATGTGTTGTAAGGGAGTGAAGGTAACCAGTTACCTCTCAACAGTTTACAGTTGGTGTATTTAAAGATTAAATCTGCATATTTAGGAATTCAGATCCAATTCTAAAATTCAGAATTAAAACTGACCAATTTCATCATATATTTAATAAGCTATACTTGACATTGAGGGCAGAAAACCTTTAGATAAAACTACAAATTGGAGTCTGTCTTACTAACTCAAGAAAATAAAATCAAATGAAGAATCTTTAAGTTGCAAATTTGTTGTTTCATCCTCCATTTTCAAAAAATGTTCCAGTCCCTTTTCAAATTACAACAAATCACCCTTTGTCACTAACATGGCTGGCATGTGTTTTGTGGCTTAGTCAGTACTCATATTACTGTATGACTAGGATTTGGACACACCTTGCTACATTATCACTTTTTCAGATTTGCACATCAAGAATTTAATGCCTCATGTTCTTATCTAATAGGCTGCACACCCTGTGCTGGAAGTCCATGCTGTCTTACATGTCCTCATTGTGAAAGCTCAGCCACTGTAGCTACATCAGACCTTTTTTTAAGTAGTAACATCTTTAGACAGGATAAAAATTGAAATCCACTGGTAATATCCTGTCTTATTCATTTTAATGTAGTGATATGCAAATTCATTCATCAAAATGTACTTATTTGATTCAGTTTAATAAATGTTCATAGGTTAAATGGTTTGGTTTCAATTCATTTCACATGAGTCTATTTTGACAACATGTCATACTCCGGAGCTTAACTGAGAGTGTACCCTTTCCTTTTTTTTGGACAGATTTAGGAAAACTTTAGGAAAATTTACATTTATAGTATTCCTTTACTGCTTTCAGAAATTCAAAAGACTAGTCTTATTATTTCTCAGCTTTTTAACAAAGTTTTCACCCATCCCTTTTTTATGTTCACCCATGGAGAGCCACAGTTGCCGCAGGTTTTTGGTTCTAACCTAATTACTTGTTATTTCATTTTATGGCTTGTTAGTGTTTTGCCATGTCAGGTTATTCTTACATTGGTGATCTTTCATTTCTGAGAATATCATCAAATGGTGTGACCTGCATGTTGCATGTTATTGTTTCTTGGTTAAGAAAACAAGAAGCAATTAAAAACAATGAATGCAGCAGCTTATGACTTAAAGGGAGAAGCAGTTAAGGGTTCAGAGTCTTAATAAGCAAGTACATGAAAATAAAGGACAAAAAGTTTGCTTGAGAAATAATTGCTTCAGCACCAATAATTGTTTTTAAATTAAGAAATTAGGTTGGAACAGAAACCTGCAGCAACTTGAGGACCCAGATCTAGAGGCACACCAGTCAGGATTTGAAGGAACCACATATTTTGCAGAAAATCTGGTGAATTTTGCATCCATTTGCCAATGTTGGGCAATCCGTGATGTAATGGGAGGTGGACAGATTAATCAGAATAGTAACATTCAATATTTCAAAGGATAAGTTTGGTATTTTTCAAGTTGAAGTTATTTCTTCTCATACATGGTATTTATGCATTTGCCATGTGAAATTATGTTCCAAATTCCAGCATTTTATATAAATTAAAGAAAAAATCTTGATCTCAGTGGTTCTTTACAATAAAGGCTAATAGAGCACAGGATGCCACCAGAAAATAAATTCCTAAAAATGTACTGATGAAATGGCAAAAGTTGTGACACATGTTTGTGACAACAAAAGGGATCTGAAAATAATCATTTTATTTAATATTCTTGGTACTATTCTTCTCGAGATAAGGATACATTTTCTATTACACACATAAATCAAAGCCAAACCAACCATGTGACACAAAACATTTACTGTAATCTTTCAAAAGGAAATCATGCCTAAATTTTGAAAGATTTTCTGGAAGAAGACAAGTGCTGAGATGACATTCACAGCTGGTCTTCTTTTAAAATGGACAAATCTCATATTTGTGTTTTTTTGTTCAAAAATGACATGTATAAACTATTTTACACTATTTGTATAATTGTAAGACACAGATCAATACTCAACAGCTGAATTGGACATTTTTGGTAAATTTTTAAACCTATTTTCCAGTAGTGCACCATATCCAATTAGCCAATTACAAACAGTAAGGGCAAGATATTTTTTTTAATATTTATAGAAAAAGCTTAAGTTTAGAACATACTTTCACATGACAAATGCATGTATGCCATGTTTGTGAAGAAGTAACGTTGAAATGAAAAATATCACACTTGCCCTTTAAGCAATGAGTAAAATAGATTTTACAACATTCTGAGAATAAATTAATTAAAAATCAAACAGAAGACACCACTGTTGTTCTTTGCAAACATGCAAGATTTTGGACCAGAGTGAACAGGCTCTGCATATAAAACATGCTAAATTTCTAGAGACGCATGCTTCTGTAAAGGAACAGGAAACAAGCTGGAAAACCTCCAATGCATAATAGCAAAAGAAAAAAAGTTAACCTGCTTAAAGTAGACCTGAACAAAAACAACCCCCAATGCAATAGTCTTCCAGCCATCCATTTCACGTATAGTTCTTTGTTCATACATGAAATAAGTGGGACAGTTTTCACTAACTGACTCTTTCTCTCTTATTAGTAAATACAAGAGTACATTTACTGATATCCTGTCCAGATGTTCTTCCTACCTTAAACCCTATGATTGCTGGGATAGGCTCCAGCTGTCCTGCTAACTTGTTCGAGATAAGTGGGTTAGGAAGATGGCTGGAAGGAAGAGTACATGGCATGTCTGTTGCACAGTAACTGCAATAACTCATGCATTGTATTTACACTTCATATTGCTATATGTGAAAGTTTTTTATATAATCACAGAATTCCATGTGCTTCACTTGCTCTCCTGCTTTGCTTATGCTCTCATGTTAACAAGTGCAAAATATATAAACACAAGAAAATAATAAAAGCAAATGGCTGGTGAAAATGGAGTATGAAGGTACGCTGTCAAGTAAAATGCACACATTTCATTCTTATTATATTATATCTCATTATTTATCTTTTAAAATCAGCATAAAATTGCCACTTATTAATCAGTTCATGAATCACATGTTAAAAGCATAAACTTACCAGTGGATTAGTGTAACAGTAGATTCTATCAAATTAAAGATGGACTCAAGAAAATTCTTAAGATTTATATTCCCATTAATAAACAGGGTTATTGATCCAATCTATAATAGCTGGTGAACTTTAAAACCTCATTCTCTGGGTTTTGTTAAACAAACAGTGGAGCAGCAATAGATGAAGACAGCATAAGAACGTGGGCTTCAACAAAGAAGCAATAAGGGCATAATGTCAATGTTGAGTTTACCCACTTATACTCAATCGGAGCTCAAGAAACTGTTATTTGAGAACTTTATTATATGTAATTTGGCAGAAAAGTATCAGAACCTGGTTTGCATTAATAGTATTAAGTTACCTAATACAATAAAAGAAAGCTACAAACAGGACTCTTTTAGCATCTTCGAGCATCTAATAATGCTCATCAAAATGACAATACATAAGTACTTACATAAGTAACGTAATTTTTGACAGCATCCAACAGTGTCAAAAATGTGGCCAAAAGTGCCAACTCAAAATGCAATGCATTAAACTGTTTGGTGCTGGTTGTGCCAGTTAAGAACTCATTCTATAAAGGAAATAAAATTTAAACTGATCTCACAACAAATATGTAAAAAGTAAATACAAAGCAAAAACGACCAATCCCACCTTATTCATGTTTGATCGGCACAACTTTCTTTTGGCTCATTACAGTGCAAACATGTAGCATTACATTGTGCAGAATGAAATTGTGTATGCTCTAATTTGTTGCTTGTGCACTCTCAGGCTTATTTGTTGTGAATTTAAAATAACACGGGTTTTATTGGTATTGAAATCACACATCAGCCTCCTATAAAATTTCAGTGTACTCAACTAAATTATTAAAACTGAAGGGATATTTTTGAAGCAAGAACACTAGTATATGGTTCAGGTAAAGACAACCATCATGCATTCATACCAGCCTACCGAGCAATGCTATATGATCAGATAAAGCACTGAAGTGACATCTTAGAAGACACATGAAAAAGAAAGATGTCTGCATGTCTTTTAAAAAGGCAGCAGCTATAAGACTGTTGTGAATCTTATTCAACACAGGTTCCATGCCATCACCAGAACATCTACTGTAGAAACACTAAAAGGACTGAGATCTAAAGACAGATAGTTGTAGTAGTACTCGCATTTAATGACACATGCCAGTATTTTGCTAACACATTACATTTTGATGTGCTTTTTTTTATTTTTTTGTGGATTAAATATAAATAGGTGTGTATGTATTCAACTTATAATTGAATTGCAAGCATTATTAACCTAGTTCAAAACTGTTCCTCTCATTAGGTAGTAGTTACTCTGGTGTGGAAGCATTTAATCCACCAAAGATGGCAGTCTAAACTCTTTTATCGAATCACACCACAGCATGCCTTGAAAGTGTTCCTTTTTCTCATCCTCATATACAGTGTGTTTAAATTTATATGCTGGTAGATGACATAGCACATATTCTAGAAGTCACAAAATTCTCCTTGTTTTCAGTCGTCCAGTATACATTTTATACCAGTGGGTGAGCTGACTATTTTTCTTCTTCCAGCTCAGCATTAATAGACAGATCAGTAAACACTCAATGTCTTGGCATATTGCTCTTTGCTCTCTGTAAGGTCCGCTCGGTGAAAACAGGAAGTTCTAAAGCACATGTTTTGGACTACTAAATCAATATGCATGATGCACTAAAGTCATTTATACAGAAGTAAGAAACTGTTTACAACCCTGCACCTCACTGTAAGACTGGAGAATGTTTGGTCGTTGCAGGTTTGCTCTGGGTGTTTGAAGAAGAATGATTCAATATGAACTAAATGTTTAACAAATATTAAATATCTTCAGTACAAATTTAGACGGCCTTAGAATTCCATCCATGACAGATAATTTTTGTTTGTATTTCTGACCTCCTTTAACCTGAAGAAATTCATAACCATCCCTATGTATGCTTTTAATGTGATTTTCTGTGTTTTATTCTACACGTTTCCCTGTTTCTTTGTATCCTATAATTATTGGTTTGACTTTTAAGCTGGGTCTATGAGGGTTGTTGTATGCATGAGCTTCTCATTGCATGCCTGAAGTTGCATTTTTGAAGTTGTTTTGTGAAAGAACATGGCATGGAAGGGTCAGGCATGTTCAACTAAATGTGTTTTTTTTTTCTGCCAAAATATGTTTTTCATAATTTTGTAATGTGTTACACATCAACATAAAAATACTTCATTGTATGATAAATAATAAAAAATTTAAAAGGTGCAATATAAATTATGGAATTTTTAAATGAATCAAGATTCTGCTTTCAGTTCTAGTGTATAATTGCGCTAGTTTTGCAGATCTTAGAATATATACTTGCAATCAAAACCACATCTGAAAGGATTAAAGATATTGCGTATCCAACCATGCATTTTCAACTGCAGGCTCACAGGGTGTCAGTCTTTCTCAGCAATAATGTTTTTGGTAAAAATTACTACAGGCAAAAATCATAATTCTTTAAGTCCCAATTATTCAAGGAAACATGTAGACTTTAGTGGAAAGTACATTCAGGAGATAAACCAGGAACCACTTGTTAATGTACAGTTTTAAGAAAAAGAATGTGAACCCCTTAGAATGACATGTTTGTCAGCATTAGTTGGTCATAAAATGCAATTTAATCTTCATCAAAGTCACATGTATCAATAAACACAATATGCTTACACGAACAACACACAAACAATTATAATCATTTGTGTCTTTATTGAACACACCCATCAAACATTCAGAGTGTGCTGTGGAAAAAGTGAACCCTTGGTTTTAATACGTTTTCAAACCTCCTTTGGCAGCAGTAACCTCTAACAAGAGTTTCCAGTAGCTGTGGATCAGTTATTTTGGACCATTGTTTGTTATAGAATTGTTTCAGCACAGTCATATTTTTTGTATGTCTAGTGTAAACAACTCCCTTGAAGTTATTCCACAGATCAGGGCTTAGGCTCGGCCACTCCAAAAGATGGATTTTCATTTTGTTAAAGACACTCCACAATCTACTGAGCTTCAGCTGGCGCAAAGCTACCCTTACATTATCCTATAGGATACTTTGATAAACTTGTGAATTCATTTTCCCCTCGATGATGTAAAGCATTCCAGGCCCCAAATCAACAAAGAAGATCCAAATATTGATGCTTCCTCCACTGTACTTCACAGTTGGGATGTTGTGTTCATGTTGGTTTACAGTTACACCATATGTACCTGCTGCACATTCTTCCTGAACAATTCAACCTTAGTTTTATCAGTCCACAAAACATTTTCCCAGTAGGGTTGTGGATTGTCAAGATGGTCTTTAGAAAACTTCATATATTCAGGTTTTGGTTTTTTTTTTTTTTGGAGGAAAATGGCTTCCTCCTTGGTGTTCTGCCATGGGCACCATGTCTGTTGAAAGTTTTATGTATGGTAGACTCAGGAAGAGAGATGTTAACCTGTTCCAATGATTGCTTCAAGTCTTTAGATGTTACTGTAAGGTTAATTTTTTACTGCTTTGAGCATTCTGCATTGGGCCTTTTGAGTCATTGTGGATGAACACTTACTTCTAGGTATAGCAGCCACAGCACTAAATCGTCTCTATTAATACATAGTTCTTCATGCTGTGAAGTGATGAATATCTAAATTGCTTGAAATTACATTTTAACTCTTTCCAGCTTTCTGAAAATCAACGATCCTTTGTCATAGATCTTCTGAGATCTCTTTTTTGTAAGGCGTACTTCACATCAGCAGATGTGTTTGTAAGTAGTGAAATCAAAATGTCTAAACCATTTTTTATGGGTCAAAGTATCTCTAACCCATACCTTCAATCTGATTTCATTGTTTGGATTTGAGGCTTGCTAACTCCAGTTAGCTTTTGTTAAAGTCACTACCCTTGGGGTGCATATACTTTTACAACCTACGTCTGTGAATGTTTGAATGATGTATTCAATAAGTGTAAGAACAATACAATAATTTATTCATTATTAGATAAACAGATGCTGTTTGTTCATTATTCTAACTTAAATAAAGATCAGACCATATTTGAAGACATATTTATACATAAATGCGTCTCTTTCCAAAGAGTTCACATACTTTTTCTTGCCACTGTAATGGCCCATGTAAATTTGTATCAAACTTAAAAAAGCAGCTGGAAGAGATATTGAGAAAACTTGGCTATTACAGTAGGTAACCAAATGGACTTGATAGACTGAAGGTTCTTCTCTTGTTTGTCAGATGTATAAGGCCCTCATGTTCCAAAAAGTTACCATTAGACAGAATTATACAAAATTGCAAGAGTAAAGGTTTTTCTATCTTGATTGTATTCAGTGTATTCCTTTGATAATATCTTCCTAAATACAGTTGGAACAAAACCAAATGTTAATGGTCAGTGACAATGAGTTATGAAAGAAAACTGACATTTGAAATTACATTTTGTAGGTACAGCCAACAAAATACATCACCAGATTGAGGTCCTTACACAAGCTGCTTCCACAGAATGGAAATAGATAGATGAATTTATTTTCACTTTTAGCTCTGGTAGTTTTTTACTTTTTCATTTTTCTTTACTTTCAAAACACATTTTCTGAAAAGATACCTGACCTTTCATCCATTTATATTTTTGTTGTATGTTCAGTAGTGTTCACTTTTCTTGTGAATACATCCAAATGAGTTTGTACCTGCCATTTAAACGTATTCTGTTCCTCAAAGATTAACCTCTAAGGCAAAATGTGTGGGAAAACTAATTTCTATGTTTCTTGCTGTATGTCTCTTTTTAAGTCTCTGTGTTGGAAACTGTTGGTTTTCTCTTGACATCACATGTAAAGTTTTGCATTGTTGTTCACGTGTCTGTGTTCATGTCTCTCAGTCGTCTGTTCTGCATCCTTTGCTGCAACTTGTCCCCCAGCTCCATGTGAGAAGGATGAGGAGATTCAGAAGTGACGTATGTACCCCTTACTCATGCTACCATTTCAAGTGTCAAAGTCCCCTTTCCTTTAAAAAAAAAAATAATGTTAATGTTAATAATGCTAATTAAAAGATGTTGTAACTAGAAAACGGGCAATTTGATTAAATGGTGAGAAATGAAGTCCAATTTATTTTTTTGCTTTACATAATATATAGTATTTATTTATTTATATGAGACTGCTGAAAAACTTTTGAGCTTGGCCTATTAGGAGAAACACCAGGGAACATCAAACAAGTTTCATTTTTCAACATAATCTTTATGAACATTAATATACAAGGTTTAAAGATCATAGAACCGTTCTATACCACTTAAATAAATTGTCTTGAACTTCTGTAGCAACTCTTCTGCAGCTGACTTAATGTCTTCATTACTGTCATAGCATATCCCAAGGAGCTCGCCGTTCATGTTGGGAAACAGATGGTAGTTACATGGAGCCAGGAATAAGGAATGGTTTGGATGTGACTTCTCTTTGAATCCACAATTTTACATGGCCTTGAAGCAGAAGCATGGCTGGTTTCCTTGTAGGATTTCCTCTGACTAACTGAAGCATACAGCTTAGAAAATTAGTGTAATATTGACCGGTTCCTTGTGCCTTTACAGTCATGTAGTCAAAATCGACTAAACCAACAAGATCATAAAAACTGTACACATGATGCAGCCAAGCCTTTTCTTAATCTTGAAATTCTTTTGTTTTGGAAAATTACCAAGCTTCTGTTATTTTGAATGTTTTCCAGACTTTGGATCATATTTATGAATACAAGTTTCTCTTCTTCCAGAAGGCAAGCATAGGATCAGCAGATGAAATGTTTGTCAAACCGGAAACAAGTTGTAACCATAAAGACAAAGCCCTAAAACTAAAGTCTAATCATAAACCAGAAATCAAAGTCAGAGAGAGAATCAGTTGAATCGGAAACCAACAAGTAGAGAAAGTATTCACATTTCATTACTTAGAGTTTTTATCCCGATCTTGAATACCGAATGAATCATTGTGTTGGATTTAAAGGATTGCTGTGATGACACAAGACATGGTGTTGTGCTACGTAACAACCGGGAGCCATGTAATGGGAATAATAACCTTGTGACACTCGATTGTAAAACAAAATAATTAATAATTAATCACTATATTTAGGAAATATATAACTGCAAAGAACCCATACCAAAAAAATCCAAATTTCCATGTCATATATTGTTGTAAAAATATTTTAGGAGAGAGAAAAAAATCTCAAAGTGCACAGTTCATAACAGTCTCATCTTCGAGTATTAAACATTTCTAAGATTCCCCCAGGCTATGATTCTCCTTGCAATATACAATTATAAAATCACTGGCAAAATGAATTTCAGTGTATGTGAATTAAAATTTGCCTGTTTTGCTCATCATAATTCAAGCCAGTCACAAGCTGTACAGACCATGGGTCAGCGTCGTGAGACGACCTGCGTGCTAGGAACAAATCCTGGTCATATACTGTACAACATCAGTACCTTAGAATTGCTGTGCAGATTCAAACTTGAAACGTTTTCATTAAACTTTGTATATACACATGGTTGTGTACAGTATATACTGTATATTAAATGCAATGTCTATAAATCGCCTACATAATATTTCAAAACAATTGCTTGTTTTTGAAGTGACAGCCTAAATTTCTAGTGCAATTAATTTAGTTCTTAATTGTATTTGCACTTTGTAACATTCAGTTTCCAAGTAAAATTATGGGTTACATTTAAAAAGGCAGGTTTAATAAATGAATGGCTGGATGGATGATTGTGTGGTACAGTGTACAAATAAAGCTAAAAAAATTAACAAGTTTGTTAAAACTACAGTGTTAACTACAAATTGCCAGGGTTTATACATTCCAACCAAAATTAGATCTATAATTGAGCTTTCATCTCCATGAATCTCCTGCAGATGACACATATTGCAAAGTTCAGCATAACCTACACATATGGACAGAAAACACACTGAAGACAGCTGTCCACACATGCAGAATCTGTGTATAAATGCACGTGCTTTAGAGAGGTAAACACACTAGGTTATAGTAGCTCTGTTTGAATTAACATGTAGTTATGCAACTGAAAAATAAAACTGAGACGTTTATGAAGTTATCAATTTTACCTTTTTCATAGTTTCCCTTTGCTATATTTTTTATTGGAGTTCTTCACTATGTCTTCAATATATAAAAGAGAGGTATTCCTAAAAAAATTTATTTGTTCACTAAAAAAACCTTTTCCCCCATATTTACATCTGCTGTTTGTATCATGTGGCGCTTTTTCTTGTTCGAATATATAGCTCACTACAAGGCAAGTAACAATATTGTAGTACAAGAAAAATAAAATGGTTCAAATGTTGGAAATATTACTGATAGATAAATCTGTGTGATACAGTGAAAAAATATTTTTAGAGTGTTAAGAAAGTAATAAAACATAATGTAACTAGGACTTTATTGTCATTGCAGCTTGGGAATGGATCCATTGCATTTACTTGATGCAATCAAGAACTTTAGTGTACCATTTTAAGTAATTGTGTTAAAATAAATTATACATCTTTTTAATAGTTAGGGATGGGTTTAGAAGAGTGACATGGTGTTGATTTTTGTGTGCATTATGTAATTAGTAATTTTTTCACTCCTAACAGAATCCTTAGAGTCATAGCACACCATGTATTTATTATTTTTTACTTTATCAAATTAGGATCAATTTGCTGCACAAGGGTGGGCCCAAAGTGTGAGGCAAATTATTTAACTATACTTATCAACAAGTATGGTTAGCCATATTAGCCTTTTTTATGATGGCTTTTCATATGTAATTTTTCTTCAGCTTTCCTTTGCATTTTTCTTAACATTTTCTGTTGCTCTGTAGGTTTTTGATCATGGAGATTTAGATTTTGGTGTTAGTTTCACATTTTTATGTTTCCTGGGCATTATTAAAATAATATTATGCCAGGACATTTGTTTTCTTATTTGTTTGTTGATATGTTTTCCTGGTGATAAGTCATAATTGATGTTTTTGGCACAACAGGATAAAACATCACTGCTGATGTTCTATCTTTATCCAAGATATCCTCAAACGCTTTAGCACTTTAATGTAAGTCTTTTGTTGTTTCTTGTTATTGACCCTCAAGCACACCTTTTTTTGAATTTGATTTTTAATTCATATTTTGGGCTTGACAAAAGATAGCAGTTTTTCCAGTTCCGACTTTAGCCTATTTTACAACTACGTCTTCCTGATACTTTTTCTGCCGGGCAGTTACACCTTTGATGCTACAACTTAATAATTAAATAACAATAATATTTCGTTTAAATGGGTCAAGTTAGGTCAGGTCAGGTTGGATCAATCTCTTTAAGATATATAATTCAAATATTTAATTATAACTTGTGATGCTTTTCAAAGCATCATAAGTTATAATTATTAGTAGCATACATTGTGAAAATGTGCTTTGCTGACAAAATAATACCAGGGACAGAGAGAGCCAGATGATGGTCTTTATTAAAGAAATAGTTAAACTAATGAATAAAACAAGAGTTTCTTCAGACTCTGCTGTAACATTATCTACAATACTGTGGGACCTTTAATGTGTGCAATGTAATAATTTCCAGCACAAGTAGAGTCTATTAACAAAAGTGCCTTGAGCATGCATGGGAAAGGCACTATATAAATTAAATGTATTATTATTGTTATTATTAAGACATACAATTACAAAGGAGATAAATACCTTTTTGATATTACAATTTCTATTTTTCATTCTGACATTTACTGTACAATTTAATTTGACAATAAATACTAATTTTGCTGATCACTAAGGGTAAATTGTCATTTAAGAAATTTTGAAATTTTCAGGCAAAAAAATGGGAAAAGCATGTTGTGACCTGAACATTTTTTCAAGGCAAAGTATTATTATAATAAACTGCTGAAAGGATAACACCAAAATAACCAGATGCTTAGAAAACTGTCCATCAGTGAAGGTTCTATCTTTTGCAGGGTAAAGCCAAATTACATACCAGTTCTAATATTTTTGCATTGTTGAATAAATATTCCATCCTATTTTTAAAAAAAAAAGAATTTTAATACAGATGTAAAAAATGAAGTTAGACTTTTTGTGTGTTAAAAAAGGAAAAAGCCTTAAATTTGTTGCAGGTTATCACTCCAAACAGAAATACTTCAACTTTATTAGGCTTATTTGATGCATGGTATTATTACATTTCAAGGAAATAAATAACTGCTTTCATTTCACAGTATATCAGTTTCAAAATATTGTATTTTAAGTGTGTAGTCATGCATCTCATCAACAATGGCCATGTGACCATGTTTTCCTGAATTTTAAAATCAAAGAAGACAGTTATTGAGGCAGCTGAGTCCTCAAAGGGCTCGGTCCTACATTAATGATATTTCAAATTGCTATATTGTGACTGCTGTAGATAGAGGGTTAGGGTGAAAACTGAAAATGGAAAGTCACGTTCCATGTAAGATTTAGTTATTACCTCCATGCAATGCCTGCAATGAAAACCCTTTTTTATTTTCAATCTTATCGTGTACTTATTTATTTCCTAAAGTTAAGAGTTTTTTTAACAATGACAGAATGTACTTTCCTTTTATCTTAAGAGCAATACAATCAGGTGAATGATCATCAGAAATAGCTTTATTTTTGGTTTGTGCATTTTCATTTGCAGAGACACAAGTGTTTAGATGTTGCTGCTTCATAGTTCAGGAGATTGTTTTTGAAACCCACCATCTGCGTGGAGTTTGCACATCCTCCCCATATCTTTACACGTCTCTGTCAGAGTACTTTGTTGTTTTCCTACCTAGAATATTTGTATGTTTCCTTGGTGATGATGCTAAACTGTCCCCATATGAGTGTGTGAATTAATATTTAAACTCTGCAATGGACTTGCAGTCCACCAAGAGCTGGTTCCCCCAGTGCTGTAAGTTTAGGCTCTGGAAACTACAACCCTGAACCCTAACCCTTAAGTAGGTTAGAAAACAGACAGACAGATAAAGAAGTGATCAGTGCTAAGTCTTGGCAAATCTGATCAGTCATTAGGTTATATTCATACTGTTAGAGAAAGGTTGGGGAGCATGTGTTGATAGCGCTTGCTGCACCCACCACATGACAAACCACCTGAACTGGGACCTCAGCACCACACTGGAACAGTGTAAGGTTTCTTTATGGTGGCTGGAGTGCCAATCCAGCCACTAACCCCCAAGTTTTCCCTACAAATTAGGCACAGTTAGGTCCATAAGTTTTTGGACAGTGATACAGTTTTCATAATTTTGGCTCTATGTAACACCACAATGGATTTGAAATGAAGCAATCAAGATGTGATTAAAGTGTAGACTTATAAAACCGTTGTATGAGTCATTTAGAAAAGACAGAAATCTTTATACATGATACCCTCCCCTCAGCCCCCTCCATTTTCGGTGACTCAAAAGTATTTGGACAAAGTAACATAATCATAAATATAATGAACTGGAATCTGCAGTCTGGAACCCATGGCCATCTCCAAGTGCTTGGTTTCCACCCAAGTGATACTTTGCCAGGCCTTTACTGCAGCTGTCTTCAAGTGCTGTTTGTTCATTGAAATTTCTGCTTTCATTTTTGCCTTCATTAAGTGAAATGCAAGTCCAATTGGGTGGAGGTCAGTTGATTGACTTGACCATTGAAGAATATTTCACTTCTTTGCCTTGAAAAGCTTTTGATCTGATGTCAAAGAATATTTTTGCTCATTGTCCATCTGTACTGTGAAGCGTTGTCTATCACTTTTGCAGCATTTGTCAGAATCTGAGCAGATAGTTTAGCCCTGTTCACTTCAGAAATCATCCTGCAACTTTTGTCAGCAGTCATGTCATCAGTAAATACCAGTGCCCCACTTCCACTGGCATTGACCAATGCCCCTGTCGTAACACTGCCTCCACCATGTTTCACAGATGGTGTGGTATGCTACAGATCATGAGCTGCTCCTTCTCTTCATATTCTTCTCTATCCACAACTTTAAATGTCCCATTCCATCTAAACTAGTGTGGTGCTGAGGTGTCACCCGTTGCCCAGCTGTACTCGAGTCCTAATTGGGATCCTCAGGTGGTTCATTGTGTGGTTCATGCAGCAGTGTGCTGTATCAGTGCATGCTCCCAATCACCACCACCAACACCACTATCATTCTGCTTCATATTGATCTTAATTTCATTTCTCCAAAGAAAACTTTTCCAAAACTAGAGTGGTTTTTAAAAAAATATTTTCTGGCAAAGTCTAATCTGGCCCTCCTATGCTTGAAGTTTACCAGTGGTTTGCACCATGTGGTAAACCCTCTGCATTTACTTTTGTGAAGTCTTCTCTTAATTATAGACTTTGGCAATGATTGGTTTACCTCCCGGTGAGTGTTCTTGGTTTGGCTAAATGTTGTGAATTGTTTTTCCTTCACCAAGAAAAGAATTCTGTGATCATTCAGTGCAGTTGACTTCCATGGTTGTCCAGATCTTGTGGTGTTGCTGAGCTCACCAGTGCATTCCTTCTCTTTAAGAATGTACCAGGTGGTTGATTTGGCCATTCCTGGTGTTTCAGCTATCTATCAGATGGGTTTGTTTTGTTTTCTGTACCTAATGCTGACCTGTTTTTACTAGCATGGACATCTCATATTATGAGTTCACAGCAACACCTTCCAAATGCAAATTCCACACTCGGAATCAGCTCCAGATCTTCTACCTGCTTAATAGTTCATGAAATACTGAGGGAGCTGCTCACACCTGGCTGTGGAACAGCTTGTCAGTCAATTGTCCAAATACTTTTGAGCCCCTGAAAATGGGGGACCATGTATAAAAATAGATATCATTCTTAAATTGGTCATACTTTATTTCTTTTAAACCCTTTGAATTAATGCTGAAAGCCTACACTTCAATCATGTAATTATTTCTTCATTTTAAATCCTTTGTGGTGGTGTGTAGAGCCAAAATTCTAAAAATTGTGCCACTCTCCAAATACTTGTGGACCTAACTGTAGTTCTGTCAGGTTTCTGATGAATGCAAATGTCTAATATGAACATCATTTGCATCTGAGATGTGAGACTGAATCAAGTTCTGGGTTCTCTTCAACAACGCAAATTTATTCTGAAATTGTTATAGTAACCAATGTTTAAAGTAAGAATAGGCCAAGAAAAAGAGAAAGAAGAATGATTAAGGCTTCATTCATTAGAAAAAGAGGCCAGTAAATTATGAGCTAGTGATCCTTTCACACAAACACTGGACATTTCCTTAGTGGTGGTGAATTATGTCTCACAACTTCAGAAGAAACTTTCAGAAACATTTACTCAGGGTCACTTTGTGACATGAATGGAGTTCTAAACGGCAGTCTTGCTTATGCCGTGCTGACATCTTTTGTAAAAATAAGTGTTATTGCTGGGTCAAAGGCAAACCAAACAATATCTGGTTTACTAGAACTGTATATTTGCATGCATCACATTTTTTATATAAATTTTAGGATAAAAAATAATGCATATGCATTGTTTTTTCTTTTTTTACCATTTCAGGATGATCTTCAAGGACCTGCAGGAATTCAAAGCCGAGGATACTTCTTGTTTAGGGTACAGAATACTGTTACAATTTTTAATTTTGTACAAAGCTAACTTAATTACGTACCAAGATATTTTAGAAATATGTTAAAAACATTATAAAAAAAAAGAACCTGAAAAAAATTTCCTTTACTTTTCTCATTGTATCCCAAATAGGGAAACTGGGTGTCACCAGTAAAAAATTAATTCAGGCATTGTCCCTTTCAGTTGTGCATCCTGACATGGAGCTCCTGGATGTGATCTTAGGCTGTTAGATACAGAGTGCAGTGTATGTCTGTCTTTGCCACTCAAACTAAAGCCACTGTCACACTACGTGACTTATAGTCATCGGGCATGTCAAATTTGTAGACTGAGTTGCTGAACTTGTCTCTGGACCATGTAAGTTTAAATGACTGATAATTACCCAGCATGTCAGTTTTACCAGCTGCATGCCAACTTTTCAGCACAGTTCTGCTCACCCCTTGTTTCTGACAGCCAATAGCACACTGGCTGATGGAGCCAGTATTATACAAAGGGTAAACAGGTATGGTAAGTTCAGATACACTCTCAGCCGTTTTTGTGTTTTTCTTTTCTCCAGTCTGTCATGTTACTTAAACCGTGAGACTTTAGACCAATGAGCTTCTGTTCTGTTTTTGAGGCCCAAAACCCCAGCATTCCTTATTCCTCATTGCTGCAATATATGCATTGTACTTCAAGGTGACCATTAATTGGTTATCAGTCCTAAAACACACAGAGCCCACCACTATATTTAAAAGACAAAATCAAACCTGTTTGTTTTTGTCAGGGAGAGTCACAGACTAGTTGGAGTGAGTGGCTGTGTATGTCAGACTAGACAACCAGCCTTCATAAGAGCACAACACTGACTGCCTCCAACTTGCTAAGATTATGTATAAGTTGTCTAATGTGACATGGCCTTCAAGGAAAAGTCTCTCTAGTGACCTATCAAGTTTCTGATTTCAAGGTCATATTTTTTTTAAAAAACAAGCTCTCTCCATTTCAACCTCTGTACCTTTGTCTCCCCAACTGCACTTGCTCATTCCTCAAGCAGGGAAAGGTGGGTGTCACCAGAGAGAAATTAGTTTGGGTGGTGCTCATTTATACATTCTTACTTGGAGGTGCTAGATGTAAAGTCTGCCCATTAGATCCAGAGAGCAAAGAACTGCCATCTTAGCGAGTCAAGCTACTTTTTACAGCAGACTCACTCTATTCAGCCTCGCTAACCTTGAACCATTATAAATTGGCATTTATTTTTAATCTTTTATAGTTTCTCCTTAACCTCTAAAAATAATAGAGATTTCATTTTAGGGTTTTAAAAGTCAAGGAATCTGATCATCACATTGGTTTTTGAGTAATACTCAACTTTAACTTTAAAATTGAAATAGGTTCTTCTGTGTCACCATCTTCATCCATTATGGACACCTTTATTTTGAACATCCATAATTTAGAATGCATTCAAGAGTTGTCAGGTAACGTCTCCCCGAAGTCCAGATGAATAACATCATCAGCGTAACAACTTATGAACTGTCAGTATTATGTGCTAATTGATCAAGTTTATGTATACAACCTCATACCTAGCACTATTCTTTGAGTTTTTAAAAGAATCTCTGATTTTTAATCTTTTCTGCCTCTCAACTAAGATTTACATCTCATGTTTTGTTTTTTTTTTCACTATTCTGATTTCTGACATTCTAACTCCATTTTTCTGTTTACAGTTCTTATCTCACGTCCAGGACTGTATTTACTAAATATTGTCTTGCTGGTTGTAAGCTTGTCTTGTTATTCTTTATTATCTATTTTCTGATTCCATCTTTATTCAAAATAACTGCTGCCCTGTGTAGTAAGTGCAGCTTCTCTCTACCTGGGTGAATGTCTTGTTCGTGGCATTTAAGAGCTAATCAAGGATTCGATAAGATGAGGTGAGGCAAATCTACTGAGAGTGTAGTAACATTAAAAAGGAGAGAAGCTGCTATAAAACAAAGATGTCTTTACAGTGAGAAGCTTGATTGGGCACTGAAAAGAGGAGAGTTCTCTTTTAACTCTAAATCCAGTCTCCTGAGTTTTCCTTCAGTAGCTCAGAGTGCCAATGAACAACAGAGAGAGGTGTCGCCAAAGTGAATTTCTTACCAGTGATGGTGGAATTCAGAAAATAAAAATAAGATATTTTAAAAACGTGTTTAATTTAAGAGTAGTTTGTTTTTTTTTATTCTGCTTAATATGGTAATATGGATTTAAAATGTGAGGGTAGTACAGTGGCTAGCACTATTGCTGCACAGTTTTAGGAACCTGTGTTTTAGTCATTCATTGTTTGGGATGAGTTAGGTTACACTGTTTTTACCTGGAGGAGGTAACTCTAAATCTTGTAAAGATGTATTGTTAATTGGCGAATCTAAATTGGCCACACTGCGTATATGTCAATAGGTTTGCTATTAGAAGCATTCTTGTGCCAATAGGGTTGAGTCCTGCTTTGTACCCATGACAACCTGGGTATGCTTTGGCCTGCACGACTCCATTATCAGAAAAGTAGATTCTCAAAAGATTGAATAAATAGACCTTTGTATTCATCTATGGCTTTCAGATACTAGTTGGTGGGTTTGACATATATACCACACTTAACCTTCTGAAAATGAAATTAATATTAAAGATTTATATAAGCCAGTAAACTGTCCTTGAAGATGATGCATCAGTCCTGTAGACAACAGCAAAAAAAATTGATTTGATCATGTGGTAGCAAGTTCATAACCCAGCAGGTAGAAATATTGGGAAATAGCATTTTCTGTTAGAATCTTATCCAAAAGTGGTTGAGAGACTTAGCTGGTACAGATCTTTGTTATTGTCGCTGTTGTATTTCATGGCTAATTTAGTTTCCAGTGGTGAATGTCTTTGTGTAAACAGAGATGTGTAGCTGGTATATTGAAGAGGCTCTATTTCTGTCACAATGATGTCATTTATTTGTCACATTTTTGCAAGTCTCATATGCATTACAGTGAAACACAGAGGGTCACAGAAAGCAAGTACACAGAGAAATCAGTAAGAAATAATCAAGGCAGCTCTACTTGTCAAAAGTGTGAGTTAATTGTAATAATTGCAACTAAAACATCAACTGTGGCTAAGATCATGGGACGTAATTAAGATGTAGCAGGAATACAGTAGAAGCGAATACAGTATATAGCCTATGAAAGGATGTTGTTGGCAACAGGTAGAAGGTGAAAAATTCAACACAGAGAAGAAAAAAGAGGGAGATAAGTTGCTTCTCCATCTGCCAGGTAGATTGGCTCACCCAGTTCTTTTACTTCTATGTGCTACTTATATCTCTGTCTATCTTTCCCACCCCTGGTTTCTCTTCTTTCTAGTATCTGAGTCCTTGTCCACTTTCCAACAATACACTCGATATGCTCCAGGGTGTGACATGTCTTCACACATTCTCCTCGAATCACTAATGGTTTAACCCCATAGTCATTTATGGGTCAAGCGACAGTTCTGTATTTGCTCCATGGAAACCAGTCAAGAACTTTCTGTTTAGGTAGAGACACATTTCCACATCTAATATGCCCATTTACTTCAGTCTTCCAACCATCTGCATTATTTACTGACCTGAGTTTACCCAATTTTAGGGTTATGGAGAGCCAGAGGAAGAGAAACATGAAAACTAACCCTATGCCATCATATTTCTGCACCTGCCTACAGATACTTCTTTGTCATATTTCACTATACTTAATTTAAGAAGTATTGAAATTGTATTTAAATAGAATGAAAACACAAAAATAGAATTGCATTCATTATCAAAACCCATTATTCTTCATGTGGATATTGCAAAAATTACATTTTAAAATTGATTCAGTATTAAATGTGGGCTGTAAGGAACATCTCACTTCCCAAACCAGAGATACAACCAATCACTCCACAAGTTCCAGTCCGAAAAGACTCTTATTAGAGTACTGTGTGATCTCCCAATGCCTGCAGCCATGGGTGCCAGTTCATGTCATGACATCTAGTTGTTTGTAACCAAGGATGTACTAGGGAATGTGAGGAGACAACAACAGAGTTGAAGGATGCCAAGAAGTGCAACAATACATATTTATCTAAAAACAAGTGTCATTATGCATATTGATTATGCATTTTTTAATCCATAAATTAATCATTCTTAAACATAAATGTTATTCAGAGTGCAAAAAATAAATACATAAACCATTGCTAAAACCAACAGGAAAACAGATATTCCAAAGGTCCATATACCTCCATCGTCGCTTTCCAATGCTAGTGACTCTATATTCACTCCATTAATTCCATCTTCACGCCATATTGCCTGCAGATATTCAAGCCTGCAATTTCTGATAATTAACATTTCCTCTGCTGTCTGGCAGCAAAACTTGGACTCCTGAGCTCTGTCTCTGCCACCTCATTCAGTATCTATAGGGAGCTCTCCATAGCCCACCGTCTCCCCTGATTCTTAATGTAGCAGACCAGGTTTGACTCTGCTCTTTTAGAAGGTACTGCAAGGAGATACAAATTGTTCAACAAGTTCCCCTCATGAAAAGATTACCACTCACTCAAGATATTCACAACATTCACCATCGACCACCACCACAGCTGAAGCCCGTCAATTACCACACCAAACTCAGCAGTTGATCATTCAATGAGATTGCATGTGCATGCTAACATGTCAGTTCCTAGTCATAGTCGCCCAGGTTAATATGCCAGGTAAATACTAAACAATTAAAAACCCTTAATTACACTGATCAGTGACACAGCTTGTCATACACTATACATTTTATATAGTTCAGAATACTCCAAAGAAGAGGCCAACACACAAACCGGATATACTGTACATCATTAATCCTTCCATTCAGTGGGTAACATTGCAGCTTGGTTTGAATTCCACACCAGATTAATTTCCATGGGTCTCTGCTGGTTCCTCGGTGGGTAACCCTAGTTTTCCTCCCACATCCCCAGAGATGTTCTGATTAAGTTAATTGACCTGTGAATGTCGGTGTGTTCGTGAACTGGCCCACCAGCTGTTTCCTGTCTTGCATTAAATCCTGCCAGGATAGACTCCAGTATATCGTATCTGAGAATATGTTATGTTGTTATGTATAGCAATGTCTTAATTTTTACATTATACTTTTAGAGATGAATAATTTTATTAATTAATCTTTCAGCCAAGAAATGGAAGAAGATCAACAGTTCTTTCCTAGGAGGTATGTATTTTATGTTGTGATTATTTGCCATCAGAAGAATTAATACCTGTAATCCATTGTAGATGCAGTGATTGTGGCAAAGCTTGTTCAAGGCTTAGGTCAGGTAAATGAAGTGACTCTCTTTCTGTCCCTTGTACCCAAAAACTGTAGAATGTACTGTATCAGACTTCACTTTTTAGCATGCAAACATTAGTCCCTGCGCTAGACTGACCCCTTCTTTAAAGGAGATATGAAGTTAAATGGCATCATATTAATAAAATTCTGACATTCTTAACCCATGAACTAAAATAAATTATTTGTATTATTTTTACAGTAATTATATTTATCCATACATCATTCTTGAAGTAAATGAAAATTCCCCCTTACCACTTTTCATATTTATATTCTAGTTAGTAAACATTATACTTAGACATCCATCAAATGCAGTATTACAGGATCACATTTGGCTGCCATCTGAACACAACTGGGTAAAAAGTATAAAGTAATACAGTTTGGGATTCCAGGCCACTAGATTTTCCCAAATGGGAAATTAAAATTTTCAAAAGCTCAACATAAATGCAAATATTGTAAAAAATTACAACACCATTACACAAGAGCGTCTGGCTTAGATAACGATAAGAGAACAACTGCTGTCAATATCAGGCTCATAAGATGGCAGTAAGACTTGGTCAGACCTGCCTGGTTGTACCATAGGTTTACATTTGAGGGCATTGACATTTCAAGAAAGCAGGTCCAGCTTGATGTTTCCACAAATAGAACCCATTGATAGGTGTTCATTCTTTTCAAAGTTTCCTTGTTGTCATCAGCATTCTTGGGTAAATATGGTGCTAATAACATAGTGAATCATTTCTGATGCTCACTTAATAAACATTAAAACAGGATGATGTAACTTACCTTCCTAGGAGGTAACATTGACAAATTCAGTCAGCTTTTTAATGTCTGGGTAACACATTTTGGTTTTAATTATACCATTTTACAATTGCTTATTCACATAAATCGTAAGTCTTTCTCCTGTCTTTTCCACTCTGACCATATTAGATGAAATCTATCCAGTATTAAATATCATCTGAAATAAGAAGTTTAAGCCCATCCTCTGCAGTGGTCAAAATGCCACAGTACCTGAACTTGATGTAAATCACCGTGAACTGTCACAATTCATTCAACTTATTTAAAAACAATCGACGCAGGCCAGTTCTGAAACATTTCCACCTTACTTTTATGCTCACTCCGGATTTTCCCTCCTTCCATCCTTGGACAAGTTGGCACTCTGATAATGTATATCAGAGCTCCTTAGGTGGCAGTGATTTCACTGCTACCAGCTGAGTTTGGGAAACATTTAATAGATCCCATTTTACATCCTCAGAGTCTTTTGCATTCTCAGATGTTGTGGATTTAAGGTAGTATTCAAATCCGCTGCTCTCGCCCTTTGACATCGCTCAAGTTCGCGACTTCTCTAAAAGGTAACAAGTCAATAGGCCACTGGAGACGAGCTGATGTCGGAGCCAGTGATGACAGCAGCATTAATTCAAATTAAAATCCAGGTGCACTACTTTTTGATGTGGAAGAAAACCTAATGAAATTCATTCAGAAGCTGGGAAAATGTGTAAAGTGCGCTCAGTTTGGCACTGGAGCTATGTGGCTGCAACACTAATCAGTGTGCCACCACCAAGCTACCCAAAATTAAGATTCAAAATTAAAATAGGTTATTCCATGTAATGCAGTATAATAAGAAAAATTTATCCTTAGATTAGAATAAAGTTTACTTGAAATTGCAAGAAATATGATTTTGTTTTCATACAATGAAATATTAAAATATGCCAAATCTACAAGGGCATCAGTACTCATCATTCCATAAGTTCCCACAAAAACATTTAACAAAAATGTTATAAAAGTATTTAAGAAGGCTTTGAGGTCAAAGTTTTAAATCCATGCATCTCATAGCTTATTGGATAAGTACAGTTACGAAATCTGCTAATTTGGCCTAAGCCATATGACCAGATGGAAAGAAATTGAACAGCAGATGTTAGGGGTGTAGTGAGTAAGATCAGAACTCAATGGATTTACATCTCATTGAGAAAAAGTAGAATGAACCCTGTTATGTTAGACGTAATTCACACCACTCTCTGCAGCAGCTTCTTCTCCTTGGCTGATATTGCTATACCACAGAATAATGGAGGAGGTCAGTCCACTTTCAACAGTAACCCTGGAGAAAAAGGTCATAGCTTCCTGTGCCACTCTGGTCTTCTTTAACTCTCATAGAAATAATGTTGTAGACCCTTTTAAGAAAGCGTTGTAAGCAAAGGAATGTGTATATTCACCATCTTTATGGTCATTCTCCATAATATTTTGGATTTTGTTCTACTATAAGTGAAAAAGTGGCAAGAAAAAATGGACCAGGAGATGTAATCAGGTGCCAAAGCCTAGCAGGAGTCGTAACCAGGAAGACTAAAGAAAGAGATAGATCAAACATACGTGAAAGAAAACTTAAAGTTAAGAATTCCTAGCCAATAAGTCAGTTAACATAACATCAAAAGGGAAAGAACTTGCAGAAGGCTTTTTGGGTATGTATCCACGAATGAGGAAGATGCTTTCTAAATAGGAAATAATGTCATGTAACACGCAAAGTGCCAATGGGCAATATGGCGTCAAGGATCCACAATTAAATAAATCTACAGATGTTAAAAAAAAAAAAAAAGAGCTACAAAATAATAATGAAACTAAAAAGAGCAACTTATCAAATTTAAAACAATAATAAGAGTCTTCAACAACAAAATCTGAAACTGGAAAAAAGTTAACAAAATCATAACAAGCAGGATCAAAATGTAGATTCAGGTCCTGGATGTACCTACTGTATGCACTGGGCTTCTTTTACCACCCAACAAATTTGAAAATTAAGCGGAAAGATCAGACAAAGTGTAAGCACTTACTCACAGTTTTTCACTGTACTTGTAAACTTTAGAACATAAGTTTGACACATAAGAGGAGACCATTCAGTCCATCAAGCTTGTTTGTTTAGCTTATAGCTCAGCTGTCCCAATATCTCATCCAGATACTTTGAAAGATTGTCAAGGATTCTGCTTCAGCTACATGTCTCAGTAGTTTGTTCCAGACTCCCACAACTCTTTGTGTAAAGAAGTGCTTCCTGGCTTCAGTCTTAAATGCACTTGCCCTTAATTTCCACTGGTGTCCTCGAGTATGTTATTCACCCTTCAGCTGAAAGAATTTCTGCTGGATCTACTTGATCAATTGCTTTGAGGATTGTAAATGTCTGGGCTAGGTCCCCACAAAGTCATCTCTGCTCAAGACTAAACAGGTATACTGCATATGCTCTTGAAACACGAAAAATCATTCATAAAATCAGACCCCGACTTATACACCCATTCTTTTTTTAGTTATTTTTTTTTACATCTTCTTGCCTCCTCCAGTCTCGCATCAGTTTTTCGGACGCATTGAATTTTGTTGCAGCAGCGCAGTTACCAATTTCTTTCACTACTTCAATGACTTTTCATTTAAAACCAGCTTCATATTTTCTTCTGATCAAATGCTCCATCATAGATAAAGGATGCTCTTACGATAAAGGTGTTTGAGGGTGCGAGATACAAAAAACACACATCATGGCAAACGTTGCTTTGGAATAGTTCATGTATTCGGGCAAAATAGAAAGAGAGAGAGGTTAAGAGTATGTGCTGATACAGCGCATTGCTGCACCCACATAGATAAAAAAAAGGCAGTGTGCTCCGTGGTTACTCTCTCAGGTGGGCATTAGCATATCATAATCTCTTGGACCAATAGCCTGAATTTTCCACATTCAACTTAAAAGACCAACATTATAAAATACCAGAAATTATACGGTAAAATCAAGTCCCAGCTTATCCGCGGGAGAACTTTTCCGTGAGTATTAACAGTAAATTTCTGAGTCTGTCAAGAGCCCTGGGAGGCACTTGGTTGCTCTCCTCTGCACAGCTTCAAGTGCTACTATATCATTTTTGTAGTGTGGTACCCAGAATTGTACGCAGTACTTAAGATGCAGTTTCACAAGTGCATTATGCAATATGAACGTAACATCTCTCAATTTATATTCAACAGTTTTTACTATATTTTACTTTCCATTTTAATACAAAGTAGTTTGTGTCAAAATAAACCACAAATTCATTTTCAGTGGTTGCTTCCCATTGGACGATGTCTTCCATCTTGTATTTATAATTGACGTTCCTTTTGCCTGTGTGTAGCACTTGACACTTTTCTATATTAAACTGCAGTTTCCAAGTGTGTGCCCAGTTCTGAAGCTTGTCTAAGTCTTCTTGAATTGTTTTAACTGCCTCCTTAGGGTCTGCTGCCCCTCCAGAACTTTGATTTGAAGCAAACTGTTGCATGTATGCAAATATTTAAAAAGCTAAGAAATGAAAAAATATTGATCAGCAGAAATATCTGTCAATTATGTGACTAATTATGCAAATACCAGTGGCTTTCATTTGATGTAATCATTTGATTTGATTTGAGTTTCTGCTTATAGTGGGAAAACACCTGAGACCAAGAAGTGGGTCTCATTCTGGTTTCTGGTACAGGAGAGGGCGAGTGATTCGGATGCAATCCATAGAGCGGGTCACACAATTTGTTATTTTCTTGTTTGTTTTATAGATAAAGGATACAATACATTAGCAAGTTATTTTCATTAATGCTGTTAAGATTTATTTCTGGTGCAGTAAAATATTTGTATGAAATAGTTCTGGTCTGCATGGGGCTATATAATGGTTTGCACAGCTACTTTTCAGCTCAGAATAGCATTGAATTCCTGTGTCGTCACTGAAGTTTTCATGCTCTCCACACGTCTGCATCGATTTTTCTAAACACTTGCATGTTAGGTTGATTGGCAGCTCTAAACTGGCACGCACAATGTGGGAAGAATAAATGTGTGTGTGTGCCCTTCCCAGGTAGACTCTTAGACTGGTTTAACTGATTTGAAAATAAATGAATAGATGTGCATACAAAGCCCACAAAACCCGAGTCTGCTCAGCCGAATATCAACTGGAAAATTTTTTTAATTCTTCATTTGTTGGTCATTTTTGTTACTTTCTTTTGCATGAATTGGTAAGACGCATAGCTTTGATGTGATATTTGGTGAATTTGCATTTGGCTGTACTATAAAACTGAAATCAATAAACAATCATGGATTCATAGAGGGGTGGTAGTGCACCAAGTGATAAGTCACACTGTGTATGGAATAGAATTGATTTTCATTCCAAGAGGTGAAATTTACTTCACATGTCACTGACAGAAACTCGAACACTTGCCTGATTGTTAGGACGTCACCTGTTCTTTAACTGATGGTTTTGTGATTGGTGATCTGTTCTGCACTTTATATATTAATATTAAGAGAACTTCATTAAATTCATTAACACCTGTTTTCTACCTGGCAACCCATAACTGGGTAAACTCTTCAGAAATGAATGCATTGATGGATGCTGTGTTATAATTTTAATCCTTTTAACTGGATTTTTTTTTTCTTCTTTCAGAGTTATGTCCAGATATTTATGGCAGTGGATAAGCCATCCATGTATCCAGGGCAGCATTTCCCTTTTGAAATGAACCTTGCAACTTTTATTGTTCTTTAGAAGTCTCCTTTATTATTTTTTGAATGTATTCAGACTGAAATAAATTAATTTTGATTAAAGCAGGGTTTGTTTAAACATCATCTGTAATTTAAATTAAGAAGTTTCTTTACTGGTATAATTCCAGTCTAATTCTCTTGTTTTTTTTCTAAAAAAGAAACTTCAGGGGTGTGTGTGCATGCAGTTTTCACTGTTTCATACAACTGTAAAGTGTACAATATGTGATGTAAAAGGAAATTCACACTTATTACCTGTTACATCTAATATGTTGTGTTGCATTTTGTACCTGTCACTTTTGGAAAAAGTATTAAAGAAAACTGTGTTTGGTCTAAAGATGATCCATACCAGGCTTTCTCTTCATCACTATACAGTGTATAATACAACATGTCCCCGATTGACTGACCCACTGACAAGACATACTTGACCACTGAGGACAAACTAAGGAAAAACAGTTTTTGCTAATGGATCACATGGCCCAAGGCCTTTAAAAAATTCAAATCACCAAAAAGAATATATAAAAATTTGAAAAAAAAAAAAGTCATTATGTTTCACATTTAACAAACAGAATGGGCAATTCCAGTGCTGGTCTATGGTGTGTGCAGAATAGCACAAATGGTAGTATGTACCAGTACAACTCAGAGGTATAGTAGTTTGAGCCTTACTGCATCCTTTTTTATCTTGATCTTATTTATGTTATATAACTTCTTCTTATTTATATTTCATTTTCATCTCCAAAAATGTATGGAAGAGAATAAAGTTACATGTGTTACGCCGAGCCGAGTCAAGGAAAATTAACTATTGATTAAGGATCAGTAAATGTACAAGCGAAAATTCATGTTCAGAAACATTGAAGGCCAAAAACAAAAGTAATACATTAAACTATGTGCCGAAGCCACAACATTAACCTAAGCTGAAGCTGGTGATGGGCAAGCTAGAATCTTCTTCTTCTTTCAGCTCCCCCCATTAGGGGTTGCCACAGCGGATCATCTTCCATATCTTTCTGTCCTCTGCATCTTGTTCTGTTACACCCATCACCTGCTTGTCCTCTCTCACCACATCCATAAACCTTCACTTAGACCTTCCTCTTTTTCTCTTGCCTGGCAGCTCTGTCCTTAGCATCCTTCTCCCAATATACCCAGCATCTCTCCTCTGTCCATGTCCAAACCAACTCCTTTCTAATCCTATCCATCCTCGTCACACCCAATGCAAATATTAGCATATTTAACTCTGCCACCTCCAGCTCTGTCTCCTGCTTTCTGGTCAGTGCCACCGTCTCCAACCCACATAACATAGCTGGTCTCACTACTGTCCTGTAGACCTTCCCTTTCACTCTTACTGATATTCGTCTGTCACAAATTACTCCTATCACTCTTCTCCACCCATTCCACCCTGCCTGCACTCTCTTTTTTAACCTCTCTTCCACAGTCCCCGTTACTTTGTACTGTTGATCCCAAGTATTTAAACTCATCCACCTTCGCCAACTCTACTCCCTACATCCTCGCCACACCACTGACCTCCCTCTCATTAATACACATGTATTCTGTCTTGTTCCTACAGACCTTTATTCCTCTCCTGTCTAGAGCATATCTCCACCTCTCCAGGGTCTCCTCAACCTGCTCCCTACTATCGCTACAGATCACAATGTCATCAGCAAATATCATAGTCCATGGGGACTCCTGTCTAATCTCGTCTATCCACCTGTCCATCACCATTGCAAATAAGAAAGGGCTCAGAGCTGATCCCTGATGTAATCCCACCTCCACGTTGAATGCATCCGTCACTCCTACCTCAGACCTCACCACGGTCGCACTTCCTTCGTATATATATCCTGTACAACTCTCACGTACATCTTTGCCACTCCCGACTCCCTCATACAATACCACAGCACCTCTCGAGGCTCCCTGTCATATGCTTTCTCCAGGTCCACAAAGACGTAATGCAACTCCTTCTGGCCTTCTCTAAACTTCTCCATCAACATCCTCAGCGCAAACATCGCATCTGTGGTGCTCTTTCTTGGCATGAAACCATACTGCTGCTCACTAATCATCACTTCACTTCTTAATCGAGCTTTCACTACTCTTTCCCATAACTTTATGCCGTGGCTCATCAATTTTATTCCCCTGTAGTTACTGCAGTCCTGCACATCCCCCTTATTCTTAAATATTGGCACCAGTACACTTTTCTTCACTCCTTAGGCATCTTCTCACTTTCCAAGATTCCATTAAACAATCTGGTTAAAAACTCCACTGCCATCTCTCCTAAACACCTCCATGCATCCATAGGTATGTCATCTGGACCAACTGCCTTTCCATTTTTCATCCTCTTCATAGCTGTCCTTACTTCCTCCTTGCTAATCCGTTGCCAATCCTCTTCTCTCTCTCGTATTTTTCATTCATCAGCCTCTCAAAGTACTCTTTCCATCTGCTCAACACACTCTCCTCGCTTGTGAGTACATTTCCATCTTTATCCTTTATCACCCCAACCTGCTGCACATCTTTCCAGGTTCAGTCCCTCTATCTAGCCAATCGGTACAGGTCCTTTTCTCCCTCCTTAGTGTCCAACCTCTCAAACAACTCATCATGCGCCTTTTCTTTAGCCTTCACCACCTCTCTCTTCACCTTGCGCCTTATCTCTTTGTACTCTTGTCTACTTTCTGCATTTCTCTGACTATCCTACTTCTTCTTCGCCATCCTCTTCCTCTGTATACTCTCCTGTATTTCCCCATTCCACCACCAGGTTTCCTTTTCCTCCTTCCTCTTTCCAGATGTCACACCAAGCACCCTTCTTGCTGTCACCCTTACTACATCTGCTGTAGTTTTCCCATTGTCTGGTAACTTTTCACTGCCACCCAGTGCCTGTCTCACCTTCTCCCTAAACTCAACCTTGCAGTCTTCCTTTTTCAGCTTCCACCATTTGATCCTTGGCTCTGCCCTCATTCTCTTCCTCTTTTTGATGTCCAATGTCATCCTACAGACAACCATCCTATGCTGCTTAACTACACTTTCCCCTGTCACCACTTTGCAGTCTTTAATCTCCTTCAGATCAATTCTTCTGCAAAATCAAAAATTGCTAAAAAGTTTCAAGAATATTCTCAGCAAACACAGATGTTGACATGAATGACTCAGAAATAAAGGCGAGCCCTTAACTATACTAACTCAGAGTGGGACAGTAATGTTTTTAATGTGAAAGATTGGGAGATATGCATAGTCAAAATGCAAGCTTAGGTTAGAACTAAAAGTCAAGCATATCTTTTGTTGTGGAAAAAACTTTTGTCTATTTTAAAAGAAGGTAGTCATGGAGCTCAGAAGAGAAAGAGAACATTTCTTTATTTGCACAGATATGCATAAATGTCTCAGTCCTTTGAGTGAACAATCAATTAAACAATTCATTTCAATATTTCTATTAACATTACCTCATCTAATACATCACGTTATCTGATTCTTAATATGTTTAATATGCAGAACTTTATTATGCCATCCAATCAGCTAGTGCCACCAGTATTTTCTGACTCTTGTCGACTCGCCTATTTACTGGAATGCCACCTCGTTGATAGGGGAGTCACACTTTTCTATTGATCTTAACACAGTTTCATAGAAAGGGTCTTTGTGCCTCCCCACTGCTTGATCCACGCTTTCTAGAGGGGTGTTTGTCACTCATTTACTTCATTCTAGTCTTGGAAATTCAAGCTACTGGTTTCTGTAAGGTTAGGCAGACCTCACGTGCCCAACCCATAGGCCATGTTTAGTTAACCATTTAGTTACCTTCAGTCCTTTTTTCTTGTGTTTTACTAATTCATTGTTACAACTTTATTTAAGTATTTACTTGTAATAATTTGTAAAAGATTATGCCATTTTTAGTTAAAATATATACTTTCAAACAAACTGGTAATGTAATTAAAAATCAGTTATCAGAATCTAGAGCTTAGGAAAAGATATTAGGAAACCAGGATGTCAAAAGGTTTCAAAAGATTTCAATGCAGGTTCTATCCATAAAACTTGGAAATTATGGAGATGTTTGGATCGACCTTGAAGCTGTTGCTCCAATGACGTCACAAATGATGCACATCCCATAGAATTGTGGGATAACTACTATGACAATAGGAGACACCCCTAAAAAACCCTAAGTAGCACCTAAGGAAACAAATGCATTCAGCATAATGGGAAAATCTTGAACTTTTTCAGTTTACACTAAACTGAAAATCTAATGAGAAAATCGTAATCCTTGAGTTCCAAAACCACTACATTAATGTACAGATTGTGTAAATTCATTCAGGAAATCCATTAAAAATAAATAAAGGCACAGATCACAGCACTAACAACCTACAGTCATGACATGCCAATGGTTGCTTAAAATGGCAGAATATATTAAAACACATAGTGATGTTGCTACAGATTTCCCCATTAATTAAACTTTTCCAAAAACAAGACTATACAAGAACTACACAGCACAGGATGTTCTTCAATAACTCAAAAAAATAAGTGTGTACTGACTTGTGACAGACAGTAAAAAGTAAATGAAAATGACCACGAGAATGGAAAGTCAAAAAACAAGCCAAAGGTCAAAACCAGAAGATGAGAAAATCTTTTGTCAAAGCCAGAATACGATTGAAAAGTTTGCAGTCAAAAACAATAGCAGGGATGCAAAAGAATCAGGAAGGACTAAATAAAGATCTTTTAATGCATTCAAACAAGGTTTATCTGTTAAGTTCAGATTCCCCAGAATTGCCCAGGTTGACCTTTGTATCATTGCATATTTGACATCATAAGCAAGTGCAAGGAATGGCCATGGAGAGAATATGCACAAGGCATTATCTCCCCCAGATCGCTAGATGGTAGGGTTGCAGCGATACCTCTGATTCCCAAAGGGCATGCTAGGAATTGGATTTCTTTGACTCCACCCTGTTGGGCTCTGTGGGTGCTGTCAGGAGGTGCTGCAGGAACTGGGGAGCCCTAGTTCATGGGACATCCATCTCATCTGGAAGTGCTTTCAGACACTGGATAACTGGAAGTGCTTCCTGATGCTGGATAAAAGGAGCTGCCTACCTCAGTTCTGGGAGCCAGAGTCAGGAGGAAGATAGACAAAGCTTGTGAGGAGGAGTGGAGGACAGAGAGAGGAAGAAAATAAAGAGTTGTGCTTGTCCGTAATTGTACTTGTTGTGGTGGTGGGAAATGCTTGCCCAAGAAGAGTTTCTCACGAATAAACACTCCTTTTCATTTTACAATTCTGTAAGAGCCTGTCTGTGTTGGGTTTGGGGAGCTGGAGTGTCCCCTGGTGGCCTCATTCGGGTAATCTAGAGAATTCTATGAAAGATGGGAGATGGCAGAAACAGAAACCCATTACAGTGTGTCTCAACAGGAAAGAAAATAGCGTCACAATGGAATGTGATTAAATAATGGACTTTTTCTGAATAGGTTCTTCTCAACCATTGGTTCATTTATGGACTGCAACTGGTGGGTCACAAGATTAGGTTGACGTTAGGTCACATAATTAGCTCAATTTACCAAGAGAAAGAATCCCTCCCTCCTCTGATGATCACACTCAAGGTGGGTTGAGAAAACACTTATTTTGGAAAAAGTGAGTTGCGACACCAAAAAGGGTTAGAAACACTTTTGTGGACAAGATTAAACCCTCAATTCAAATGCCTTTAGTTTCAAAAACTTATAATCCATATACAGATTGAGAGGTCCAGCACAGGAATTTACACAAAAACATTTATAACAGTTGGAGATTATAACAAAGCCTTCATAGAGCACCAAAAATGGAATAAAGAAAGAAAAATCACTTTTAATGAACCACATTCATTACAACATATCCTTAATTGGCAGACTGACAAGAAATTCTTGGCTATTTGTGGACTTCCTAAAGAAAAATGGCTTTTACTGACTGGTCATTCTCATGACCCCCAACACTCAATAAAATAGACCTTCAATGAAAAAAAATAATTTAATTGTGAAAAAAAAACAATGATATTTTATATTTCATGGTCAGGAAGGGCAATATTGGTGTCATTCTATGGCGATGTCAGCATAGCACAGATGTTAGCAAATGCAAACATCATTTCAGCAGCATTGTGGATCGAGTTCCACCTGCATCCCTTTTTTATCTTGCTATTATGTATGTTTCATTTGTAAAATATGCACAAAAATGTTTATAAAACATTACATAATTGTAATCAAATAGTGTTTATTACTAGAAAATTATCCCTTATCATACAAAAATATTGTCCCAAATTGCTCTAAACACCAACGTCAAGATTTTGTACGAGGTTCTTACATACAGAATTGAACAGCTGCTTCCCTCTATTACTTCACAGAATCAAAATGTTTTTCTTCCAAAGGCAGACAGTTGTCCACTTTATGTTTAGCATAATGTCCAGTATACTGCGACTGGTGTGTGATCTGCAGAGCTTAGAATACTTCAGGGAACATTCGTATTTTCCCTGATTTCTCACCATCAACAGCTGCTAAACGTGCAGCCTTCTACAACATTAAACAGCGGTTACGGCAAGCCGATATCAGATACAGCCTCTTGTATCCTGCCAAACTGAAAGTGGATTTTCAAGGCCAATACTACATCCTCTCCAGCAAGGAGGAAGCAGAAAAGGAATTAAGAAAGCTGATCCTGACATTTTTCTGAAACACAATAGTGAGTTGCATCCTGTCATGGCAGTCTGATCCACTTGTAATGATACGGGTATTATAATTATACATCCTTTTCTCTACTCAGACGCTTTTTGTTTACATTATGTTTTAATTACAGTTATAGACGAGTGCCTGGAAGAAATTAACCTTTTTTTTTCTTTTTACTACCCTAAAGGAGACTGTTTAACATCATCCCCTTGGTTTATAGTTATTGTTATTATTGCATTAGGATTTACTATGCTTATTGTAGACCACTTTCTAACACCATTCCATGGGTTTATTATCTTAATACTTTAAGACTGCTGAAGATTATATTTTATGCTTATAGTCTGTTAATAATTATATTTTAGGCATATACTATTGAGACTTTATCAGCGGGCAGCATGGTGGCGCAGTGGTAGCGCTGCTGCCTCGCAGTTAGGAGACCTGGGTTCGCTTCCCGGGTCCTCCCTGCGTGGAGTTTGCATGTTCTCCCCGTGTCTGCGTGGGTTTCCTCTGGGCGCTCCAGTTTCCTCCCACAATCCAAAGACATGCAGGTTAGGTGGATTGGCGATTCTAAATTGGCCCTAGTGTGTGCTTGGTTTGTGTGTGTCCTGCGGTGGGTTGGCACCCTGCCCAGGATTGGTTCCTGCCTTGTGCCCTGTGTTGGCTGGGATTGGCTCCAGCGGACCCCCATGACCCTGTGTTCGGATTCAGCGGGTTAGTAAATGGATGGATGGACTTTATCAGCAATAGATATCTCTACTTTTTAATCCTCAAATGCTGCTGCGGGGGGGCTTTTGTTTTGGACGTGCTCTGTCTTTGGGTATGTCAGAGGACCGGGACTTTGTGAAGTGGGGTCCAGCCTCATGTGGGGAAGCAAAATGGCAGGGTGGGGGGATAAGGGGGGGAAGAGAGCAAGCAAGCTATATCTAATCTATCCTTTTAATCCCTATAATTATAACTACCAATGTAACAATAGATTGCATGGCAATAACTCATGGGACAATTGGAAATTAAGGTTAAAGCTGTCTCACTTCCAGGTAAGACTAGAAAATGACATCAAAAATTCAGAATCAATGTCTCCATGATGGGACAGTTAACTTTGTGAGCTGGAATTTTAAAGGCCTGAATCACGAATTAAAGAGAAAGAAAGTATTCTCTCACCTAACAGGTTTAAAAGCTAAAATAGTATTTTTATAGGAGACCCACTTGCTAAGCAAGGATCAGTTCTGGCTGCAAAAAGACTGGACTGGCCAAATGTTCCATTCGTGCTTTACAAAGAAAACTAGAGGTGTGGGAATTCTCATACATAGAACAGTCTCATTTGTAGCATCAAAAAGTCTGGGCACCCCTGACATAGATCGTTGTAGTCACGGAATATACATGAAATGCATTTGATCCAAAAAACAATACAGTATTTGTGAAAGGTGTGATTTTGCTTGACTTCTCACTCTATACATCTCCAAGCAATTGACACGCAGGTAAACAGACTTGAGCTGAGAAAACTGTGCGCCAGTGGGGGATGTGATAGCAAACTGCTTGCTACTTGCTGCTTATCAACACATTTAAAGGACAAAAAACACTGATGGAGAGGTGAGAAGCGATTTAAGGTTGGACGGATCTACGTTTTTTCATAGGCTCTGGTAATTCTAGTGTTAAAGGCCGACACTTAGCTTCCAAACTCCAGTGCCTGTTTAATGTAATATATTCACCAGCAAAGTCAAACACCCCAGTGATATTATTATCATTGGATGCAGAAAAAGCATTCGACATGATTGAATGGAACTACCTTTTCACTAATTTGGAGAAATTTGGGTTTGGCCTGAACATTTGTGCATGGATCAAATTGCTGTATACCAATCCAGAAGCTTCAGTTTGTATTAACAACATTTGTTCAGACTACTTTAAACTAGAACGTGGCACTAGACAAGGATGCCCCTTGTCACCGCTGCTGTTTGCAATTGCCATTGAACCACTGGCAATACATTGTCGAAATACTGATCAGATAAAGGGGTTTATCAGAGAAGGACTGGAACAGTAAATTTCTCTTTATGCAGAAGATATGGTACTGTATATAGCAGACCCACAAAATTCTGTGCCTGCAGTCTTAACAGCACTTAACAGAATTTCAAAAGATCTCTGCTCTCAGAATTAATCTGAAAAGAAGTGTACTCTTTCCAGGGAATTCTCAAGCATATAACATTAGATTGGACACCTTCCCTTTTATCATTGCAGATTAGTTTAAATACCTAGGAGTGAACATCACAAGTAAACATAAAGCTCTTTATCAACAAAATTTCGCCATCTGTATGGAAAAAATTAAGCAAGACTTGCATAGATGCTCAACCCTTCATCTCACTCTAGCTGGAAGAATTAACATTGTTAAGATGAATATTCTTCCTAATCTTCTCTTTTTATTTCCGAACATTCCAATATACAGCAATAAATAATTTTTAATCAATTAGATTCAACCATAACCTCATTTATTTGGAACTCAAAACATCCACGTATCCAAAGAGCGACCCTACAAAGACCTAAAGCAGAAGGCGACATGGCTCTATCTAACTTCCAATTTTATTACTGGGCAGCAAACATGCAAGCTATAAAAACCTGGACACAAATAGATGAACATATACACAGAATTGGTTCACAATAGAAATAAAATCCTGCAGTACTTCTTTATATTCCGTGCTTTGTGCCCCAATAAATGCAAGTTATCGCCAATATACTAATAAACCAATAGTGCTTCACTCAGTCAGAATATGGAACCAATGTAGGAAGCATTTTTAAGATGGAGAATTTTTTATCTGTGGCACCTCTGCATGAGAACCACCTTTTTCAACCCTCGCAAACATTTGCAGTTTTTAATGTCTGGAAAAGATTTGGGTTTGAATTGCTTACCTATCTTTATATAGACAACATCTTTGCATCCTACGAACAATTACAATCCAAATTTTAACTTTCCAGCAACACATTTCTTTCACTATCTTTAAATTAGAAACTTTGTCAAACAGAACCTGCCTGATTTCCCTCATCTCGCACCTTCCTCTATGCTGGAAAAAATATTGCTAGTTTCGAGGACTCAGATACCATTTCTGCAATACATAAAATTATTTTACAGTTCCTCCCTTTCAAAGATCCAAAACGACAATGGGAAAAAAATCTCTCACTCAACATATCAGAAAAGGAGTGGAAGATAGCAATGCAGAGTTACTTCACTCGAGCTCCATATGCGCAAAGAATACAATTATTCAACTCAAAATTATATATTGAGGACATCTGTCTCGTCTAAAACTCTCCAAAATGTTTCCAGGTTTTTCCAGGGCAAGATCCAACCTGCTAACGCTGCAATCAAGTCCCAGCCTCACTGGGTCACATGTTTTGGGCCTGCACCAAATTAATATCATTCTGGACCAAAATTTTTAAGTGCCTTTCAGACAGCCTTGGCATCACAATCCCTCCTAACCCATTAACAGCCCTGTTTGGGGTTCTTCCAGATGTGGAGAAGGACAAACAAACTGTGATTGCCTTCACTACACTGGAAGAATCCTAACTTTCCTCTTTTAAGTCAGTGGGAAACCGATGTTTTATACTATTTGAAATTGGAAAACATCTAATTCTCAGTTAGAGGATCGGTACAGAACTTTTTCAAAACCTGGAAGGATCTAATCAATAATATTTTAGAATAAGCTCGTTATGCACCAAGGAATTAATTCTCTTCGCATTTCTTTTTCTTCTCCATTCATCTCTATTGCCCTATTAAACTCATCAATTTAGGTATGTTTACAAGCCTTAAGTTTTACTCTGTTGGCCATGTTCTCTTTCTCAGGGGTGGGGGGCGATTTGTTTCCAATCCCATTTTTTGTAAAAATGTATCTATTTGTATGGAATGATTACAATAAAAGTAATTAAATTTAAAAAAAAAAAAAAAAGAATACTTCAGGGAATCTCTGAATTCTTGTCCTCTCATGTTATATTTGAAGCCGAGAAGTGGGAGTGCACTCCCTGGTCAGATCTGATCATATTGTCCTTAGAGTAAGAATCTGAAACATTCAAGGGCTTGGCCACCACAGAGACCACCGAGTCCAGAAAGAGGAGAGTCTACAGCGACAGCCCCTCCCTTTTCTTTTTCTAATTGTTTCTTTTAACTTTTTCTAGGAGTTTCTGTTCCAAATTAATTGAGAACTGTAGGGTTTTGTTAGCCATAGCTGTGTTAGCTGGACAAACAGAGCTGCCAGGAAGTGTATTCACAATACATGACCAGCATTAGTGCCCTGTGAAGTCTTGTGGATACAGGAAGCAGGAACTTTTGGCAGAGATGAATGGAATTACTTTTTTAATACATTCATTAAGTTTAGGTTCAAATTTAACATATCTGCTGTGAAGAAAACACAGAGACCAAGTTTAAAGGTTGGGGATTCCGTCCCCGTATACTGTAAAGCATGCTCAAAATAAGCAATATGGTCAGTCATGGGTTACACAAAAGACAACAAGTAGGAAGAACACGGCCATTTTATGAGGTGGGAACGGAAGTGGGAATGCTGGGAAAGAAGACGCTGCGGATCTTGGGATGGGGGTGACATCATCTGCAAGGGACAAAGGTAACAACAGATTGAAATGGCTTTGGAGCCAAATTCAAGGTGCTGTTTTCTCATCTTTCCTGTTGAAATAAAGAGAGAGCGGTTAGCATGTTCTCAGTCCCCAGTCTTGCGGTTTCACGCAGTTCATGGGGTCCTTTCGCTGCTCCCTAATCACTCATGTGTGACACTGCGTAGATTGAATTACTATGCACCAACCCAGAGGCTTCTGTTCATGTAAGTAATACTGTATAAGGAAAAATGGCTATGTTTAACTAACAAGAAATGTAATATAGCAACCCAGAAAACATTTTTAAAAAGCAGAAACATTCTGTATGTATTCTCTGTACCAGTCATTGAGAAGGGGTGGGCATACTTTCATAGTGGTGGGCCAAATTGTTAATAACAACGCATATAGTAGGCTGTGCATAAAGTCGAATTGTGTGAATCTCGTACATTCATTAATGACACACTTTAAACTTTAATTTTAAAAATCTTTGCTCAAGTAATGTGTTTTAATTATACAACGTTTTATTAGAACCTACTGCGGAAATCAGGGGTGATCCAGCCACCTCAACCCCGCCATAGATGACACACAACACACGTTTATTTAGAGTGGATGAGAGCTTTTCCCTTGCTCCCTACAGCAGTGCAATATCCAAGCACTATCTATCTATCTGTGTCCTTTTTTATTATAGTCAAAAATCAAAAAATAAAAACATATCATAACCATACAGAAGTAATAAGGACCAAACATAGTTCTGTTTCAGGGCCACTCATAACCAAACAAGTTAAAGTAGAAAAGAAAGCTTCCAAATTTTCAGGAATTGTTTTTAATCAATTAGTTGAGTATAACCAAACAAAAAACTGAGCTTAAAATGTTTATTTTTTGTTTACAATGAACAAGCAAGAAATAACATGTAACTTCACTTTATCTATACTAATAAAAGGCAAAGTCCTCACTCACTCACTCACTCACTCACTCACTGACTCATCACTAATTCTCCAACTTCCCGTGTAGGTAGAAGGCTGAAATTTGGCAGGCTTATTCCTTACAGCTTACTTACAAAAGTTGGGTAGGTTTCATTTCAAAATTCTACGTGTAAGGGTCATAACTGGAACCTATTTTTCTACATATAATGTAATGGAGTCTTGAGTTGGAGATGGCCGTGGGGGGCGGAGTTTCGTGTGACATCATCACGCCTCCTACGTAAGTACGTAGAGAACAAGGAAGAACTCCAAACAGCGATGAGCACAAAACGCCATTTCACAATTGAGAAGGCAGAAAAACATTATGAAGCAAATGATGCATACAAGCATATTCATAAGTACAGTACTGCGGAAACAAAGCACGGCGTGAACCGTAAGTTTATATTAAATTAAGTTCATAGACAGGCTGCCACTAGCGTTTGTAATTTAGTGCCTGCCAATATAAGGCCGTCCATCAGCGGCAATCCAATACAAACACTGCCGGTAAATATTCACGTGTGAAGGACTGTGCTTATGCAGAGGAAGATGAGATGGTCAGGGTGGTGTTTGGCACAAACTCATTGAAACTGCGAGAGAAACTTTTAAGTGCCGGGTCTTAGCTGACATTACACGAGATGGCACCAGTACAGCTGGGAACCTTCGATGCAAGAACACCAAGCGTGAACTGACGCAGTGCACAGACAAAAAGCAACAGTTCCAAAGAGTGCTGAACAAAAACCGAATTACACAATTGAGAAGGCAGCAAACAAATATGAAGCGTCTGATACATACAATCATATTCATAAGTGCAGCTACTGCGGAAACAAAGCACACGGTGGAAAAAGTGAACGTCCGCTAAAGGAAGACAGTGTAAAAAACCCGTGCATGCAGTTTGTCACATCTCAGATAAAGAGGAAGACGAGCTGTTTATTGATGCAGTAAGAAACTAATCGATGAATGAAACCTCTTATCTTTACAACGATTGACAAACACGGAATGTAACTTGAACACAACACATCGTACAAATACGACCCTGATTGAAACAAATAATGATAATCAAATCCTTGATGACAGCAACATTCAATAACACTCACAAAAAATTACTGTATATTGACAATCATGTTACGTTATTTTTAAAATGTTCCCTTTTCTTTTTCATAACTTCTACTTCTCCACTGCGATACGCGGGTATATATATAAATGTATATATATACCCCGATCTACAGTACATACTCTCGCATAGACAAGCCACACGCTGTGGCGCAATTGTAGAGTCTTCGCCTTTAACGCCGACATTCGAGGTTCGATTCCCGAGAGGGGGTGTACTGACTATGTACGCGCGCTACCCGATTCATTTTACCTTCGCATCTCCTTGGTTTGGGACGTATGAAAAAATATTCGGTTAACGCAGAATGTGGTATACAAAGAGATCCTTAACAAATAATTATTGGTATATTTTCCCTCAGTTTAAAAAAGGTTTAATTTTCTTCTTAATAAAAATTTTAAGGCAGTACTTCGCCGCTGCGAAGCGCGGGTATTTTGCTAGTTTTAGATATATACAGCACTTAAGATTTAGTCATTGCTTGTGAGTTTTGCAGAAACTTCTTTGACTTCCTGGCATTTAACTTTACCCGCACAGAACCTGCTATGTTTTTGTGCCCTTTGGGTTTTTTTGACAGTATGCATGTTCTCATTACAGTATAGGTTATAAATCAATGAAATTGTGAACCTAAAGGAACTTAATGTGTCCCTTATATTGAAGAACTTTCCATTTAAAATTTTACTTCCAATTTCTTTTTTAGCAAGAAAACTTGGCTGATACAATGGGATCATAACATTTCAAAGTTTTCCAATGTAATTTCTTTTTTCTGATTAATACTTTAGGTAATACCCCTCTTTATACAGTTACAGGATATAAATCAGGTGTAAAATGCTGTCTAAATCAGGTCAAATAGAAGACACAAACAAACTAAAACATCATTGACATTTAGGAAAAGGGCCTTCAATAATTTAATAATGTTACAGCCGCAGTATATTTTTGCAGCAAACAGCTTCGTGTCAGGGTTTCTGGTAAGGAGTGAGATCGCTATCAAAAATAACTCGTAATAATTTACAACAAATTTACATTTCACACGTGTGAATTATGCTTGCGCTTCTCGAAATCACGCTTGCTTCTGAAGATTACGAGTGCAATTGTCAAGTGTGAACTGTCAGGAGATCCTCGCTGCAGGTCATGGGGTGGAGCAGAGACGGAGCTCATTGGGGCGCGCACACACACGGGCAGAGTTATGATCTCAGACCCGCCCATGTACCGTTACCTGCGTTTGCCTAGTTAAAAGTGGATGGCTCGGAGTTTGTCACCCCATCCCATCCTGTTTGCAGCTGCCGGGAGATTTACTCGATCTGACAAAGTTTTTAAAATGCTGCATAAGCTCCAAAATATTAAATTATTATATATTTTATCACAGTATAAAAGGAAAAAGAGTTACTGTGAAAACCAAAGATAAGATGGACTGGGGGTTATTTAGAGGCTGCAGATAAAGTGGATGATCTATGCCCAAATGTCTCTAGTATGAGAGCAGATGAAGGTCAATGATTTCACTAAACGATGATGCTGTCATTAATGACAAGAGGAAGCTGATAGTGGTTTTATACTAATTTATATAAGATATACTTGAACATATTAAATAATTAGGTAAAATACACAAAGCCCCCAAACGTAATGCGAAAGGACAAATTTCCCCTCAGCGATCAATTAATTATCTATTATTATAATAATTATTAGAGCATTAGAACACTCTAGACGAGAACAGGCTATTCAGCCCAACAAAGCTCGCCAGTCCTATCCACTTAATTCTTCTAAAAAAAACCATCAAGCTGAGTTTTGAAAGTCCCTAACGTCTTACTGTCCACCACACTACTTGGTAGCTTATTCCAAGTGTCTATCGTTCTTTGTGTAAAGAAAAACTTCCTAATGTTTGTGCGAAATTTACCCTTAACAAGTTTCCAACTGTGTCCCCGTGTTCTCAATGAACTAATTTTAAAATAACAGTCTCGATCCACTGTACTAATTCCCTTCATATTTTAAACACTTCAGTCATGTCACCTCTTAATCTTCTTTTGCTTAAACTGTAAAGGCTCAGCTCTTTTCCCTCATAATTCAACCCCTGTAGCCCTAGAATCAGCCTAGTCGCTCTTCTCTGGACCTTTTCTAGTGCTGCTATGTCCTTTTTGTAGCCTGGAGACCAAAACTGCACACAATACTCCAGATGAGGCCTCACCAGTGCATTATAAAGTTTGAGCAGAACCTCCTTGGACTTGTACTCCACAGATCGTGCTATATAACCTAACATTCTGTTAGCCTTCTTAATGGCTTCTGAACACTGTCAGGAAGTTGATAGCTTAGAGTCCACTATGACTCCTAAATCCTTCTGATAAGGTGTACTCTCGATTTTCCGACCGCCCATTGTGTATTCAAACCTATCATTTTTACTTCCTATGTGTAATACTTTACATTTACTGACATTAAATTTCATCTGCCACAAATCTGCCCAATTCTGTATGCTATCCAAGTCCTTCTGTAATGATATAACGGATTCCAAATTATTTGCTAATCCACCTATCTTGGTATCATCTGCAAACTTAACCAGCTTGTTACTTATATTCCTATCTAAATCATTTATATATATTAAAAACAGCAGCGGCCCTAGCACTGACCCCTGTGGAACACCACTCTTAACATCGGCCAGTTCTGATGAGGTTCCTCGCACCATCACCCTCTGCTTCCTGCGTTTGAGCCAATTCTGCACCCATCTAAAAACATCACCCTGAACTCCCACTTCTTTTAATTTGATGCCCAACCTCTCATGTATCACCTTATCAAATGCTTTCTGAATGTCCAGATAAATAATATCATAAGCTCCAGTTTGATCATATCCTTTTGTTGCCTCCTCATAGAATTCCAGCATGTTAGTAAAACATATTATTTAAAAGGTTCAACCAATTCAAGCAGTGCAGGCAATTTGCTGTGGTTTTAATGGTAAGTTAATTATCATTTTATTTGAATCTTAATCATAAAATACAATCAGTTCACTACATCTATGTTAGTTGCAACAAAACACATAACTTTTTTTTTTTCAACCTTTGGCCACAGCCACATTAATACAAAATAATACTGAAATTTGTATTAAAAACAGTTAATGCATTGCAATGCAGATCTTCACATGCTTAAAAATTTGCACCAAAGCACCATAACTTATGTGAAATCAAGTAATATTACTTAGGCGTTATCCATGATTTGTAATGATGTAATGACACGTTAAAAGTTCATTTAAACCAGGGGTGTCCAGCTCCAGCCCTGGTGGGCCGCAGTGGCTGTAGATTTTCATTCTAACCATCTTCTTAATTAGTGAGCCATTTTTGCTGCTGATTAACTTGTTTTGCCTTAGTTTTAATTAATGTGACTCAGATCCCTTAGTTGTTTCTTTTTCCTTAATGAACAGCCAAACAATAATGAGACACAAAATAAGCTGCCACATGATCAGCTAACTTAAAAATAAAGAAAGGTGAAGGTCTCGGTCATGTTGGCCTGCTCAAGTCACCAAAACATCTTGACTGTGGTCTTACAAAAAATACAAAATCAACAATCTGCTGTGGCAGAATAAGAGGAGCAATAAGTCATGATATTCAATAACGACTTTAATTAACAGCAAGAATTGGCTTCCCTTTAACAAACTGATTGGAGTGAAATTGGTCAGAGTTTGACGTCATCTGTTGGCAAATTTTACATCTCATTTCATTTTGGCTGCCATTTAATGAAGAAACAAATCATTTCAGAGGTCTGAATCCTTAAAAACAGGGCTTTTAAAATGAAGGGAAAAGGAATAAATTAGCAGTAAAAACTGCTCGCTAATTAGGAAAAGGGTTAGAATGAAAACCTGCAGCCACTGCAGCCCACCAGGACCGGAGTTGGACACCCCTGATTTAAACAAAACACAGCAGAAAGAAACTCATTCTAAAATGTATAGTAATGTAATATTTTGGAGCTTACGCAGCATTTTATGAACCGAACATTTCGGGAAGAAAACGAAAAAGTGCTTTGGCAGATCAAGTTAATCTCCTCACAGTGGGAAATAGGATGGGATTTGGTGATAAACTCAAAGCCGCCAACATCTAACTATGCAAATGCAGAAAACGTTACATGGGCGGGCCTGAAATCCTAACCCCGCCCTGTATGTACACGCCCCTCTGAGCTCTGGACCCCGCCACCCTGAGCACCATCTCATCCCACGACTTGCAGCGAGGACCTTCTGACAGTTTGTTCATACTTCACAGTTGTACTCGTAATTTTCAGAAGCAAACGTGATTCTGAGAAGTGTGAGTGTAATTAACAAGTGTGAAATGTAAATTTAGCGTAAATTGTTACAAGTTATTTTTGACAGAGATCTTACACCATATTCTGGTCCACCAGTCATCTTTGTGAAGATTTTCTCCCAGTTTGACATGATAACTCTGGTGGGACCTCACCAGAATTTTCCTTTATGTGTGTAGACTTCTCTAACATTAACATTAATTTACCTGACTAATACTATCTGCCCCTGTTTTGTTAATGATTAGCAAACTGTGCAATTGTGGACACCTTTTATGTCATAAAAAAATCAATCGAACAGTGGGGTGCTGGTGCCTGGTCTCTCTCAATTGGTGTCAGATCATTAGAATACCCTCTGATAGCTCCATCATCTGGCCAATACAGCAATATAGATTTAAATACGATAAAAGAGTGACTGTAGAAGAGAAAATATTGGCTATAAGCTGCCCAACAGCTCAAGCTTAAAATGAAATGTCTCTGAGATCAAGAAAGGTCAAGTAACAATAACTCAGACAGAACAAGCAGATTACACACAATGCACAACTCAAATACAAGACAGAATGTCCACTAGCTGCGGTTAGCACCACTGTTCATTCTGCATCAGGCATCTCTCTGTTTCTTAGAAAGGGGCATCATATTGTGGGACTCTTTTCTACAAAGTGGAGGTAGCATATGTTGGGCTTCCTTGGTGTCTTTTTCAAATTTAGCACCATCAGGCAGTCCTAAAAAGCAGTGGATAAAACTCAGACTGCTGCTCAGATCACCTTCATTCGTGTAACGTCCTTTTCCTTAGCACATCCCTCATATTAAACTGCTTTCTTTTTTTTCAAAGCACTGTGTCTACCTTTAAAGCAGCAAAGGATAGTGAACTTGTCATGCTTCTTTGATCCTTAGCCTTGACTGGGAAAAGCTCAAACTGGAAGTGAAAATGTTGCTAGATACGTCATGCTGGGACTGGCATCCCACCTGGAGCTGATCTGGGCTCCTAACCCAGCAGGGATGTCAATATTGTGGAAGGACAGGGGAAGACAATTTATGCAGGACATTCTCTCTAGGTGGCAGCTCCTCTGGATTTCAGTATCACTACTGAGACCCACAGGGCATATTGGGAATTGTAGTTCTTCGAGTCAGCCCTGTTGGGTTCTGTGGGTACCACCAGGGGGCACAGAGGGGATTTGCAAGGCCTACTTTGTCGGGTTTCCGACAGGCCCAGAAGTATTCCCAAGCCACAGTTTTGGGACACCAGAAGTACTCTTGGGTCCTGCATAAAAGGAACAGCCTGCTTCAGTACAAGAAACCAGAGTCGAGAGGAGGAAGACAAAGCTTGATTGGAGGAGCGAAGGAGAGATGAAAAGATTGCTGCGTGGTTGGATTTTGTGTTTTGAAGTCTTTGTTAACGACTGGAAAAAGAATTCAAACCTTTGAAACACACTAGAACTTGTGTCCAGTTCATGTGTTGGGTGTTTGGGGTGATCAAAATATGCAATTAAAATTTAAAAAGGTTATCCTCATTTTATTGACTAGAATAAATGGTGTGACTCAAACCACCTACACCTGAACACCAGCAAAACCAAGGAGGTGGTGGTGTATTTTAGGAGGACCAGGCCCCTCATGGACCCCGTGATCATCAGAGTAGACTGTGTACAGAAAGTGCAGGCCTATAAATACCTGGGAGTGCAGCTGGATGATAAATTGGACTGGACTGTCAATACTGATGCTCAGTGCAAGAAAGGACAGAGCCGACTATACTTCCTTAGAAGGCTGGCATCCTTCAACATTTGCAATAAGATGCTGCAGATGTTCTACCATGTGGTTGTGGTGAGTGCCCTCTTCTATGTGGTGGTGTGCTGGGGAGGCAGCATAAAGAAGAGGGATGTCTCACGCCTGGACAAACTGGTGAGGAAGGCAGGCTCTATTATAGGCACAGAGCTGGACAGTTTGACATCCGTGACAGAGCGACGGGCACTAAGCAGGCTCCTGTCAATCATGGAGAATCCACTGCATCCACTGAACAGTGTCATCTCCAGGCAGAGGAGCAGCTTCAGTGACAGACGGAGGAGATTGTTCCTCCCCCACACTATGCGACTCTTCACTTCCACCCGGGAGGGTAAACGTTAACATTATACAAAGTTATTGTCTGTTATACCTGCCTCACACTCTCCACCTTGCATTTTTTAACCCGCGCTGCACTTTTATCACTATTTAATTAATATTGTTTTTTATCAGTATGCTGCTGCTGGAGTATGTGAATTTCCCCTTGGGATTAATAAAGTATCTATCTATCTATCTATCTAATAAAATGGCTAAAGCCTTGAGGCCCCATCATATTGAAAATGCCCAGACACACATACCCAAGGGTAAACTTAAAGCACTGCAGGGCCATTAAAGCCAGTCGATGAGCCAGAAACAAGCTTGGTGCACTTGACATGTGGGCAACTTCACATACTACAAATAGAAGTCATTTTCTAGTTAAGAAATTGTATTTGAGCATTTGATGAAAAAATTGAAAAAAAAATGCTTAAGAAGACAAAGTTGTGGTTTGTACTAAACATTTTACTCAAGAAACTGAGGGTAGCTTATTGCTTATTTTGCATACATTCGAATGTGGTCGCACCACACTGATGCTTAATTCTGTCTGCATTGGCGTGCTGTGCAGATTGTAGTCTCCTCTCCTGTCCAAAATCGTGCTGCTCGCTTGATTGTCAAAGCATGAGATTGTGGTTGCTTTCCAAATTTTAACTGATGCTATTAGTATAGGCAGTGGCTCTCCATGACTAGAAGCACATGTTTGACATCAGAAAATAAATAAATGGATAAGTGGCATGCAGAACTGAAGGCATTTAGGACCATATAGAGAGGATTCAGAAAGTCTTCAGCCCATTTCACTTTTTTTTGTATCTTCCTATGCCGCGGCCTTATGCTAAAATCACTTCAATTATTTTCTCCTTGTATCATCAACACTCAATACCCCAGAATGACAAAGCAAAAACAGGGTTTTATAAATTTTTGCTAATTTATTAAAAGTAGAAAAATGTAGAAAAATGAAAATATCACATTGACATATTCAGAGCATTTATTTAGTACTTTTTTCAAACAGCTTTGGCAGTGATTCCAGCCTGGAGTCTTCTTTGGTATGACATGACAAGCTTCGCACACTTGGATTTTAGGATTTTATGCCATTGTTCTCTGCAGATCCTCTCAAGCTGTGTCAGGCTGGATGGAGACAGTTGGTGGACAGAGAGTTTCAGGCCTCTCTATGTCTGAATCGGACCTGTGCTACTCAAGGACATTCACAGAGTTGTCCATATGCCACTGCTTCGTTGTCTTTAGGGTCACTGTTCTGTTGGAAGGTGAACATTGAGCCAACTCTGAGGTCCTGACCACTCTGGAACAGTTTTCATTAAGGATAACTCTGTTTAGCTTTTCCTCAACCCTGTCAAGGGTCCCAATCCTGGCTGCTGAAGAACAACCCAAGACCATGATTCTGCTGCCACCACACTTCACTGTTAAAATGGTATTGAGAATTGCCTGGTTTACTCCAGACATTAGGCTAAGTTTAATTTCATCAGACCAGAAAATCTTGTTTCTCACGGAGCTGAGAATCCTTCAGGTGCCTTTTTGCAAACTGTAAGTGGGCCTCCACGTGTCTTTTACTGAAGAGAAGCCTCTGCCTGACCACTTTGTCATAAAGCCCAGATGAATGGAGAATTACAATGATGGTTGTTCTAATTGTTGTTTCTTCCATCTCCACATAGGTTATCTGGAGCTCAGCCAGAGTGACCATTGGGTTTCTGATCACCTCTCTTACCCAACTGGGTATGATGCTAATCTGCATCTATCCCTGCATGTAGGCCCTCCAGCCTGCAGGGAAAAACTTGGGGGTTGGTGACAGAATTGGCACTCCAGCCACCATAAAAACCTCACACTGTTCCATTCCATCTGAACTAGTGTGGTGCTGAGGTGTCACCCATTGCATGGCTGCACTCCAGTCCTAATCTGGACCCTGAGTTGGTTTGTGGTGAGTGCAGGAATACACTGTATCAGTGCGTGCTCCTAACCTCACCTCTCTCTTACCCACGATTGCTCAGTTTAGCTGGGTGGCCAAGCTCTAGGAAAAGTCATGGTTGTTCCAAACGTCTTCGATTTAAGAATTAGGAAGGCAATCTTTAATGCTGCACATTTCCCTAGATTTGCACCTTAACACAATCCTGTCTCTAAGCTCTGTAGGCAATTCCTTCAACCTCATGGCTTTGTTTTTGCCCAACTATAGGGTCTGTGTGTCAATTTCTTAATCACATCCAGTCATTTAAAGTTACTCAAACAAGTTGTGGAAAAATCTCCATAAGGATCAATAGAATGGGATGCACTCGAACCAAATTACAAGTCCCAACAGCAAAGGGTCTAAATACTTGTATCAATGTGATATTTCAGTTATTTATTTAAAATAAATTTACAAAAAAAAAAAATGAAAATCCTGTTTTTGCTTTGTCATCCTGGAGTTATTGAGTGTTGCTTGATGAAGGGAAAAAAAAAGAATTTGAATGATTTTAGCACAAGGCTGAAAAGATAGTAAAATGTGAAAAAGTGAAGGGGTCCGAATAGTTTCTGAATTCAACAGAATACCCACTGGAAGGAGAGTGTGATGTGTGGTGCTTCACATGATAACACAGTTAACATTCACTCACTGAATAAGTGGCCAAGTATAGCTGTAACTTAACGCCTATAACTACCATTCGTAGTTAGCGTTAGACTTTAGAATTTAGGCTATGTGTAGCCTATTAAGAAAGGGAAATGTTTAACAAATGTATGATGCAATATTAAGCAACAAAAATGCTACCTGCTATGAACGCCCAGGGAGAACAAAACTCGGCCTGTGTTTCTCAGTTCTGCTCCAGCTAGCTGTTCTCTTTGAGCCACAGAGATTCAGTCAAGTGATGCTGATGAGGCAGGAGGAAGTAAAGAAAGGGCAGCAGACATGGTGGGCAATATTGTGGTGCTGTGGTGCGATGATCGCATGTGGGTTTGCAGGTATTTTTCAGTATTACAGAAAATTATATAACCTGTGTGAAATATTATTATGACTACAGAATATGAAGAAATTATCTATGAAAGAATATGCAATAATTTTTTAAAGCCTATAGCTTACAGGCGTCCTGTATTATGTATTACACATTTATAATTAGCAGTGATACATAGTAGTACTCACTATATTGTAGTAGTCCAATTGTGTTCATAAGAATTATTTATGAATGCTTTGGTATCACTTCAGTGTTTTTTTTATCCAGTGCCCCCTGACTCACCGTTACCATAAAATCACCACATATGATATATCCTTCGACTTTTCTTAATGTCTAGTTCTGCAAAACAAGAAGTGTTTTGGTGTTTCCCACAATTTTTGGCCCTCAAGACTTGGAAAACTCATATTTCTAGGTCAATTTTGGACCATATTTTGTGCTGGATGTTAGACCCTTATGATAGTTATCAATAGTTATCTTCAGCAAGAATGATTAGAAGGACTTGAACTCCCGAAATGGTGTATGTGGGGACAAACTTCCTTTTCACTTGAAAAAACAGGGACTGGTAATGTAGGACTGTGGAGTGTTGTTTAATGCTATTTCAAGGTTGCTGATCATGAATATGATAATATTTTTGATATTTCATTCTTCGCCGGTGATCCTAGCCCTCTTAGAGCCATTCCCAGAAAATTAAAATTTACACATTTTAAACCTAAGCATGTTGAGTATTGTTTTAGACTATTTCAAGGCCAGTGATTATGAATATGATGTTATTTTATCTAAACCTCTATGGAGATATAAGACTAGAGAAAGACAGTTACAGGAAATAGGAGGAGAAAAAATTTAAATATTGGGAGCATGGTGATGGTGATAAATGATAGGGGTGAGCGAGTAGAAAGCCATTGTGGAGAGAAGGAAGTAGTGAGTCTACCTTGAAAGAAAAAAACAAAACAATAACCGCATGCTACAGGGGACAGAGAGATTGCCTTCCTCACAAGTGTAAAGGCTGGATTTGATTTAGCTTCCCTTGTCCCTCATTAACTGCTTTGAGAAAGTATACCTCTATAGCAAGAATAATTACTTGCCGTAGGTGATGGAGGTAAACGAAGCAGATTGCCTGGTGAGTAACACGTTCAGAAAATGTACATTTTATTCCCACCATGTAATTTAAAGAGTTGAGCTTTCCCTACTCTTAAGCATGAAGTGAAAATATCACTCATCAATAGAAATCAGGTTTAAAACTATACATGCAATTTTGTTCAGCATGGGATAAAGTTTGTAATGTGACTAAGAAAGGAAAAAAGAGGCTAAGGAAGGAGAAGATCAGCAGAGATTCAGACTGTTACCATAAACTTGAGCTGAAATAAAAAATAAGCATAATCAGTGTCTGGTTGGGTGCTTTTATAAGCATTTATTTTAAAACAACTCTTGGTAATGTCTGGATTTGCTCATCCCTTTACTAGCATTTAACCCAACGGCCACCTTTTGTTCATAACGTTCCTCCAAATTACTTTTATGGGATGAATCCAACTTGGCTATGTGGGTCACATGGGGCCTCATGCATAATGCCATGCATAGAATTCACACTAAAACATGGCATACAGACAAAAAAAGGAAATGTGCGTATGCACAAAAAAATCCAGATGCATAAATCTGTGCGAACGCCAGCTTCCTTGTTCTTCCGCTCCATAAATCCTGGTCAACATGAAAAGTAACGCATGTGCATGCACCTGCTGCCACTCCCCAAACTCCTCCCAGAATTACGCCTCTTTGAATATGCAAATCAATATAAAAAGCCCTTAAGCTCAGCGTTCTGTGAAAAGGCAATGGCAAAAGCAAGGGGAAAAAGAAGAATTTCAGCAAATACCAGGTAGATACAAGGGAAAAAGTACTATTTGTTGGTTTAAGCAATGATATAATCAACAAAAGGAAGTTGATAGAGTGACAGAGTTTCAGAGAAACTCAAAAGTTGAAGTTCAGAAAGTCACCAAGTGTCCGAAATAAATAAGATATCAAAGTCACCGTGAAATTCATTCACAAAACAGTATATGTATAACACTACAGTGTCAGTTGATTACCCAACTAGATGTTTTATTGGCAGCTGATCTCATCTGTCATCATCCACATATAAAGAGCTTATCTTTGATTTGACCTCATCTGTAAACATGGACCAAGCAAGATAACATCATGCAGGTAGAAGTGTTGCAGGAAGAGGAAAAGGGAGGAGCCAACGAATCTGTGGTGGAATGAGGTGAAGCAGACCAAGCGTAGTACAGTAGTCCCAGACAGAATAAGATTTGCAATTATTGACCATGTTATTAATCATGGACTCTCTTTCAGAGAGGCAGATTTATAAGTGCAGCCTAATCTTCAGCACACAACAGTTGCATCAATTATAAGACATTACCACCAAACAAACATTTAAGATTCGCATTTCTCAGTGCTGTTGGTCAGAACAGCATTTTGCAGTATCTGAATTACTGAGGTCAAACCATTTGGACATATATTGCTTTTCTTCTTTAGAACCCAAAGACTAACACCTACAGAGTGAAGCAATTGAATTATTAATTATGAGCAGGAACTGACTTTGTTAGATTTGATTAGATTAGATTAACTTTCCTTGGGGAAACTGAGATGCATACAGCAACAGAAACATAAAAACAAGGATACATACTGTCAGGACAGACAATACAGCCAATCAACCAATCAATCAATCAGCCAATAAATAAACAAATATTAACTTAATAAGAATATTCTGTCGAAGCAGGTGAATCTTCTGATAGCAGTGGGCAAAAAAGACCACCATAGACACTTCTTAGTACACCACAGTGGAATGAGCCTGTGGCTAAAAGTGCTCCAAGAGACGATTTTTCAAGATGGCATCCAATTTTGCAAACACCCTCTTTTTCCAAGGTTAACCCTGTGAAAGAGCAGGCTTTCCTGATAAGTTTGTTCAAGCATTGTGCTTCTTTTGTGCTCAGGTTGCTTCCACAGGAAACCACAGCGTAGAACGTCACACTGGCTACTATGGACTAGTAGAACATTTCCAGCTGGTTGCTGCACATATCAAAAGACCTGAGTCTTCTGAGCAAGTATATTTTCCTCTGGCCCTTCTTGTACAGAGCCAATGTGTTCTCAGACCAATTCAGTTTGTTATTCATGTGAACTCAGGTACTTGTAACTCTGCACCACTTCCCTGTCGTGCAGGACATTACACCCTTATGATTTAGGGCGGAGTGGTGGCTCTGAGGCTAAGGATCTGCACTGGTATCCCAAAAGTTACGGGTTCGAATCCCCATCACTGCCATAAGAGATCCTACTCTGCTGGGCCCTTGAGCAAGGCCCTTAACCTTCAATTGCTTCAGGGGTGCTGTACAATGGCTGACCCTGCGCTCTGACCCCTAAGGGGTATGCGAAAACTAGCAAATTCCTAATACAAGATATTGTATAAGGTAAAATAAAGAACCAAAAAAAAATAAGGAGTAAACCAATAGTAATCTTCAGCAAAAATGATCAGAAGGACTTGAAGTTGTGCGTGCCATATCAACCACCTAACAGGGTATGTGGGGACAAACTTAACTCCTTTTCACAAAACTTTGAAAAAACAGGGATGGATAATGTAAGACTGCGGAGTGTTGTTTTATGCTATTTTAAAGTTGCTGCTCATGATTATATTTTTGATATTTGATTCTTCACTGGTGGTCCTAGCCCTCTTAGACCCATTCCCAAAAGATTAGAATTGACACATTTTAAACATAAGAATGTTGGGTACCATTTTAGACTATTTCAGAAGTCTACGTGACCATCATCATCATCAAGTCCTACCGTGAGAACCCTAAATCCAAAGAGGACTGTTTCATTTATGTTAGGTAGAATGCCCAGAGGGGACTGGGCGGTCTCATGGTCTGGAATCCCTACAGATTTTATTTTTTTCTCCAGCCGTCTGGAGTTTTTTTTTTGTTTTTTCTGTCCACCCTGGCCATCGGACCTTACTCTTATTCTATGTTAATTAATGTTGACTTATTTTATTTTTCTTACCGTGTCTTTTATTTTTCTATTCTTCATTATGTAAAGCACTTTGAGATACGTTTTTTGTATGAAAATGTGCTATATAAATAAATGTTGTTGTTGTTGTTTCAAGGCCAGTGATTATGAATATGATGTCATATTTGATTTTTGATCATTCACTAAGGATCTAAACGTCTATGGACCTCTGTAAAAGGATGAAAAATGACAAATTTCTATTATAATCGAGAATAGTTAGACTTTAATCATTTCAATTGAAGAACACGTTTTAATATTTCAAATATGTGATGCAATTTTACTTGTTTATTATGTATTTCTACCTCATTAGAACATTCTAGATAAGAACAGGCCATTCAGCCCAACAAAGCTTACCAGTCCTATCCACTTCATTCTTCTGAAAAACATGAAGACAAGTTTTGACAGTCCCTAAAGTCTTATTATCTACAATGCTACTTGGTAGCTTATTCTATGGTTTTCTGTGTAAAGAAAAACTTCCTAATGTTTGTGCGAGATTTACCCTTAACAAGTTTCCAACTGTGTCCCTGTGTTCTTGATGAGCTCATTTTAAAATAACAAGTCTCGATCCACTGGACTAATTCCCTTCATAATTTTAAACACTTCAATCATGTCACCTCTTAATCTTCTTTTGCTTAAACTGAAATTTAAACTCCGGCCCCTATGATGTCACGTCCAAGCTCGAGCCTATGGTTGAAGACCCTTATGGGCCGGACCCCTTTGACCTCACTTCCTGTCTTCCCTTTTCAAAGCCTCCACCTTTTCCCTATTCCCTTAGTTCTGTTTTGGACTCGGTTTTGTGCACATCAGTGCTGTTTATACTTTTGCAACTTTGCAGTGTTGACACTTTTTCTATAGTGTCGTTTCTTGTGACTGAAGACAGAGAGATATAATTAAAGTTAGTAAAAAATCTTTTATTAATACACACCAGGCAAGGGTAAGATGACAGAGAAGCACAGTCCTAGGACACCTGCCCTTCATCTGCCTCGAGGGGTCGGTGTCCCAAATCTTTTATAGGGCCTTTGTCTTATGACTTTAGTTGCACAAGAATTTCAAACCGTTACATCTTACAACATTTTGCTTGGATCAGCATTTACCACATCCTTAAAGTTCATCAGTTGGTCACTTGTGGTTTTAGTTCATCAGTTGGTCACTTGTGGTTTTAGTTCATCAGTTGGTCACTTGTGGTTTTTTGTTCGTTAGGAGAAACGAGAAGTTGCACTTGTCATGTGCACTATAGACAAGACAGGGTCTGCATGGCTTTTGTCGTGTACACCAGATTGATCAACCTGTTTATTATTTTTCCACAGCAGCCAGGATACCAAATATACGGGTGGCTGCCCCAAACCTTGTTATGATTCAGAGTGGAGTTTGTGACAATGTATATAAGGTCACATTCTGGTTTCCACTTTAACTCCACAGCAGTAAATTATAAAAAAAAAATGCACAGTTTGAACATTTAGAGCAAGTTCAGCATAAGATGTGTATTGAAAGTCATATTACTTTCAAAGTATGAGCTTGCATTACTTTTTCTTTCTAAAGTTCTGATCAAGACTCTTCAGTACATATTCTTCATTAAATGTTTTGCAAAAATTCGTATACACAATGAAGAATTACTTTTATAAGTAAAAAATAATTGAAACATTGCTTCATTGCTCATTTTAATTATTACAGTATTGTTTGTGGTGGGGAAATCAGCATTAAATTCAGCCTGAGGCTATGAAATAAAGAATGTTTAGCAAAACAAATCTATATACTATATATATATAAAAGTTAAAGTATGTGTGTGTGTGTGTGTGTGTGTATGTATGTTCCAAAATCACATCCAAACGGCTGGAGCGATTTTCATGAAACTTGGCAAATGTTTTTCTCATTGGTCGACTGAAAATACTGTAGGGTGAAATCAGACCTAACCCACCCCCTTTGATCTTACGGCCTTGTATGCATGTTATCATCCAGTTGACACTTAGAACGACCACCAGAGGGCGAACTGGAGGTGACTGCCAGCACTCTGTATATTTGAGCGCCACCGTGACCCTGTTGCTTTTGAAATTAAATTGTTGTCTGGTTAACTGGATGATAACATACATACAAGACCGCAAGACAAGCACATCAGTGAGTTTTCATTGTTTATTTATTTTTATTTTTAAAGTTGTGTTTTTTTTTATTATATTTTTCTCAAATAAAAAAACACTTTATTTTCCTCCCAGGTAATGTTGGGTATTTCAGTTACCTGTTGACTGGTTTAACTGAACTAACAATAAGCAATTCTGTTTTTGTACAAGTGAAGTGAAACAACTGCCCAGAGGCAGCCTTAGGAGTACACGGGGCCTTGGGCGAGTGTCATATGCGGGGCCGAGAGCCATAAGTGTAGTCTATATACCGTACCACCACGCTCACGGGCTTGTCCGCCTCTAATGCTGTACACCCTTATTATTGTTAAAAAACATGGTGCCTTATCTAGGTACCATTGGCCGTTTGATTACATTATGTATTGTAATTGGTCTTATATTGGTTTAGTGGCCTTTATCCAACTTAATTAATGACTCATAAACATTTTGCATGCAAAATTAACAAACTAGATAACAGTCGTTTTTGCCGAACCCGATGGAGTCGGCAAATTTATTTAATTACGGAGAAGCAGAACACTTGTAATAAAACGAACACTTACCAAACAGCAGCTTTGACAGTCACAGACGGTGTGTGATAGGAGCTATTTCTTGGAGGCGATGACTCAGAGGCGTCCATTAGGAATGCCCTGCATTCTCTTTTCACTCTTTTCACCCAAAAGCAAGAAACATGATTTCTCACTCTATATTTCGACAAGAAAGAAGAGTCGATATAAGGGCATTTGGAGACACCTGCATGGTATTAGCGTCGTCTTCTTTGCTGACCCAGTGTAAACTGAAGGGCGTAATTATTACGGTATTTTGAAACCAAAAATGCTTTCTTGGTTATTGGTATAGATGCTGGGAAAGGCTTCTAAAGTAACAAGTCCTCGTTTATGAGTGGTTTCTGAAGAAATTCACCACGTACCGTATTTCAGTCTATAACGGATTTGAATGTCTTTCAGAGGCCCCGCATATTTGTATGATGAGCTGACGGTGACAAAAGACTCTCCTATCGCGGGGCCCCCCTCAGGCGCGGGACCTGGGACGATTGTCCTAGTCGCCACCCCCAAAGGCCGCCTCTGCAACTGCCTTTTTACATATTATAAGGCAACAAACATTTTTCTCATGCCTCATTCTAATCCAATTCCTTGAAGTGCAGTGTAATATGAAAAAAACCTGCATGATAAGAGATCAAAATAAAATTATTTTTTTTATTTTTTAAATATTGCCTAGCCTGCTTGTTTTGTAATTTCTTTCATGGTAATGTTTAGCTTATTTTATTTTTGTGCTGTGTTTCTTCCTTTTATTTCCCTTTCTATTTCAGTTTCTAGTTTTGTGTTTGGTTGACATGGCAATGGAAAGGCCGCAAAGAAAAGGGGCTTGTCAGCCATGGGGTCTTTAGCAGTATTATATCATCGAATTCTGGCAACTATTCAGCCTGTAGTGGATATGGTGCTGTTTCAGCTAGTTAGAAAACTGTTTGTGCTTCACAAGATTTTTATATTTATTTTTTTTATAGCTTAATAACTATAAAAGCTTTACAGCTTATAGCTTCATTTTGTTAGCTTTATTTTTAATGTTTATATATTGCTTTGCATTTCTTCTTTTGTAAAAGATTTTTATTTTTGTTTAAATTTTAAGTGCTGTCAGCCAACAAACCCTAAGGTGATTGATATAACACGAGATGAAAGGTTGATTTTGGATACTAATGCCTCTCTCTCTTCCAAAAGAGCAAAAGAAGAAAAATAACAATCTCACGCACTTACCTTCAGTACTTCTGGTTTCTCAAAATGGCCACTCCACAACAATCCCAATCTCAGCTCCTAAGGGTGATGTCACTTCCGACTCCCTACTGATGACCTCACTTCCGGTTCTGCCATGGTGACATTACTTCTGTCTCTCTGTATTGGTGTAATTTCCTGCCAACTCACTTCAATTTGCCATTTTTGTATATAAAACCTCATTTCAACTCTTTGTCAAATGCTTTGGTTTTTTGATCATTTCTTACTCAAATCTTCACCATGTCCGTCGGACATTATACGGGGCAATTCCCCAACTCTTTGTGGAGTTTTCTGAGTGAATTTATTTTATTACAGTGTGTAACATCTCCATTAAAGAAACCCCTAATGGGTTGTTAGGGACCTCCCTCCTGGCAGATGATAGTGTCTTTGCAGGAGTCCTTTAGTGCAGGAGACAGATTTGATCAGTGAGCAAGTGTGGTTTTTTACTCTAGATTTTTGACATTCTGGTTTTCTCATTGCGTAATTCGCTTCATTGCTCAATTCCGATTTTCTCAGATTTGATTTGCCTATCATTCATAAGTACACTGGGCTGTCTTACCAGCATCATGGCACCCCGGGCAAAGTAGTGCACTGGAGCCCCTGTGTAGCCGTCGGAGCGTAAGGTGAAATCAGACACGGGTAAAACGCGTGTCTAAAGAAATCTCACAGTCCAAAAGTTTGTTTTAAAAATATTTAGTGAAAGTTAAAAGCAAATAATCCACACAAGAATAACAGAAAAAATAGTTACACGAGTAGAATAAAAGGCAAAAAAAGGGAAAAAGTTTCTTCTCTAAACGTAGCTTTTCTTGAGAAACTTTAGTTATTTCTGTACTTAAAAGTTCTTAATTTATTCTTCCTATAGTTAATGGTTCTTAATTTCTTCTTCTGTATGCATTAAGCATAAGTTTCAACACTTAAATAAGTGCAGTTTTACGAGTTACTTCACACTCAAATGGCCCGTAGGCCAGTTGACACGGTTTAAAACCTTATGCCTTCCACACCTTATTTATGGCAAGGCTGTCACTAACTGAAAAATATTGTTTACTCAAAGCTGTTAGAAATGGCAGGAATATACCAATACAATTCTATTTACGGGGATTACAGGAACCTCCCATAGATTATGCATTGTCATCTAGTAAAATATTCATGAATCTTATAGATAGCAAAACAGAAACATACATAGGTATCAGAAATGTCACGGGCATCCATGTTCCTGGGGCCCCTGGCCAAAGCAAATTGTAACCATATCTTAAGACAGCCCTGAGTACAAGTGACTGGCATCTAAGTGTAATGTGGACACATCTGTCCCCTAAAATTGCACACATGTGTACTTTGAAATGTTTTGTGCACAATTCCTCTGCGTCACCAATAACAAAAACATCAGATTTGTGAGACGACTCATACATGGTATTAAAAACATTAAAATGAACACACTGTTAACTAGTGTATGTGTAACGGGTTGGAATTCAGTATTCTAAAGAAAATGACATTTCTGTGTGTTGCTTAGTGTCATAGGCTATAAACCAGCGTTTTAAAGAATAGGCAGAAAATCCTGCAACAGGTTATTGTAGATGGTTACCTATCACCTGCTTTGATCTCATCCACACACAATGTGGTGATAACAGAACTGTCTGCTTCCTTTGAAAATTAAAAAGTTGGTAACATTGGTTTCTAGTCAAGTACTTTTTGATAGCTGGCCACAATACCATTGTTGAACCAAAGTAAATGCATTTACACTATTTGTTCTAGAGGAGGAAATTTGCTTGCACCACTGTTTCGCTGATTGCCATATTGATCTTTGCAGAAACTAAAGCATATATATATTTCTGGGAAAAGGAGAATAAAGCAGAACAGAGAAGTAGAGATAGATAGATAGATAGAGAGAAGTAGAGATAGATAGATAGATAGATAGATAGATATTTTATTAATCCCAAGAGGAAATTCACATAATCCAGCAGCAGTATACTGATACAGAAAACAATATTAAATTAAAGAGTAATAAAAATGCATGTAAAAACCGACAATAACTTTGAGTAATGTTCGCATTTACTCCCCCGGGTGGAATTGAAGCGTCGCATAGTGTGGGGGAGGAACGATCTCCTCAGTCTGTCAGTGGAGCAGGACGGTGACAGCAGTCTGTCGTTGAAGCTGCTCCTCTGCCTGGAGATGACACTGTTAAGTGGATGCAGTGGACTCTTCCTGATTGACAGGAGTTTGATTAATGCCCGTCGCTCTCCTACAGATGTTAAACTGTCCAGCTTTATTCCTACAATACAGCCTGCCTTTCTAACAAGTTGTCCAGGCATGAGGCATCCTTCTTCTTTATGCTGCCTCCCCAGCACACCACCGCGTAGAAGAGGGCACTCACCACAACTATCTGGTAGAACATCTGCAGCATCTTATTGCAGATGTTGAAGGACGCCAACCTTCTAAGAAAGTATAGTCGGCTCTGACCTTTCTTACACAGAACATCAGTATTGGCAGTCCAGTCCAATTTGTCATCCAGCTGCACTCCCAGGTATTTATATATAATACCCTCTGCACACACTGACCTCTGATGATCACAGGGTCCATGAGGGGCCTGGGCCCCCTAAAATCCACCACCAGTTCCTTGGTCTTGCTGGTGTTCAGGTGTAAGTGGTTTGAGTCACACCATTTAACAAAGTCTTTGATTAGCTTCCTGTACTCCTCCTCCTGCCCACTCCTGATGAAGCCCACGATAGCAGTGTCATCAGAGAACTTAGTATGGTCTGAGACTTGGGACTGCTGTCTGTTTTTTTATGCTTTTCACCATATTGCTATAGCTACAGTGGCCTGTACCTGGCCCAAGTTCCCCTAATCCAATCTAGGACCACAAATGAAAGTGTGCACACAGCCCTGAAAACATCTGATTTGTGTAACATTAAGGATTTGAGTCACTTCAACCTGGTAATGTTAACATAGCCTTTGTCTCATCTCAGTTTTCGTTGCAGAGCTTTAGCACTAGTAAAATAATAGAATTCTGATGAATGACTCTTTGTAAGTATTGTCTGGCTAAGATTATTGTAGCTGCGTTTTTTCAAAGTTACGAAAGTTCAGCAGCTCTAACTCAAAAATGGGATTCAACAAAAGCAAAATAGCAAAAAAGGGAAAAAATTTGTGTTAGGAAAAGTTCAATTCTAAGCTTAATCTTGTTACATCTCAAGTCGTTACTATTTACTTAACTTTTCTGAACCATTTTAAAACGGTCAGAAAACTGTATGCTTATCCTATTTCTGAGTAGAAAATGGGTCTTTTAAGTCCCTATGTACTGGGACCTGTTCTAAACACAACTGAGCTTATTATCACACTGTTTCTCAGTTACAGTAAGTATGTTCTATCTCTTACTAACGTATAGGGGGAAAAGACTATACCATAAGCTATGACTATGGAAGAAATTTATATTCTATTCAAATTAAGCAAACATTAATATGAGTTTAACTCAAAACTTTAACTTCCTAAGATTGCCTCTTAAATTTATATTAAACCTTCTGGCATTATAAACCATTCAAAGCTCTTAGAAAAGGCTTCCTTCTATTTTCAATTTCATTTTCAGTCTTTGAAAAAGATTTCTTTTAGTTTTTGATTTCATACCTGCAAAACCATGCATCTCCTGTTGAGCTGCTTTAAACATCTTAGCAGTTGTTCTTAATCACTTACTTCCGGGCGGGTCAGTATGAGGAAAAGACTGGTGGGCATGTGAGCTGTTGGGCTGCTTTGTGTTTTCATAACTGGTGTAAAACATTATAGTGCATTGTATATTGTGTGGACGTTAGGGGTCGCTGTTGTCCCTTTCAACCTAATAGACATGGGTGTCTACCCATGACACAGGGTAAAAGAAATGAGAAGTATTTTAATACTTTTCTTCTCCTTAATAGTGCCCAGAGAACCACAGCTGCAATAGACAGGCAATTCAATAATAATAATAAACAACATAAATCGCTACAATTCTCTCCTACTCCTTCCAGCTCTGGCTCACTTGCTGGGTCTTCAGTGGTCCTTTATATAGTTCTTGACCTGGAAGTGCTTCTACTCTTCCATCCATGTGACTTGCTAGCACTTCCAGGTCAGACGGAGAACTAAAGTCCTTAAACAAGCCCGGAATTTCTTCAGGGCTCCTGTCCACGTGACGTGGTAGTACTATGGCTCCTCAGGTCCTCTCACAGATCCTCCTGGTGGCACCCTCAGTACCAAACAGGGCTGAGCAACCAAGTTGTCCTGCGAGAATCGGGGGCACCGTTACACTCCAGGGGAGCTGCCATCTAACGTTTTGGGGGATGCAGTGTCCTTGAAAATCTGCCTTCTCCTGTCCTTTCATCGCAGGGGTGTCCCAGCCGGGTTGAGTTGCCAGCCATCTCTTACAATTGAAAAAACAGTACTTTTTTTCTCATTTCAAATGTAAACGAGAACATCTGGGGAACATGTAGGCTCCTTAAAATACGCTGGACTCCACATTAATCCCCTCCAAGTGTCACTTTAGTGTGGAAATGCAAACTGCTAAATATCCAAGAAAAATTTCTTTCCTGTTATGGACCGGAAAGTAAACCAAGAATCAGGTGCAAGCTTTGCTGGTGTTAAGAGTATGCAAATAATGTTTTGTTTTTGTTTTCTTATTTATTTATTATTGCTTATCTTATTTTGTGCAGTTCCTACATTGATAGATTGAAGGCCAGAGGTGCACATGACCATCATCATTTAATTCTTCCACGTGAAGCCTGAAAACTATGAGGACTGATTGAGATCATTTATGTTAGGTTGAATGTCTAGTAGGGGGCTAGATGGTCTCGTGGCCTCAGAACCCCTGCAGATTTTGGTTTGTTACTTTCTCCACTCCTCTGGAGTTTTTTTTATTTTGCTTTTTCTGTCCTCCTGGCCATCAGACCTTACTTTATGCTTTGTGACTTAGTATTGCCTAATCTTATTTTTATATTTTTCTTCTATCTTTCTTCATCTTGTAAAGCACTTATGAGCTACATTATTTGTATGAACACGTACTACACAAATAAATGTTGTTGTTTTTATTGTGATTTGTATGTGATTGTTATGTATCAGCTTGGATTTATGTACATTTTATGTTTTTTGTGGTTTTTTTTTAATTTTGAGTTATTTTTGTGATTTTATTTTTATTGGTTTCGTTTGTAATTCTATCATTATGGTCTGTCTCTTTAAATGTTCTGCTATTCCATGTTCTTTCTGGGCAGAGTCCCGTGAGGTGGGGCTACACTGACAGTCATCGTACTGGTTATATAAAAGTTGTTGAGAAGGCTCAGGAAAAGAAGATCATGCTTTTACTGTAAGTTTGAAATTGTTGTTTTTCTTTGTTGGATCCATCTAGTTTTCTAAATAATCTCATTCTGATTAAGGATTCTGCCTTTTTTGATTTTGGGATTTGTTTGCTTAGGATTGCCTTTTGAGGCTGCTCCGTGTGCCTCTTTTGATCTGATAAGCTTTTCTTTGTATTTTTCTGTTTTTGTTGAATAAATCATTGATTTATAAAGATTCATGTTTGCCATTTTGTTGCACAAAACTAGAGTTTATAGTTATCCTTCTCTTTGTGGAGCTTGATATTTTTGATACTCTTATGAAAAACATTATTTTGATCACTTTTGCTATTATTTCTCCGGGACGAATATCTATAATCATACTCTTTACCTAGGTTTTTGAGGTCAGAGAATTAATCTTTCGTATCAAAATTTAGTTTCTGTGCCTAGTTTAGATTTTGTTATTCTATTTTGACCAATTTCAACCTCTGTTTTGGTTTTTGGTTGATTTGTCTTCCTGCCCTTGCAGTTGAGGACAAGATTATGGCGCTCACAACCCAAAAACTAATTTGTGACGGGTTAAATGGCCACCTGATGCAGAGTTGTGCATGTTTTCTTTTTTGTATACTTTTGATTGCAACCCTTTTCTTGAATAATTTAGATTTTTGTCTAATGTCCTGAATATGTCACCTATGTAAATGATCTCCCTTTTTTTTGACTCTTTTGCCAAGTCTGGACCATGGCTTTTCTCCTGATCAGTCTCATTAAATGTGTTATGCAATTGAAACATCTCACCGAGAGGAGGAAGTCCTGGGAAAAAGGGTGGAAGATGCCGAACAGAAGTGCTCTCACTCGACGTTGGTGACAGAGAGCAGGACAACAAACTGTGCAGCAGCAGCATACATATGGATAAAAAAGAGCAGCATGGTATGCAGAAAGAGTATGGCATGAACGAGCAAGTAGATGTTAATGTAAGCATAAGAGTGGTGTGCTTCTGGGCTGCAACATTGAAGTGGAACACACTGAGTGTAGAGATATTAAATGTGTCGGGAGGGGGGGCAGAGTTAAAAAGTTAAGGTGACTCCCATGGCTACTACAGTGAGAGTTTAGTTGGAAGTCAATTAATAAAGGCTCATCAGTGATTCAAACTCCTGAAACATGTACAATGACAGAGAGGTGTTGTTCCTCCCTTGCCAGTTTTTTTTCATATTATAATTTATACAATGCTCAAAAAAATTAAGAGAACACTTAATCATCACAGTCTAACATGTCAGTTAAGCTTCAGGGATATCAATTTGTCCAGTTAGGAAGCACATGCAATTGTTCACCTGCTTTGGTGGAAATGAAAGTGACAACAGGTGCACCGGAAAGGTAACAGCAGAGGAATGGCTTTGTGGTTGGTGGTCACAGACAATTGCTATCTCCTTATGCCTTATTGCCACATGCTAGGCAATGGTACCCTTACTTCTGTTAGTTACCAGGTGAAATCCTCAGAGCCATTGTCGGACCTTATGCTGGTGCAGTGGGCCCCTCCTGGTGCCATGAAGCACCACAGTCTGTCCAGAATCTCACTGACACCTTGATCCAGGTCCAGGATCATCTGCCATCGCCTCAGGAGCAGAAGTGCTTACAGGCACGTGGTGGCCATACACACCTACTCAATCATATTATGAATTGCATACTGAAATTTGCACAAGCTGGATCAACCTGTGATTTCAAGTTTTGACTTTGGTTTCACTGTGATGTTGAATCTAGTCCTCAATTGGTTGGTGATTTTGGTTTCCATTCACCATTGTTACATCATTTTGTTCTCAACGAATTACACAGTATTACTCATTAAAGATTTTCCACTTGAATATATCATTCTTTGAGATCCAATGTGTGATTTATGTTTTCCCTTAACTTTTCAGAGGAGTGTATGTAAATGCTCTGGATAAGAATATAAATAACAAGCTGGTTAAGTTTGCTGATGATACCAAAATAGGTGGATTGGTAGATAATTTGGAATCCATCGAATCATTACAGAGCGACTTGGGCAGCATACAGGCTTGGGCAGATTTATGGCAGATGAAATTCAAAGTAAGTAAATGTAAAGTATTACATGTAGGAGTAAGCATGTTAGGTTTGAATACACAATGAGAGGTCTGAAAATTGAAGAGATCTAGGAGTCATAGTGGACTTGCCACTGTCAACTGACAGTGCTCAGAAGCCATTAAGAAAGGTAACAGAATGTTAGGTTATCTATACTAATAAAAGGCAAAGCCCTCACTCACTCACTGACTCACTCACTGACTCATCACTAATTCTCCAACTTCCCGTGTGGGTGGAAGGCTGAAATTTGGCAGGTTCATTCCTTACAGCTTCCTTACAAAAGTTGGGCAGGTTTTATATCGAAATTCTACGTGTAATGGTCATAACTGGAAGCAGTTTTTCTCCATTTACTGTAATGGAGATGAGCTTCAACGCCGTGGGGGCGGAGTTTCGTGTGACATCATCACGCCTCCCACGTAATCACGCAGTACATAGAAAACCAGGAAGACCTCAAAAAGCGCAAGAAAACATGCATTATATAATTGAGAAGGCAGCTAAACAATAAGAAGCGAAGCGAAAGTGACATATACAACCATATTCATGAGTTCTGCTACTGAAACAAAGCACGATGTAAACCTACACTTTAATTAAGTTCATAGACAGGCTACGCTGGCGCTTGTAATTTAGTGCCTGCCCATATAAGGCCGTCCGTCAGCGCAATCCAATAGCAAACTGCCACGGGTAAATATTCACGGGTGAAGGACTGTGCTTATGGAGAGGAAGATGAGATGGTCAGGGTGGTGTTTGACACAAACTCAGCGAAACTGCGAGAGAAAGTTTTAAGTGCCAGGACTAAGGTAACATTAAATACAGCCATGGACATAGCACGAGATGGCACCAGCACAGCTGGGAACCTTCGATGCATGTACACCGAGTGGCTCACGGAACTGACGAGTGCACAGATAAAAGCAACAGTTCCAAAGAGCTGAACAAAACCAATTACACAATTGAAAAGGCAGCAAAAATATGAAGCGCCTCATACATACAAGCATATTCATAAATCCAACTACTGCGGAAACAAAGCACACGTGGAAAAGTCAATGTCCCGCTAAAGGAAGACAGTGTAAAAACCCGTGCATGCAGTGTGTCAGGTCTCAGATAAAGAAGAAGACGAGCTGTTTATTGATGCAGTAAGAAACGAATCGATGAATGAAACCTGTCATCTTTACAACGATTGACAAACACGGAATGTAACTTGAACACAACACATCCTACAAATACGAACCTGATTGAAAGAAATAATGATAATCAAATCCTTGATGACAGCAACACTCAGTAACACTCACAAAACAAATACTGTATATTGACAGTCATGTTACGCTATTTTTAAAATGTTCCCTTTTCTTTTCTAGCTTTTTAACACACTACTTCTCTGATACGCTGGTATATATATATATATATATATATATATATATATATATCCCGATCTACATACTCGAATAATGGATACTTTATTCGCCATCAATGATTGTTTTGGTAAAGCCATACTCAGTGTATTCATTAGATGAACGGTAAAAAGTAAGAGCGAGGGAGGATGACTTATTGAGGCATGCAGGCTGTAGTGCCAACTCTATCTGAATTGCGCGATCACATTTGAAAAATATATCTTTTCAAGTTCTATTTAGTCCATATGTGTCAAACTCAAGGGTCAAGGGCCACATCCGCCCGGCGTAATTATATCCGCCCGCGAGATCATTTTATATACTGTATTATTGTTATTAAAGCCCGGGTATATGAAGCGCTGGTAACACAATAAACTACAGATCCCATAATGCAGCACTTCAGCTGCCTTGCCGAACACTTACCGCGTTAATCAAGTCTACCTTATGATGCTGCAAGTTATTGCGGCTAGCTCACACGATGCTGAAGAGAAAAGTTGATTCTGAAAATAGAGCCTTTAAAAACCGATGGGAGGCTGAGTATATGTTTACTGAACCCGTGTGTCTCATTTGTGGAGCTAATGTGGCTGTAATTACAGAATTTAATCTAAGACGGCACTATAACAAAACATCAGGGTAACCTGAAAGACCTGAATGCAATGCAGAAGATACAGAAAGCAGAAGAATTAAATAAGAATCTGACACTTCAGCGGACGTTTTTACCTGTGCACAATCACAAAGTGATTTCAATTGAAGCTGCTTTTATGGGAGACACAACCACTTGCCCCACTTTCCCTGTTGCCAAGTAATGTTAAACCAAGTCGTCACTATGGTGTTCCCAAATACGCACTTTGCTGATAAACTGAGCGCACTGAGTTTGCACGGCGCTTTGGTGACTTTGAAGAACAAAAAAAGTCCGTCTACATGCGGCTCGAACCTTGTGCATGTTTGGTAGCACATATCTGTGTGAGAAGCTCTTCTCAGTGATAAAGACTAACAAAACAGCACACAGGAGTCGCCTCACTGATGAGCACCTGCAATCCATCCTGAGAATCTCCACAACACAGAACCTCACAGCAAACAGAAACGAACCTGTGGCCAAAAAAAGATGCCAGGCGTCCAGCTCTAAAATGACATATGAGCAAAGACAACTGAATGATTTGATTTGTTATTGCTGAAAGGAACACATTTTATTTATATTTCCAGGTTTTGTTATGCAGCATGTTCATATTTGAATATAAAATATAAAATTACATAAGAGTAAAGAAATTTGAATGTTTGTTCTTTTAATGTTTACTTTATTTCTAACTTGTATAATTTAGACAGGATATATTTTTATGGAGAGCAAAATATTATAAGTTGTTTAAGGTTTGAGTTGATTTATTCAGGAATAATATTCCTGTCTGTTTTTACCATTCCTACCAAACATATTTCTGTAGACTAAATAAAAATTCCTTCTATTTAAAATTTAAATAGAACTTGAACAAATACGATAGTTCATAATATCCACGCAGACTTGCACGTAAGAGCGGGAGTCATCCGTTTTAACAAGCAGCGTATTGCACTGATACGAAATAGCTGTGTGTGTATATATGTAGATATGTATGTATATGTATATATATATGTTTATATATGTGTGTGTGTATGTATATGTATATATATATATGTATTTGTATGTATATATGTGTGTGTATGTATGTGTGTATGTATATGTATAGATATGTATATATATATGTTTGTGTGTGTGTGTAAATATATATATATATATATATGACAGCAACACTCATCACTCACAACAGTGACAAAACAATTACATTGACAATCATGTTACATTATTTTCAAAATGTTTCCTTTTCTTTTTCATTGCTTCTTTAACACACTACTTCTCTCATGGCGGGTATTTTGCTAGTCTATACTAATAAAAGGCAAAGCCCTCACTCACTCATCACTAATTCTCCAACTTCCCGTGTGGGTGGAAGGCTGAAATTTGGCAGGTTCATTCCTTACAGCTTCCTTACAAAAGTTGAACAGGTTTCATTTCGAAATTCTACGCGTAATGGTCATAACTGGAAGCTATTTTTCTCCATTTACTGTAATGGAGATGAGCTTGAACGCCGTGGGGGCGGAGTTTCGTGTGACATCATCACGCCTCCCACGTAATCACGCAGTACATAGAAAACCAGGAAGACCTCCAAAAAGCGCTGAAGAAAACATGCATTATATAACTGAGAAGGCAGCGAAACAATAAGAAGCGAGCGAGTGACATATACAACCATATTCATGAGTTCTGCTACTTCGGAAACAAAGCACGATGTAAACCTACACTTTAAATTAAGTTCATAAACAGGCTGCCGCTGGCGTTTGTAATTTAGTGCCTACCTATATAAGGCCGTCCGTCAGCGGCAATCCAATAGCAAACTCCCACTAAATATTCACGGGATAAGGACTATGCTTATGCAGAGGAAGATGAGATGGTCAGGGTGGTGTTTGGTACAAACTCAGCGAAACTGCGAGAGAAAGTTTTAAGTGCCAGGACTAAGGTAACATTAAATACAGCCATGGACATAGCACGAGATGGCACCAGCACAGCTGGGAAACTTCGATGCATGTACACCGAACGGCTCACGTGAACTGACGCATTGCACAGATAAAAAGCAACAGTTCCAACGACCGCTGAACAAAAACCGAATTACACAATTGAAAAGGCAGCAAAAATATGAAGCGTCTGATACATACAAGCATATTCATAAATCCAGCTACTGCGGAAACAAAGCACACGGTGGAAAAAGTCAATGTCCCGCCAAAGGAAGACAGTGTAAAAAAAAAACCCGTGCGTGCAGTGTGTCACGGCTCAGATAAAGAAGAGTACGAGCTGTTTATTGATGCAGTAAGAAACGAATCGATGAATGAAACCTCTTATCTTTACAAAGATTGACAAACACGGAATGTAACTTGAACACAACACATTCTACAAATTCGACCCTGATTGAAAGAAATAATGATAATCAAATACTTGATGACAGCAACACTCAATAACACTCACAAAACAATTACTGTATATTGACAATCATGTTACGTTATTTTTAAAATGTTCCCTTTTCTTTTTCATAACTTGTTTAACACACTACTCCGCCGCGGAATATATATATATACCCCGATCTACATACTCTCAAATACACAAGCCACACACCGTGGCGCAATTGTAGAGGCTTTGCCTCTAGCGCCGACATCCGAGGTTCAATTCCTGAGAATGGATGCACTGAGTATGTACGTGTGCTTCCCGATTCATTTTACCCTCGAATCTCCTTGGTTTGGGACGTATGAAAAAATATGTGGTTAATGCAGAATCATGTTCCGTTATTTTTAAAATGTTTCCTTTTCTTAGCACAAGCACAGCTGAGAAGCTTCGATGCATGTACTCCATAACGCATTAAGAAAAATAACGCATTTAATCACACTTTCAATTCCAAGCAAAGGGTAACTTTTGTCAATGCATGATTTCCTGGTACATCGATTACACTGATGCACACATCACAGCTACAAAAATGTTAGAGTCGGAATAAAGCGTGTTCCTACGACTGATCGGAGGAAAATTTCATTTCAAAAGACTACCCGACGAAAGCCTTGATAAAAGCATGGTTTTGTGCACACTGAAAAGCAAGCAAAATTACATGCATTACAGAAAGCGGACTTTGTGGCTCTTACTGGGGATCATTGGACTTCCGTGACCGTTAGTAATTCTAATTACATCTAATTACTAAATGTTCAATGATCACACTGTTTTAGCCTAATGTACAAAATAATTTTGGCTAAGGTTACTCAGAGTTTAAAGATTAAGTTGGTCAAATTATCTTTTATGTTTCTGACTTATTTTTTTAAGAAGAAAAACTGCACTTTATGTTGAAATTTTGGATATTAATATTTAAAGACAATACTATTCTGAAAATGTACTTAAAGTACTTTAACTACCACTTTATTTTTAAGTCTGACCAATTTTAACCAGGGATGATATTTTTGTTTCTGTTTTGAATTCAAATGCAGTTTAAAGGCATTTTTTTTTTCAGAAATTAAAAGAGCTTGAGTTTACAATATTCATGTCCATGTCTATTATTTGATTCTGTCGCCCACTAAAACCCTTTTAAATAAAAAAAAAACATTTGCGATTTGGGGCAAATTTTCATGTGTGATTACATACAATTTGATTAATCAAGATTAATTATTACACAGCCTCTAATTAATTGGATTAATTTTTTTAATCGAGTCCCACCCCTAATATATATATGTAGATTTGTATATATATATGTATATACAGTATATATGTAGATATGTATATGTATATATATATGTATATATATATGTGTGTGTGTGTATATATATATGTGTATATATATGTATACTAGCAGAATACCCGCACTTCGCAGCGGAGAAGTAGTGTGTTAAAGAAGGTACGAAAAAGAAAAGGAAAAATTTTAAAAATAACGTAACATGATTGTTAATGTAATTGTTTTGTCATTGATATGAGTGTTGTTCTCATATCTATCTATATATATATATCTCTATCTATCTATCTATATATATATATACCCGCTTGCAGCGGAGAAGTAGTGTGTTAAAGAAGTTATGAAAAGTAAAGGAAACATTTTAAAAATAATGTAACATGATTGTCAAAGTAATTGTTTTGTGTATTTGGCGGCAGCGCCACAAAGTTATTTTCGTCTAGCTGCATCAGAAAATGTACCACACGCCTGACACGCCTCCTTTTACTGTTTTCTCACAGCTTGGATTGCTGCTGTCATATATATACACACACACATACATACCTACATACATACATATATATATATACACATATATATACACATACATATCTTCATATCTACATATCTACATATACACACATATATATATATACATACCTATCTACATCATATATACACACACATACATACATACACACACACAAATTATATATATGTGTGTATGTATGTATGTATGTATATATATATATATATATATATATATATATATATATATATATATACATACATATATATACACATACATATACTTGTGTGTATAGCTTTTATATATGTGTGTGTATAGCTTTGGTCACTGAGTGCAAGGGAAAAATAATAAAATATAGTCTAAGTTATTAAACAGTAAAACATTAACGCTTTAAGAAGTACAGGTACATTGAGCACTACTGGAGTGGTTATGGTAAACTACATTTTAAAGACTGTGTAACACAACAGGTAAGTAACTAACAGCAGCTAAAATGTATATGGATCATCTCTCGGTAGTAGATCCCTTTTGAAAGGCGCTACACGACGGCTGTGGTATAGAAATTACATTTTCTATGTGAACGTTCAAATTTGTGCCTCTGGTAATGTGCCTTACCGCATTTAAAGAAAATTAGTTTTGTGTCCTCTGCAGTGTTAAGCGAGAAAGGCTTTGGTTTGGGATAAAAGGAAAAAAGGTGTAAAGAAAGGGAAAGTTGCCCTTTTTCTTTTATATAGTATAGAGAGATGTGTTCGCTGACGTTATGATCGCCTTTTGGGACAGTCGCGTGGGTCTTGTGTAGACTGGTGAGACGCCCCGCCATTAATCGGCTGTGATGGCACTGTCAGTCCTCCACTCATGTGCGTGTCTTCATAATCCGAGGTGAGGACCTCATAATCGTATAATGCAAAAGAAAGTGTGAATCGCCTTAATATTATTTTGCCGTGGTGTAGAAAAGGGGTCCCGTGTTTGCACTTGTCTGGGCTATAGCGCAGGGGGAGGATGAAAAAAATTAAAAGTGCTCACTTTGACTTAAGGCAGAAGCGCAGTCAGCGCCTCAAAGGCCGGCACAGCTATGCACGCGCTGGCTGCTCGACTTTTGCTGGGCAGGAGACCCAGTTTTGCAGACACGCTCATGATATCAAAAGTCTCAGCCTTTGGAGGTCATTCATATATATATATATCAAAATACCCGCCCGCAGCGGAGAAGTAGTGTGTTAAAGAAGTAATGAAAAGAAAAGGAAACATTTTAATAATAACGTAACATGATTGACATTGTCATGAGTGTTGCTGTCATATATATGCCTGCCTAAATAAGTCACCCTCGCTTGCTCTTACTTTATTTACCGCTCATTTAATCATGGCTATTGGCGGAAAAATTATAAAATGGAAGGAGGATGGCTTTACCAAAACAATTATTGATGGCTTAATCGATTATTCATAAAGCTTGAATTGGTGATCTGTTTTTCTGTGTTAACCTCATATTTTTCATACTTCTTCTCAAACTAAGGTGGTGCGAGGGTAAAATGAATCGGGATGCGCTTGATCAATGTAATCGTGTACCAGGAAATCATGCATTGACAAAAGCTCCCTTGCTTGTAATGCAAAGTGTGATTAAATGCATTATTTTTAACGCTATGGAGCACATGCATCAAGCTTCTCAGCTGTGCTTGTGCTAAGAAAAGGAAAGATTTTAAAAATAACGTAACACATTGTCAATGTAACCTTTTGTAAGTAGTGCCTGGAGGATTCAGTGTGGAGAAACTCTAGAGACAGCGGTGTATTAACTTGTGGATTTTTCTGTGAGTATTTGGTGGCAGTCTGACGGTTGCTTCGAAGACGGCGTTAGCTGCAGAGCTCAGCTCAGAGCCAAATGAGATGAATGGGAGGGAGATGATGACGTGACTCCCCACCCGCCTTTAACTGTCAATCCCCACAAACACAGTCTCGGAATTTGCATAAGCACACCCCTTCACCTACAATTTTAACTTAGTTACAAAGTGATCAAAACTCTCGCTTATATCCCGCGCCCTCTCATTAAACTTGTATCCCTCATTACCTGTGGGCATGTGAAACGCCAGCGTAGCCTGTCTATGAACTTAATTTAAAGTTTAGGTTTACACCTTGCTTTCTTTCCGAGGTAGCATCAGTCATGAATATGGTAGTATATGTCACTTGCTCGCTTCTTATTGTTTCTCTGCCTTCTCAATTATATAATGCATGTTTTCTTAAGCGCTTTTTGGAGGTCTTCCTGGTTTTCTACGCACTGCGCTGACAGTCAGTTCACGGATTACGGGAGGCGTGATGATGTCACACTAAACTCCCCCCACGCCATTCCAGCTCAACTCCATTACAGTTAATGGAGAAAAATACCTTCCAGTTATGACCATTAGGCGTAGAATTTCGAAATGAAACCTGCCCAACTTTTGTAAGTAAGCTGTAAGGAATGAGCCTGCCAAATTTCAGCCTTCTACCTACACGGGAAGTTGGAGAATTAGTGATGAGTCAGTGAGTGAGTGAGTGAGTGAGTGAGTGAGTGAGTGAGGGCTTTGCCTTTTATTAGTATAGATATATATTTATATGTATATGTATATATATGTATATGCATATATATATGTATGTGTGTATATATATATATATATATATATATATATATATATAACTGTGTATATATATGTTGTCAGGGATGCCAGGGGCAACGACCCGGCCGGGACGCCGTGAGGGACCGGAACAGGGTCAGAGTCCACCTTGGATCACGTGGGGGCCAACTTCCTGGTTGCTCTGGGGGCCCGTGGTCACCGCCAGGAGGTGCCCCAATGCCTTGGGGACTTGTTACCTCAGCACTTCCACCACACCAGGAAGTGCTGGGGGGAAGATTTAGGACGGCACCCGGAGAGCTGCCGGGAGGACAACCAGCACTTCCGCCACGCTGGGGCGTGGCCAGAGGAGGAATGCCGGGAACACCTGGGGCTCATCCGGGGACTGTTTAAAAGGGGCCGTCTCCATTCATTCAGCGCTGGAGTCGGGAGGAAGGAGGACAAGGCAGAAGAGAGGGGAGGCGGCCCGAAGAAAGGCATATTGTGGCCAGGACTGTGTGTGTTTGGGGTTTGTGCACTAATTTGGGGTCTTAGTGACCATTACTGGGTCTGTGTGGCCATTGAAAACATTTGTAAATATTGTAAATAAACGTGTGGTGGTTGAGAAACAACATGTCCGCCTGTCTGTGTCCGGGCCGCGTCCACAATGTGTGTGTATATATATATATATATATATATATATTTGTATATGTGTACAGTATATGTACAGTGGTGTGAAAAACTATTTGCCCCTTTCCTGATTTCTTATTCTTTTGCATGTTTGTCACACAAAATGTTTCTGATCATCAAACACATTTAACCATTAGTCAAATATAACACAAGTAAACACAAAATGCAGTTTTTAAATGATGGTTTTTATTATTTAGGGAGAAAAAAATCCAAACCTACATGGCCCTGTGTGAAAAAGTAATTGCCCCTGAACCTAATAACTGGTTGGGCCACCCTTAGCAGCAATAACTGCAATCAAGCGCTTATGATAACTTGCAATGAGTCTTTACAGCTCTGGAGGAATTTTGGCCGACTCATCTTTGCAGAATTGTTGTAATTTAGCTTTATTTGAAGGTTTTCTAGCATGAACCGCCTTTTTAAGGTCATGCCATAGCATCTCAATTGATTCAGGTCAGGACTTTGACTAGGCCACTCCAAAGTCTTCATTTTGTTTTTCTTCAGCCATTCAGAGGTGGATTTGCTGGTGTGTTTTGGGTCATTGTACTGTTGCAGCACCAAGATCGCTTCAGCTTGAGTTGTCGAACAGATGGCCGGACATTCTCCTTCAGGATTTTTGGTAGACAGTAGAATTCATGGTTCCATCTATCACAGCAAGCCTTCCAGGTCCTGAAGCAGCAAAACAACCCCAGACCATCACACTACCACCACCATATTTTACTGTTGGTATGATGTTCTTTTTCTGAAATGCCGTGTTCCTTTTACGCCAGATGTAACGGGACATTTGCCTTCCAAAAAGGTCAACTTTTGTCTTATCAGTCCACAAGGTATTTTCCCAAAAGTCTTGGCAATCATTGAGATGTTTCTTAGCAAAATTGAGACGAGCCCTAATGTTCTTTTTGCTTAACAGTGGTTTGCGTCTTGGAAATCTGCCATGCAAGCCGTTTTTGCCCAGTCTCTTTCTTATGGTGGAGTCGTGAACACTGACCTTAATGGAGGCAAGTGAGGCCTGCAGTTCTTTTGACGTTGTCCTGGGGTCTTTTGTGACCTCTCAGATGAGTCGTCTCTGCACTCTTGGGGTAATTTTGGTCGGCTGGCCACTCCTGGGAAGGTTCACCACTGTTCCATGTTTTTGCCATTTGTGGATAATGGCTCTCACTGTGGTTCGCTGGAGTCCCAAAGCTTTAGAAATGGCTTTATAACCTTTACCAGACTGATAGATCTCAATTACTTCTGTTCTCATTTGTTCCTGAATTTCTTTGGATCTTGGCATGATGTCTAGCTTTTGAGGTGCTTTTGGTCTACTTCTCTGTGTCAGGCAGCTCCTATTTAAGTGATTTCTTGATTGAAACAGGTGTGGCAGTAATCAGGCACATTATATAACACATTTTCATACAAACAGTAGCTCAAAGTGCTTTACATAATAAAGAATAGAGAAAAAAAAAAATTTCAGCGAATACCAAGTGGAGGCAAGGAAAAACGTACTATTTGTTAGTTTAAACAGTGGCATAAACAACAAAAGGAAGCTGATTGAGTGACATAGAGTGTCGGAGAAAGTTGAAAGCTCAAGTTCACAAAGCGCACAGTGCCCGAAATAAAAAAGAAGTCACATATCAAAGTCGCCGTGAAAAGGCAAGTTGTAGCCCACAGTCTAAGTGTCATATGAAAGCTTATTAGGGTATAGAGGAAAAAAAAGGCACACAGTGGGAAAAAAGCATGAAATGTTAACTTTAATCTCGAAATTTCCACTTTAATCACGTAGTTTATTTTGTCATTAAAGTAGAACATCATAAACTTCATCTTAAAATCATTTAATTTACTAGTTTCTCAAATCCCATCATAACTAAAGTCGTACGTCAGTAGTACTTTGTTTTGTATTTGATCTTCTATGTGCTCTATGTGTGTGAATCACTATGTGTTTCTTAAACCAGCTTTCTCTTCCTCTGACAGGACACAGAATCCATTACATAAGTGATATTACAGCTCTCTGAATAACTAAAATACTGAGATGTATACGTGATATTTTCATGATAGGAGTTAAAGCATGTTATTAAACATTAAAACACAGTGGCGCAGTGATTGTGCGTGACCTTCGATGAAATGATTAATTGCAGCAGTAATGTCTCTTTGAAACATACTAACCTCCAATTCCTGTCCTTCCTTTTCTTTCTCCAAATACCCAATCGCCACACAATCAGCTCTGTAATAGACGTTAAGCCATCTTTAAGCTTATAACGCCGATTCTTCAAAACTTTTAAGGAACATTGAAATATCTTTGTAGTACATGTTTAATTATTCTATCCTTCATGCCAGTCCCACTTAAGCATACAGTGCAAAGCAGGAACAATCCATGAACAGAGCGCAAGATCCTTGCTAGCATAGTGGCACCGTGTCCTTTAATTATTAACAATACAGATTATTTAAATAAAGTTAAAGTTTTATCTGTATAATATAATAAGCATATTTTGCTGCATTTCATCTTAAAAATGATATCGTCATCATATGTAAATATGCGCTTTATAAAGTGGCTCAGGTTGTGCAATATTATAACTGTAGTGTAAGTTTACAGTGAGGTGATTGTACTAATAAGTACAAACAGTTCTACAAGGAGCACTTGATGGACTGATTGAGCGCATCTAGAGCTCTTGGGATGAAACTGTCTCTGGACCGCGAGGTCCGTACAGGAAAGGTTTTGAAACATTTGCTGTGTGAAAGCAGTTTAAATAGGAAGCATGGCTGAGGCAGCGTGTGCTTGATGCTGTATACCGATAATTCTCTTTCCGATCAGCTGCTCCGAGTGGTCCAGTGAGAGTAATATGGAAAAAGATGATCCGCTGTGGCAACCCCTAACGGGAGCAGCTGAAAGAAGAAAAAGAAGGTGAAGTGAAAGTAACAACGTGAAAGCAGCTGTAGTATTTAGAATAGTTTGACCATTCTGTGGACCATTAGTGTTACAGGTTAATTACAATCAGATGCATTAAACTAGTAAACAATATGCGGTTAATATCAGTCTATTTATAAAGCTGTGTCAGGGATGTGGATATGAAAAAGAAAGGATAACCACACAAGAATAGCAGCACTGCTTTGACGCTGGGTGCCGCCAGTCTGCAAAACCGAGCGGAGAACTTGCGTATGACAGGGTATGAGCTACCGTGGAAATGTGCGTGGCTTTACGCCAAGTTTAGGTTTTATACATCGCAATTTGAACATGGAAAAGTTCATACGCAACATTTCTGTGCGTACGAACCGTTTATACATGAGGCCCCAGGTGTCACTGAAACAAAAGCAGGATAAAGCGAGGTCAGAAATAAAAGACAGAGTAGAAAACAAAGTAAAACGTTATAAAGAGGTTAAAAAACAAGGGGGCCAAACACATGCAGAGCAAGATACAGAATATGAAAGCAGAAAAAAATGAGTGTCAAAACAAAGAAAGTAAACATCGCATTAGCACAAAGAAAGAGGAATTATTACACGGAGAAATAACGAAAAGGCGAATAGAGATCGAATTTATGGACATAGGTGATATGTCAGAAATATGTAAATATTGTAAGGCTTTGAAGTTTAAGTCAGGGAATTTCAAAAACTCGCATGCATTTATTGGTTACTTTGCAAAAAAAAATATCAACTGCTGATGATGTAGATCGTTCTGTCTGTGCAGAAATTCCAAACAGAGAAACCTATCCTGAATTATTAAACACAAAGTCTCACTGACCTCATTAAAAAGATTCAGCACATTGGGACTCGAAAGATTCCAAATATTGTTTTTACAGAAGTTCTGAAATAAAAGTGAAACTAATGAAATAGCAACAATTCAAAGAAAAAAAATCTTAAAAGTGTGTATCCGGAAAAACAAAAACGGGAGTTGGTGAGAGAAGTGAGCAGGGGCAGCAAAGCCCCCTCGTAACTAATTAAAAACAAAAACAATGTCACAAGAAAGTTTTTAACAGATTTAATAAAATATATAAAACATTTATTTTTATTCTTCTCCAGAACCACTCAAAATGTTGCCACACCAGATTAAAAGAAAATAGGCTTACAATACTGCCATTTCCTTTTTTAGTGTTTTTAATGATATGAAGTACTAGAAAAGCTGCACCAGTCAGAGCTCAATCAATATTTTGTAAGCCAGCAATTATGAATCGCAGGAGGGCCCGGAATCACAGTCGCAGTGTTCTCTTTGACACCTGATTTCAATCAATTTCTCTTTACCCAATATAAACCCTTGTGGTGAAAAAGTAAATTAGCTCATTTGTTCGGACTCTGCAGGTCACTGCCTTTTCTCAGTTTATTGATACAAACTGGAATCAATGCTGGATGTGCTCTGAATCTTGCATTTCAGACTAGTGGTAGGTACCTTATTAAGTATTATATATTTTCTTTGAAACCATTTTTTATTAAGATAAACATAAAGTTCATGGTCTCTCTGTGCCAGATTTGTACACAGTAAATTTTAAATCTGCTCCTGCCACTCCAGAAATCCTTTTCAATATTGATAGAATAGTATAGCCATGATAGATTTCATAAGTAACTTTCCAAATGTTTATTTAATTAAAAGCACAATTAATTGTTTGAGATGAGCTGATGCTACATTTGTGGTAGGTTCCTGTCATTCTGTTGGTAGAAACTGCTATCTCTCCAACCTTCAACTGAATTAAATGGGTGTGATAGTTTTCAAATACACAGAGTTAAGGCTCAGTGGTAAATAATCAAGCCTTGGCACAACAAAAAGGTTCGAGGCAGCCTCCAGTATACCTGAAAGCTGGCTGCAGATGCAACAAGTCTGAGGAAATGGCATTTACAGATAAGAGTCCAAAACAGAACTGAAACAATAGTACAGGCAAGTCGGAGGGAGGAAATGATGTCAATCAGAGGGAACCGGAAGTGATGTCTTCTGGAGCAGAACCGTAAGTGACATCTTTTGGGGCAGAACTGGAAGTGATATCATGGGAGCAGAATTTCCCACATTTGGTTGCCGGGAGATGAGAGAAACAATTAGTGCACTCTTCCCCGACCCGGTTTACCTGGGAATTACCTTCTTTTGAGCCCTTTAGCTGCCTCCCAAGCGCACATGTGTGACAGCTGTATTTAACATAGAGTGGTGGAAAAAGTGTCTTGTTGTTAAGGAATACTACTAAGCAGTGCTACTGAGCAGTAGAAACTTTGACTCCCAGCAGTCCTTGCAGTTGATCTGATGGGACGCCTGCTAAGTGTGCAGGGGCTGCTGGGGACAAGAAGGCCAACTCAAGATTTAAAGAAGAGAGAAGACAGGTTATTTTGTGTCTGGAGTTACCCGTCTGTTTTGTCTTCCCATTCATGGGCTATGGATTATTGTTCTTGTCCTGGATTATCTCCTGTTCATGTATATGGACTGTCTGGAGTCTGCATGCTGCATGAGGACGGAATTGGATTGTTTGTCGGCCTTCAGAGAAGGAGTGATCCCGATCCCAGCACTCTTCATCATCAAGATGTACCCTTAGGACTGTTCTTTGCATTTTCTTATAAAGAGCTGATCTCTAGATTAATAAATCTCCAACATTTCACTACATTGGTTGATGTTTTATATGAACTTTGTTTTTGTTGTTTCTGAGTTCATGTTTATTGTATATATTCGCCAGAAAGAGAACTGGGTGGGATAGTTTCAGTTTGTGTAATTAGATTTGTCTGGGTGCGTTCCTGGGGTCCCCACCAAAAAATAAACCATTCGCCATCAACAGGCGGTATAAATCTTAGCTGGGTTTTCGAGACTGCTACAACTATATGTCTTGCAATGATATCATTATTTTTGATAGTCACAAAGTGCATTCACTTCATCCTTGAGATACACTCATTTCTGTTGTTCGTGTTGTTACTGTAGTATATTTGGGGACTCTTATGCCCAAGGTATCATGAAGAAAATAAAAAATAAATATTTTTAAATATATTTTGTGATAAGAGGGAGTCCTAATGGCAACATCCCATAAATAATCCAAAAGATTCAATAAATTAAGAAAATGGTGACTACCTTGTTTATGACAAAACTAAAAACAGGGAGGGAGGGAGGAACACAGAAAGTACAGAAAAAGATGTGCAAATCAAAAACACCCACAGCACCTCTGGGCTTATGTAAATGGCATTTACACCCCTGCCAATTAGGTTGGTTGTCTTATCATCCTGCTCACTGTTGCAGAAATCAACACCATTTCACTTCTCACCTCGTGTCTCTATCTCTCTCCTTTTCTCTGATCCTGGCCTCTGTATTACTCTTTATTTCTGCACTGGGAAGCAACTTTAAATGCCACCCTGGAGTCACTTCTAACCAAGTCCTTGAATTATTTCTGGGGCTGCCCTACATTTGCTCTGGAAACAGCAGCCCCTCGCTCTCCTGTACCCCTGATCACTCAGTTCCACTGTACCCCTCCTCGTTTCATGTGCTTTTTGTTCATTTTTCAATTATTTATTTATATTAATGTTACTTTTGTAAATTATTTGGGTAACTCCCTGTTTTCGATTTTGTCTCTAGCCCTTTGTTATGTGTGTTTTGTGTTTTTTTGCTGTGATTATGCTTTTGTGATATCCTTTCTCTGTTTGCATTGGATCGCCTTATTGTTTTGGGCAACTCCTTCTGCCTTTGTGCTCCACAGAGCTTCATTGTTTTTGAGGAACATTTTTGAAGAATAAATCTTTTATTTTATAAAAATTCTGTGTTTACCCATGTATGATTTACAAGGGTTTAATGGTATATCCCCCCTCCAGTGGGTATTTTGGAGATTTATGGGACACTCTGTGTTTTAGGACTATCAATTCATAACACCTCCATAGAGCGATTATTAGTACTTTATTTGCCCAAAGCAGAAAAGAAGCTTTTTACAGAGGCTCTAGAAATATTATATTAAACTAGCCATGTGCGCCCAACTACGTTGCGCATGTTAAAGTTGTGTGTAAAGGGCTCCCTATTTAAACGCGGCTGCCAGTTGTGAACTGGGCCCTTCGTCGCACAGCATTATGATTTTTTATAAGGGAAACAAAATTACAAAAGAAAACCCTTGGACATTGATTCGATAGGAACGGCCTACATTTCTGCTTCTGTCCGTTCACAGTCCGTATCATTTCCTCTCACGATGTTTTCTCAACCTTTCTCCAATCTCGCAGGTTGCTTTGTGAAAATCGAAAGAGTAAGGCAATATACACGGAGCAATGGTTATAAAAGGGGGACACATAGGTATCCAGGCTCTTTAAAGCATAAATAGGGATCACTTCACTGACATGTGAGCAAGCCATGGTACAACTGTGAGACGCGCAGCACTGGCCGCCTACAACATAACAATAATAATTTCCGGAACGTGCTGTTACGTTGTCATTCATTTTACCCACTGTCTTTCTTTCATTCATATGTTACATAGGCACATACTTTTTATCTTCAGCAATCTCATTTTCTAACCAGGCCTCAGGAGCTAAGCAGCGTAACACTCTCCACCACCACTTTTGTTATTCGGGCACATTGTTGACATCCATGAGTAACAACAACCTACTAAACTGGAAGGTGGTCTACGCATGCTTGGAATTCGCGGACAAACAATGATCAAGATCTAAATGAAGATCTCTTTAGTTAATTTAAAGCACAACAATTTGTTTAGTTTGAATGTTTGTGTTTTGAGGTGTGACTGGAGTACTACAGTCTTCAGTTGTATAAGCCTGGAGGAGATTCTTAATGCAATGCCTATGTTTTAGCTGTCTCTCTACTGCCATCTAGTGCTTCTTCTTCTAATTCATTCGCGGACAAACAAAGATCAAGATCCAAATGAAGATTATATATAGAGATAACAGCAATAACCCCTCTCAAATACACACAAGAATGTGACTTGCCCTAGATATGAGCACTGTCACAGTGAGGCATTACGCAGGTATATTGCTGTTGGTATAAAGGAGCCCAAGTAGTGTTCCTTGACACATGTCGGCTAAATAATTTGTTGGCTAGAAGTCCTCAGTGTTGGTGTGTCAGAGAGACAATGTGTAGCATTGTTCATAATGGCCATCCGTTTTGTCTTCATTCTCTACTCCGCTACTACCTCCAGGGGTCCAGAGTACTCCCCATAACTGTGGTAGCCCCGAAGTGTAAGTGGTAAAAAATTAGAACAAATCCCACTCACAAAATAAGATGTGACATGTACAAAATTAAAATAAGTGGCATGCGCAAAATACAAGTGGTGGCAGCATTAACAGGTGCCATGTGCAAAATCAAGTTTGAGTGTATGGAAAAGGTAGGTACTATTTCAAAACAAAAGTAAAAAAATCTGTATGGTTGAAAGAACTTTCGGTAACTTCCAGGTTAAAGTTTAATGATAGTAATGGCATGCTGACCAGAAAAGTGCAGTATTTTTTATTTGAAATACAGGTAAAATTCCATTACAATGAATATCTTTTCATCTTTTTATGGTCCCGACAGTTTCCCCATTTGACACAAGTCTATAGAAATCTCGTTACTACGAAGTACATTCAGCAGATACTTTCATTACAACGGAGTACACAAAAGACCTTGAAATGCCTGAATGGATCATCCACAGAGCAGTTAGTTCTGTAGTCGCAGCTCAGTTGTGTACAACGATCTCCCAAACAGAAACATTGTGAAAAAAAAATCTTTCTTTGAACTTTCCTCATACTGTTTTTTTGCTGTTTTTGTTTTTGGTGGTTTTCAGTGATACCTTTTGCTTATTGCTCATCAACATTTGAAAAACATTAATTGGAATTTAACTCATTGTCACCCTCCTATAGAAATGGCAGACACGAAAAAACGATAATAGTTCACATTAGAAAAAAAAGTTACATTTTTTGCAGCTCTTGATTGCGGCAAAAAGAAAAAAGATGTTGCCAGTGAATTTGGAATTTCGCAATCAACACTGTCAACTTTCTTGAAAGACCAAGCAAAAAAAAGAAGAAAAATCTCGGGTTGCAAACGTATGCAAACTGCTGCATTTGAAGACGTCGAAAAAGCCGTTTTTATGTGGGTCAGTGATGCTCATTCAAGAAACATTCCTATTAATGGGGCACTCATTCAAGAAAATGTGAGGTTTCTAAACTCTCTTGGGACCTCCCCTAACTGGATGACACGCCAAAGAGCGTCCTGAAGTCCGATCTCCGCGTCTATGGAAGACTGTTTATCTGTTGCCGGGGCAACAGCAGGCTCACAGCTCTGCTGCGGCTCTTCACCAAAGCAAACAGAAAAGATCTCTGATGCAAGGAATATTGTAAATGCAGGGAACAGTGTTACCTATGCACTAACCTGGTCACAACCCTGCCTGACTGCTGTGTCAGTGTATAGCAGAGTGGCAGATCCCGCTACAATAAATAATTGTGCTGTTCCTGTTTCAAGCTGAATAAAGCTGGTTTTGCTAAAGTACTGAGACTCAGCCTCGTGTTTTGGGGTGTAAGACAGGGCCTTATAGCGTGATCCTGATCTTTTATGATTTGCTTCTGTGTTGCTTTACTGCAGTGCTATGAGCCTGCTGTTGCCCCGCCCCGGCACTGACAAACAATCTTCCACAGACGCAGCAATCGTGCTTCGGGGCGCACTTCAGCATTCTCGTTGGGTGGGGGAATCCCAAAAGAGTTCAGAAACCTCACAATATCAAGAAGAAGAAACTGAATTCACTGTCGAAATCTTCTTCATTTATTTATTTGGTTTGTACAATGCTATATACTGTATACCCTACCATTCTTTCTTATATTCTGTAAGTTCCTTGAACATGGGAAAGGCGCTATATAAATAAAATGTATTATTATTATTATTATTATTATTATTATTATTATTAAGAAAAAGAAAAGGATGATTCGGCTCCTGACTGATAACTGTGCTGCCCAAAACATGCTTCCACATTTACATAATGTTCACGTTGAATTGCACCCACCCAATTGCACATCAGTGCTTCAGCCATTAAATGTGGGCATCTTTTGCAACCTGAAAGCATATTATGGCAAGGAAATGCTAAGAAAAATTCTCATCAGCATAACTTGTAGACAGAAGAAGATTAACATTAACACGAAAGAAGCTATTGAAATGATTGCAGACTCCTGGACGCAAGTTAAAGAAAGTACTACAGCAACAAATACAGAATCTTATTACTACGAAATTTTCATTACAACGAAATATTTTTTAGGTCCCTGGAAGTTCATTGTAACGGAATTTTACCTGCATGTAGATACGCATTTCATAATTTAATTATACTTTATGTAAGAGCCATTTGCTAGTTATTTAAGCTATATTAAATGTTTACCTGTATATTAGTGCATAATCTATGAGAAATTCTTGCAACCCTCACTTGAGCTGAATTGGTATATTCTAACTATTTCTTGTCTCTCTGACTATAGATTAGTCTTAGTGACCTGCTTTGCCAAGAGTAAAGCATGGAGGGCACACGGTTTTAAACAGTGCCTTAACTTGTCCTATAGCATGAAAGTAAACGTGCTCTATTGAACATAGAATGCTGTCCATTTAGAGCATACTGAAGGCGAAGTAAAGAATCTTTAAGTATAGAAACAACTGAAGTTTGACAAGAAAAGCTAAGTTTAGAGAAGATAAATTTTTTTGCCCTTTATTCTACATGTGTAACAACCTTGTTTCTTTATTCTTGTGCAGACTGTTTGCTTTTAGATTTTCAGTAAATCTTTTAAAATGAACTTTTGGACTGAGAGATTTCTTGTTTGACCCGTGCTTAATCCTGCCTTACACATCAGCAGCTACATTTTATGAAGTTATTAGAGCATGCATCAATACAGGACAGTATCTCTTCCAAATCTGCTTTCAGCTCTGCAGCCAATTCAGTTCCTCTTGGATTTTGCACGCACCACCCATTAATTCTGCCAGCCATCTGATTTTGAACATGCCATCCCTTGTATCTTTTGTGTGTCACTTATTACTTTTTGCATGCTACTTGTTTCAGTTTTCTGCCGCTTGCCTTTTGGGGTCACCATACATAACTGAAACTGCCTTGATAAGCAACTTGTTGGTTTAGATGGCCTCTCTTGAATGCATTCTGTAGTGGCATAGAGTTATTTCCATCTCTGATGCCCAATTCTGGCCCTTCCTGCCTGTGCACACTTTTATTTTAGTTAGAGTGCCAGACTATTGCACACAATCAGTGATAGACATGAATGAACCTTTTAATTGGTTTATTAAAAGGTAGATGGTGGTGTTTGCACTCATTGGTGGTCTCACACTGTTGTACAACCCCACAAAGGTTTGTCACATTGTGATGACATGTGCAGTACTGGACAGCATAGCACAGAAACTTGGACAGCCCAGGATATTAATACAATGGCAATTCGAAGACATTTGGATGTTGTACGTTGGAGTACTACTGCAACACTGATTTAAATTTGACAAAATGATTTTATTTTTTTACAAGTGCATTAAGAATGTTCTTAATATCTCTATTTTCTGTGAGTACAGCCTGTGGTAATATACATGTGCACTGGCATGAATCTGGGCACATTGCTATTACTGTCTGCTTCAAAGTCTTGTCTTATTTTCTTATTTTTGATCCCTGCAGAGAGACCTCAAAAAAATTTTTTTTTGCAATTCTCCACTTCAGTCAGTAATACCTTAAGTTTCTGCTGTTACCAGTATATGTGGACTGTATAAACCTGCGTGCGAATTTAGTAAAAATAATGTTAACATACACTGGATTTTATCATTACAGTATTCACCTAAAGTTTTGCAAGATAACACGCAGACTTTATCAAAATATGATATAATCTATTAAAAAAGTACAATTCATAATTCAGGACAATACCACGACAGTGCGAAATGTGATGCGGTGTCATGCGGAATTAGCAGGGCCTCTTTTAGAAAAGGACCCAAATTGCAAGTATACTCTGAGCCTCGATATGCAGAATGTCATAGTCATAACTCTGTCAGCCAGTTATCATTAGCGATACATGTTTTTGTGCATTAATATTCGGACATGTCTATGGCCTACAAATAAAATGTGAGTTTCAGTGTTTCGACAGGAAGTGTGAAATCAGCATAAAGTTATCATCATGAAATCTTTAACCGGTTTCCTGGTTTAGAGACGAAAATCCACTTTTCTTTGCCTTCTGATTGGAAAAGTCGTTGATGACATCTTCGTAGTCTAATCTGGATGTAATGTCTTTTTTTATAGATAGGAGAAGCCAGTCCAGTGACTAATGGGCTATACCTATCTTTGACCTTGAAGAGGGATTTTAAAATGGGTTCCTCTTAGAAGCATCTCAAATATACTTTGTAAGTATATGTGATTCGTGTTCGTATGGACAACCTGTATATATATATATATATATATTGTGAAAGCTGGCCTGGACACACACAGACGGACATCTTAAGTTCACCCAACACACCGTTTATTTACAATATTTACAAGTTTGTAGTGCATCAACCCCAGTACCTCTTGCACCGATTCCCCCAAAGTCCAGGGCTCACAGTCTCTGTGCCTTCTCTTCCTGGCCACCTCCAGTCCTCTCCCCAGCTCTGTCTCACTACCTCCCGACATCCACCAATGACTGGAGGGAGGCGGCCCCTCTTATGGGAACCCGGATGGGCTCCAGCTGCTTCCTGGCAAATAGAGTTGGCCACACCCCTGTGTGGCAGAAGTGCCAGCTGCGCACCCGGAAGCCGTCCGGGTGTCCCCTGTCGTCTTCCCCCCGGCACTTCCTGGTGTGGCAGAAGTGCCAGGCTCCCGGGATAAATAGGCACTGGGGCGCCACTGTGGTGCAGTGTAAAGGGGCTTCGCCGCTGATGCTCGAGGTTCGATCCCCGCGAGGGAATGCAGTGGAGTGTGTACTGATGAGCCCAAATAAGGGCGAAACTCATGTTGTGTACTTTTTGCATTATTTGACAGTAAAACTATATAACGTATGTAATAAGAATGAGTCGGAGACATCATAAAGATTTGGGGCAGCCACCCGTATAATTGAATCGGTTGCAAAAGTAGTTTTAAATAGCACGATGTGCTTAGTTCAGAGTCCAGAACAGAACTGACTGTACTGAGGCAAAATGGCCGTTTTAAAGGGCTGGAAGGGAAATGATGTCATCTATGCCGGAACTGGGAGTAGTGTCCTTGTGCCCGGAAGTGACGTCATCCTTGGGGCCGGTAACAGGCGGGATTTCCCGGAAAAAGTCTGCAAGGGACTGAGAGAGATAGTCAGTATACTCCACCACCCCCTGGCCTGGCGTACAACTACTAGTGTTTAGGCCCTTCCCATGCGCACGTGTGTGACAGTATATATATATATATATATATATATATATATATATATATATATATATATATATATATATATATATATATATATATATATATATATGCAGTGGAGAATATAACTTGACAAATCTGCTTGAATGGGACACATGGACCTCAAAAGTGGGGCTCCCTTAGGCACGGTGTCCTGGGCTGGTCGCCCTACTTGACACCCCCAGACTTGTGCAAAAGTGAAGGAGGTGAGTCCAGGTCAAAAGTCAGCTTTATTGTTGTGAAGACAGGATCATTCCCAAAGCATTTATTCAAATGGGAGTTGTCACTCAAACACATGCAGCATACAAACAGAGATAATGATGTCGTCTTGCATTTGCTCCTTTCTCAGATCTAAGGAACGGTTGGTCTTCCTGCACAAGTGCAGAGACAAAAAGTGAGCCCAAGGCCAGGTCAGTGGCTTGTTTTAAATGTTCCTTGTATCAACCATTAGGTGACAGAAGCATTATGTGGTGAACCTGCAAACCTGCACAAGCAATCCCTGCCTGCGTTAACAGAGTTTCACCAAACAACTCAGTTTGGGGTTGTCAGGGTCACAAAAATCACATAATGTTTTTGTGCCATATATGGATACTGACAGGAGATAATGGTAAATGGCTAACAGGGCACGGTTTGACGTTAATTTGATATTAATGAAATAATTTGGCATGGCTTCTGGCATACATACAGTTTTATAAGTCCTTTTGTTTTGGTGCAAATTGCGTTTTTGCCTTTCAAGCAAAAACAAAATGTTAGTATTGAACTTAAGCAAACCGTTCCAGTTTTCTGATACTCAGATTTGACAAAATAAATCATAGAATTTTGGAGCTTGAATTTTTAAGTTTTGAATTTGAAGTTATTGTTTTGTATTTTTGGATTGTGTTTTGTTAGAAAATTGTATTTAAGTAATACGCTTGATTTGGATGCTGTCTGGAAAGTTTTGATGTTCCCGTTAAGTAATATAATCGTAACAAACTTTACCACACATATAAAGAGTAGCGTGCCTGAGTATCACTGAATGTGTTAAATTAAGCTCTTTCTTCCTGCTAACATCGTAAGAATCATTCAGGCCGATCATGATCACAATGTTTTCTGCTGTATGATGCTAAAATTAACAGATACATTGTTTTTCTTAAAAAATAAAAATTGTACAAAAGTGATTTGCATTGTCTAAGGGGAGAAACAAGAGTTCAGTGTTGGTCACCATTGGCTCCTGTTCTATCAGAAATGTTGTTTTGTCCATTTTCCACAAAAACATCAGATTAAAATTTTTTCTCAGTCATCACTACAAAATACATGGGGTAAGTAACATAAAAATATAATTTTTGATTGGGCTAGTCCTTTAAGTATTTCCCAACAAAATGAAAGATTTAGACAGTAAAAACAAATGTATTTTTAGAGTGTAAAATTAAGCTTGACATTTATATTGTATACCAGTAATGGTGCACTGCATGATAACGTGCAGTGAATACACTTGACTTGAGCATTCATAGTTTTGGTCCTCTTTCTCTGTATGTTTAGCATTCATTTTCACAGAGGTTGATGTGCTTCCTGCTTCCTGAGCAGCTCTTCTTTTCTCCACCCCAGCGGCGCACTTCTTCTTTTCGCATTAAAACTGATTAAGTCAGTGTTTGAGTTGCAATTACGTAGTATGTTTCCTTAATTTTTCACTTAAGCTGGCACTTAAGTCTTCAATCTTGCCTCAAGAATGATTTAAGATATGAAGAGGTAGGGGAAGTGTCAGCAAAGGTGGTAGGGAATGAGAATGACGCCTGTACGCATGCACTTCACGGCTGCCCTGCTGGCCACTGCCGAGAGTTGATACTACAATAAAATAAAATAAAAATAAAAAGAGGAATAACCTTGAAGGTCAATCATCACTCTAAAAGCGGATAGCAGACGTCACATAGTATATGTATACCAAATTTCAGGTCAATAGTTCAAACAGTTTTTGAGCTACAAGTGATTTAAAACAAACAAATGGACAGCCACTGTAGTGTATTATATATAAAGATTGTAAGTGAAAGACAAGATACATAAAAAGAGTTGGAGTTTAAGCCAAGATATTCCCATTTAGCAGCTTGTACATCTAAAAGTAGTAATGGAAATTATGATGAAAATACTGGTGTGCTTCCTACTAGCATCAAAGTGCCAATATACAAAGAACAAAGCTGCAGGACCATTGTCTTCTCTCTGCCACATCTGCCAGTCAAATGACAAGCTCCTGCCGGTCACATGATCTTTTATACTTACTGTCCAGAAGGGGAGGAGCCAGAGGCAGGCAGAATTGTTGCCAGGCTTCTCCCCACTGGTGCTCCTCCATTCTACTGAAGGGAATAGAAGCTGTGTGATCAGCTGTGTAGCACCCCCTTAGTACTACCCCAGTGCACCCTTTAAACAGTCCCCATTAGAGGCTCACTATGGTTGCGTCTGCTGCACTGTAACTTAAAGAGCACAAAACTATAAAGGTAAATAAAAATGTTTTTGAACTATGTTACTAAGCTTTTTTGAAAACCTCAGCACACAAAGACAAGTTTATTAACTGTAATATAAAATTCTTGCTTGTTAGTCTTTCAAATAAATAGCTTAAAGTGTATTAAGTACCCTGCAGTTTTCCATTACGTGGTGGGAATTTGTGGCCTACTTCACAGAATTTAATGGCCTATGAAAAGAATAAAAAAAAAATCTATAATCAAGGGGAAATATATTTCCGCCACAAGGAACAGCACAGACACTTTTTTATTAGCTGGAATCAAAAGGAAAGTAATGATATAAAATGGAGAATTTAAACCTGTAAAGTTTCTTGTTTCTATACGATGATATATTTATATAATGCTATCTCTAGAGTCGATCCTCCAGGCCTGTAGATTGATCCCAGTGATTGTATCAGAACTGCTGTAGCTCTTGGCACATGATTAATGAACACTCTGTCAAGAGTTCTGAACAACTGGAGTTGGAAAGCTCCATTTGTGGAAAGACAGAGAAAGAAACAGACAGGAAGTATTTCACACTTGGGACAGTGATGTTTTCATGAACATGCAAGCAGTGTCTCCAAACAGTCAGGAAGGTAACCTGCAGAGAGCATCAGACACCCGTTTGTACTTATGTGCTGCTTTGAAACTCTTCATCCCTGCATTTCTTACAGATCAATAAACCTGTTGTTTTTGTATATCTGAAGGGTTATTCCCTTTTGGATCCTGGCTAGGCTGACACATTAAGACACCCTCTTGCTCAATATATATAAACAGCTGTAAATTGGTTCCTATTGTGATTCCTATTTGGTTCCCATTTTGCTTAAAATGTAGCTTTCCCCCATCACTCCTAGCGGCTCAGAACCATGCAGTAATGACAAAGCAGATCAGATAAAGGAGTAATGAGTAACTATTTCCCTCTAATATATTTTCGGTCATGTGTGCGTTATGCAGCTTTGACGACTATCATCCACACCGGTCACCCAATCATTACTCCCCTCTGTAGGGTTGAACAGCAGTGTGAGACCAGCAATGAGTCCAAACACCGCCAACTACCTATTAATGAACCAATGGTCTGTTCTATCACTGATAGCATGCAGAAGTGCCTTAACATTATATCTCCTCTCTTGTGGTGCACCTGAACAACAAATTATATTCTCTCAGTATATATCTACATTTTCTAGGCATATGTACATGGCAACCCATTCTGAAGAAACATTTTGATGTTATTAAAGGTAATGAAAAGATACAAAAGCAAATAAAACAGCTCATAGCGGTTTTGGTTGATTTAGGAGGTAGATGATGTTCTTGATTCCTGAATGTGATTTATGACCAGCTGACATGGAGGAGAGGAAACCAAAAAACTCTTATGGAATTTTATTATTTATCAAGCCCACTTAATCTAATTTAATATTATAAGGATTGGCAGCACAGTGCACAAGGCAGGAGCCAAAAGTGGACAAGGTGGCCTGTTCATCACACTTGCAGACACCAAACTAGTTTAGAGTATCCAATCAACCTAACACACGTCTTTGTAACATAGGAAGAAAATGTGCGATTACTGTCAGAGAAAATTCTCAGTAAATAAAGAAGAGTCTTGAGTCATCGCTACAAATAAAATTCAAAATGAACATTCTGTATTAAACTAAATGTTGAAGCCTCTGTGTGTGCTGTTGTTCAATAAAACATAAATCTCAAATCCCCCTGGTTGTTGCATTCATGCTGCGTCGGGCCCGTTGGCTACCCCCTATTCACACATGTGTGTATGTATATATATATATATATATATATATATACACGCACTCTTCGCTCGCCCACCCCCCAACCACCCAGCTGCTGCTTGTGCCATGCTGCATGATCTGCATGTTGCGCTGCACGTTGATCATTTAAAAGCCTGTACAGTAGCTGTCCTTTTGTCTCACTTCCTTGTCTCACGGGATCATTAAAGTGTCTCCACGAAATTGTTTGTAAGTAGGACATAACGTGCAAGTTGTCTCGCGGGACATCAAAATGTCTCTCCGAGATGATCACGTCTCGACGGAAGATTTTTTAATTAAATTGATATATATATATATATATATATATATATATATATATATATATATATATATATATATATATATATATGTCATTGATCATTAGCACTTATTTGTTTTACACTATTTGCTTAATTAATCATTGTGCTTTATGCTTAGGGCACAGTGGTGGCTCTGCGGCTAGGGATATGCACCAGAAAGTTACCAGTCTGAATTCCGTAAATATAAAAAGTGCAGCATTGGGCCCTTGAGCAAGGCCTTTAACCTGAATCCAGTCTTGCAAGTAGGTCATCCAATCTGCAGGGAAAACTTGGGGGTTGATGGCACTCCACCCACTGTAAAAAATCTCACACTGTTCCATTCCATTCAAACTAGTGTGGTGCTGAGGTGTCACCTTTTCCACAACTGCACTGGGGTCCTAATTTGGGATCCTGAGGTGGTTCGTCGTGTGGTGGGTATGGCAGTGCACTGTTTCAGTGCAGGCTCCCAACCTCTCTCCCTATGTTTACAAAGATGTACTGTTGTTTTACTGTGTTAGTTTCTTTCTTCAAGGGCATTCTCGTATCTTACTGCATGGCTTCAATTTTTCCAAAGAAATATTTGAATCTCTAAAATACACTATTTTCTATTGAAAAAAAAAATCCAGACGATATTAAATAGTAGCTAGTCAAAGACAAATATGTTTGTTAACTATTTAAAGTGCCTAAGACGTTTGCATAGTACTGTATAAGTAAGTATAGGGAATATTTATTACATGTATACGTGTCCCGTCCCCCATACAGACTACACACTTTAACAGGGAGATAAATGCCTTTCTTAACCCAAAACTCTATAGGCAGTTGTTTCTTTGTCCCATTTCACTTATGGTGACAAGCAGAGTTGTATTGCAGTCTACCAGTCTATTAGCCAGCGAAATCTCTGTGAAGAAAGCTGTCCGTTGTTAAGGTTCTGCCTTTGTCCATAAACGGCTCCATAAGCTTTATAACCACAGACTCAGAAAATCTTTGACCTGGGTTGTAACTCAAAACACAGCAATTAATAAAGCTTTGCCAGATGTCCGAAATCACAGCAAACCTGTCATTTTTCACACATTCTGCATGGGTGTCTTTGTTGTCAAAGTGCAAATACTGCATGATAATCTGATAGCGGTCATGGGACATCGTATCTTTGATTGTATGTTTGATTGTCGGTACAACAAATAGTTCTGAGCAGGCATCAACCACATCACCAACTGTGGTCATCGCTGCTCTTGTGAAAAGAATGGAGATAAATGCCATCAAGTTTGTTGTACCATGTGAATGTCACTGACAGAATAAAACTGAATAATAATAAAAAAAAGCGCTAACTATTTCAAGTAGCCAAAATTTATACTGGGTGTTACAGACTCAAATCAAATGTATGTTTTTATTATATTATAGTAATAATAGCAACTCAGTACTCAAAATGAGGAGCAACTGGAGTTGAACCCTGATCCAAGAACACATATCAATTTTCTGTCGATTGACATTTGAGCTTGGGTTTGTAACTCATTGACAGCAACATGTAAATTGAATGATTTTTTTTTTTTACTTTGGTTATATTCTTGAAAAAGCACACATGTTTATTTGATATTTGGACTAAAGTGTTCACACATTATACACATAAACGTCATTATTAGTATAACATGGAAAAAGTTTCTCTTTTAGGTATGTGTTCAGCATTTCTTGCCTCGCATTTCCTTTCATCCTACACTTACACAGATCGCTGTAGACACGGAACACACATGAAATGTATGTATTCCAAAGGACGATATATTATTTACCCAGTATACTCCAGGCACCTCACACTCAGAAAAACACACTTGTGCTCTGAGAATTTTGCGACTGACTCAGCTCCGTTGGTGGGGGGTGATGGGATAGCAGGGTGCTTGCTGCTGATGCTGGTGAGGGGAGGTGCAAAGGAATTTAAGGTATGCCAGGATTACAAGTTTTTTCGTAGACTTCAGGGATTCTAGTGTAAAAGGATCTAAATCTTTCAGAGGACTGTTTATGGGAAGCTTCTAATTTTTCTTTAAACAGGTATACTCTTGAGCATACGTTTCATCTTGAAATTTACATATTATCCTCTTGGATCGTGAAAGGCCCACAACTGGAGCTCACAACTCAACTGTTCAGGATGTGGGGTGAGCTTTGCTTTTCCCATGATAAAGCCGACATAGTTGGTGCCATCTGTGTCAGTCAATTTGCAGCTATTGCTTTAATTGATGCACATCAGAGAAAACACACAACTCTCTTTGAATAGTGTCTAAAGGGAAAATTTCTCTGTAAGGCCTTGAAATCTGGAGACAGTTCAGATCATTCAGTGGGTACCTCCATGTATGTTACATTTCTTACACCTCTTCAAGCAGGGGGGGATACTAAGAGGTGCCTTTCCTTGGATGGTGACCAGGGTGTTGAAACCCAGTGGGTCATAGATGCTGTTCACAGTTGATAAGTCACTAAAAAAGTGAATGCACTGCTTCATCGGCTACTTCAATTGTTAAATGTGTCAGTCTTGAGGTCCCAGCACCTAGAGTGCACTGTGTGGGTAGCATGTCGGATCCAAAATCCAAATCTTTTCAATCAGTAGGATCAACTTGCCTGCAGAGCTTTGAGAAAATATTGTCTAGAAACACAGAACCTGGGAAAGGCTACAAAACATTCTACAGCATTAAATGCTCCCAAAAGCACAGTTGCCTTCATATTTCTTATATTGAATAATTTACTGTTATTAGAGCTGGCTGCCCAGTCAAAATGAGCAAACACATGAGAAGGTCCTTGGTCACTGAAGTAACCAAGAACCAAATGGTCACTCTGGTTGAGCTCCAGAGAACCTGTATGGAGATGAGTGAAACATCCTGAAGAACAACCACCACTGCAACAGTCCACTAATCTGGGTTTTATAGCAGAGAGGCCAGGCTTAGAGTTTGAAAAAAGGCACCTAAAGGACTCTCAGACTATAAGAAACAAGATTCTCTGTTCTGATGAAATCAAAAATTGAACTGCTTGGTGTTAGTTTTAAGGATGACATTTGTGTCTTGAACTGGGGGTTCCTGAGCAAAATGAATCCCAAAAATGTCCTAAAATTCCCACTAGATAGGGAGAAAACTCTCAAACTTTGGCTAGTGGATTATGTGAATTTCCCCTTTGGATTAATAAAGTATCTATTTATCTATCCAGTAACAAAAAAGCAAGTATAGTATTTTTATAAATAAAAGATTTATTTTTACAGAAATAATTGTGGCACAATATAAGATCAGAGGAGTGCATAAGCAAAGGCAATGAATAGGCAAACAATTTTTACAGCACAGATCCAACGAATAGTCAAAAACAGAGCACAGAGATTAAACAATCCAGTAAATCACACAATCGCACAAAACAAAATCACAATGAAATTCTCTAACACCAGCTCATTCAATGAACCGCAAGGGACTGTGGATCTTCCTCAGCGTTTATGGAGCTGAAGGCAGTGCTTTGACAATGACAGGCAGATGGTTCTACCCCTTAGATACATAACAAAACAAGCATATACATATAGAAATTAATAAGAAACACTGAATAATTTAAATAATTAACATCAGTAACACTTTTAACATAAACAAAAGAAGTTAAAAATTCCAAAATGGATATAAAAAAAGAAATCTGAAGACCAGCCAGTGGAGGAGCCCTGGCTAAAATATAACAGTCTGGAGGAAACTTGGCACCATTCACTATCAGCTTAATGCCATTCCAGTTGTGAAGGAGCATGATGTAGGGTTGTTTTTCAGCTGCAGAGACTGCAAGACTTGTCAAGGTTGAGGTAAACCTGAATGGAGCAAAGTTCAGGGATATCCTTAATGAAAACTTGCTCCAGAGTTATCTGGATCTCAGAATGGGCTGAAAATTCACTTTCCCAATAATTTAATGACTCTAAAGACAAAGCGGAGACAATACAGGAGCGACTTTGAGTCAACATTGTAAATTTCTTTTAGTGGATCAGCTAGATCAGCCAATCAGACATATTTAAAGATACCCAAAAATAGCTGTCAACTAACAGTCTCCATTGCAGAAAATCTCCAAAACCAGGTATACAAAGCTTATTGTTTCACACCCAAAAAGACACCAGGCAGTAATCACTACCAGAGTTGCTTCAACTAAATACTGAGTAAAGGGTCTGAACACTTGTGACAATATTTTTAGTTTTTTATTTCTGAAATCCTGCTTTCCTTTGTCTTTCATGTGAGTGGTGATTGATGAGAAGAAAAATAAATTAAAATGATTTTAGCATAAGCCTGAAGCAATGCAAAATGTGTAAAAAAGTGAAGGGACCTGTTGAGGGGTAAAAAATCTGTAAATGTTGCTCTGTATTTTCATTATATTTTGCTCAAGACATCAACAGATTAATAAAATTCAGGACACATCAAAGCACATCCTCTTCCCAGTTGTACCTCACTTTTTAAAAAAGCTGTTCCAATAAAGAAAGGAAAACATGCTGGTGCCCAAGGCTATTGATTAGTTTATAACCTGGGCATCTGGGATAACAAGTCACTAAATTGGTTTATAGCTTGGGAAAGGACGGCATGCCAGTAGGTACTAAGCAACACCAAAAAAAGTTTTATGGCTTGGAAAAATGGACAGTGAATTCATTCATCGTATTGACAGCCAGCCAATAAGAATATCTAACAATCACATCATGCAATTTTATAATAAATATGCCTCGTCTGAATAATGGCATAGGAGTGAGGAAGAAGAAGGGACGAAGGTGTCAGGGGAAGGGAACAGAGCAACGTCAGAACAGAGCACCGGCAACGTGCGACCGTTTCCATCAAGAAAAGCATCTCATGAACAACTACGACTGCTAGATCACAAGCCGCCTGCGACATTCATTCTTGTCATTTTTAACTTATCGGAAACTTTTTTTTAGACAATATATATCCAGACGTTACTATCAGTCCTATTTTCTATTATTCTTTGTTCTGCTGGTATTATTATTTCTTTAATAAATACCATGCTGCTTTTAACTTTTTATGCTTTGTTTTAATGTCTAGAGTGAGTGAAGTAATAAGGTAGATTTCTTTGAGCACCTGGTGCAGCCGGAGGTTTGCCATTACCACTGTCCTGTGAGGTTTATTAAGGGCTGAGGGTGAGAGCTCCACCCAAAAGTAGGGATCAGTACATAATGTAAGGCATTCTTGGCTGATAAATGGCCTATAGTCAAGGATGCTGAGCCTTTGTATGTTTAAATGCATTCTTGGAGACCAAAAGTAATATTTAGCTCCCAAATATCTTTAAAACATTGTATGTTGTTCGTGCTAATAATAAGTAAGTCTCTTGAAGTGCTGAGAGAGTGACATGTTGTGTTATTCCTAAGGCACTTGTGAGGTTTAAAGTGCTAGAGGTTAACCAGCTGTGTGTGTGTCATTCATAGGGCACTGTTGAGTTTCTTTGTGTATGTGTATAGCTATGTATTCGTGGGTTAATCTTAAGGTGAAACAGTAGACCAACCTGGTAATGAATCTGATGAGTACACTTACTCCTAGGTAAAGGGTAAGTAGAGGGAAATACCACGATAATACAGGGCCTGAATACATTCTGAAGGCAATGTACATACATACATATAAAATACAAAAACACTATGGATATGTTAAATACTTTTTAAGTGATTTTGCATCTTGAATTCTTAATAGTCACAGTTAGGTAGGAATGAATGGAATTTCCGTAGAAAGCCAAAATTAATGATACAACATAAAGTCTGACGTTCAGGCTAGGAGACCAGACAAACCTTAAAAAATAATCGTGTTTTGTTTTTTTGTTTTTTTAAAGTTACAACCATACTTCTACATATTTACATCACATCCCCGGTCAAAAGTTATAAATGGTTTGTAACGTACTACAAAGTTACAATATAAACTAAAGCTCACATTAATACATTTAAAACTTTTGAAATGCCAAAAAATACCCAAGTGCTGTTAACAAAATTTAAAATAACGGAAAATTTTCTTTATAGACAACAACTTCTTGCCTAAGATTAAATCTTGTAAATACGATGCTATTGTTATTTCGGACCATGCACCTATGATCTTGGAGCTGAAATTACTAAGCCCCATACACTCACCCCGCAGATGGCCCTCAACTCGCTTCTATTAGCTGACGAGAATTGTACTGAATTTATATCCAAACAAATCAAATTCTTTCTAGAGACAAATACATCCCCAGAGACCTCTGCAGGAATACTCTGGGAAACTCTTAAGGCCTTCTTAAGAGGACAGATTATTTCATATCTTTCCCACTGAAATAAATCCGAAGCGAAGAAAGTAGCAGAGATAAAAAGCGAAATTACTAAAATAGATGAAGAGCACGGCAGACTATCAAGCAAGACTCTACATAGGAGAAGGCAGGCTCTACATTCAGAATTAAACCTCTTGACAACTAAAGAGACTGAAAAACTAATATACAAATCCACACAAGCAAGAAGTGCGCAATGCAATCTCGGTAATCACTAACACGAATGGAGATAAAATCATCGAACACAAAAATATAATGCACACTTTCAGAGACTACTATAAATCCCTATATACTACTGAGTTTAAAGAAGACAATATACAATCTAATGCATTTCTGGATACATTACAGATACCACAAATAGACGCTTTTAGTGTGGAGGAACTTGATAAACCTCTGCATTATCAGAATTACTAGATGCTATAAAGTCACTCCAAGGTGGAAAAGCAGCAGGCCCTGATGGCTACCCTGCAGAGTTTTACAAGAAATTCTCCGCTCAGCTAGCTCCCTCCTATTAGCAACATTTACAGAAGCCAGAGATAACCAATCTCTTCCACAAACCTTTCGCCAAGCACTAATCACTGTCTTTCCAAAACAAAATAAGGACTTATTACAATGTGCATCATACAGACCAATTTCACTTCTGAATAACGACGTTAAAATACTCTCTAAAATCATAGCTAGAAGGATGGAGAAAGTGCTCCCTCGTAATATCACAAGACCAAACTGGATTTATTAGGGGCCACACTTATCTTCAAATCTTCGACGCCTGTTTAATGTAATATACTCACCAACTAAATCAAACACCCCAGAAATATTATTATCATTGGATGCAGAAAAAGCATTCGACATGATTGAATGGAAATACCTTTTTACTATATTGGAGAAGTTTGGGTTTGGCCCGAACATTTGTGCATGGATTAAATTACTGTATACTAACCCAGAAGCTTCAGTTTGCATCAATAACATTTGCTCAGACTACTTTAAACTAGAACGTGGCACTAGACAAGGATGCCCTTGTCACCGCTGCTGTTTGCATTGCCATTGAACCACTGGCAATACATTGTCGAAATACTGATCAGATAAAGGGGATTAGCAGAGAAGGACTGGAACAGAAAATCTCATTATATGCAGATGATATGGTACTGTATATATCGGACCCAGAAAATTCTGTGCCTGCAGTCTTAGCAGCACTCACAGAATTTCAAAAGATCTCTGGTCTCAGAATTAATCTGAATAAAAGTGTACTCTTTCCAGTGAATTCTCAAGCATATAATATTAGATTAGACACCCTACCTTTTATCATTGCAGAACAGTTTAAATACCTAGGGTAAACATCACAAGTAAACATAAAGCTCTTTATCAACAAAATTTCGCCTGCATGGAAAAAATTAAACAAGACTTGCATAGATGGTCAACCCTTCATCTCACACTAGCTGGAAGAATTAACACTGTTAAGATGAATATTCTTCCTAAGCTCCTTTTTATTTCAAAACATCCCAATATACATTAATAAATCATTCTTTAAGCAATTAGATTCAACAATAACCTCATTTATTTGGAATTCAAAACATCCACGCATCAAAAGAGCGACCCTACAAAGACAAAAGGCAGAAGGCGGCATGGCTCTACCTAACTTCCAGTTTTATTACTGGGCAGCAAATATACAGGCGATAAGAACCTGGACACAAATAGAAGAACATACACAGGCTTGGACCGCAATAGAAGTAAAATCCTGCAGTACTTCTTTGTATTCCTTGCTCTGTGCTCCAATAAACACACGTTATCGGCAATACACTAATAACCCAATTGTGCTCCACTCACTTAGAATCTGGAACCAATGTAGAAAGCATTTTAAGACGGAGAAGCTTCTTCTGTGGCACCTCTGCAAAGAACCACCTCTTTCAACCTTCACAAACATATGCAGTTTTAATATCTGGAAAAATTTGGAATTAACTTGCTTAGAGATCTTTATATAGACAACGCCTTTGCATCCTATGAACAATTACATTCCAAATTTAACATTCCAGCTACACATTTCTTTCACTATCTTCAAATCAGGAACTTTGTTAAACAGAACCTTCCAGATTTTCCTCATCTTGCACCCTCATCCACGCTGGAAAAATATTGCTCAATCTCAAGGATTAGACTCCATCTCTACAATATATAAAATCATTTTACAATCCCTTCCTTTCAAAGATCCAAGAGGACACTGGGAAAAGATCTCTCAATTAATATATCAGAAAAGGAGTGGAAAGTAGCAATGCAGAGAATTCACTCGAGCTCCATATCGCAAAGCATACAATTATACAACTCAAAATTATATATCGAGCACATCTGTCTCGACTAAAACTCTCCAAAATGTTTCCAGGGCATGATCCAACCTGCGAACGTTGCAACCAAGTCCCAGCCTCACTGGGTCACATGTTCTGGGCCTGCACCAAATTAACATTATTCTGGACAAAAATTTTTAATTACCTTTCAGATAGCCTTGGACTCACAATCCCTCCTAACCCATTAACAGCTGTGTTTGGGGTTCTTCCAGAGGGGCTTAAAGTGGAGAAAGACAAACAAATTGTGATTGCATTCACTACACTGTTGGCACGCAGACTCATTCTGATAAACTGGAAGAACCCAAACTCTCCTCTTTTAAGTCAGTGGGAAACCGATGTGTTATATTATTTGAAATTGGAAAAAATCAAATACTCAGTTAGAGGATCCGTACAGACTTTTTTCAAAACATGGCAGGATCTAATCAGTAATATTTTAAAATAAGTTTATAAAGCACAGAGAATTTATTAATTTAGGTATGTTTACAAGCCTTAAATTTTACGCGTTTGGCTTGCTCTCTCTCTCAGGGTGGGGATTGATCTGTTCTTAACTCAATTCTTCTTTTTGTAAAAACTTGATTGTTTTGTATGGATTGTAATAAAATTAATAAAAATAAAATTTAAAAAAAACGGAAAATTTTTTTTTTAGTTTGTTTGTCTACGTATTGCAATTGTGACAAAATAAGTACTGTGGAGTCGACCCAGACACAGCCAGGCGGACATGTTGTTCAATACCACCACATGTGTTTATTTACAAACTATTTACAAATAATTTGGTCACTCAGACCCAGAATACCATCCAAATAGTGCACAAACCCCAAACACACACAGTCCTGGCCACAATATGCCTTTCTTCGGGCCGCCTCCACTCTCTCTTCTCTTGTCTTGCCCTGCCTCCACCCGACTCCAGCCTCAAATGAAGGGAGACGGCCCCTTTTATACAGTTCCCAGATGAGCTCCAGGTGCTTCCGACACTCCCCCGTTGGCCACGCCCCAGCGTGGCGGAAGTGCCAGCTGTTCTCCCGGCAGCTTTCCGGGTGCCGTCCAAAGTCTTCCCCCCAACACTTCCTGGTCCCCAACAGGTCCCCAAGGCATTGGGGCGCCTCCTGGCGGTGACCACGGGCCCCTACAGGGTAGGGCTTCCATGCCCTCAACCCGTGGCCCCCAGAGCAACCAGGAAGGCGGCCCCCACGTGATCCAGGGTGGGCTTTGACGCTCTTCCGGTCCTTCATGGCGTCCCAGCCAGGTCGTTGCCCCTGGCATCCCTGACAGTACTTTTGTATTTTTTAAACAGTTTGGAAAATGTACACATAGCACGACATTGAGGTGTATTCTGAGATTGGGTTAAATGTTTTGAAAAGTCAGAGGGATTTAAATTTTTCATCTAGATCATTGAAGAGATTTTTTTGTTTATTAAATATTGTCATTCTTCTTCAACCTGTGTACCAACTGCTCATCCCATATCCATACAAGCTAAAAGTGTAAGCTGTTTCTCAGTTTTTGCTCCTAAATTGAGGATCAAGCCTCCAATGACAATCTTAATTGCACACACTCTTCTGAAGAAGACAGGCCTGCGTGTTCACAGAGCCTCTTCAGGCTGCCTATTTCTTTGCAGCACCCTGGATAGCTACCATCAGTTCTGACTCGACTGTGTTTTAGTTGTATGATTATCGAGATATGTAGGTCTAACTGTAGTAATTAACATCTAGAGCTCCTCTTAAACTTTTTCTCTCATTTGTCGTTAACATGGTACTTCATTACCATATACAGAAATGTACTGCTAACATTTTAATATTTCCATGTATTCTTAACTAAAATGGTCTACTAAACAACTAATACCTTAGAGCAAGATTAAGAGAGAAATCTAATTTAATTACCCAGAATGAGATCTGAGAGACTAATATGTAATATAAACTCTTGTGAGAGCTTTTTGTTGAATTTAAAATGGCCAGACTCACTAATATGACCACCATGATTATACAGCTCTGCTCATCATTCCCACTCTCATGTTTTATTATATAGTATATGGTATATACACAAATACAGCACAGCATGTAAATGAGGCTTGTCCACCATTTCACATCAATTTATTTCTGCTCTGCTTTTCCATTTAATAATAATGAAATTTATAAAGAAAAACAAAGCTTTAACAAAAAACAGTAAAGCAATTGTTTGATTATTTTGCTTTGGGGTAAAGTTAATAGAAATCAATAAAATACACACAAATAGTTTGCATTGATCACTTGTCATTTTTCTTGCTTAACAGTAAAGTCTAGCTAAATAGAGGTGAGAAAATCAACCAGCCTGGTGTGATGGCAACAGTAATGTGCCAGGTTAAAATATATGTGATGTGCAATGGCATATTCCAGATCACTGAGTTAGTATATAAATGAAGCTATGAATAAGAAAGGAACTGTCAGGTCAGTCTAAATTCTTATTTTGTATGGAAGTCAATGACTGGAAATAAAAAAGGCACAACCTGTCTCTTCCCAGGGGCAAGGAAATTTGATTTCTGTCTCTCATTTTTTCCAACCCATATTTGACAGGAAGGAACATTATTTCTACCCATATTTTAATAATTGGTCAATGTGAAGCTGATTGGAAGGTGAAATCAAACCCCAAGACATTTGATACAACATTTGGATGGAAAAACAGTAGCTTATCTTTACTTAAACTGAGTACCAGTCTAGAGGAACAAAAACTTTTAACTGCCAAAAAATCTGGAAAATAAACAGCACTGCAAGTCTTTATGTCAGAATTTGAAATTCTGCAATGCAGAATTTGAAACAACTTAAGTCACAAAGCATAAGCTTAAGTTGTATCTGAAGTCCAAATACGTATCCCCTAATCAAACCAAATTCTAAATAATTCATTAAGATGCCATGATATAATTTGCACTGAGGAAAATAAAAGTAGAAAGTTGATCACAAAGACAAAAAGCATTAAAGAGTTAAATCTAAATGTGATTTTATGTACATTGAATGCCATTTGTCACGCACGTGTGAGTAGGAGGACGTTGTACAGACCAAGCGGGTGGCAGAGTGCACTAAACCTTCTCCTGTTATCTCTACAGACCAGCTGCAGGAAAATCTGTCTGACCCATCATTGATGACGTCACCTCCGGTTCTGGCACCTAGCATGATGTCACCTCCAGTTCCTCCGCCTAGGATAGCGTCAGAGGAAGTTGAGTTCCAGTTCCCTGTCTTTCCATTTAAAACTGCCATCTTTACAAACCTCAAGCAGTTCACTTTTGGACTCCATCAAGGACACTTCTATCAATTTTTCAAACCCATTGCAGCCAAGGACAATACATGGGTGGCCGCCTCAAACCTTTATGTTGAGTCTGATCTTTTCACACATTATTAGGCTTGTGTGATTTCTATTTTTTTTTTTAATTTTAACATCTTGACCACTATTTTCACCATCAACTTGAGGCCCGTTTTTAGTGCTACATTAGGTGTTTCTAGGGGGCGTGGCTTCATGAGTCATAACCGGCAGGTAATCAGTACGATTGTGTAAAAGGTCAGCTGAGGCCTTCTTTCATTATCCAATCTGCAGTTACATCCTCTTACAAAAAGGAATTCTTTGCTTTTGTGCTTTTCACCAGTTTCATTCAGTTTGACCTCTTTGACTATTTCTTGACTTCAATTCATGTTTTAATTTGGTAGCTATAGGTTTATTTTTATTTGTTTTGGCTTTATTTTTTACACATTTCTTTTGTTTAGCTCAGTAAAAAATATCTTTAACCTCAGTATGACTCAGGCATGGAATTCTATGCGATTACGGTTAAGCCCGAGTCAAGTTTAGGGTTAGATGTAATGATCTGCTTTACAGTGTTAAGCCAGATTAACCCTTGAGACAGTATCCTGCTGCCATCCAGTGGATGAAATAACATCATGCTGCATAAAATCATGAATATTTCTATGCATTCTCGTATTTTATAGTAATTGTACAGTAACTCATCAATATGAAAAACACAATGGCAAATGAAAATCCATGAAGGCAGTTTTAGAATGAACAGAAATTGAACCATTACTCAAATCAAACTATAGTAATGAGTGAATTGGTCTTCGGACATTGACGCAGAAAGTAAAACTGATGCATAATATGACACTGTACAACTGATCCACCATGATATGCACTGGTCGTATGTGGTGTGTGACTGAAAGGTGAAATAATTGCAATCAAGTGCAAGGACAAGCAGGATGTTAGCTCCCTAAACACTGTTCACAGTGCAGTAACTGTTATAATGTTTGTGTTGCAGGAAATGTGGAGGTCACTAAGCCTTGCACTGTGGAAGCCTGCAATAAGACAAGGGGTGCTTCGATCATGCAGGTCAGGCACTGATATTCTACCATCTTGATGCTAATTAACAACAAAAAAAAAAACCCCACATACAACAATCAAAGAGCCTGGTTTGAGGCAAATGTGAGTGAAAGAGCTGGGCTTTCCCATCATAAAACGAATGCAGTTAGAGATGGGTATAATATTGCACAACAATATCAGTTGCTTCAGTGGAAGCAGCATTTTTTTAGTGTTCTTGTGACTCATTGAGAGCCAAGTGTGCAACAATCTTACAGTAAACAGGCATGAAATATTTGTGCATTGCTATTACAGCTGCCTTTGGAAAGCATCATGGAGCACTGGGAAAAAATATTTTCCTAAGTAGGCTCATAGCAAATTTTAGGAGAACATTTGGTGAATAAAGCATACTTCTTGTTAAAGACACTTTGATGAATTATACCTATAATAGATAGATAGATACAGTAGATAGATCTGGGGAAATTTGACTTTTCACAGAAGCTGTTTAAATAAATACATAAATATATCTGTATCTGCATCTATATCTGTATTGATATCTATACCTATACTTACATATAAAGTTCGCTGGTGACACTGCTATCGTGAGCTGCATCAGGAGTGGGCAGGAGGAGGAGTATAGGAAGCTAATCAAATACCTTGTTAAATGGTGTGACTCAAACCACTTACACCTGAACACCAGGCAAGGACCATGGAACTGGTGGTGGATTTTTAGGAGGCCCAGGCCCCTCATGGACCCCGTGATCATCAGAGGTGACTGTGTGCAGAGAGTACAAACCTATAAATACCTGGGAGTGCAGCAGGATGATAAATTGGACTGGACTGCCAATACTGATGCTCGGTGTAAGAAAGGTCAGAGCTGACTATACTTCCTTAGAAGGTTGGCGTCCTTCAACATCTGCAATAAGATGCTGCAGATGTTCTATCAGACGGTTGTGGCGAGTGCCCTCTTCTACACGGTGGTGTGATGGGGAGACAGCATAAAGAAGAAGGACGTCTCACACCTGGACAAACTTGTGAAGAAGGCAGGCTCTATTGTAGGAATGAAGCAGGACAGTTTAACATCTGTGGCAGAGCGACGGGCGCTGAGCAGGCTCCTGTCAATCATGGAGAATCCACTGCATCCACTGAACAGTATCATGTCCAGACAGAAGAGCAGCTTCAGTGACAGACTGCTGTCATTGTCCTGCTCCACTGACAGACTGAGGAGATCGTTCCTCCCCCACACTATGCGACTCTTCAATTCCACCCGGGGGGTAAACATTAATATTATACAAAGTTATTTTCTGTTTTTACCTGCATTTTTATTACTCTTTAATTTAATTTAATATTGTTCTTTATCGGTATGCTGCTTCTGGATTATGTGAATTTCCCCTTGGGATTAATAAAGTATCTATCTATCTATCTATCTATCTATCTATCTATCTATCTATCTATCTATCTATCTATATCTGTATTTATATCTATATGTATCTATTCCCACAAGACTCCATGGGAGTTGAAGTTTGGCACTACTCTGTTGGGTTCTGTTTTTTCCTAAGTAGGGCTCATAGCAAATTTTAGAAGAATATTTGGTGAATAAAGCATATTTCTTGTTAAACACACTTTGATGAATTATGCCTATAATAGATAGATAGATAGATAAACAAGAATTCGACAATGGAAAAGAGATGGGGACCGTCCCCATATAATATCCAATGGACAAAATAAAGAAATGAATGCAAAAATACAGATCAAAGTACTTTAAACAGCAATTGACAAATGAAAATACAATCATGCATTTTTCTACTGGAAAAAATGGCTGGCAGAAATAACGTTGCAAATGCCAGACGAATGTGACATCATCAAAAGGAAACCCAAAGTGATGCTATGGTGGAAGTGACGTCATCTTCAGGAGACCGGACGTGACATCATCAAGATGGAGCCGGAAAGTGACGTCATCACGATGGAGCCGGATGAGGAAGTGATATTTGGCGGCCATCTTGCAAACCCGAAAGTGTGTGAGGTAAGTTATTTGTCTTCTTTTGATGTGATGAAAAAGAGAGAGAGGCGTTAAAACCGCAAATCAATCCTTCACTCACCTCAGGGCTTGTTGACTGCCTCCTAAGCACACATGGTGACAATAGATAGATAGATAGATAGATGGATACAGGGTTGTCAAGATATAATTATTCAGATCCAGATCATCTGGATGACTTTGCTTTATACGGGGACGATTCCAGTTCGGTGTGAAGACGATTCTTCATGTCGTCAGTTCGCACATTTCTCGATTGTCTGGTATTTTTCAGGTCATTTTCTATGTAATAAACTTAATAAGTTATAGAGTAATGAAAGTTGCATAATTAGATCTCAACCACCATATAGATAGATGGATAGTGCTTGAGGCCCCAACTTAGCTGGTCATTTGTTTTCTCAGCTCACATCTAATTTCTGTTTTGGGTGTCATTTAGGGAAAACATGAAGTTATTCAATGGACCAAAACAAGTCTTTCAAATTGAAGGATAAAGAAGTCAAAAAGCAGAAACAAGTGGTCACTAATTAAGAAAGGAGATAGAATGAAAGCCTGCAGCCATAGTATCCCTCCAAGACCGAAGCTGGTGACCCCTAAAGTAGAGCAAAGGCTGAATACTGTTTCTGAATATCAGGAGCATCTCTTCAGGACAGCAGTATCTTTTCCTCTGAATGGTCTTTTTCAGTAGGATGATGCTCTGTGGCAGTGAAATCATCTTAATGCTGTGTCCTTCCAAGTAACCAGATCTCAGTCCAACCAAGCATCTGTAGAATGAAGTAGAATAAGCTATAATGAGTAGGGATCCAAGGGAAGCTGATGAGAAGCAACTATGAGGTACAATGAAGTCAGCATGGTCCAACACTGCCACACATTTTGATACTTTGTTACATCTGTTATACTGTATTTAGCCAGGGCTCCTCCAGTGGCTGGGGTTCAATTCCTTGTCTTATGTCCTTATGTCCTTTTGTTCATTTTTGTGTCATTTATTTATATTAATGGTACTTTTGTTAATTATCTGCTTTGTTTCTAATGACTGTGTTATGTACATTGTGTCTTCTGGGAGGTTCTTCAAGAGGTGGACCTGCCCATCACTGCCCTATAAAGGTGAGGGTTTCCCACAGTTTTATCTCAGATATGCTAGAGAGTTGGTTGCTTTAGGGATTTTCTGGATTGTTTGACCTCCTGTTCTTTTCTTTGACCATTCTCTACATTGCTGTACTGGAACATGGTTGCTTTTTGAATTGCCTTTTCCCTCCTGGCATTGTATGACTCTTCAGAGCTTAACAGTGTAACAGAAATGCTGAAATACTGTAAATCTTTTGGTTTATAGAAATGCCACTTTTGCCCTTATATCTAGCAGGAGTTTGGTGGTAAATTTCCCACTGGGGAATTTTTGGAAGTGATTTTTGGAACTCTTTAGTGTTTATTTCAGGGCTCTCAGTTCATAAAAATGGAATGTCCTGACAATATAAAAATATTTTGGGTTCACCTAATAAAGTGACAATTTATTATATATATATACTAATCATATACACTGAGTTTTTAGCATATTTTTATCAGTAAAATACACATCAAGACATGTCTTACCTTTTTAAATTTCAAAGTTTCATGTGACATTCATCTTTTTCAAATAGCTGACCAGCTATACCTGTGCTGCAGAAAATTATTTGGGTGTTTGACTGTTTGCAACATTGCCATTCTTTAAGTATTTGGAAATGTTCCCCTTTTCATGCCATTCCATCTGCTTACCTTGTCTGGCACAGTACCTTAGCAATTTGACAAGCAGGAACCTATGGTTGCACTCATCTTTAATTGTCCAACTCTTTGGGATTAAGGACTTCCTCTGAAGCCATTATTACTGCTTTAGGCCTTTTCTATTACAGTCTTCTTGAAATCATTTTATTGTCATATTTTACTGATGCTTTCCATCTGAAATAATAGTAATGAGTAGTGCACATATTTAACTATACATACATAGTAAAGAAAATTATATCTTTATATATAATATGCTACTGTGGCTGTTCGTTTGTCTGTCCAGAATTTTAAATAACCTGTAGCTCGCAAACCGCTTGACTTATTGACCTGAAATTTGGTACACGTATACTATGTGATGTCTACTACCCACTTTCGGGGTGATGATTGACCTCCAAGGTTATTCCTCTTTTTATTTTTATTCTATTTTATTGTAGAATCAACTTTCGGCAGCGGACAACAGTGTGGCCGTGCGGCGCGTGCGAATGGATGCCGTTCTTATGCCTACCTCCTTCGCCATCACTTCCCCTACCTCTTCATATCTTAAATCATTCTTGAGAAAGATTGAAGACTTAAATGCCAGCTTCAGTGAAAAATTAAAGTAATTGCAACACAAACTCTGACTTAATCAGTTTTAATGCAAAAAGATGCTGACAAAAGAAGAGAAGAAGCGGCCCATTAGGGTGGAGAAAAGAAGAGCTGCTCAGGAAGCAGTAAGCGCATTGACCTCTGAGCAAACGAATGCTAAATGTACAGAGAAAGAGTATGAAAACTATGAATGCTCAAGTCAAGTGTATTCACTGCACGTTATCGTGCAGTGCGCCATTACTGGTATTTTGATATTTAGATTAAAAATGATTAAAAGCTAAAATGTAGGAAATTATGTGATTAAAAGCCCTTATATGAATTGCCTGCCAATTCTTCTACACCTGAAAGTTTTTATACATTCTTTAATTGTACTATATTTTTTAATATGTTTTGCCATTTAAGGTACTTTCAGGTGGTGGCTTTATTATTGTGGAACAAAAATATGGATGCTCCACTTCAGTGATTTTGACAATGCTTCACATCCTTTGACATCAACTACTGGAGATGTGTGAGTTCAAATGGCATAAAGGACACCACGTAAAAGTATCAGGCTGCCTAGTGATTCCTAACACATGCTGTCAAACCAGCAGTAGGACACAAGTGTCCGTGATGGTGAAGGAGTAGTTGAGGACAAGTGAGAGATGCCAACTCCATGGAGCCAGTAGTCAGATTATGGATAGTAACTTTCAGTGTATGTTAAAAAACACAAAAAAAAAAAACTACTTCTCACTCCAATATGTCTCATCAGCTCTATTCACTTTCATGGCATTACAAAATATGTCCACTGCTGTAATTTGTTGTGAAGACATCACTTCTGGACACACATCATTCTTCTTTTTACCACTACACAGCTTTTCTCTCTATTCCAACAGCTGTTTTAAGTTTGTCCCACCTAAACGTGGATCAGGAATATCATCCCACCAAAAGCCTTTACATCCCTGAACACGAAATAGTAAGTGGGATTGGAATGGATGGGTTGTACATAGATCGATGGATGAGAAGATTTCTTATTTCCATTCACTGCTTACATGCACGTTCTTCATTTGGTTATCAGTTGTTACAAGAGAAGCTCCAAATTTGTAATGGTCATTAGAGAAATTACTTAATGGAGCTGCTACCACCAGTCCGGACTCAGATCTGATGCTTCATTTCTTCTTGGGGTAACAGTATTTTTGAATATTTTAATTTGACTTTTTTACCTCTTATTTTATCCCTCAGACAGCTTTTAATATGTCATCACTTCCTTCTAAGTTCTTGAGATCACCCATTGACAGAGGTCCTCCCACTGCTGAGTGCACAGATTTAGATGTAAACTGAGGACAGCTGGCTGCCCACTTGGAAGGACAAATGGAGCAGTGTCAAGGCATCGTTCCTTTAGGTGAACTTTAAAGGAGCTAAAATAGAATTTTTCACAGAAGGGTATGTCAGGAGAATTCAGGAGAATTTGATGAACACCAATAAAGATCTCTCATCCTTTTCTGCATTCCCATCCCCATTCATCCACCATCTTCCAACACCCTGTAGAGCTCAGGCGTAAAAGGACACCAATCACACTGTCATCCTCTCTGGCTGGACAACCACATGGAAACAATTCCTTATTGCTTTGGTGTAGAAGTCATGGCTGGTGGTGTGGCTGCTGTGCCCTCTAAAAACTACACTATGAATTGCAGTAAAGAAGGCATTCACTTTTGGACCCTGACCTTTTCTTATTTATCAGTTTTCTTACTTTTGTAATATTCTCTTCTAAACAAATTAGAAAGTTCAGGGCAAACAGTCAACCAGCCTTTACATTAATAAAATGACATCCTATCAAGAAGATGATGAATACAAGTTTAATATTTCCAAAATGTAAAACATCCGTAGTATTACATCCTTATCTCAAACAACGTGGTCAGTTTAGCACATCTATTAAAAAAGGTTGGACAAACCAGAAAGTATTCCTCATAACTATAGCTAATCTGAAGATATAATTTCAGCCAGAGCAAAACCCTTACTGTGCAACAGCTAGATTACCCATTAGAAAAATTTCCACTCATGAGATATTAGTTTATGTAAAAATATTTGGTTCAGATGTTTGGTTTAAGAAAAACATAGTTGTAATGAGCAATACTGAATTTAAGAAGGCAAAATTTAAGTACACAGCACCATCTTCAGGCTATTTCCACAGAATAGCTCTGTCCTTTTGAAGTGAAGGCCTTATATATAAATGTATGTAGCTTTACGGAAGGTTTGCCATCTGTAAGCCTTATGTGTCAGCTCGGGATCTATGCTGGGTATGAACAGCAAGCAATACAGAAATTTTTCAAACTGTTTACATCTGCTGTATGTAACTTGTTAATACTTGTAATAACTTTTACTTTATCCAATGGATATTTTGTATTTTAATAAAAGAGAATATATTGTTTGAAGAGGAGGCAGGTAGGGACTAACTTTGCAGGAATAGGGACACTGCATGGTTAGATAAAGCCTCACAAGACTTTCATAGCTCTCTGACAGAAGTAAGATACTTAGCCGTGATGAGTGGAGTGGCCCAAGAGGGTGGTAGAAAACGATCTTGAACCACAGGATTGTTTAGAACATTAGAACAGGCTAGAAGACAACAGGCCAGTCAGCCCAACAAAGCTCACCAGTCCTATCCACTTAATTTTGCCAAAATGACACCAAGTCTAATTTGATGGTCCTTAAAGTCTTACTGTCTACTGCACTACTTGGTAGCTTATTCCAAGTGTCTATGGTTCTCTGTGTGAAGAAAAATGTCCTAATGTTTGTGCAAAACATACCCTTAACTAGTTTCTAACTGTGTTCCCTTGTTCTTGATGATCTCATTTTAAAATAACAGTCTTGATCCACTGTACTAATTCCCTGCATAATATTAATCACTTCAATCTTCTTTTGTTTCAACTGAAAAGGCTCAGCTCTTTTAATCTTTCTTAATTCATTCCTTGCAGCCCTGAAATCACCCTAGTCTCTCTTCTCTGGGCATTTTCTAGCACTGCTATGATCTTTTTGTAGCCTGGAGATCAAAACTGCACACAGCACTCCAGATGAGGCCTCACCAGTTTGTTATAATGCTTGAGCATAACCTCCTTGGACTTGTACTTCACACATCGTGCTATATAACGTAACATTCTGTTAGCCTTCCTAATGGCTTCTGAACACTATCTGGCAGTTGATAGGGTTAGAGTTCACTACAACTCCTAAATCCTTCTCATAGGTTTACCTTCAGTTTTCAGCCCTCCCATTCTGTATTCAAATCTAACATTTTTATTTCCTATGTGTAATATTTTACATTTACTGACATTTAATTTCATCTGCCAGAAATCTGCGCAAGCTTGTATGCTGTCCAAGTCCTTCTGTAATCATTCAGTGGATTCCAGATCATCTGTCACTCCACCTTATCTTGATATCATCTGCAAACTTAACCAGCTTGCTACTTATATTCCTATCAAAATAATTTATAAAGTATATATTCAAAATAGCAGCAGCCTTAGCACTGATCCCCATGGAACACCGCTTTTAACATCAGCTAATTCTAATGGGATTCCTCACACCATAACCCTCTGCTTTCTGTATCTGAGATAATTTTACACCCATCTAAAAACAACACCCTGATCTCTCATTTCTTTTAGTTGGATGCCCAACCTCTCATGTGGCACCTTATCAAATGCTTTCTGAAAGGCGAGGAAAAGAATATCATAAGCGCTATTTTGATCATATTCCTTTGTTGCTTCCTCATAGAATTCCAGCATGCTGGTAAAATATGACCTCCTTCTTCTGAACTCATGCTGACTATTCAGTAATACTCCTGTTGATGCCATGTGTTGCTCAATCTTTCCCTTAGTAATTCCTTCCATTAATTTACCTGTGATGAATGTTACCCTTACTGGCCTATAGTTGCTTTGATCTGCCTGGTCACCCTTTTTATATAACGGGATAATATTTTCCATTTTCCAGGCCTTTGGGATTTTCCCAGTGCTCAGTGACTTCCTACAAATATGTGTCAAGGGTTTATATATGTACTCACCAACCTCCTTAAGAACTCGAGGATAAATATTATCTGGTCCTGATGATTTCTTTGAATTCAGCCTATTTAATCTGAGCAGTACTTCTTCCTCTATAATTTCCGTCAGCGGTGTAGCTAGGGGCGGGCAGGAGGGGCAGTCCGCCCCAGGCAGAATATTTTTTGGGGCGGCATTATTGGCCAAAAGGCTCAGTACAATTCATATGTAAGCAGCAGGGTTCGGGAAAATATCACACATCAATGAAAAAAGTAAAATTCTCTGATTTTTATCCACAAATGCTTCAAAAACTATTTTCAGATTGTCCTTCTGTGATGGCATCAGACACAGCAGTTATGAGACAATAACAAAAATAAACATAAACATTACACCGATTAGAATTTGCAGGAAGATAAACAACTAATTTACCATTTATAATTTTGTTTCTTTATCAGTCTGAATGTGTTTTTGCTCTGCGCAGAAAACATCCCCACACCAGGGTTCAAGTATACCTATAAATCATTTCTTAAGCAATTAGATTCAATCATAACCTCATTTATGTGGAACTCAAAACATCCGCGTATACAAAGAGCGACCCTACAAAGACCTAAGGCAGAAGGCGACATGGCTCTATCTAACTTTCAGTTTTATTACTGGGCAGCAAACATACAAGCTATAAAAACCTGGACACAAATAGATGAACATACACAGGCTTGGTCCGCAATAGAAATAAAATCATGCAGTACTTCCTTATATTCCCGGCTCTGTGCCCCAATAAATGCAAGTTATTGGCAATATACTAATAACCCAATTGTGCTTCACACCACTCAGAATATGGAACCAATGTAGAAAGCACTTTAAGATGGAGAAGCTTTTATCTGTGGCATCTCTGCAAGAGAGCCACCTCTTTCAACCCTCGCAAACATATGTAGTTTTTAATATCTGGAAAAGATTTGGGATTAAATTGCTTAGAGATCTTTATATAGACACAATCTTTGCATCCTATGAACAATTACATTCCAAATTTTACTTTCCAGCTACACTTTTCTTTCACTATCTTCAAATTAGGAACTTTGTTAAACAGAACCTGCCCAATTTTCCTCATCTTGCACCCTTGTCCATGCTGGAAAAAATATATGCTCAATTTCGAGGACTTAGACACCATCTCAGAAATATATAAAATTATTTTACAGTCCCTCCCTTTCAAAGATCCAAGAGGACAATGGGAAAAAGATCTATCACTCAACATATCAGAAACAGAGTGGAAAGTAGCAATGCAAAGACTTCACTCGAGCTCCATATGCGCAAAGCATACAATTATTCAACTCAAAATTATATATCGAGCGCATCTGTCTCCCCTAAAACTCTCCAAAATGTTTCCAGGGCAGGATCCAACCTACAAATGCTGCAATCAAGTCTCAGCCTCACTGGGTCACATGTTTTGGGCCTGCAGCAAATTAACATCATTCTTGACCAAACTTTTTAAGTGCCTTTCAGACAGCCTTGGTGTCACAATCCCTCCTAACCCATTAACAGCAGTGTTTGGTGTTCTTCTAGATGGGCTAAAGTGGAGGAGGACAAACAAACTGTGATTGCATTCACTACACTTTTGGCACGCAGACTTATTTTGCTAAACTGGAAGAATCCTAACTCTCCTCTTTTAAGTCAGAGGAAAACCGATGTTTTATACTATTTGAAAATGGAAAAATCAAATACTCAGTTAGAGGATCTGTACAGAATTTTTTCAAAACCTGGCAGGATCTAATCAATAATATTTTAGAATAAGCTCTTAAAGCACAGAGAAAGTAATTCTCTCCGCATTTCTTTTTCTTCTCCATTCATCTCTATTGCCCTTTTAAACTAATCAATTTAGGTATGTTTGCAAGCTTTAAGTTTTACTCCGTTGGCCTTGCTGTCTCTCTCAGGGGTGGGGGTCAACTTGTTTTCAATCCTATTTTTTTGTAAAAATTGATCTATTTGTATGGAATGATTACAATAAAATTAATAAATTTAAAAAAAAAAAAAGAAAACATCCCCACCTATCACTTGTACACTACACTGGTTCTGGTTTTCACAGCATAATTATATTAAACTAATAATTAGAACACGGCTTATCAGTGCGTCTATACTATATTCTTGTCTAGTTGATGCTTATAAATAATTATATGTGAAAATTTATTGCTGTTTCTCTATATATGAATTAATTTTTTCAAAATGTATCTTAATTTTTCTCTATACACCATTTTAATTTTCTATTTAAATAGGTTAACATATACAGATATGTTGGAGGGCAGCAAATTGAAGCACCACTGATTTCAATCACTGGGTATCTCCTTAGTAGCCCCTTTTCCCACAGGAATTACTTCCAGAACAGGAGGGAAGTCATTTAGTAATGGTTCAGAGGCCTATCAGATGGATATGCTACAACAAGGAGGTTCATTATATTATATATGTCTGCCTGCTCTACGTATTATGGTGGGCAGGATTCTTGGGGATTGTCTGGTCCTTTAAAAAGACGCTAAGGCTCAGGAATGTAGGAATACATAGGAACTCTAGGAGGAGCTTCAGGAGGAATGCTCCAGGATTTCCTAAGGGCACTGATGACTATTCAAGTCAGAAGTTTCCCACAAGAGCTTAAAATCTCCTTCTATTCTGCCATTCATTCAGCTTGAGTGTCACTTAGTGGAGAGTAGAAATGCTGCAGCAGAGAAAAGGCATGCTTGATCTTAGAACACCAGGCAGGATTTGTCTTTTTCATTATTCTTGTCTTTCTGTTTTTGTACTTGGAGTTACTCCAATTGTTTTTTTCTAATAGTATTTTTATTAGTTTATAGGATTTTGACTTTCTCAGCTTTATATTAAGTTTTGGGTATGGCTTGAGACTACTTCCTTTAGATTATATCTGTACTTACTTATGGTGAAAATGTATCTTTTGTACACTGCAGGACCTGTTCATTCCTTAAACAGTCTTCAGAAACTGACATGTTATGATATTCTCACAACAGGATCAGGTGAAAGCTCTGTATTCCCTTTTGGGTACAGCCTGGACATTTTTCTTTTATTCTGCATTTCATTCTTGTCCCACAAAGGCTGCAAACTCAGTTTTTCTTTTTAAAACACATGTGTAACTATTCAATTTCTACAGCCATTTCACTTAATGGTTTACTTCCTGCTTTTACTGAGTCATTCCAATATTTCCCATTAGAACTGGTAAAACTTGTTTAAAAAGTGTTGAGTAAAGAGAAATGAAATGAAAATCACACTTTCAGCATTGTTAACTTTGTGAGAGGTTTACACATCTGTCTTATGTATCCAGAGTTTTGGGTCTGATATGCCCAACACCTGCCAACTCTGTGTGGAATTTTGCTTATTTTCCCTGTGTCCTTGTGGGATTCATCATAAGTCATCAATGTGTGTACATTAAGCTAACAAATGACTAATGACCCTGTAAAAATTCATTTTTGTCATCAGTGGTACCAATTTTTCATAGAAATATTATTTCATGTTGACCATAGATAATAAAAAAAAATAACATTTTTATTCAAATTCTTTTGGCCTGCTTATCTTGCTTTGTTCAGAGAGTCCTGACCCTTTTTTACCTGAGCGTTCTAATTAGGGAACAAACATGACAGGAAAGAAGCTGCTTCTATAAGAGGCCATGCACTGAAGTAATTGGACACCTTTTGCTTAAGTACTCCTTTGTATCCTTGACAGAATGGTGTCTCAGCTGGAATGGTGTAAGGTTCCTTAACTGGCTGGGAGGCTAAGCCAGTTACTGAATAGGAATGAAGGCAGGGCAGGGCAGAAGGTGTATTTGTGTCTGTGTGTGATTGCTTGTGGAAGCCTATGTACAATGATAAACCCAAATTGACCTGTCATTTTCAAACAAGTTGTATTGTGTTTGTCTTGTTACAGACTACAGGCTTATTGTTTTTGGTCCAGTACTTATTTCCATACCCTTCAAAAACGGTTAGACCTAAGTTATATGCCATAGGAATTATGTAATTTAACTAGAATATTTGTAGCCTGCAATGTTTAGACGTAGGACCAGGCTTATTGCACGAGTAGTTTTTGAGATACATATTGTAATTTATTTAAATTCACAAATATGCACACAGGGAGGCACACACAAACACGTGCATGTGCACACATGGGTCTGTATTGGAGTGACACTTCATAGGAGTGACATAACAAAGGAGTAAAATACCATATTAAAGGAGTGACATTTTATTGGAGTGACGTAACGAGTCACCTACCACACACAACTGAAAGTACGCTCGCCAAAAAAATTGTTGTCGCCTCACCTACCACACACAACTGAAAGTACGCTCGCCAAAAAAATTGTTGTCGCCTAACCTACCACAGCCAACTGAAAGAACGCTCACCAAAAAAATCGTTGTCGCCTCACCTACCACACACAACTGAAACAACGCTCGCCAAAAAAATCGTTGTCGCCTCACCTACCACTTGGATGGTTGGTTGGATGGTTGTCACTCCTTTGAAATTTATATCTGAGGTTTTACTACTTTGTTATGTCACTCCTATGACATGTCACTCCTTTGAATAGGACCGGCATACGCATGCATGCACACTCAATCACTCAACAAAATTTGTAAGTGAAGATAACTGACAGATTGTTTGCTGTATGAGAAAATATGCTGGATAATGAAGAGAAAGAAAAAAAGCATACACACACAATTTAAGTTGTTCATTAAAATTTTTCAACATCTGTAATAAATATAAGCTAATGTACTTGACTGTATATTATTCTACAGTACAATCAGTTTCATTGTATTGTGATTACCACTAAAGTGAAATTTACATGAAAGTACTGTATGGACCACTCCATATACTATTTTTTATATATTGTTTCTTTGTGAATATTATTTTAGAAATTGTCACACACGTGTGCATGAGAGGCAGCTAAAGGGCTTGAGTGACGGCAGTTCTGAGGCATGCCTGGGAGCTGGCAGAGTGCACTGACTCTTTTTCTCTCTTTCCTGTAGACCATTCCCAGGAGATTCCATCTGGCTCTCTTGACGTCACTTCCGGGACCTAGCCAATGGAAGAAGAGTATGCTGGCTCCGGCCCCTGTGATGTCACGTCCGGGCTCAAACCAATGGTTAAAGAACATGGGCCTGATCCTTATGACCTTACTTCCTGTCTTTCCCTTTAAAAGCCTGTCCCTCTTCCCTAAATACTCAGTCTTGTTTTGGACTAGTTTGTATGCACATCAGTGCTGTTTATTTTCATAAAAAACGACTTTGCAGCCAGGATACCAGATTATACGGGCAGCTGCCCCAAACCTTTATCTGAGTATGTCTCATTATTGTGACAAAATATATTTTGTTCTCTGTGCCTTGTGCACTTAAAAACTGTATAGTGGTGGGACTGTCCCCGTAAGATAGCTTCAGTCTTAGCACTGGAACATTACTCTATGCTTATGTTTGTTGACTCAGCTTTTGGAACTCCTTGTTTGTGGCAAGTGTTATTTTAATTATTCGGTTTTTGATTTCTTAACTCTATTTTTTGACTTTGTTCTGGGATCACAGGTTTGATTTTGCTTGGTTAAGGTTTGCTTTTTGTTATAACCTTTTTTGATTACTGCTGATTCTGTTTAGTTCTTGTTTTGAAAGTTTGTTAATAAACTCTTGAAATATAAAGAGTGAATGGTTTACTATTTGGGCATTTCCTTGTTTACCTTTTTCCCTCTGCTGATTTTTTTTTCTCTGGTCCATTTTTGACCTGTGAAGCCTGCTTCTTAAGTTTGGTACCAGGCTAATTTGTGCTAGTGGCGCTTATCTTATGTATTCATACCTGTGTGGGAGTGCAGGTCTGACTTTCATTTTATGGCCTACCACATTTTTGAGTTTTAAGGGCGGGATAAATCTCAACAACAAGAATGAACTATAAAGTTTTTTCGTAGAAATAGTCCACAGTCTTGGATGATAAGGAACTTAACACAATAACAATGTCATGCATTGCATACTCTTGGTCATCTTGCCTAGCAATGGCATAGCAACTGTTAACAAAAAAAATCAAAATGGAAATGGCCATAATAAAACAACACAGAACCATGGGAGAACTTAATTTGTTTTCAACATTATTAAACTTGCTTTAAAACAAAAATAAATGCAAACAACAGATTCCTTGGTCTTCAAAACCAAAGGATCTATTCAAGGCAGATCATGAAATGTATAATTTCACAGCTCATTCTAAACCCTTTTTCCTATGTTAAAAATAACACTACAACCCTAATATTAATGTAATGTCATTGTGGTAAACAAAGTTTTGGAATGTTAGTGAAAGTATGTGTTGAATTGTAATGAAGATGACCTTGGTTCTTTATGCTAAATAGAATCTCCTTGGCTGAAACAATGTAGTAATGAGTGTCCTGAAAGCACAACAATATACAAATTTTAAAAAATATTGTGAGGTTGATAATCATTTTGGAACATTTTGAAGACTTTTTCATATGTGAATAAGTTATTAAGTATGGACACTAATATGCCAGAAGGCCAGAGATCAAATTAAAAATGAAGAGAGAAGATATTCAGAAGGAGTAAGATGATCACTTGGCCGGCAACAGGAGCCATTGGTATAAATGACAGGGTCGCAGCTAAGCACAACGAACATCAAAATGGTGGCACCTGTAAAAAAAACAAATGCTTCAAAATAGTGGCAGAATGACATTGCTGAGATAACAATAAAAATAACTGGCATCCAGCAATGCATAATTGACATGTACAAAAATAGCAAAAAAAGAATCTACACATCAAAAAATGTATGTTTATGACATTGAATTCTTCTATTGTGTATTTCTTTTAGCATCAGCTTGCAGTCGCCTTATATCCTCATTGTTATGAGCTCAAGAGTTTCAAATCACACAAAGTCCCTAAAATACTCAAAATGCTCACAAAAGGGGAAATCATCATATAAACACCAGCTAGTAATGAAAAGGGAAAAGTAGAATCTTTATAAATAAAAAGATTTAAAAGTAAGCTCAGTTGAGCACAAAAGAATAAAAGACGAAAGGAATTGCCTAAAAAGGCTAAGGCAATCCAAGAGGAAACAAGGCCAAACCACAAATCCAAAGACTGGTTGAAATATAGGTTCAAAAATGTACAGGAATCAAACAAGCACAAGAACATAAGAAAACTCACCACCTTACACGCACATTCAGAAGAACTTCAAGGAACTGTGCGTTGCTCACACCTATATAGGGCTGAGAGGGCAGTCCTTTGTGGTGATGGGCAGGTGGCTCCGCCTCCTGGGGAAACCACCTACAAAACATATGGAACATAACACGAGATACATAAACACATAAAAACTAAATTGTCAACAATATCAACATGCACAATAGGACTAAAAAATAAATAAAAAAAGACATTAAACAGGAATTTGAACCCTTGGCTGAAATACAATACTATGTAAATTAATTTATTGATGGCCTTTTCTCTCTCCATTATAAAAAAAAATTTTGGAAGGAGACGAGACGTGATTTTCTCAGAGAGACACTTTCACATCCCGCGACATGCCGATCACACGGCACGGCAGCAACAGCAAGCCAGCAGCTGATCGAGCAAAAAGGAGGTAAAAAAAAAAACTGCATTTGTTTCCCATTGTATCACCGTTTAAGAGGGGGTTTCAGAGGAGCGACCGCGTCTCCTTGGGGTGTGTTCAGCCCCTCTTCACGACGCGAGCGGCAGAGACGTAAAGTGGCAGGCACATAGCGCTGGTCAGGGTGTGGGGGGTGAGGGGGGTTTGGGCTTATTGGCGAGTGGAGCGAGCTGGGGGCAAAGCCCCTTAGTTATTTCAATAACCTCCAGAAATTGCACAACATTTTGTTTTTCTAATCAGTAAAACTGTAAAAAGGCTGTGGTCTCCAGAATCAAAAGATACCTGCTTTCAGAGTATGATGCTGCTAGAACTGGACATTTCTCATAGATTTAGCAAATAATTGAGTGAACTGAAGTTTATGGCAAAGCCCAAAACACCAAAGTCGGGAATCAGCAGTGGTAACCACAACACACCTCCATGCAGCTTGAGTACTAGCTAAGGGGTATGTGACAACATTAAATAAATAATAAAATAGTTTTAAATGGAGTTCTCCAGTGTGGGTTGGCATAGATTCTAAAAGTGCCCCGAACTGCAATACAGTGATGCTACACCATTATTACATGAGAACATTTATCATGTCGCATTTTAGTAATGGCATTTTGAATACACAGCCTGTCATGATCCACAAACCATTCCCTGATCCAATTATGCACCAATGCATTGCTGTACTGGAAAATTCCATTATCAAATGTTTCATCATGGCATGAATGTGTTCATTTAGAAATGCTTTCTATTTAATAGAAAGTATAACTGCCTTTAAAGAAATCGGTGGACCTAAAGCATGCCAGGAAATTGTTCCCCACACCCAAACAGAGCCACAACCCTTCATTGTAGGGGACAGGCATTTGAGTTTATAGACTTGTGGCCTGCACCACAATCACCCTCTTCTGCATGTAAAAAGTAAAATGAAGGACAATTTATTGTACAGGAAACCTCTTTCCCTAAAAAGTGCATTTCGAAATGTAATAAGAAATATAAACACCTCAGACCTACCACAGTTTTAAATCTTATAGTCCTTGTTTAAAGTTACAAATAATATTTTAATTTTCTCTATTAGCTTTAATCTTTTCAGACCTTGCTAACCTGCAGCACTTGGACCCTTTCTCAGTTTCCAGAAACTGTCTCTTTCTGTGTGGTGCCTGCATATTCTCCATGCATTTGTGTCATTCCATCCAGGGACCCCCGTTTCTCCCACCCATCAAAAATACACAGTCAGCTTGACTAGAGGATTGAAACTGAGACAGGGTAAGGGAGTGTGGGTGTACGTTGGTGTGCACCATCCAGATTTGGTTCCTACTTTTTTCCCTTTGCTTCTGCGATTTGATTCAATTCCCTCTGGCCCTATATTAGAAAAGCAGGTTTTGAAAAAATGTCTGAATGAACGGACTTAGCAAAAGGTGCTTCTGGAAAAAAAATGAGATGATCAACATGGAGGACGTATTTATATTGATTTCCTAGGACTGGCAACAACAGTAATTACAAACTAGTAATTTAACCTTATGTATACAGTAAAAGGAAATGAACAACTTTCATTTCCAGACTATAACACAGAAAGAACAAACACAAGCTTCCTTCCTGTGGCATCCACTGGATGGCAGAAGCGATCTTCAAAAGCAAAAAACAAAAGCACATTTCAGATTTTGGAAAAATATTTGCTTGCCTTTGAACTGCTGAATGTCATGTGAGACTAGTTTCTTATGAAAACACTGCCAACTCATAAAGGGAGCTCACATGTTTTTATGCCAGTGCCATCTTAATAGGAGAAAAACAAACCACTCAGAACATGAATAGAGTATTGATTAAGATTACACATAGCTGGCAAATCAATGCATTTCCATCTTTCTTGTTTATGAAAGGGCAGCAAAGTGGCATAATGGGTCAATCCAATAATTCATCCATCCACTTTCCTAACCTGCTTATCCAGGGCAAGGGTGCAGGGGCAGCTGGAGCCATTCACAATAATCAAGGCAGGGACAACTCCTGGACAGGGTGCCAGTCTATTGCAGGGTCAACACACACTCACACATCAGGGACCAATTTAGCAATGCCAATCCACTTAGTCTGCATGTCTTTGGACTGTGGGAGGAATCCCAGAAGAACATGGGGAGAACATGCAGGGAACTCCCTGGACACAAACCCTGTTCTCCTGATCGTGAAGCAGCAGCAATACCATTGTGCCACCATGCCACCCTGCTTAATGACTCCTGCATAATAGGCATAAAGTTAAAATCACAGTTGCATCACTGCACTCTCTGTGTTCTCATGAATTTCTTTCCCACATTCGAAAGAGATTTACATTAACTGACTACTCTACACCAGCCTGGTATGAGTGAGGTGTTAAGTGTGCCCTGCAGCAGACTGGATTCCCATCTTTAGTTGATTCTTTCCTTGCATGAAATACTATCAGAATAGGCTTCACCTCCGCAAGGTCCTAAATTGAACAAGCAGTTTCAGAAAACTGATAGATAGATAGATAGATAGATAGATAGATAGATAGATAGATAGATAGATAGATAGATAGATAGAAGTGTATGGCCCCCTTTTGGCTTCATAATTTGACCTGATCTGCTCATTTGCATCAGTGCTAGTGTGCCCAGCTTTCTAAATTCCCTTTTGCCTGTTTTGTACAGTTTACATACGTATGAGTGAACAGTGGCTTAAAAGTCTGTCCCGACTATCTGGAGAACTCAATATATAATTACATCAGCTGATATTTCATATTAATACTTTGAAAAGGATCAAATTTAAAACTTAAAAAGATAAGGACCTGAAAAGTGAGTTGGATATAGCAGGATGTAGCTTTAAGTCTACCGTGTTCTTGTACTTTTACAGATGCTGTGAGCCACGGCATCAAGGGTGCTAAACAAAGTCTCTCATCAGCAAAAGAAAAAGCATATTTTATAGCATCAAAACTTAAAAATCAGCAAATGGCTTTTGGATTTGAACTTTATATGTAAATATGAATATTTTGTTTTCAAACTGCCATGGCAAAGCTTTGCAAAAAACAAGGATAAATGATGAAAAAGGAACACACGAGTACAGCTATTAAAGCGTCTGATGATTTTTGTAGTATCTTTCACATAATTTTAAAGATTTGTGGTATTATCCTATCTTTGAGTTGGTACAGGAAAAGGGCTGACACCCATTATAAAATAAAACGTTTAAAAGATGCCTGAGTGTCTAGCTTTCTTGTTGGAATCCCAACAGTCTTATCCACTTAATTCTAATATGCGTTTTGGGTGAGTTCCAGGTGTAAGTTAGGCAGTTACAGTATGTGTTGCTTGCACACACAGAGCATAAACAAACACATCCTTGTTTTGTAGGGCTGTCAAGCTGTAAATTACAGATGCTATTTTACTGTGTCTGCTTACTCATACTTACTGGGTTGGTATGAATGAGTCAAACATAATGTAATTTCAACAAAATGTTAAAGCAAAAACTGATTAATTAACCTAGATGGAGCAATGGTTAGCTTTTCAAATACTGGATATGGTCTATGCACATACGCCTGTTTTTTCACATGGGTTTCCTTAAGTCAATCAATTTTCTTCCCACGTATCAAAGATATGAGCATTACATGACTGGCAGCGCTAACCTGGTCTGGCAGAAGTAAGTGTGTTTGGGGCGAGTTTGTGCCCTGATATAGATTACTGTAGTCACCCATGCAGTGGTGCCTCTACATTAACCACAAGTGCAGTATTGCACCCTCATTCCCCAAGGATGGTTCTGTTGTGTAAAAATTGATGTTGTGTCAATGTCTAACCTTTGCGAGGGACTGGGGCTTATCTTAGCTAGCATTTTGTGTGAGGCAGGAACAAACCCTGGACAGGGCGCCAGTCTATTGCAAGGTGAACGCACACCTACATGCTAGTTCAGAGTTAGCATTGCCAACTCATCTAACTCACGCGTCTTTAGATTTTGGGAGGAAACTGGAGCACCTGTAGGAAACCTAAACAGACACATGGAGGACATACAAACTCCACAGGACCTGGGAAGCAAACTCTGGCCTCTTTATTACAAGGTACAGTGCTACCACTGCACTATCATGCTAGCCACAAAAAATGATGAACTGTTGAAATGTTTCCAGCAAATTTAGACGTTATAATCAAATTGTATCAATTCTTAATCATATGCGCAAGGTATTTCCTATCTAAAAAATATTTATTTTTGGAGTATGTCAAATTTTCTTTGTGCCTGGTGCCACTGGCATGTGTCTGGTTTGCTGCGGCAGGCTCTTCAACCCTGTAGTGTTCTAGTCATCATTTTGCTCTTGTCTGAACTTTTCAGGTCCTTTCTGGAGCTTAAAGGCAGTGGCCGCTTTAAATGACACATTGATTGATTATTTTGTGATGCAATATAAAGGGTGTGGTGTGTACTTGCACTATTTTGAAGTATTTGTCATCATTATTGTTAGTCCTGTTGATTACTTATGTACAATACGATGTAGCTCTTTGCACAATAAACAAAAAATGGAGATTTATGAATATTCATTGGCATTTTGCTTTCATTGATAAGAATTTGACGTTGATGTTCACTTTGTGTGATATTTTTATGATATCATTCAGTTGACATTTATCATCACTGATACTGGTAGCTTAGTACATTATGAAAAGAAGTGGCTGTCTCCTTCCTCAGCTGCCTTCTCATACCACTGCTGCTGCAGCTTTGATATCACATGTCTTCTTTCATACGGCTCCAAAGAGCTTTGTTCTGCTGTGTCTGCTGCCTGCATATTCATGCCAAAGACGCCAATTCACACTACTCCCTTGAAGCGTGAGACTACACCATCTACAAACAATTTCCCTACCTCTTTGAGCTGATCCAAGCCAGGATCTTTCCCAAGACCACCAGTGGATTTAAGAAGAGGAATATGTCTTATAAGTGCTACTTTCAAGTGCTTGATCATTGCTGTCTTCCTCTCTCTGTTTCCTCAATTATTCACAGGGTTGGCACGTGCAATAGACTCTAGCTGCAGACCTCCAGTGGTCCACTCCATTGAAGAGGTTGTCGCTTTATATTATACATTAGTCATAATACCTGGTTACACTATGATTAAGATTAGAACTGGGGGGAGGGGTATTTGACTCAAATCAAGTAAACCAAGTGACAAAAAACTGCAGTCCAATTGGCGGTCTAGCAGAGGTACTCAGTTGCGGAGTTGTGGAGGTCTGCAGCTGGACCCATCTCAGCGGGTGTGGTGAGGTGATGAGGTGATCACCCTAGGCAGCTCTTCAGTCAGGGTGGCATTTTCATGTAACTTCTTTTTTTAACATTACAAAGTCACAATACAAAAAAGTTATGTATGAACCATAACAATTAAACACACATTCTGTGCCTTATTATATTCTACCTATAAAAGTGGTGAGAAATATTTAAACTTTAGAAGTTTCAGTTTTGCCATAATACAGTTTACAGCACCTTGGCACACTGCAAGAATCCGAGAATCAGAATGTTTTCGAAGTTGGTCCATGGTATTGGCATACATTTTTCTGATATCTATCCTGAATATGCGAAATTATTAAAAATTAATTCATCAGACTGATGCAGCCTTAAGAGTATGAATAGCAGCTAAAAGCTGGCTTCAGATTCTTTGCAGCCCAGGATATCTGCAAATTGGTCAGCACATAATGGCCAGTGCTCAAAGATGCTTTCAATGGAATCGTCACTGCCTCTCCGAAAATTACATGTTTGAGGCATGATATTAAAGAAAACACATAGAAAAGAATCAAATATATGTCTAGAGTGAAAAAAAAACTGCATCAAAACTAAAAAAAGGCAATACATTTTAGATTTGGGTGGCTCAATATTTAACCTGCTAGCTAACAAGGCAGCTTACAATAATGATGATTACACCATTATAATTTAATTTTTTTTAACTTTGTAGACACCTAAACTGTAAATATATAAATTATATTTAAGCCCTTGAACTGAACTGACTAGCCCAATATGATCAAAAATTCAATGAAATCAAAGTATAATGATTATCTCTAATAATTACCCATGATTCCTCTTTACCTTATTGTTGCTAATTTATGCAAATAATGCAATATTATTATTCAATGAATGCCCAGAGTCAGTTTTTCTAGCTATAGTGAACTTTTTTAGCATGACAGAAGAAGGAACAAATATAAAGAGTGCAATCATCAAGTAAATAATTGTACTGAACAATGGAGGATATGATTTGTGGTGTTGTAACACAAGTTTTACTTGACAGATGCTTCTGCTTTGAATCAAATCCATCTTTAGCTGTGCATTTAAAGTGTACAGTTGCCATCCTGTTTAATTTTACTTGGCCATGTCTGAGTCTGGGTGGCGCAGTGGTAGCGCTGCTGCCTTGCAGTAAGGAGACCTGGGTTTGCTTCGCGGGTCCTCCCTGCGTGGAGTTTGCATGTTCTCCCTGTGTCTGTGTGGGTTTCCTCCCACAGTCCAAAGACATGCAGGTTAGGTGCATTGGTGATCCTAAATTGTCCTGTTTGTGTGTGTGTGTGTGCCCTGTGGTGGGCCGGCGCCCTGCCCAGGGTTTGTTCCTGCCTTGCACCCTGTGCTGGCTGGGATTGGCTCCAGCAGACCCCCGTGACCCTCTGTTAGGATATAGCGGGTTGGAAAATGAAGTGAAGATGTGATGTGAAGAAAAAAGGATTTTTATCTGACCTGGAAGTGTTCCAGGTCACATGGACAGAGATGGTGAAACGCTTCCAGGTTGAGGAGTATAAAGGACTGTGGGAGATCCCAGACAGACGAGCTGAGTTGGGAGGCAGGGTGGCTAAGCGTCTGGGAGAGGAGGATTGTGATTTTGGAGTATTGTTTATTGAGAATTGTGGAGAGGTGTGTGCTTTGTGCACTTATTTATAATAATAAATCAAGTATTTGGACTTTTACCTGGTGTCTGACGTGGTGTCTGAGGGTACAAGGGTGCGAGAAAGCCCATAATCTGTCACAATACCTAATGCATGACTGAAATACTATGTACTGTATGTATAGTTTTTGAGCCACCATCGTAAGGAAACTGTTAAACGCACAACAATTTCATTTTTTCCACCTTTCTCAAGAATAGCTATTATATGAGTGTTTGATGAAGTTTATGACTCAACTTTCAGTCTATATAAAGTTATGCAATGTATCTATGAATTGTAGTATATACTATATATAGGAAGGTCTACTGTACTGTATGTGTACAAAGAGAACACATCAATTAAAACTTCAATATTCTTTCAAAGAGATCAAAGGGAGATGAGAAAAATGTCAATATATACCAACTTTGAAGTAAAATTGAAATAAAGTCATTGCCTCAAAACCTGTTTCTCATAAATTCAGTGTATTACATTGTTAAATGTCACTTTTACTCATAAAAGTCATTCATAGTAATCTGTATATATACTTAGTTTACACAGTTGTTGAAGCAGATAATGAAACTGAAAAGTCAAGGTGAATGAGCAATTTGATTATGATCATGATTTTAAAAGTACATTTTTAACTAAATCTGAAAATATATACCACACTGAAACATTTTCTGATGCATTAAAGTAAGCGCAGCTGAAATGCTAACAGAAAGGCAAGACCTTGGCCATCTCTTTTTCTTGGGCACTTGTTTCCTTGGTAACAATACAAATCCCCATTGACTTTAGGTACCAAGGGTGTTCTGATACAAGATTAAATTCGGGGCATTTTTATGTTCAGACCTACTGTTTTTAATTGAAACGCCATGCTTAGCTGAGAAATCCTGGAACAATTTAAACAAGCTTAAGTTAATTTTCACGTGTATAGTGTACAAAGAAATTCTCATGTGCGTTTCTCTCATAGACTTACCACAGTAGTACAGCACCAACATCAGGCAAAAAATAAAGAAAAATGAATGCAGCAAAATACATAGAATGCAACATATGCAGTTCATACAATGTATATCATGCCTGCATAATGTCTATGAATGTGACTGCCAAGTCAGAAATTTTGTTTCTCTTTAAATTTTCTTCCTTTTCAGTCATTCTGGTGTTGTGTTCAGATAATAGTGTGTGTATCTTTATATATAATACAGTACCGTGGCTGTTCAATTGTCTGTCCAGGATTTTAAATCACCTGTAGCTCGCAAACCATTTGATGTATTGACCTGAAATTTGGTAAAGATATACTACATGATGTCTACTATCCACATTTGGGGTGATGATTGACCTCGAAGGTTATTCCTCTTTTTATTTTTTATTTTATTTTATTGTAGAATCAGCTCTTGGCAGTGGCCAGCACGGTGGCCGTGAGGTGCATGTGTATGGGCGCCGTTCTCATCCTTACCACCTTCACCGTCACTTTCCCTACCTCTTCATATCTTAAATCATTCTTAAGGCAGATTGAAGACTTAAGTGGCAGTTTAAGTGAAAAATTAAAGAACATGTATTAAGTAATTGCAACACAAATACTGACTCAGTTCAGTTTTAACGAGAAAAGATGCAGACGAAAGAGAAGAAGAAGTGGGCCGCTAGGGTGGAGAAAAGAAAAGCTGCTCAGGAAGCAGCAAGCGCATCAACCTCTGAGCAGACGAATGGTAAACGTACAGAGAAAGAGGATGAAAACTATAAGTCAAGTGTATTCGCCGTTACTGGTATTTATATATTGTGGCCACCAGGGGACATACCAGCTCTCCAAACCCGACACAAACAAATGCCAGGCACAAGTTCAGCACCACACAGGCTTTTATTCAGGTACTGGAAACTTTTTCCCTTTGTTTCCTACCTGCACATCACAGTACAGCAAAGCACCAACAGGTAAATACAGACAGTACTTTCTTTCTCTTCTTCTCTCTGTCTCTCTTTCTGCCCCCACTCCTCATTCAGCAAGCGTTGTCCCTCATTTCTCACTCTGGCTCTCTGAATGAAGGCAGGCAGCTCCTTTAATGCTACACCTGGGAGTACTCCATGTGGCTTGTTAGCAAGGTCCAGAAGCACACCCAGGTGTGGCAGAACCTCTCCCGGGCAGCCCCCACAGAACCCAATAGGGTTGTGCCAAACTTCAACTCCCATGGAGCCTTGTGGGAATAGATACAGTGGTGTGAAAAACTATTTGCCCCCTTCCTGATTTCTTATTCTTTTGCATGTTTGTCACACAAAATGTTTCTGATCATCAAACACATTTAACCATTAGTCAAATATAACACAAGTAAACACAAAATGCAGTTTTTAAATGATGGTTTTTATTATTTAGGGAGAAAAAAAATCCAAACCTACATGGCCCATTACATATAAAACAAAGATTGTCCCAGATCTCTGAAAGGAATTTTGAAAACTATTCTCATTGAGGTTGTTCCCAGTTTGTGTTAACTCTAAATTATTTATTAACAATCTTTTCTTGAATATTGTATGATTATACATAATTTTATTAGAAAAATCCATTTGCATTAGAGTCTTAACTAAGTTTGATTTGTTCTTTAATACTAGGTCATTGATGAAATACTGTGTTTCTGTTTTTTCTTTTTGGTTGTCAATATGTTAGTTTAATATTTCTTCTTTTGTATGTCTTTTAGTGTCATATCCTGCATTCTAGTGTTTCAGGGCAAGTTGGTTTAATATAGCCTTTCTCTTTACTTACTCATATGTTAAGTATTACACATGCTACTACATAGATACCTACAGTAGATATAGATATAGATACAGATACAGATATACAGTCATGGCCGAAATTATCGGCACCCCTGGGAAAACGGCACCATTTCTCCCAGAAAATTGTTGCAATTACAAATGTTTTGGTATACACATGTTTATTTCCTTTATGTGCATTGGAACAACAAAAAAAAAACAAAGAAAAAAAGCCAAATCTGACATCATGTCACACACAACTTCAAAAATGGGCCAGACAAAATTATTGGCACCTTTTCAAAATTGTGGGTAAATCGTTTAAACTCAAGCATATGATGCTCGTTTGAACTTACCTGTGGCAAGAAACAGGTGCTGGCAATATAACAATCACACCTGAAGCCAGTTAAAATGGAGAAAAGTTGACTCAGCCTTTCTGTTGTGTGTTTTGAGTGTGCCACACTAAGCATGGAGAATAGAAAGAAGAGCAGAAAATTGTCTGAGGACTTCAGAACAAAAATTGTGGTAAAATATCAACAATTTCAAGGCTACAAGTTCATCTCCAGAGATCTTCATGTTCCTTTGTCCACTGTGCGCAACATAACCAAGAAGTTCACAACACATGGCACTGTAGCTAATCTCCCTGGACATGGATGAAAGAGAAAAATTGATAAAAGACTGCAATGAAAGATAGTCTGAATGGTGGATAAACAGCCCCAATCAACTTCAAAACATATTCAAACTGTTCTGCAGACTCAGGGTGCAACAGTGTCAGCTCGAACTATCCGTCGACATCTGAACGAAATGAAACGCTATGGCAAGAGAGCCTGGAGGACCCCACTGCTGACACAGAAATATAAAAAAGCCAGACTGGAGTTTGCCAAAATGTACTAGAGGAAGCCAAAATCCTTCTGGGCGAACATCTTGTTGACAGATGAGACTAAGGTAGAGCTTTTTGGTAAAGCTCATCATTCTACTGTTTACAGAAAATGGAATGAGGTCTACGAAGAAAAGAACACAGTACCTACAGTCAAACATGGTGGAGGTTCTAAGATGTTTTGGGGATGTTTTGCTGCCTCTGGCACTGGATTCCTTGACTGTGTGCAAGGCATCATGAAATCTGAAGACAAAAGAAAGCTGGGTCTGCGTCAGAGGTCATGGGTGTTCCAGCAGGACAATGACCCCAAACATACCTCTAAAAGCACCCAGAAATGGTTGAAGACCAACACTGGAGAGTTCTGAAGTGGCCAGCAATGAGTCTGGATATAAATCCAATTGAACACTTATGGAGTGATCTCAAAATTGCTGTTGGGAGAAGGTGCCCATCAAATCTGAGAGACCTTGAGCAGTTTTCAAAAGAAGAGTGGTCAGAAATTCCAGTTGAGAGGTGTAACAAGCTTGTTGATGGTTATAGGAAGTGCTTGATTTCAGTTATTTTTTTTAAAGGGCGTGCAACCATATATTAAGTTGAGGGTGCCAATAATTTTGTCCAGCCCGGTTTTTGAGTTTTGTGTGAAATTATGTCAGGCTTTTTTTCTGTTTTTTTGTGTTATTCCAATGTACATAAAGGAAATAAACATGTGTATACCAAAACATTTGCAATTGCAATCATTTTCTGGGAGAAATGGTGCATTTTCTGGGAAATTTCCAGGGGTGTTGATAATTTTGGCCATAACTGTAGGTATAGGTATAGATATTGATACAGATATAGATATATTTATTTATTAATTTAAACAGCTTCTATAAAAGGTCAAATTTCCCCATATCTATCTATCTATCTATCTATCATATAATAATATGTGCAAATACATGTATTTGTCAATATGACTGGTTGTTTGTCTTTCAAATTAAAGTCTGGCATGCAATTCCTCCCACTTCATAAGGTGTCTCTCATTTCCATATGAGCACTGAAGTTGTTCATTAAAACTACAAAGTCAGTAATAAGACCATTTTGAGCAAGATACCCACCTACTTGACGAATTCTTAATGCTCCAATCAGTTGTTTGGTTCCTACATTGAAACAACAGCAAATTAAATGTCACATTGAAGGACCATACATTGACACAAATTCCGGCTGCATGATAGCCTATCAGGGCTTGTGAAAATATGTACACATTCTGGAGCTTCTATCAGAGGTAACTCTAGAGTAAGAAAAAGACCCATTCAGATTAAGCAGCCTGATTCTATTATCAGTATTGTGTTTATTGATATGTATATGGAATCTCTGACATTCTGAACAAGCCCCAGATTCATCCCCTCCATTAAAGTGGCATTCTACATGGAAAGAGGCAGTTTTTTTGCTAAAGTGCAGCTCTTCTAAATTTATCCATCACATTGCCGTAACTTCTACAACCCAACTGGTATTACAGCTGATCCATCCACAGTTTCTATGGCCAACTGACTTTTTGAGCTATCAAGTGCTCTCTGACAAGATAGTTTTTGCACTGACCACTGACGTCCTGCCCCTTCCAGGAATCTATTATAAAATCTGAAGGCAACAAGAAGAGGTCCTGCATTAAGGACCCTATGAAGACAGAGCTGTTATTTAGAAGACAGATGCTTCTCCTGTTCTAAAAAGACCATCATTAAATGGGGTTACCTCAGTGGTACCCCAAACATTCATTTTGACTTCACATTTGATTCTTTACAGTATATATAGAAAATCTTTTATATCTACTTTTAAGGGAATACTATAAGACAGAAGTCTTATAGTATATATATATATATATTGTGGAGCCAACCCGGACACAGACAGGCGGACATGTTGTAATCACCACCACACGTTTTATTTACACTATTTACAATTATTAAACTGGTCACACAGACTCCAGCCAATGGTCACTAAGACCCAGTCACGTGCACAAAAACCCCCCCAAATACTCAGTCCTGGCCACAATGCCTCTCTTCGGGCCGCCTCCACAGCTCTCCTGTGCTTTGTCCTTCTGCCTCCCGACTCCAGCCCTGAATGAATGGAGACAGCCCCTTTTATCCAGTTCGCGGATGAGAACCAGTTGTTCCCGGCATTCCTCCTTTGGCCACGCCCCAGTGTGGCGAAAGTGCCGGTTGTCCTCCCGGCAGCTCTCCGGGTCCCGTCCTAAATCTTCCCCCCAGCACTTCCTGGTGTGGCGGAAGTGCTGGGGTAACAGGTCCCCAAGGCATTGGGGCGCCTCCTGGCGGTGACCACGGGCCCCTACAGGGATGAGCTTCCATGCCCTGAACCCGTGGGCCCCAAAGCAACCAGGAAGGCAGCCCCCACGTGACCCAGATGGGCGCACGCCCACTTCCAGTCTTCCAAGGCGTCCCGGCCGGATCGTCGCCCCTAGCATCAGTGACAATATATATATATAGATATATATAGTGGCATGCGGCTGGGGGTGGAGCCCAGCCGGGATGCCCAGGAGGACCGGAGGAGGGCTTGTGCCTCCTCCAGACCACGAGGGGGCAACCGCCCTGGTTGAGTTGGGGGCCATGGGTAGAGGGCATGGAAGCCCAACCCTGTAGGTGCCAAGGGGTGCGCAACCGGCACTTCCGTCACACGGGGGTGTGTCCGCTGGGGATTGCCGGGAAGCAGCTGAAGCCCATCCGGGTTGGGATAAAAGGGGCTGCCTCCCTCTGTTCACTAGTAAGAGTCAGGTGGAAGAACACGGAGCTTGGAGAAAGGAGTGGAGGCGGCTAGAAGGAAGGCACTGTGAAGAGAGGCCTGGACTTTGGGAGATCGGTGCTGGAGGCACTGGGTTTGTGCACTGAACTTTTATGTAAACATTGTAAATAAAATAAGTGTGTTGGGTGTGAAACCATTGTCCGCCTGTCTGTGCCCGGGTCCAGTGCCACAATATATATATATATATATATATATATATATATATATATATATATATATTGCCACACAAAGCAGACACAACAGTCATAAAAAGGTTTGGGGCAGCCACCTGTATAATATACCTTGTCTGAAAATGGGTAAATCACTACCACTGATATGCTCAGAATGGAGTCCAAAACAGATTAGGTTAGTCAAGTATGATGGCTTTAAAGGCCAGAAAAGGAAGTGAAGTCATTGGGGGTGGAGGCAGAAGGGTCCTCTTCCATGGGTTCTTCATCAGAAGTGGTGTCATACAAGGGTCCGGAACCGGAAGTCTCTTCAGTCATGGGTTCTTCACCGAAAGTGACGTCATCTAAGGGTCCAGAAAGTGATGTTGTACCGCTGTCCCGGGAGAACAACTAAACCTTGGGTTACCGCACAATTAGAAAACCACTGGTGTAAAGCAGTTCAATATCGAAAATATATCGGGCAACATCCTTTTATTGACCCCTCATCACAAGTCTCAACTCAGCATTAACAACAAGCCATATCACAAAAAAGAAGAAGCAAAAGAATAACACATATATATTGTACATTAAAAAAAAACAAGCAAACAAATGCATAACAATCGAAACCCCCCTTCTTGGTTTAAGCACGCGATGTTCATAAAAAAGAGAACCCAGTTTGTCCAAGTGGGATTACTGTCCTTATTGTGCAGGGCACAGAGAAACCCTACGGGAATATGCCGGCCTTTCGAGCAGATATCAATAAAATTTAATCCTACCGGTTCCAGTATTCCACAGTGAAATCAAAGAAAAAAACGTTCGTCTTCAGAGACACGTCTCCCTTGCGTCGCGGAGTCTTTAGAAAAAAGAACTTTTTCCAGCAGATCCTTTACTTGGCGCTACCTCGTCTCTTCTCTTTGCTCCACCACAAGATGTCTCTCTTTCTCCCCTTCTTTTCCGGTTTTTAAGCTTTCAACCTCAACTGCCCTGACCAAGTTATGACTTCCCCCTTAAAGGTGCATTTACAGCATTCTTCTTTCCTGCAAGGCACCCAAAGAGGCAGCAAACCGCCCACGGAATAATAGCACATGTGGCATCCACTACAATGTTATTCTGTCTGGAACCGGAAGTGATGTCATCAAGGTCGAAAACGGAAAGTGACATCATCAGGGCCAGGCAGAATTTCCTGTGAAAGGTCTGCAGGAAAGTGAGAAAAAAGGTCAGTGCACTCCGCCACCCCCTGGTCTGGTGTGGAATTACTCTCATTTAGACCCTTTAGCTGCCTCCCATGTGCACGTGTGTAACAATGTACATTCCAAGAGTTAATTTAGCACTGGCCACATTGCTGTACATATTTAATGAGAAAAAAAACATTCGGGTCAACATATCTCGCAATTTGCAATGCAGCAAACGTTGCTGAGTGAACATATGAAGTTCTCTAAGGTGTTAATTTCAACTGCACTCTTTGGCAGGGGACACTGTAATATACCGGGTCACTTAAGATTTGCCAGTTAATCTAATTCACATTTTTGGGTTGTTAGCGAAAAAGAGTACTTGAAGGAAAACACATGTAAAGACACAGATTGAACGCTCAAGTATTGTGTTTATACAGTATTTTCAAACTAATAAATGTACACAGTAATATTTTACTTTCAGGAGATAAGTACAGTTGGCCTTAGTAATATGTAACACTTTCATGTTTTGCTGTTGTTCCATAAACATTCAGGAAATGAGAATAAAGCCAAAGTTACATAAAGTAAAATGACGTATTTATCGTAACACTCATAAATGCAAAGGAATAATAATTCAAGAGGCAATGCAAAATTCTCCCACAGGGTTATGCATCTGTTTGTTAGGAAGGATGGATTACCCATCGGCGCAATACTGTACTATCTGAAAAGGTTAGTGGTTAAAACATTTTATGAAGAAGAACCAGGAGAAAAGATATGGTCAGCTAACAAGGCAAAAGTCGATACTTGGAGACAAAATGAAGAACATCATGACCAGAAATCATAACCCCAAATCCATCTGTCCATCCATGGGTAAACAGAAACCCTTCCCTGCTTAAAAGTAAAGTAAAAACAATCACAGCTAAATTCAATACCAGGAGTCACAAAAAGAAATGTACTTAATTGCTAAATTTTAACCAATCTGGGATAATCTATTCCCAGTGAATCATGAGATGAATTACCATGGCAACAACCGTGCAAAAAATTCTAAAATGATGATGTCTAAGGATAAACAAAATGGTGACAAAAATAACTTAAAAAATTTAAAACATTTGAAAGAAGTATACTAGCACAAAATAAATAGTTCCTCTGACTTCCTGGGCATGACATTAAACTGCATCCGGCCTGCAAACGGTCCTCCAACTTGCAGGGAAATCATGGGGATTGGTGGCAGGGTTTGTACTCCAGTCACTGTAAAAGAAAAATTTCACGTAGCTCTGAGAGGACAGAAGGACTTCTTTCTGCTCTCTGTGGAAGCAGCTCTGCTGCAGCCGCCCATATGAAGGCTGCTCACATTATGAAGAGGATGGAGGAAAGCCCTTGGAGTCAAACCCGTCAGAGAGCCAATGGGTGCAGGCCTGTTAGGGATCAGAACTGGTGTGGTGCTGAGGTGTCACCCGCTGCAATTTGAGGTGGCCCATCTGGGTAGGCACGTGGAACGTCTTGTCTCTTCGGCATCATGATCATCTTTCTCTGTTGTTGGAGGATCTTCAAAAACTCTGCATTTCAGTGGAGGCACTCTCTGAGGTGTGCAGACCTGGGAATGGCCAGATCTCGGTAGGTGGGTACACGTTTCATTGGTCTGGTCGCTCTGATGGCTGTCATTCTCAATGAGTAGCTATTGCTGGGGCAGATCGGCCCTTTCTGATGGTGTCTGATGTCACTCTTTTCAACAAGCATATTATGAGAAAATATGTGATTATGAGACATGGACACTATCCAGTGATGTGAGACAAAGACTGGACTCCTTTGGTATTGTGTCTCTTTAGAGAATCCTTGGGTACCGCTGGTATGACGTTGTGCCTGCTCATGGAGTCCCGAATGAGGCATATTACCTGCATTGTGAGGAAGACTCAGATACAGCACTACAGCCATGTGGCACAATTCCCAGAGGGTGATCCAGCTAACAGGATCCTCATTGTTGTAGACCCAAGTGGCTGGACCAGGAGAAGGAGACACCCACGTAATACCTGGCTGTGGCAGATAGATGGTCAATTCTGGAGGGTGGGACTGGGCCGTGTGTCTGCCTGGGAGCTTGGTAACCAGGATCCTGGGCTGTTTCGTCATGTGGTGGAGGTGGCAATGCGCTGAACCAGTGCATGCTCCCTAACCTGACCTGACCTGACTAACTTCCTTGGGTCTAACCCCCCCATGGCTAATGCCTTTTACTTAAAGAAAAATTGGGTAAAAAAATAAATACAGATGCCAATTATAACAACTACAAAGTATTACAGTAGAGCGCTGTCTTTTGTTTTTCACCTCACAGCATTATTTTCTTTTTCTCTTGTTCCCTGTCTCTAATCCCCTCTTTTCCCACCATTTGTCTCATACTCACCACCACACTAGGCTAACTTGTAGGCTCAAGGAGATCTTAAACCCCATTACAGCATACTTTCCAGGGTCATTCATGCCTGGCTGCCAAAAAACAATTTCCTTTTAAATGCAATCATTGTTGCGAGTTTTTGTTTTATTTATCTTGGCACAATTTGGATACATTAATTATTGTTTTGCTTTCATTTATTATCTCACATTATTATTATTTGTATTATCTTGTCTGTGATGTTATCTCTCTAACATTTTGGTGACATTTTTGGATGTGCAATCATTTTTAGTAGTAACAACACTCATTGCTGCTCACATGGTTGTCAGCAGTGTTGTAAGTGGTATTTTTATTGCCTATAATTTCTAAGCTGGCACTGAGCTAGAAGCTCCAATTATAATAAAGATAAAATCTTCAAAGACCCTTCAGTTCACACTATTTGTTAATAGAAATGATTCAAAGTTTCAAGTTTCTTTTACTAAATTTTTTCAGCTTTGATTGTTGGTTGGCATAATATTTTTGATGATTGAGTTACCCTGTTTAGATCCATGCTTATTTTTGGAGTATTTTTTTGTTTTGTCCTCTTTGGTACATTGTCTCCTGGGGCTTCATGCATAAACGGTGCGTACGCACAGAAATGTTGCGTAAGAACTTTTCCACATTTAAATCGCGATGTATAAAACCTATGCTTGACGTAAAGCCACGCACTTTTCCACAGTACCTCATACCATGTCGTACGCAAGTTTGGTTTTGCAAACTGGCAGCACCCAGCGTCAAAGCAGTGCTATTGTTCCTCTGTGGTTTATCTTTATTTCTTACAGCCACATTCCTGCCGCGGCTTTATAAATACACTGAAACTAACCGCATATTGTTTATTAGTGTAATGCATCTGAAACTTGTAACAATATAATGGTCCAGGGAATAGCCATATTATTCCAAATACCATAACTGCTTTAGCGTTGTTACTCTCACTGCACCTTTTTTTTCTTCTTTCAGCTGCTCCCTTTAAGGGTTGCCACAGTGGATCATCTTTTTCCATATTACTCTCACTGCACCACTCAGAGTATTTATATCACTGTATCTGAGTGGGGAATCACAGCAGCAGCTGATCAGAAAGAGAAATAATGGTATACAGCATCAAGCCCACCCTGCCTCAGCCATGGCAAAATGTTTTAAAGCCTTTCCTGTATGGACCTCGCGGTTCAGAAACAATCAGTCCATCAATTGCTCCTTGTAGAACTGTTTGTACCTAGAAGTACAATGACCTCACTGTAAACCTGCACTACAGTTATAATATTGCACAACCTGTGCCACTTTATAAAGCATGTATTTACATATGATGACAATATCATTTTTAAGATGAAATGCAGCAAAATATGTTGATTATATTATATATGTTACAGGACACGGTTCTGCAGCGCTAGCTAGTTCATGGATTGGTCCTACCTTGTGCTGTATTCTTTCTGGGGCTGACGCAACACTGGAAGGATAGATGGATAGAATAAGTAAACTTGTACTACAAAGATATTTCAATGTTCTTTAAAAGTTTTCAAGAAGAGATTAGTACGTTTGAAAGAGACAGTACTGCTACAATAATTTCATCAAAGGTCGCGCACAATCACGCACCGTATTCCCCTGTTTAATAACATTCTTTAATTCCTATCATCATGAAAAAGATATCACGTATACATCTCAGTATTTTAATTATTCAGAGAGCTGTAATTCATGAATGTAATGGATTCTGTGTCCTGTCGGAGAAACAGAAAGCGGAAGCATGTAGTAAGATTCACACACCTAGAGCAAAAGATCAATTACAAAACAAAGCATTTAATGTGCTACTTTAATTACGATGTGATTTGAGAAACTGGTTAATTAAACGATTTTAAGATGAAGTTTTTGATGTTCTACTTTAATGAGAAAATAAACTACGTAATTAAAGTGGAAATTTCAAGATTGAAGTTGACATTTCATGCTTCTTTCCTACTGTGTGCCTTTTTTTTTCTCTGACCCTAATAAGCTTTCATATGACTCTCAGACGGTGGGCTACAACTCGCCTTTTCATGGCGACTTTGATATGTGGCAACTTTTTTATTTTGGGCATTGTGCGGCTATATCCTTTTGTTGTTTATGCTACTGTTTAAACCAACAAATAGTACGTTTTTCCTTGCCTCCACTTGGTATTCGCTGAAATTCTTCCATTTTCCCTCTTGCTTTTTCCATTGTCTTTTCACAGAAGGCTGAGCTTAAGGGCGATTTATATTGATTTGCATATTCATAAAGGCATAATTCTGGGAGGAGTTGGGGCGGGACAGAAGGCGCGTGCAGGAGCGTTACTTTTCATGCTGACCGGGATTTATGGAGTGGAAGAACGTGGAAGTTGGAGTACGCACAGATTCCTGCATCTAGATTTTTCTGTGCGTAAGCACATTTCGGCTTTTGTGCTTACGTCATGTTATAGTGCAAATTCTACGCACGCCGTTATGCATGAGGTTCCGGGTCCTTTCAAAAATATATGTGAAACTGTAAACACCATAATTCAGAGCATGCATAAAAAATTATCTCATAAGCAAAACAAATGTATTGACAAAAACCAGTCCCTAAAGTTCAATTTCATAAGACAAGGAGAATTTTTCCATTTTAAATGTGTTCTCCTCAGCCATTGTTTTAGTCATTTGTCTGCAGAAGAACTGGTTCTAAGTCACTTTCTCATATTACTCCGGGGCAGTGACATTCTTTCTATACATGCATAACACTGGACCTTTCTGCGAGTGTGAAGTTCTCTCTATGGCAAAGAATGCTGTCAACTTAATATCTACCCGGCACAGTGCCCTATTTGCACTAACTCTTTTTACCTACAATATGCGTCTCCTATACTAATAAACTCATAATATAGCAGGTAGTTGAGTCACCTTCTGACTTGACACTACACCCGTTTAAATTTCTGTGCTGACATAGAATGGTAACATGGGGTGTTCCACAAATGAAATGGTAAGAGCAAGCTTTGCATGTGGTGAGGTAAACATGCTATATTATCTGATAGTCTTCACATTAAAGGAGCAACTATGACTAAAGGCACAGAGTGTAAAGTTCAAACTAAAATGCACTACCTGAAGGATTAAACAACCTACACAAAATATAATTGAATGCAAATAATTTCCAAATACAATGAATACATTTAATTTTCAGGGAAACCAAATGGGCATGAGTATAGCTGGAAGAACACAGAACATAAGGCACAAAGACACACAAACCAAACTAAACCATACCATACACACAAACACTCCTACAGTTAGCCTTACCTACATGTCTTTAGGATGTTTGAGGAAACTTTAGTGTCCAGAACAAGAAGACCCCCCCTCGTGACAGAGTGAATTTGCCAGCTCCATGCAGTAAGTCATCAGGCTATGATATAAACCCATGGAGGCAGTAGCACTAAACACAGAACCACCCCTTGCATGAGACTACAAAATTAAAACAGTAAAGAAAAATATGCATTCTTAACATCAAAATCAGTCGCATTTATCAGATTTGAAATGTGGTTTAGCACACTGGCTTAATGGTTTCTCCATGCCCATCTTAGCAACTACCATAAAAAGAAGCAAATGGTACCCCTAAGTAGTCAAATTTACATCATATTAACATCAGTGTGACACAATAAAATGAGTGTAAAGTAAAAGTGAAAGTTATAAAAATGTGCAAAGATGAGGTTGTCTATTCAATTTAAACCTGTGTTAATTTTTAAAACTGTTTTGAAGTATTACAAGCATTTAAATGTAATGGAGTCAGTAACCAGTGTTAAATGACGATAGTTTTCCCACAGTTATATGTTAAAAATTTAATTGTGAACAATTGAGAAATTGTTTTCAAAATGCTTTTAAGAAGTATCTACCTGATCATTTTTAAGACACCTTTCAGGTTCACCTGGGCTGGAGCCTATTATGACACCATCAGTTGCAAGGTACTGGTGAATTCCAGACAGTACACCACTGCATGGTAGGACAAGAAATAAGTACAAATCGGTAAGACAAAGCAGTTACATTCTTTTCTTAATTGTGGTTAGTTATCTTGGATCAATAGAATGTACTAGTCACATAAGCCTGGCCCTGAGCTAAAGGAGTTGCTGGTAACTATAACCACTCTTTGTACTGCAAAGAATAAGGAAGTGGCATAGCAAAGACCACTCCAATGCTGAACTTACAAGGAATGGGGTCCCTTGGGCTTGAACCACTGTACGGGCCCTTGTGAGAAAATCGTGGGAAAAACTAATAGGTAATGTCAAAGGTTAGGAGTCACCTAAACCTAAATAGACACTACATAACAACAGCAAGTAGTGCAAAAGTATGTGTACGGATGGCAGCAAAATCCCCAGAAACTATATCTGAGATTATGAGTCATACAGAGTGACAGACAGAGTATGCAATGTCAAAGATTAAAGTTATACTTGATAGCCATCAGGACACAGTAAGCAATGTTAAATATTAAAACCAAAGTGAGCCTGATCCTTCAATTATCTATTCTGAAAGAGAGAGCAAAAGAGAGAGAACAAGATAGGAAAGAAAAAAACATTTTAAAACATTATTCTGGCACCTAGTTATTTTCACAATATCAGGTATTTTCAGCTGTTAAGGTAAAACTAAGAAATGGGCCAAGATTAAAAAAATAATCATAAAAGTAAAAACACATCAACAGGTTTAGTTTTTCACTGGTTTACTGACTCTGGATTTTTGTCCAGCTACCAATTAACTTTTCCTGTTGGACAGCAGAGATAAGGCCAACTGAGGGTACAGTTTGTATTGGTTCATTGCCAAATGACCCTCTTTAAACCTCCTGATTTGAAACAACAACTTTCTACTCAGATATGCAAAGTGTAGAGAATGATTTTATTTTCAAAGAGGATGTCTAACTGAGCAAAGTTACTGGTAATTTGATGTCAACAAACTGCAAACACCTGACAAGTAAACTGAAATGTTTTTCACTTGTGATCCATGTCCAGAATTGTAAATAAGACATTTCAAATAAAAATGTTGTTAACCAATACATTTCAAAGTTAGGCTTTTGAATTATTATATGCATGAAGCACAAAACAATCCAGCAGTTTACAATAACAGACATCAGGCCACATTAGCACACTGGAGTTTAGTTTCAGTGTTTGGTGCTGGATGAGTTGCTGTTTGCGTTCAGTCACAATTACACAATGTGGACCACCAGGGTGCGTACAGCTGCCCTAACCCGACACAGACAGGCAGAGATACGAGTTGACACACAACACACATTTTATTTAAGTGGAGCAGCGCTTTCCCTTCGCCCCCCACTACAGAGCACAGTACATAAGCACAAAGTAAAGCACCTACAGTCCTTCTTTTCCTTCATCTCTCCTTTCTCTGCCGCCTCCACTCGTTTCCCAGAAAGCTTTGTCTACCTCCTCCCGACTCTGGCTCCTCGACCGGAGTTAGGCGGCCCCTTCTATAACTGCAATTTATGTCTCTGAAACTGTCCAGGCGCCCCCTGGCGGTGGCCATGGGCCCCAGCAGGGTTGAGCTTCAAAGCTTCAAACCCGTGGCCCCGCAGTGAGCCAGGGGGGATGCCCTCTCAAGTTCCAGGGGAGGTATTGCCTGAATATGCCATCTACCCTGGTCCTTCCATCACAGGGGCATCCTCACCAACAACAATTACAGCTATCATGCCATCACTTAACAGACTGAAATTCTGTTTGGACATCTGCCATTGCTCCCTGAAGATCAGTGAATGGCAGCTTTGAACAACACACACATTTATAAGTGGTGTCATAGGTTACCGTGTATGCAAAATCATCATCTTTGTATGCTTCATTAATACTTAAACTAAAATTTATATTGTTTTAACTGGCCATTACTAAAGAACTGTCACTATTATAACATGGCAAATGACTTTTTCTTCACCCAGTTTCTATTCTGATAACTCACATTCACATCTTTTACGCAGCAAATGCTGTCCAAACGCTGCCCTCCATCGCTGCCTGCAGTTCACTGGAGACTCAAAACTCAGGGTTGATGGTGTGAGTGAGACTAATGGTGGATGACTTATATCAGGGATAGCTATGAAAAAAATGTTTGTCAAACAATACATTTCAAAGTTAGGCTTTTGAATTATTATATACATGAAGTATACAGTATACTTTAAAGAGAACAGAATTGGCCTGTCTAGAGACAGGAATATTTAATTGAAAACCAAAGAACATTTTTTTTCATACATCTTGATTCATCTGGGTTAGCACTAATGCTAGGGTGCTGAACTGAGAGGCGCGTGTTAGAGAACTGTATCTTCACTACTAGCAACAGAGGATTCTCATCCTCATGTTTAATCCTTGGATGTGATAAGTGCTATGGGATGAAGGAATCTGTTTCATGAAAGCTTTTCTACAACCCCACACAGGAATTATATCCTATGAGATGAAGAAAAACAGTAATTGCAGAATTCTAATCTTTGGGTAACAGGTTAGGTACCTTAATTGTTGCCTCAGTTCCTCATCAGAGAAGGAGCTCATGGAGAAATATATACTGGAGCCAATAGGGTGCATCGTGTCTTAGAGATCCCAGGCTTAGTGACCTGAGTATACTCAGTATAAGTGAGCAGAAAAGGCTGACTCAATAGACAGACAAATAGGTAGGCAGAACTTTATTTGGCTTTTTACAGAAGCTCTTAAAATAAATAAATACATAGATACATCAATCAATCAATCAATAAAAATATACACACTTTGGTCTGAACATACACCATAATGATAATAAAGTAAGAAAATTAAAAAGAAAGAAAATTTCTGACTTGGCAGTCCCAGTCCCAGTGAGGCATTATGCAGACATATTGCTGTTGGCATAAAACATAGTAGTGTTTGCTGGTAGCGTTTCTTGACACACTTCTGTTGAATAATTCGTTGGCTGAAAGTTCTTAGTGTGTGTGTGTCAGAGAGAGGATGTGAGGAATTGTTCATAATGACACTTTGTTTTGTTTTAATTCTCTTCTTCGCTACTATCTCCAGGGGGTCCACAGTGCGTCTAATAGAAAGAAAATGAAAATGAAACAAGTTTGCTCATTAGTGTGGTTAATGTGCAAGAAAGATAGCTAGACCACCTAATAGAGAGCATGTGCTGTCAGGCATTGTAAAGTTTTATTTTGACTATGTTTCCATCCTTTGTTTCTTATCTTTGTTCTATCCCATATCTGAGCAGGGTCTGATGAAAAGATGGCTATAGACGTTTCAAGAACATATACTAATGCATCTAGAAACAGAGTAAACAAAGAAGGGTTTACTATGCAGAATTTTTTTTTTTAAATAAATTAATTGATCACATCCTACAGTATAGCAGTTATAGAGTCAAAAATGGCCAACAACAAGCAGAAGATAAAAAAAGTTGGGCAAAGATATCAAAAACACTAGGCACAAAGTCAAAGCATTTAATAAATATTGAATTTGGTAGCAGACTTGACTAATTAATTTATGCAAAGCGCTCTAGACACACTCTCTCTGCTTCATTTCCCTTGCTTACTGTATCACGAGACTGCAGTAAGATTAATGTAACCCAGTAACAAATACAGAATAGTGATAGGCATTTCAGTTCACTTCACTGATTGGATTCTTTCGAATTTACTCATTTAGGTGAATTGATTCATTGGATTCATGCATGCCTGCATTTTAGCAAGGGCTTACCTGGGCAATAGCCAGGGGCCTGACCTGTACAGCTCGCCAAAAAAGCATTTTTTGCAGTGAATTTGCTGGGCTTGGCACGGACCTTGTTTGCTGAATTATTTCCAAAAAATAATTGCAGCCATCAGTGGTCAATGATGTTTAAGTTTAAAAACTCTTTTTTCTATAGTTATAGAAAATCCATCCAGGAAAAGCTGCAAAAAATTAACAATGACTACTGATCATTACAATAATGTTGATCCTTTGTTTCACAGGCTATTAGTAGAGAAAGGAGCTCAGGAGATGCGTAGAGAGAGATAAAGGACTCAGAGCTTTGTGCTGTGCTATTATGATTTCTATATATAGAACCGAAGATCTGTGATATGGTTTGCATGTTTATAGATAGAAATCCACCAAGGGAGAAAATGTATCGCATATTTTAAAATTGCTTTTATTCTTGAGCTTTCAACAACCTATCAGGTATCATCATCAGAGGAAAATGATTAGACATACAAGAATCAAAAGCAAAATATAGAAAATGAGGAAGAGGAAGTAAGAGGGATGGATTAGTAAGGAGGGGTTCAGAAGGTGTTAGTACTATTGAAGTATTTTATATTATTCATATTTTCTTCTTTTTAAGCATGCATATGCTGGTTTCATGTCTAAATCTATGTTAAAGGTATTTTTATTTGATATCCATGGTTCAGCCAGCTCTCTGGCACTCTTATATACAGTATATTATATACACTGTTGTATTTTGTTTGCATCATTTGTTGTTTGAGGCATGTTGGTGCAGTCATTAAAAGATCTGTTTAGAGACTTCATAAGCACTAAAGGTATTTCGTCCACTCCAGAGTTTTTACAGTTTCTTAGAGAAAATAAAAACTTGCAGGACATCTTTACAAATGTAGATGTTGCTTTCAGGCTTTACCTCACATTGCTTGTCACAGTCTTGATGATGAGCAATCTTTCTCCAAGCTCAGGCTAGTGAATAATAGGCTCAGATCCACAATGGGACAGTAAAAGACTCTGATGTCAACTGAGAGTGGTCTGGCTTTGAAACTGGATTTTAGTGATCTGATCATGGAGTTTGCTGCAAATGAATCATTAAAAGTGCAATTTTGAAAGCAGGCCCTTTTCTGTGTTGATATACAGAATGGTCAATGCAGTATTTGATATTTGAGTTTCTGCAGGAATTTGCTATGGGATCTATAGTTGACTTTCAAACCTTGCTGTGTTATGGATACTTGGTTGCTTGTTGTCTGATCAGCAATTACTAGTTAAAGATAGAAGCATTCATCCAAGAATACTTCGTCCCTCATAATTTCAGACAATAAGGTCAATTTTTTTCTGTTCTTAAGATCTTTGCCATTCATTTTAAACCTAAGACTCTGTAGTAGTCATTTACTTTACTCTTTGTGAGACCTTGAAGTTGATGTGCACTCATAGTATTTTGTAAAAGTATGGCTCCAAAAAAGCATCTAGGCCAGGGCCTCCCACTCTTCCTTATCTGACCCTGGATTCAGCAATAGAGTCAGGGCTGGAGTCAGTTTAAACAAAAACTTTTGTGGGTGGGTCCTCTTTGAATAAATTGCATTGCAAATATATAAACAAATAAATCATACATAATTATCTACTACATAATAAAACACTAAGGTAAGTGTCCTCAGTTCTGAGCAATGGGTTTGGTCAGTTTAGCTAAGGTGTGATTGATCAGTTTGGGTTTGGTGACACAATGAAAGGAAGAGTGTGAGTGTGAGAAGACACACAAGGAGCAGTAAACACATGCTAAAAGAGTCATCACCAAAAATGGAAAATATAAAATCAGACAGGAGGTGAGAAAAGAGTCTGGAGTCTGAAAACTAGGCTTTAGGGGAACACGCTCAAGAGAGGGAGTGCCGGTTAAGAGACGTTCACACTCGCAAATACAGAGGAAGGAGGCTAAAGGTACATATAGGGCAAGAAACAGCAAATTGTTTTAATTATTCTATTACAAGCTTTTAACTGACACTGTGGCTAGTATATAATAAATTATATATTAAATATGCTGATAATATTTTACAGTATGGTACTGTTTGAAAGAACAAGGCATGAAAAGACAGTATTTAAGTAGTAAATACGTAGTTAAACTACATAGCTAAAGTAACGCTAATACAATAGAGAATCATAAATGAAAGAGAACTGTACAATTCTTTCATGAGATCCAGATTGCAAATCAAATGAATAAGAATCTTGAGACTTGTTTGCGGAGCAATGATTCAACTAGAACCCAGAAGAACCAGTGAATAACAAATGCCCAGTGCAGTCTATGAGCCATTAGAAAGCGTAAGCTAGAGTAAAGTTGACAGCAAACAATTATTAGAAATTGGAATAAAATTTTTATAAGGTTTAATTTTGTGTGATTAGTTTGTCGAATGTACAAAGTGACATAGACATATTAGTTTAATATTATGCTTATACATTCTCTTTAAAACAAGTCAAATAATGAATTGTACAAAATAAACAATATATTCTAATATAAATGCATTGTCACTGTGTTGTTCTTGTATGAGGAATGAGAGAATCATCATTGAGAGTTCTCTTTTGTTGGTAATGATTCAGTTTAATCTTGAAAGAATCATAAGAGAACTGAATGAACTGTTCATGGCATATGCATTTTAAACATCTACCTGTGAAATGAAAGATGCTAACAGCATCATGCATGTGCTACAGCACTCCTTTTGAGCTCTGATAATTCAATTTGTGAACCGTTTTGTACAGCTCATTAAAATGAGTAATTAATAAAGAACAAATCGTTTACAAATCACCAATCACTGATACAGAAGAAAGAGTACAGCACAGGCCACTTTCTGATATGAGTGGCCTACTGGATTACAGAAGTGGAGTGGCTTCTTATAACTAATTTCTAATTCCTATAACTGTGCAACAGGACTATTTGGTTGTATTTGCATTAACTTAAGATTTTAGTCTGTGCTTTGATCTTACATACACATGTGACTTTGGTTTTCTTAATACAGCAGAACGTCAATATAAAATTCCATTGTTTAGCATTTTCATACATTTTTCTTTTTGAATAGTGAGTGATGGTGATATTTGCATTTCACTTCACAATTCTTTGAATGTCAGCAGTGTACTGTATTTACTGGATTACAGAAACAAACATATTAATGTGTGCTGTATTTTGTAAAAAATAAATATAAATAATATTATTTTAAACCTTACATTTTTAACTTTTCAACTAATCCAGCATTTAACAATTTCAGTAGTAACAGTTTTATAAGTGTTTCCCTGATAAATATAGGCTCAATTGAACTGTACCTATACAGAATACAGCAAATGCGGTTAGCAACACAAAATACATTTTCATTGCAGTGCTACTAATGAAAATTAATTGCATTTATAATATCAAGAACAATCATCACTTGTGAATTTTGTGGTACCCCTACTTACAAGTAAGTATTTAGATATCATGTTATCCAGGATAACCCACATACCACAAGTACATATCAACACTGCTGAAATGTGTGAGCAGTTCGGGACAGACAGGGTTAATGACTGCTCAGGCTCACGCAGTGGATAAGTGGATGGAATCTTTTTGCAGCCCAGTAGTTAGACTGGAAATGAAAGGGTTGTTAGTTCAATCTTTACTCACCACATGACCCTAAGTAAACCATTCCAATTGTAAAAACATATGGACAATTGTACAATACTTCTATACACTTTAAAGCACCTAATAATGGTATGTATAGTTTAATAAAAAGACCTATATATAATCTATTTATCTATTTACAAGACTAAATGTCACCCACTATACCACATTACTTAACAAAGATAACTATTCATACCTGAAACTATTTTCTTTTCATTCATACATACATACATAAATACATACTGCCATACATGTGTGCATGGGAGGCAGCTAAAGGGCTCGATTGAGGGAAATTACATGCCGGACCAGAGGGGTGTGGAGTGCATTAACCCCTTCTCATCTTCTCCTGTAGACCATTCTCGTAAAATTCTACCTAACCCTGATGGCATCACTTCCGGTTCCAGACCTGAAGATGTCACTTCCTCTGACTCTCCTTAAATACCACCATTTTCCACCTATGCACCAGTTCTGTTTTCAACTTCATGAAACCAGTTGTCTGCAACCACCTACAATATACGGGGTGGCTACCCCAAACCTTTTGTGACTCCTTCATGTTCTTGTTGTGACAATACATGATATAATACATACATACATTCATTCTCAAACCCACTTATTCTGATTCAAGGTCTGGATGGGAAGAGCCTATTCCAGCACCACAGGAAAACATGCTGGACAGGCACCAGTCCATTGGAAGGCTGACATATTTGCTAGTCCATCTACTACACTCATCTTTGGGGGAAATCCATGTAAACTTCACTTAGACAATGACTATAATTTGAACTACTGATGCAGGATTCATGAGGCAGTAACACTAACCATGGAGTCCACCATGCTGCCATAGCTTAATGTCAGTGAAGTGCTATCAGAATAACATAAGCTTAAGAAATATGAAGAAAAACAAGAGCAAGAAGAAACTAGCTTTGACACAAAATAATGAGACTGAGAGACAACAGGCAGAGATTGAAAGAGATAAATGAAAGAAAATAGAAAGAGAGAAAGCTAGATTATTTTTGTTAAAAGTGAAGAAGTTCAGCAAGGTGGCAACAGAGCATGAGATTGTCCTGAAGAAAAATTTCTACTGGATAGCTGTACTTTCAGGGAAGTGAATTTGGTATGCCAGTGTGTGAAGTCTGGAGTCAATAGGAAGCAGCAGACCATTTCAGACATTATGTTACCAAAGTATGACAGACATGGATACCCAAATAAGAAAGAGAGAGTTGCTGCCTGGATGGAAATATTCATGGGATGCCTGACTCTCCAGTGTGTTTGTACCTAAACAAAGGATGACCTAAATCTTCACTTTTTAGTAATTTTATAAAAAAGGAAAAAATATGCTTCCCAGATTTTTCTTTTTTTTATTTTATAAAATATATAAGCAATGTGTGGTATCATCTCTGGTGTTGGTTCTTCCCTAGGATTTCTTGAGACATAGCTCTAGAAGACCCAAAAAGTGGATTAAATGGGTACAGAAAATAAATGGAGTGAATAAAACAACAATAATCTACAGTATCTGCAAGGAGCCTGATATACAACTCCAGGCAGCAGAATTGGAAACATTTTCGTATGTATTGCAAATTAATTCTTAAGTTTCTTAAATGTGTGATTCATCACACACACCCAGGTCTGATCAGTCTGTAGTGGGCCTGCCTTGGCTAAGGATGTCTTGTGGTAAAAGGCCGAAAAACCCTTTGAGGACGGGGTATACAACTGATGATATGTTGTATTGGTGGAAACATCACTAAGTGGTCATTATCAATGTCATCCCGACAAAGGACACATCTCCAGCCCCACTCAAGGCAAGTGCTGCGGTGAATCACCAGGGACTGTAATATCTAGTTCTTTTAAACAAGCTGAAACACCGCTCTGTTGCATGTAAGAGGTCTTTTCTGCCATGTTTTGGCTGAGAGGAATTTTAATGGCTTCCTGTCAGTCCATCAAGGACTTTCTCTCATGATGTACTTAAAGTTTACCCTCTGCAGCTACTCAGTTTATCTCCCACTAGAGACCATGGTTTTCCCATACTCACATATGGCAGGATTATCTCCTTCTGTGTTTGCTAGATGATCCCTGCCAAGTATTTTAGTGTTGTGCTGTCATGATCCTTTTTTGTCAATGGTTATTATTTTTTCCCTGCTCTGCATAAATTGGAAAGCTTGACAGATAGCTAAGCAAAGTCACAGAGTTAATTCAATTTTACCTGAATATCTTACTCCATACTGAATCACCAAAACTGTGAAACTGTAAAAACACACATATATATAAAATGAGCTTAAACTAATATTACAAATGAAGCACCGTCACTACAGATGAATTAATATGTAAATCAAAAGAAATATTGACATATCTGTTTCTTTAACCAGTTTCATAGTTTAGGATTATCTGCCATACAGTAAGTCACAATTTGTCAGTGCTACTTTATCACAAAACCACATGCAAAGATATAGATATGTAACAATGTTCAAGCATTAATAACAATACTGTCAAACTATCAAACAAATTGAATAAATAATAAATAAACCTACAAGCAATGCTTTCTGAAATTCAATGCAGGCGGTTGGAATGAGACTACATCAAACTTTGAAAAGCCAGTACAGTACTTTTAAAGGCTCCATATAATAGGACAGAATGAGATTGTCCTGAAGAGGATAGCAGGTGGAAGTATCATTAGGAAGGACTCAAGACAGCATCATTACAGAAAGGGCTACCTGACATCAATGTAACCCGTTATACTGTATATTGCACACACAAAAGAAGTACGTTTTTTGTAATGAGAATTTTGTATGTGTTATTTTAAAAATAAACACTATAATAATTTAAATGGAAGGGGTGGTATATAAGAATTAAAGGAACATAAGAAACTGAATTCAACTATTAAGTTATATGGTGACTCCAAGTTGCCCTAATATGATTGAGTGTTGTTTTGTTTGTGAACCAGCATGCCCTTCAATGTATAGCCCCTGCCCAATGTTTCCAGGTCAATTTCTGACCCACCCAGAACATAGAACTAAACTAAATTGGTTTAGGAAATAGATTAGCTGAATATTCACAATGACCTGGTCACTATCTATGTGGAATTTTGCTTGTTCTTTTCATGTCTGTGTGGAGTTGTCTGTTGGCACTATTCCTACCTGATAAAGATAGGTGAGTGAGGTTAATTGGCGATTCCATACTAACCCAGTATATTCTGAAGGCACTTATGTGTATAAGTCCTGCATGATAATGGTGCCTCATCTAGGGATGGTTCCTACCTTCAGCTAGAATAGGCCTCTTACGTTCCTAAACTGAATTAAATACAATTGAGAATGTTATATTGTGTTTATACATAAAAGGTTTTCCATCATGACAATATAATTGATTAGATCAGTAATGAAAACAACTCCCATTTACTGACAAGGGCTAGACTAATTACGTTTTCTTGATCCTCATGGATGTCCAATGACATCTAAAGTCTTTTGCCTTAGCTGTAGCTACCAGATGGAGCTAACTTTAAACTAGGGGTAGCCAGCATTAGGAAGCTATCAAGGTATTACAGAATCTAAAACAGGCACAGGTGCAGTCTGTGCAAGAAATTTGTGGCATTCATGTCGTTTGTTACTAATTTTATCTGTCCTCAGTTTACTTTGCTTGCCTAAGTGAAATTTAGCACTCAGAATTACGTACTATTTTGGTTATTTTTACTTAAAGAACATCAAGTAACTAGTGCTGCTTTGGTGATTCAAGTGAATAAATTCAAGTTGCTAGTACCTAGATTCCTGCTGTCTTCCAAGTCACACACTTGCTAGTTTATAATACCCTTACATGTCTCTTTCTTTCTCTCACTCTCTCTCTTCAGCCTTCTTCAACAGCAAAATTCTTCACTGACCCTACCCTTCCACTTGATGTCATTTTGTAGAAATTAGGTCGATAGGATTTGTGAGCATTGAATTTTTTCTGATGTTCTAATGCAGTAACTTCTTATTGACCTCTGTGACAGATGAAGCTCCCTCATTCATTCAGCATTTAGAAAACAACACTCTTCAGATTTTTCCTAGTGTTTCACTTGTTGTTAGCTGGTGCATTGTAATTATCTGAACGTGATGGGCCAGGACCCCTGTTTGTACTCATTTTCATATATCTGAGTATGAAAAAATAGCCAGACTCAATTGTCTGTTGGGTGCTTTTCTTACAAATCTTCAGTAGCATGCCTTTGTCTGGTTAATGGTTAGCCTTTCAAACTCACCCACTTATCATCTAACCCTTAGGTCCTGTTAGTCAATTTGAAAAAGTTTAAGAAAAATTGCTTCTAAGAAAAGAAGAGTAGGAATAATATCTTGTATATTCCAATTTTACAAATCTACAGTTACAAAGCAATATAATTTTAATGTCAGCAGTAAAGCTTTCCTGATACATTTTTTTTTTCATTTTTGACATTCAGTACACCTTTTGTTTACAATAAAAAGTACTCAAAATAGAGGGTAACACACAAAGAGACTTAATAAAACAAAATATGTGTTCATAATATTAACAGTCAAAAGCTTAATGTTTATAAATGATACACATGACTTATACATCTTAATTAAAATTGTTACAACATTGAATCTTAATGGTTACCATGTATGGCAGGAATAACAAAGTACTATCAACTTCTGTGTATAGTAAAATGATTTGGTAAATGTGAAATAAATAAACTGAAAATAGTATGCAATAAGTCAAATATATTCTTAAGTGTGTATATAACAATGTAAGATTACTTATCAGCCAATCATAATAAAAATTGTTGCAAAAAATCTGTAAAATAATTGTGAACGATGTATGTGCTTTTGTCTATAAAGTATATATATATGTGTGTGTGTGTATTTACTATGTATATATATATATATATATAGTAAACCACCAGGGAGCATACAGCTCCCCAACCCTGACACAGACAGACACAGAGAGCAGTTTTATCACACAGCACACCTTTATTTTAAGTGATGAAGTGCTTTTCTTTTGCTCCCCACAGAAGCACGGTACAAAGCACCAAAAACACAGTCCTTCTTTCGTCCTTCCTCTCTCTTTAGTCTCTTTTCAGTCTCCACTCCTCTATGTTAACTTTGTCCACCTCCTCCTGACTCTGGCTCCTAGACTAGAGTGAGGTGGCTCCTTTTATAGTGCACCAGGAAGTGCTCCAGGTGTTCCTTGAACTTATTCCGGCAGCAGTTCCGAGTGTGGCGGAAATGGTGCCACAAAGGTCTCAGCCGTACCTGCAACACCCCCTGGCAGTGCCCACGGAAACCAACAGGGCTGCTCCAAACTCCAACTCACAGCGTGCCCTGCTGGGATCCATGCTGCTATAGCAACCCTGGGGGGCTGCCCTCTAATGTCCCGGGGAAGATAATACCCCAAATGTGCTCTTTCCCTCAGTTCTTCCTACTAGCTGGTGTCCCGACTAGGTTATGGCCCTAGCCATCTGTCACTATATCTATATATATCTATATACTGTATATACTATATATATATATATATATATATATATATATATATATATATATATATATATATATATATATATATATCTTTTTGTTTTTCTTTTATAACAAAAAGTAGGGATGGACTAGATTTACAGCCTGGATGGATAATTCCTTGCCTGGCTGAAGGATGTTCATTACATGGGTTCTTCGGCCAGGCATGGAGTTATCCATCCAGGTCAGGAAGACAGTCCTGTAGTCCTTCAATGCATTCTCATAGCTCATAGCCCACAGTCCAAGAATCAGACTACTGGCTCATCTCTGGACCTTATCTAGCATTTAATATCTTTTTATTAACACTATTATTTGCCCCCTGCTTGCTTCGCTTTCCAACCCCCATGTTTGCTTTTCTGGGTACACACTTTAAGATTTTTTTTTTCTTTGAACTGTTGCTATTTCACTTTTATTTCAGAACTTCTGTAAAAACAATATTTGTAATCTTGTGAGTCCCAATATGCTGAATCTTTTTAATGAGGTCAGTGAGACATGTGTTTAATGACTTTGTACCATTATTCAGGATAGGTTTCTCTGTTTGGAATTTCAGCACAAACAAAATGATCTACATCATCAGCAGTTAATCATTTTTTTTACAAAGTAACCAATGCATGTGTGGTAAATTCTCAAGATTCTTTATTTGTCACATGCATAGTTATACAGGACAACACACAGTGAAATACATCTTGATCTGCTTATCAAAAACTGTACAAAGTTAGAAGAATATCAGTTAGATTAACAAAAAGTCATAGATTGAAAGATAATAGTAGAACATAATAAATATGTAAAATTATGTGAATAAAGTTGAATTAAGTGTTAAGGTGCAATAGTGCAGTGATTATTGTGCAAAACCAAAGTTAGACAGGTGCATAGTTAAATGAGGCAGTTTGTTTGCGCTACTGTGATCTTTACTTTCTTTTTTTTATACTTTCTAATTTTCCTACTTTCATATCCTTTAACTTTCTCCACGTGTATCGCACCATTTTTTTTTTGAGCCTTTCGAATTCCACAGCTTTCATAATCTTTAACCTGCTCTGCATGTGTTTAGCGCCAACGTTTGTAAATGTCTTTATGAAGTTCTACATTGTCTTTTACTCTGTGTTGTAATTCTGAGCTGGATTGGACATGCTTTTTTTTCAATTCCACTTGTTCCGGGCTGATAATTACTTTCCTTATTTTCTGAATTTGCACCTAGATTATTCTTTTTTACTCTTTTTTTCTCTCTAACGCTTTTGAGTCTCTTTTCTCTGCGCTGCTTTCTTCTTCGCTTAGTCGTTGACATTCCATTTATAACGTACTGTCCTTACCTGCTTTATATGTGCTGAGAGCCCTGGATCTGTGTGTGCTCAAATCCTCTAGACGACTGAATGTTTTGCTGCCTCTTGGCTTATTTGATATTGATTGTCAGTAGGGCGTGTCTTGCAAGAATCTCATGTTCCACGTCATCGCGAGATGGTCCTGGGTCAATCTCTTGGCACAAAGTCTCATGTTTATGGTCCCCGCAAGGTGCTCTGTGGCCAACCTCTTTCATCTCGCAGTTTCTTTTAAATGTCTTAACGTGAAGATCACGTATCGACGCCCTTGTGTTTCTCTCCAGTATTTTATTATAATAGAGAGATGGTGACCATAATTCCAGATGAAGTCTAATATTGTAAGTTCCCCATAACTTGTACACTGTGTGCTACATAACCAACATTTTAATAGCTTTCTTAATTGCTTTTCTACATTGCCTATTTGTAAACAGTGTCAAACACATAAGATCTCCCAAAACTTTCTCATAAAGTCTGCTTTCAAGTTCTGGCTATCCCATATCTTGTATTTACCTTTCTTTTTGTAAGGTATAATTGAGTAATTAATTGCAACTTTTTTTTATAAAATTGTACAACGAGAAATTTGAAACTGATTTAAAATTCTTCAAAACATTTGAATCAAAATATTATTAAAGCTCTACCAAGAAACACTTTTATGAAACATAACACAGGTCTACAAAAAAAAATTTTTTCAGGTGCCAAGGTTTTTTGAATGGATTTAGGGTATTTTGAGTGTGCTGAATTCAAAAAGCCCATTATTTTTGCTGAATTTGTTCTAGTTTTTGAGATAATGGACATCCATGAAAATAATGCATTTCCCCAATACGACTTGTGTGTGATAACAAATGCAATAGCTTTTGGTTTGTCTTTTGACTCTTTAACAGTGTCTTAGGTAATAAAATATCCCATATAATTATTTTGTATTTCAATTTGTAGGCCTACAATGCTATAAAAGTGACTTTTTGAAGACAGAATTCAACTGTGAATTTGCAGAAGAATGAAGTTGGCTACAATATAAGTTTGTCAACCCAGTCTTGGTTTATACCCAAAAAGTTCTGTCTTAATAAGTATATAAATACATGTAAAAATAATGACTTCATCAAGAAGAGCCTGCATCAACAATCCTGATGTATTCTGCTACATCTGTGGAGAGTACATGGTTGAAAACCAAAGAAGAAATATCACAGACTTTGTGCATCGAGTATACCTAAGTTATTTTGGAGTATAGCTTGGAGACCAGGATAAGTCTTGGGCTCAACATATGGTTTGCAAAACATGTGTGGAGCACCTACAACAGTGGAAAAAAGGTGAAAGAAAAAGTTTAAACATTGCTGTGCCATGGTATGGAGAGAACCGAAAAACCACCATGACGATTGTTATTTTTGTGTTGTAAAGATTGAAGGCTTTAATCGTTACAAGAAAGCTCGATGGGATTATCCAGATTTGGAATCAGCAAGAAGACCTATTCCACATGGCAATTTCGTTCCCATCCCAGTGTTTACCAGACTACCAAACCAGTCACTGTCAGACTCTGAAGAGAGGCTGAAGAGAGATTGGAGTGTATGGCAGGTAGTAGCAGTGGAAGTGAATTTGAGGGAAACTCTTCGACGCCTCAACCATTAAGCCAAAAAGAACTCAGTGACCTGATTTGAGACTTACATCTGCCCAAGCAAGCATCTGAACTTTTAGCATCCAGACTTAATGAACAAAATCTTATAAAAGCGGAAGTTAAAATTACAGCCTATTGGACAAGAGAAGAGAGGCTTCTCCCATATTTCAACCAAGAGGAAGAACTTGTATACTGCAATGATATCCCAGGAATTGTACTTCAAATGGGACTAACAGAATATCAACCAGAAGACTGGCGGCTTTTTATAGACAGCTCCATTAGAAGCTTGAAATATGTTCTCTTGCACAATGATAACCGTTATGCGTCTCTTCCCATTGCTCACTCAACAAAACTTAAAGAATACGAAAATGTAAAAATCATATTACAGAAAATCTGTTATCATGAACATCAGTGGTCAATTTTGTGTTGATCTGAAGATGGTGAACTTCTTGCTTGGACAGCAATCTGGATACACAAAATACCCATGCTTCATGTGCCTCTGGGATAGCAGGGCAAAGCAAGATCATTGGACAAAAGTGTCATGGCCTACAAGGGAAGAAATGATTGTTGACGCTGCGAATACCATCAACAAGCCGCTGGTGGACAAGAACAAAATCATTCTCCCACCGCTTCATATTAAGCTAGGACTGATGAAGCAATTTGTTAGGGCTTTGGACAAAACGGGTAATTGCTTCAAGTACATTTATAGATCATTCCCGGGACTGAGCATGGAAAAACTAAAAGCTGGAATCTTTGATGGTCCTCAGATTCGTAAACTCATGAACGATTCCAATTTTACCAAATGCATGAATGACACTGAGGCTTAGGCCTGGGAGAGTTTTGTCTCTGTTGTGAAGAACTACTTGGGTAATCACAGAGCAGACAATTATGAAGAATTGGTGCAAGATATGCTTGCTAACTTCAGAAATTTGGGAGTTCATATGAACATAAAGATGCACTATGTCCATAGCCATTTAAACAGATTTCCAGATAACCTTGGAGACTTCAGCGAGGAACAAGGCGAGAGGTTCCACCAGGATATAAAGGTGATGGAGGAGAGATATCAAGGCAGATGGGACATACATATGATGGCAGACTACTGTTGGAGTCTCCAAAGTGATTGTCCTGATGACACACATAAAAGGAAATTGCATAAACAGCGTTTTTTGAAGCATTGACATTAATAACAATAACTAATAAATATTGTATGAATTAATCAAATCATACATAACTTTTTTCCTGTCACTGTTAGATTTTTTCATTTCTTTTTTGTATGATGTTAGACTGTTTACTTACTAGTTGTAACTAAAATAAAAATAAGTCATATTCTTAATCAGCACCATAAACTTAATATAAAACTGTTCAGACATCAATGGAACCAAAATCACTGTATACCATAATTAATCAACCAGTTATTCTGAAATTATCCTGACTAGGAAGTCTGGTGGTGGCTGCATTATAATACAGGATGCTTGTCATTGGTAGAAACACAGAAGCTGGTTTGAACTGAGGACAAAACAGACAAACCTAATGACAAGGAAATCACTGAGGAAAGCCTGTTTCAGCCTGCAAATTACCAGTGACTAGCAAGGGTGTAGCCGGGAGGGAATTAATTTCAGGGGGAATGAAAAAATACATGAATCATAATTCTATGATCAATAGGATGGAACATTCATAAAATAAATTTCGGGCAAAGTTCTAACCTAAAATCCCCTCCTCTGGCTATGCCTAAAATAGGATGCAAACTAAGCTTTCATTGTGGTAGTGACCTGAATAATTTGGCAGTATCAATGCTGCAAAGCCTTTGAAAAAATCATTCAAAAAGACGACTTAAACCTGGCTGACAATTTATAGAAAGTTCTAAGACTGCTGTCCGTCAATAATAAAACTTGGATAGACTGACTATCTGAGTGAATACAGGAAAACCGGTTGAAAAGATGAGATGGGACGAGATTGCAGGATCTAGATGTTCAAACACCAGTTCCACAATTACTTGTGAATCCTGAATATGTTTGGCAAAAATGAGCCACGTTTTACACGTTGATTAGAACAGGCATTTATGAATGTTATGGTTTTCTGTACTCGAAACAATAAAGACTCTAAAAACCTTTACGTTGTTAATGTACTATCTAGGGGTGTTACGAAAACAACATCATCATATACTGTAAATTCTGAACGCAAAGATAAACAATTTTTAAATGAAATGTCAATTATGTCTATAGCATTTCAAATCATTGGCTACTCCTGGGTTAATTTTTTGGCTCTGTCTTACTTTCTCGAGAGAGTACTTCCCACTCAGAGGGGGAAAAAATAATAATAAAACCTTCACTTTCTAGGAATTCTGGGAGCAATACACACGCGCGTACGGTTTCGTCGGGTCTTGGTTAAAAAAGGAAATGAACAATCCTCCTGTTAAAGTGTGGATATACGATTAGGTGGAGCCGCTGTCCATCAAATAGAGTCTTCCGGCATTTAATTCAAGTATGGTTGAAGCGTGAGTTTGACCTGATTGGCTCCTTGCCAACAGAATGACTGACAGATACGGGCCAAGGAGTGGGAGCGCTTGTATAACAAGCATTTTGTACAATACGTTCAGTACTTCCAAATAAAGGCCACACACAAATAATACAGAAGAAAATTGTTATTAAACGACAAATTTCCCGCAAAAGGTAGGTTTATAATTTAAATTTCTACACTCTTTTAATCTGAAATATTGTTCTGATGACTTAGATTCTAACTTTTATGGAGCCTCTCCGTACCAGTAATATACTTAACTCATTGTCGAACGAATGAATTAACTTTTAATGTTTACTATGGTTCGAAAATTTGGAACTTGCAGTTATATTTATGTTTCCTTAAGGTGGATTCTTAATGAGTGTTCTATGGCATTCCTGTAAGGCAGAGATTGGAATAGGAACAGAAATTATGCGCGCGTCTGTAAGATTTGTTCACCTACATTTAATCTCCGATCCTTAAATAATGATCATACTGTAACTGTTCTTCCTCTATTAAGTCATCCAAAAATACGGTTATTGCTAAAACGTTCCTACGATGTAAGATGAGTGCAACCCCTGATAAAAAATACATGGATCTAATGTTAGAAGCGACAGCTGTAAGTGCATGTACAGTTTATATAAAAAGGATATTCAAAGAAGCGTTTCAATTAAAAAAATGAAAAAGTTTTTCGTGATAGAACCTGTGCCAACCTCTTAATTGCTGCTGTCACTTTCTTTATTCTTGCTATGAAGGAGAAGCGCACGTTTTAGCGATTTTCCGTATATTCGCCACTAATGACAGTTCAGTGTATTTGCCTGGATTTTCGCCGGTAGATCTCCGCTTCTTGCTCAACTACTGGTGTTTTATAAAACGCTTCATGCGTGTTGTCAAAGACTACATAACTGAATGAACTTCCCTTTCTAAAGTCAATATATGACACGCATCTGAGGTGACACTTTTCCCACAGTCAATTCGGCGCAGTTACCGTTTTCTTCATTATAATCTAACCGAAAAACTCAGAAGGAAGCGCCGCCGAGCGCGCCTCGTCGCAGCCTGAGCTTTGGCTACCGAGGCCTGGACTGCGCAGGTGCGGCGCGCGAGGCAGGCTGGCCCGCAGTTTGTTTAGCTCTGGTTGAACCTCAGAAAAACAGAACGGTGAATAACCACAGCAGGAGAGCCGGTGAGCTACCCTATCTGTCACATTTTTGTGTTTGGTTGAGATGAGGTGTGTTTTGCTATTGCATTGCATTTCATTTCATTCTGTTCAGTGAAGTTAAATCTTGCCTACGGGCCGGGGAGGACGTTGTCGCCTGGAGTTAGGAGGATGTGTGGAATTTCCAGCGCCGGGGAAGACGCGGCGAGGCGCAGCGCAGGCCTTGTGACCCACATTGCTTTCGCGGAGATCGACGGAGGGAGAGAGGGGGGGTGTTTATTAGGAATGCTGTGGCGTGGAAGGTTAGTGCTCGCTCTGATCCAGGCGCCTGTGATCAACCTGCACGGATCTAATGGTATTCTGAGGATCTCGCTCAAGTGTTTACAGCTGGTTTTAATTGCACTGATTCATTGCATTTGCCCTAATGAAAGGAAAAACCCGGGAATATAAGTACTTACACACATCGGTCAGGCCTGACAATCGCACGCATTCCTGTTAATAAGGCCATTTATTGTAGCAAAGTGTGCCATTTACAAGGCGCAGTATTGACTAACAGGTGTACTTTGCAGTGACCCGCCTCTACTCCTATTACCTTCTTAGTCTTTAACTCCCTCAAACTTGTGGAGAGTGACAAGAGGCAAGTCTCATAGTCATTGCAGGGTGGGCTTTCATATCTGTACTAAACTGTATTCACGATCGATCAGCCAAGCAAGAAGTCGATTGGAATTAAACGATGAATGGTGTGATTTGTCTTGTATCCTCCAAGGAGGCATTTTAGCAGTCCGAGCGTGCATGTTTAACATTTGACAGGCACCAGTTAGGAATTTTGTGTTTAACTTTTTTTTAGTTAGTTGGCATGGAGTGTATTTGGAATTTTTGTAGGGCTGCATCAATATGCATATGCAAAAAAAAGAAAGTCTGAGTAAGCAACCCTAATTTGAGCTGTTCATAAGAAATGATTACTTCATGAGGTAGTAGTGCATATTAAACAAGAATAGTTACATCATATATTTGAAATATTAAAATGTGTTTCAATTTAAATGGTTAAAGTCTAAATGTTCTTGATTGTAATGGAGAAAAATCAGAAATAACATTTATAAACGCACAGTCTTGGAATAGTGTTAAAAGCATACCCCATATGCTTATATTTGAAATCTTTACTTTTTAACCTTCTGTGAGAGGCTGTTAGAGGGTTTGGACCACAGGTAAAGAACCAAATTTCAAATATATTTTGTCATCAGCAACCTTGAAATAGCATAAAAGACATGTGTTACCAATTCCTTTTTTTGTTGTCATGGAAGTTAAATCTGAGGACAAAAGTCTTAAAGATGTAACTTTGACCTCTCATATTCCAGTAGAGAGTGAGCCCCTGGCGTCCGTTAATGTGGCATGCACAGCTTCAAGTGGTTATGATTATTTTTGCTGAGGGCACCTGTTGGTTTACTCTTTATCATAAGAATGTAATGTCCTGCACAAAATATGTGGTTAAGGCTTTGGACTTTAAACACTGAGGAGGTGGGTTCAAATCCTGCTACTGACACTGTGACTCTGAGCGAGTCACTTCATCTGCTTGTGCTCCAACTGGAAAAATGAAAAGAAAAAAAAAAACCTGTAACAGGAGCAACCAAAAGAAGAAAAGCTTATTGTATCTCAAATGTTGTAAGTTGCTTAGGATAAAGGCATCCACGAAATAAATAAATGTAAAACATGGTCCAAAAATGGCCTAAATATTAGGATTTGTATGGGTTGGCTGGGCCATAAATAGTGGGGGAACCCAAAAAAGCGCAACAGTTTGCCTAACTAGACATCATGACAAGTCAAACAAAATTTCATTTATGTTTTTGTTTTCATACTGGTGAATTGGGAGGCTTCAGGAATAAACAAAGAAAACATGAAGTGATTTAAAAGTGTTATTATGTAATTCTTATGAACACAACACATTTTTGCACCCCCTTGTTCTTGGTGCATAGCTGTGATACAATGTACTTATTCCTTCCATAATTTTAAACAGTTCAATCATATCACCTACTAATCTCCATTTGCTTAAACTTAAAAGGTTCAGCTTCTTCAATCTTTTTCATAGCTCACATTTTGCAGTCCTGAAATTAGAAAGCATCCTCAGTCAATGAAGAAACTTATTATTCAGTGTTTCATTACATAAGTCAACCTCATCACTGCAGAGGTTGTGGACTTTAAGGAACTGTGAAAGACTTAGTATGCCAGGGACAGAAGGGGTTGTAGAGAAGGTGCTTTAACTGTGTGAGCCATTTGGCTTGTAACCAAAATTGTCTTTTTGGTACATTTTCATTTGTTGATTTTGTTTGGAAAATCAGGAAGTCCATTGTGCAAGAAGTAAATGCTTTGAATCAACCCTTAGAAACAAAGTTAATGAAGTTGGTACATATACATTATAAATTGCTTAACTTCTACATTCAATTAATCATCCATCCATCCATCCATTATCCAACCTGCTATATCCTAACTACAGGGTTATGGGGGTCTGCTGGAGCCAATCCCAGCCAACGCAGGGCTCAAGGCAGGAAACAAACCCTGGGCAGGGCGCTCAATCAGTCAGTCATTCTTTATTATGATATGCCATTGATGTTGTTTAGCAAAGCCGTTACATTATCAAACACAATAATTGATAAAACATAAAAGTTGTAGTTTAAGTAGAAACAAAAAATCAATATTGAGTAAAGCTCAGAGTGAAATGCACACTATGAGTGCACAGTAATCCATCCATCTACTCTTGTAAAAATCTCTTTGTGTAATGTAGAGACATAGAAAGCTGGACTCTGTACTAGCAGCATTGAAAGCAACACTTGACAGTATATGGGGATGCCAATCCTTCACAGAGCATCTAAACATACTTACTCTGGGACAGATTTGAGAAAATTGTTAGGTTTGTTGTCTCCTGAATCCAGCATCGTGGGATCAAATTAGCACTGAAAATTAATCAAGGACAGAGGGCAAAAATGACCACAAATTGTACAGTTCAAGTCCTTAAAACAAAAGTCCGCTTTTGAGTAGGATTTAAAGTGTCGTCTAAGGGACATTTGTAATCTACAGGTGTCATCCGCTTGGTGAAATTCCCTGTATTCGAGCAAAGTTACTTTTAAAATGCTCAAATACATCAGCCTGTTATATAGATATTACTGCCACCAATGGAACTCGCCATCCATATGCTGTGTTTATGTACCTGGAGGGCATTCACAAGGAGCCAGCAGAATTAATTAACAAAAACATTAACAAGAACAAGTGAGAATGCATGTCTCTTTCACTGCTTTTTATACATAGGCACTTGCACTCACTTCCAGAGCAATTTTGCTTTATCATAATCCTTTTAGGAAGCTGTACACTGCTATGTTAGTGGTGGTATATTCGCATGCCACAATATTAAATACAACAGAGGTCTAAGGGCCGGAATATACTTGATGCTCGGAATGCGTACACACACGCATCAAGGCTGCCATTTGTTCCCAGTGCTCTTTTGACGTGTTCTCAGAGCACATCATCAGAAATTAACATGACATGTGTGCAAGTTGTAGTACCATCAAAAATTTGGGTGGCATGTGTGTTCATATTATGGTTTGTAACGTCAGCATTGTCTCTCTATTATTAAAAAAAAAAAAATCTTGGATGTTTGTAAGAAGACGAGATGTGACTTTCTCACAGAGACACTTTCACGTCCCACGAGATGACTCTTTGTGCCAAGAGATTTAACCACGCCTGGGGCCGGAAATAAAACAAAGAGTAGATGACTAAGTAGAACTTTGTAAAGAATTCAGAAATGTTGGCGCGGTACACATGCAGAGCTAGAGATAGATATAATTATAATTAGAGATAATGTAAGTACAAAAATTCGAAAATCTCAAAAAAGGGTAGTAAAGATCGCATTGGTGCAAACAAACGGAAATTATTACTCGGTGAAATAACAGAACAGCGAAAAAGAGGTTGAATATATTGTTTGTCGGAGACTTGTTGATCGTCTAATTCTTGTTGCCATAAGAAAGAAAAAAAAAGTAGTGTTACTTCCTAATGATGAGGTGTCACCGTGAGAATTAAGATTTGTTGTTTTGGTGAAAGTGAAATCCCAGGAGAGAAATCATTTCTCATTTGTGTGAATGCTATTGCCAGACACATTTCTTGTAGAGTGAAAGAAACAATATTCATTCACGGGGAGTTATATGTTGTGTTGTCACGATGTAATTCCAAACATGAAATCAAAATTCAATGTGATATTGATAAAATGGTAAAAGTGAAAAGAGATTGAATATATGGACATAGGTGACATGACAAAAGTGCGTCGCAAAAGATGCAGATCACACGGCACGGCAGCAGCAACAAGCCAGCAGCTGATCGAGTAAAGAGGAGGTAAAAAAAAAGAACTGTTTGTATCCCATTGAATTACCGTTTAAGAGGGGATTTCAGAGGAGCAACCTTGTTGTGCGTTCAGCCCCCCTCTTCAAAATGTGAGTGGTAGAGATTGGGGGTATTTTGAACATCTGCATAGTGACAAAAAATTGCCAACTTTTTGAAAGTGGAAACATCCATTATGAAATGGAAGTAAATTCGAGACAGATATGTTTGTGGCAAGCGAAAAGAAGTAGGGATTGGCTGTTGCAAGCTAACGCAGTGTGACGGCAAGCCACATTGCAACTCCAACAGGATCAATGTTTGTGCTTCAGTGTCTGATGAATGGTTTGATGCGGTGAAGCAAATCATCAAACTTAAATGTTGACATATGAAAGTATTTATGGTGCTTTTCTTCAACTAGTTCTCGCATAGGCAATACAAGCACTGCGGTTCTTTGTAATGACTCGATACCATTAAAGATCTTGCATACCATCTTCTGTGTTGCTGTTGTTTTTGGACCTTCGCAACAGCAACTTGCACTGCCACTTGGTGGTATCCTTCAGATTTACATAAAGTACACTTGCAAATATAGTCAGTACACTGCTTGTACAGCAGTAGCGTCTGCAAATGTATGTGTCGAGTAGCATCATGTATATCCCAGCCCCTAGTGAGCTGCAGCTACTGCAGGTGTTTTTCCAAACCGATTTCTTAATTTAGAGCCACTTACTACTGCTGAAGAAATATTTTATTCAGTTTCATTTTTAGTCAATTCTCTTGTTAAGATTCTCAAACCTTTGTTTCTTTTAGCCTGAAATAGGTCATTCACTGTTTTATTTATTTCCCATTTTCTTAATCCGCTAACAGTTAACAAAGAGAAGCAAATAACAAAGTGACCGCCAGTTTCACCAGCTAAGTTGGTGGTTCCCATATTCTGTCCTGGGTGCCCACTATGGCTGCAGCTTTTCATCCCAAGCAACATTTGCCTTCGATTAGACCTCTACCTTTATTACTTGTTGTGGCAACATGCTGTATCAGCGTATGCTCCCAACCCCCTCCCCTTTATTACACAACCTTTTGTTTTCAAATTTCACTGGTGTGCTTATACTGTAATTTACAAAATTGGGTTTGGTAATTTTTTTTATTGAAATATAGCAAGCATTTATATATGTTACTTTGAGATAATTTAGTGTCTAGTGTTTTTTATGATTTTCATTATCATCTTCACAATTTTCACTTTGCTTTTCCATGGGGTTATTACAACAACAACAACAACAACATTTATTTATATAGCACATTTTCATACAAACAGTAGCTCAAAGTGCTTTACATAATAAAGAATAGAAAAAAGACACAATAAGAAAACAAAATAAATCAACATTAATTAACATCGAAAGATTTATTAAACAAAGCATGTTAATAAAATTGAGGTTTTGCTAAGTAAGGCTCACTTGAATAAACCTTGTTTTTCAATTGAGGCTCAAATGGTTCCAGAAACACAAAACACTTCTCTTTACATCAAGACCTGCTGAGGTAATGCATGATTACATGCACACTTGTGGTATTTAAATGGTCCTGACAACCAATTGTTTGTTGGCTCAAAGAGACACAAAGGAGAGTGTAACTGTGCCTGTAAGTGTGAAGCTATGCTATGCACGTTACAATATGATATAGAATAGCTTAGAAAAGTTTACAGTTTTATTTAACTGTTGTAGAAGTGAAGAACATGTATCCAGGGCAGTGTTGCTGTTTCTGCAGATGAGCAAAAAGTATCACTTGATCCATCCATCCATCCATTATCCAACCCGCTGTATTCTAACTACAGGGTCACAGGGGTCTGCTGGAGCCAATCCCAGCCAATACAGGGCGCAAGGCAGGAAACAAACCTGGGCAGGGTGCCAGCCCACCGCAGTAGTTGATCTATATAACCACGAAAAGGAAATGCGTCTAATATTAAGAGAGATGTGTTGCATGCCAGTCGATAGCAGACCGATTAAGTACCAACTCTGTGTGTGCTCGTGTTGTGAATTTGTGCATTGTATAATATAATCTTAATGACATTAGATTAGATTATATTTCTCTTTGGGATTAGTAAAGTTTGATTCACAAAACAGCAGAGACAAATACAAACACACTGGTCTATTAATACAATTACTTTAATTAATAGATACATTAATAAGTACAGTAATGTATATTTGTGCAGAAATTGCAAATTAAAGAGTATAAAAAGTGGCTAAAAGTGGCCTAAGAGAGTACTTTCTAGAGGGGATAAAGGGGATTTTTCATGATGGCATCCAGTTTTGCCACAATCCTCTTATACAAACAGGTTCCAATGTGTCCAGAGTTAGTCCTTTGCTGGAGCACGTCTTTCTAATAAGCTTGTTAAGGCATTGCACATCTTGCATACATAGAGCTGGGTGTATTCTTATGTACACTCAGATGGATAATACTGCTGCTGCCTGGTTCATTGTTAGGTGACTCCCCACATAACTGGATGTTTTTGTGCTTCTCACAACATCATCTGAAAGGTGCACAGACTGGATTAATCAGGCCCAACCTGAGCCAGATGGCTTGGCCATTGCTCCTCTCTTCATACCCATAGCTGTTACGACACTTTCTCTGCCTCTTGACCCACTGCTGCGATCTTCTTCTGATGTGCTCTACAGAAAGAATGTCCTCTGAAACCTCTTGCTCTGACCTCCACGGACAGGCAGTTTGCTCTCCGTGCAGTGATTCACCAGTGGTTGATATCTGAAAAACTTTCTCTCATAGGGCTCATCCATGCACTCTTACCATGGTACTGTCAGCAGTAGCATGATGATGGTCTTCACTGTTGTGTACCAAATTAACAAGTCTGGCCTCAGGGTCCTGAGGGAAGGTGAGGCAGCGCTTGATGTCATCTTTTATCATCCAGTCTTTGGCTGTTCCCAGCACACCACTCTTCATTGACTGAGGGGACTTGTCTCCACTCATGACAAAAGTAATAAGCTGTGGTCTCTTGTTAATCTTCCTGCATTTACATGCTGCTTCCTTCACAAGTGCCATTGATATTATTAGTACATTGTCATACCTCCAGTCTCCATTCTGTCAGGGCTGTACTACAAGAAGGAAATGTGTGCTCCTGACTTGCTGGCTTTCCACATTGCTTGCAGCCTGGGTCTTTTCTCATCCCCCATATGACCAGATTTGTGGTGCTTGGAAGGACATCATGGATGCTACTGAGTGCAGACCTTTTTCTGCTAGACTCCATTGACCAGACCACATCCTAACCCACTGCTGTTACTTTAGGTGTGCCCCAGGGCTCTGTCCTGGGGCCTCTTCTTTTTTTATTATTTATCTTCTTCCCCTTGGCAATGTCTTTCGTAAATATAACATTAATTTTCACTGTTATGCTGATGATACCCAGCTAGTAAACCTACCTCTTCTTTTCCACCGTCTTCGCTTATTGACTGCATTAAAGAAATTAAATTCTGGTTTTCTTCAAATTTTCTTAAATTTAACAGTGACAAAACTGAGGTTCTCCTCATTGGTACAAAATCATCATTATCCAAAGCTGATAATCTTTACTTGCTATTGATAACTCCTTTGTTTCCACTTCACCTCAGATCAAGAGTCTGGGTGTCATCATTGACATTACTCTATCTTTCCAATCTCACATTAATTTTTTTTTAATAATTTTATTGTAAGCCATACAAAGCAGTCAAGTTTTTACAAAAAGAAAAATTGAGTTAAGAACAGATCGATCCCCATCCCTGAGAGAGAGAGCAAGCCAAACGGCGTAAAATTTAAGGCTTGTAAACATACCTAAATTAAAAAATTCTCTGTGCTTTATGAAATTATTTTAAAATATTACTGATTAGATCCTGCCATGTTTTGAAAAAAGTCTGTACAGATCCTCTAGCTGAGTATTTGATTTTTTTCCAATTTCAAATAGTATAACACATCGGTTTCCCACTGACTTAAAGAGGAGAGTTTGGGTTCTTCCAGTTTATCAGAATAAGTCTGCGTGCAAAGTGTAGTGAATGCAATCACAATTTGTTTGTCTTTCTCCACTTTAAGCCCCTCTGGAAGAACCCCAAACACAGCTGTTAATGGGTTAGGAGGGATTGTGAGTCCAAGGATATCTGAAAGGTAATTAAAAATTTTTGTCCAGAATAATGTTAATTTGGTGCAGGCCCAGAATATGTGATCCAGTGAGGCTGGGACTTGGTTGCAACGTTCGCAGGTTGGATCATGCCCTGGAAACATTTTGAGAGTTTTAGTCGAGACAGATGTGCTCGATATATAATTTTGAGTTGTATAATTGTATGCTTTGCATATGGAGCTCGAGTGAATTCTCTGCATTGCTACTTTCCACTCCTTTTCTGATATATTAATTGAGAGATCTTTTCCCAGTGTCCTCTTGGATCTTTGAAAGGAGGGATTGTAAAATGATTTTATATATTGTAGAGATGGAGTCTAAGTCCTTGAAATTGAGCAATATTTTTTCCAGCGTGGATGAGGGTGCAAGATGAGGAAAATCTGGAAGGTTCTGTTTAACAAAGTTCCTGATTTGAAGATAGTGAAAGAAATGTGTAGCTGGAATGTTAAATTTGGAATGTAATTGTTCATAGGATGCAAAGACGTTGTCTATATAAAGATCTCTAAGCAAGTTAATTCCAAATTTTTCCAGATATTAAAACTGCATATGCTTGTGAAGGTTGAAAGAGGTGGTTCTCTTGTAGAGGTGCCACAGATAGAAGCTTCTCCGCCTTAAAATGCTTTCTACGTTGGTTCCAGATTCTAAGTGAGTGGAGCACAATTGGGTTATTAGTATATTGCCGATAACGTGTGTTTATTGGAGCACAGAGCAAGGAATACAAAGAAGTACTGCAGGATTTTACTTCTATTGCGGTCCAAGCCTGTGTATGTTCTTCTATTTGTGTCCAGGTTCTTATCGCCTGTATATTTGCTGCCCAGTAATAAAACTGGAAGTTAGGTAGAGCCATGCCGCCTTCTGCCTTTTGTCTTTGTAGGGTCGCTCTTTGATGCGTGGATGTTTTGAATTCCAAATAAATGAGGTTATTGTTGAATCTAATTGCTTAAAGAATGATTTATTAATGTATATTGGATGTTTTGAAATAAAAAGGAGCTTAGGAAGAATATTCATCTTAACAGTGTTAATTCTTCCAGCTAGTGTGAGATGAAGGGTTGACCATCTATGCAAGTCTTGTTTAATTTTTTCCATGCAGACGCAAAATTTTGTTGATATAGAGCTTTATGTTTACTTGTGATGTTTACCCCTAGGTATTTAAACTGTTCTGCAATGATAAAAGGTAGGGTATCTAATCTAATATTATATGCTTGAGAATTCACTGGAAAGAGTACACTTTTATTCAGATTAATTCTGAGACCAGAGATCTTTTGAAATTCTGTGAGTGCTGCTAAGACTGCAGGCACAGAATTTTCTGGGTCCGATATATACAGTACCATATCATCTGCATATAATGAGATTTTCTGTTCCAGTCCTTCTCTGCTAATCCCCTTTATCTGATCACTATTTCGACAATGTATTGCCAGTGGTTCAATGGCAATTGCAAACAGCAGCGGTGACAAGGGGCATCCTTGTCTAGTGCCACGCTCTAGTTTAAAGTAGTCTGAGCAAATGTTGTTGATGCAAACTGAAGCTTCTGGGTTAGTATACAGTAATTTAATCCATGCACAAATGTTCGGGCCAAACCCAAACTTCCCCAATGTAGTAGAAAGGTATTTCCATTCAATCATGTCGAATGCTTTTTCTGCATCCAATGATAATAATATTTCTGGGGAGTTTGATTTACATTAAACAGGCGTCGAAGATTTGAAGATAAGTGCCGGCCCCTAATAAATCCAGTTTGGTCTTGTGATATTACCGAGGGAGCACTTTCTCCATCCTTCTAGCTATGATTTTAGAGAGTATTTTAACATCGTTATTCAGAAGTGAAATTGGTCTGTATGATGCACATTGTAATAAGTCCTTATTTTGTTTTGGAAAAACTGTGATTAGTGCTTGGCGAAAGGTTTGAGGAAGAGATTGGTTATCTCTGGCTTCTGTAAATGTTGCTAATAGGAGGGGAGCTAGCTGAGCGGAAAATTTCTTGTAAAATTCTGCAGGGTAGCCATCAGGGCCTGCTGCTTTCCCAATCTCACATTAATAACATCACCCGGTCTGCTTACTTCCACTTACGTAATATTAATCGCATCCACCCCTCCCTCACTCCCCATGCCACTGCCATTCTTGTTCACAGTCTTGTTACTTCTTGTCTGGGCTATTGCAATTCACTCCTCTTTGGCTGCTCTAATAAGTCTCTCCATAAGCTTCAGGTAGTCCAGAATTCTGCTGTTTGCATCATTACTCAAACCCCATCTATTCACCATATTACTCTGGTCTTGCAGCAGATTCATTGACTCCTGATTAAGTTTCGAATTTATTTTAATATTCTGCTGTTAACATTTAAGGCCATTCATAACCTTGCTTCTCCTTATCTATCCAACCGTCTTCATGTTGCCATTCCCTCCCGTAACCTTAGAGCCTCTTCCTCCGTCCATCTGACTGTCCCTCTAACCTGTCTAACCACAATGGGGAGCAGAGCATTCAGCCATTCTGTACCCAAGCTCTGGAACTCACTACCTACTGATCTTAAAAATATTGAATCATTTTCAACTTTCAAATGTAAACTTATGTAATGTAATCTGTTTAAAATTTAATTTTCTTTATGATTACAGTGGTTTTGTTTGGTTTTAATTTTTATATTTTCTGATGTTTTAAGTTTTGTTTATAATGTGCTTTTTTATTTGTTTGTTCTGTGTCTTTGAGTGCTTAGAAAGGCGCCTTGTAAATAAAATGTATTATTAATCTATTTATCTATTATTACTTGTCTTACTTTGATCATCTGGAACTCTTTTAACTAGACCCCTGATTGGGAGTTGAAGCTTGGTGTCCCGTGTATAGATATTAATACTGCTGAAGCTCTTTTGTATGTCAAGCCACCTTCTCAAATGGCTGCTGATGTTCCTTTCTATCACCTCCATTGTTGTGATGGGGAAAACATGCACAAGAGATTCCTTGACCCAAAGCTATTATCACCAAGCTTCACTGGTTTATCTGGCAATGTTGGTATTTTCTGTCCTACAATTCTGAACCTAGTGGTGTTGTTCACCCACCTTCATATCCACTAGCTGTTGTGGAATGGAGCTGTAGGCATTAGTAAGGTCCAGCCGCAACACCATGAGATCTCCCTTGTGTTCTTTTACTTCACTAATGATCTGTGATAGGACTGTGGTGTGCTGTAGGTTTCCTGAGACTTCTGGGCTGCTGCCCTTCTGTACTGCTGTATCAAAGTACTGATTTCTCAGCTTGTACTTGGTCATCCTTTTGGCAAAGTTTAACGGTAAGTTTTTGCTTCATACATTCATACATCCTTGGTTCTGCAATGTCAGACTCTACCTGTGGCTTCCAAGTTGTCAAGAGTCTGTAAATACTTTTCTAGCACCTGGTTCATTAATGGGTCATTGTACTTCTCCTGAGATGCTCCTCCATTACCTGCTTTGGATATTGCAAATTGCCTCTCCGGTTGTCCTATTGTAACCTTGCGGTGAACTTGTAAGGATTTAATGTAAATTCCACTGTGCCTCTTTCCTGCTTCTTCCTGTTTTTGTGGTGATTTTTGTGCTTGTTGAATATTTACCCAGAGGATCTCACAACTCAGCAGGGTTGCTCCTTTCATCCTCACTTGGTTACTGATTGTATTTGCCAAGATGCCTTAGATTTTGTTGAATGGTGTTGCTCCTCCTATCAGTGTATTTTCCAGCACTGCATCCATGTCAAAGTATTCATATTTTATCTTTTCCAGTGTTTTTGGACACTACCACCCTCTCTTTCCAGATCATGCTCTGTTCTAAACTTGGCTGTGGTTTTGCCCTGATGGAACTCTGGTAGGGGGCTCTGTCCACTTTCACTTTCATTGTTGCCCCCTACCACTTAAACTCCTGGAGTTTTCTTGCACTGTGGTTTGCCTTCTGAAATGGCTCATCCTCTGGCTTACCAAGGTCAACCCTTGTGTGTGTCATTGGTTGCTGTGAAAATGAATAGCCCATCTTTGCATGGTGAATATTAGAACTCAAAGATTCCACTTTGAATATCAGCTTGGTTGACTGAACACATACAATTGGTCAGATGTGTTGGTGTCATTTAAAAGGACTTCTCTGTGCAATGATGCAATAGTATGATTGTGTTTTTACATACTGTGCCTCCAATAAGCTTTTTGGTGCTGTTATTCACTCATGAGTGCAGTCTGTTGTGCCTATGATATTTGGTAAGCCTAAAGAAAATTTATTGTGACTGATTAAAACTTTGAATAAATGCATTTTACATAGTTTCACTTGCTAGCAAGAACAAAAACCCTCATTGTTTACGTGATGGTTGGATAATTACTTAATTATAGGTGAGGCTCTGTGAACCTTCCAGTACACCGACACCCTTCTTAGATTCTCTGCATCATCAACACTGTGATGATGATGAACATGCCTGATACAAAGAAAATTAAACTGATACAAACTTATTTGCGCAGTGGCCAAAAATTTGCCGCATCAGGTTGGCTTGTATGGCTTTAATTAATTACTTTGGGACCAAGTCTTACATATGTAAGATTCTTGTAAGCTTAAAGTCCTGACCTTCAAGTTTCTATTCAAGCCTCAAGTTATAGGGAATGCATTCAGACAAGTAAGGTTGAGTCGCTGGATTTAATCAAGCAGATCAGGTTGAATCACTCTTTTTATTCAAGTCATAGTTGAAAAGACTTGAGTAAAATGTGCTTACTTTTTTACCACTATCTGTATTTAATTTGGTTATAGTAAAGTGTGACATCTACTAACATCAAAGCTAAGAATAAGCTTTCTCAGTGAAAAGAATTCTTTGTAACATTAGAGTAATCTAGAGAAGAAGAGGCCATTCAGCCCAACAGATCTTGCCCATCCTATCCACTTAATTTTTTCTACAATAAAATCAAGTCTACTTTTGAAAGTCCTTAAAGTCCTACTGACTACTGCACTTAGTAGCTTATTCCATGCGTCTGTGGTTTGCTTTGTAAAGAAAAACTTCCTAATGTTTGTGCGAAATTTACTCTTAACAAGTTTCCAACTGTGTTCCTATGTTCTTGATGAACTCATTTTAAGAAAACAGTCTCAATCCACTGTGTTAATTCCCTTCATAATTTTGAACAGCTCTATCGTGTCTTAATCTTCTTTTGCTTAAACTGAAAAGGCTCAGTTCTTTTAATCTTTCCTCATAATTCATCCCCTGTACCCCTGAAATCAGCCTTGTTGCTCTTCTCTGGATTTTTTTCTAGCACAGCTGTGTCCTTTTTGTAACCTGGAGAACAAAACTGTACATAGTACTCCAGGTGATGTCTAACTAGTGCGTTATAAAGTTTGAGCATAACCTCCTTGGATTTGTACTCCACACATTGTGCTATATAACCTAACATTCTGTTAGCTTTCCTAATGGCGTCTGAACACTATCGGGCACCACTTCTAGTCCTAAGTCCTTCTCATAAGATGTACTTTTAGATTTTCAGACCTCCAATTGTGTATTCAAAGCTAACATTTTTACTTCCAACGTTTAATACTTCACAGTTACTTACATTGAAATTCTTCTGCCACAAATCTGTCCAAGCCTGTATGCTGACCAAGTCACTCTGTAATCATTCAACAGATTCTAGATTGTCTGCCAATTCTAGCTTGGTATCATCATCAAACTGTTATTTGTATTTCTATCCTAATCATTTATATTTATTAAAAATAGTAACAGCCCTAGCACTGACCCCTGTGGAACACCACTCTCGCATCACCCAATTCTGATAGGGTTCCTTGAACCATCACCCTCTGCTTCATGTGTGTGAGACAATTTTGCATTCATCTACAAACCACACCTTGAACTGACACTTCTTTTAGTTTGATGCCCAGCCTCTCATGTGGCACCTTATCAAATGCTTTCTGAAAGGTAAGATCAGTGATATTGTTTGCTCCACTTTGATCATATCTTTTTGTTGCTTCCTAATAGAATTCCAGCATGTTGGTAAAACAAGACCTCCCTCTCCTGAACTCATGCTGAATGTTCAGTAAACCTCCTGTTATTGCCTTGTGTTGCTCATTCTTATCCTTAACACTAGAATTACCAACATGTAGATCCGTCCCACCTTAAATCGCTTCTTAAAACCGTTCTCACCTCTCCGCCAGCATCTTTTGTCATCTACATGTGCTGATAAACACAAGCTGCAGGCAGCCGGCTATTCCATCCCCCCACCAACTTAGAACGTGTACGAACTTCTCCCAGCTCACACCTTGATTGATTATCTGGCAGTGAAATGGAGTTTTAGAGTGGAAATAATAGATCGTTATTTGGAACACTCATTTCATATGCATTCCGTTTCTACAGTAATCTGTGTAAACACATTGTTAAAACAGAAACTTTTTCATATTTTAGTGATAAATGTTACAAAATGTAGGCATAAACTATAAAATGTGTGACGCCAGAAGGCCAAAGATCAAATAAACACTTTCACAAAAGGTTCAAGAGCAATACAACAGCTATCGGCGTACCGGTAAGATTTCATCACTCAGAGCGCAGCAGACTTGCTGTACCTCAGAGACCAGAGTTTGATTCCCCGCTGGGGAGAAAATGTTTTTTTTTTTTTTAAACCTTCGCCGTTCTGCCTGAACTCCCTGTTTATCTATATAGTAATAACAGTAATTTTATTATTATATAGCAGCTTCCCTGTCTGCCTATCATATAGTGCCTTTCCTTCCTATCTATATATTTATCCCCTTAGCTGTGTTTTATATATGTCTATTATACAGTGTCCTATGGGGTGCCAAACAGTCAATTACAATGATTTTCGGAATATATAGAGTCATTCCTGAATATATAAAGTCGGCGTCAGAATATATAAAGTCATTACTGAATATATAAAGTCACAGTTAGAATATATAAAGTCATTACTGAATATATAAAGTCAGCTTTGGAATATATAAAGTCACTCCCGAATATATAAAGTCAAAGCCTGACCTCATTCCTGAATATATGAATTTAAAGTCAGATTATATTGATATTGATTGAAACGACTCAGGCACATTTTTAGTAAACTCAATGAGTTCCTACTACAAGGTAATGAACTAAGTTAACTAAAACATCTTCAGAAAAATATAAAAAAAAAAATACTGTTCAGTTAAATCATTCAAAATGACGTATGTGCCCGTCATTTTGAACACTATATTTATTTGTTCTTTTTGTATAGGCGCATTTTTGGACGAACCTCACAAGGCCGATTGACTCTGAGTGGCTTCTGTCGAAGTTTACCTTTCACTAGTATGAGTGAAATGACAAGCACGGAAATTTTATATATTCGGGAATGAGTTTATATATTCCGACGCTGACTTTATGTAATCAGGCTTTGACGTTGTATATAATCAGGAATGATTTTATATATTTGGACGCTGACTTTATATATTCAAGTTTTGACTTTACAGTATATATTCCGACAATGACTTTATATAATCAGGCTTTGACTTTACATATTCGGGAGTGACTTTATATATTATAACTCTGACTTTATATATTCAGGAATGACTATATATATTCCGAAAATCATTGTAATTGCCTGTTTGGCACCCCATAGGGCACTGTATATTAGATATATAAAAAAACAGCTAAGGGGATAGATAGATAGGAAGGAAAGGCACTATATGATAGACAGACAGGGAAGCTGCTATATAATAATAAAATTACTGTTATTACTATATAGATATTATTTATTTACTTACTTCCTACAGCATAAAGTCACGAGTGCAGAGCTTCCCATATACATACAGTATACAAAGTACAGCGATGGCAAAAGTGCATTCTTGATCCGATGTAGAACAATCAGCATGATTTGAGTTTGCCTCTGTTATAGCGCCTTTGTGAAAACGGCACTGTCAAATGCGGGGGAGGGGGGTTTGAGTTGGGATCGTGAACGCGGCTGAGAGAATAACAGAATAAAAAAAACAGCTAACCTTTACAAGTATCATAAATTACACCGGCGGTTACAGACTGGAATCAAATGTATGTTTTTATTTTAAAATAGTAAGAATACGTGCAGCTCACCTTTCAAAACGGACTCATCTGGAATCAAACCCGTGAAGTTCAGACCACCAATCAAGAGCTGATACCGCAGCGCCACCACAGCGCTCTTAGCAAACTCTGTTTCTTTCATATTTGGACTTCAGGCTTCACACATTATAAACTTCATGTCTACGTTTTGTCAATTATGACTAAAACATGGAAAACGTTTCTTTTTTAACGATGTGTGTACATAGATCTATGTAGACATGGAACACACATGAAATGCAAGTGTTCCAAATAACGATATAGTATTTATAAAAGGTGTCATTTTGCTTGACTTCTCACTCTATACAACTCCAAGCAACTGACACGCAGGTAAACAGACTTGAGCTGAGAAAATTGTGCGCCGGTGGGGGATGCAATAGTATGCTGCTTGCTGTTTGCTGCTTAGCCACAAATTTAGAAGACAAAAGACGTGATGGAGAGGTGTGAAGCGTTTTAAGGTGGGATGGATCTACAAGTTTTTTCATAGGCTCTGGTAATTCTAGTGTTAATAATTCCTTCCATTAATTTAAATGTGATGCTGTTTATGCTTACTGGCCTAAAGTTCCTTGGATCTGCCCGATAACTCTTTTAATGTAACAAGATAATATTTGCCATTTTCCAGTCTGTTGGAATTTCCCAAGTGTGCTGTGACTTCCAAAAAATGTGAGTCAAGGGTTTATATAAGCATGTACTAAAGAACTCAGGGTAAAAATCTGGACTTGGTGATTTATTTGATTTCAGCCACTTTAATCTGAGCAGTACTTCTCCCTCTGCAATGTCCAAATAACTCAGTACCGCCTTGGTAGTCCCTTTTACCAATGGGAGGTTATCCACTTCTTCACATGTGAAGACCTCAGAAAAATGACAGTCTAGAGGATCTACTATTTCACTATACAGTAATTCTTGATCGCGGGGGTTGCATTCCAGAACCCCCCGCGATAGGTGAAAATCCGCGAAGTAGAAACCATATGTTTGTATGGTTATTTTTATATATTGTAAGCCCTTATAAACTCTCCCACACTGTTTATAAATATTCCCCGCACAGTTATACAGCATAAACCCTTTGTATTCTCTTAGATATTAGGTAAGATTCATTGAAATTATGTATGTAAACACACTGTTTATATACAGTAAAACCTAAATATTATTTTGAAGATATCAAGCGTCTCCGATATCACATATGTTACAGCCATTACGATAAACAGGCCACCAGCAATAAATACCATACAATGCAAGAAAATTGTATACAGTAAATGTGTGTACGGTGACACTAAACGTACGTACATGTACTAAGTACTGCAAGTAGAAAATTAATTATGGTTACTCACCAACAATGACACGATGACTTGTCCGATAACGATGAGTTTAGTTTTACTGCACAACAAAGGAGAGTGTTACAGCTCTTCTAAAGGAGCCTCTTCAGGCGACTGTGTAGCACCGCCGTTGTTCTTCTTCCGGCAGTCTTCCATCCAAATCCCTAAAGTAGATTCCATCCAGACTACTGCCTTATTACATCCACTTACAACTCGTTTTGCACCCTGGTTAAAAGGACACTGCTGCCGTAGATCTTTTATTCCTTTCCTACTTTTTACATAAAAAGAATCGTAGCCTCATTGAAGCAGTAGCAGGAGCAGATCGTTTTGGAGCCATAATGAAGGGCTTGACTACGCACAAAGATAAACACAAAAGAGCACAAAAGTTAACTTTAGCGTAGTTTACAGTAAATTAAAAATATTTAAAAATGATAATCCTCATACTTAACCCTTTGATGCTGTTGTCCTCTGATGTGTGCTGATTAGTCCTGATGAAAGAGTATAGTAGTGGAATATACATTAAAAGAATGCAACTTGAAAAATAGTAATTGTGGGTCTATAAAGTGAAACTTTGCAAGTCATTTATCTTAAGTCCAAGTGAGGTGGTAAGTCCTCAATAAGCACACCAAAGTAAAGTAAGATCATTATTGAGATATTGTCAATGAAGTCACTAAAATTAAGACACAAGACTGGCTTGATTTGCTACCTCTGGTTTTTGCAAATTCTGTGCTAACCTTCACCACTGTTTATTTATTTGTTTTTTATTGGTAATGTAAACCTATAACAAACAACCAGTGTTCCCCTAGCCATTGGATTTGGAATATGTCAATGATGATTCTACACAGTTGTTGAAAGCAAACTGACTTTTTATGTATTGTGAGGGACGACCGGGAAGCCCTCAGTCTGTAAATACAGGGGGAGACAGCATTCACGAGGCATTGTCTCCGCTGGAACATTAGATGGCAGCCCCTCTGTGGATGCTGCTAGGGGTTGCTATGGAGTCTGGAGAGCCCTACTATGCTTCTAGGCCATGCTAGCGGACCCCTGGAAGTACTCCTGGGAGCAGCATAAAAGCTTGCTGGAAGAGGAGTGAAAGAGAAGAAGAGCTTATTGTATAGTAATGAGTTTGGTGCTGCATTGGTCGGAAATGATTTGGTAAGCATTTCCCACTGAAATAAAGCATGAGTATTGTGCTGAACTTGTGTCGCAAGTCTGTTTGTGTTGGGTTTGGAGAGCTAGTGCGCCCCCTGGTGGCCAGAGTATGCAGAATACAATTATTTGGGTGTGCAGTTACATGTCTTTAATATACAATATGTTATTGGTAACATGCGTATAAATATTGTCATGACATACATATCAGAAATAAATAAGCCCCGCTCTCTTGTCAGTATTTCTATTGGTGGTTAAAAAACTGTTTAGTATGTGAGCTTCTTCATCAAAGTATTGTCAAGGACAGGAGCACATCATGGTTGATCGTAAAAAGTCTGGAAAGGTTTATTTTTCTTACATGGACCTTTCTGTGCTTTTTAGTGTTTTTAGAGGTTTATTGATTTGAATAGGTACTTTCTTTAAATAAAAAATTAAAAAAAATGTTTTAGTAATTTTAATTAAAATCAAATAACAATCCATATAATCAAATCAGATTTAATAAAACCAAAATTTAACCCCCACCTAAAAGAAAGAGATCTAGCTAACAAAGCAAATCTTTGAAGCAGCAAGGAACGAAGAGTATAATTTTCCCCAATATAGACGCTTATTCTAAAATATTGATTAGATCCTGCCATATTTTTAAAAAGTTTTGAAAATATTGTAGCAGTACTACTCTGAATTAAAACTGCATCTCCCAGCAGTCCATGCAGGGGCTGTTGGGATCAAAGTAGTTTAAAAAGAGGGCATGTGGCCAAAGGAAAAGAAGTGTGTTTTGTTGTTGTATTTTGGTTCCGTTTACCTTTGAGACTTCCTTCTGTTTAAACTGTAGTTAGTTTTGTGTCCTGGATTGTATTCGTTGTTGGGGTCTGGATTGTCTTTTGTCTACCTGTGTCCTGAAGATTGATTATGGATTCATTGGCTTCCCCGCAAGAAAAGGAGCGCTCCTGAACCATCCATCCATCTTCACCCTTACAGTGGCTACTGGTAGGACTGTTCATTCTCTTGCAGCGTGCAGATCTCTGGACTCGCTATCATCTATCATTTCATCCGGTGTTGTTTCCATTGACTTTGCTGTGTGGAGTTGTTTGTGTTTATATGTTTGATGCAATATCGCCGTAAGGGTTCTGGGATGGTATTATTGTTTTCATTTATATGATTTAATTGCATTACATTCTTTAATTATTGTTATTCCCCAGTGTGCTGTATTTTTGTCTCTGTTGTGAGTGTGTGCGGGTCGAGCCAAGGCTGGGAACATCCCTGGGATCCACTATAAAAAATAAATAAATCACCGTCATCTTGACAGTGTGAATCTTAGCGGCACCTGACCACTACAAGATCCTCTGGGTGAGAATTAGATTTTTTTTCATTTTCAAATAGTATAGGACATTAGATACCCACTGACTTGAGCAAGAGAAGTCTACCTACGTAGTTCAGCAAGGGAAGTCTATGTGCTTGTAGTGAGGTAAAGGCAATTATGATTTGTTTGTCCTTATCTACTTTAAACCCATCTGGGAGTACACCAAACACAACCCATAATGGGTTAGGAGTGATTGTAACACCAAGGCTATCTGATAGGCATTCAAAGATTTTTGTCCAAAACAATGTTAATTTGTACATGCCCAAAAACGTCACCCAGTGAGGCTGTAGCCAGATTGCAACTTTCAAAGGATAGTTAGTTTTAATCGAGATAAATGTGATTGATAGAAGATTTTAAGTTGAATAATTGAGTGCTTTATGCATAAGGTGCTAGAGTATATTCTGTGCATGGCTGCCTTCCACTCCTTTTTGAAATGTTAAGTGAAAGATCCTTTTTTCCATTGTTCCCTGGGATATTTGAAAGGAAGGGACCTTAAAATGTTTTTATAAATTGTGAAGGTGCTTTGATTCTTTAAGACTGATCACTATTTCTTCTGGAATAGAAATAGGTGGAAGGTGAGGAAAAATTGAGCAGGTTCTGTATAGCAAAGTGTCTAGCTTGCAAAGAGTGGAAAAGCTGTGTTGATGAGAAAATACATTTGAAGCCTAATTGCTTTTATGATGCAAAAACATTATCAATGTACAAGTCTCTAAATGTTTTAATCCCATACATTTTCCAAACATTAAATGCTGTGTATGTTTGAGAGGGTGGAAAAAAGTAGCTGTCAAATAGAGGTGCAACAGATTTGAGTTTCTCTTTCTTAAAGTGCTTCCTATGTTGGTTCCATATTATAAGTGGATGAAGAGTAATTGGATTATTAGTGTATTGACGATAAGTTGTAAATAACAATTTTAACTTCATGTAATAGTCTTTTATAATCTAATTTTTATTACTACATATTTAATTTTGCCTCTAGTTGGCAAAAAAGGACCAATGGAGATGAATTACATAATAATATAAATGTGATACATTATTAATTCTTGATGTTTTTAATGAACTTTATAGCATTTATTATTCTTCTATTTAGTAGCCAAGATATCACATTAATTTAAATAGTATTGTAACTAAGAATGCAGCTGCATTAGACTTCCTAAAAAATCCTGTCATTGACAGAAATACAGTGGTGATGAATGCCATACTGTAAATGTTGTGTATTAAAAATAATCAATGTTTTCAGTGGACCGGTAGCTTTTAATGTCTTACCATTTTGTAACAAACATCTCAATTTAAGTTAAACAATATTGTAACTAAGTATGCAGCAACATAAAAAAGTAACCTTTCTCTGAGGTTTTGTTTCTCATTGATTGTAAATTTCAAGAACTCTCAATGTACAACAATACACTAAAAATCATCTTTGGCAGGAATGAAGCAGGCAAAGAGAAGACACTTAGTTGTCTAAGTGTGACTTCAGCTAGTCCTCTTTGGTGGAACTGAAACTAGTTTAAATAAGCCTGGATTCTCAGTTTTAAGTGTATTCTGGTTAAATCATTTTATTACTGATCTGCATGCTACCTGTAAGTAACTACAACATTTCAGTTTAGTTTGCACATGTGTCTCTTTTGTTCAGTGCTTATTGTAAATGTTAAATTACAATTAAGGAAGCAAAGTCCACAGGAGGAAAAATTTGAATTTATACAAAAATTACAAAAAAGTTAAATTACCTATAAATGTAAATCTCACACTACTGCACATTTCTGAATGCAAAATAAAAATGAGATAAATTAGAAATAAAGCAAATCATGGGTTGTGGAACGGGTCTGGGTTAAAAAAACAGCAAAAAAAAACCCCCAAAAACCTGCAGCCATAGTGTGCCCCCAAAGTTGAACTAGAAAACAAGTGCTCTAATGTGCTCCCATCCTCACTTCACAGGGTGACATTGTGACGATCAGTGCGATTACAAAATGACTACGTGGGCGCACAACTTAGAGGGAACATTGCTCTCATCAGCATGGGGAGCCAACATGTGGCCTCTGCAGTCCTTTAATTTCATGTGGTTGGTGACACGAGCAACATAACTACTGTTAGGCTGGTTTAGCATGGATCATGGCTGAAATCTGAGGCTTTGAAAAACAAATCTATCAAAAATGTTTTTTTTTTTTTCTGTACATAAAAACCTGTAGGGTAATTAATGTGGTAAATGAAACAATAAATTATTCTAGCAAAAGACAAATTACCCTAGGTGAACCGCTAAATTTTCCGTTTTAACATATTCAACCTCACTCTGGATACTTTTAAGTACCATGGACTTGAATTAAGCATGTTTTCTTCTGATCAGAATAAAAATGAAAGAAAAATGAGTTTTAGTGCTTAGTTTATCATTTTATTTTTGATATTTATGAGACTAAATGGTTACTTTCACTATTCTGATACAAAATGTTATTTTGAAATTGTGCAAAATGCCTCTAATTGTTTATAAACTTACCTTGGACATCAGTCACTGGGGTAAAAAATTGCCCTTTAAAAATACTTTCCTACCCTGGTTCAAATCCTGCATCCAATCATTGGTTCTCATTCATCAAAAGTTTGTAAATGTACAGGTTTATTTGTGCAAAAGAGAGATCTACTAAAAACATGAATGCAGTTTTGAACCCAGATTTGATCGTAACCACATGCATAAGTAGTTGAAACCCAATTGATCGTAAATCACTAGTGCAAATTAGCATACATTTATGGTCATAAGTGGACAGTTTACTGCTATTTAAAGAGGTAGAAATTAATATTTGTGCATAGTCTAAAAAAATTCCAAGCAGAAAAAAGTTTATTTTAACTAAAGTTGGAAAAAAATTCTGTATCTTAAATAAAATACACTTGCATTGGTTAGACTAACTCTTACAAAGAAGGAAGCCATCTCTCATAGCACCAAATGATTGCATATAGAACATGTCCTGCTCGGCAAAATTAAGTAGTTATGCTTCCCACTGGGCCATAACAATGAGCCACATGCATTTTGCTTCTAATACATGCTGCATATTGATAGAATAACTTTCCTATTGTATGCAAAAGCATCATTGGGTATTGCCTTGATGTGTACATATGTGCAGTCTTATACCTGTAAAATTGAGGATGGTGAAATAGTTAAACTTAATGTAGATATACTGTTGAGTAAGACAGATGACATGTGGCATATACATATGGCTGGTATATCCTGGACCTGTTGCCAGTCTCCCCATAATGTTCCCATAGGTAAAAAAACAAGTGCAACAAGGACTAGTAGATGTGTGGGAATGGCACGGCCTCTGTTTGGTGTCAGATTTTCAGATTAGGCTGAAACATTATTGAAACAAAAAAATTACCCCATCACCCACTTATGCTTTTTCAGCCAAATAAACTGTACACATCCTAAAATAGCACTCTTTCAGAAGTGCACCCTTTGCCAAATAATGTAAAAATTGAAGATCAGCCATTTTTATGTTTGGCTAAGGCTGTGGGCCTTTTTATAGAAATTTCACTTACTGGAGACTAGTGCTGGGCGGTATACCGGTTCATACCGAAAACCTTTTTTTATTTTTGTTATGATATGGATTTTTCTTATACCACAACACCTGTTTAAATAGCCTAAGCAATGTTCAGAACGTGGTGCAGCAGGAAACTGTTTAAGGGGCGACCTTTTTCACTGCTCCACCGCTAAACACATACAACAGAGTACATGCGTTAACGGAGGTATTGCATGGGAGCTCTTTTTCACTGCTACGCCGCTAAATAGGCATGCAACGGAGTACGTGCGGTAGTGGAGGTATTGCGTGGTGAAAATGGACAGAGAACATTCTGTCCGTTGCCTGAAGATACTTTGGTTTTAAAAGGTCGGATGTGGACCATTATGTTCAAATCTGTGAATAATGTTTCTATACTACTGGATAATACTGCAAGCCAATTTGTACTTGTTTTATTTTTTTTCAGTATAGTGTAATGTACCTGGGTACTGTGTAATAGTGTGAGGACATGTTGACTTTATTCTCGACATTTCCACTTTAATCTCGACGCTTATGATGAGAATAAAGTCGACATGTTGACTTTTATTCTCGACATTTTTACTTTATTCTCACCGTTTATGTTGAGATTAAAGTCGACATGTTGACTTTACTCTCGTTATTTGTCATTAAAGTAGAACATGGTAAACTAAACTTCATTGTAAAATGAATATTTAATTTACTAGATTTTCTCGAAGCCCGTCATAAGTTATGCAGCACATTAAATGCTTTGTGTTAAGTGTTTCCCGAATCATGTTAAAATCGGTACGTGCTTCTTAAACTGACTTCCTCTTGTATTGAAGAGGCGCCGGCAGCGATCGCCGCACAGAATACATTCAGTTCATGATATTCCTGCTCCATGAACATTTAGAATGGTAAGATAAATACTTCATATAATTTTCATGATGAAATGAATTAAAGCATGTATTAATCATGTGGGGGCATGGTGGCGTGGAGGTTGCACTGCTGCCTCGCAGCAAGAGGGTCTTGGTTATACACTGCCTTGAATTTGCATGTTTTTCTAGTGGTTTCACTTTGTGTGCTTCAGTTTCCTTTCAAAGTTATGTAGGATGTGGAATTTTGTTATGCAATATTGACCCTGCTAGTGTATGTATTGCACGTATTCACCCTGTGATGTGGTGGTATTCAGGAATTGCTCCTGCCTTGCGCACAATGCTTGCTGGGATGGGTGCAACCCTGAATGGATGGCATAAGTAAACATGCATAACGAAGATTTTTTTAAAGTTCTGAACACTCCGTGGTTTAAGTTTATAACTAGTTTTAATTTCACAAAGATGTTTATCATAGGGTGATTGGTTAGGTAGAGAAAGAAAATGGAAGGATAGGAGCTGAGGGTTTGGTACGTCAGACAGAGACAGCATGCATGCAATAAAGAAAGCCTGCTTGGAAGAACATCCATTGAATTCTTTATTAGTGTCTCCAACCACCAGATCACAAACCCACTATTTACACAATATTTAAGTTAAACCTGTGCGCTACCCATTCATACATCCAGTTTTTTGGAGCCTCGTCACACCTGTCATAAAGTTGTCTACACTGAACATGCACCTGGGGGACCGCTTACTGCAAGGGAGCAGCACTACCGTCACACTACCGTGCATGTTTAATACCTGCTTTATTGCATTTCACCCTGAAAATGATATCAAGTATATATCTTAGCATTCTAAATTTTCAGAGAACAGGAATATCATGAAGTGAATGTATTCTGTGCGGTGATTGCTGCTGGCACCTCCTCTTAGTGCGGTGGAAGTCGGTTTAAGAAGCGCGTAGTGATTAAAAACTGGGTTGGGGAACACTTAACACAAAGCATTTAATGTGCTACATTAATTTATGACGGGGTTTGAGAAAATCTAGTAAATTAAACACTGATTTTAGGATGAAGTTTAGGTTACAAGATTCTACTTTAATTATATAATAAACTATGAGAATAAAGTGGAAATGTCGACTTTAATCTCGACATAAACAGCGAGAATAAACTGGAAATGTCGATTTTAATCTCGACATAAGCATCAAGATTAAAGTGGAAATGTCAAGAATAAAGTCAACATGTCGACTTTATTCTCGACATGTAATTTTTGTTTTCGTCCCTGTGTCCGTATTATTTTTTCTTCACTGTGGCCCTAGTACGATTCCGTAGGGCTATACCACAAATAGAATTATAAATGCAAGTTGCAGTTTTATTAATTATGTATATAGCTTAGCTTGAAGCAAGGTCCATATTAATGCAATTTGCCTAAATGATGGTTCAGTTGGTAAAGATGTCATCGCCAAGTTGCACTTGTTTTATTTTATTTTTATTTGATGAATACTCTGTAATGCACCTGGGCTTGAAGTCTTGAAGTAATAGTATTATTACTGGAAATTGGACTATTATTTATTTTATTATTTATTAGTTTAAATATTATGCAGTTTAATGATGGTAAAGTTGTTTCAAAAGTTACTTTAATGTGTCAGTGGACAGCGATTGTTAACATTAACAGAAAGTGTAGTTGGTTTACAAAAAATATTTACTATTTATTTATTCCTTTTCTAAGACATGTTCAGTGCAATACAACTTTTAACAAGCACCTCTGAATATTTTGCCTCTTTGGATGGTTGAAAATATGTTGTCAAAATTTTATTTTAAGTTGTTTGCAAAATGTGTTCAATAAAAAGATTCTATATTTTGACTGCATCTGTCATCCAATGTGATTCCTTTTCTTCATTAGTGCCACCCACTTAAAAACTATCACTTTATGGAGCCATGCAAACCTGTATTAATACTTGTGTGCACATTAAAATGTTTTTTTTCTACAATGTACAATTCTCATGACAGTGGAATAGGTTATTCTTAGCCAGTCTACAGTAGTAATTGCAGTGGAAAATGTAGTTAAGATCCACTCATGCATGAGGATAAAAATACCGTTGAATACCGTGAAACCGGTATAATTTTGAAAATACTGTGCTATAGAATTTTGGTCATACTGCCCAGCACTACTAGAGACAGGCTCAATACAGATGGAATAGATGACTAATATGCCGTAAACACCTGCAATCCAGCAGGTGAGATATGACCTGAATTTCTACATGTAACAAATAAAACCCAAAAAACATTTTCCATGATGATCTAAGTTTTTCCTATGCTAAATAAATTTGTGTTTCTAGTTGTTTTGGAGTAATTTAAAGTTTTAGGCATCAGAGATCCTATGTTTTTTTTTATTACAATACTTTGTATTTATCATCAGTGTTCTCCCTACCGTCTTTTAGCTGGGCGCTCCGCCCGGCTAATTTAGTTGAGTGCCTGGCTGTCATCTTGCATGACATTGTGAGGTGACAGCTGCAGATCTACAGGCACAGGCAGATCTAATGATCTGCAGAGATGGCAAAGGACAAGCGGGCTGGTGGGCAAATATTTTAGAAGCAGGATTGCAAGTTGCGAGGGGAGAGGTGCGGGACAAGATGTTGCTGATCACTCGATGCTAAAGTTAATAGCGGGGACGAGGTGCAGCGGAGTTCACAAGCAAAGAGTATTGGGAGGTGGGCTTTCAAGAGGTGGGTGTACATTGTAATAGCAGGGGCAGAGCATCGTAATACAGTAGCAAGGAGTATGGAGAGGTGGGCAGGTGGGAGGGGGCTGTACATGGTAATAGCGGGAGTGGAGCGGCAGTTCACAAGCAAAGAGGATGTGGAGGTGGGCAGGCGAGAGGAGGACTGATAAAACTGAATGAATGCTGTCTCTATCTGACGTACCAAAACCCCAGTTCCTATCCTTCCTTTTTCTTTCTCCACATAACCAATCACCACACAATAAACGTCTTTGTGAAATTAAAACTAGTTATAAACTTAGATTACAAAGTGTTCAGAACTTTAAAAAATCTTCATTATACATTTTTAATTATGCCATCCGTTCAGGGTTGCGCCCTTCCCAGCAAGCATTGTGTGAGAGGCAGGAACAAATCCTGAATAGGGCACCAGCTCATCGCAGGGTGAATACGAGCACACATATACACACTAGCAGGGTCAATTTAGCATCACAAAACCCCACATCCTACATGACTTTGAAAAGAAACTGAAGCACACTGAGTAAACCCACCAGAAAAACATGCAAACTCAAGACTGGAAACACCCGGGACCCCCTTTCCTGCGAGGCAGCAGTGCAACTTCCATGTCACCGTGCCCCCACATAATTAGTACATGTTTTAATGCATTTCATCATGAAAATGATATCAAGTATTTATCTTAGCGTTGTAAATGTTCAGGGAGCAGGAATATCATGAAATTACAGTAATCCCTCCTCGATAGGTGAAAATCCGCTAAGTAGAAACCATATGTTTTTGTAGGGTTATTTTTATATATTTTAAGCCCTTGGAAACTCTCCCACACTGTTTATAAATATTCTCCGCACAGTTATACAGTAAACCCTCGTTTATCGCGGTTAATCCACTCCAGACAGATAAATGAATTTCCACAAAGTAGGATTCTTTATTTATAAATCTAATATTTTCACAGTTAGAGCATAGAAAACCTGTTTACAACCTTCTAAATACATTTTTTAACATTATTAGAGACCTCTAGACATGAAATAACACCCTTTAGTCAAAAGTTTAAACTGTGCTCCATGACAAGACAGAGATGACAGTTCTTTCTCATAATTAAAAGAAGGCAAACATATCTTCCTCTTCAAAGGAGTGCGCGCGTCAGGAGCAGAGAATTACTGGAATTTCTTCTGCTGACCTTTTAGGAAAGCATGTACTATTGGAATCGGTAAAATCGAAAGATCTGTATCTGTTAAATAACTTACAGAGAGATGCCTTTGTGGGAGCTTTAAGATCCATGCACTGGTTGGCAAAAAATGAGTTGCCACATACAATGTTGTTTGAAAAGCTGTTGGAACACTGCAAAGAAATAGGTTGTTCCTTTTTACAACATTGCAATGTTGGTAAAAATGCACATTACACTTCTGAAAGAATAATGCAAGAGCTGCTGGATGTTTTAGCATCAGAAGTAAAATCTAATATACTGAAAAATATACACGCAGAAAATTTTTTCAGTATTCTGTGTGATGAAACCACAGACATCTCAGTTGTAAAACAATTAATTATTTACATTAAATATGTTTGCCAGGTCACTAAAGAGGTCAGAATTAGTTTTATATGTATACGCAACATGATTGATGGCAAAGCGGAGACTATAAGCAACACACTGAGTGAGATTTTGGGCACTCTAGGCTTGAAAACTGCTAATCTGGTTGGACTAGGGTCAAATGAGACGGCTGTTATGATTGGGAAACAGAAAGGTGTGGCAAAACTGCTTAAAGATAAAACATCTGGACTCTTGGTTAAATGCCACTGTGTAAACCACCAATTGGCCCTTGCAAGTGCCCAAACAGCAGTTGCTGTACCTTATTTAACAAAACTGAGCAAAATCTTAATGCAGCTGTTCTATTTTATCCAAAATTCTTCAGTTAGGATGGCTGGTTTAACAGAAATTCAAAATATTCTGAACATTCCCCAGATTAAGCTGACAATGGCCAGCGACACTAGATGGCTGTCTCATGACTTTGCAGTACAGTCACTACGACAGTGTATGATGAGTGTCATAGCTGTGCTGGAAAGAGAGGCCACTGAACGAAATGACATCACAGCTGAAGGTTTAAGCAAATGCATGCAATTTTGTTTCCTCTCTGATGATGCTTTCAGATGTATTACCTTTGTTGTCCAACTTATCTAAGGATTGGCAAAGGCAAGATGTCAATCATACCGAAATTGAGCCAATTTTGCTCTCCACAAAATTGTCCATCATGGAGTTGAAAGACATTCCTGGCCTTCATCATTGTCTGGCAGAAGAATGGTCAGATCTCAGCATTGTTTATACACAGAGTGATGTAATGTCATCCAAAACTGCAATATATGTTAATACATAGAGACAGTTGTCAAGCACCTAGATGCAAGATACCCTGACATGACAATTATTTCCAGCTTTTCAAAAGTTTTCAATGCAGAAACTCACGATTCAAGTGAGTCTGCTGAAATTGTTTTCGATCATTACTCCAAAAATGGTAGCCATTCAATTTTAAAATATGAAAGTAGCAGGCAAGAATGGACAGTTGCGTCAAAAATGATCAGAAGTCAATCATACAACGACTTCAGTCCAAAGCAGATTTTACTAAAAATGGCAACAACATCAGAGCTCAAAGAGTCATTTTCAAATTCAGCCAGACTAGCTCATATTGGGCTAGTGATCCCAGTGAGCACAGCTGAATGCGAAAGGGGGTTTTCTGCCCTTAAAATGATCAAGACACGTTTGAGAAATCGCATGAATCAAAGCACGCTAAATAATCTCATGCTGATCTCCTTGGAGGACCCAGATCCTGGGGACATTGATTATAAGAAAGCTGCAGACAACTGGGCCTCTAGTAAGAAAAGAAGAATAAATATTTAACTGAAGACACCTTCTGCATATGCAAGTTGGCATTGAAGAATGTTTTTTAATTTTTCTTCCTTTTGGTTTCCCATACTTTTTTTTCCCATTGTTTTCACTTTTCTTCCCGACAGCGACAATACTTGTGCCTCTTGGTTTATGTCATAACAATTGTTATTTAAACTTTTTGTTAGGGTTGCAGGATCCTGAATTGGATATTTCTTAAATTTAATAAAAATATTCTGGCACAAGTGTCAAACCTTAAAAAAGCAAGTCATATTGGGCATTGGAAAATAATTAATAATAATTAACTAATAGAAATACTGCACATTTAATTTTCCCCACCATCAAATTTCCCCGTCCCGCCCCACCTCACCTCGTGTTCCACCCGGCTGGAAAAAGTTTCTGGGAAGAAACAATTCATGTTTTGGTCTCCTGCAATGCCATTTTGTTTTTATTGTATTCTGTGGACTCATAGCTGTGACGTGTTGCATGGTTGCTAGGTATGTTGTGTCCAAGGGTCCGGCATCATGGCAATAGAAATTGCAATTTAAAAGTGTGTTGGTGTTACTAATAGTTAAATGTTATGTGTCATTAGAGGGAATACACAACTATCAGTTTGCCTAGTGTTTTGGTTTCTGAGTTAATGATTATAAAATTACAGCAGTCTTCTAAACTATAAGGCTGTGTAGCATTTTGATTTTCTTTCTGAACTGCCTGCTTCCGAGTTTTGCCTTTCATTATGTCTAAAGGCTCTGTTACATAAATGTGACTTTTCCAGCAATTTTCAGTAGCCTACTTTATTTACATAATCTTATTGGTTTTTCAATACAGTCATTGTACACTCACATGACGACCAATAATGTTGTCTGACATATCCAATGACTCAGTCCAAAATTTCTTTGACTCACCCTGACAAAATCATGATCTTGTCTTAAGTCGTGGTACAGCGGGTCCACAGCTCATGTCAAAGGCCATTTTTTAAATAAATCTTCACACTCGCGGCTTAGCGAGGGGGCGTGGTGTGTGGCGAAAGCGGTTCTTGGGGCGGCTGAATCTCACTTAAGTGCACAGGTGAGGAGGCGTCCGCATCTGTAAATGTTCCCGGGAGCTGCTAATTGCCACATCTGATCCACGTCCCTGTAATATATAGAAGCCCGAGGCAGCTAGTGGGGATGATGAAGAAAAAGAAAGGAAAGAACGGGAGGTTGCAGGAGAAGAAGGCGGCAGGAAGTAGCGCGGAGAAAGCCAGTGCGTGCGTGAGAGAGAGAGAGAGCGAGTGAGCGAAGGCTCGCATGCAGCTGGATTGTGAGCCCTAGCGGGGTGTTTGGCCGACACCTAGGGCAGTTGGTAGTGGTCGCTCCCACTGAGCATTTTATGGAGGAGCAGGAGTGACCGAAAGAAGGATTCGGTGGGACCGAAAGAAGGATTCAGTGGGAGTCTGGAGGCTTGGGTGATGGATTCCCCAACGTGAGCGTCCTGGCCGTTGGTGGGAAGCCAAGTATCAGTCTGGAGGGAGCGGAACTGAAGCCAGGGATCGGGAAGCCTCCAGACCAGGCGAGTGCAGAGAAGGTCAGCTGCAGGAAGGGCGACTCCCCTGTTGAGAAGCCCGACGGGAGAAGCAGGGGAGCCGCCAGGTAAAAGAAGGCACCAGGCTTTGTTTTTAAAGAGAGCTTCCAGCTGTTGTTTTAACCTCGTTGTTGTTTTTAAAGGATTGTTTTTTTTCTATTGGATTTTAACCTCCACTACACTCATTTTATGGATTTATTGTAGATTGAGAAGAGCAGTGGACCAAGGATAGAGCCTTGTGGAACATCATATAGGATATCATGTGTCTTTGAGTTGTAATTCCCACAACTAACAAAGAAATTTCTCCCTGCCAGGTAGGATTCAAACCAATTTAAGACACTGCCAGAGAGGCCCACCCATTGACTAAGGCGATTTCTAAGAATATTGTGATCAATGATGTCAAATGCGGCACTCAGATCTAAGAGGATGAAAACCGATAAATGGCCTCTGTCTGCATTTACCCACAAGTCTTTTACTACTTTAACGAGTGCAGTTTCTGTGCTGTGATTTGTTCTAAAACCTGACTGAAATTTATCAAGAATAGCATAGTTTATTGAGGTGGTCATTTAACTGCATAATGACTGCCTTCTCTAGAATTTTACTTAAGAAAGGCAGGTTAGAGATGGGTCTAAAATTTTCAAAAGCAGAGGGGTCAAGATTATTTTTCTTAAGTAGGAGTTTAACTACAGCAGTCTTAGGACAGTCTGGGAAGACTCCCGTATCTAATGACTTATTTACTATGTCAACAATATTATCAATTAGCACGCCTGATACTACTTTGAAAAAATTTGTTGGTATTGGGTCAAGGACGCAGGTGGAGGGTTTCAGTTGAGAAATTATTTTATGGAAATCAGGTAAATCTATCCTAGACAAAGAGTTTAATTTGTTTATAACGGATTACTGGGGTTTAGGAGGATCCTTAGTGTTGGGGAGATATACTATGTTATTTCTAATATTATTAATTTTTTGATTGAAAAATACAGCGATAGCCTCACAGGTGTTACTGGAAGTACTTAGAAGGCATTCCTTTGAGTTACCTGGGTTTAGCAGACGATCAGTAGTCGAGAATAAGACTCTGGGATTACTAGCATTGTCATTTATAATCTTAGAGAAATAGCATCGCCTCTCAAGAGGGACTGTGTTATTGTATTCTGTTATTTTAACTTTTAATATTTCATAGTGGATAGTTAGTTTAGTCTTCATCCATTTACGCTCAGCTCTACGGCTTGTCCTCTTTAAATCAGACACTCTTTGGGTCTTCCATGGTATAACAATGCTAGAAGATTTTTAACTGTCTTTTCAGGTGCAACTATGTCAACAGCAGCTCTCACTTTAGTATTAAATCCATCCATCCATCCACTTTCTAACCCGCTGAATCCGAACACAGGGTCACGGGGGTCTGCTGGAGCCAATCCCAGCCAACACAGGGCACAAGGCAGGAACCAATCCTGGGCAGGGTGCCAACCCACCGCAGGACACACACAAACACACCCACACACACACCAGGGCCAATTTAGAATCGCCAATCCACCTAACCGGCATGTCTTTTGGATTGTGGGAGGAAACCGGAGCGCCCGGAGGAAACCCACGCAGACACGGGGAGAACATGCAAACTCCACGCAGGGAGGACACGGAAGCGAACCCGGGTCTCCTAACTGCGAGGCAGCAGCGCTACCACTGCGCCACCGTGCCGCCCTAGTATTAAATCCTTCCACCTTATTATTTACATTATCCTTGCTATTATAGTTGGCACTATAAATGGACTGATTGCTTAGAATGTAAGTTTTAAAGCTGCTGATGAGTCAAAGAAGCGTTTTTTAACAATATGCTTCTCATGAGTGTTTTCTATCATTATTTCTATACTAAAAAGTAAAAGAAAATGGTCTGATAGAACCGTATCAATGACCTGCTTTATATCAACTCTTAGTCCTTTAGTAATTACTAAGTCTAACGTATGACCTGCTTTATGTGTAGGCTGATTAACGAGCTGCCTCAAATCAATGTTATGTAAGTGGACATCCTCAGGTGACAAAATCAGTAGTTCGGTTGTCAAAGGTTATTTAATGTGAGATGTCAACTTAAGATTAATTTTCCATCTCTTCATACTCCTTTATTGAACTTATCTGCCTTGTTCTTGTAAGGGAAAGACACACTTTCATTATAAACCTATTTATCTTTATTGATTAAACTACTCTTAAACTTTAAGCTGCTTATTGCAAACTTTCTTTGCAAACATTGTTATATTATTAGTATTAAGTTTAAAATCCTTTCAAAGCCATCTGCTTTTGATTGTCAACAGAGACTAATATGAATTAAAATAATTTATATTAATGACAAAAATGTAAAACATTAATTGAATTGTGTTAACAAAAGAATAACTCGTACTGAAAGAATGAATGAAAAGGTGGGTCTGTAACATTAGGTTGTAGAATTGGCTGAGCTTCACAAAGAGGTCTTAATGAATGGATAGAACTAAGAAATCACCATTGCAAAAAATATAGTGTATGTGAACTAATGGCTAATTCTAATATTGGAGGGCAGCTGCAAACCTTGATCACAATGGATAATCTTAACTGGGTTTAAATTTTGTGCTTTAAACTTATTTAATTAATATGTATCATAATCTGATTACTACCAAGTCGTTAATTTCAAAATTAAGTGGCCAGGTGAAATTTAGCTTTTCCAGTACTTTTTTTTCCCAGTGCTTTTTAGTTTACAAAAACAAACTTTTCTGTTAGTTTTTATTTTCTTTTAATTTGTTGTTTTATAAAATCAGCTACAGTGTAAATGTTGAGACCTAAAACATGAGTAAACTCACAAGCCATAGGTCAACAATTTTCTTCGTTATATTTCTTTTGGTACCTAGTTCAGCAATAATTTGTTTATTTGGCATAGGCATTTGTCCAGCAGGGTAAAATAGCCTGAAATTATTTGTCATCCTCTCTCCTGTCATTACAGAAACAATATTTGTAAAATTATCTTTTGTTGTTATACCATGGAATTTGATCATGCAGATAAAACATTGCTATAGATGGAGTATGTGGATACTAGTAATAATCATAACACCCGCCAAAAAATCAGTTTAACAAAGTGACTTAGAGCCTTCTGCACTTCTTTTATACTTGGCTAAGTATATGCATCTTATAGCTTCTGTGTACAGTAATTACTTCTATGAAAGAGGCAACTTTTAGCAAGATGCATGTACTTTAGACTGCTGAAATTAATTATACCAGCAACAAAGACCTAATCAAGATATCTGACCCCATGTTTGTTGTTAGGAATAAATCCCCAGATCTAAGAATGCTAAGCCATTTGAATTAATATTTACATAGTAATGATTAAACAATAAATTCTTTAATAATGGCACTGGCATAGAAGTGTGAATTTTACATTCTTGATAAACTTGTTACCACTATTTAAAAAAAACAAAAAACCAAAAAAGTAAAAAACTGAATTAGTTTCAGTACTCTTTTTTTCTTCCATGAAGCAAAGCGTGTTTAAAGCCCATTGAAAAAACCTTGTATTCTAGTGCAGGGTAGTATTTGGGTACAATTTTATAGTGCACCAATCAATTTTTGATTGCTGGTTTTTATTCAATGTTTGGATGAAAATTGAACAGGTAACGTTCTGAAAAATGTCTACATGAGAATTTATTAAAATAATATTGATGGTAACAAGGTAATTAATTATGATAACTACTACAGCTTAGGGCTGGGTGATAGAAATTGAGCCTAATCCTGCATCTAAACAAAAAAAAAATTTCAAGCCATAATGATGAACATTAGATTTACCTGCTCAACAAGATGTGTTGCATCTTTGCGTATGTCTCCTTATCATGATTTAGTTTTTTTTTTTTTTGTAGTGTTTTTAAATAAAAGTGTAAATCAACTGTGGGAAATTAAAGTGTTACATTTTTTTGCTTGAAAAGTGACATTTTTATTAAATCTCATCTTCTGTAATATGTGCAAAACTCTAAAAGTACAAAGTCAGAAGTGTAGAAAGTATAATAATGATGAATAATAATGATATGAATGCTCGCGTCACTTTCAGATTTGCCAGAATCACTTTCGGTTTCACTAACTGTTTCAGTTTCACTGCCTGAAGACAGATTCACCTTGTCATCACTGCTGATTTAGAGGTGTTTCTTACAAGATGCCATTATGAGGCTAGGAGAAAATGCATCTACATTGTTGCTTGGGCAATACTCAGGCCTAATGCTTACGCAAGACATGCCTATGCCACTTTGACAGCCTGAGTAATCCTTGGGTCTTATGTGAGATATGTCTGTACTATTGCCCAAGTGACACTCGGGGCTAATTCTTTTAGCACTGTTTTTACACCCTGAGTGATGCTCAAGGTCTAACGCTAAGGAGGTTAATATCATGCATTTGTGCAGAATAGAGATAAGGAAGCTTATGTTGTAACAGAACTTGTGCATTATTCACATGCCAGTTATTAAGTCTTTAAGCCAAATGACAAAATGCATGCTTTTTTGCTAAAATATTGTTATATAACTTCTTCCTGAATTATCAGCATGCAAATAAACAGGAAACCTAAAGCTTTATGGGAGTTAAATTTTGAATTGATGACAGGTCTCTTGACCATTTAATGATGAAGAGACACTGTCTTGAAGGAAGCAACCTCTGAAACAAATTTAGGAGTTTATTTTGACACAACCTTTTTATCATCTAAGCAATGCACAGACGCTATTAAAAAGGCAATGAAATGTTAGGTTATATTGTAAAACCTGTTGCTTATAAGTCAAGGAATGTTATGCTCAGACCATATAACAAACTAGAGTGGCTGCCTCTGAATTATTTTGTGCGTTTCTGGCCACCGTACTACAATAAAGACGTATTAGCACCTGACAATGTACAGAAGAGAGCAACCAATTGCGTCCCAGGACTTAAGGACAAGTCATTGTATCACAGACTTGGAGAATGAAACCTGTTTAGGCTCAAGCAGAGGAGAGTGCATGATCTTCAAAATTCCCAAATGTGTTGATAAAGTAGATCTATCAGAATTCTTTGAACTTAACTGTGAATCTTGTACTCAAGGACACCAATGGAAATTAATAGAAAGTGCATTTAGGACTTAAGCCAGTAAGTACTTCTTTACTCAAAAAGTTGTAAGAATATGGAACTTATGTTCTTTCTCTGAATATCACTGTTGCCAGAAAGGAAATAGCCAACAAGCAGACTGTGCTAGAGTCACCATATAAACCAGCCTGCACATTTTTGTGATAATGGAGAAAACTAGAGTAACTGAAAGAAGAGGTTTATTTTTCAAAGAAAGGAAGAGGGAAAGAGACACTTGGGTTCTAAACCAATATCTTAGAGCTTTGAGGGAATATTATTATTTACTGTGCTACTGCATTGTCTAGTAAATGTAATGGTATTGTTACTCTTTCCTAAACTTTTTAAAGTCATCTCTAATATTAGAACTATTGATTATATAGTGAATGATGCAGCTGGTCCTATTAATGAAGTAGGAGGGAGATGTACTTATGTACGGTACCGTATATGTTGAACAATTTCAGAGACTTTCACTTATAGGACTCATTCTATGAACAGTTGCTTAAAGTTGTGTGATTTTTTTCACTAATAGGATATTGAAAGAAGCTTAAGTGAAAATTAGATGGTATGTAATAGGCCTGAAAAAATTATTTCATATCAAAACTGTAATTTGAACTTGTGCAATGTTGTAATCATAAGGCTGAAAATTTGTCTTTTTTTTGTTTAAAATTGATAAAAGGGATATATTTCACAGACCTGGCATTCTATACAGGCAGAGCAGATGCTGGACAAAGTAGAGATTAGAGTGTTGATAACTTTCACTTCATAAACTAAATTCAAGGAAAGAATTAATTTTAAATGAGCAGCACTGAGAAGCTTGTAGGGAATATTAAGACTAATACAAAAGGGTAGCTGGGTTGGAGATGCAAGTATTACATAAAATGTGTTTACCTGCTGTAACTATGCAGTGACTATGCAGGCTAAAAGAATAGTATGAAGAATACTTTATAAGCAGAAGTAGTTGGAATCCAGGAATGAATCCCAGTATTTTCAGTCCACGAGGAATGTTTATCAATTACTGAAGTATTTACTTTCATAAACATTTTCATGAAGAATTCATAAAGACATCAAAATTAAATTAAAGCAATCGTACTCAACTTAGATATGTTTAAATTTAAACTCGGCAATGCTTGATTCACATATGCATTTTTCCTAGATCACTATCTCTGAAATACGTTAAATGAATAGGACATTTTTGAATCTGAACTGAAACAAAAAGAATATGAGTTAAACAGTTTCCTGTTCTCCTTAAAGCTGTTCTAAGTTCTGTGGTACAATATAAAATTTAAATGAATTAAATATTCATTTAATGATTTTTTTAATAGCAGTTATAATGACAAACGCAAACTTGTTCTTTGTGGGTAAAGAGAGAATGGAGTACACAAAGTTGACTCAGTGGTGGCTGGTGAGAGCCAAATACTAAACAACAGCAAACAGTAGTAAAATATCCATGAAATATATCTCAATTTACATTTGGAAAAACGAAGCAGTGGATAAATGTGAATCGTGTTCAAACAGGATTGAGTTTTTTAATTGAAGATCCACCTCTCTCCCTCATTCATTGGTCAAGAGTCCTTTTGAAAAACTACCATTGGTTTTTGAATTATTTTTTTTTTACATTTATATTTGACATATCTCAAAAAATGTAACTTTCTTGATGAGATTCCTTGAAATACAAGTGTAGCAAATTTGAACCAAATCACTCTACTAGAAGCCAAGTTGTTTTGTGGAAACAGACAGATATGACAATGACAGTAGGTACTTTTTGCATTTTATGTGAACACACCTAAGTAGAATATAAATATCTATTTTTTGCTTTGCCAGTAGGGAATAAAAAGTGGATGGCTATGATTCAATTACAGCCATACTAATGTTAGCCTAGCACAAACCAAACTGTCTCAAGTGTTTTGGTTAGCTGCAGTAACTTATTCTAATTAGCTGGAGTAACTTGTGCCAGTAATAATTGGTGCTTTTTGCAATTTAAGGGAATGCACCTAAAAAGTAACTAGCTTATTTGAAGATAATTTCTATTGTCCTGCCAGTTCCTCCAACACACAGTGTTGGGTGACATATGACACATTTTAGCATAATGCAGATAATGTCCAGTAAGTTGCATGATTGCTGGACTTGCTCAATTAAAAAAGATTTGTTTGAGAACCAAAGGCTCAGGATATTTTTAGGACTTTAGCATATACTTCATCTTCCTGTACTCTTTTCTTGAATTGGATAAAGCAGAATTTAAAAATGGACAGATATATCGAGAGAGACAAGTTACCTGAAATAACTTGACCCTTAATGCTAACATTAAGTTTATGTATGAAACTATTCCAAAATACTGTATCTATATTTTGGTTTTAGAGCTTAACATTGGTTTTGTTAATTATGATTTTTTTTTTTTTGGTTCATTGAAAAGTTGCAGTCATTCACTGTATCAAACATCACAGAGTACAGACATGTAGCAGGATATAGTGTATTGTAATACATAGTGAAAAAGTTTGTAATGTGTAGAAGATACTGGTTAGGTTGTTTATTTGATTGTGACAAATCATTTTGTACCCAATCAATTGAAACTCTACACATGCAAAGGCCTTTTGATAACAGTTAGTATGTTTTTGTTTTAAATTGTCAGTAGCTACATATGCAGCTACAGCTGCTGCTGCTGCTGCTGCTGCTACTATATACAGTACTTTCCCCTGCACTTCCTGATTGCTGGGGAGATCCACTTCCTGATTAGAGAGATCTACAGATCTATTATTGAACACACAGACTGGAATAGTCCTGGGTGGCCTGGAATTGTTTTGACAATATAAACCTTTTTTAACCTTTTGTAAGGATTTAACACTGTAAGAGCCATGTGGTAGTCATCTAGGAATGTGATTCCTTATAAGGATGCCGATGCAGTAGACATTGACACTGAGTAATTTAAAATAATCTTTAAATTCAGCTTTTAATGGAGATGCAGACTGGTGCAACTTTTGGGCCAAATGTTTTGTGAATGTTGGTTTAAAACATTTCATTCTCACAGCCAATCATAGCAAAGTGTTTCATAGTGCAAATCAGGATGAGAAGTTGAACATCTGAATTTCAAATATAGTATTAAGAACCCGCTCATGAATGTGAGCTGTCAGTGATAACAATTTTAGTAACAATCCATATGTGCAATTTTATGCGTGTTAATTTTTTTTTCAATTCTTAATAACAAGTTAACTTCAATAATTGAACAATATTAATTTTTGTGTGCCTGGACAATTGCAAGTTATTTGTTAAAGACATAATGTGCACAGTGGATTACTATCCAACCAGCTTGAGCAATTTTATCAAGTTTTATGCAGTATATTTTAGAATATGAATTTTGAAAATCTTATCAGTTTGCATGGGGAAAAGTGTTCTACAGGCAAATCTCACAAATAAGGTCTGAACAGTTCATGCTTGGAAGGTAATTTGAATTCTCTGTGGTGAGTATTAACACATACAGCGATGTATACCTGACAAACTGATTAAGACAGGGGGGAACAATGTCATGTAATGTATTTATTTTGTACCCTGGCCTAAGCAAGGATCAGATAGCTGCTTCAGCTGAGACAATTTTTATATACCCAGGTATAGACTTAATAACATTGGAAAATTAAATTTCCTTTATAATCTGAGCTAAAATTCTGCAGAGTATAAGAAGAGGTTCTGTTTAAACCTGTGATCACTCTATCTCCAAGATAGGCAAGGTTTTTTATTTAAATAAACTTTATCACAGGTTATGGTGTTCACCTAGCTTGACCAACATCAGGGATTAAAATAATGGAAGGAAAAATGGGATTCAATTTATACTAGTACTACAGGTTGTCATTACTAATGGCAATGAATGTGCACAGCAACCTAACAAAAAAATATCTTAACCAGTTTTAGTCTTGGACTGCATAGATGGGATACCAAATAAAGGCCTTATGGCATTACACAACCTTTCCTGTGATTTATTTATTTATTTATTTTTTTCCCCAATTGTAGACTTCATTTATGCAAAATTAGAAAGTTGGAGATAGTTGTGGTCTGCTCCTGCAACAGCCAGTCATGTATTCTGATCATAGTTGTCAGATTGGGATGTTTCACTGTCATTTAGGCCATTTTTAACTCTGTTTTGCATGAAAAAATGTCTCTGGCTTGGCTCTTCATTTTGGTCTGTTTTTTTTTTTTTATATTGGGCATTATCTTGTAAAGACAAAAAATGTCTATTTGCATTCCCGTGCCTCTATAGCCTATTGAACTGTATCTTTTTCTTCCCATCTTGTCACGGTGAAATGGTATAAAAAACCCCATTCATTTAAAGTTTAAAAGTCAGTTTCATATATAGTTACAGTTCATTCAACCAATGACCTTGTAGTCAGTCTACTACTCAGTTATTGATAAAATCAGTGCATTATGGCTGATAAAACAGCCTGGCTAAAAAAGAAAAGCATATATGGGTGTTCAAAATAGGAACGCAGTGGTGGGAAAATTGCTTTAGAAAAATTATTTTTGTAATAATTCTACTAATGTTGGAAATGTGGGGAAGATGTAACAATATTACAAAAATGCATTGTAAAGTATGAAAAGATAATCCTGACCTAAAACAATTGATTGCTTCAGTTTTTTTGGGACAATATGACTGTTAAAGGATATACTACTGTATAGTTGGTAAGTAATCCTTTCTTGTTTGAATACCACATTTATAATAAAACATTAAACATGGCATGTTTTTAAAAAGGATGGTTCCTGTCTGAACAAAATGTGTTGAATTTCACCATATTTGCAATTGTGTTGCCTAGGATAAGTGGTGTCATACTATACTTTTACAGTTTTTCTTAAGCATTTAAACACATTTCCAGAAACTGTAGCTCAAGTTCTCAAAACTCTAAGCACAAACTGAAAAGAGTTAACTACTTTTTCAAAACTCCACCAATCTCTTGTAAAATGAAACGTGGCAGTAAAAACTATGCTCTCTATTCTAAAAACTGATTCCTTTCACCAAAACAATACACACAGCTATTCTATGTTTATGTCTTACAGAGCATTAGATGAATACAGATGTGGTAAATTCAAAACACTACCATCAAAAGTGTTCATGTACAGTATATTTTGACTTCTTGAGGCCATGTTACATATTTAAAAGAATACTAGTGTATAGAGAGGAGTTACCTTTTTCTCGTTTTGGTGAAGTGTTGGGATTTTGTCCTGAAATCGCATTTACAGTACTACATGTATATTTACCACAAATGTTACCTATTTTAAGTACTGTAGTATGTACCAAAGCTCTGTAATTTCACCTTTGTAATGTAAGTTTAATGAGAAACACTACAAAGAAAACCAGTACACAGATACAAAAAGGTAACAAACAACATATGTATTCATTACTGCTAGATAATGTTCTAGCTGAACTGACTGAAACAATTGTAAAATGCAATGAAACAGATCACTCTGCATCCCACCTCTGATCTTGGTCAGGCCAGAGGACCTCCTCCACATCAGCTGAAATGTTCTACCTGGTCAAGCAGTGGGGTAAAAAAATGCCTGGCATGGCGGATCCATCCCTGGCATTCGTCTGTGTAGATGTCATCACGTCTTCTCCATTGCCTGGAGTAGTGTCGCATGCTCATGGGGTCAGCATTCATAGACTTTCCATCACCATGCTGAAAAGAATTCCTGTATTGGATTTAGAAATGGGGAAAAATGTTAGAAGGTACAACACCACACACCATGGGTTGTTGGTGAACCAGTCATGGGCCAGAGTGGCCCAGTGGAAACTTGTATTTTCCCAAATGGGAACAAAGGTTAGCTGCTTTGGTTCCTCTTTTTGTGGGAGGAGGAGGATATGTTTGAGTTTGTCAGGGGATGTTAGCAAACAGGGAGTCTCATAGTGACCAAGTTGTGCATGGTGATATATGACCCCACTCTGACCAATAGTAACACACTTGGAGACATTTCTACCAAACTCCCCAGGTATATTGACAATGGCACGGTTGTCAATAATGTTCCATCCCTGCTTCCTGGTCTTAGCAAGTTGAACCCTACTTCCTCAATGAAGATATATTTATAGGGAACAGCACTTGCACCAAGCTCAAGCACTCTTGGAAAAAGGTAGAATGACCATATCGGACAAAAAGCCTACATGCAGGAGCACTGAGATACATAGTGACATGTCTTTACAGAGTACTGAGAGTAGTGCTGGGCGGTATGACCAAAATTCTATATCATGGTATTTTTCAAAATTATACCGGTTTCACGTTATTCAATGGTATTTTTTTTCCCATGCATGAGTGGATGTTAACCACATTTTCCACTGCAATTACTGCAGAAGACTGACTAAGAATAACCTATTCCACTATCATGAGCATTGTACAAAAAAACATTTTAATGTGCACACAGGTATTAATATAGGTTTGCATGGCCCCATGAAGTGATAGTTTTCAAGGGGGTGGCACTAATGAAGAGAAGGAATCACATTGCATGACAGTTGCAGTCAAAATATAGAACCATTTTATTGAACAAATTTTGCAAACAACTTAAGCTAAAATTTTGACAACATTTTCAACCATTCAAAGAGGCATTTCGACTTAGTAAAATATTCAGAAGTGCTTGTCAAAAGTTGTATTGCACTGAACATGGAATAAATAGTGAATATTTTTTGTAAACCAACTACACTTTCTGTTAATGTTAACAATCTCTGTCCACTGACACTTTAAAGTGACTTTTTAAACAACTTTATCATCATTAAACTGCATAATATTTAAACTAATAAATAATAACATTAAAATAAATAATAATGCAACTTCCAGTAATAATACAATTACTTCAAGACTTCAAGCCCAGGTGCATTACACAGTATTCACCAAATAAAATAAAACAAGTACAACTTGGTGAGACATCTTTATCAACTGAACCATCATTAAGGCAAATTGCATTAATATGGACCATACTTCAAGCTAAGCCATATACATAAATAATAAAACTTCAACTTGCATTTATAATGCTATTTGTGGTATAGCCCTACAGAATCATATTAGGGCCACAGTGAAGAAAAAAAAACTATATGTCGAGAATAAAGTTGACATGTTGACTTTATTCTTGATATTTCCACTTTAATCTTGACGCATATGTCGAGATTAAAGTCGACATTTCCACTTTATTCTCATAGTTTATTTTGTCATTAAAGTAGAATGTTGTAAACTAAACTTCATCCTAAAATCAATGTTTAATTTGCTAGATTTTCTCAAACCCTGTTAATGTAGCACATTAAATGCTTTGTGTTAAGTGTTCCCCGACCCAGTTGTTAATCTCTATGCGCTTCTTAAACTGACTTTCTCTGCATTAAGAGGAGGCGCAGGCAGGGATTGCCGCACAGAATATGTTCACTTCATGATATTCCTGCTCTCTGAGAATTTCGAATGCTAAGATATATACTTGATATCATTTTCATGATGAAATGCATTAAAGCAGGTATTAAACATGCACTGCAGTGAGGCGGTAATGCTGCTCCTTTGCAGTAAGTTTCCCAGGTGTACATTCAGTGTAGAGAACTTAATGACAGGTGTGATGAGGCTTCAAAAAACTGGATGTATGAATGAGTATCGCACAGGTTTAACTTAAATATTGAGTAAATGTTGGGTTCGTGATCTGGTGGTCGGAGACATGAACACGGAAATCAGTGGATGTTTTCTTTATTTCATGCATGCTGTCTCTGTCTGACGTACCAAACCCCCAGTTCCTATCCTTCCTTTTTCTTTTTTTACATAACCAATCACCACATGATAAACATCTTTGTGAAATTAAAACTAGTTATAAACTTAGACCACGGAGTGTTCAGAACTTTAAAAAATCTTCATTATACATTTTTAATTATGCCATCCGTTCAAGATTGTGCCCATCCCAGGAAGCATTGTGTGCGAGGCTGGAGCAAATCGTGAACGAGGCGCCAGCACATCGCAGGGTGAATATGAGCAACACATACACTAGCAGGGTCGATATAGCATAACAAAACCCCACATCTTACATGACTTTGAAAGGAAACTGAAGCATGCTGAGTAAACCCACCAGAAAAACATGCAAATTCAAGGCAGGGAACACCTGGGACCCCCTTGCTGCGAGGAATCAGTGCAACCTCCACGCCACTGTGCCCCCACATGATTAATACATGCTTTAATAAATTTCATCATGAAAATTATATGAAGTATTTATCTTAGCATTATAAATGTTCAGGGAGCAGGAATATCATAAACTTAATGCATTCTGTGTAGTGATCGCTGCCAGCACCTCCTCAGTGCCAGAAGTCAGTTTAAGAAGCACGTAGTGATTAACATGGCTTGGGGAACATTTAACACAAAGCATTTAATGTGCTACATAATTTATGACAGGGTTTGAGAAAATCTATTAAATTAAATATTCATTTTAAGATGAAGTCTAGTTTATGATGTTCTACTTTAATGACAAATTACGAGAATAAAGTCAGCATGTCGACTTTATTCTCGTCATAAGCGTCAAGATTAAAGTGGAAATGTCAAGAATAAAGTCAACATGTCGTCACACTATTACACAGTACCTAGGTACATTACACAGTATTGAGAAAAAAAATAAAATAAAACAAGTACAACTTGGCTTGCAGTATTATCCAGTAGTACAGAAACAGTATTCACACATTTGAACATAATGGTCCACATCCAACCTTTTAAAACCAAAGTATATCCAGACAACAGACACGGCTCCTTTTTTCGGCAAAAGTTTATCTTATGTCTTACTTAATCTGAATGTTGAGTAAATGTGGGGATGGGAGTAAATATTCTGCTGGGGTGGTGTGGGTTGGTGGCCTCAGACTCCGTGGGGCTCTGTGATGCTGCTGCTTCAGGCCATGGCTAGATAGGCTGGGGCCTCCGTGCCCCGGGTGGATTTTGGGAACGGAGGTGCCTATTGGGGCCAGTAGGGGAGCTGGCTCCCTGGAGGGCTCAGGCCCCTCAGCTGTTCCTCCCCATCCTCAGACATTTCCCTCCTCCTGCTCCTTCACATCATCACACAAACATGCACATAGGGCCTTGGGGTGTGGGTAAGTCAGGGGGTGCGGGTATGGATCCCGTTTCCGCAGTCCTGTGGCAGCCTACACCCCAATTTTATTTGCACATTAAACACTTCCACAAAAAACATTCCACACAAATGCACACTTAGGGCCTTGGGAGTGGGCACACTCAACGGCATCCGGTGGGGGGAAATTTCAGCCTCACTCCGAGTGCCGGTGTCCACTTCCAATTTTAAACTGCACCTAGTCACGGAGAGTTTTGGGGGGGAGGTGGGGCTGTGTGTTGGCATCAGCTGGTGTAGGCCACATGGTGCTGGCACTGCCTGCGCCCCCCCAACCACAAAATGCACCTTATCAGCACACACCAACACTACATTAGAGCAGGCGGAGGGAGACTAGAGGTCTTATCACACTTCTGTTCTCAGTTAGCTGCCCGGGGCTGGAGGCTAGGAGTGGGAGCTGGCCGTCTGCCTGTGGTCTGGAGTGGTGGGTTGCTTTGCTCTACGTTGGATGGGGGTGCCTGCTCACTATTACCCCTGCGGACGGGCTAACTCTGACGTCCAGGAATGGCTGTACCTCAGGTACGGCAGCACCGGGACCAGAGTTAGGTAGGGTGTGTGGGGAGTGTGAATGGGTGTCTGGCGTACATCCTTGTAAGTCTTGGGTTGTATGTGTATGTGAGAGCATGAGGGAGGGAGTGTATGACTGTGTTTGTGTGTGACTGTATATGTCAGGTGGGGTTTTGGACTCCTCCCCTCTCCTGGGACATCTGGCAATACTACAACATCTTTGCCTACCCTCCCCCTGCCTTAAGCATCTGTCTGGTCGCTCCCGGTGGCTGCCTGGTGGGATCTGGTTCCCTGGGCTCTGTTGGATCCTCGGCGGGTGGGTCGCCTCGGGTCCCGGGCTGCTGGGTTCCGGGCCCGGCCGACTCGGGAGAGCGGCTGCGGCGGCCTGAGGGCTTGCCGTTGATATCTCCCGGGACTCTGCCGGCTGCTGGTTGTGACCCCCGGGTGGATCCTCTGCGCTCTCGGGTGGGGTTGGGGCTTCTCTGGTGACGGCCTCCCTGGGGTCTCCGCTCTGGGGTGACCTCTGGATCTCTGGGCTTGGAACTCCCTCCATCTTCCGACGTTTTGGGGGCAGGTCTGTGGCCCTTCACACTCACTATTGGATGCTCCTATAGAGAAACCTTACACATACAAGCGCATGCATACACACAGGTGCTCACATGGTGATTTCATAAGTATGACTTGGACATCTTCAGCACATGATCTAAGGTTGTTTTGGCCTTAAATGCCTTAGTAATAATTACTGTATGATTGTCAGCAAACATTTTTACTTTTATATATCTTCATGTAGCTGATGCAGCAATGTTTTTGTCTTGTGGTTTTTTTTTGTTCCCCCCCCCTCTTTCTGCAGGTCTAGAAGCGGATTCTGGTTCATTTATTGTTTATTCTATACTAAACCCCCCCCTCCCCCCTTTACCTCCATCTCTTCCTTCTCTCTCTTCTTTTCTTTCACTTTTGTCTCCGTGTCGTTCGAATCTTAAAACATCTAAAAATATTTTTTAATAAAGTTTTGGTATCAGGCGTGACGTCAGCAGAAGCTGTAACGCTCCACCTGAGAGAAAAACTGTAAGGCTAGTCGCCAGCATTCAGACATCAATTCTGATTGCTTCACAGCCAAACAGGACACGAAAAAAAAAAAAAAGTTTATCGTGTGCTACAGCTTCAGTTTAGGAATATTCCCTGTCCATTTTCTTCGCTCAATACCTCCACTAATGCATGTACTCTGTTGCATGTGTGTTTAACAGTGCAGTAGTGAAAAGGTCCCCCTTAAACAGTTTCTCGCTGCGCCACATTCCGAATGTTGTTTAGGCTATTTAAACTAGTGTTGCGGTATAAGAAAAATCCATATCATAACAAAAATAAAAAATGGTTTTTGGTATGAACCGGTATACCGCCCAACACTAACTGAAAGGATTCTGTTTTCACATGCACATATTGGTATTGTTGTTCCTTCATTTGGTCAGAGTTGCGCTCAGATGTAACACGATATACCTGTTTCATCCTCAGCTGGTGTTGATTCAAGACAAGGTCAATCGTGGACAGCTTAACCTGGTCAATGTTTGCGAAATGGACATTTTCTTTTAGGACTGTGTCTCTGATTTCCCCTCAAGGTGATGGCATTATTTTCCAAAACCATGTTGATTATGGTGAGCTCTTGCTTGTCTGTAAATTTCTGGCCTCTGCCACCTTTTGCTTGCTCTTTTTCTGTTCTGTGAAAAGTATATAGACACATTATAGAATACAGTAATCCCTCCTCAATCACGGAGGTTGCGTTCCAGAACCCCCCGCGATAGATGAAAATCCGCGAAGTAGAAACCATATGTTTGTATGGTTATTTTTATATATTTTAAGCCCTTATAAACTCTCCCACACTGTTAACATTATTAGAACCCTCTAGACATGAAATAACACCCTTTAGTCAAAAGTTTAAACTGTGCTCCATGACAAGACAGAGATGACAGTTCTTTCTCACAATTAAAAGAATGCAAACATATCTTCCTCTTCAAAGAATGCGCGTCAGGAGCAGATAATGTCAGAGAGAGTGTGCGACAGAAAAGCAAATAATCAAAAAATCAATACGTGCTTTTGGGCTTTTAAGTATGCCGAAGCACCGCGATAAGGCGGCATTTTTTAGAGGAGCGTCCGTATCTTCTAAGCAAACAGCCCCTCTGCTCACACCCCCTCCGTCAGACGCAGAGAATGTCAGAGAGAGAGAAAAGCAAACAATCAAGCACTGCGCGGGAAGCATATCTTTACTGTATAGCTATGTAAATGTAAGACATTACATTACACAATAGGGTACATTTCTGTGAGCACCATACAGTAGATATCCATAGAAACAATAAAGTTACGGTATACTGTAATTGATGTAGAGAGTACTGTAAAATGTCTTAAGTGGTTACTTACCTATTCTCTTCTGAAAAGGCCCGGATAAGTCAGGCTACTGTCAAGTGGCTCAAATTTGTCTGGACTCACTACCCAGTTTCAGTGATGATTAGGCCATGATCGATTACATGGTCCACCAAAGTTGCATTTATTTTATTAGAAATATTGTCATGCATTTGACTTCCTCCTCCTCGTCCTGGATGGCTTCTGCTGCCTGCTGGGCCTCCTCTTACTTTCATTTTTACTCTATGTTCTTGCTACTCCATCTTCTTGCCTAATACCTGTATTAATCACTTTAAACCTCTTGTGTTCTCTGGCACACGATTGAATTGCTCTTCTAATTGAGTATGCACAGGTGCAATATGGGTGAGACTAATTGGTAATCAGGGTGTTGCATTTTGAAGGCCAGCGTTTCTAGATGAACAAAGTTTGCTAAATGATGCAATTTATTTTCAGAGATTTGCAAAACGGTGATTTAGAATGATATTTGAGTGAGACCAATGGAAGTCAAAGCAAAAATGGTATTTTTACATACCCAAGGATGGTGTCTTTCAAATAAATCATAAGTTTCCATGTTGTCTTTCATTATTAAAGTATGCAGTTTACATACATATACCCCAAGGTGAGTAGCATGTCACAACTGAGTGAACCTGCTTTAATCCAATATCTTACCTACTCCAAGCCACATACTTTGTAGACTCATTACCATTGGATAGGTGAGTTTCAGCCCATTCTAAAGATGTATAGTGTCCTGTGAATGATTTTTTTATATTACATGTCACAGCTGTGCATAAAAGAGGAAATTAATGGCTTCTGTGACAGTTCAGTTTATACATCATTATGCAAAAAGCTTCAGTTGGATTCTGAACTCAGTTTTGACTCTACTGAAATGACGCGTTTAATGAAGGATTTCATGCTACTTTTGTTACTCATGCTACTCGGTATCTCATGAGTAGTGTTGATCTGTGAAATTTGGGATTTTTCACAGTGAATATGCTATATTTACCACTGACCGTCTTCAACAAATACTGTATTTTTCTGTAAACTCACTTTGTGGCCCACTTAGACTGACATTTTTACCCCCCCCCATTGTCCTGTAAAGCTTCACAAGGCCAGCATGACATCAGAGAGCTACAGCAGCCATGCTGTACTGTAAGAGCATTGCCAAGATGCTTTGGGAATGTGTAATGTCAATCAGTACTTCAGCCTTCCACAGTGCATGCAATTTTTTTTTTAATAAAAAACTTGCAATATTTTCATTTGATGGGTACATTAACTGACTGTAATGACGATATTGTGAGTACTGCCACCAGATATACGTATAACATTAATCCCTGTTTGATGACAGCTCAGAGGCTCAATGGGTAATTTGCATGCATAATTAGCAATGTGCTGGAGCTAGATCCAAAATAAGCCTTAAATGAGCCCTCAATCTCCCTGAGAAACAAAACGGTCATATTACCCTTTGCTAGCCTCTACCTTTTGTTTATAGTGATGCACTATTTAAGAATGGAATCAGGTATCCTCTTACAATAATGTTTGTAACTGATAAACATCTTATCCATGAATCTTATTGTTTTTGCAGGTTTAATTTGCAACAAAGACGATCATGACCCCATTAACACTGGAAAAGCTTTTATGCTCTTCATTTAAATAAGGTAAGGTGAATTATTTTTCCAAAAAAATGAAAATTCATACTTTATTGATGGTGAACTGTTTAATATACCAGCCTCCTGCAAACCAGAAACTGAATATAGTTATAGTTTGAAAGCATTAATGATGACATTATGTACTCTGTTTTTATTAGCAGATTTTCTTTTTTGTCAGTTTTGTGTACATGGAGCAGTCAGAGATTGTTTACATGTGAAAAAAGAAATCCGCATAAGGGAGATCTCAGATATACAGATTCTGTTGGGAAAATATGACGTACAGTTTACTGATCTATTGCTTGTGGGAAGTAAGAAGTTGTATTTCTAAAATATGTTGAAGTAATCCAGAATTTCTAGTTTAATGGAGGCTGTAAGACATAAAAGGGTTGCATGTTGAAACTGTAAGCTATGATCATTATTTGGGTGTTTTTTTGTACATGACAATATTAAGAAGTAGATGAGAAAATACATTTTAGTTGTGCAATTCTGAGAAATGGGTCTTGAAATGTTCGGAATGTTTTCTGGATTTCTGCATGAATGGCTCCTACAACACAATCTAATGTCTATCTAAGGTATAGTAATAGTTTGTCTAAACATAAAGTGTAGAAAATTTTACATTACAATATTTGTATTGAAATTTTTTTGAGTTTTCAGGGATGGAGATGGAAAAATGTGAACCATGTAAGGAAAAGGAGTCTGGGCCTTCATTAGTGTATTTATGCGTATATTAATTAGGATTACACAGGATTTAGTGTTTTCTTCAAATGGTTTCACACTGAACACACTGAACTTGTACATTGTTCTTCCAGGAGGATCCTTTCTGTCAAGATGAGGGCAGTGATATAGTCATCAGCCTGTTTGTACTAGGATTGTGCAACCTGCATCATCTAAGATTATTAATTTTTGTTTTAACGATATGCAAGCTGAAATTATCCAGTATGTCACTCATTTTGCAAAAAAAAATCCAAAAACATGCCTTGATAGCCTATTTATTCAATGTTTCGTGTAACCTAATAGGATAGACTACTGTGTGTGTGCAAAGTGAGTGCATAAGCTTGCATGATCAGTGCACCTGAAGTACAAAGCCTGTAGGTGTCAGGTGCAAAAAAAAAAAAAAAGTTTGCACGAATTAATTCGTTTGGACATATTATTATTTCTATAAGAAACATAATCCTACCAGGTGTGTTTTATTCCACAAGTTGTCTTGGTTGGGATTTTTAATACACTCACACAGATCCCTGTCTCCTCGCCCTGCTCCAGCCTGCCCCGTGTATGTTTAAACTATGTACAATAATGACAACAATGTTAAAGCAATAATAAAGTGAAGCAGAGACGCTGTGCCTGACTGTAAATTCTAATCGTTCTATTCAAACTGATATATACATCTGAACCCACCATGGTTATGTGAAAAAGAAAAAAAAATGTATTTTGGCAGCAATTTCAAAAAAATGCAGGAATTCAAAGAAGGTGAATCTTTTCTCAATTTAATTGAAAAAGAAGTCAAGAGCTACTTGATGATACCTGAGCTGGATGGTGATGTAAATCCACTGGAAACTTACCAAAAAAGTACCTTTGCATCCCTGTCCCAAGTAGTCCTTCTGAAAAGGCTTTCAGCACCAGATGAAATATTTTAACATGTAACCATGCTGTTTTGAAGCCAGATGCTTTGGACAGACTGGTGTTTCTGTCACACAACAAGTTTCCTCAATAGAATTTTACAATTGTTTTATTTTGTCTGTTAGCTTTGTGCAATATTGGTCAGAACGTGAAGTTAGTAATTTGTTTAAAAATGTTATAGGTTTTTTGTTTATCTTTCTGTAATGTATGACACAACTTTTTTAAAAATGCTATCCAGGTAGTCATTGACTTATGACCTATGCATTTTAAAACCATCTGACCTACGACTGCTACTGGGTCTCATGGGCAAATGACAGTTTTCGCCACACTAGCTCTGTATGCCTTGACTTCTTCATCTCAGTCCCATTTTAATACCTGCAGCACTTTCGACTATGTTCAGTTACATTTGCCTTGCAATTACAGAAAAAAAGGCAATCGATCCTGACACAGAAATCAAGGTGATCAAGAAGTAATGAGGGAGGAAAGAAAGGGAAAGCGATTTCATAAGACTTTAGGTGTTCCCATTGTAAAGGGTATTCACCGCATGTACTATGCCACTGTGCTGTGGCTTTGAATCAGGTTAACCCTTGAAGCTTACGTGTTGTGTCTCACGATGTGCCGATTTGTGTGAACCACCACAAAGGATTAATGAAACCACACTGGACACTCTTTATCTGTTGTTGTTTATTATTATTATCAGGCTGTAATGATAAAACAGAAAACCTGCCCAAATCCTCTAGGCCAGTCTGAAATGGTTTACTCATACTTGCACTGTTCGATCTCAATAATACATTGACTGGTGATTTTAATGTTTTATGTGTTACTTTACTTCAGTTTTAAGTAAATAAATAATTCCTGTTTTCCTTAACAGTTGTTTCCAATAATCTCATTAGTAAGCTACAATTAACAAAGCCAAGATAGATTTAATAAGACTTATACAAACACATTTTTAAAGAATGCAAAATATTATCTAATTATTGTTATCGTCAAAGTTCCAGAAAATATTAAGATATAATTTTTTGCCAATATCGCACATCCCTAGTCCGTACTGACTGAGAACGTGGAAACATCCCAGAATCATTTCAGTTAAGATGTGCCTACCTTTTAAATGTCAAAACAGAGACTTTGCTAAGCTGTGTGGTTTGCACATTTATAAATCTAAACTGCAGCAGAAATGGTGTTTCTTTTCGTAAAAAAAAGGCAGATAGCTGCATGTTGCTATGCCATAAACTGTCTTTCACTTTGGATCAATGACGCCAGCTTCGCAGGATTAAAAAATATGTTTTACTGATTGTTTATTGAATGTGGATTATTTAGAATTTAATGACTGAAGAAAATGCCTATGCATATTTTATAAAGCTGACCTATGTTTATATATAGGATGTTATTACATCTGAATTTTGACACCTTCTGACAAGTAATTTTCTTTCTGATCTACGAGGTGACAGAGTTACAAATTGTCAACCCTGGCATAAATAGGTGCAATGGGTAAAAATGGAGCTCTGCTTGAAATAAAACTAGCAAGTGCATTTAACAGGACTACGGTAGTTTATCTTGTTTAGTTAGCCTGTGTACTGACACATTATTTTGCTTTAGTGTACTTGCAAGTAAAAGTAGTGACATCTGGAAAGTGCATATAGCAGACAATTTATACCGTATGTTTTGCCTGAAGAAATACTGCAACTCTAACTTTCATTCAGATGCTACTCCCTAGCATAACCAGCAAACAACACTAAAGAATTATTGTTGAAAAGCTCGGTAAGTGTAAGTGGGTTACTTATGGTATTGTTGGCTTGTCTGTTGCCATACTTCCACCGAGCTTCCTCAACAAATGTGTGTGTATTGAGCTAGTGTTGTTGTGGAACACCATCTGTTTTTTATCCAATGAACAAGTATTTTCCCAGATATTCGGGTGAAATACTCCCACATGGAGGAGATTTTTCCTGATATTTGCAGAAACCATTTTTGCTGAAGGTGGTGCAGCTGCCGCCATGACAGCCTACTCAAAAGCAGTACAGAGTTACATCATGCCAGCGCTCAAAGTGGGGGAGGGAAGGGAGAATTAGTTAGTAAACACAATTAATTAAATTAAAAGACATCAAAATCCTGTGCAGGTGTACCTATGAAGGTACACCTATAAAAAGAAAGCATCTGCACAGGCATCTTATCTTCAGTCTAGAACTGACAGCTGGGTGACTTGTTAGGATAATGAGCCATAAAATAAACCATGAAAAGTAGCTTAAATCCTTACAAGCCATATTCCTGTCACAGTACTTTGCTACATTATTTTCAGTATTTTTATACTTTTTTATTCTTTTTGTTTAACTCAAGGTGTTTGTGCAAAGCATGAAGCACTTTTGATTCATGCATTGGTGAGTGAATACTCTAGCCTTAAAGCAAAAGTGGACAGTTGAAATCAGAGTCCTTGACAAAAATGAGATTTATGATCATAAAGAATGTTGAAACAGACAACCTTAGCTCTGCCTGTAATGCACATACAATATGAAACCCGGAGATAGTCACTTGATTACTTAAACACACCAAACACAGTTATTGTTTTATATTTTACCCTAGCTAAGTGTTTTTTTTTTGGTCCTTGAGGCCAGAATAATGCGAGGTTGCTGTCCATCTCTCTCCTACATAAATTGAGGCATTGTGAGTCTATTTGCATCTCAGAATGAAGTAGCTGAATGTAATACAGTAATCCCTCCTCGATCGCGGGGGTTGCGTTCCAGAACCCCCCGTGATAGGTGAAAATCTGTGAAGTAGAAACTATATGTTTGTATGGTTATTTTTTTATATTTTCAGCCCTTATAAACTCTCCCACACTGTTTATAAATATTCCCTGCACAGTTATACAGCATAAACCCTTTGTATTCTCTTAGATATTAGGTAAGATTCATTGAAATTATGTATGTAAACATACTGTTTGTATACAGTAAAACCTAAATATTATTTTAAAGATATCGAGCAACCTTGACATCAATTAAGTTACAGATATTACCATAGACAGGCCACCAGCAATAAATACGTATAATGCAAGAAAAATTGTATACAGTAAATGTGTGTACAGTGACACTAAACGTACGTACATGTATGAAGTACTATAAGTAGAAAATTAATTATGGTTACTCACCAACAATGACACAACGACTTTTCTGATAACGATGAGTTTAATTTTACTGCACAACAAAGGAGAGCATTACAGCCCTTCTAAAGGAGCCTCTTCAGGCGACTGTGTAGCACCGCCGTTGTTCTTCTTCCGCAGTCTTCAATCCAAATCCCTAAAGCAGATTCCATCCGGACTACTGCCTTATTACGTCCACTTACAACTCGTTTTGCGCCCTGGTTAAAAGGACACCACGGCCGTAGATCTTATATTCTTTTCCTCCTTTTTAAATAAAAAGAATCGTGGACTCATTGATGCCATAATGGCGTCCTACAGCGGTGTAGCTTTTCCCTTCCTTCAACATATCCAAAACTTTTACCTTTTCGGCAGTTGTTAACATCTTCCGTTGGCGCTTGGACACGGTCCCTAAAGCAGTAGCAGGAACAAATCGTTTTGGAGCCATAATGAAGGGCTTGACTATGCACAAAGATGAACACAAAAGAGCACAAAAGTTAACTCTTTACACAGCAAAACACGTTGATGCTGAATGAGTGAGACGAGACTTCATGGTTAACGCCGTGTAATTGATTTCGGCGCTCCGTTGCTGAGGCAATCGACACACAGGAACTTAACTGTGTGCTCTGATTGGTTAGCTTCTCAGCCATCCGCCAATAGCGTCCCTTGTATGAAATCAACTGGGTAAACCAACTGAGGAAGCATGTACCGGAAGTAAAAAGACCCATTGTCCGCAGAACCCGAGAAGCAGCGAAAAATCTGCGTTATATATTTAGATATGCTTACATATAAAATCCGCAATAGAGTGTCGCCGCGAAAGTTGAAGCGCGATATAGCGAGGAATTACTGTACATGGTGAATTGTACTGACCCAATACTGTTCTTTAAGTATTTATTTAGTACTCATAATTTTTTATTGAGCAGGGTTTTTTTTTGCACAGTACACATTCTGTAAAATGAGTTTGGATGACGAGGAAACAAAGTTAACAAACCATAAGGAACAAAATTTTAAAGCAAATCACAAGAGGTGTTGGATCAGTTTAAAAACACACACACACACACAACTGGTGCACAGGGGACAGTGTTTGTGGACCTGACTTGATAAGTTTGTAATATGAAATTCTGTAGGCAGTAGCTAGTCGTCAAGGAACAACAGTTGAGATTAAACTGAATGGGGTCTTTTTTTTTTTTTATCCTTTACATATGCATTGAAAGTTAATTGAATGTAGCCCGAGTATTTTTTAATTATAACTCATTGTTTTAGGTATTATGGATCAAGCCAGTAGCCATATAAGATGGAGACTAATTGTGTGACATGACATGTTGGATGAGGTACCTAATTGTACATTACTGACACTGATTGGTTCTTTAAAGTGGGTATTTAGAGTTGTATAATAGTAAAGTGAAAATCAGAATTAACAGGTATTTTCTACTTGCATCATTGAGAACATTTTAGCATAAAATAATAGCTGTGGATCTTAGATATACTTTAAGAGTGAATTGGAGCAGGATCCAATACAGAATGATACTTAGTCACCCTTTATAGAAGAAAATAACACCATCACCACAGACCTGATCACCAGCGATAATGAGACGACATACAGAGAAGAGGTTTAACTATCTTGCCCTTAAATGTCCACAAGGAGCTGGTCATAGAAGGCAGGACAGATCACCAAGCCGCTCTTTATAGTGGAGGGATTTCTATTAACCTTCTTGGCATTCACCTCAAGCGTGACTCGGGCTCAGAATTCTGAGCAATTACGGTTAAGCCTGGCTCGGGGTGATATGTCATGATACGCTTTATAATGTTAAGCTTGAATAACTCTTGGGACTGTATTAGCTGTCATCAAATGGATGAAATAACATCATGCTGCAAAAAAAAAACTAAACATGAATATTTCTATTCTTTCTGCCAATTTATGGTAACACTAAGGTAACTCATTAATTTTCATGAGAGGTGTAGAGCCTCCAAAGAAAAATACAAAAGCACATGAAACTAAGTAAAAGTGTTTTTAGAACCGACCATGTGAAGTGGTCATCAGATGCAGACAGATCCTGGACTGTATAACTGAAATGCCATGATATGTCCATTATGTTTGGACATGTGATGCTTCGCCATGGTGCAGTGATGGCGATGTGACAGTAAGGCAAAATAATTATGATCAAGTGAAAGGAGAACTAAAATATTAACCCCCTAAGCACTATTCACAATGCAGCAGCTGTCAATGTTTGTGTCATGGAAAATGTGGATGTCACTAAGCCTTGCGCCATGGTAATCCTGCAATAACACAAGGTACACATCAATCATGCAGGTCAGACACTGACATTCTACCTTCTCTTGTGCATGAAACACAAACAATATAAGAAAAGGAATGAATTGGACCACTCTTTTTTTTTTTTTTTTTTTTTTATAACTCACTTCCATGTGCATTGAAGCTTTCATCCTATCTACTTAAACTTTTAAATTCATTCTGCTGTGATCCATATGTCCTGGCTGAAATCCCACAGGCCTTGCATAAACCACTTTGATATATTTCAGTAGGGCCAATTGGTCTATAAATGTCTGACTTATAAGCGTAGCTTTGTCTTATCTTAAAATATCAGAAAATACATACTGTAGATTAGATGGATTGGAGTGGGCTATAGTGTTTTTTTGTTACAACCTCCAGCATCTGCCCCTGTTTTGGATTGGGCAGGAACATGTGACATTGTTCAAATAATTAATTCTTAGATGGTATACTTGTTGAAATTAGAGTAAGCAGAATTGATGTATATTTCATGTTATGCATGTTATTCTTTAAAAGCTGTTACCTTCGTTAATGCTTTCAGTTAATCCTGAAATTTCACCAGTCTGTTGCCCTGAATATTATGCATTGCCGTCATCAGAAAACAACACCAATCTCTTAGAATTATGTATCCAGTAGTCTTCTAAACTATAGATGTATGTATTATTTTTTTGTCAAGCTCTGGTTAAAGGTGCTTGAGGTTTCCTAGTTTAATTTAGTGGTGATCATTTGTGGATTAATACATTACTTATATTAATAGTTGCTTCACAACTTGTAATCCAATTTCCTTTGGTTTTACAGCAAAGCTCAAGCATATTTTTAGTGTACGTCTCTTGTATTATTTCCTTGACAGATAAACAATTTAATTTTAAAGCGGAACATACACCTGTTTTATGTCAGCATGTTTAAGAGACGGCTGTTCAAAAACTAGGTCAATGGGCCAGCAGGTTACTAGGGCAGGGAATGCTAATGATGACTTCATAGTTATATAACTATTGCCTGCTGCTTTGGGAACAGAATGCTACTTAGCTTTTTCTCTGTGCCCTTTTTCTATTTCTGTTTTCATTTTAGGTTTAACTGCAGCTTGATTTTAACCATTATTCACAGTTTTGCTAATAATAATTATCTGTAATTTCATTTGAATATAAGGATGGATTTTTTTTAGAAACCCAGTAAATGAACAAGTAAGATCAGTGTTACTGAATATTCACACATGAAAGCCACACCCAAATTAGAGGATGATAACCAAAAGTGTCCTTGACCACTAGTGTTGCAGCTGTTGTCCAAAACTGAATATTTGTATATTTGTATATGAATGTATATATGTGTATAGATGTGTATATATATTGCGGTGGGCTGGCGCCCTGCCCAGGGATTTGTCTCCTGCCTTGAGCCCTGTGTTGGCTGGGACTGGCTCCAGCATGCCCCCGTGACCCTGTAGTTAGGATATAGCGGGTTGAAAAATGTATGTATGTATATATGCATGTATATGTACAGTACACCCCCGAAATTCGGGTTACATTCCTAGAGCACCTGCGAATTATGGATGTGGTTACAAAAATGCCTGTTTTTATAGTTTAAGACATAAAAATGCCCCCAAAAAACTTTAATTTCGTTTCAAACTCAACTTAATACATTACCTAAAAAAGAATGTAAAGTTAAACCTGTATACCAAAGGTGCCCACACTTTTTCAGCTTGCGAGCTGCTTTTAAAATGACCAGGTTAAAATGATCTGAACTACATTAAAAATTATATACAGTAATCCCTCGCTATATCGCGCTTCGACTTTCGCGGATTTTAAATGTAAGCACATCTAAATATATATCACAGATTTTTCGCTGGTTCGCTATGTTCTGTGGACAATGGGCCTTTTAATTTAGGTTACATGCTTCCTCAGTTTGATTTCCCAGTTGATTTCATACAAGGGATGCTATTGGCGGTTGGCTTAGAAGCTACCCAATCAGAGCATGTATTACATATTAACTAAAACTCCTCAATGCTATAAGATATGCTTCCCGCACGGTGCTTGTTTGCTTCTCTCTATCTTTCTCACTCTCTCTGCCTGACGGAGGGAGTGTGAGCAGAGAGGCTGTTTGCACAGAGGACACGGACGCTCCTCTACAAAATGCCGCTTTATCACGGTGCTTCTGTATACTTAAAAGCACGTATTGATTTTTTGATTGTTTGCTTTTCTTTGCGAGCGCTCTCTCTGACATTCTCTGCTCCTGATGGCGCTCCTTTATGACGGCGCTCCTTTGAAGATAAGATATGTTTGCTTTCTTTTAATTGTGAGTAAGAACTGTCATCTCTGTCTTGTAATGGAGCACAGTTTAAACGTTTGACTAAAGGGTGTTATTTCATGTCTAGAGGGCTCTAATAATGTTAACAGGGTGGGAGAGTTTATAAGGGCTTAAAATATCTAAAAATAACCATACAAACATATGGTTTCTACTTCGGATTTTCACCTATCAGCGTTCTGGAACACAACCCCAGAATCGAGGAGGGATTACTGTGTGTGTGTGTGTGTGTGTATATATATATATATATATATATATATATATGTATATATATGTTATATATATATATATATATATATATTGTAACAGAATAAGATGCTTCTCGCACCCTTGCACCCTCAGACACCACGTCAGACACTAGGTAAAAGTCCAATAATTATATTTATTTTATAATAAAGTGCACAAAGCACCCTCTACTCCCAAATACTCCAATAAACAATAACCAATAACAAAACCTCCACTCCCAGACGCTTAGCCACCCTGCCTCCCAACTCAGCTCATCGCCTGGGAGCTCCCACAGTCCTTTTATATTCCCTGACCCGGAGGTGTTCCTTCCCAACAGTCCACAAGTCCTTATTCCTTCCGGGTCAGGGTAAATAATGTTTCTCACCCGAAGCCGGCGCTCTTCCTATGACGAACTTCCGGGTCATAGGGCATGAAGAATTCTTCGGTCCTCCCTGCAGCTCCCTCTCGTGGCCCCCATGGCATCCAGCAGGGCGGTGCACAAAAACTACATGGTCCATAATGCCCTGCTGGTCTTCTGGGGACCTCCATGCTGCAAGGAGGGCTCCACCTGGCGGCTTGGGGTATTGGCCGGGTACATGGCCGGCCATATCTTACAGTACTCCCCCCCCAGCGACGAATTATAAAGATTCGGGCGCCTGCCCCGAGAGGAAGTCTTCCTCCAAGAGGACGCGTCATCCGGGCTCTGACTGCGCTTGCCCCTGTCCTCGAGCAAACCTTGGGGACGGTGTACCTCCTGTCTCCCCGGGACATTGGCGCCACTCGTGACCCGGTCGCTGGCAATTGTAGCACCGACGAAGTCCTCCTGGTTGGCTCTTTTCCCGAGACCTGAAACATCTCGAACTCGGTCAGCTCCACCCTTTCCCCGCCAAGGAGGGTTTTCTGGCCGCCTCGCTGCTCTCCGCCTTTTTCCCACCTTGTCAGGAGACCCCTCTTTATTCTAAGGATCTCCAGTTTACTCTGGGGCTTGTCCACAGTTTGGGTCTCTCTATTAGTGAAAGAGAGCCCTTTACTGTCTGCACGCCTTTGATTTATAAACAACATGGGTCGGGTCTTTAGGATCGAATCGCCCAAGAGACAGCACCAACCAGCTGCTCTGGCTCGATCGGTCCTTCCCCGCCGCTCCGTAACGCTTTCGCCTCTCTTGTAGGGCACACATCCATTTGGCACCCGCTATGGATTAAAAGCGGCCCGGATCACATTGCGTCCCTATTACATTATATACGGTACCGACATTACCTGTCTGTACCGCCAAATCACATAACACGGAGGCTCTCGGTCCAATCGCCGCAGGTACTCACGCACTCTTCTTAAAGGCGCCGCCGCCCCAGATCTCCAACGATCTTCTTAATCGCCTCTAAAGTCTGCAAAATACTCCGCACGGGCTCGATTAATTTTTCGAGTTCCCGCACGCCAAAATAATTAGTTAATTCGGCCGGGTTTGGCTTACTTCCTGGTTTGCCATACCGTCCGCCGGAGCCAATGAACTCGCCGCTGTCGGCACGCGTTCTGACGGGTTCCGCACGGGTTTCTGGGAATTGGAGTTCTCTACAGACGAGGACCGGGCCGCCATCTTTGGTTGACTGCGACCTGCCTTTATTAATTTGTCGGCAGATCGACCAGCCATTTCCGGCCCTCCTTACCTTCTTTTGGGTTGAGCAGTGCTTCGCCACCACCCCTTTCTCCTTCGGAAAAATCAAGTCCGCTCTTTTCTTGGGCGAAGTCATAAACAGCTGGACACGGAACGCCACCTTTCTGGAATCCTTCGTGGTACTTCCCGTGTCCCTCGCCGCACCCGTAATGCGGAAGTCCTTTTCGCTGTCCGCCTGCCCGCATAAAGCGCCACACTATCTTCGGAGATTCTCCTGCATCCCGCAGAACTTCCGGATGATCTTTTCCGAGGTATGTGCATGGTACGAAATGAGTAATTTTAAATAGATTATCTACATTTGCAGCACATACCTCGTTGTAGGTTTCTTCGTCCGGAGTCCTCTCCCGATCCGTGTAGTCGCCCTGTCGCTCATCCCGAGTGTCGGCCATGACGAACATGGAACTTCCGCTGGTGCTGTTGCCCTGTTTTGTCTTCTTTTTTCCCATTATAGACTTGAAAAAAGGTGAGGTTTCTGGCGATTTTCCTGTGTGTGTTGTGACGCTGTCTTCCCGGGTATTCTGTCCACAGTAAAATTTTTCCAGGTCCTCTGCCAAACTGACGGCCAGAGAATCCTGCCGAGCTACGCCAACTGTAACAGAATAAGATGCTTCTCGCACCCTTGCACCCTCAGACACCACGTCAGACACTAGGTAAAAGTCCAATAATTATATTTATTTTATAATAAAGTGCACAAAGCACCCTCTACTCCCAAATACTCCAATAAACAATAACCAATAACAAATCCTCCACTCCCAGACGCTTAGCCACCCTGCCTCCCAACTCAGCTCATCGCCTGGGCGCTCCCACAGTCCTTTTATATTCCCTGACCCGGAGGTGTTCCTTCCCAACAGTCCACAAGTCCTTATTCCTTCCGGGTCAGGGTAAATAATGTTTCTCACCCCGGAAGCCCGTCGCTCTTCCTATGACGAACTTCCGGGTCATAGGGCATGAAGAATTCTTCGGTCCTCCCTGCAGCTCCCTCTCGTGGCCCCCATGGCATCCAGCAGGGCGGTGCACAAAAACTACATGGTCCATAATGCCCTGCTGGTCTTCTGGGGACCTCCATGCTGCAAGGAGGGCTCCACCTGGCGGCTTGGGGTATTGGCCGGGTACATGGCGGCCATATCTTACAATATATATATATATATATATATATATATATATATATATATATATATACATACATACATACATACATACATACACACACACACACACACACACACACACAGTGGGATGCAAAAGTTTGGGCAACCTTGTTAATAGTCATTATTTTCCTGTATAAATCGTTGGTTGTTATGATAAAAAATGTCAGTTAAATATATCATATAGGAGACACACACAGTGATATTTGAGAAGTGAAATGAAGTTTATTGGATTTACAGAAAGTGTGCAATAATTGTTCAAACAAAATCAGGCAGGTGCATAAATTTGGGCACCGTTGTCATTTTATTGATTCCAAAACTTTTAGAACTAATTATTGGAACTCAAATTGGCTTGGTAAGCTCAGTGACCCCTGACCTACATACACAGGTGAATCCTATAATGAGAAAGAGTATTTAAGGGGTCAATTGTAAGTTTCCTCCTCCTTTAATTTTCTCTGAAGAGTAGCAACATGGGGGTCACAAAACAACTCTCAAATGACCTGAAGACAAAGATTGTTCACCATCATGGTTTAGGGAAGGATACAGAAAGCTGTCCCAGAGATTTAAGCTGTCTGTTTCCACAGTTAGGAACATATTGAGGAAATGGAAGACCACAGGCTCAGTTCAAGTTAAGGCTCAAGTGGCAGACCAAGAAAGATTTCGATAGACAGAAGCTTAATTAATGGTGAGAACAGTCAGAGTCAACCCACAGACCAGCACCAAAGACCTACAACATCATCTTGCAGCAGATGGAGTCACTGTGCATCGCTCAACCATTCGCGACTTTACACAAGGAGATGCTGTATGCGAGAGTGATGCAGAGGAAGCCTTTTCTCCCCCACAGCACAAACAGAGCCGCTTGAGGTATGCTCAAGCACATTTGGACAAGCCAGCTTCATTTTGGAATAAGGTGCTGTGGACTGATGAAACTAAAATTGAGTTATTTGGGCATAACAAGGGCGTTATGCATGGAGGAAAAGAACACAGCATTCCAAGAAAACACCTGCTACCTACAGTAAAATATGGTGGTGGTTCCATCATGCTGTGGGCTGTGTGGCCAGTGCAGGGACTGGGAATCTTGTCAAAGCTGCGGCACGCATGGATTCCACTCAGTATCAGCAGATTCTGGAGACCAATGTCCAGGAATCAGTGACAAAGCTGAAGCTGCGCCGGGCTGGATCTTTCAACAAGACAACGACCAAACACTGCTCAAAATCCACTAAGGCATTCATGCAGAGGAACAAGTACAACGCTCTGAATGGCCATCTCAGTCCCCAGACCTGAATATAATTGAAAATCTGTGGTGTGAGTTAAAGAGAGCTGTCCATGCTCGGAAGCCATCAAACCTGAATGAACTAGAGATGTTTTGTAAAGAGGAATGGTCCAAAATACCTTCAACCACAATCCAGACTCTCATTGGAACCTACAGGAAGCGCTTAGAGGCTGTAATTTCTGCAAAAGGCGGATCTACTAAATATTGATTACATTTCTTTTTTGTGGTGCCCAAATTTATGCACCTGCCTGATTTTGTTTGAACAATTATTGCACACTTTCTGTAAATCCAATAAACTTCATTTCACTTCTCAAATATCACTGTGTGTGTCTCCTATATGATATATTTAACTGACATTTTTTATCGTAACAAGCAACGATTTATACAGGAAAATAATGACTATTAACAAGGTTGCCCAAACTTTTGCATCCCACTGTATGTACATATATATCTATATATATAATTCACTAAGGCAAGATAACCATGAAAAGCACGCCGGAAGGGGCGTGGATTCACTAAGCCACCGACAAGTGAGACACCTATGGCGCACGCAGGAAGGAGCCACGCCCACCAACTCCAAGACCATTGGATATGACGACAACTCGCAGGGCCACGCCACCAAGTCGGACGCGAGGACACAGAAAAAGTGGCGCCATTTATATTTGTCTGTCGGGAGGCCACATGCGTGCAGGTCAGGTTAATGCCATGTTCATGTT